>NW_026575128.1:14927500-16160430 GCF_905146905.1 Nyctereutes procyonoides
GGCTGTGGAACTTAGCATATGGTGGTTTGAGCCTCGCTGAAAAAAAACCTTCAAAACAGAAGTAGAGGCTTTAAAACTAAAGGTAGGGGGAAACCCCTATGGTATATAGGGTAAAGCTTTCCATATCAAAAGAACCATGCTTAGCACTAATTGGCTTCCCTAAGTCATAGCCTTGATTTGAGGGTAGTCCTTTTTCCACCTTTATCTTCCTGAAGGGAGGAGTGTGTGTCTGGGGGAAAAAGTGGGTGCCTCCTAAGTCCTTGTGGCTAGGAAAGATTCAGAAGAGTATTTTGTACCCTTCTAGATAACCTATCAGCTATTCCAGCCTATCCCCATCCCTCCAAGCAAGACCCCCTCTGAGCTGCAGTACAGGATTCTCAGGGCTTTCAAATGACTACTGAGACCACTTAGTATAAGCCAGGCATCCTTTCAGAAGTGTGTTACAGGCGTTTATTCAGTCCCCACAACAAGCCTATGAGGCAGGGGTCATTAGGGGATGATTACCCTTTATAAAGGTTTTGTAACAAGTAGCTTATTGGAGCAGAGACATAGTAATAGGAATCCCATTATTTCAAACCAGGTGGGTATTCTGAATCTGTCTTGTCTTTGTTTTGATTAAGTTCTCTGAGCCTCATCTTCATTGAAGATCTCTACTATAATTCTTATATGAAGAATAAATACTATATCAAAATAAAATCTCTTGCCTTGCCAAAAAGCAAAATGAGTCCCAACAAGTACCACTTATAAATAGGGATCCCAGGGGAGGAAGGATATCAAGGGCCAGGGGACGCAGGTGGTGAGACACTGGGGCTGACCCAGCCCCGGGCTCTGCTGGCATTCTGGGGCTTTTTGGGTCTGAATGTGGTAAAAGGTAGCTCAGGAGATGGAGAGCTAGTATCCTTTGAAGGCTGGGCCAAGCCCAAGAAGGCTAAGCGTTGGGCAGGAGGAGTAGAAAAGTAGGCCTTCTGCTCTTCCGAGTAGCGCTCCTGTGGTGTTACAGCATCCCGGTATGTCCAATCACGCCAATGGAAATTAAAGCCTTCAAGCAGGGTGATTCGATCAGCTCTCTTAGGCACACAGTCCAGGGGCTTTGTGGGTGGTAGGTCTGGCACCTCTGTTCCTGGCAGCAGCACCACTCCTCTGATGGCAAACCAGCCCCCATATTTGGGGTGTATGCACACTCCTGCTATGTGCTTGGGAGAAAGCAAAGAAAAGTAAGGTCATGGAAATCACCTCGGCACTAAGTCCCAATTACCATCATTGCAGGCTATGCTTGTTCAATTCCCAAAGGATACTGATTCCACATTCAAACCTGTCACTTTTTATTTATTCATGAGAGAAAGAGAGGCAGAGACACAGGCAGAGGGAGAAGCAGGCTCCATGCAGGGAGCCCCACGTGGGACTTGATCCCGGTTCTCCAGGATCATGCCCTGGGCTAAAGGTGGCACTAAACCGCTGAGCCACCAGGGCTGCCCCAAAACTGTCACTATTGTAGCTGGGCTCCCCCATTTCCTCTCCCAGACAACACTTCATAAGCTTACTCTGGCTATGAGGAAGGAGGATTCTTTATCAATTTCCCAGTCTCTCTTACCACTTGTCTCCTAATCACTGCTCTGCTCCTTCCAGCCTGTAACCAGGTTTGTTTAAGATTTTATTTACTCATGGGAGACAGGCAAAGACACCAGCAGTGGGAGGAGCAGGCTCCATGCAGGGGGCCCGATTTGGAACTTGACCCCGGCACCCCGGGATCACACCCTGAGCCAAAGGCAGATGCTCAACTGCTGAGCCACCCAGGCGTCTCTGTAACCAGATATTAAGACAGACTAGGTTCTTTGACCTGATCTGTTCCCAGGTAGACTCCAGAAAGCATATGAGGTTGGGCTCCTGACCAGGGCACATCTTACCCTTGTATTATGTCTACCTGTCTTGAGGGCCTTCATTTTCTCCCAGTCCCTACTGGAATATTCACACTTGCTCTCTGACCTGGGTCCCCCAGGGGTCAGCCTCCACATCCTTTCGTTGGTAGTAGTAAGCAGCTCCTGCCACATGGGCTGCAGTCTGGGCCAGAATCTTAGGGCGTCGATTAGGGTGTACCTCATAGTCAGCGATGACTTCTATTTTCAACTCTGGGAGGTTCTGGGATAGAGATGGAAGCTCATTTCAGCATGAGAGGAATCATAACTTTGTCCTAGAGAGCCCTATATTGTGTTAACAAGGTCCTGTCCTCAGAAGTTGTTTGAAGGGAAAACATGACCTTAAATTTGGGGGAAGGGGGGCATATGGGCCCACTGTGAAGAAAATGATATTCTGTCTAGGAGGGCACATGTTTGAAGAGAGGAAGAAGACTACCTTCTATTTTGAGGGGTTGGGGCACTTGGATGATGCAGTTGGTTGAGTGTCAGACTCTTGGTTTCGGCTCAGATCATGATCTCCTGGGGCCATGAGATTGGGCCCTGCATGTCAGGCTCTGCACTCAGTGTGGAGACTGCTTGAGACTCCCTCTCCCTCTGACCCCCTGCTCCTGTGCTCTGTCTCTCTCAAATATATAAACTTTTTTTTTTTTAAGGTTTTATTTATTTGACAGAGAAAGAGCCAATGAACATACGCAGGGGGAATAGCGGGGGCGGGGGGGAGGGAGAAGGAGAAGAAGCAGGCTCCCCATAGAGCAGGGAACCCAACTTGGGGCTCAGTCTCAGGACCCTGGGATCATGACCTGAGCAGAAGGCAGATGCTTAACCAAATGAGCCACCCAGGTGCCCCCAAATAAATAAATATTAAAAAAAATTTATTATGAGGGATGACTGGTCTTGGTCTTCCAGAGTCCCAGTATGGAGGAAGACCTGGCACAGCTTTGGGGAGATCCAATGTATGTGTATGTATGTATGTATGTATGTATGTATATGTACGTGTACGTGTATGAGGGTGGTGGGGAAATATTGTTCTGTCCTCAAAAGGCCCCAAAGACAGCAAAAAACCTCCAGGTCTAGGGCAAAGACAGGTGAGCAATACTTAGACGATGCTGGGCTTATTCCTATTTCACTTGGAGGCTGAGGGAATTCTGGTTTGAGGTTCATATAATGAATTGCCCGTGAGAGTAGGGGGAGTGAGACTGATTCCAGACCTGGGGGGCTGCTAGAAGAAGGTGGCTGAAACTGGGGTAAGATAAAGCAGAATGAAGAGAGATCATAATGTCAGGGATGGCTTTATGGTATCCTTCTGTCTGGGAAGTGGTTCTTGGCTCTATGTAGGTCTAGTCCTGCATTGAGAGCTTAAGAGAAGGTGGAAGCAGCTATAGGTTTAGAAGCTGGGGGAATATAGAACCTTGCTCACCTCTCTAATGCGGCCCAAGTGGTAGGCCACGCACTGGTCCACAGGGTCAGTCAGTTGTTGGAGGTGGCAGCTCTGAAGGAAGGGTTTGAAGGCTCGGTCAAACATGGCAGGTGTGCTGAGTACCAGAAAGGCCAGGGTAGGTCCTGGCAGGGGTAGGTGGAAGGCTGGAGGCAAGAGTGCATTATACCATGCCACCTGGAACAGAGAAAATTCAGGCCACACAGAGGGTCAGTTTAGGCCTTTGCTAGGCCCATGCCTCACCCTAGCATTCAAGGCCTCATACATCTTGCCTCAGCCTCCCATCTCATTCATTCAGCCAATGGACTTGTACTGATGCTGCATGATGTATATTTATGGGGGCCTCCTCCATGGGGGAAATTTAACAGGGAATGTGAAAATAGAAAGGCAGAGAATTCATGAATAATTAAGAACCAAAAGAAATTGTACTGTGATTAGTTGCAATGACAAGGCCAGATGAGGGTTCTGTGAAATTAGAAAAAGCTTCTTGGAAGCTGTTTTGAAGGCTAGGAGGAAACTGAGAGACTGATGTGGGGAGGGAGAATCTGGTATGTATTCTAAATAGAGGTTACAGCATTAACAAAAACATGCAAAAAGGGCGTATTTTCAAAAGAGTAAATTGTCCAGTTTGATAGAAGTGAAGGGTTTGTAAAGGCGAGCAGGAGAGAAGGGTGGAGAGATCAGTAGGCATGAGATTATGCCTGGCCTAGAATATCAATTTAAGGAATACAAGTCTAATTTGCTGACAATAAGAGGCTATTTTTTTTAAAGATTTTATTTATTTATTTATTCAGAGAGAGAGAGAGAGAGAGAGGCAGAGACACAAGCAGAAGGAGCAGGCTCCACGCAGGGAGCCTGACACGGGACTCAATCCTGGGTCTCCAGGATCACACCCTGGGCTGCAGGCGGCACTAAACCGCTGTGCCACCGGGGCTGCCCAGGGGCGAACTATTGAAGATTTAAGGAGTAAACTGATAGTTTTAGAAAGATCTGGCTTTAGTGTGGAGGATGGTTTGCATGCAAAATGATAGCAGGCAGGTTACTGCAGTAATCCAAGTGACGAATACTGGCTTGGACCAGAGCACACAAGGGTTGGAGGGAAGGGAAGGAGTGAGAAGTAGGAGCCCAGGATGACCGGCTCTGTTCAGTACAGTAACTCCCACTACCCACCCAGGTCTACCTGACCCACCAGTCATTCTCACTGTCTCCATACCTGCCATCCACCACTACCTCCACACCTTTACTCATTACTCAAGCCATTCCTGATATTTGGGATGTACATAATCTTCCTTCCTTCTTTTCACATGTAGCTCAACTCCATTTTTTCTGGTCAGTCCTTCTCAAGTTAGACCCAACTACCTCCTCCTTTATATTCCTTTTCAGCCCTGCTGTGGGCCACTCAGTGGAAGGGGTGGGAGTGTGCTGCCTCTTAATCATCAGGCAAAGGGCTCAACCTGAGTTGATTTAGCCATGTCCAAGCACACATCTCAGCACAGGGGGCACTGGATAAAGGGGAAATGGATCTATGTAAACAAGGGGAGGTGGTGGTACCAGACTTCTGTGTCAGGCGAGTGCTCAGTTTCTGTACCCAGCCCAGCGCTGGTGACTGGCAACATCATGAATTATCCTTCTGTTGGCAGATGAACAAACCAGCCAATTGTTTGCTTATTCAACAAAAGGAATGCCCTTCCCTCCTCAAATGGCCTAAATCTTAGCTAAGCAAACCTTCCAGGCCTTGCCCTGTTCTAATTCCTTCGAAGGTGACTGGTCTCAGGGGTCACTTTCTTCCTCTGAATAATGGAGGTGGCAGAGCCACACGATTACTGGATTATGTGTGTCTCATTAAAAAATACGGCATTATATGGGGGTAAAATGACAAGCGTGAGACTATTTCTCTACCCTTTTAACCGAGTCCTCGATGACACCCTGTCCCTGTAGGTCAGAAGGACATGGGGCCAGAGGAGCTCGGGAAGGATCAGAATGCTCTCGAGCTTCACGCCGGTAGCACCCAGGTCAATCATACACCTCGCCCAGCATCACAGGAGGGATGAACCAACCTGAAACGGGTAAACCTCGAAGCCAAAAGGGCACAACGTGTCCTCGATCTTCTGCTTCAGTTCTGCGACTTGTGGCTCCATAGCGCACGCTACGCGCAGAGCTTGCTGGGGAATGGAGTCTCGAGGATAATTTGGGCAGTGGCGTTTCAAGGTAGCTTGGACTACATTTCCCAAGAACTACTGGGACCAGCAGCGGAATAGCGTTGGCTCGGTGCAATGCATCTTGGGATATGTAGTTCACTTGGTCCTTGGGGACAACAACTACAGAATCCGAAAGCCTCAGTTTCCCGGCAAGCTTCACGGCGGGGGTGTGAATGCTCGTGTAGCTTCCAGGGAAACGTAGTTCCGCAGCCTCCATCGTCAGTTGTCTCCGCGAGAGATGAACTCGGTTTCCCTAGTGGCGCTGCGGCTGCAAGTCCAAAATCAGACTTTCCCGGTCTACAGAACGGTTTGAACCAGGTGGCGGCTGTAGTCGCTGGCACAAGTTCGGGGTGATAATGCCTGTGTCTTGCATCTGGAGAGGTCTGGATCAAGAATCGGCACTCTCAAGTCCCACCTGATATCTGCTTATCAGAGTATTTCGCCTTTCCCCTAGATTCCCCAAGCGCCGTTCCCTGCTAGTCCTAGTTTTGGCCTGATATTGCATCCCTACCTTTACTATTACTTCCTCAGTCCCCACTCTGACGTGTGGTTTTACTGGGGCTGTGCCTCGGGTATTCCAGGCTAGGAGAGCAAGGCTAGGAGACGCCAGGAGGAAACCTCGCAGAAGGTTATGAGTAGGAGCCTGAGCTGGTCTGAGCACCTCGACGCACTTCTCAATGCTACTAATGGAAATATAGCCAGGATTAAGGTGAGGGGGCGCCTAGGGGTACCCGTTTGGAATTTTGGGTTTAGGGACACTGAGAGCTTATTGGCCTGTACACTTGTTTCTTTTGTAGCAGCATCTGTATCCTCTTGGAGTCTCCACAGCAGGTAAGTGTTGTCCTTTTTCTATTCTCCAGCCTTTTTTCTTTCCAGGATCTGCCTGTTTGTAGTGTCTGTACCTTCCACTATTCCTTCCAAATTCCAGCTGTTTTCTGTCCTGAGCAAACATCTGTTTTTTCCCCTAAAGATAGGCCTCACAATTATCTCTTATTTATTCCTTCAGCAGGAGACCTGCCTGGGACCTGGATTTCCCCTCATCATTTGCCTCCACAGTCTGGAGGCCAAGCTCAACAGTCTTGGTTAGAGACTCCCTTTGCTCCGGAGAGGCTGAGTTGGGCTGAGGCCCACAGAGAATCTTCTCTCTGGGCTGAAGTTATTATTCTCCGGTCCCAGCTTCAGTCCCAGGCTCAGGTAAAGCGTGGGCTCATAGGTGTGTATGTATCGTGTTTGTGTGAGATGAGGGTACTAGGTATTGGGGAAGCCCCTGACACAGTAGGTCATGTGGCTTTTCTTGCCTGAGTAGGTGACTGAGACACTGAGGAAGGCTGTGCAGGGGCTGCTGGAAGAGCGAGAGCTGCAGAAGTATCAGATCCGTGCTCTGGAAGGTACCTGGCCAGTTCCTTTTTTTCATACACATAGTTCATTATGTACGCACACAATTTTTTTTTAATTTTTATTTATTTATGATAGTCACAGAGAGAGAGAGAGGCAGAGACACAGGCAGAGGGAGAAGCAGGCTCCATGCACTGGGAGCCCGACGTGGGATTCGATCCGGGGTCTCCAGGATCGCGCCCTGGGCCAAAGGCAGGCGCCAAACCGCTGCGCCACCCAGGGATCCCTTGTTACATACTTCCTGTGCAGTTGTTTTGGTTTGCAAGTGGAGTCTCTAAGCTCATGTGTAAAATTCTCAGAAGGGCTAACCTTCAACTTGTCCCATACAGCATCACTAAGGCTGCTGCAGGGGGGTCCAGAGCAGAGAGCCCTCCTCTTGGAGCAACGCGTGGAGGGTCTGAGAAAGGAACTGCAGTGCCTTCGAAGCCAGGTGCAGAAACAGGCCCAAGCCCAAATACAAACAGGACCACGAAAGTGCAGCGCTACTAGTGGTCTTCACCAAGAGTTGCAGAATGAGTAAGTGATGGTCAAGATCTCTCCTTCTTCAGGCCTCTAACTCCTGGTAGTGTCTTCTGGGCTTGTTGATTGGCTTTGGGGTGATACTACTGTCATCTGCGCAGGCGGCGACTCCTATGGGAGGAGTCAGAGATTCTTCGGGAGGATCTAAAGCTGCTGCGGGACCAGCTGAGTGAGTAAACAATTGGGGGTGGGTACAAGTTCACCTGTCCTCTTCTATGGAGAGTCTTTTTGCTATCCTAGTAACTGGCTGTAGCTCTGACTGCTTGAGCTGCTCAGAAGTCTGGCCAAGTGTTTTGTCTTGCCTCCATGGTGTGAGTCTGGTCTCCCCAATCAGCTTGGAAGCTTCCCAATAGCTACACTAGAATGCTTTGTCTCAGTTTTTTTTTTTTTTTTAAAGATTTATTTATTTATTTATTTATGAGAGACACAGAGATAGTGAGAGAGAGGCAGAGACACAGGCAGAGGGAGAAGCAGGCCCCATGCCGGGAGCTCGACATGGGACTTGATCTTCAGGGTCACGCACTGGGCTGAAGGCAGCGCTAAACCGCTGAGCCACCGGGGCTGCCCCTGTCTGTTTTCATCACCAGGATGGGCACAAGGCAGGGAGGGGAAAGGAAAGAAGTTGGAGAATAGCTCCCTTACATTTTTTTTCTCATCTGAAGGTCAGCACCAGGAGCTGCTGCTGAAACAGATGGCTGAGGGGCAGCAAGCTCAGGCCCACAGCTGGAAGGTAGGACGAGGATCAGATCTATCTCTTCATATCTCCTTGTGGAGACCCCTTCCTTTTTCACTCTATTCTGTTCTGCAGGCAGGCCAGGATACCCTTTTCCACTTCATCTCTTTCTCTCTTCCCTATGCTGACTGTACCCTTCTCCAAAGCTCTTCTTCACAAGCCCCCTTCTCCAGGTTGAGAAACTGTCATTGCCCACATGAGGGTTCTGTGTGTGCTGAAGATGCCAATGGTGGTGAGGGCGATTCATTTTGGAGAGGAAGAGGTTTGGTCCTACCTGGGCCTATGGTTTGACAGATGTTGGAGGAACTGCAAAGTGGCCAGGAGGGCAAAGATCAAACTGTGGAGGCTGCCACAGGACAGAGGCCCAGGATGCCCCATGCGATCACAACCTCCTCAGGTCAGGGGATGTGGGTGCTTGTGGTAGTGGAAGGGATTTGCCTCAGAGGCCAGGCATTGGGGACCAAAGTTCAGTTATCCTAGATATTTTTTAAAAGATTAAATAAATAAGTAAGTAAACGAGAGAGAGAGAGAGAGAGAATGAAAGAGAGAGAGAATGAGAGAGAGAACGCGCGAGAGAGTGTGAGCTGGAGAAGGGACAGAAGGAGAGGGAGAGAGAGAATCTCAAGCAAACACAACTGATTGCAGAGCCCACTGTGGGGCTCCATCTGACAACCCTGAGATCATGACCGGAGCAGAAATTGAGTCGGATGCTTGACCTCCTGAGTCACTCAGGTGCCCCTCAACTATCCTAGATTTGACATGGGCTGGTAGGGGTGGTATGAGTATCTGGGTTACAGTCCATACAGGTAGTACCGGGCATTCTATACTTGGTACAGGGTCACTGAGATATCTTTATATGTTTGGAGGATAACGGGGGAGGAGACTGGAGTCCTGGCCTTGGGACTCTCTGTGCTAGGAGGGTCCCCTTGTCCGACTGTCACCATCTCTGCTTCTCATTCTGTTCCTCTTTCCAGGACCTCCGCTCACATCCTCCAGTCTAAGATTGCCCCTGTTCACTGGTTATCTTTCTTCATCTAGCTCTGAAGTCAGTCTTCTAGACAATAACAGCAACTGGAAACCTTTAATATAGCTAGGTGAGGGTAAGGGCAGGGATCCCAGGTCTGGGTGAGGCTGAATCTGAATGTGCTTGGGTGTCCACTGCCTAATTGTTTGGCACTGGGTAGAATGGAGGTTCTGCCTCTTTGTGAATCCATCATCCTCTGTTGTTACTTATCCTAAGGTAGGCCTGTATGTTTCTCCCCACCAGACCAGGCCCACGGCCTAGTTCTATGTATATCATGATGCTTGCTGATGGTTTGTTTTCTCTTCCCTTTCTCTCCTCTTAGATCTCCAGAGGAGCACACTTTCTAACCTGGAGCCCAGCAGCTTACAGCTATAGGCCCAGAGCCTTGAGCAGGAGAAACTCTTCTTTAAGGGCCGGCCCCACAATGTTCCTGAGTGACCTGTAAGGACTTGTAAGAGTAGTTTTGCTCACCTTCCTCTCCAAGGCCCTGTTTCTCTTGATCTAGCTGGTATCTGCCCTCTCTACTGAGGCTTGTCACTGCCTGCCTAACCCTGTCCATCAACTGCAATAAAATGTTTTAACCCTCCCTGATATCTTCTGTGAATCAGCACCCACATGGGATGGACTCAACTATACCTTTTCTTCCTCCTGTTATTTGACTGCTTCCTGCCATCTCTCTGAAGTCCAGGTTCATAGATATTTATAGCTGTACTGTCTGAGTGCAAGCCCTGTGATCAGTGGAACTTGGAGATGAACGGGAGATGAGAGCTCCCATTCTGATAGGTAGAATGAGGTAGGGCAGTGCTCTGGGGCAGTATTGCTGTGGGGATGCAGAGGAGGCATTCAGGTAGGCCCTGGACCTGAGTAGTAGGAGGCTTCCTCTTCTCATCTTCTCATCTCAGCTTCTGCCTCTTACAACTTATCCCCGTCTCCCCACACCTCCTCAACCTCAGCAGCCCAGCCCAGCCCGGCTTGCATTCTGTAGCAGTTTCCTGGTCTGTTTTCTTTCAGTTTCTGCCTCTAATCTAGTGGCTTTTAGAATTGTTTGATTGTGACCTCTAGCAAGAAATATAGTTTACATTGTGGTAAATATATATGTGTCTATTTATTAAATGGTATACATGTATATATTTACTAAATGAAACAAATTTTATGATTTAATACTCATTGAATCAATGGGAATAATGTACCCTGATATTTCCTATCATATTAAAAAAATAGGCCTTGTGGCTATTGGTCCTGATCCTTCTATCACTTGGTTGCTCTCTGAGAAGTATATCTTTCTTTCTTTCTTTTTTTTTTTTTTTAAGATTTTATTTATTTATTCATGAGAGACACAGAGAGAGAGGTGGAGACACAGGCAGAGGGAGAAGCAGGCTCCATGCAGGGAGCCTGACGTGGGACTTGATCTGGGGTCTCCAGGACCACGCCCCGGGCTGAAGGTGGTGCTAACCTGCTGAGCCACTGGGGCTGCCCCAGAAGTATATCTTTCTACATAGGCTAAGGGCAGCTTTGCTTTTACCTTACCTGCATTTTATTATTTATTTATTTATTTATTTATTTATTTATTTATTTATTTATTTTATTTATTTATTTTATTTATTTATTTTTTATTTATTTTATTTTTTTATATTTTTTAAAATATTTTATTTATTTATTTGAGGGGTGGGGGAGAGCAGGAGCAGGGGGAGGGGCACAGATAAAAGCAGACACGCTGCCAAGCAGGGGGACCGATGTGGGGCTTGATCCTAGGATCCTGGGATCATGACCTAAGTCAAAGGCAGACACTTAACTGACTGAGCCACCCAGGCGCCCCAAAACCTTACCTGGATTTTATATTCTAGACAATGCAGTCCAGGATTTCCTTAGAAGAAGCCATATGTTCTCATTCATCTGGGGAATATGAATAATAGTGAAAGGGAATATAAGGGAAGGGAGAAGAAATGTGTGAGAAATATCAGAAAGGGAGACAGAACATAAAGACTTCTAACTCTGGGAAATGAACTACGGGTGGTGGAGGGGGAGGAGGGCGGGGGGTGGGGGTGAATGGGTGATGGGCACTGAGGGGGACACTTGATGGGATGAGCACTGGGTGTTATTCTGTATGTTGGTAAATTGAACACCAATAAAAATTAATTTATAAAAAAAAAAAAAAAGAAGAAGCCACATCCCACTAAGATCTCATGAGGTTTCTTCTGCTAAATACCAGCCCTGGTATGCATTTGCCCTCAGCTAAGACAGGCAGTGGGCTCATAAGAATCTCAGCTCTTAGCTCCATCTAGCTGGGAAGAGGAGACAAGTATCTGAAATAAAAGCATAACAAAAGGCTGAGATGAGTAGGACAGGAGCTACTTCCTGTTATGGGGTATATTCAAGGCCCTGGCATAACTAGCAGATATGTCATGAAGAGTGGACCTTTGACACCTGAATAGCTGTGAGGCAATCCTTGGTTCTTTCCCCTCAGTTTTTTTTTTTTTAAGATTTTATTCATTTATTAAAAAAAAAAGATTTTATTCATTTATTCATGAGAGACACACACAGAGAGGTAGAGACACAGGCAGAGGGAGAAGCAGGCTCCATGCAGGGAGCCTGATGTGGGACTCCATCCCAGGTCTCCAGGATCAGGCCCTGGGCTGAAAGCAGCGCTAAACCGCTGAGCCACCTGGGCTGCCCCTCTTCCCCCCTCAGTATTAAGGAGATTGCATGCAAGAAGCACCTGGGTGGTTCAGTTAATCAAGCATCTGACTCTTGATTTCCACTCAAGTCATGATCTCAGGGTTGTGGGATTAAGTGGGGAATCTGCTTGAGATTCTCTCTTCTTCTACCCTTATTCCCGATCTCACTGTCTTTCAAATAAATACATAATCCTTAAAAAGAGATTGCTGAGAGTGGAATGGTAGAGATCAGACTTGGGTCAAACAGAACTTGTTCAAAAAACTAAATACTTGGCATCAAGGCTCATCTTCCTACTCAAAGTACGAGTAATCCCTGTCTTTTACATCTTTCACCGGGCAAAAAATACATGTAGTATGATGGCATTACTCAATTCTAATTGGTACAAGTACTGTACTTATTTATCAACTACTTTGCCTCAGGTTTTGTGGGAGACAGGTTTGCAAGGATGCTGGGGCTCTAACAGAAAAATTCAATAGCAAAGTGGAACAATGGTATTTGAACTGTCACCAGGTGGCAGCACATCATTTGTTGCTAGAAGAATGATACAGAAATGGCTTTAGGCCTAGGATACTGGGCTGGGGTGATTTCTTTTTGGAGATACTGTGCTCTATAGCTACCAATTAATCTTACTAAAACAGTGTCCTCTTAGGGCTACTCTGCTCAAGAACCTTTGACAGCTCTCACAGCATAAAAAGAAAAAGTACAAATTTGGCATTTAAGCCCAATTCACATTTAATTTCCATTCTTATGTCCTATCACACATCTTTTAAAATTTTTTTGTTTGGGAAAAAAAAACAAACTTTTTTTTTGTTTTTTTGTTTGTTTGGGATGCCTGGGTTTTGTAAGGGGTGCCTGGGTGGCTCAGTGGTTGGGTATCTGCAGGTTGAGCATGGCCCAGGGTGTGATCCTGGGGTTCAGGATCGAGTCCGGTGCTGGGCTCCTTGCAGGGAGCCTGCTTCTCTCTGTCTCTGTCTCTCATGAATAAATAATCTTTTAAAAAAAGATAAAAGTATTTTTTTTTCGTTTACGTGTAGTTGACACACAATGTTACTTTAGTTTCAGGTGTACGACATACTGGACAAGTTTATATGTCATAGTATGTTCACCATAAGTGTAGCTACCATCTGTCACTGTATAATCCTTCTGCTGTGCCTTTTATTCTTGTGACTTACTCATTCCATTACTGGAAGCCTGTATCTCCTCACCCATACTCCAGTGTTTCCTTGCCTGCTTTAGTCCTGGAAGCCTAACCCTGTTCCAATCTACCCAGGCGAGAGATTATGAGCACCTGAAGTTCAGGTATATGAAAAGCATGAGGAAGGAAATGCACATGTTGAACAGTTGAACAGAATTCTTACTCCCTACCCAGCTCTTTAAAAATCTTCAGTTTTCAGGATCCCTGGGCGGCTCAGCCGTTCAGCGCCTGCCTTTGGCCCAGGGCTAGATCCTGGAGTCCTAGGATCGAGTCCCACGTCGAGCTTCTGCCATGGAGCCTGCTTCTCCCTCTGCCTGTGTCTCTGCCTCTCTCTCTCTCTCTATCATGAATAAATTAATAAAATCTTAGAAAAAAACAAACTTAAGTTTTCAAGCCAGCCCAAGTGTTATATGTCCAGGAAGCCTTCGCCAAATCGAATCTCAGTCTAGATGAATAGTTGCCTCAGTATTTTAACCCTACCCATTACTCTTAGTATCTCCAGTAGTTTAGATTTATCAGTTTTTCCCCTACACTATACTGAGGTCCTGCAGGATTCTGCGTTCATATATTCAGGTAGTCCTCACTTAGCTATACCCTTCACCAACCGAGAAGCCGCGTCAGTCGAATCCATTTTCGGTTAGCTTTATTAATTACCTATCGTTTATGTGTTTGGCATTTTGATTGGTCCCTCTCGAGTTTACTGCCCCCTCTTCGGAGGCTCCGGGACTTGGGTTTCCCCCAGGTGTATTCCCTCCTCCTTGGTTCCGCCTTCCCAACACACTACCTCCTCTGTTTTTAATCTCCTCTTCCTTCCTATTGGTTCTCTTCGTCCTCCCGAGTTGGCGCTTGGGGCTGTTGATTGGCTTTCCCCGACGCCCATTGAGTCCCCCTCATACCACGTGGCATTCCTAATGCTAATTGGGTAATTCCGCCAGCTCGTTTATCAAGGATTGGCGATTGATTGGCTGCTCGGAGGCTTGAGGTAGGGGCGTGCTCACCTCAGGCCCCGCCCCCAGGCCCCCTGCCTGGCTGGGCTGGCGTTTCAGTCGCTCGCAGCCGCGGATTTCAGCGGAGGTTCAGCTCCCTCCCCTGGCCCGCCGTCGGGATCTCCCTCCTGGCCCCGCCAAGCAGACGGGGAGAACGGTCCCGACTGCGGGGCCATGGCAGTAGCCTCCTCGTCCTTCGCCGCCGCTAGTTCCGCCGAGTCGCTGGCTTCTGCGCGAGGGACCCCCACCACCTCCGCAGGCTGAGCCTCTGCCGCCTCCGAGCAGTGAGGGCTACTATGCTCCCGCTTTGCTGCTGCCTCCGCCTTCCGCCCGCGCAGGCACCCCTCCGACTGCTCAGTCCCGCCTCAGGTAACGCCGAGAGCGCGCGTCGGGCACAAACTCCGGGCGCCCCGGCCCGCGCGCGGCTCCCACACGCCGCGGCTCCGGAGCCCTGGCGCTAGGGTCTCAGCACCGACAGGACCCCTTCGGCCCCTGTCTCTTCCCTTTTCACCTTCGTCAGGGTCCCGGGCAGCCCCCACCCCTACCCTCGCTTTCTCGCCTCCGAGGCCGGGAGCCCATTAGAAGTCCCTTCGTATCAGGGACCTGGTCCTTGACTCCTCTCAGGGGCTTTTCTCACTTCGGAGACTCAGGAAGCCCTCATTTTCTCGGGGAACTCGTTTCAGATGGCTCCAGCTCCACACTGAGGGGCTCCCTTGTCCCTCAGAGATCTGGACTCCCTCACTTGACTTTTCTCAAACACACTCTTCTCTGGAAACTTGCCCTTTCTACGTTAGAAGGGACTCCCCACACCCCCACCCGCGTCCCAAGACACTACCGCCTCGCTCTTCTCTCTTCTCCTGTCATCCCTCCTCCCATCCTTTTCCCTCCTCTGCCTTTTACCCTTCGCTTGGAAGACTCCAGACTAAGCCAGTGTTTAGATTTAGTTAGAAATGAAACCCATGTTTGTGTGATTTAAAGACCTTTCCTTTTATAAGTCTGAGAAAACCTTGCTGAAGAATTTGGACTTTATTCTGTACGAATGGGGAACCACTGAAAGTTTTTTTTTTTTTTAAGATGTAATTTGTTTATTCATGAGAGACACAGAGAGGCAGAGACACAGGCAGAGGGAGAAGCAGGCTCCATGCAGGGAGTCTGGTAGGTACTGGATCCCAGGACCCCGGGATCACGCCTTGAGCCCAAAGACGCTCAACTGCTGAGCCACGCAGGTGCCCCGCCACCCCGCAGTTCCAGGTTTCAATTCCATGAGGTTTCCAGAGTTGAGAGGTTTATTGGGTGGTTTCTGATTTCGTTGGTGGGATGCATTGGTAGGGTTCTTTCTTTCTTTCTTTCTTTCTTTCTTCTTTCTTTCTTCTTTCTTTCTTTCTTTCTTTCTTCTTTCTTTTTTTTTTTTAAGATTTCATTTATTTATTCATAAGAGGCACACAGAGAGGCAGAGACATAGGCAGAGAGAGAAGTAGGCTCCCTGCAGGGAACCCTGTGGGACTTGATCCCAGGACCCCGGGTTCACGACCTGAACCAAAGGCAGATGCTCAACCACTGAGCCACCCAAACATCCCTAATTTGAGGTGTTTTTCAGATATCACTGTGGTTTGCTGGAAATTTGGGTCTAAAAATTGGGAGACTCTGGTTTGCTAGAAATTAGGTCTAAAAATTGGGAGAGAGGGTCAACAGAGAGTATAACAGGGATATTTGAAGACTTAATATGGGATGGTAATACTGAAAGAAGAGGAGAGCCAGGAGCAACATCATTGTTTGAAGGGTAAGAGACACTGAGAAAGCGAGGTTAAAGGAATGGGACAAGAATAAGAACAGGATAACATTATAATAGAAATCAAAGGAAGAGGGTTTCAAAATGGGACAGGATGACCGTCACTGTCAGGTGCTGCAAAGGCCGAGTAGAATGAGGATTAGAATGAAACCACTGAATTTAGCAATTAGGAGATCATTTGTTTTCCTCCGAAAGATACTTTGAATTGTGCAACAGTGGCAATGATAGCAGTAGATCATGAAGGACTGAGGAATAAATGGAAGGCAGTGAGTAAAATTACTCTGAGCAAGTGTGATTGTGAAAGCTGATGGTAACATCTTTATTGAAAATATGCTCTATGTCAGGTTCTGTTAAGATGCTTTATGGATCACAACAGCCTTGTGGTTTAGGTATCAGTATTCCTCTTTGACAATTGAGAAAACTGTAGGCAAGAATTTGAACAAAATCTGTCTAGCCCTGACACCTTTTTTTTTTTTTTCCCCCCCACTATGGTACATGTAGTTGAAGGGGCACCTGGGTGGCTCAGTGGTTGAGCATCTGCCTTTGCCTCAGGTCATGATCCCAGGGTCCTGGGATCAAGTCCCGCATAGGCTCCCCACAGGGAGCCTGCTTCTCCCTCTACCTGTGTCTCTGCCTCTCTCTCTGTGTGTCTTAAATTTATTTTTTTATTTTATTTTTTAATTTTTTTATTTATTTATGATAGTCACAGAGAGAGAGAGAGAGAGAGGCAGAGACACAGGCAGAGGGAGAAGCAGGCTCCATGCACCGGGGACCCGACGTGGGATTCGATCCTGGGTCTCCGGGAAAGCGCCCTGGGCCAAAGGCAGGCGCCAAACCGCTGCGCCACCCAGGGATCCCGTGTCTTAAATTAAAAAAAAAAAATAAAATGTGGTTAAGGACCAGTTTCTTTAAGGAATATAGAATGGAGGGGTGCCTGGCTGAGTCAAGTAGGAGGAGGAGTGTGGGGCTTTTGATCTAGGGGTTGTGAATTTGAGCTCCACATTTGGTGTAGAGATTACTAAAAATAATAAAGAGGGGCATCTGGGTGCCTCAGTGGTTGACTGCCTTTGGCTCAGGGCATGATCCTGGGATCCAGTCCCACATTGGGCTCCCCTTGGGGAGCCCGCTTCTCCCTCTCCCTATGTCTCTGCCTCTCTCTCTCTGTGTCAGGAACGAATAAATAAATTATTTTAAACAATAATAAAGAAATATAGAATAGGACAGCTGAGAGTTCGAGAGTTCAATATTTCAAGGTAAAAAAACCCCAAAAACCCAGCAGGGTGTAACTGCCGTAGTGCAGTTGAAGGGGAATGGAAGTATAGGTTATTGAAGTAATGAGAGGTTACAGGGCTGTGAAGTATGTTGAATATGTCATTGGTATGGATGTCATAATTGCCCAGTATGATCTCAGGAAATGGAGTAGAGGAGATACTGGGTTCTATAGGTGGGGCTGCTCAGAACTGAGGGACCCAGGATTGAACTGGAGGTTCCCTATTACTTGTTAGAAAATAGTACTAGGTGATACAGATGTTTGTGTGAATTAATGTTGAGTTCCTGTGCCCTGGATCTATGATGTATTATTCTCTCATAAAGATGTATATTTGGAATGGTCTCAAATACAAATCTTTTGAGATTTGGTATATGGTGGGCCTGTTTAATTCTGTTTAAAAATGTAGGTGTTGAGGGATCCCTGGGTGGCGCAGCGGTTTAGCGCCTGCCTTTGGCCCAAGGCGCGATCCTGGAGACCCGGGATCGAATCCCACATCAGGCATCCCGGTGCATGGAGCCTGCTTCTCCCTCTGCCTATGTCTCTGCCTCTCTCTCTCTCTCACTGTGTGCCTATCATAAATAAAAAAAAAAATAAAAAATAAAAAATAAAAAAAAAATGTAGGTGTTGAGAGGCTAAGCTAGGGACTCTCCACCCCAGAATCCCAAATAACATTTTGTGTTTATATTAATTGTAAAAGGAAAATTACATATTTATGTGTACTTATTCTCTGGCTTACTTAAAGTAGAAAGCTGACTTGCTTTAATGTTTTTTTTTCCCCTATGTGAAAGTGTTTATAGATGTATTCTTTTTTTTTTTTATAGATGTATTCTTAATGTTGTATACTTCATTGTTCAGCAAAATGAGCATTGTGTTGGAATTTGAAACCTATGATAAGGGCTTTTATAAGAATTTCATCTCCTTCCAGTAAATGAAGCCCAGTTATTACAATGTATAGTGTGGGTGATGCTGAATGTTTCAGACCAACAATGGGTATTATACTATTTTCCAAGTCATCATATAGAGATTACTTCAGTATGGTCTCACTAGGATTATTTTTGCTGAGCACTCAGAGTGGGTGGTTGTTTCAGAGAGAGGCCTTCTTGTGATAATTAAATTTTTAATTGCTTTTTAAAAATTTTATTTTTTATTTATGAGAGACATAAGAGAGAGAGGCAGAGACACAGGCAGAGGGAGAAGCCGGCTCCCTGCAGGGAGCCCGATATGGGACTCCATCCCAGGACTCCAGAATCACACCCTCAGCTGAAGGCAGGGCTTGTAAACCACTGAGCTACCCAGGAATCCCTTTTAATTGCTGTTTTAAAAAAGGATTTTATTTGTTAGAGAGAGAGCCCACATGAGTGTGGGGAGAGGGAGAGGAAGAGAAAGCAGACTCCTTACTGAGCAGGGAGCTGGTTGGTTGGTTGGATATTGAGAGGCTGGATCCCAGGATCCTGAGATCTTGACCTGAGCCAAAGACAGATGCTTAACTAATGCTTAACTCACTGAGCCACCCATGCATGCCCCCCCACCCCCGTTTTTTTTTTAAAGTAAGCTCTAGGCCTTAATTTGGGGCTCAAACTCAGGGCCCTGAGATCAAGAGTCACATGTTCCACCAACTGAGCCAGGCAGGACCCCTTTTTAAAATTAAAAAAAAAAATTTTTTTTTGATAATTTTAAAATCTTCCATTCCTAAAAATTTTAGAAAGGCAGATTTGATATAAGGAAAAAAAAAGTCCTAAATATAATCAACTTTATTATTAGTTATATGATTGTAGGCAAATTTCTTATCCTCTGTGAGATTTAGTTTATTTATTTATTTATTTATTTATTTTATTTTTATTTTTTTAGTTTTTTTTAATTTAATCTTTGAATAGGTGATACATTCAAATGGTTAAATAAATGTTTGCATATTTATATATTTTATATAAACAGTGAAAGTCTCACTCCTGTGCCTATCCTGCATCCACCCAGTTCCATACCCCCTCCGACCTTTTGCTATTTGTTCCTTCCTTCCTTCCTTCCTTCCTTCCTTCCTTCCTTCCTTCCTTCCTTCCTTCCTTCCTTCCTTCCTTCCTTCCTTCCTTCCTTCCTTCATGTGGGGCTTGAACTCAGGAACCTGAGATCAAATTGCATGCTCTACTGGCTGAACCAGCCAGGCACTCCTACTTAGTTTCTCTATATTCTTTTAGACTTGCTTTAGGCAAATGATTACAAATATGAATATATAATCTTATTTTTCTTATTTTTTTTTTAAAGTAAGCTCTGTGCCCAGCATGGGGCTCAAACTCACCTGAGATCAAAAGTCACACACTCCACTGACTGAACCCACTAGGTGTACCTTATTCCCCTCCCCCACCCTTGTTTTTAAAGGGAGGGAGCAGGGAGGGGTACCTGGGTGGCTCAGTAGGTTGAGTGGTCAACTCTTGGTTTTGGCTTAGGTCATGATCTCAGGGTCATGGAATCCATCCCCAAGTCAGGCTACACACTTAGCAGGTATAGCAGGTAGTCTGAGATTCTCTCCCTCTCCCTCTGCCCCTCCCCCCTGCTCTTTCTCTCAAATAAAAAAACAAATACACAAACACTTGCATAGTATTCCATTGAATACTCTATCATAATTTATTTGGTTCCTTATTGTTGGACATTTGTATTACTTCCAGGTTTTTTATATTATAAACAATTCTGTAAGGAAGATATATGTCGTATCTTGAACATAGGTCGTTTTACATGTGTGCAAGGGTAGTTATAGGATAAATTGGCAGGAACTGGGTTTCTCTTTCTTTTCTTTCTTTTCTTTCTTTTCTTTCTTTTCTTTCTTTTCTTTCTTTTCTTTCTTTTCTTTCTTTCTTTCTTTTCTTTCTTTCAATTTTATTTACTTGATGGGATCCTGGGTGGCTCAGTGGTTGGGTGTCTGCCTTTGGCTCTGATCGTGGTCCTGGGGTCCTGGGATCGAGTTTGGCATCAGGCTCTCCACGGGGAGCCTGCTTCTCCCTCTGCCTGTTTCTCTGCCTCTCTCTCTGTGAAGAGAGGAAAAAAAAAAAAGAGAGAGAGGCATTTACTCTCATAAATAAATAAATAAGATCTTTTTTTAAAAAAAGATTTTATTTACTTGAGAGAGAGCACAAGTGGAGAGAGGGGCGGAGGGAGAGCAGGGAACTCCAGGCGGGGATTGATCCGAGGACTCTAGGATCATGACCTGATCTGAAAGCAGGTTCTTAACTGACTGAGCCGCCCAAGCACCCCAGAAAGTGGGATTGATTGACTTAGATTTTATTTAAACCGCTGAGCTACCCGGGCTGCCCAAAAAGTGGGATTTATAAGTCAAAGAATATATGCATTTATAACTATGAAATATTGCCAAACTGCTTTCCTTAAAATTGTTCTAATATACATTGCCTGTTCACTCACCAACATTAGCTATATCATAGGTAATACTTAGGTGCTTACTAAGTGCAGATATTATTCAAAGTACTTTATATATATTCATTTAATCTTACTAATATCCCAGAATGCCTGGGTGGCTCAGTGGTTGAGAGTCTGGCTTTCGCTCAGGGCATGATCCCCGGGGTCTGGGATAGAGTCCCGCATCAGGCTCCCTACAGGGATCCTGTTTCTCCCTCTGCCTGTGTCTGCCTCTGTGTCTCTCATGAATAAATAAATAAATAAATAAATCTTTTAAAAATTTACTAATATCCCTTTTTTGAAACTTTTTGAAAATATTTATTTGAAGAGGGGAGAGTACAGGGGGAGACTAATCATTATCTCTCTTTTTCATGTGAATAAATTGAAGAGAATTTAAGAGACTTACCTAAAGCATATGAGTACTATGGCAAAAATTCAAACTAAGTACTCTAGCTCTAGGATCAGCATTATTAATACTGTACTTTGCTGTTATCAAAGTTGAATTTTTGCCGGTCTGATAGAGAAAAGTGGTACCTCAGAGTAGTTTTAAGTTTTAGAAAATTATGTTAAAGTTAAGCATCTTTTTATGTTATTCATATTTCTTTTTTAAAAAATATTTATTATTTATTTATTTATTTATTTATTTATTTATTTATTTATTTGAGAGAGAGCACGCACAAGTGAGGGGGAGGAGAAGAATGAGAGGGACAAGCAGACTCCACACTGAGCACAGAGCCCACCTTGGGGCTAGATCCCATGACTCTCAGAGGACCACCTGAGCCAAAACCAAGCATTGACACTAAACCTGACTGAGCCACCCAGGTGCTCTAAGTTATTCATATTTCATTTTCTGTAAGCTACCTGTTTAAATTCTTATTTTTCTGTTGTCATATGTCTCTTTTCTGTTGATTTCTATGTCTCTCTTTACATATTATACATATATATACATGCACACATATATATTTTATATAATTCATATATATGTCATAGGTTTTTTCCTGTGGTATGTATTATGTATTACAGATATTTTCCCATTTTGGTATATGTCTTGTGACTTACTTTATTTCCCTGCAAAACTTTTAGATTTAGGTGCATTTTTATGTAGACCAATTTTTCTTTTTTTAAGTAGACAAATATCTTTATCTTTTATGGCTTTTGGATTTTGAGTCATAGTTAGAAAGGCCTTCTCCATTTTACTCCTTCACTTTTTATCTTTCTAGTGGGAACAAGAAAAGAGAACTATTTTAATGGTCAAAGTACTTTGTGAACTATAAACTGTAAATCATTATACAGATAAAATATGTTATTTATTAATTTGTCTCCTGAATAAATTGTATAGAGGCTGTATTCTCTTCATTATTATTTATTTTTTTAAAGATTCATTATTATTTATTTATTTATTTATTTATTTATTTATTTATTTATTTATTTATTTATTTATTTATGATAGACATAGGCGGGGAGAGAGAGAGAGGGGCAGAGACACAGGCAGAGGGAGAAGCAGGCTCCATGCCAGGAGCCCGACGTGGGACTCGATCCCGGGACTCCAGGATCAGGCTCTGGGCTGAAGACGGCGCTAAACCGCTGAGCCACCAGGGCTACCCTGCTGGTTTTTTTAAGTGACAAAATATTTTTGTTTCTGAAACCTTTTATTATAAGAAAAATGTAACACCCATTTACCTATCTCTCACATATAACAATTTTTTAAAAAGATTTTATTTATTTATTCATGAAAGACACAGGCAGAGGGAGAAGCAGGCCCCATGCAGGGAGCCCGACTCAGGACTCGATTCCAGGTCCCCAGGATCACGTCCTGAGCCGAAGGCAGACGACCAACCGCTGAGCCACCCAAGCACCCCCCTTCTGATATTTTAATGCAAATGCAGACATACTGTTTTACCTCTATTTCTCCCAAAATACATTTTTTTTCCTCCCCCCAAATAAGTCTTACATAATCTTAATGTCATTGTCATACTTAATAATAATTTTCTAGGGCAGCCCGGGTGGCTCAGCGGTTTAGCGCCCCCTTCAGCCCAGGGCGTGATCCTGGAGACCCGGAATCGAGTTCCACGTTGGGCTCCCTTGCATGGAGTCTGCTTCTCCTTCTGCCTGTGTCTCTGCCTCTCTCTCTCCTCTCTCTGTGTCTCTCATGAATAAATAAATAAAATCTTAAAAAAAATAATTTTCTACTATCATCAGGGTGCCAGCCTGGCACAGTCATAAGAGCATGTGATTCTTGATCCTGGGGTTGTGAGTTTGAGCCCCACATTGAGTGTAGAGACTATAAAAAAGGATAAATAAACTTAAAATAATTTCCTGGGTGCTTGGGTGGCTAATTTAGTTAAAGGTCTGTATTTGCTTGGGTCATGATCCTGGGGTCCTGGAATTGAGCCCCACATTGGGCTCCCTGTTCAGCAGGGAGTCTGCTTATCCCTTTCCCTCTGCCACTACCCCCTCCCACTCATGCTATTTCTCTCATAAAGAAATAAAATCTTTTTTTTTTTAAGATTTATTTACTTATTCATGAGAGACACACAGAGAGAGGCAGAGACATAGGCAGAGGGAAAAGCAGGCTTCCCACAGGGAGCCTGATGTGGGACTTGATCCTGGATCCTGGGATCATGCCCTGAGCCAAAGGCACTCAACTGCTGAGCCACCTAGGCATCCCTAATAAATAAAATCTTTAAAAAAAAAAAAACCAATTTTCTCTTATCATCTAGTAGTAGTCTTTTTTTTTAAATTTTTTTAAAATTTTTATTTATTTATGATAGTCACACAGAAAGAGAGAGAGAGAGAGAGAGAGAGAGAGGCAGAGACATAGGCAGAGGGAGAAGCAGGCTCCATGCACCAGGAGCCCGACATGGGATTTGATCCCGGGTCTCCAGGATCGCGCCCTGGGCCAAAGGCAGGCGCTAAACCGCTGCGCCACCCAGGGATCCCCCTCTAGTAGTAGTCTTTACTAAAATTTCCACAGTTGTCTTTTAATATCTAGTTTATTCATATCAGGATTCAGTCAAGTGTCATTATTGTATTTAGTCATTGTAACTCTTTTTTTTTTTTTTTTTTCTGAGATAGAGGACACACAGGAGCAGGAAGGGCAGGGAGGGAGAGAGAGAGAGAGTCTTAAGCAGGCTCCATACTCAATACACGGCTCAATTCTAGGACCCTGAGATCATGACCTGAGCCAAAATCAGGAGTCAGATGCTTGGCCAACTGAGCCACCCAGGGGTTCCTATTATTAAAATGTTATAATTATTATAAAAGTAATCTTTCCAAAGAAATAAAAGTGTAGGGAAAAGCATAGTGTTTGGGGCAGCCTGGGTGGCTCAGCAGTTTATTGCTGCCTTCAGCCCAGGGCCTGATCCTGAAGACCTGCTTCTGCATGGAGCCTGCCTCTCTCTCTGCCTGTGTATCTGCCCCTCTCTCTCTCTCTGTGTGTGTCTCTCATGAATAAATAAATAAAATCTTAAAAAAAAAAGCATAGAGGGGATCCCTGGGTGGCGCAGCGGTTTGGCGCCTGCCTTTGGCCCAGGGCGTGATCCTGGAGATCCGGGATCGAATCCCACGTCGGGCTCCCGGTGCATGGAGCCTGCTTCTCCCTCTGCCTGTGTCTCTGCCTCTCTCTCTCTCTCTGTGACTATCATAAATAAATAAAAAATTTAAAAAAAAAAAAAGCATAGAGTTCTATTCAAATCTGACTGAAGGAGAATTAAGAGTTATAATGACTGGGGCACCTGGATGACTCATTTGGTTGAGTGGCTGACTCTTGTTTTCGCTCAGGTCATGATCTCAGGGCCCTGGGATTGAGCCCTGCATTGGGGTGCTCAGCAGGGAGTCTGCTTGAGGATTCTCTTTCCCTGTCCCTCTGCCCTGCCTGCTGCTTGCTTATATAGTCTCTCTCTTAAATAAATAAATCTTTAAAAAAAAAACTTTCTAATAATAGAACAAGGCACTGGAAGAATTAGTGAGTTGTTAGTGGTGCTTTTTCAATAGGCTGAACTGACTTGCCTCTGTAGTGTTCCGTCCAGTGAACACTTTTTTTCATATTATTTGCCTACCCTGTGGCATTTGATATATTAATCATTTTCACCTTTGGGTTGTGTAACATACTTTCTCTTGGTTTTATTTTTACTTTGTTGTTTTTGTTTTGTCATATATATATATATATATATATATATATATATATATATATATGTTGGTGTTCCCTTTGCCTCTTATCTGATCTCACTTAAAGACATAAAGAAGGGGCAGCCCCAGTTGCTCAGCGGTTTGGCGCCGCCTTCAGCCCCGGGTGTGATCCTTGAGACCCGTGATCCTGGAGACCCGGGATTGAGTCGCATGTTGGGCTCACTGCATGGAGACTGCTTCTCCCTCTGCCTGGGTCTCTGCCTCTCTCTCGCAGTGTCTCTCTCATGAATAAATAAATAAAATCTTAAAAAAAAAAGACATAAAGAAGGAGAGTGGGCTTTGGCACATAATAGCAACTCAGTAAATATTAGCTATTACTCATATTCTCTATTTTGGGAAACTCTTTAGAATATTTGTAAGTGCTAAGAACTTTCAAGTCTGTATCTCGAGGCTAGTCCTCATTTCTGAGCTCCAGTGTGGTGTCTTCAACTGCTTTCTGAATGTTGTCACTTGGTGACACCTCAAACTCAGTAAGATTAGAAGTGAAATTGAATCAATTCACAAATAGTTTCCTTTGGGTGAATGCCAACTGACTCCCCTAGTCACCCTAACCTGAAACATGGGAAGGATTCTAGTTAAACTTGGGAGTCATTATAAGTACATCTCATACCTCCTACTTTCATTTAGTCACTTTTAAAAATCCCATTTACCTTCTTTCCTAATTCTCTGTTTTCACTATTAGTGCCTTAGTTAAACCTTCCTTCTTTCTAATCTGTCATTAGCAATTTCCACACTGTATCGTACTCATTGATTTACATGTGTTTCTAGGGGGAGTCTAAGCTCCTGGAGGATTAAGTCATGTTTTATTTAGTTTTCTATATCCTTATCCCAGAAAGTCAATAGTATAAGAGATTGAAAGTACAGGCTCTGGATTTGAATTCTGACTCTACGACTTCTTGGCTGTAAGAGCTTAGACAAGTTAATTAATTGCTTTGTATTTTTGTTGCCACATCTATAAAAAGGAATAGTAATGGTATCTATTTTTAGGGTCGTTATGAATATTAAACATAAAGCACTTGTAAGACTATCTGGATTGTAGTTAATATTCAGTAAATAGTATAGCACTTACCATAATGCCTTGTACCTACTGGGAACCCAATTAACATTTGAGTAAATAAACAGAGGGGAATTCCTGAATTGACCAAAAGACTGGACTAGTTAATCTAAATGCCTTTACAACTTTCAACCTAAATTTCTGTTTTATGTCATGACCTAAAACCTGGTAGATGGTAGTTAAAATAACAGATAAGATGCTTATCCAAAAGAGATAATACAGTTTTAAGAACTGGCTTTTGATCTGTCTGACACCAATATATGCCATTGTGTAATTCTTGGCTAATTAAATAGGGGATGCCAGTTTTTATGTCAGATTGCCTTTGGTTTGAATGGAAACTGCAACTCATTATTTCACAGTAGGATGGCAAGTTCAGCAGTATTGCTTTTATTTTTAATTAGGCAGTCATCCTGAAATGTGTCTGTGTTTGTTATGTTGGTCCATAGAAAGGATAGCAGCTGAGCAGACCTGTCATGTAGATTTGCTATGTGATTGGTCTTGATACACAGCTAATACGCTTGTCAGTATTCCTATTCTGGAAAATGGCCAGTTTTCTGAGTTACATCTTACCCATAACTAATCTTTGTTTTATTTTGACTTAGAAAGTTTTTATGATAATAGAAAGAAAACAGTATATAATTAGGATATTGTTTATATTCTTTTTCTACTCTTTATACCCAGTATATAAAAGTCCACTTAAATCTCAGCATTCCTTTTTACTCTGTGGGACTTCATTACCAACCTTGTGCACACATGATTCTATATTTGGATGAGTATTGAAAGTTTTTGGTTGCTAGTTGACACTGCCATGTCCTGCCTGCTACCTATTCGTTGATAGCTACCCAGTGCAATGCAGGATTTTTTTTTCATCTCCACTGTTATGAAGTTTCCTCTACTTTGTTCCTGTGAAATGGTAGAGTAAGAAACAACAAATACTATAAATTAGAATGAAAAAGAAGGATGATTGGGAGTTGGCATATCTTTCCTTCCAGGTTGGCATCCATCCTTTTTTTTTTTAATTTGTTTTTAATTAATTAATTAATTTATTTTATTTACGATAGTCAGAGAGAGAGAGAGAGAGAGAGAGAGAAAGGCAGAGAAGGAGCAGGCAGAGGGAGAAGCAGGCTCCATGCACCGGGAGCCTGACGTGGGATTCGATCCTGGGTCTCCAGGATCGCGCCCTGGGCCAAAGGCAGGCGCCAAACCGCTGCGCCACCCAGGGATCCCCTTTTTTTTTTTTTTAAAGATTTTATTTATTTAATCATGAGAGACACAGAGAGAGAGTCAGAGACACAGGCAGAGGGAGAAGCAGGCTCCATGCAGGGAGCCCAATGTGGGACTCGATCCCAGGTCTCCAGGATCACACCCCAGGCTGCAGGCAGCGCTAAACCACTGTGCCACCGGGGCTGCCCAGCATCCATTCTTTAGACAGTCTGTCCATTTAAACCAATGCTAATTTTTTAAAAAATTTTTTTATTTATTTATGATAGTCACACAGAGAGAGAGAGAGGCAGAGATACAGGCAGAGGGAGAAGCAGGCTCCATGCAGGGAGCCTGATGTGGGACTAGATCCCAGTACTCTGGGATCACGCCCTGAGCCAAAGTCAGACGCTCAACTGCTGAGCCACCCAGGCGTCCCAAGAAAGCAAAACTTTGAACTTCTAAGGTTATAAGTATTGAAATTGAGAATACATTTACGAAAAACTGATTTGTGTCCTTACTAGCAACATACTTTTGTTATTTTAAAAGACTGCTAAAGAAAAAAAAAAGACTGCTAAAGGATATTTCCTAGTTTAAAGTCAAGCTGATGAAGCTTTTCTAACACAGTGTTTCTTAATAAGAGCACTATTGACATTTAGGACAGGACAATTCTTTGTTGTGTAGGACTGTTCTGTGCATTATAGGACATTAGGCTTTCCTGGACCCTGCCCACTAAAATGCCAGTAGTGCCTACCTCACACCCTCACCATTAAGACAGTAACTTTTCCCTGACAAGGACCTTCCTCCACCTAAATTTGTACATGTCCCTAAATGAGAACGACTGGGACTCCAGTTGAAATGTTTTTAGTGAAGCAGATTATAGTATCACAGATTTTCATTTGCGAATTCCAAGTTTTGGGATGCCTGGGTGGCTTGGTGGTTGAGTGTTTGCCTTCAGCTCAGGTCCTGATCCCAGGGTCCCAGAATCGAGTCCTGCATCAGGCTCCTTGAGGGGAGCCTGCTTCTCCCTCTGCCTGTGTCTCTGCCTCTCTCTCTGTATGTCTCTCATGAAGAAATAAATAAAATCTTAAAAAAAAAACTTATTATAAAAAGAAATCTCTGGGGACGCCTGGGTGGCTCAGTCGGTTAAGTGTCTGACTTTGGTTCAGGTCATGATCCCAGAGTCCTGGGTCCGAGCCTCGCATCAGGTTCACCGCTTAGTAGAGTGTCTGTTGTCCCTTTCCCTCTGCTCTTCCTCCTGTTTGTGCTTTCTCTTTAAATAAACAAACAAATAAATAAATAAATAAATTCTAAAAAAAATGTAAATCTCTGTGTTATAGAATTTCACTAGCACTTAGACATAGAAGAGTTATTCAAATGAATTAATATATTAACAGTATATAGGAAAATCCTATGAGGCCATCATATAAGGCAATAAAACTGTTTACATTTATAATAAATAGTAAATTTATTTCATAAAATTTTAAAAAGATTTTATTTATTCATGTGAGACAGAGAGAGAGGCAGAGACACAGGCAGAGGGAGAAGCAGGCTCCACTCAGGGAGCCCGACATGGGAGTCGATCCCCGGTCTCCAGGATCACGCACTGGGCTGAAGGTGGTGCCAAACCGCTGAGCCACCTGGCTGCCCCTATTTCATAAATTTTTCTGTACTAAAATTGTTTACAAATACGTAAACTTCATTGTTAACCTTTCCAACACAAATAGTTTCAATTCCTGACCAGAATGGACAATAATTTTACATTTATTTCTGGATGAAAGACTTCAAACATGTACCAGTTTTCACATCGTTAAGTTGTAGGTTGGGTATCCCAGCTGTGCCACATTGCCAGAATAGTGTTTTTGGGTGAGAACTCAAGGCAAACTGCCTTTGGAGATTGAAGGAATAGTCAGTCCCTTGTTAGCAACATTGATAATATTTATTTTTTCTCATTGCTTCAGGGAAATAAGATGCTATCTTTACTAAAAGTATAGACTTTGCAATGTTTCCCAGATTCCCTTGGAAACAATGTGCTTTCTGTAAAATGTGGTTGTCCATTTACCATATACAGTCCTTCTGATCCTCGGACTGTCAGGAGCAGTATGGAAAGCACCATCTTGTCCTGGGAAAATTAATTATTCTTGATCAACGGTGTAGTCTTTGAATTAAGTAGCCTCTTTAAAGTGAAATTGCATTTTTTCAATCATTATATCTTTCTAGTAAATGCATTATATCTTTCTAGTAATTGTAGTTGTCTCTGCTCCCTAAAGTAGTATACATTAAGGGGAACTATTATAAAAAAGTAATATTCTTTTTAAAAATATTTATTTATTTGAGAGAGAGAGAGAGAGAGAGAGAGCGCACACACCAGTGTATGTGAGAGAGTGAACACAAACCAGGGGAGAAGGGGCAGAGGGAGAAGGAGAAGCAGGCTCCCCGCTGAGCCAGGAGCCAGATGCAGGCTGGGATACTAAGAACCGAGATTGACCTGAGCTGAAGGCAGACATTTTTTGTTTTTGCTTTTAAAAATTTTATTTACTTATTTGAGAGAGAGAAAGAGAGAAAGAGAGAGAATGAGGGAGGGGGGGGAGAAGCAGACTCCCTGCTGACATAGAGCTCCATCTTAGGACCCTGGAATCATGACCTGAGCTATGGCATTTAACCTACTGAGCTATCCAGGCGCCGAAGAAAAGATGTTCTGTAAATAAGACCAAGGGAGGTAATTCAGAGGCTCAAAGTATAAAATTTCACACATTTCAAATAAGGTATTTTTTAATTTTAAAATTAATCATTTTCAGACTTAAAAAAATAGGGTGTGGTTTGGGAGTCTGTTCATTCCTACCATTGTTACCTTTTATGGCTAATTTAAATTTGTCAGATTAAATTGAAAGCCATTTGTAGCTTGATTGATTTCATTTAAAATGTGGTCATTTAGTATGCAGGCTAGGGGAACAGAAGGCAGGTTTGGAAATTTTCCCATGCTCAGCACTTCTCTAAAATGGATTAATAAAATTCTTACTCCCATGAGGAGACTGTACTTTTTACCACTCATCTCAACTGTCTAGTAATTAATATTACTTTAGCATGTACTGTGGGCTGTACAACTAAATATCAGTGTTCTTCATGAATGCTTTTATATATATATATATTTTAAGATTTTATTTACTTATTCATGAGAGACACAGAGAGAGGCAGAAACGTAGGCAGAGGGAGAAGCAGGCTCCCTGCGGGGAGTCTGATAGGGGACCCTTTCCCAGGATCTCGGGATCATGACCCAAGCCAAAGGCAGACGCTCAACCACTGAGCCACCCAGGCGCCCATGTTTGTGAACTTGGATAAGTTAGGCTATCCAAATATTCTCTCAATGCTTTTGAGTTTTTAGTTTAAGATATAAATATTCCTTGGACCAAAATCTATAGTGGAGCTGTTGCAGAATAAGAGTTTGAGAATCTGGAGACTTGGCTTACGCATTGGGATGCTATTTATTTGCCAAATTGTTTTTAGTTTTCTTGGATTAAGCATACTGCATAGTTATTGTATTGCAATAGACTTTTAAAAACTATTAAATTTCTTTTAATAAAAAAATTAAATGTAGAAGAGAGCACAATCTAAAAAAATTTTAGATGAGAGCACAATATGATACACAGAACAAATATTAATTAAGGAAAAACAGAATTAGCAAGTGTATAATTTTCTGTTGTTTACTATAGGTTTCTTATTTTTATTATTTATTTATTTATTTTTAAAAGCATTCTTGAGAGACACAGAGAGAGAGGCAGAGATATAGGCAGAGGAAGAAGCAGGCTTCTAGGGGAGGCTGAGGTAGGACTTGATCCTGGGACCCTGGGATCACTCCCTGAGCTAAATGCAGATGCTCAACCACTGAGCCACCCAGGCGTTCCTGGTATTTGTCTTTATCTAACTTATTTCACTTAGCATTATACCTTCTAGATTTATCTCTCTTGTTGCAAATGACAAGATTTCATTCTTTTTTTTTTTTTTTTACTATTTTACTATTGTTAAAATATCCATACTACCCAAAGAATCTACATATTTAATGCAGTCTCTATCAAAATACCAACAACATTTTTCACACAACTACAACAAATAATCCATATTTGTTTGGAACAACAAAAGACCCTGCATAGCCAAACCAATCCTGAAAAAGAACAACAAAGCTAGAGATATCACAATTCCATGATTTCAGGATATACTACAAATATGGAAACACTATGGGACTAACACAAAATAGACTCATAGATCAATAGAACAGAACAAAGAATCCAGAAATAAACCCACGTTTTTATGGTCAGTTAATCTACGACAAAGGAGGCAAGAATATACAACAGGAAAAAGTCTCTTCAGCAAATGGTGTAGGGAATATTGAACAGCTACAAGCAAAAGAATGAAATCAGACCACTTTCTCATACTATACACAAAGATAAAATGGATTAAACACCTAAATGTGGGACCCGAAGTCATTAGAAGAGTCCTAGAAGAAAATACAAGCAGTAATTTGTTTGACATAAGCCATAGTAACGTTTTTCTAGATAGGTCTTCTGAGGCAAGGGAAACAAAAGCAAAATTAGACATTTGAGATTACACAAAAATAAACTTTTTGGACAGTGAAGGAATCTATCAACAAAACAAAAAGCAACCTAAAGAACTTACACAACTCAAAACTAAGAAAACAATCCAATAAAAAAAAATGGACAGAGGGGGCAGCCTGGATGGCTCAGTGGTTTAGCGCCGCCTTTGGCCCAGGACGTGATCCTGGAGACCTGGGATCGAGTCCCATGTTGGGCTCCCTGGATGGAGCCTGCTTCTCCCTCTGCTTCTCTCTCTCTCTCTCTCTCATGAATAAATAAAAACTTAAAAAAAATGGACAGAGGATCTAAATAAGCATTTTTCCAAAGAAAATACAGATGGCCAACCAACATATGAGAAGATGCTCAACATCACTCTTATGAACTCAATCTCGGGTCTCCAGGATCATGCCCTGGGCTGAAGGTGGTGCTAAACCGCTGAGCCACCCAGGCTGCCCTTTATTTGGTTTTAGTATCTATGGAATGCTGGTGTCAGAATGAATTTGGAAGCTTTCCTTACTCTTTTTTGGAGTAGTTTGAGAAGAATAGAATATTCTTCGGAAGTTTGATAGACTTCACCTATGAAGTCCTGGACTTTTTTTTTTTTAATTTTTTAATTTATTTTTGATAGTCACAGAGAGAGAGAGAGAGAGAGAGAGAGAGAGAGAGGCAGAGACACAGGCAGAGGGAGAAGCAGGCCCCATGCACCGGGAGCCCGACGCGGGATTCGATCCCGGGTCTCCAGGATCGCGCCCTGGGCCAAAGGCAGGCGCTAAACTGCTGCGCCACCCAGGGATCCCTGGACTTTTGTTTTTTGGGAGTTTTTTGATTACTGATTCAGTATCATTGCTAATAGTCTGTTTGTTTGTTTATTTATTTATTTTAAAAATTTATTTATTTATGATAGTCACAGAGAGAGAGAGAGGCAGAGACACAGGCAGAGGGAGAAGCAGGCTCCATGCACCGGGAACCCGATGTGGGATTCGATCCCGGGTCTCCAGGATCGCGCCCTGGGCCAAAGGCAGGCGCCAAACCGCTGCGCCACCCAGGGATCCCTAAATTTTCTTATTTCTTTCTGATTCAGTTTGGTAGGCTATATGTTTGTAGGAATTTATCCATTTCTTTTAGGTTGTCTGGTTTGTTGGCATATAATTTTTCAGAATATTCTCTTATAATCCTCTTATATAATTCTCTTATAATTCTCTTATAATCTTATAATTTGTGTTTCTTGGTGTTGGTTTTTATTTCTCCTCCTTTAGTTTTGATTTATTATCTTCCTTCTACTGGCTTTAGGCTTTGTTTATTCTTCTTTTTCCAACTCCTTTAGGTGTAAGGTTAGATTGTTTATTTGATATTCTTGCTTCTTGAGGTATGCCTGTATTGCTATAACCTTCTCTTTTAGAACAACTTTTCCTGCATCCTAAAGATTTTGGACAGTTATGTTTCCTTTTTCATTTTTCTCCATGTATTTTTAAATTTCTTTGATTTCTTGGTTGGCCCATTTGTTGTTTAGTAGCATGTTGTTTAGCCTCCTGCACTTGTGTTCTTTCCAGATTTTTTCTTGTGATTGATTTCTAGTTTGATACTGTTGTGGTTGGAAAAGATGTATATGATTTCAGTCTTTTTCAATTGTTGAGACTTGTTTTGTGGCCTAACATGTGATCTGTTCTGGAGAATGTTCCATGTGCACTTGAAAAGAATGTGTGTAATCCACTGTTTTTGAATGGAATGTTCTGAATATATCTGTTAGATTCATCTGGTCCAAGGTGTCCTTCAGAGCCTGTTTCCTGTTGATTTTCTATCTGATCTATTGATGGAATTGGGGTGTTAAAGTCCCCTGCTATTATTGTATTACTGTCAATTTCTTTCTCTGCTAATAGTAGCTTTATGTATTTAGGTGCTTCTATGCTGGGTGCATAAATATTTACAAATTGTTACATCCTCTTGTTGAATTTTTCCCTTTATGATTATGTAGTGTCCTCCTTTGTTTCTTTTTATCATCTTTGTTTATTTTGTCCATATAAGTATTGTTACCCCAGCTTTCTTTTCACCTCCTTTTTTTCATAACTTAAAAAAATTCTTTTTGAATTAGATTTTAATGATAATACTTTCTTCTTTCCCCTCAATTTGTATTGCTTTTGAAATACATCTACATTGTTAGAGTTCATTCATTGCAAGTGCTGTATATTTCATTGAAAAATATTCTGCAGTTTCTTATTGTTCCTATAGACTATCTTTGGGTTGCCCCCCGCTTATTACAAACGATGTTGAAATGAAATGAATGTCCTTGTTCAGGTCTCCTGTGCTTATGTGCAAGAGTTTCTATAAGCATATACCTTTTAAATAAATACTTTTTTCCCCTCTTGAAAAGTACCATGAGCCAAGATACAAGTTCCTTGTTTTTAAAATAAAAATATAAAAAATTTCAGCCTATAAAGCTCCAACCAAACTAGTTCATTTTCTCTCAGACCTGTTGAGCTGCAATGAGCATTTCTGTCTTCCAAGACTTACTATAGAGAATAGAATCTGCCACCTTCCCAGGAAAAATAGAGGGCATCGTGGAGGTTAATAATGTATTTCATTCAGAGTGAAAAAGTCAGTAGATGGTAAGCCAGTCAAATTGTTCAGTGATTTCAAAGGCAGCTGTGCTTTAGATAATTTTAGCTACGGTATTTTGTATTCTTCCTTCCTTCCTTCCTTCCTTCCTTCCTTCCTTCCTTCCTTCCTTCCTTCCTCCTTCCTTTTTTTTTTTTTTTTTGTTTGTTAAGATTTATTTATGAGAGAGAGAGAGAGGCAGAGACACAGGCAGAGGGAGAAGCAGGCTCCTTGCAGGAGCCCTATGAGGGACTTGATCTCGGATTCTGGGATCACTACCTGAGCCAAAGGCAGCCGCCCAACCAGTGAGCCACCCAGGAGTCCCCTTTATTTTTCTAAAGCTAAGAGTTTTTCTCCCCTTCTTTTCTCTTTTTAAATTTTTTTAGATTTTTTTTTTTTTTTAAAATTCATGAGAGACACAGAAAGGGAGGCAGAGACACAGGCAGAGGGAGAAGCAGGCTCCATGCAGGAAGCTTGATGTGGAACTGGATCCCAGGTCTCCAGGATTATGTTCTGGGCCGAAGGCGGCTCTAAACCACTGAGCCACCCAGGGTGCCCTCCCCTTCTTTTCTATTTCTGTCCGAATTATAGTCACCCTCATCTTCCTCTGCACTCAAGTACTTGTCCTCTTTTCTATGTAGATGACTAGCTAAACTCTGTACAACTCTATAGTGGAAAAACACTGAGCTAAATGATATGAAATGGAAAAAGCTTGAACTTTGATGCTGGATGGACCATGGTTTCTGTTTCTACTAGTTGTGTATCCTTAGGCAAGGTACTTAACCTCCTGAGCCTACATTTCTTTCTATGTGAAATAGGAATCATACCTAGCTTCACGTTGTTTAGAGGATTAAATGAGGAAATTCTTGTAAAATTCATTTTTTAAAAAAGTTTTAATATACCCTTTCTCTAAGTAGAGGATCTTCAACTCCTACTGTACATAAGGATCACTGGGGACCTTGGTAAAATTTCCAGGCCTCCAAGAGATTCTGATTTAGTAAGTCAAGGTTGAGACATGGTAATATGGGTTTTAAACAAGCTCCTTGGATAATTTTGAAGCAGATGATTAGCAGACACACTTTTAGAAATGTGCTACCTTGCACTGAGGGGGGGCACTTGATGGGATGAGCACTGCGTGATATGCTATACGTTGGCAAATTGAACTCCAATTAAAAAAAGAAAAAGAGAAATGCACTACCATTGGTTCCTTGGTCCTGAGGTTAGCTTTGCTAATAAATGGTTTATAGCTATGGGCAAATCATTTCCACATTCTGGGCCTTATGTTTCCTCACATATAAAATGAATGAATAAACTTTATGGTCTTTATTGGCTGTAAAATTTTAAAAATCTTGGTCTTACAATCCTAAATTTTTGATCTGCTGATCTGCCACTTTTTGGCAAGATTCAATAGAGGTACTTAACTGTCTTATTCCTTTAGAACTTAGGTTATTTTTCCTTCTATGAAGACTTTGGTAAAATTAGCTTAAGCAAAGATTATTTTTTTGGAGAGAAAGAGAGTATACATGAGTGGGAGGGGAGAGGTGGGGAGAGAGAGAATCTTAAGTAGGCTTTGTGCCCAGTGTGGAGCTGACTCTGTGCTGGATCTCCCAACCCTGAGATCATGATCTGACCCAAAATCAAGAGTTGGATTCTTTTTTTTTAAGAGTTGGATTCTTAACTAATCTGAGCCACCCAGGTGCCCCAAAGTAATCTATTTTAATGATACAAGGGTATCTCATGGAACCTTAAATCAGGATGCAATGAGGCCTCAGGAATTGGGAACTATAGTACATTGGGAAAATTAAGAAGTTCTATTTTTGTCTTTTTTTCTTTGCAGTTTTGCCTCAATCTCTTTACTTTTTCTGCTTTCCAGGCTATATGGTAGATAATGGCCATGGCCCACAGCTCCTGAGTTTACATGGTTTCCTTTTTTTTTTTTTTTTTTTTTTTTTTTTTTAAGATTTTAAGTAATCTCTAAACCTAACATGGGGCTCAGACTTACAACCCCAAGATCAAGAGTCTCACGCTCTACCTACTGAATCAGCCAGACACCACTATGTGGCTTCCATTTTAGGAAGCAGCCAGACTGAAGCTAGGACATCTTAATTACAATTCCAAATTGCCAAGAAAAGAACTGTGATTGGTCCCTATTGGATAGAGTGCTGCTGACTTCTGGCTATGGCTAGGGAGGCAAGGTCATATTGTAAGGATGGCCCTGGGAGCCCTGCTGCTGTTCTCCATGGTTAGAAGTGGTAGAGGTAGCCTGGATTAAGTATTTATCAGACTTATGAAAGCACTTTACTAGTTGAAAAGTCACAATGCTGTATTCTGCATAAGACCCTTATAATCATTTCTCATGGAAAAAAAAATAGAGGTAGGGAGACATGCCTAAAAGAAAAAGTAGGTTTGCATTTTTATTCTTAATCATGGACCAGATGGGGTAGAGCCTTCTATAGTCACTTTTGCTATACTGTACTGTTTAATCAATAATTTTTAAGTTGCTTAGATATGGTTTTCTTTCTTTTTCCTTTTTTTTTTTTTAAAGATTGATTTATTTTAGAGAGAACACATGTGTGAGCAAGGCGGGAGGGAGGGGCAGAAGGAGAGGGAGAGAGAAACTTAAGCAGACTCCCCACTGAGTTTGATCTCAACCCTGAGATCATGACCTGAGCCAAAATCAAGAGCTGGTTGCTTAACTCACTGAGCCACTCACCCAGATGCCCCAGTTTTCTTCTTTATTTTTTATTATTTTTTATTTTTTAATTTATGATAGTCACAGAGAGAGAGAGAGAGAGAGAGAGAGAGGCAGAGACACAGGCAGAGGGAGAAGCAGTCTCCATGCACCGGGAGCCCGACGTGGGATTCGATTCCGGGTCTCCAGGATCGTGCCCTGGGCCAAAGGCAGGCTCTAAACCTCTGCGCCACCCAGGGATCCCAGTTTTCTTCTTTAAAAATAATATGTTTTGCTGGGAAACGAACTAGGGGTGATGGAAGGGGGAGGAGGGCGGGGGGGTGGGGGTGAATGGGTGACGGGCACTGAGGGGGGCACTTGACGGGATGAGCACTGGGTGTTATTCTGTATGTTGGTAAATTGAACACCAATAAAAAATAAATTTATTATTAAAGAAGGAAAAAAAATTAAAAAAAGAGAAGGTATTGCATTTTAATTTTATCTCTGCCATTTAATGACAGTATGACTACTTGACCTCTCTATGAAATGAACATATTTTTTTTTAATTTTATTTTTATTTATTTACTTATTTACTTATTAAAGATATTTTAGGGCAGCCCCGGTGGCGCAGCGGTTTAGCATCGCCTGCAGCCCAGGGCATGATCCTGGAGGCCCTGGATCGGGTCCCACGTCGGGCTCTCTGATGCCTGCTTCTCCCTCTGCCTGTGTCTCTGCCTCTCTCTCTCTCTCTCTGTCTCTATGAATAAATAAATAAAATCTTTAAAAAAATAAAGATATTTTATTTGAGAGAGAGAGAGAGAATGAGCTAGGAGAGAGGCAGAGGGAGAGGGAGAAGCAGGCTCCCCACAGAGCAGGAAGCCCACAAAGGACTGATCCCAGGATCCTGGGATCATGACCTGAGTCAGAGGCAGTCTCTTAACTGAGCCGCCAAGGTGCCCCCATAATAATTTTATATCATGGAATATTTGAGAATGAAATGATGACATACGAACAGCTCTTTAAAATTTAAAAAAAAAATTTTTTTTAAGATTTTAAAAATTTATTCATGACAGACACAGAGAAAGAGAGAGAGAGAGGCAGAGACACAGGCAGAGGGAGAAGCAGGCTCCATGCAGGGAGCCCAATGTGGGACTCATCCCAGGGACTCCAGGATCACACCCTGGGCTGAAGGCAGGCACTAAACCGCTGAGCCACCCAGGGATTCCCCAAGCTCTTTTTTTTTTTTTTTTTTAAGATTTTATTTATTTATTCATGAGAGACACAGAGAGACAGAGACATAGTTAGAGGGAGAAGCAGGCTCCCCACGGGAAGCCCAATGTAGGACTCGATCCCCAGACCCAGCATCATGCCCTGAGCTGAAGGTAGATGCTCAACCGCTGAGCCACTCAGGCATCCCATATGTACAGCTCATATACTTTATTTGCTAGATAGTAGACACTCAATGAATGATGTTTTTTAGAATGTAGTTGACGATTTTTATTATAGTTCACTCATTTTAAAGATTATGTCTTAGGCTTTAAATATATAAGTATTTTTTTGAAAGTAAAGGTATAAAGTTTTTTTTTTTATCTGAAAATCAAGAGCTAGAATGTGAAAGAGCAAATATTTTTGCAATAATTCATTGGTTTACATGTATTTAATGTTCATGGTTTTAATGAAATATCTTTCTGATCTCTTATTTAGCATCAAATCGGAAGAGAAGTAAAACTCAACAAAATTTTACTATGTGTGGAGTTCCTTCTTAAAAGAAGAAAAAAAAAGTGATAATTGAGATTATGGATCGGAGCAAACGGAATTCAATTGCAGGCTTTCCTCCACGTGTGGAGCGTCTTGAAGATTTTGAAGGAGGTGGTGGAGGAGATGGGAACATGACCCAAGTGGGAAGAGTTCGGCCGTCTTCATATCGAGCTCTTATAAGTGCCTTTTCTAGACTGACTCGTTTAGATGACTTCACCTGTGAAAAAATAGGGTCTGGCTTCTTCTCTGAAGTGTTCAAGGTGAGTGATGTTTCTGCTTTTCTCATTTTGTTTTGTTGATAATCAGCTTTACTGTTGAGTTGATAATTGTGCCTAATTAGGGCATTAGGCTTTGCCTAATTGCGATGAGGGTGCTGTGGCTCTTGATCAGTGTTCTAAACTGTCCTCTCCGGCTTCGGGACTGCTGATGGCTCTGGGCCTGGCCATTGCTGCTCTCTTGCTGGTCAACATGTGATGCTGTGGCCCTGGCTAAAATACTGGGTCTCACTTGCTGGTGGGACCCTGGAGCCATCAGTACATGTGTTCCAAGATGCACTCAACAACAGGAGAATGCAGGAGGTTCCAGGGATGGCCTGAGCCAGCTAACAGAGTGGAATCACCCTGAAGATGGAAACTCTCCTGTGATTTACATCATATCTGCTCCTTCCGTTTATGCCTGGGAGGCCTGACCTGCCCCTTCTCCATCAGTGTCTAGAGTCAGAATCTGGATATTTTTGTATTTACTTGGTGGTGCCAATCTTTGCCTCAGACACTTTGGAGCTGGAGGGGGTGGCTGGGAGAATTTTACCACTGGGAGTTGTACATATTGGTTATTTATATCCTGTTTTTCCTCTCCTATCTTTCTAGAGACATTTATAAAGGCTCTTATTTTATTTTTTATTAATTTATTTTATTTTTCTTAAAGATATTATTTATTTATTCATGAGAGACACAGAGAGAGGCAGAGACATAGGCAGAGGGAGAAGCAGGCTCCCTGTGGGGACCCCGATGCGGGACCCGATCCCAGGACTCTGGGATCATGACCTGAGCCAAAGGCAGACACTCAACCACTGAGCCACCCAAGTGTCCCATGTCTCTTATTTTAATAATAATAAAAAAATATAGGTAAACTGTCCTCTCACACTATTAACATCTACTTTAATTAATTTATTAACATCTATTTTATTTTAATTATAAAAATAATACATACTGATCAAAAATCCAAATAATATAGGAGTCTCTTCTATTCTCCCACCCGGTATATATCTCTTTCTCCAATAATAAGCACTATTAACAATTTGATGTGTATGTTTCTAGACTCTTTTCTCTGCTTATACACACATGTCTTATACATATATAAAAATTTATATATAGGGCAGCCCCGGTGGCACAGCGGTTCAGCGCCTCCTGCAGCCCGGGGTGTGATCCTGGAGACCCGGGATCGAGTCCTGCGTCGGGCTTCCTGCATGGAGCCTGCTTCTCCCTCTGCCTGTATCTCTGCCTCTCTCTTTGCTCTCTCTGAATAAATAAATAAATAAATCTTAAAAAAAAATGTATATATATATATTATATATATATGTAAGAAGGTGTATATAACATATATATACCCACACATATAGTTTTATCTGGTTATTTTTTAAAAAGTTAAGCCCTTAGTGCTCCCAAGTATTCATATTTCCCTGGTTCATTTACTTTCCCAGAATGTTATTCCATACTTTTTCTTCTCTTATCCAACATTCGGTATTTCTTCTCAGTGATGACCTTGCTTCCTAATTCACTGAGAAAATTGAAGCAAGCTGGAGAACAGCCCCCAGTCACCACAAATAGCTACTAACTCACATCTTCACCTACTTACTCAATCTTTATACCTGTCATTATGGATAAACTACCCATGTTCCAATCTAAACCATATTTCCATTTGTATTCTATTTCTTTTTTCTAGTTCCCTACTCAAAGACATCACCTAAGAAATTCTCCCCTCTTTCCTACTTGTTTCACTTTCTATTAAATGATTCCCATCAACATATAAACCTTCTATTATTTCTCTCACCTTAAAAAAATCTTTAAAGGAGAATAAATATATTTTGACTCTAACAGCCCCTATAGCTAAACTCCCTCATGTTTTTTTTTCTCTCTCTCTCTCTCTTTTTCTTTTTCTTTTTTTTTTCTCTTTTTTTTATTTTTTTTCTCTTTTTTTTTTTTTTTTTTTTTTTTTAGAGAGAGAGAGAGAGAATTTGGGGAGGGCCAGAGAGAGAAGGAGAGAGAGAATCTTAAGCAGGCTTCGTGCCCAGTGTATAGCCTGATGTGGGATTCAATCTTATGATCCTGAGATTAGGACCTGAGCCAAAATCAAGAGTCAGAGGCTTAACCAACTGAGCCACCCTGGTGCCCCTCCGTCATGTTCTTTTTTTGGACCAAAGACACTGCGATATAGTTGCTTACTCACCATTTCTTATACCTTTCCTTCTATTCTCTCTCTCTCTCTTTTTAATTTTTTTATTGTAGTAAAATATAAAAAAATAAATTTACCATTTTAACCATATTAAGCATACAAATTCAGTAGTAAGTACATTTGCAATGTTATGTGCAACCATCACCATTATGTTTCCAGAACTTTTTAATCATCCCAAACAGATACTTTGTACTTCACTAAATAACAACTCCCCATTTCCTCCTACCCTCATTCCCTCTTTTTTAAATAAATTAATTTTTTATTGGTGTTCAATTTACCAACATACAGAATAACACCCAGTGCTCATCCCGTCAAGTGTCCCCCTCAGTGCCTGTCACTCAGTCACCCCCACCCCCCGCCCTCCTCCCCTTCCACCACCCCTAGTTCGTTTCCCAGAGTTAGGAGTCTTTATGTTCTGTCTCCCTTTCTGATATTTCCCACACATTTCTTCTTCTCCCTTCCCTTATATTCCCTTTCACTATTATTTATATTCCCCAAATGAATGAGAACATACGCTGTTTGTCCTTCTCCAATTGACTTACTTCACTCAGCATAATACCCTCCAGTTCCATCCACGTTGAAGCAAATGGTGGGTATTTGTCGTTTCTAATGGCTGAGTAATATTCCATTGTATACATAAACCACATCTTCTTTATCCAGTCATCTTTCGATGGACACTGAGGCTCCTTCCACAGTTTGGCTATTGTGGACATTGCTGCTAGAAACATTGGGGTGCAGGTGTCCCGGCGTTTCATTGCATCTTTGGGGTAAATCCCCAACAATGCAATTGCTGGGTTGTAGGGCAGGTCTATTTTGAACTCTTTGAGGAACCTCCACAAAGTTTTCCAGAGTGGCTGCACCAGTTCACATTCCCACCAACAGTGTAAGAGGGTTCCCTTTTCTCTGCATCCTCTCCAACATTTGTGGTTTCCTGCCTTGTTAATGTTCCCCATTCTCACTGGTGTGAGGTGGTATCTCATTATGGTTTTGATTTGTATTTCCCTGATGGCAAGTGATGCAGAGCATTTTCTCATGTGAATGTTGGCCATGTCTGTCTTCCTCTGTGAGATTTCTCTTCATGTCTTTTGCCAATTTCATGATTGGATTGTTTGTTTCTTTGGTGTTGAGTTTAAGAAGTTCTTTATAGATCTTGGAAACTAGCCCTTTATCTGATACGTCATTTGCAAATATCTTCTCCCTCATTCCCTCTTTTTTTTTAATTTTTATTTATTTATGATAGTCACACAGAATGAGAGAGAGAGAGGCAGAGACATAGGCAGAGGGAGAAGCAGGCTCCATGCACTGGGAGCCCGACGTGGGATTCGATCCCGGGTATCCAGGATCGCGCCCTGGGCCAAAGGCAGGCGCCAAACCGCTGCGCCACCCAGGGATCCCTCCCTCATTCCCTCTTAAAGTGTTCCATTGTCTTTATAAATTTGCCTTTTGGGGATGCCTGGGTGGCTCAGCCGTTGAGTGTCTGCCTTCCGCTCAGAGCGTGATCTTGGGATCTGAGATTGTGGTCAAATACACATAACATAAATTTATTTTCAACCCTTTTTAAGTGTATCGTTAAGTAGTGTTAAGGATATTCACATTATTGTGCAACCAATCTCCAGAACTTTTTCATCTTGCAAAATTGAAACTCTATATGCATTAAACAACTTTCCCCTTCCTTTGTACCCCACCTCCTGGCAGCAACCATTCTACTTTCTGTTTCTGTGAGTTTGACTACTCTAGATGCCTTATATAAGCAAAATCATGCAGTATTTGTGTTTTTTTGACTGCATAATTTCACTGGGTCAATGTTTAACTTTCAAAGGAACCACCATACTATTTTCCACAGCAGCTTCACCATTTTACGTTCCCACAAGCAATGAATACAGTTCCAATTTTTCCATATTCTCACAAACACTTGTTATTTTTCAGTTTTTTAAATGTAGCAAACCTAGTGAGTATGAAGTGATATCTCACTGTGGCTATGATTTGTATTTTTCTAGTGACTAATGATGTTCAGCATCATTTCTTGTTTTTATTGACTTTTTATGTATCTTCTTTGGAGAAATGTCTATTAAATCCTTTGCCCATCTTTAAAAAAATTAATTCCAATAGTTAACATACAGTATTATATTAGTTTCAGGTATAACTAAGTGATTCAACAATTCTGTACGTTACTCAGGGCTCATCATGATAAGTGTACTCTTCATCTCCTTCACGTATTACACCCATCCTCAGCCAACCTCTCCTCTGGTAACCATCAGTGTATTTGCTGTAGTTAAGAGTCTGTTTTCTGGTTTCTCTCTCTTTTTTTTCTTTGTTTTGTTTCTTAAATCCCACAGATGAGTAGAATCATATAAGGTATTTGTCTTTATCTGAATAATTTCAGTTAGCATTATACCCTCTAGATCCATCCGTGTTGTTGCAAATAGCAAGATTTCTTTCTTTTTTTTTTTTTAAGATGTTATTTATTGGGGCACCTGGGTGGCTCAGTTGGTTAAGTCTGCCTTTGGCTCAGGTCATGGTTGGAGAGTCCTGGGATTGAGCCCATCATCAAGCCCGTTGTGGGGCTCCTGCTCTGCTTGCCACTCCCCCTGCTTGTACTCACTCTCTCTGTCAAATAAATAGATAAAATAAAAATAAATAAATATAGAAATAAGTATATTAGTAAAAATCTTTTAAAAAGCTGAGAAAATATTTTCTTTATTTGAGACAGAACGAGAGCATGAGTGGGGTGCAGAGAAAGGGAGAAGCAGACTCGCTGCTGAACAGAGAGTCTGATGTTGGGCTTCATCCCAGAACCCGGATATCATGACCTTGGCTGAAGGCAGATGCTTGTCAACCAATTTAGCCACCCAGGTGCCCCTGGATTTCATTCTTTTTAATGGCTGAATAATATTGTGTTGTAGATATATACCACATTTTCTTTTTTTTTTTAAATCTTTTTTTTTTTAATTTATTTATGATAGTCACAGAGAGAGAGAGAGAGAGAGAGAGAGAGAGAGAGAGAGGCAGAGACACAGGCAGAGACACAGGCAGAGGGAGAAGCAGGCCCCATGCACCGGGAGCCCGATGTGGGATTCGATCCCGGGTTTCCAGGATCGTGCCCTGGGCCAAAGGCAAGCGCCAAACTGCTGCGCCACCCAGGGATCCCCCACATTTTCTTTATGCATTCATTTAGTGATGGACACTTGGGATGCTTCTGTAATTTGGCTATTGTAAATAATGTTTCAATAAATATAGGCATGCATATATCTTCTTGAGTCAATGTTTTTGTATTTTTTGGGTAAATACTCAGTAGCAGAGTTACTAGATCATATGGTAATTCTATTTTTTAATTTTTTTAAAATTTTTTAATTTATGATAGTCATACAGAGAGAGAGGGGTAGAGACACAGGCAGAGGGAGAAGCAGGCTCCATGCACCAGGAGCCCGATGTGGGATTCGATCCCAGGTCTCCAGGATCGTGCCCTGGGCCAAAGGCAGGCGCCAAACCACTGCGCCACCCAGGGATCCCCCTATTTTTTAATTTTTTGTTTTCTACAGTGGCTGTACCAATTTGCATTGCCACCAACAGTGCGTGAGGGTTCCATTTTCTTCACCTCCTCCCCAACACTTGTTATTTCTTGTGTTTTGATTTTAACCATTCTGATAGGTATGAGGTGATATCTCACTGTGATTTTGATGTGCCTTTCCCTAATGATGTGTGATGTTGAGCATTATTTTTAAAGGTTTTATTTATTTATTCATCAGAGACCTAGGGAAAGAGAAGAGAGAGAGGGAGGGAGAGGGAGAGGGAGAGGGAGAGAGGGAGAGAGGGAGGTGGAGACACAGGCAGAGGGGGAAGCAGGCTCTTAGCAGGGAGCCTGATGTGGGGCTCGATCCCGGACCCCAGGATCACACCTTGAGCTGAAGGCAGATGCTCAACCGCTGCGCCACCCAGGTGTCCCAGTGTTGAGCATCTTTTCATATATCTGTTCACCATTCCTTGGCCCACTGTTGAATTGGGTTCTAATAGTATATATATATATGGTTTGAAAATATTTTCTCCTATTCTGTAGGCTGTCTTTTAAATCTCTCGATAATATCCCTTGATGTATACAGGTTTTAAATTCTGAATAAGTCCAGTTTATCTATTTTTTCTTAATGTTGCTTGTGCTTTTGGTGTGATATTCAAGAAATCCTTGCCAAATCCAATATCATGAAGATTTTCCCCAATGTTTTCTTCTAGTTTTATTTATTTTTTTAGAAGATTTATTTATTTATTTATTAGAGAGAAAAAACATGAGTGGGGAAGGGGGACAGGGAGAGGAGAAGCAGACTCTCCACTAAGCAGGAAGCCTGATAAGGCTTGATTCCAGGGCCCGGATCATGACGTGAGTTGAAGGCAGATGAGCCACCCAGGAGCCCCGATTTTTAATTAATTAGTTGATTGATAGATTTTTTAAAGATTTTATTTATTTATTCACGAGAGACGCACACACAGAGAGAGAGAGAGGCAGAGACACAGGCAGAGGGAAAAGCAGGCTCCATGCAGGGAGCCCGATGCGGGACTCGATCCCAGGACTCCAGGATCACGCCCCAGGCCAAAGGCAGACACTAAACCACTGAGCCACCCAGGGATCCCCCTATTTTTATTTTTTTAAAGTAAGCTCTACTTGAATAACAGTATGGGGCTTGAACTCAAGGCCCTGAGATCAAGAGTCCTATGCTCTACTAACTGAGCCAGCCAGGTGCTTCAGGAATTGGTCTATTTAATCGAGGTTATCAAGTTTATGGATATAGAGTTGTTCATACTATTCCTTTATTATATTCTTAAAAAAACTTTTTTTAGGGGTCCCTAGGTAGCTTAGTCGGTTAAGCCTCTTCCTTCAGCTCAGGTCATGATCCAGGGTCTGGGTCTTGAGCCCTGCATTGGGCTCCCTGCTCATGGGGGAGTCTGTTCCTCCCTCTTCTTCTGCCCCTGCCCCCCACGCATGCTTGAGCTCTATCTCTTTCAAATAAAATCTTTTTTTTAAACAATTTTTTAATTTTTATTTATTTATGATAGACATACAGAGAGAGAGAGACAGGCAGAGACACAGGCAGAGGGAGAAGCAGGCTCCATGCACCGGGAGTCCGACGTGGGATTCGATCCTGGGTCTCCAGGACCGCGCCCTGGGCCAAAGGCAGGCGCCAAACCGCTGCGCCACCCAGGGATCCCTCTTTTTTTTTTTTTTTTAAGATTTTGTTTATTTATTCATGAGAGACAAAGACACAGGTAGAGGGAGAAGCAGGCTCCCTGAAGGAAGCCCCCTGTGGGACTTGATCCCAGACCCCGGGATCACGCCCTGAGCCAAAAAGTAGATGCTCAAATCCTGACCCACCCAGGCAACCCTGAAGTGGTTTATCAATTGGTGTATTTAGACCAGTGATATTTAAGGTGATTATTATTATTTTTAAGGTGATTATTCATACAATTGGATTAGTATCTACCATATTTTGTTACTCTTTTCTGTTTTTGTCAGTATTCTTTGTTCCTATTTTTATTTTCCATACATTTTCTACCTTTTGTCTTTTTAATTGAGTATTTTCTATAATTCCATTTTCTTTTTACCTGTAAAAAATGTGCATACTTAATCTCTTGCTTAGCCATGCAATTTTAGGATAAAGAATACTTGCTAATGGGGCAGCCCGTGTGGCTCAGCAGTTTAGCGCCGCCTTTAGCCGAGGGTGTGATCCTGGAGACCTGGGATTGAGTCCCACTTCGGGCTCCCTGCATGGAGCCTGCTTCTCGCTCTGTCTGTGTCTGCCTCTCTCTCTCTCTCTCTCTCTCTCTCTGTCTCTCATAAATAAATAAAATCTTTAAAAAGAATACTTGCTAATGATGTGTTTTTTTTTCATATACTACTGGATTTGATTTGCCTGGGCTATAGTTTTTATTTTTTGATAGTCTGTTTAATTTTGGTATTAGAATTATATTGGTTTTATAGAAGGGGTTAGGAAGCCTTTCAGATTTTTTTACCTTATATTGTGGAATGGTTCTCATTGCATAGGAACTTCATGAAAGGCTTAGTAGAACTTTCTTGTAAAACCATTTGGTTTGGGGAGCATGTAGAGGTAAATTTTTAAAGTAACTTTTCAAAATATTTTTATTATTTTTTAAAGATTTTGTTTGTTTATTCATGAGAGACACAGACACAGGCAGAGGGAGAAGCAGGCTCCATGTAGGGAACATGATGTGAAACTCGAACCCGGGACTCCAGGATCACGCCCTGGGCCAAAGGGAGGCGCTCAACCGCTGAGCCATCGAGGCATCCCAAAATATTTTTATTTTTATTTTTTTTAAAAGATTTTATTTATTTATGAGAGACAGATAGAGAGAGAGAGAGAGAGAGAGAGAGAGAGAGTCAGAGACACAGGCAGAGGGAGAAGCAGGCTCCAGGTAGCGAGCCTGATGTGGGACTTGATCCAGGGTCTCTAGGACCACGCCGTGGGCTGAAGGCAGCGCTAAACTGCTGAGCCACCGGGGCTGCCCCCAAAATATTTTTAATTCATAGTTAATCTTTTGAGATATTTTTCCCTTCTTAAGTAATTTTTGTTGATCTTATTATCTTTTTTTTTCTTAAGATTTTATTTATTTATGCATGAGAGACAAAGAGAGGCAGAGACACAGGCAGAGGGAGAAACAGGCTCCACGCAGGGAGCCCGATGTGGGACTCGATCCTGGGTCTCCAGGGTCAGGCCCTGGGCTGAAGGCGGCACTAATCCGCTGAGCCACCCGGGCTGCCCTGATCTTATTATCTTAGGGTATAATTAAACTCATCTAGGTTTTTTTTTTTAATTTTTTAAAATTTATTTATGATAGTCACAGAGAGAGAGAGAGAGAGAGAGAGAGAGAGGGAGGGAGGCAGAGACACAGGCAGAGGGAGAAGCAGGCTCCATGCATTGGGAGCCCGACGTGGGATTCGATCCCGGGTCTCCGGGAAAGCGCCCTGGGCCAAAGGCAGGCGCCAAACCGCTGCGCCACCCAGGGATCCCTCATCTAGGTTTTCAAATATATAGGCATAAAGATTGTACATAAGTGATGTGGCAGAGAGATTTCTAGTTTTCCCAATAGCTGTATTTTCCTTCTTTCATATTAATAGATCTTTTAGTTGGACTCATAGATACTATTTCTCAGCTTTCCTTATACCTAGGTATAATTCTATGATTAGTTATGTCCAATAGGATGTGAGCAGAAGTGTCATATGGCAGTTTTTGGGAATCTTCCTTTGCCCTCTTTTTGTCCCTTCTTCCTTCATATTGTTTAGAACGTAGACATCTGGGATTATAAAAGACCTTGGGAATGAAGACCTGTGTCAGAATAAGACAGACCCTGGCTTTTATAGGTCTTATGGAGCAGGACTGTGTAGTCCTATATTGCTTCCTCCAGACTTTTTTTAAAGATTTTATTTATTCATGAGAGACCACAGAGAGAGGTAGAGACATAGACAGAAGGAGAAGCAGGCTCCCTGTGGGGAGCCAGATGTGTTACGCCCTGAGCCAAAGGCAGCCACTCAACCACTGAGTCACCCAGGTGTCCCCCCTCCTTCAGACTTTTATGTGAGAGCAATATCTTAAGACAGAAAATTTGGATCCCTGTTATTTGCTGCCAAACATAATTGTAACTAATGTAGTAATTACCTACCATATCGGTATCTCTCTCCTTCTTTAATGTGGTTGTGTCCTCTTTCCATTTTTTAAATCAAACTTAACACAGATTTATTTTACTTTTCCTCTTAAAGGATTTGCCTTTAAAAAGAAAAATGAACAAAACTGCTGTTTACTGATAAACCAAAGGCTTAAGAAATGAAGGATTTGGGGACTGGGGAGATAGTTGTGAAGTTCATTGTTCCTGCCCTTCTACGTGTCTAGGGAAAGTTGACTGCATGTGTTTGCCAAATCTGCTGATTTGGGCAGAACTTGACACAGTCAAATAATTACTTTTGATTCTATTGATTATCTTCTATTTGCATGTGTTATGGTTCACTATTTTGTACTTCTATCTTTATTACTCTCCTTTGGTTATTTCTTATCAGATCTATTCTTTAGCTTCTGTAATTTTATTCTTATATCAGTTTTTGCCATTATTATTTTCTAATGTATACATTTAAACTTTAAAGTTTCCTCTTGATTTGGCCATGTCTTAGGTTTTTTGTGCTTTCATAATTTCAAAATGTAATTTGGTTTGATTTTCTTTTTAATCAAAGATTATGTAAAATGAAGTTTTAAAATTTCCTTATGGTGAGTTTTTTGGTAATTGATATTCAATTTCTAATATTAGTGCATAATGATCAGAGGAAATGGTCTATATGATGTCTGTCTTTTGGAATATACTTAGATTTTGTTTTGACCTAATACGTGGTCATATTTTTTTAATGCTGCAAATGTGTTTGAAACATTAATTCTCTGTTTTGTGTATTTGTTTGCATAAAGTTGCATAAAGTTCTATATGTCTCTGTTGGATCAAGCTTTTTGTATTGTGTTATTCAATGTTATATACTTTAGCTTATTTTGGTCTGCTTGATCTATTTCTTAAAAAAAGGCTATTAGAATTACTTAATATTTATAGATTTCTCAGTGTGTTAACTATCAGTGTGTTACTTATTTCTAGGCCATTTTGTGAGTTAGTTATTAATAATGCCTATGATTATTATTGGACTGTACACTATATATGGATTGTATTTTTTACAAATATCAGTTCTGTTTTTTTATATCATTTTTTAAAATTTTTTATTTATTTATGATAGAGAGAGAGGCAGAGACACAGGCAGAGGGAGAAGCAGGCTCCATGCACCGAGAGCCCGACATGGGACTCGATCCCGGGTCTCCAGGATCGCGCCCTGGGCCAAAGGCAGGCACTAAACCGCTGTGCCACCCAGGGATCCCTATCAGTTCTATTTTTGTCCCATCTTATGCTTTTAGCTTTGATTTCTGTTTTCTCTGATACTAGTTTGTGTATCTTCTTCCTTGTTGTGTGCATTTGCCTATTGTTTTGGTTATTATTATCTTAGTATATCTTTTTTCATCTCTATTTTTTAAAAGATTTTATTTATTTATTGGAGAGAGAGTGAGTGAGGGAGAGAAAGAGCACGCACAGCAGGGGGAGGGTCATAGGAAGAGGAAGAAGCAGAATCCCCTGCTAAACAGGGAGCCTAATGCAGGGCTCCCTCCCAGAATCCTGGGATCATGACCCCAGCCAAAGGCAGATGCTCAACTGACTGAGCTACCCAGGCACCCTTGATCTTTAAAATCTTAACAAAAATTTTTCTGTTTTCTTAAGAATTATTTTTATGAAGGATAAATGTTTAATTTTATCAAATGTCTTTTCAGAATCTGTGATATGATAGTTAATTTTATGTGTCAATTTACTGGGCCACAAGTGCCCAGATATTTGATAAAACATTATTCTGGGTGTGTCTGTGAGAGTGTTTTTGGGTAAGATTAACATTTGAATCAGTAGACTGAGAAAAGTGGATTGCCCTTCCTAATGTGGGTAGCCCTCATCCAAAATTTGAAAGTCTGAATAGAATAAAAAGACTGACCCTTGATTAAGAAGGAACCCCTCCTTGCCCTGACTGCTTGAGTAGCAATATTGTTCTTTTTCTGCTTTCGTATTGGAACCAAAATATTCTTGGGCCTTGAGCCTGCCAGCTTTTGGACTGGAACTTACACCATTAGCTGTCTTGGATGTCAGGCCTTCGGACTTGGACTGGAACTACACCATTGTCTCTCCTGGGTCTCCAGCTTGCTGACTGCAGATCTTGGGACTTCTCGGCCTCCATTATCATGTGAGCCAATTCTTTATAATAAATCTCTTTCTCTCTGTGTATATTCTGTTGGTTCTGTTTCTCTGGAGAACTCTAATACAAAAAGTATTTTTCTCTTTTGATCTCTTAGTTAAGTGAGTTATATTAGTAGGTGTTTCAGTAGTGAGCTATCCTTGCATTCCTGGTATATTACTGTTTCATGTGCTGCCAACATCTTTTTTGCTGGGGTTTTTTATGATATTTGTGAGAACAGTCTGGTTTTCTCTTTCATGCTTTTATTAGGTTTTGATAGCAATGTTATTCTTGCCTCAAAAAACCTATTTGCAATTTTTTTCCCCTGTGCTTTGGAACATTTGAAATGACATTAGAAATATTCCTTAAATATTTGATAGAAATCCCTGTAAGGTGTTTGGTCAGGTACTTTGATACTTTTCCTCTTTTACTGGGGTAATTGGTCTATTTAGAATTTTGTTTCTTCTGGTTCAATTTTGGTCAATTATATTTTACTAGAAAATTATTATTTCTTGTAGATTTTCTAATATACTTTCATAGAGATGAGTAAATTTTGACCATATAAATGTTTTTTGTTTGTTTCTCTTTTAGATTAGTTGCAGTTCTTAGAGTGTGGACTCTGGATTATTTGGTCTGCTGGTTCTTTTTTGTGGATTTTCATTTCTCCTGTGATTTATAATTTTTTTTATTGAAAGTCTGTTTTCAGTGGGAGATAATTTCCCTTGGAGTTCTTGTGTTCTAGGTTGTAAACCTGCTTAATATGGCAGTCTCACATTTGCCTCTCCTGGAGTCCTATATGTCCTAGATCTGAACCTAAAGGCTTTATTTTAATTTCTTGGCTCAGTCTTTCTGTATAGTGTGTATAGTACAAATCTCAAACCTGAACTTGGTCTTTATAGTTGGCAATAAGATCTAGCATTATCCCACTATGAATGCCCACTATGAAATAGGAGAAAGCTAGTTAATTTTATTTTGTGGTATTTTAGAAAGTAATTAGTTAATTTTATGGTGAGAACATTATCATTGGGAAAGAGAGAAACAGGTCTATTTATTTATTCTCACATGTAATAGTCTGATACAGGGTTTGATAAATGATAGCCTGCCACCTTCTTTTTTGGTAAATAAAATTTTAGGGACCTTGGGTGGCTCAGTGGTTGAGTGGCTGCCTCTGGCTCAGGTCGTGACCCCAGGGTCCCGGGATTGAGTCCTGCATTGGGCTCCCCGCAGGGTGCCTGCTTCTCCCTCTGCCTATGTCTCTGTCTCTCATGAACAAATAAAATCTTGGGACGCCTGTGTGGCTCAGCGGTTAAGTGCCTGCTTTCAGCTCAGGGCATAATCCTGGAGTCCCAGGATTGATTCCCACATCAGGCTCCCTGCATGGAGCCTGCTTCTCCCTCTGCCTGTGTCTCTGCCTCTCCCTCTCTGTGTTTCTCATGAATAAATAAATAAAATCTTAAAAAAAATAAAATGAAAAAAAATTTTTTTAATGAAATGAAATCTTAAAAGAAATAGTTTTATTGTAACACATCCACACCCATTTGTCAATGTGTATTTTATGGCTGCCTTTGTGCTACAATGACAGAATTGAATAGTTATAACAGAGACCATATGGCCCCTAAAGCCTACTATATTTACTATCTAAACTTTTATAGGAAGTTTGCCAATCCTAGGTCTGATAACTATAGTAAAGGTAGGATATGATTAGTTTTTATCTTTGATTACAAAGTACAGATGACTACAGAGTTTTAAAGGTCAGGTTAAATAAAAAGTGTATCACTAGCAATAAAAGGAAATATTTGACTTCTGGTATGGGAAATACAAATTATACAGGTAACTTATGGACTTTCAGTTGCCCTTAGATAGCAAAAGAAAGACTGATTGAAGGATGACTTCACATTGAGGAATGTGGATTTATGTGGCTTGCTTGTATTCCTTTAAAAGAATTCAGTTTGGGGATCCCTGGGTGGGTCAGTGGTTTAGCTCCTGCCTTTGGCCCAGGGGGTAATCCTGGAGATCCCGGATCAAGTCCCACGTCAGGCTCCCTGCATGGAGCCTGCTTCTCCCTCTGCCTGTGTCTCTGCCCCTCTCTTTCTCTCTCTCTGTCTCTCATGAATAAATAAATAAAATCTTAATAATAAATAAATAAAATAATTCAGTTTTAGGGGCACCCAGGTGGTGCCCTAGTGGTTGAATCATCTGTCTTTGGTTCAGGTTTTGCTCCCAGGGTCCTGTGATTGAGTCCCATATTAGGCTCCTAGCAGGGAGCCTGTTTCTCCCTCTACCTATGTCTCTGCCTCTCTCTCTCTCTCTTTCTCTCTCTCTTTTTTAAACGTTTTATTTATTTATTTATTTATTTATTTATTTATTTATTTATTTATTTATTTATTTATTTATTTATTTATTTATTTATTTATTTATAGAGACAGAGAGAGAGAGAGAGGGGCAGAGACACAGGCAGAGGGAGAAACAGGCTCCACGCAGGGAGCCCGATGTGGGACTTGATCCTGCGTCTCCGGGATCACGCCCTGGGCTGGAGGCGTCGCTAAACCCGCCGAGCCACCTGGGCTGCCCTGTCTGTCTCTTTGTCTCTCGTGAATAAATAAATAAAATCTTAAAAAAAAATCTGTTTAAGGAGTTGATTTTGAAGAAACTTGGGCTCCTTTAGATTGTGACTGTCAGAGGAATAGCACATTTCTTAGATTACTGACCTGATAATTTCATTGATTAAACTTGGGCTGTCTTAATGGATTGTAAATCTCTTAGGACCTCAAAAAAATGTTAAACTGTTATTGGGTAACGTGTATTTTAGGTTGCAATTAATGTGTCATTATTCTGCAGATTGTCATGATAGTAGTAGAAGGTTTTGAAGGCAAGGTCCCACCCCCTTTTTTTTTTAAGATTTTATTTATTTATTCATGAGAGACACAGAGAGAGGCAGAGACACAGGCAGAAGGAGGAGAAGCAGGCTCCATGCAGGAGCCTGATGTGGCACTCAATCCCAGAACTCCGGGATCACGCCCTGAGCTGAAGGCAGACGCTCAACCGCTGAGCCACCCAGGCATCCCTATCTATAAAATTATTGCTTATGAGGAGATAAAAAGAGAGAGAAGCTGGTACGTTTTGTATTCTGGGGAAGATATGTGTAGAAGAAAATCTAAATTCATTAGAAATGAAGCTTTGTTTGTTTTCTTATACTATGTTTGAGAATATACGTAAATACTTTAGAAAGTGCGTAAAAGATTGGTTTTATAATAATTCCAGAAATGGATTTATTCAAACCCAAAAAACAAACTTTTTTTTTTTAGGTATATTCCTTCAGCTTCTGTATTTCACAAAAATATATTTTTTTAAGATTTTATTTATTCATGAGAGACAGAGAGGCAGAGACACAGACAGAGGGAGAAGCAGGCTCCATGCAGGGAGCCTGACGTGAGACTGGATCCTGGGACTCCAGGATCCCACCCTGGGCTGAAGGCGGCGCTAAACCGCTAAGCCACGGGGGCTGCCAATATGTTTGTTTTTAAGGCTACTGGTGATGAGTTTAGCTAATTTGCTGTCAGGAAATAATTGAGGCAGGTGGACTCAGGCAGTGGTTCTCAACAGGGGGGCAGTTTTGCCCCTAAAGTGCTATTTGACAGTGTTTGGAGTTTTTTTTAGTAGTCACAATTAGGCAGGGGGTGCTACTGGTATTTAGTGGGCTGGGGTCAGGGATGTCACAAAATTTCCTGTAAGGTACAGGACAGTGTTCTGCAATAAAGAATTATCTGGCCTTAAATGTCAGGAGTGCTGAGGTTATAAATCCTTGGCCTAAAAGCATTAGAGAAGATGAAAGCATTTTATAACCTCTATTATGAAATTTGGGGAAAATATACTTTTACAAACAAAATAGGTTGGATTTGCATTTATTAACTTGTTAGCTTCAAATATTTACCTTTGATTGTTAATTTTTACTTTTTCTTTTCTTTTTCTTTTCTTTTTTTTTACCGGCCCTGAAGCCCGGGGAGCTCCCAGTCGCAGACCCCAGGCCTACCTGGCTCAGTGTTGGGGTCCCCTCATCTTTATTTTTTATTTTATTATTTTATTATTTTTATTTTTATTTATTTTTTAAAAATATTTATTCATTAGGGAGAGAGAGAGAGAGGCAGAAGCAGGCTCCATGCAGAGCCCAATGTGAGACTCGATCCAGGGACTCCAGGATCATGCCTTGGGCTGAAGGCAGGAGCCAAACAGCCGAGCCACCCAGGGATCCCCCCTCATTTTTATTTTTAAACCATGAAATAGAGATTAGGGTAGTTTCATTGTTTCTAAGAAAATGGCTTAGGATATTTTGGATGTTACTGAAATCTATTTAGGGAAGGACTAAAATGTGTAAGTGGGGATGACATTAGTGTTTGTGTGTACATTTGTAAAGTAAGAGAAAAAAAAACGTGAAACCAAATGGTACAGTGGTCCCTGTTTCTCATCCTCTGGTAAGAGGAAAATCTATCCAGCTCCCTTGTAGCATGACTGATAACCTGTTTAATGTTTCCAATTTTTTTTTAATGTTTCCAATTAAGAAGTGCTTCCATTGAGATATACTAGAAGGTTCCTTTTTTTTTTTTTTTTAAAGATTTTATTTATTGGGCAGCCCTGGGTGGCTCAGTGGTTTAGCGTTGCCTTCAGCCCAGGGCCTAATCCTGGGGACCCAGGATCAAGTCCCATGTCAGGCTCCCTGCATGGAGCCTGCTTCTCCCTCTGCCTGTGTCTCTGCCCCTCTTTCTCTTTGTGTCTCTCATGAATAAATAAATAAAATCTAAAGAAGAAGCAGGCTCCATAGAAGCAGGACTTGATCCAGGAACTCCAGGATCACACCCTGTGCCAAAGGCAGATGCTCAACCATTGAACCATCCCGGCGTCCCTAGTAGAAGGTTCTTACCTTCTTTTTATACTGTCCTTGTTTTGTTTGGGAGTATGATCGGAAGGAGACTTTCTAGGAAGATGATTGTTCCAGTGATTTGAGATAACTCACCTTTTATTACTCCATGATATAACTCTGTATTTTAACATACATACATACAACTCTGTATTTTAACATAACTCTGTATTATGAAAACTGTAAAACTTGGAATCCCATTCTAGGACAAAGTATCAATATGACTTTTTTCTTTTTATTAATAGCTTTATGGAGAAATAATTCACATACTAAAATTCTCCTTTTAAAAATATACAATTCCGTGTTTTTTAGTTTGTTTATAAGGTTGTGCAGCTATTACCACTGTCTAATTAAAATTTTTTTTGGGATCCCTGGGTGGCGCAGCGGTTTAGCACCTGCCTTTGGCCCAGGGCGCAATCCTGGAGACCCAGGATCGAATCCCACATCAGGCTCCCGGTGCATGGAGCCTGCTTCTCCCTCTGCCTATGTCTCTGCCTCTCTCTCTCTCTCTCTCTCTCTCTCTGACTATCATAAATAAATAAAAAATTAAAAAAATTTTTTTGATCATCCTTAAAAGAAAATCTGTACTCATTATTAGTCACTCCCCATTTCTCCTTTCCCCCAGCCCCTGACAACCACTATCATACATTTTGTCTCTAATGGATTTACCTATTCTGGACATATCATATAAAGAGAATTGTACAATATGTAGCCTTTATGACTAATTTCTTAGCATAATGTTTTCAACATTGATCCATGTATGTTATAACATGTATCAGCACTTCATTCCTTTTTATGGCCCAGTAATATTACAGTATATGGATAATACCACATTTTTTAAACCTTCATCTGTTTATAAATATTGGATTGTTTTCTTTTGGCTCTTGTGAATAGTGCAATTATAAACATTTGTGTTCAAGTATTTGTTTGAATACTAGTTTTCAGTTCTTTTGAGTATATACCTAGAAGTGGAATTACTGGGTCATAAAGTAACTCTAAGATTTACTTTTTGAGATATTACCAGGTACATTCCTACCAGCAAAATACAAGGGTCTGGGATCCCTGGGTGGCTCAGCGGTTTGGCGCCTGCCTTTGGCCCAGGGCGCGGTCCTGGAGTCCTGGGATCGAGTCCCACGTTGGGCTCCTAGCATGGAGCCTGCTCCCTCCTCCTGTGTCTCTGCCTCTCTCTCTCTAAATAAATCTTTAAAAAAAAAATACAAGGGTCTGGTTTCTCTACAACCTTGCCAGCACCTGCTATTTTCTCTTTTTCTTTTTTTTTTAATTAATTTTTAAAAAGATTTTATTTGTATATTCATGAGAGACAGAGAGAGAGTGGCAGAGACAGGCAGAGGGAGAAGCAGGCTCCCTGCTGAGCAAGGAACCCTTTTCTCTCCCCATTTGAAAGTAGTCATTTATTAACTGACCATACTACAAAATAATCATGGTAGATACCTAATTTCATCCTTCTTCTTTTTTTTTATGATTTTATTAATTTATTTGCAAGAGAGCGAGAGAGCAGTGAGGGAGGAGAAACAGGCTTCTCACTGAGCAGGGAGCCTGACCTGGAGCTCCATCCCCGGACCCTGAGATCATGACCTGAGCCCAAGGCAGATGCCTAACCTGCTGGGCCAGCCAGGCACCCTCCGTTCATCCTTCTAATGAGCCTATTGATACAGCTTTCCCTGTTGCCAGCATGACTACAATAAAAGGAGTTTAGCTAAACAAACAAAACAAAGCAAAACAAACCCAGGAGAGTGATCTTTGGTTTGGGAGGATTCTTATACTCATGCAATGAGGACTCTTCTTTTAATTTCAACGATGAAAATATTCGAAGTGGTAGTGGAAGAATGCCACTGTCAGTCCAAAGCCAGCTGGTGTCCTCCGAAGTGACAGCCAGAGATACCACAGGGAAAAATGTAGCCAGAACTGCACTCTTTTTGCCTCAGGAGAGAACTTTATGTCCTACAAGGGGAATGCCCAAGTCACCCTGGATTCTAGGGATAGGAATTAGTTTCTAGTAGTTTTATTGTAGAGGAATTGTTTTTCTAATTTCATTTTTTCAGACTGTTTATTGCTAGTATAATAATTTTTATATTTGTCTTGTATCCTGTATAACCTTACTGAACTTATTTTTTAGAATTTTCTGTATATAAGATCATGTAATCTGTTCAACATAAATCTTGACTATATAAGATTAACCCATAGTTGGATCCTGGCAGTCTGAGTTACATACCCATTGTCTTCACAGAAACCTCTGTTACCTTTATTATATTCTGTTGAAATTATTTGTTTAGAGTGTCTGTCATCCCATGTAACTTTAAGCTCCATGAGGACAGGGACCATGTCTTATTTATTTTTGTTTCTCTAGGATATAAGACTGTGCCCAGGGATCCCTGGGTGGTGCAGCGGTTTAGCGCCTGCCTTTGGCCCAGGGTGCGATCCTGGAGACCCGGGATTGAATCCCATGTCGGGCTCCCGGTGCATGGAGCCTGCTTCTCTCTCTGCCTCTCTCTCTCTCTGTGACTATCATAAATAAATAAAACTTAAAAAAAAAAAAAAAGACTGTGCCCAGCATAGCGTAGGCATCCATCCATTCATTCACTATTTTGTAGTTTTTTTTATATGCTAGACACTGTGCTAAGTGCTAAGATACAGTAATGATTAAGACTTGTTGGGGCGCCTGGGTGGCTCAGTGTTGAGCATCTGCCTTTGGCTCAGGGCATGATCTCGGGGTCCTGGGATTGAGTCCCACATCAGGCTCCTGGTGAGGAGCCTGCTTCTCCCTCTGCCTGTGTCTATCTCTCTCTCTGTCTGTGTCTCTCAATGAATAAATAAATAAATAAAATCTTTAAAAAAAAGGCTTGTTATTCTTGCCCTTGTGGAATTTATAATCTAATGGTAAACATTAAATAATTACAAGGGTAATTGCAACACAAAGAGAAGTATAGCATATTGGTTACCTATTACTTAACAATATTACCATGAATGCAGTAGTTTAAAGGGACACCTATTTACTCTGTTTCTGTGGTTCAGGAGTCCAGGCATGACTTAGCTGGCTGGGTCCCTTGCTTCATGGTCTTACAAAGCTGCAATCAAGGTGTCAGCTCAGGTGGGGTGCCTGGCTGGTGTGATTGGGAGAGAGTGGGACTCTTGAACTCAGGGTCGTGAGTTCAAGCCCTGTGTTGGATGTCGAGATTACTTACGTAAATAAAAGCAAACTTAAAAAAAATTAAAGGTGTCAGCTAGGGCTGACATCTTATTCAAGGCTCAAGTAGGAAAGGATCTGCTACTAAACTCATGTGGTTGGTGGCAGCATTTAATTCCTTACAGTCTGTTGAATTGAGGGCTTCAGCTTGATACGCTTCATATGGCAGCTAGCAAGTGAATTTCCTAGTGAGATGGGTTACAATCTCTCTCTTTTTGAGAGAGAGAGAGAGAGAGAGAGAGAGAGAGAGAGAACAAGTGTGCATGCCTCTGGGGACAGGGAGGAGCAAAGGGAGAGAGAGAGATAATTTTTAAAAAATTTTATTTATTTATTTTAAGGGAAGGGCAGAGGGGGAGGGAGAGAGAATCTCAAGCCAACTCCACGCTGAGCCCCAAGCAGACATGGGGCTGGATCTCAGAATGCAGAGATTATGACCTGGGCTGTAATCAAGAGTCTGATACTTAACTGACTGAGCCACCCAGACACTCCTATGTGATTTCATTTTTGATGATTATGTGATCTCAGATACCTTCTTTTCTTATCATTATTGTGTTTTTCATAGCATGATTGCCTCTTCCCCCCTTTGTTTCTCCTGTATACCCTGTACAGATTTTTATCAGAGCAATGATACTTTTTATGACATTTTGTTTACATGGAGTTTGCCTTTCTCTGTTAGATCAAACCTCCCTGTGTTTTTTGTCCTTGTGTCTTTAGTACTTAGCACAGATCTTGCCTTGTAGAGGGCGCTCACTAAATATTTGTTGCATTAGGAAAAAAATAAGTATGTATAAGAATGTATAGCATTTGCTAATCAATATACCTGAAACTTATATAACATTGTATGTCAATTATATTTCAGTATTAAAAAAATAATTAAAAAGAAAAGAATGCATCGAGTGGCAACATAAGAGAGAAACTCTGCCCCTATTTGAATTTTGGCTTTATCACTCATAAGCTTTTTAACCTTGGGCAAGTTACTTGCCTTCTGTGCCTCAGTTTCTTCATCTGCAAAATGGAGATAATGATAGTACCTACCTTATGGGGTTGTTGAGAGGATGTAATGAGCTAGTATATGTAAAATATATACTAGAATGTCTAGCACAATAATATATCCTATGTAAGGGCTACTTATTATTTGTTACATATACAGTTAAGATTTTGAGTTCTTTGTGCTAAGTACTGTGTTAAGAACTTGTATATGTTATTTTAATTACCACAGCAATTTTTTAAGTGGTTATACTTCTATAAATGAGGAAACTGCTTCTTCCATGGGAGCCATTAAGAAGCAACAGCTATGGCTCTGTGCTACCCTATGACCTTGGGCCTCAGTAAAAGCCACAAGCAAGCCCAAGCACAGCAGCTGCCGTTGTGGACACCTCCCCAAGCACACCAGGTTTGTGCAGGGCATGATCCGAGAGGTGTGTGGCTTCCCTCCATATGAGTGTTGTAGCGTGGAGCTGCTCCTGTCTCCAAGGAAAAGCGTGCACTCAAGTTCATCAAGAAAAGGGTGGGGACATGCATCCATGCCAAGAGGAAGAGAGAGGAGCTGAGCCAACTTCCTGGGAGCCATGAGGAAAGTGACAGCTAAAACAGATTGAATCCCTCTCCTAAAGGGATTTTAGAGCTTTTTGAAACTTGAAAAAGAGAGAGAGAGAGAGAGAGAGAGAGGAAGACTGAGGTCCACAAAGTTTTAGTGTCTTTGCCAGTAGGTAAATGGTACAGCTAGGACTTGAATATCTATCTGTGTGATTGATGAATAGAATATTATACCTACTTTTGATCCAGTATACAAGAAAAAAATTAAAGATAATTATTAAAATTTTTTTTTAAGATTTTATTTATTTATTTATGAGAGACAGAGAGAAAGAGAGGCAGAGACACAGCAGAGGGAGAAGCAGGCTCTATGCAGGGAGCCTGATGTGGGACTCAATCCCGGGACTTCAGGATCACGCCCTGGGCCAAAGGCAGGTGCTAAACCGCTGAGCCACCCAGGTGCCCCAATATTATTATTTTTAAGGTTTTACTTATTAGAGTGGGGGGAGGGGCAGAGGAAGAAGGTGAGAATCTGAAACAGACTCCCTGATAAGCATGGAGCCTACACAGGTCTTGATCCGGCCATCCTGAGATCATGACCCAGGCTGAAAGCAAGAGTGGGACACTCAACAGATTGAGCCACCCAGGTGCTCCAAAGATTATTTTTATTAATTTTTACATACTTATACTAAATATCTAGGATATGATAATGTATATATGTGTGTGTGTATATATATGTACACATATATATGCACATCACTGCGCGTGCACACACACACAAACACACAGTCTTAAAGAGAGTTCAACCTGATTCAGTTTGTAAGTATACAGCTATTTACATAAGCTAGAGGCTTAAGTTCCTACTTTCTCCCCTGGTATATTTTCCTAAATTGAAAGCACCATGTCTGGAAGTGCTAAGCTATAAGAAACAGTAAACTTATAAACTAAAAGAGCCAGATATCTGCCATCTGCTTGGGTACTGAAAAATTGATTTATTCACATTCATAGTTGTACATTTATTATTTAGTGCATGTGGAGTTATCACGCAAACTCTAAATTTGTAGCAGTATTAACAGTTGTACTATAAAGAAAGGGGTAAGTAATTATAGGAAACAAACAGGGTTGCTGGAGGGGAGGTGGGTGAGGGTATGGGGTAACTGGATAATGGGTATTAAGGAGGGCACTTGATGTAATGAGCACTGGGTGTTGATGAATCTTTAAACTCTACCTATGACACTTATAATACACTGTAAGTTAATTTACTTTTTTTTTTTTTTTTAAGATTTTAAGTATTAGAGAGAGTGCCAGTGCATGCAAGCACAAATGGGAGGAGGAGCAGAAAAAAAGGGAAGAAGTAGACTCCTTCCTCACTGAGCAGGGAGCCCAATTCCCAGGACCTCTGGATCATGACCTGAGCCAAAGGCAGACGCTTAACCCACTGAACCACCCAGATGTGCCTAGTTAATTGATTTTAAATAAAAAAAAAGGGGGGGGGGACATTTTTGTATGCGAATGTTATTTTGTTCTGATATGTTTTTGTGCTTGGGAAGGTAAAGATTTCATGTTCTCTGGTAGTTTTGTCTGCTTTGTCTGAGAAATATGATACTGGGTCTTAAAATGCTGGTGTTGTTGAAATGGTCTTATTGCCCTAACTGCCTATAATTTTTTAGCTTCTCAAACAACAACTTGTGAAAGTTGCAAGACAGTGAATCCTTTTTTAAAAAAATATGATCGGGGATCCCTGGGTGGCTCAGTGGTTTAGTGCCTGCCTTTGGCCCAGAGCGTGGTTCTGGAGTCCCGGGATCGAGTCCCATATCAGGCTCCCTGCATGGAGCCTGCTTCTCCCTCCTCCTGTGTCTCTGCCTCTCTCTCTCTCTCTCTCTCTCTCTCTCTGTGTCTATCATAAAATAAATAAATAAATCTTTAAAAAAAATATGATCGTTGTTGCAGCCTGGATCTACAAATACTCCAGGATTTTTTTCAAGTTCTCTATATTTTATTTCATGATTATGTTTGTACTTTTCCATCTGCCTCTCTGAGACTTCACTATAAAAAGTGTTTTCATCATACTGCAAGAGGTAATGACTGTATGTTTTAATAGTCACTGTGTCAGAGAATTAAACTGTATAGTTGTTTGAGGTATATAAGGCAGCTTTTGCAAGATGACAAGAGCAAAATAGTGAGGATGAAGTGAGGTGTAGCGCGTGTTCTACCTGAGAGTGAAGGTTAGAAGAAAGCCCATTAGGCATTCGTGAGGTCCCAGTTTTTAGTGTTATAAGATGTCAGTTTATACCAGGGCTGTTTGGAGGAACAAAGTAATGATCTGAACTACCCACAACTCCAAAACATCAGTGAGCAAGATGTGTGTGTGTGTGTGTGTGTGTGTCTGGCTGTCTATATTTGTCCCCTCATGTCAGACCAGCCATTTCAGAATTAAATTGCTCCACGAAGTCAGAGAATTAAGGTAACCTTCGATATCAAGAGTAAGATCGGGGTGCCTGGGTGGCTCAGTCGGTTAAGTATCTGACTCTTGATTTCAGCTCAAGTCTTGATCTCAGGGTCGTGAGTTTAAGCCCCATGCCGGGATTCTAAAAAAATGAGATTAAGGAAGAATAAATATAGAGAAAACCCTTCATTGTACAATGTTACCCTGGCATGAAAGCAGTGTTATATAGGAATTGAGCACATTTTTTTAAACTATGAAAATGTTTTTTTTTTAAGCTTTTTTTTTTTTTTTTTAAGATTTTGTTTATTTATTCATGAGAGACACAGACAGAGAGAGAGGGGCAGAGACACAGGCAGAGGGAGAAACAGGCTCCATGCAGGGAGCCCGATGTGGGACTCGATCCCGGGTCTCCAGGATCACGCCCTGGACCGAAGGCAGGCGCTAAACCTCTGAGCCACCCAGGGATCCCCTCAAAATGTTTTCAATATGCTATCAGAAATAGTCAAGGAAAAGAGTACGGATAGAGACACTAAAGCAGCGAGGCTTGAACTTTAAGTACCTTTATTTATGGAGTTTGTGAAGAAGGAAAAGAGACAAGTAGTAGTCAGAGATAGGTTCCTAAAGTACAAGGAATGTGCCAGATCTACCAAACATAATGTCTAAGGGACTGCCACCATATTACAGAGATTTACAAAAGAGAGTATAAAGAGGGAAACAAACGTCTCTCTCCACCTTCCACCACCCTTTTTTTTTTTTTCCACCACCCTTTTTAAGGAAGTTTAGCATTGAAAAGTATGGGAGAAAGGATGATCGTTCAATGCTGCTTAGGGCTTTGCACGTTGATAATGGTCTTTGTTGCATATCCTTAATGTCTGTCAAAACTACTTCTTGCTAAATTTCCTATTGTTTTCCTTGTTGCATTTATCTGGTTCTGCAACCTCTCTGAGGTACAGGGGGTTTCAGAGAGGGAGCTCTTCTGGGAAGGTTCAGTGTTTGATGTGTGTGTGTGTGTGTGTGTGTGTGTGTGTGTGTGTGTGTGATGGATTTTAAAGGCACTATATTTCTATCATATGTACACTTAAGGTACACACACAGTAGTGTATGATTGTAGCCTTTGGCCATATTCAGTACATTTAATATTTTCTCTAGAGCTGGTGTGGAAAATTGGGCTAATTAGTAAAGAATTTTGTAGAGATGTCTCATTGGGCTGAGCTCAGCACTAGGAGACATCAAGTGATAATTTATCAGGTAGCAAATGTTTGTATTGCTGTGCAGAAATACTTGCTAAGATCCTTCACCTTAATTGATAATTCATCTGGGAAAACAAAAACTGGAAGCACACAAGTTGTATGTACAACTTGCATTTGCCAGTGCTTCTGTTTCTGTAAACATATGATATATGCGAAGGCATATGAGAGATATTAGAAACATTTGATTGTAGAGTGTATCATTTTGCAGCAAGGAGAGTGAGAGGGTTGGTTGCTTTCCTTTTGTGATCTCATAATACTCTGCTGATAGTTCTATTCCAGCATGTGATAATTATTGTAATTATTTGCTATCTTATTCATTTTATTTATTCAGCAGATATTTAGTTAATGCTCATTGGGTGCTAGGGACAGAGGAATAAAATTGTGCCCTAAAAGAGCTCTTTGCTTAAGGTGGAAGATGGGAAATATATTTAAAACACAGTAATTGCTAAAATGAGCTTTAGCAAGAGCCTGAAATTGCTTAATACATATTTGCTAATTGTGTGAAAGTATGCATGGTGTATAAGGGATGTAATACTGGGCACCAGTATAAATATTGTTTGAAGGGATCAGAGAAGGCTTCCTAGAGGAGATCACCCTTGAGTTTTCCTGAAGGAGAAAATAGAGCTTGCCTGATGCACAAGTGAGGGAAAGGGCATTTCAAGTAGTAGGAAAAGCATGTGTGGGAGCACAGAGGAATATTCTAGGAATGGTGAGAAATTTGGTTTAGTTCAAGTCTGGTGGGTACATGTAAAAGAATGGCAAGACTCTAATAATGAGTCTAGAGGGATAGGCAGGGGCGGGAAAATGAAAGATTTTTTTCTTGATCCAGAGTCACTGAAGATATTTTTCTTTGTTAGTTTTTTCTATTTCCAAATCAGCTTTTGATTTGTTGAAACTCTGAGTTGTTTCTTTGATTTCTATCATTAACTTTTGCTTTTATTTTTATTATTATTATACTTCCTTTATTCTTACATTTTTGGTTGAACTGTAACTTATTTTGAATCTTTTGCAAAATCAGGATTATCTTTGGGAGTATGTTACAGAAACTTGAACGTAGTGGCTTATTCAAATAAGGGATTAATTTTTCTTTTTTTTTCTCTTTTTAAAGATTTTATGTGTTTATTCATGAGAGACACACAGAGGCAAAGACATACACAGAGGGAGAAGCAGGCTCCCCATGGGGATCCCAGAACTCCAGGATCACAGCCTGAGCCGAAGGCAGAGCCACCCAGGCATCCCGGGATTAATTTTTCTTTGTTTCTTTTTTTTTTTTCCGGGATTAATTTTTCTTAAGAAATCTTGAGAAATGCTTATGTTTTACAGCTTTTTGAGAAAGTCATCAACAAATCAGGCTTCTAGCTTCTTCTGTCTTTTTTTAGGGTGGGACTTCTGGCCTGTTGGTTACAAGGTAATTGCTCCTGATGCAAGCTCCTCATCTTTGCCTCAGGCTGTAAAAAGGATGACAATTTCATCCGGAAAGCATTTCCAGAATCCCTACCTAGAAATTCCCACTTACATCTCCTTACTTAGTAATATGTTACCTGGCTATTATAGCTGCAAGGAAGACTGCCAGATTGAATGTTTTAATTAACCAAGTACAGTGCTGCCTATTTGGTCCTGTTAGTCAAGAAAAGGGGAAAATCGATAGATGTTGAAGAAATAATATTGTCTGCTTTGCTTGTTTTTAATTATCTTTTTATTGTTGACTTCTAATTTTATTTCTTAGTGGTCTGAGAATGTGGTTTTGGAACCACATTCTTTTTTTTTAGGTTCAAAAATTACTTAATTACTTAGTTAACTACTTTATTGAGCATGAATGGGAGGGGCAGAGGGAGAGGGAGAGAGAAACCCAAGCGGACTCTGCCCCAAGTACAGACCCTGACTTGGGGCTCAATCCCATGATCCTGAGATCAGACCTGAGCCAAAACCAAGAGCTGAATGCTCAACCAACTGAGCCACCTAGATGCCCTAGAACTACATTCTTTGAAAGTTTTTGAGAATTCCTTTATGATGTAGTATCCATGCATTTTGGTAAATGCTTTTTTTTTTTAAGATTTTATTTATTTATTCATGAGAGACACACAGAGTGTGAGAGAGAGAGAGAGAGAGAGGCAGAGACTCAGGCAGAGGCAGAAGCAGGCTCCCTGCAAGGACCCCGATGTGGGACTTGATCCCAGATCCCAGAATCATGTCCTGAGCCGAAGGCAGATGCTCAACCACTGAGCCACCCAGGCAGGCGTCCCTTGGTAAATGTTTTCATGTGGACTTGGAAAAAAAATAAAATAAATAAAATAAATAAATAAATAAATCCCTATCTCTATTGGGATAAGATTAGATCAAGCATGTCAATTTTGTTACTAAAATGTACCATATCCATACTCATTTCTTTTAGAACTTTCAGTTTCTGAGAAGTATGTTAAAATATCCCATGAAGACTGTGGATTTGAGGGTTCCCTGGGTGGCGCAGCGGTTTAGCGCCTGCCTTTGGCCCAGGGCGCGATCCTGGAGACCCGGGATCAAATCCCACGTCGGGCTCCCAGTGTATGGAGCCTGCTTCTCCCTCTGCCTGTGTCTCTGCCTCTCTCTCTCTCACTGTGTGCCTATCATAAATAAAACAAAACAAAACAAAAAAAAGACTGTGGACTTGTCAAATTTGCCTTGTATATTGTTGGCTTTTGTTTTATACGTTACACATCTGTGTTGTTAGACACATACAAGATGATTATTATTTCTTGGCTGAATGATTGTTAGATAGTGTGGATGGAATTCTTTATTCTTTAGATTAGTTCTCATGCCTTTCAGGCCCACTATTTGCATTTTTGGGTTCAAATTCTGGCTCTGTCATTTACTAGATGTATGATCTTGAGAAAGTCCTTTAATCTCTCTGTGCCCATTTTCCATAGCTGTAAATGGGGAACATTAACAATACCTACCTCCCAGGATTATTTTGAGGATTAAATGAGTTTATATATATATATGTGTGTGTATATATAATATATATATATACACACACACATATATATAGAGAGAGCATAGCAGAACCTAGTATGTAGCAAGTGCTATGAATAATTGCTATATTATTGCTATTATAACAATTTTTTAATGAACCCTGAAATGAAATTGATGGGTGATTAGGTTACTAGTATTCGTAATTATAAAGCATCAACATGATACCCTAACTATGATACACAAAAAGTGAAAGAATATTAAATTAGTGAAAATATAGATTTCAATATATAAAATTTTGAGCCTGCTACTGTAGAAAACTTTTTTTTTTTTTAAGATTTTTTATTTATTCATAGAGACACACAGAGAGAGAGAGGCAGAGACGCAGGCAGAGGGAGAAGCAGGCTCCATGCAGGGAGCCCGACGTGGGATTCGATCCCGGGTCTCCAGGATCACGCCCTGGGCCGCAGGCGGCGCTAAACCGCTGCGCCACCGGGGCTGCCCTACTGTAGAAAACTTAATGAAATAGATACTTTTGCTCTCTTATAAATGACTAGTTTTAGATTTAAGAGAAGCAATTAGAAGCCACTTCATGGAAGAAGAAAAATTAAAGAACAGAGATGCCAGTGGTTATTAGAATAAAAGTATAACGGACCAAAAAAGAAAACCAAACCCACAACCAACAAACCAGACTAGACTTATTTGTATATGCTAAGGGGAAGAGGGAAGTGACCTCAAATGAAATAGAGATAGCTTGCCAAGGCAAATTACAGATTGATGAAGGAGAGAAAAGAAGGAGTATGATATATCTTTACCAACTTTATCAGTGTTTCTTTATAAAATGTTCATGTAATCCTGAATATTTCATTGGGGAAAAAAGTTGGCAGAGTAGGCACTTTTTTTTTTAAATCTCTCTCTCTCTTTTTTTTATTGGAGTTCAATTTGCCAACATATAGCATAACACCCAGTGCTCATCCCATCAAGTGCCCCCCTCAGTGGAACTTTTTTTTTTTTAAGATTTCATCCATTTATTCATGAGAGACAGACAGACAGAGAGGCAGAGACACAGGCAGAGGGAGAAGCAGGCTCCATGCAGGGAGCCTGATATGGGACTTAATCCCGGGACTCCAGGATCAGGCCCTGGGGCTGAAGGCAGGCACTAAACTGCTGAGCCACCCAGGGATCCCCATGCAGAGTAGGCACATTGATTACTTTATTTGTGCACAATGCCAAAATATTCTTTATATTTATACTTTTATAAATACATATATATTTATATATATAGTTTTTTTTTTTTTTTTTTTTTAGAGAGAGAGAGAGAGAGAGAGAGAGAGAGAGAGAGAAAGGTGGGGCAGAGCAGAGGGAAAGCAGTAGACTCTTAAGCAGGTTCCATGCCCAGTGCAGAACCTGATGTGGGGCTGATCTCAAAACCCTGAGATCATGACCTGAACGAAAATCAAGAGACAGACATTTAACAACTGAACCACCCAGGCGTTCCTATAGTTGATATTTTAAAATAAAGGTTAAAAAAATCATTGATTACAATGGCTTCTGATACAGATATGTTGTATTGGGATTTAAATACCAGGAGCAAAATAAATAAATAAATAAATACATACATACATACATACATACATACATACATACATACCAGGAGCAGCATTGCCATTGGTGGTCTGATTTTCTGAAATGTTGACCAATTCTTTTGTTGTTACTGTTTTTAGGTGGGGAGCAGCAGAGAGAAAGAGAGAATCTTAAACAGACTCCATACCCAGTGTGGAGCTTGAAGTATGGGACTCAATATCACAACCCTGAGATCATGACCTGAATGGAAATCGAGTCAAACACTTAACTGACTGAGCCATCCAGACACCATTTTTTTTTTAAATATTGATCAATTTTTTTTTTTTAAGATTTTATTTATTCATGAGAGACCCCAAAAGAGAGGCAGAGACACAGGCAGAGGGAGAAGCAGCCTTCCTGCAGAGAGCCTGATGCAGGACTCAATCCGCAGATCCCGGGATCACATCCTAAGCCGAAGGCACATGCTCAACCACTGAGGCACCCAGGAGTCCCTAATGTTGACCAATTCTTTTTTTTTTTTAATATTTTATTTATTTATTCATGAGAGACACACACACATAGAGAGAGAGAGAGAGGCAGAGACACAGGCAGAGGGAGAAGCAGGCTCCATGCGGGGAGCCCAACATGGGACTCGATCCCGATGTTGACCAATTCTTAATGATATTCTGAAAATAACAAAAATATGATTTTTCCTTAATTTATAAGGTAGTTGTATTTCTAGAGAATTTAGCATATGTTAAAACCATGCAAAGGGACTTTGTTTTTATGTAAAATAGAGTTAGAATCGAAGCTCAGGTGATAATACATTATTCACTCACATGAATGTCTGGCAAGATATTTGAATTTCATACGGCACATAGAACAATGCTTCCTTGTGCAATACTGTCCTGTACCTTGCAGGATGTCTAACATCTCTGGCCAGCAAAACTCCCTGCCCCCAATCATTTTTATTACCCAAAAAACTTAACCTAAAAACTTCAAAAACACCTCCAAAGTGACTTGGAATAGCGTCTATTGAAAATTACTGCTTTAAACCTTACTTATCAGGGTGGCTGGGTGGCTCAGTTAAGTGTCTGACTCTTGATTTTGGCTCAGGTCATGATCTCAAGGTTGTGGAATCAAGCCTGCAGTCGCTCTGAGCTCAGCAGGGAATCGATTGGAGATTCTCTCTCTCCCACTGCCCATCCCTGCCCCGCCCCTGCTCTCTCTCTCTCAAATAAATATTTAAAAAAATAAGCCCAATTTGTCTAATATCTATGTTGCTATACCTGCTTACTGTATACTCACTGTGACTTCTTGACTGGAAGTCCTAAGCCATTCAATTCAGTTAATAGTTAAGGATTAATTGCTTTGTGACAGACAGTTGTTATGTTGTCATTATTATTTAATTCTTTCCTTACTATTTCTCTGAGCTGATCAGAGGTTTATACTTTTCTCTTGCTCTAGAAATTAGGCTCCCTGATTCAAGTTAATTATTTAAATTCAGCTAACATTTTTTAAGCAATTACTGAATGTCAAACTAAAGGCACTGTGCCAGGGGATCCCTGGGTGGCTCAGCAGTTTGGTGCCTGCCTTTGCCTCAGGCCGTGATCCTGGAGACTGGGATCGAGTCCCACGTCCGTCCGGCCTCCGGTAGGGGGCCTGCTACTCCCCCTGCCTGTGTCTCTGCCTCTCTCTCTGTGTCTTTCATGAATAAATAAATAAATAAAATCTTAAAAAAAAAATTAAGGCATTGTGCCAGAGAAGAGATTCTCAGCTTAGTTTTATATCAGACTGCTAAAAGTGAATATATTGCATGTGATTTGTTATTAAAAGTTGTTAGTGGGGCATCTGGGTGGCTTAGTCAGTTAAGCCTCTGCCTTTGGGTTAGGTCATGAACCCAGGATTCTGGGATTGGGCCATGTATCAGGCTCAATGGGGAGCCTGCTTCTTCCTCTCCCTCTGCCTCTGCCCTTGCTTGTGGTGTCTCTCTCTCTGTCAAATCAATCAATCTTTAAAAAAAAAGATTGTTAGTGTACCAACATCTGCAAATAATTTAATTAATTTATTTAATTTTAAAAATATAAATTAGAGTTGAAGTGCACCTGGGTGGCTCAGTTGGTTAAACTTCTGACACTTATTTCTGCTCAGATCATGATCTCAGTGTTGTGAGATCTGGCCCTATGTCAGTCTCCACCCTGGGCATAGAGCCTGTTTGAGATTCTCTCTCCCTCTCCCTCTCCCTCTGCCCTTACTCCTCTCTCTCTCAAAAAATTAAATGAATAAATAAATAAATTAGGGTTGAATTAGAGGTACCTCTATATTAACTGTCACTCATTTGCATGTTAATATACTTACGGAATGGAATAAAAATAGGCTATAGTAACAGCTAATGGACATAGGACATACATAACCTGTAATTTATTTTTTCTATTCATGAGTTTATAGTGATTATATAGTCTATACTAATGTCTGTTCATACTTGTATAATTATTGCCATGTTTCTCTTCCTGCTTACCTTTATAAGATATTTGAGAAAAATCTAGATTGTCTATATGAGAATAAATCCTGCATGGCAGGAGGTGTGTATGTGGGGTATGGAGCTGAATTACTTTTCTGGGGATAAAGAAATGAATAAAGCAGATTTTCCTTGAGGCATATGGGAAATTGTTCCATATGTAGTTGTAGATTCTCTGTGTCCATGGGACGAGGTGAGTTCAGTATCTTCCTGTTGTTATCTTTTTTTTTTTTAATTTTATTTATTTATGAGAGATGCAGAGGTAGGAGGGAAGAAGGGAGCCTAATGTGGGACCCAATCCCAGGACCTGGGATCACAACCTGAGCCTAAGCCAGCCACTCAACCACTGAGCCTCCCAGGCGGTTGCTGTGTTGCCATCTTGAGTCGCCTTAGGCATGTAGAACTGCCCTTAGGCATGTAGAAGACTAACCACATATAATATGCAAATACTGTAATACAGATAAATAAGGATAGAGTGCTAAGAAAACACAAAGTGGAGCCATCTAGCTTTTCTTGAAATAAAATGAAATTTCCCACAGGTAAAGTGGTGTTTCTTTATCTTAAATATTGAAAGAAATTTAGTAGGGAGATTGGGTTGGAACTTTGGGGGTGAAGATTGCATCAAGGCAAGGAGAATAGCATGTGTCAAGGCAAAGAAGTATGACAGAGTATGATGCATTTGGAAAGAATTGTAAATACATAATATGTAATAAGTAAAATAAGAAGAGTCGGGTGGGGATAGTCAGGGAGCAGTAGATGGATTTAATTTTGTTAAGGAGTTTGGACTTCATTTCCTAAATAGTGGTGAGCTGTTGAAGAATTTTAAGTTGGAGAATGAGATAACTTTGTGATTTGGGGCCATGGGTTGCTGGAAGATCTGATAAGCTGATGCCTAGTGTTGATCTGCAGGCTTCTCAACATCCAGCACAGTGCCTTGTATTATAGAAGATACAATGTTTGTTTCTATTTGAATGTACCTGAAAAGATTAATCAGAGTTTATTGGTCACTTCCAGGCTGCATGCACATACTTGACTGGCCTTTAGTGTGTGGTTTGTAGCTCTTGTTTGTAGATTTTGAAGTTATCTTCAACTCTGTTTTTAGTTTTAGGGTCTGTTCTGAGTCTTTTTTTTTTTTTTAAGATTTTATTTATGTATTCATGAGAGAGAGAGAGAGAGAGAGAGAGAGAGGCAGAGACAGAGGCAGAGGACAAGCAGGCTCCATGTTAGGAGCCCAACGCAGGACTCGATCCAGGGACTCCAGGATTACGCCCTGGGCCACAGGCAGGCGATGAACCACTGAGCCACCCAGGGATCCCCCATTCTGAGTCTTTGATCAAGGGAAGAAACTATTCTTGATGGTTCCCTACCTAATGCCACTATTTGTTTTCTTGGTGTCTGTGATCACTCATTCTAAGTGGCAACTCTCAATTTTTCTGGTCATCCTTTATATAATTTTCTTTCTTTTGGTTGGCCTCTTACTTTTATCTTCCTTTTTTTTTTTTTAAAGATTTATTTATTTATTCATTCAGAGAAAGCGAGAGAGGCAGAGACACAGGCAGAGGGAGAAGCAGGCAGCCCGTGTGGGAAGCCTGATGTGGGACTCGATCCCGGGTCTCCAGGATCACACCCCAGGCTGCAGGCGGCACTAAACCGCTGCGCCACCGGGGCTGCCCTTATCTTCCTTTTATTCATACTTAATCCAAAAGAATTGTGGGATCATGGAGGATAATCATTAGAATACTACCATGCTGGTAGAGAAACTCTTACACAGATTTTTCTAGTGACTTAGTATTGTTATTTGATTGTATTTTTGCTTTTTTTGTTTGTTTTGGTATACTCTTGAAACATCCTTACAAGCTGCGGGATACTTAGACTTTTGAGCATGTGAATAAAAGAAGCCTCTGTTCTGTAGAACTTTAGTTTTCTCTGAGGTTAGATGTCATGCTTTATCAGTTCCGTGTGTGTATGTATTGGGGGAGATGTTGTCAATGCATTTTTTAAAGGCCTGGAAGGGTACTCATCAAGCTTAGGACAATAACTACTTGGAATAGGCACAGAAGATTGGGCTTAAGGGATCCGATAGTCAAAGGGACTTATTTTTTATTCATATTGTTTTAATGTGCTACAGAGAAAATATATGCTTAGTTAAAAATGAATAGAAATTGAAGTTGAAAAGCTATATATATATATATATATATATTTTTTTTTTTTTTAAAGATTTTATTTATTTATTCACGAAAGACACAGAGAGAGAAACAGCGACACAGGCAGAGGGAGAAGCAGGCTCCATGCAGGGAGTCCAACGTGGACCTTGATCCTGGGACTCCTGGATCGTGCCCTGGGCTGAAGGCAGGCGCTAAACCACTGAGCCATCCAGGGATCCCAAAACTATATTTTCTTTCTTTTTTTTTTTTTTTATTTATGATAGTCACACAGTGAGAGAGAGAGAGAGGCAGAGACACAGGCAGAGGGAGAAGCAGGCTCCATGCACCGGGAGCCTGACGTGGGATTCGATCCCGGGTCTCCAGAATCACGCCCTGGGCCAAAGGCAAGCACCAAACCGCTGCGCCACCCAGGGATCCCAAAGCTATATTTTCTATTTGAAAAGTTAGTCAAGAGTACTATAGAAGAATTGAAAATGAAGAAAAAGAAATCATTGATGTTAGTTCTACCACCAATGACAATCACTGTTAACATTTGATGAACTTTTTTTATTTTTCAAGGAGATTCCACACCCAGCATGGAGCCCAATGTGGGTTGAACTCATGACCCTAAAATCAAGACCTAAGCTGAGATCAAAAGTCAGACACATAACTGCATTAGTCACTCTAGGCATCCAAACATTTGATACATTTATTCTACTTTTTGTTTTAACACAGGCTCTGGTATATATCATCTGTAGGATTTTTTTCTACAATTAAAAAGTGGTTCTTTATTTCTTAATGCTAAATTTATGGGAGAAAATAAAATATGGTTTTTACTTATTTCTTCCAATTTCTGGAAACTTTAGAATTCTACAGAAAATTGAAAGAATAGTACAATAAACCCCTGTAGTCTCTTCACCTGGATTTACCACTTAGTATTTTGCTACATTGCTTTATCTATCTGTCTGTATTTTTTTTCTTTCTGAAGATTTTTTTTTTTTTTTTTTAGAGAGAGAGAGTGCGAGCGTGAGCTGGTGAGCACATGAGCAGGGGGTAGGGACAGGGGCAGAGGGAGAAGCCAACTGCTTGCTGATCAGGGAGCCTGATGTGGGGCTTGATTCCAGGACCCTGAGATCATGACCTGAGTGAAAGGCAGACACTTAACTCACTGAGCCACCCAGGCACCCCTCTAATTGTTTTATGATTAGATTTTTTTTTAAAGATTTTATTTATTCATGAGAGAGGCAGAGACATAGGCAGAGGGAGAAGCAAGCTCCATGCAGGGAGCCCAACGCAGGACTCGATCCTGGGACTCCAGGATCATGCTCTGGGCCAATGGCAGGCACCAAACTGCTGAGCCACCCAGGCACCCCTTATGATTAGATTTGAATTAAACGTTTCAACAAGTATATTACATCAGAAGTTGATAATGCCAGGTGTTTCACTTTTGGTAATGCTAAATGCAACCCACCCGTTGGTTTAAGGTGCTAGTCAGCAGATCTTTCCCTTGTAAAGATGTATTTTACCCTTTGTAATAAATAAGTAATCTTGGGGGCATGATACAGATAGGAATTTTATTACTGTTTCACTTAAAATTTTTTTTTAAATTTTTATTTATTTACGATAGTCAGAGAGAGAGAGAGAGAGAGAGAGAGGCAGAGACACAGGCAGAGGGAGAAGCAGGCTCCATGCACCAGGAGCCCGACAATGGAACTCGATTCCGGGTCTCCAGGATTGCGCCCTGGGCCAAAGGCAGGCATCAAACCGCTGCGCCACCCAGGGATCCCAGTTTCACTTAAAATTATGTGCTTTTTCTGTGTTATGTCAAATCCACCTGATAAGCTAAAATTTTTTAAAAAAGATTTGAGAGTAAGAGTGCATGCTTTGTGTACACGAGTGCACATGCTGAGGGGAAGGGCAGAGGGAGAGGGAGAAAAAGGCTCTCCGCTGAGCAGGGAGCCTAATGTGGGCCTTGATCCTAGGACTCTGGGATCATGCCCTGAGCTGAAGACAGCCGTTTAACTGATTGAGTCACCCAGGCACCCGTGATAAGCTAAATTCTTATGGGCATGTAGTTTCTTATTTTTATTTATTTTTAAAGATTTCATTTATTTATTCATGAGCGGCACAGAGATGGCAGAAGGAGAAGCAGGCTCCATGCAGGGAGCTCCTCGTGGGACTCGATTCTGGGTCTCCAGGATCATGCCCTGGACTGAAGGCGGCACTAAATTGCTGAGCTACCCCCACTGCCCTCTTATTTTTATTAAAAACAGTTGCTATTTAATGTTTATTATGTGCCAAATGCTGTATTTAGTTTGTATACATTATCTCATTAACATAACACGATTTTATTCTCCATAACAGTTCTATGAAACTATTATTCTCTTCATTATACAACAGAAGACTTCACGGGTAGCCCGGGTGGCTCAGCGGTTTAGTGCCGCCTTCCACCCAACGTGTGGTCCTGGAGACCCTGGATCGAGTCCCAAATCGGGCTCCCTGCGTGGAGCCTGCTTCTCCCTCTGCCTGTGTCTCTGCCTCTTTCTCTCCTCTCTCTCTCTCTCTCTCTCTCTCTCTCTCTGTCTCTCATGAATAAATAAATAAAATCTTTTTTTAAAAAAAGAAACAAAAAACAAGACTTCAAAGAGAAGTCATTCTGAATTCATTTAAGTGTTAAAGTCTTGGGTTCAGTTTGCTCTTCTCCAGAGCTCGAGCACTTCGCCATTCTGCTGTTCTTTAGGAAGCTGGTTTGGAGATCCTGTGGTAGCATCAGATGAGTTTATTTTTTTTTTTTTTATTTTTTTTTTTATAAATTAATTTTTATTGGTGTTCATCAGATGAGTTTAAAAGTCAAGGAGAAATACCAATTTTCTCTTCTGTTCTCTTTTTTCTCCCTCTTTTTCTTTCTTTTCTCTTCCTTCCCTCCATTTATTTATAATTATGTAAATTTAAATATGTAAAATACATATAAGATTTACCATCTTAACAATATTTAAGTGTACAATTCAGTTCACATTGTTGTGCTACCAATCTCCAGAAGTCTTTTCATCTTGCACAGCTGAAATTCTGTACCCAGTAAACAATTCCAAATCACTCCCCTCATCATAGCCTCTGGCAACAACCATTCTACATTGTTTGTATAAATTTATCTACCTCCTGTAAGTGGAAATACCTCTCATGTAAGTAGAAGCTTACAATATTTCTCTTTTTGTGACTGGCTTATTTCACTTAGCATAGTATCAAGGTTCATCTATGTTACAACATGTGTCAGAATTTCCTTCCTTTTTTTTAAAAAAAGATTTTATTTATTTATTCATGTGAGACACACACACACACACACACACACACACAGAGACACAGAGGGAGAAAAGCAGGCTCTTCGCAGGGAGCCCAATATGGGACTCGATCCTGGAACCGGGATCATGCCCTGAGCCGAAGGGAGACGCTCAACCGCTGAGCCACCCAGGCATCCCAATTTCCTTCCTTTTTTTTTTAAGATTTTATTTTATTTATTCATGAGAGGCACAGAGAGAGATGCAGAGTCACAGGCAGAGGGAGAAGCAGGCTCCATGCAGGGAGCCCGATGTGGACTCGATCTGAGGTCTCCAGGATCATACCCTGGGCCAAAGGCAGCACTAAACCACTGGGCCACCCGGGCTGCCCAATTTCCTTCCTTTTTAAGGCTGAATAATACTATTCCATTTTATGTGTATACCACATTTTTTTTATCCATTCATCTGTTAGTAGATACTTGGGTTGCTTATATCTTTTGGCGATTTTGAACAATGCTGCTATAAACATGGGTATACATTGTTTTGAGACCATGCTTTCAATTCCTTTGGGTATGTATCCAGAAGTAGAATTTCTGGATCATGTGACAATTTTATTTTTAATTTTTTGAGGTCTTGATCTTTATGTTAACATTTTTATTTAAAAAATTTTTTTTAAATTTTTATTTATTTATGATAGTCACAGGGGGAGAGAGGGGGAGAGAGAGAGAGAGAGAGAGAGAGAGAGAGAGAGAAAGAGAGAAAGGCAGAGACACAGGCAGAGGGAGAAGCAGGCTCCATGCACCGGGAGCCCGCCGTGGGATTCGATCCGGGGTCTCCAGGATCGCGCCTTGGGCCAAAGGCAGGCGCCAAACCGCTGCGCCACCCAGGGATCCCTAAAAAATTTTTTTAAAGAGAGGGGCAGAGGCAGAGAATCCCCCCGCCGCCTTTTTTTTTTTTTTAAGATTTTATTTATTTATTCATGAGAGACAGAGAGAAAGAGGCAGAGACACAGGCAGAGGGAGAAGCAGGCTCCATGCAGGGAGCCCGATGTGGGACTTGATCCCGGGTCTCCAGGATTACGCCCTGGGCCAAAGGCAGGCGCTAAACCGCTGAGCCACCCAGGGATCCCTATTTTTAAATTTTTGATTAAAATATAGTTGATAAAAAAATATAGTTGACCTATTAGTTTTAGGTGTACAATATAGTGATTTGACAATTATATACATTATGAAATGTTCGCCACAATAAGTATAGTTACTGTCTGTCACCATACATACTGTTATTACGGTATTATTGACTATATTCCCTATGCTGTAGTTTTCATCCCTTTATTTATTTTATAACTGGAAGTTTGTACCTCTTAATCCTTTTACCTGTTTCACCCATCCCACCAATTTCTTCTCCCCTAGCAACCACCATCTTAACCTTTCTTTTCTTTTTCTTTAAGATGTTATTTCTTTACTTATTGGGGGAGGGGCACGGGGGTCATGCAGAGTCCACACTGAGCACGGAGCCTGATGTGGGGCTCAATCCCGCAACCCATGGAATCATGACCTGAGCCCAAATCTAGAGTTAGAGGCCTAACTGAGTCACCCAGGTGCCCCATTAACCTTTATTTTCAAAGATATTTAAAGATACTACTCTTGAGAATCTTCTTATTAATAGTAAATCTATGTGTAGAGGACAAACTTATTTTTACTCTGAAAATCTAAGTATATTTGTAGTTTTGATAACTTGAAATGAAGATCATCCTGCATTTAGGCAGGTTCCCCATCTATTGTGGACCTCTATATTTGATGGTACTTTTTTTCCCTTTATCATGTGTAGTCTATACTCTAAAAAAAAAACTATTATTATCTAATAATCTTTTGAGGTTTCACTGAAGTCCCATGAAGTTTTTGCCTAAGTGCTAATTCTGTCAACATTTATGTAAATATCTCTTGTGCTATATTTGATTCTTTATTCTCTGACTAACCTTATAGCTTATTGTTTGTTCCTTTCTAGATGCTATACTTCAGAAAATTATGCCCGAATTTTATACTACTTTTGTTTCAATCCGCCTCCCCCCCCCAAAAAAAAAAAAAAAAAAAAAATGAAAATCACTCCTGGCCCACCGCTGCTCAAATAAATCACTTGGATAAATAAATGATTCACCGACCCTTAGAAAGTGTATTAGAAATTTTGTTTAACTGTTGTTACCATTGTTTTCACTGTGTCCTTATGATGTACCAGGCCTTCCAGGCACTGCAAGACAAAGATGGATTACAGTATAGATTCTGGTCTCAAGATGCTTTATAGCCTGGTGGGAAGATATTTATATACAGAACCATGTAATGAGTGGTATACTGGTGTTATGAATGTTTGTCTGAGGTAGTATAAAGAAGGAAACCACAAGTAGTTCCCAGAGACAGTCAAGGAAGGCTTTAGAGAGGAGAGGATATTTGAGTGTGGTCTTGAAAGATGAGTAGAATTTGAGGGGCTAGAAGAAAGTGTTTTATATAGATGAAAGATGAATACGAGCTACGAATATGTTCATCATCTTGTCTACTTGTTTAAGGAAGTGTTTTTTTTTCCCCCCTGATTGGTCTGAAATACACATCATTCATCCCTGAAATTCACACTGTTTTAATATCAAACTTTCTTAAAAGCAGATGTTTTGTTAAAATCTCCGAGTGATAGTTTTCAGATGATGAAAAAAGAGAAGAGTAACTTTCAGAATGGAGAGCCCTTATTAAAACACAGATGTCTTCTGTAAATAGAGTTGGAAAAATACTGTCAGTATGTTCTTGTGTATAAATGTCTCTTTTAACTTATCCGTGCAGGATCTGAAAAGGAAAGCCACTTCTCTTTCTTCAATCACGAGGTACATGACAACAGAATCATTGATGCACTAGGAAGGGAGATGGATTCCAAATCTCACTAAGTGATCTAGAAGAGGGGAGAGAGAGCCAGTGTTCTGCCTCAGTTTTTCTGACTAGGGTTCCTGTGGCTCTTGAGTGTTTTGCTTCTTCTTTTCCCTTCTTTCTGACCACTCTGAAACATTGTTTCTTTGAATTCTAAGATAAAATGTGATGTCTGTACTGTATCAATACGTATGTTAAACTTCTGGGGCTATTGTCATTTGAAGGAATCTCTGGAGATTGAAGAGTTAAGTAGGTTGTCATATTTTCTCTTGAACCTTCTACTTGTTAAATTATAACATAATGAAAGAATACTCAAAGTCCATAGGTTGTCGACATTTTTGGATAGTAAGTCCCTGTTGTGCAGGATCTGTTTTTTGTTTTTGTTTTTAAGAGGGAGAGGTGTGTTGGGAGGGGCAGAGAGAGAGAGGATTACAAGCGGGGCTTGATCAAATGACCCTGAGATCATGACCTGAGTAAAAAATCAAGTTGGACACTTAACTGACTGAGCCACACAGGCACCTCTAAAATGATTTTTTTTTTAAATTTTTATTTATTTACGATAGTCACAGAGAGAGAGAGGCAGAGACACAGGCAGAGGGAGAAGCAGGCTCCATGCACCGGGAGCCCGATGTGGGATTCGATCCCGGGTCTCCAGGATCGCGCCCTGGGCCAAAGGCAGGCGCCAAACCGCTGCGCCACCCAGGGATCCCTAAAATGATTTTTTAACCAGAAACTAATGAGGTCCTTGGTATATAGTAATCTTCCTACTGCCTCATTCATAATTTCTTAATAGGAAAAACACATTTCAGTAAATAATTGAACTTCTTGAGGATCCCTGGGTGGCTCAGTGGTTTAGTGCCTGCCTTCGGCCCAGGGCATGATCCTGGAGTCCCGGGATTGAGTCCCGCATTGGGCTCCCTGCATGGAGCCTGCTTCTCCCTCTGCTGTGTCTCTGCCTCTGTGTGTCTCTTATGAATAAATAAACAAAATCTTTAAAAAAAATAATTGAACTTCTTTTGGGTAATATAAAATATTTTCTCTGGTAGTATCGTTTTGCTACTACTGAGACATTTAGGAGTTGAAAACATAGCTAGTTTTCTTACAAGTATTACATTTTTTGAAACCTGTGGAGTGTGCATGGAAATTATAAAGCAATAGTTTTACATGTAAAAGTATATTGACTTCTATAGAGGGTGAATGTTTTAGAAGTAGACTTTGTATATATGGGTAATAGTTTTTTTTTTTTTAAAGATTTTATTTATTTATTCATGAGAGACACAGAGAGAGGCAAAGACACAGGCAGAGGGAGAAGCAGGCTCCATGCAGGGAGCCTGACGTGGGACTGGATCCCGGGACCCCAGGATCACTCCCTGGGCTGAAGGCAGGCTTGTATGGGTAATAGTTTGAATGGTGTGGCCCATGTTTTTTTGTGTCTGACTTGAGTATGTTTAAACAATTATAAGGTAATTTGGTTTGGCTTACCATAATATTAGCTCTAAAAGGTTCACTTGACTTCTTTCTATATTTAACATGCAATGCTTTTTTTTCATATATGTGTATGTATATGTATGTATTGAGGGAGATTTTGAGGATGGGGCTTTAGTGTCCTATAAATATGGTTCTACAGTTCCTTAAGTGTTATATAAGGCTTATGCATGTATCTTTTCTGTGCACACTTAAAATTCCACAAAGGGGACTTTTTCCTATCAGTGTCCTAAGACTCCACAATATTGGCCATAAGGAACCAACCTAATAAATTTCCCCTATTTTTCCCTAGGGAATTAAAAGGAAGGATGTCATTTCTTGAGGTGTTATTAACAGTGTTTCTCTGGCCAGCTTAATGTGAAATAGTTTTGGTCTTAAATGGAGTAAATCCATCTTATTAATGGATATGAGACCCTAATGTGATCAGTTTACAGAAAAATATCCCTAATGATGTCTATTTTATCTAAACTAGCACTAAAACATCTTGGCATGTTTATATGCGGAGACTTTGAACTCATCTTTAACTGCTGTCCTTGAAACAATGTTCTTGCTCTATTTTATTTTCTAGGTGCGCCACCGAGCTTCTGGCCAGGTGATGGCTCTTAAGATGAACACTTTGAGCAGTAACCGGGCAAACATGCTGAAAGAAGTTCAGCTCATGAACAGACTATCCCATCCCAACATCCTTAGGTAATTGGTTTTCCTTCCTACTGGAGGTCAGTGAGAAAGCCCCAACATTGTTGGAGACTTGTCAGAATAGAATTAACAGCTGAGAGGAGGGATTAACAATTTCATGCTCTGTCTTGTTGGGGTGTAGCTGTGCTGTAGGTCTTTTTCTATATATTAAGACTTAATTTTTTGGTAATTAGTTGCATTTAATGAAGCAACTTCCTTCTGTTTCTCAAATTGCCTTACTCTTAGTAGCAGCTCCAGAGCTCCATCCTAGGACTCCAGAAACCATGACCTGAGCTAAAGTTAAACACTTCGCCTACTGAGCCACCCAGGTGCCCCTAGTTTACCTTTTTAGAGGATAATTATTTTATTATGTTATACAGTTATATAATCATCACTTTCTAGTAATCAGTATCTGAACCTTTCTCACTTGAATTATCTTGATTTTTTTTTTTTAGTGAGATGAGTGTTTTCAAATGAAAACCCAATAAGACAATTTGAGCCAATATATATTTAACTAGGGTTTATGTGTAAGACTCTTTAAAAAGTTAAAAGTGCTATTTACTTAGGGTCATTTACTGCTTATATTTATATTAGACTAGAGAGAAATCATACAGCATAAGTAAGACAGATGTTTGATCAGTGATAGTACAGTATGGAATTAGATTATACTGCTTACTTGATATTTTCTACCTTTATATAGAATTCTTGGCTTCCTAGTCTACTACAAAAATGTTCAGCCAGTATTTTTATTATGATGACTTTCTTCTCAATGCATAAATCAAATTAGCACATTTTTTTGAGCCTTTAGTATAAGCCTGGTGATTTGCCAGACACCAGAAAGGTATATAGACATGCATAAAATGGAATATCTGCCAGTAGGAAGGAGTTTGCACTCTTACTGGAGATCTAGGACTTACATATATGAAAAGAGAACTAATAAAATCAGCTATGACCTCACCACTTGGGAAGAATAAACTACATGTTATGGAAGTTCAAAAGAGTGAGAGATCGTATTAGGTTGGCAGAGTCAGGGATGATTTTTTTGGAGGGGATTAACTCAAATTGGAACTTGAATTTTAATAGGATTTTAGAAGAGAGAGAATGAACTCTGAAAAGAGAAGCAAAACAGTAATAAAGCACACAGGTGAAAGTGCAAAGCTTTTTGAGGAATCAGTGAATAAAAACCCATTTGGCTAATAATAACAAAAATGGGAAAACCACCATTTAATGAAGGCTTGTATGCTGGATACTTCACCTATTTAAAAATTTATTTTTCACAATTAATCACCATTGAAGGAATTGAGGCTAAGAGATTGTGTGTTGGGCACAGTCTGTGACTGAGGCCTGGGCTCGTTCTACCATGCTTCCCCTAGAAGAACTGAGGATTCGATAGCATAGTATTGATAAAGGTGGAAACGTAGTACAATTATTCAGGAATGGCTTTCATAAAGCCCAAAAGAGGATATTTTATGCTCTGTGTATTGGGTTCTGAGTAGTTAGGGGGCCTCTATTATTGAGAGTGAGATGGATGAGTCTTGATATTCTGCTTAGGAATTGTTCAATTAGCAATAATCGTGCCTCAGATAAACCTCATTGGCTATGATACTGCCACTGCGCAGAGCTTGCTTAGGAATTTTTAAGCTGATTGTATTTTCATATTGCTTAAAAAATAACATTTCTATTGTTTTTGTTGTTTTTATAAAAGTTATACATCATCACTATGAAACACTTAGAAAACAGAGTTAGCAAAACAAGAAAATAAAAATTGCCCTTTATCTCAATGCATAGAGATCAAACTATCATTAACATTTGGTATATTTCTTGACAGTCTTTTTTAATTTCACTACTTGTCTTACTCTCTTTACTGTGAACTTGACTGGTGAATACATGGGAAGAATGACTTAAAATAAATTTTATTCTGGGCACTTGGGTGGCTCAGTGGTTGAGCATCTGCCTTTGGCTCAGGTTGTCCCAAGGTCCTGGGATCGAGTCCCTCATCAGGCTCCCTGCAGGGAGCCTGCTTCTCTCTCTGCCTATGTCTCTGCCTCGCTTTCTGTGTCTCATGAATAAACAAACAAAATCTTAAAAAATTTTTTTTATTCTATCACAGCAAAAATATTAAATTCAGTTATTATATAATAGAAGTAGAATAGCATAGTATAATGATTAAAAATGCAGACTCTAGGAGCACCTGGGTGGCTCAGCTGGTTAAGCCTCTGACTTCGACTCAGGTCACCATCTCAGGGTTCTGAGATTGAGTCCTGAGTCCAGCTCTGCACTCAGCAGGGAGTCTGCTTCTCCCTCTCCCTTTGTCCCCACCCCCTCCCCCGCACTGCTCGTGCTCTTTCTCAAATAAATAAATAAATAAATAAATAAATAAATAAATAAAATCTTTTAAAAAAAAAAGGGCCCTAGATTCTAGATCATGCTGCCTGGATTCAAATCGTAGATCTTGGGAAAGTTGCTTAACCTGTCTGATCTTAGTTTTTCCATCTATAAAATGAGAGTAATGACAGTAAATACATCATATAGTTGTTGAGGGTTAATTAAATTAGTACATATAAAACACCTAGAATAATATCTGGCTTATGTTAAATGCCCAATAAATGTTAGCTACTATTATTAGTTTCTTTTTCTCTGGCTAGTTTTTATTTTTTTATAATGGCCCATGGAAGCATGTCTTTTATCATTCATTCATTCACCAAACATTTGTCGAGTGCTGCTGTTTTTTAATACATTCAAAGGTTTTCTGCTGGAGTAATGCTGTTGAATAAAACTTTCTGCAGTGATGGGAATGTTCTTTATCTGTGCTGTCCAATAGCCACATGTGGCTAATGAACATTGAAATGTGGCTAGCATAAACAAGGAACAGAATATTTTTATTGGATTTAAACTGCCACATGAAGCTACTGGCTACTGTATTGGGAAATACTGGGCTAAAGTCCATCTAGATCTTTGCTCTTGTTTTGCTTAATACATTTGTACAGCCTGGAAACATGGTGTGATGAGACCAATGATACCGTTCCTATTCTGATGTCCCCTTGATCTATTTTCTTAGCTTGTTTCTTTTTAGTTTCATTGCTCAGGAATAACCATTTTAACTTTCAACAAGTAGTATTCTTTGCTCTCAGCTAAATTTTCTATTATATAAAAGGTAGTATTAACTCTGTCTTGATCTTGGCAATAAACCAGCAAATAAGATAGTACAGAATAGCCTGTGGATCTGTTATAATCCATAAAAGTACATAATACATGAAAATTATTATAATTATTGTTAACCATGGTGGGTTTACACTGTGATGATGACTGTGTTCTGCATGAGCCATTGGTCTCAAATATACTGTGAATATATAGAAATAGATTACTTTTTTATTATTTTATTATTTTAAAAAATAATTTATTTAAATTCAATTTGCCAGCATATGGTATAACACCCAGTACTTACCTCATCATGTGCCCTCCTTAGTTAGTGCCTATCACCCAGTTACCCCATCCCCCACCTACTTCCCTTTCTGCAATCCTTTGTTTCCCAGAGTTAGGAGAGTCTCTCATGGTTTGTCTTCCTCTCTAATATTTCCCCACTCAGTTTCCCTCCTTTTGTATGTCATTTTTTTTTTAAAGAAGCTTCTAAATTCTACCTCTGAAACTAATAATACAGTATATGTTAATTAAATTGAATTTAAATAAAAAAATAAAAGAAGCTTCTAATTGTTCAAATCTTTCATGTTTTTGTGTCTTCACTTTTACTGTATATTTTGAATACAACAAAAGGAAACGGTCCTACCTGTTGCCTAGAGGAAGCAGTCTTTTTGGCTTTTGTTATTCAGAAGAGTACAAACTATAACAGTAGAAACATTTATTGTACTTTACTAGGATGCCTTAAATATGAAACTAAGCATGACTATGTTCCATTCTCAAAAATACTTAGAATTTTTATTTCCTAAATGCTTTTTTTTAAAATTTTTTTCCTAAATACTTTTCTAGTTGACTTACACATTTACTGTTAATATTTTTTGTAATTTAAACTTTTTGTTACTATTTATTAGTCTACTATTATTAGTCTAGTAGACTAATAATTAGTCTAATTAATTAGACTATTAGTCTACTATTATTTTTAGTCTATTTTCAAGCTGTGACACAAGCACACTTGTGCTTACAAGTTCTTCTTTATAGGGCACCCCCGGTGGCACAGCGGTTTAGCGCCGCCTGCAGCCCGGGGTCGAGTCCCGCGTCAGGCTCCCTGCATGGAGCCCGCTTCTCCCTCTGCCTGTGTCTCTGCCTCTCAGTCTCTCTCTCTCTCTGAATAAATAAATTAAAACAAACAAACAAACAAACAAGTTCTTCTTTATAGATGCTGAGGCAGAAATATGAACCAAGTTTTTCTATCAAACCGAGATTATTGATTTAAATTGGGGAAAATCCATCTCTCAGAACTCTAGGTTTTTCAGACATGTCTCCTTAGAGGCTGATCCCTGGAGGGAGGGGTACTGCCAATCAGAGGAGGCTTTTGGTTTCCCCCTCTGCTTTATCCAGCCAGAGCTGCTCTACTTTTTATCTGTTTTATGTTAAACTTCTGTATAAGAATTTTGAAGAGTTTCCTGCTTGAAAACAAAGAAAGGGTCGAAAATTGCTGCATTAGTGATTTGGAAAGTCTACTTGGGAAAGACAGCTATCTGCATGACCAAGCCAGATGGTAGGCATCTAATCCTTTGGGCATGCCTTGGTCCTCTGCTGGCATAGCTATTTTGTGCCCAGCAGGAGTTAGCTGAAATTTTGCAGTTCTATTTCTCTTTTCCTTGACCCCAACCTCCCTATTACCTCTTTTTCCTTTTATCTTTCTCTCTCCTAATATTTCTCGTTGGAAGGAAAAGAATGGTCTTGGTTAGTCATAGAGGCAATAGGTGTGTATATTTTATTTGTGTATATGTTTTTTTTTTTAAATACATGGATACAGTTAAGATTGGTTCTTTTATCATCAGTTGCTCTAAGTTATCAGTTAAAACAAGGAACAATAAAGTACTTTGTTGACTGCATGGACTGATCCTTTGAGCCTCTTGTGAATAAGGTTGTTTATGCCAGGAAGTGTTATGCTCAAGATCTGTAATCCAATTCCATGCCCTGCTCACTTCCACTCCCCAATGGTTTTTCTGAGGTCCTGTACCAAGATTCTCTGTTATTCTTCATGCCATGAGAAATTGAATATTTCTTTTAGATTCCTTCACATTCTTGTGCTTCCTTTTTTTAGGCCACATTCTGAATTTATTTTCCTATCTACTAATTTTTTTCAGAATTGTTTTAGCTCCCCTTCAAAAGCCATTTGTGACAATCTGGTTGCCATTTTGTTAAAATGGAGAGTATGCTTTCAGTTCATCAGAGTATCAGCTAATACTATGAGAATGTGGCAGGATGTTTTTCCAGTCTCAGTTATTAAGATAGCTACTTTTCTAGTTATCCATTCTGAAAATTCTGAACTCATCTTTACTTATTACTTTTAGTCCTTCTAATCAGATAACAAATCTGATTTGATAAATCTTGATTCTAAATCTTCAAAGACTTTTGCATCTGTTCTTTCCTTTATGCATTTGTCGGTTGAACCCTCTTGACTTTTGCCTGGAGTGAATTATTTTTCCTGTCTTTTTGCTTCCCTTTTCTCTCTTCCTGATATACACGGCTCTAATTGCATAGCTTATTTCTTATAAACTTTTTATTTCAGAACTGAGTCGAAAATCCTGTGGACTGACAATTAAGTTCTGATCTGTTTTTCTAGCTTTATCTTCCATTATTGCTCATATGCACTTAACACGACTCCACAATTTCCTAATTGTGTTCTCTTGGGCAAGTTATTTAACCTCTGGGCTTTTTTTTTTCCTTTGTTAAACTAGGGGAATGGACTGGATCAGTGGTTAGAAATCCGTAGTGAATTAATGTTGAATAATTTGTAAATGATGAGGTTTAAAAAATATATTAAAAATAATTAATAAAAAAATAAAAAGAATAAAAAGTATACTATATCTGGGGTGTACATGTGTTTGTGTGTGTCAGGGGGCACGTGCACATACACACACATGTGGTCCAGAACAAATGGGAAGCAATTAAAAAATGCTGGATTAAAGTGGATCTTTCTGATTTTAACATTGCAATTCTAGTAAGTAACTAGGTGAAAGAATCTCAGTATAGCCCTCAAAACAAATTTTATAACATTAGCGTGTTAATAAAGAGGTCTTAATATTTTTTTCTCTTATCTGTGCCAAGGTAGAAGGTCTAATGACTTAGGACTGTGTCTAATTTCATATAACCAGAAAAATTCTGTAAACTAAAATATGAATAAGCTTCAGTAATATTTATGTCATTGTGTGTAGGTAGTGAAGTAGCATAACCCTAGAAAGATGATTTTTTTAAAAAATTATTTTTATTGAGATGAAATTGAGATATATAGATGATTTTTAATGTAAACAATGGCTACTATTTATTGAGTACCTATTATGGACCACTATTGATTATTTTTCTATCGCACTCCCATGTTTTCCTCTCCCATCTCAGCAAATGGAATTGCCATTGTTGCTATTATTACTTAGGCTAAAAAACCAAGGAGTCATTCTTAATATCTTTCCCTTACACTCTTATTCAAACCATCAGTGGTTGTACACCTGAAACGAATATAATAATGTATATTAACTATACTGGAATTAAAAGCTTGGAAAAAAAGACAATCTTAGATAAAATCATTTATATTATTATGACTGATAATTACCATGAGACCAAATAATGTATTTTAACTACATTTTATTTCTTGCATAATTTTCTTGTATTTTGCCTTATTTTTCATTTACTTAGTTATATGTCTACCACTAATTGTTCCCAAGGCTTCAGACATCATATATTGAGGCTATAGAGCATAAAGCTTAAGCATAAAATTCTTTTGTTTTTTTAAAGATGTCATTCATTTATTCATGAGAGACACACAGAGAGAGAAAGGCAGAGACACAGGCTTGGGTCATGATCCCAGGATCCTCAGATCAAGCCCCACATATGGGTCCTTGCTCCATGGGGAGTCTGCTTCTTTTTCTCCCTCTGGCTGATGCTCCTCTTGTTTATTCTCTCTCTCTCTGTCAAATAAAAAAAATTTAAAAAAATAAGGATTTTTTAAACAAATATTTATTTTTTAAATAAATAAAGATTTGAGAGAGAGAGCACAAGTGTGGGGAGGGGCAAAAGAAGAGGGGCAAATGAGGAGGGAGAGGGACAAGCAGACGAGCATGGACCAGTCTCAGGGCTCACTCTTACAACCCTAAGATCATGATCTGAGCTGAATTGCACTCAACCAACTGAGCCACCCAGGCACTCTGCTATCATTTTTTTTTTAAAGTTTTTATTTATTCATTCATAGAGACACAGATAAAGAGAGGCAGACAGGCAGAGGGAGAAGCAGGCTCCATGCAGGGAGCCCGATGTGGGACTTGATCCCGGGTCTCCAGGATCATGCCCTGGGCTGCAGGCGGCACTAAACCGCTGCCACCGGGGCTGCCCCTGCTGTCGTTTTTCTACCCATTTCTTTCTAGACCTTATGCCTTCCTTTCTTTTCTCTCTCTTTTTAAAATTTGTCATAAATGTGTATTATAATATCTTTTTATTTATTTTATTTTTTATAAAGATTTTATTTATTTATTCATGAGTGGCACAGAGAAAGAGAGAGGCAGAGACACAGGCAAAGGGAAAAAGCAGGCCCCATGCAGGGAGTCTGATGTGGGACTTGATTCGGGACTCCAGGATCACGCCCTGGGCCAAAGGCAGGCACCAGATCGCTGAGCCACCCAGGCGTCCCTATATTATCTTTTAAAATCTTTTTTAACTGATTTAAATCCTGGGGTCTTGGGATTTTATTTATTCATGAGAGACACAGAAAAAAAGACAGAGACATAGGCAGAGGGAGAAGGAGGCTCACTGTGGGGAGCCTGATGCAGGACTCCATCCCAGGACCCCGAGATCATGCCCTGAGCCAAAGGCAGATACTCAACCACTGAGTCACCCAGGTGCCCCGAAAAATCCTGTTTTTGATGGGGATTTCATTAAATATGTAGATTGTTTCGGAGACCCAAGATTGTCTTATACAGATATTGGAAGGGAAATAATTTAAGAGGGCTGAATCCTTAGTGTCCACACTGGAAAGTCAGTAGAAGGTGAGAAATAGCATAATCAGTAGATAGCTAGAGCTATGATGATAAATAGAAGACACAGCTGAAAGAGTTAAGAGTGGTTCCCTTTGGGGAATAGGATTCAGCAGTGATATGGCAGGCCAGGGGACTGTTTTTTTCCATTATATACTTATTTGAAGCTATGTAAATGTATATTTGATAAAAACTAAGGACACTATTGCAATTATCTAGAGAAAGCTGATGATGGCTTGGACTGTGTGGTAGCAATGAAGGTAGAGAGAAATAGTTGGGTTCTGGATATCTCTGGGTATTTTTTTAGTAGAGGCAATGAGATTTCCTAATGGATTTGGTGTAGGGTATTGGTACAAGGGAAGGAGTCAAGGATGACTTTTTTTAAAAGGACTTTATTTATTCATGAGAGACACAGAGAGAGAGGCAGAGACAGAAGCAGGCTCTGTGCAGGAAGCCCGATGTGGGACTTGATCCTGGGACCCTAGGATTACACCCTGAGCCAAAGGCAGACACTCAACTGCTGAGCCACCCAGGGGTCCCTCAAGGATGAGGCTTCTGAAATGAACAACTGGGAGAATTAAATTGCCAGTAACTGCATTGGAGAAGCCTGAATAGGGGACAGGTTTTGGCGATAGGAAATCAGGGGTTATCAAATTGGCAGTTGGATAAACAGGTCTAGAATTCAGAGGAGAGGTTCAAGGTAGTTGTGTCTCTTAGTAGTTAGGGGATCTTTGGCAAATTATGTAACTTCTATAACCTCAATTTTCTCATCAATGAAATAGAGTAACAATAGTACTGCTCTACCATATTGATCAGAGAATTAGAGATAAAGAACTTATCACAGTGTAAGGCACTAAACATTGATTATTATATTTGATTATTGTTATTAATGTAGTCATAACTATCTGATGCATCATATATTGAGGCTATAGAGCATAAAGCTTAAGAGTTAAGAATCCAGTTTGACTCTGCGTTTGCAAGTTGTGTGACTTTGGGCAAGCCACTTAGTCTTTTCTCAATTTTCTTATTTGTAAAATGGAGATAATAATAGTGTCTATAACATGTTTTCATAGGATTAAATGAGGTAATACCTGTAAAGTACTTATTATACTTACTTGTTATACATAGTAAGTGCTTAGTAAGTGTAATCCATAATTATCATTATTTGTCCATGAACTCCTTGAAGAAGGGACCATCATCTTTATTTTTCTAGCACCTACTGAGTTCCCTTTGCCTATCACTGTACTTAGTTTATATGTAACAGGTAGTAAAAAATTTTTAAGTGTTCTGTTTATAGAGAGCACAAACCTTGCACACATTCATTTTCTTGACATGCTTTTTTTTTTTTTTTGAAGATTTTATTTATTTATTTGACAGAACAAGCGAGTGAGCTTGCACAAGTAAAGCAGAGCGTCAGGCAGAGGGAGAGGAAGAAGCAGGCTACCCAGCAGAAAGCCTGATGTAGGGCTTGATCCCAGGACCCCAGGATCATGACCTGAGCAGTTGCTTAACCAACTGAGCACCCAGGCACCCCAACACATGCTTTTTAGATTGAATTGTTCTCTTTCCTCTATACATTTCTTCTACTTTGGGAGAGGGTGAAGAAATAAATAGTGTGAGTGCTTCAGAAGTATGCTCACATAAATCGAAGTTTGTGTTTATTTTTTTAATAAATTTATTTTTTATTGGTGTTCAGTTTGTCAACAAGAGTAAACATTTCTTTTTTTTTTATATGTTATTTATTTATTTATTCATGAGAGAGAGACAGAGAGAGAGACAGGCTCCATGCAGGGAGCCCAACGTGAGACTCGATCCCGGGTCTCCAGGATCAGGCCCTGGGCTGAAGGCTGTGCTAAACCGCTGAGCCACCTGGGCTGCCCGAAGTTTGTGTTTATATTTTGCTACTTGGGTGTTAGTTTGAGTCATCTTAGAATAAAGGACACATTTGGGAAGGAGGAAGCATTTTCAGTGCTTGGCGAGACAATCTGGATACTTGGATTTGTGGATATTAGTTCTCTTCTGAACTTCCCGGATTAAAAAACCAAAACATTTTGGGAACATATATGTATTAATAGTTCTGCCTTTGCCAGAAGATTTGGTATTTTGCTGTTTGCATGTCAGTTTTGAGCAAGGTGGTTTAAGATTTTCTGTGAAGTAAAATATTTAAAGAATGAGTTTAATTATCAGTCTCAGTTTACTTTCAGTTATTTAAGATAGAGAATATTTGTTTTCTCTCAGAAATCTAGGATTTTAAAAGTCTATTAAACTGCTTTAAGGGGCACCTGGGTGGCTCAACTGGTTAAGTATCTGCCTTCAGCTCAGGCCCTGGGATTGAGCCCCACATCAGGCTCCTTGCTCAGCAGGGAGTCAGCCTGTCCCTCTCTTTCAGCCCCTCCCCACCACTTGTCCTCTCTCTTTCTCTCTCCCCCTCTCAAATAAATAAATAAAATCTTTTTAAAAAAACAACTAGTTTCATATTTATAAACAAGCAGATCTTTTAATTTTTAAAATATTTGTACTGTTTCACTAGAAAAAAGTAGAATAGACCATAATTTTCATTGGTCCTCTTGTTATTATATGTAGTATTATCTACATGATCTAAGTGATGGCTGAGCAATGTTTATTTGCCTTTAGCTATCTTAAAATCGGACTATAAAACTGTGGACAGAAAAGAACGCCAGACTGAACCAGCCCTGTTTGGTGTCACCTGATGTGAGGCTTTGGTGGTTAATATCTGTTCAGCTGAGTTTTCTTTGGGTTTTCATAGCTAGGACCTAGCACAGCCAGTTTTCCATGATGTAATACCTCTAAAATATGTTTGAACTGCAGCAAGCTTTACCAAAAGATATTACTGCTTTTTTTATGGGTCTAGATTCATAGCTCTTTTGGGACTTGAGATCTGAGGCATTGCCCTTTCTTCTCCTTTTTGGTTATTGGTAATTTTTTCTGGTCCAAGAGAGTGGTGGTAACTTTGCTTTATTTGGGAGTAGAATGCAATGCTTGCTACTGCTACTGCTAAAATGAACTGCTGTTCATTTTAGTGCCGCATATTAAAGCTTAGTGGAATCTGGTGGGATATGTTGTAGGGCCTTTCAATTATGGGAGGAAATCAGATAAAAATATAACAAAACTCCTGGAAAAACTTTTTTAAAGAAAAGTAAACCAGTATATGGCGTCCCTGACTGGTTCGGCCTGTGATGGCCCCAGTCCAAATAAAGTCCTGCGTGTGGAGCAAAAAAAAAAAAAAAGTAAACCAGTATAAGTAGATTTCACATGTAGGCATTTTAGAAAGCATATTAATATAAAAATCCTACTCACATTTTAATATTATATTACAGGTTTATTTCAGACCTCTTATTGTATTTACCATAACTTTGGAGCCAGACATTTTTTCTGGAAAACCAGTACAGGTCAGAAGAACTCCTGCAACATGGATGCTGCCTATTGCTCAAAGCTAGCAGTAGAAAGGTTTGTAAAACAAACTAGTTAAATTTTCATTGATTTACAGATAGGTAGTTATTTTTTATGAATAAAAAAGAAGTTATTATTTTTAAAGATTTATTTATTTTAGAGAGAGAGAGAGCATATGGGGAGGAGGGGCAGAAGGAGAGAGTCTCAGGCAGACTCTGTGCTGTGTGTGGAGCCCCATATGCAGGGCTCAGTCCCACAACCTGAGCCAAAACCAAGAGTTGGTTGCTTAACCTGCTGTGCCACTCAGGCTCCCCAAAAATGAAGTTATTATTGAACCACTGGTCTTTTTTCTTCCATACCCATTGTCACAGAACAAAACATAGTGTTTGGAGCCAACAGATCCAGATTCCAGTACTTCTCCAACCTTTGTCAAATCATTAAATGCTCTGAACCTCATTTTCCTAGAGAATAAAATGAGGGTAATTTAATCTCAGATGATACATATAAAACACTTAGCACAGTTTCTATGTGTATTATAGGTTAGCAACAAGTAGTAGTTTTCTGTACAGCTTTGATATAATAACCACAGAATTCTTATTAGGTCCTATTATGTAATATCGAACAGGTCCAAAACTAATAGCAGTGTCAGTGTTTTGTGTGTGTGTGTGGTTTTTTTTTTTTTTCCAGAGTGAGAACAGCTAGATGTGTTTTATTTATTATTATTTTTTTATTTATGATAGTCACACAGAGAGAGAGAGAGAGGCAGAGACACAGGCAGAGGGAGAAGCAGGCTCCATGCACCGGGAGCCCGACGTGGGATTTGATCCCAGGTCTCCAGGATTGCGCCCTGGGCCAAAGGCAGGTGCTAAACTGCTGCGCCACCCAGGGATCCCCTAGATGTGTTTTAGATTGCTGTCACACCTCTCCCTCTTCTCTTTCGGTAATAAACTTTTGAAGAGGGATAGTATTTAAACCTTAATGTTTAACCCTGAGAACAGAACTGTGAGCTCAATAAATATTTGACTGAGTGAAGGTAAATGCTCCCACGGAACATAATAATGTTGTTTTCCTTATGCTTTGTTATTTTATTTTATTTTTTTAGTTTTTCTTTATTTTAGAGCAGAGGAAGGGGCAGAGGGAGAGGAAGAGAGAGAATCCCAAGCAGACTCCACACTGCCCAGGGCTTGACATGGGGCTCGATCTTACAACCTTAAGACCATGACTTAAACCAAAATCCGGAGTTGGATGCTTAACTGACTGAGCCACCCAACCGTCCCTCCTTGTGCTTGTTTAGAAGGAGCCAAAGCCCAAAGTCTATCCTAGATCTATAAATATTATAACATAAGATTATGTCATTTTTTTATTATGTATCATTAGTTTTCTATGGCTGCCATAACAAATTACCTAGTGGCTTAAGACAACACAAATTCATTATCTTACAGTTCTATAGGTCAGAAGTCTGATGTGGGTCTTACTGGGCTAACATCAAGGTACTGAGAGGGGCTCTTTCTGGGGGCTCTAGGGAAGAATCTGTTTCCTTACTTTTTTACATTTCTAGTGGCTGCTTGTATTCCTTGGCTTGTAGCTCCTTCCATGCTCAAAGCCACAGAGATGAGCTGATTCTTTTTCACATTATATCCCTCTAATACTAACTTTTTGGCCCCCCTCTTCTACCTTTGGAGACCACTGTGATAACACTGCAAGTGTACTTGATAATCCAGGATAATCACCCTATTTTAAAGTCAACTGATTAGCAAGCTTAATTCTGTCTGGAATTTTAATCAATTCCCTTGCCATATAGCATAACATAACAAATTCACAGGTTTTGGGGTTTATAACATGGACATCTTGGACATCTTCTATCATACCATCCCATTAGGAAAACAATTGAACATATCCCCAGGTGCTATTATTAACCCATATTAAATATTACTAAAACTCATTTTCTCTTTTTTGTATAAAAATAATATAGGTAAAAATTCTAATTTTCTTCCCATACTTCAGTGGATAATCTTGCTCATTCTCCATTTTGGAGACTGCTGGATAACTATGAACAAGACAGTGTTTTAGGTATATATACAGACAAAACTACATGATATATTTATTCCAGGAGGACTAATTACTGTAATAAACAACACAAAATCTTATTTATTTAAGAGCTTGATTTGTTTGTTTCTCTCCTTCCTTCCTTCCTTCCTTCCTTCCTTCCTTCCTTCCTTCCTTCCTTCCTTCCTTCCTTCCTTCCTTTCCCTCTGTCTCTCAAGTTTTTTTTTTTTTTTAATTTATGATAGTCACACACACAGAGAGAGAGAGAGAGAGGCAGAGACATAGGCAGAGGGAGAAGCAGGCTCCATACACCGGGAGCCCGACATGGGATTCGATCCCGGGTCTCCAGGATCGCGCCCTGGGCCAAAGGCAGGCGCTAAACCGCTGCGCCATCCAGGGATCCCTCTCTCAAGTTTTTAAGTAATCTCTACACCTAAAATGGGACTTGAACTCATAACTCCAAGATCAAGAGTCACATGCTCCACCAACCAATCCAGGCAGGTATCCCTTAAAGGCATTTTTTTAATTAATGTCCTAGTTCAGTGCATGTTACTGAGTAGAGGTAGAAGGGGAGTGTTTTTTTTTTTTTTTTTTTTTTTTTTTTTTTTTTTTAAACCTAGGATCGGGCCTCAGAGTCCTTCACTGGATCTTCTGTATCTGCTGACAGATGAAGGAAGAAAGTGTGGAGGATAGGGTTCAGATTTTTATGGAACAGGTCTAGAAATGACAAATCATTTCTATCCCTATACCACTGTCCAGAACTCAGTATTATTATCTTAACCAATGGCTGTAGACACTGGGAAATATCATTTACTTAAGGAAGAAGAGGGAAGCAATTTAGTGAATAAATAGCCATTCTCTTCCACACATAAGATCCCTGCCCTCAAGAACCCTCTAATTTAGTGGAAGAAGCAGACATAGATAAAACTTAATGTGGAAGGCAGACCTTATAAATGTTATAATAGAGTTTTTTTTTTAAGATTTCATTTATTCATGAAGACACAGAGAGAGGGAGAGAGAGAGAGAGAGGCAGAGACACAGGAGGAGGGAGAAGCAGGCTCCATGCTAGGAGCCCGACATGGGACTCGATCCCGGGACTCCAGGATCGCGCCCTGGGCCAAAGGCAGGCCCCAGATCGCTGAGCCACCCAGGGATTCCCTGGAGTTTTAAATAGAGTGATATAAATGTATAGAGAAGAGAAAGATTACTTTGGATTAGAAAGATTCTGGAGCACCTAGGTGGTTCAGTTGATTAAGTGTCTGCCTTTGGCTCAGGTTATGATCTCAGGGTCCTGGGATTGAGCCCCACCTCAGGCTCTCTCCTGGGCAGGTAGTCTGCTTCTCCCTCTTACTCTCCTTCTGTGCTCTCCCTCTCTGTCCCTCCTCTCTCTCTCTCTCTCAAATAAATCTGGAAAAAAAAAAGAGAAAGATTAGGGAAATATTTGAAATTATGTCTCTGAGATAGAATTTATTCTCAAAGGGCTGTTTTAACAATCAAGTGACTTGCTACATGGCAGTGCCGGGCACACTAATTGATATATAAATGTTGGGTGCTATTGTTGTTATTGTTATTCTTTGGAGATGTTGCACTGAGTTTTCAAGAGTAGATCGACCTTTGAAAAGTGGATTCCAGATGGACTCATTCTAGCAACAATATGGAAGTAGGAGAATTTAGGACATTTTTAGAAGTAGCAAGTTATATAACTAAAACATAAAGAATGTAGGTGGATGTAAATAGGAGATAAAGTAAGAGAGGTGTGGGTCAGATCATTCACATTCTTGAATAACATCCTAAGGAATTTGGACTTTGATCAGGAGCTATAAGCTGACTCAAAAAATTTGAATTGACTCAAGAAATTCATTATCTTCTTAATGAAAAGTATTGTGTCTTCATTTTTTAGTCCTTTTTATAACTATATAGAGAGGTAATATAACATTGTGATTAAGAGCACAGAACCCACCATTTAGGTTTGATGCCTGGCTCTGCCACTTATTATCTATATGACTTTGGGCAGGTTACTTTATTTCTCAGAGCCTAAGTTTCTTTTTTTTTTTTAAGATTTTATTTATTCATGAGAGACACACACACACACACAGAGAGAGAGAGAGAGAGAGAGAGAGAGAGAGGCAGAGACACAGGCAGAGGGAGAAGCAGGCTCCATGCAGGGAGCCTGATGTGGGATTCGATCCGGGAATTCCAGGATCATGCCCTGGGCCGAAGGCAGGCACCAAACTGCTGAGCCACCCAGGGATCCCAGAGCCTAAGTTTCTTTATCAATATGATTGGGAGGATAAAAGTATTACTTCATTAGATTATTATGGGGATTAAATGAATATAATATAAAAACAAAGCCTGCATAGTAAGTGTTCTTTAAGAGTCAGTCAGTTGCTATCATAATCATATAATCATTACCAGTGCCTGGCACATAGTAGGCATTCAGTAATTTTTGAGTGGTCAAAATTGTGTTTTAAATTTACCCAGCAAGTATTATATACTGTCATATGACAGGCAAGAGAATTCATTTCATTTCACAAAACATAGTTAAAGGTAGGAAATGGGGCAGCCCCGGTGGCCCAGTGGTTTAGCGCTGCCTTCAGCCCAGGGTGTGATCCTGAAGGTGTGGGATTTCAGTAATCACTTGGTGTCAAACACATGCATTAACAAAATGCTTTGTTGGGATGCCTGGGTGGCTCAACAGTTGAGCATCCTGCCTTTGGCTTAGGATGTGATCCTGGGGTCTGGAATCAAGTCCCACATCAGGCTCCTTGTGGGGAGCCTGTTTTTCCTTCTGCCTATGTCTCTACCTCTCTGTCTCTGTCTCTCATGAATAAATAAATAAAATATTAAAAAACAAAACAAAACAAAAAGTGCTTTTTTTCCCTGAGCTAAGTAATTCTAGCTGGCATGATTTTGGTTGGTGGTAGTGGGGAGTAAGAATCATTCAGAATGGCTCAGCGGTTTAGTGCCTGCCTTTGGCCTTTAGCCGCCTGATCCTGGCTGGAGACCTGGGATCGAGTCCCATGTCAGGCTCCCTGCATGGAGCCTGCTTCTCCCTCCTGTGTCTCTGCCTCTCTCTCTCTCTCTCTGTCTCTCATGAATGAATAAATAAAATCTTAAAAAGTCATTCAGAATGTAATTTTTTTTTAGGTCTGGTCTCATACCAAAAAAGATTTGAGGCTTCATCTACAACTTAGATTTTATTTTTTTTTATTTATTTTATTTTATTTATTTATTTACTTATTTATTTATTTTACAGCTTAGATTTTAATATAATTAGCAATTTCAGTGAAAACTTACGATTGATATTAAATATTTTTCTAGGCATATATCACTTCTCTGTTAAGGATAGTAATATTTCCCTTTTAATTTTAATTTTTATTATTTTTTAATATTTCCCTTTTAAAGTATATTCTTTTTATAGCAACTGGAATGATAAACTCTGCTCAAACTCTTCTTACAATATAAAGCTAATGCCTGTCTTAGCTTGCAAGCTCTGTGACACTATTTTGGATGTGGTGGGTGGTAGAAAGGAAATGAGGTTGAGGAGGCCAGTCAGAAAAGTCACACATAGAGGTAGAGTTGTGCGATACCACTGTGATGTGGTGATGTCAGTTGGGGGTGGGGAGGAAGGCAGGCAGAAAATTGTCACATGAAGCCAGTGCCTGCCTAAATGTGCTGGCTGTAACATCTCTGTGGATGATGTGGTCATAGTGAATGGTGGGTCTGGGAGGCGAGGGAGGAAGCCAGGGTGTATCACACCCAAACCAAGCCTTCAGCTTCTAAGGGACCCATGACTTTAAAATGCAGCCATTGTTTTGCCAGGAGAATCCTATTGCGTACCTTCTATATAAATACTTGATTAAATAAAATAATAAGTCCTGGCTTTCCAGCTTTAACCTGCCTTTAACTGTTCTTTCTTAGAAAATGAATTTACATTGTGAAGTTAATTTGGTGATTATTGCTTTTGCATAATCACCAAACTTGCAGAAGTGTTCTGTTTAGCATTTTAAGTGCAAAGTAAAATCATCAACACTTTTAGAAGTGTTATGTTTAGGGAATCCCTGGGTGGCTCAGCGGTTTGACGCCTGCCTTTGGCCCGGGGTCCTGGAGTCCTGGGATGAGTCCCGCATCGGGCTCCCAGCATGGAGCCTGCTTCTCCCTCCTCCTGTGTCTCTGCCTCTCTCTCTCTCTCTCTCTCTCTGTCTGTCTATCATAAATACATAAATAAATCTTTTTAAAAAAGTGTTATGTTTAGCATCTTATGTGCAAAGCACTGTATCAGGCACTGTATATAGAAACAAATGAGAAGAGATCTGTATTTTTTTTAAAGATTTTATTTATTCATGAAAGATACACACACACACAGGCAGAGACACAGACAAAGGGAGAAGCAGGCTTCTTGCAGGGAGCCTGATGCATGACTTGATCCCTGGACAAGGATCACACCCTGAGCCTAAGGCAGTTGGTCAACTGCTGAGCCACCCAGGTGACCCGAGATCTGTATTCTTGAAAACCTTTCTTATTTTCTTTTAAATTTTATTTATTTATTCATGAGAGACACAGAGAGACAGAGGGAGAAGCAGGCTCCATCCAGGGAGCCTGACGTGGGACTTGATCCTGGGTCCCCAGGATCACACCCTGGGCTGAAGGCGGTGCCAAGGCACCAAATTGCAGAGCCACCCGGGCTGCCCGAAAACCTTTCTTATATTCCAGCCTGGAAAAGGAGAAAATGTTAGAAATGTTAAAAGAAGAAGAAGAATAGGTAACATATATTAATACTTGTTAAGTTCCAGGAGCCCAAGTTATGTCATAGCATCTTCACAATGACCATATGGGTTAGGTAATAGTAATACTTCCATTTTGCGTATGAAGAAACTAAAATACGGAGAGATTATCATGAAGGGGCAGAGCCAGGATTCAAATACAAGCAGTCTGACTCCAGACCTGGACCATCTCAGTTACGCTTATGAACAGTCTTTCAACGCAGGGTGAAATGTGCATAGCAGTACTCTTGGAGGGAGGAGAAGAGAGGATTAATGCTAGCTAAAGATATCCAGATAAACATAGAGGAGATGAAATTTTAGCTGATCCTGGAAGGATGATTTTCAGTAAAATGAAATAAAGTCTTCCTACTCAGAGGAGAGCTTGAACTTGAGTTTGTAGGTCATAAAAATCATTCATGCCATTCAACAAACCTTTACTGAGAGCTTGCTTACTATGTGCCAAATACTATACTAGATACTAGAAATGCAAGAATAAATAAAACTCTGAATCCTTCATAGTAAGGAAGTTACAAAAGAGTTATATGGGCAGAAGGCCAATTATAATGAGTTTAAGAATGAATGAAGGTTAAAGAAATGTAGATAGTGAATGTAACCTATCAACCAAACCTATTAAAGTTTGGTAACAAGTGAAAACAGTGAATTAGTATCCTATTTTAGGGAGGGGCAAGAGAAGCATTTTTTAAGATGGGGGAAATTTAAGAATATTTTTAGGAAAGAGCCAGAGGAGATGGAGAGATGGGCAAAGAATAAGGCTCATGGAAAATTATGAGGATCCAAAGATGCTCCATGAGTTGGAGCAGATCAAGTTTTAAATGCTGTGGTAAGGAATTTCAACATTATTCTATTGGTAGAAGGGAGTCATTGAAGCTTTATGAAGAAGGTAATGACATACTGTGTGTTTTAAAAGGTGACCCAAAAGCCATGTAAGGGATGGCATAATTTAGGATCATTAATAATGATAAATTGAAAGTCACTAAGTTTTATTTGAACACGGACTAGACATTGCTAAACACTGTAACTGAACTATCATATTTAATCCTCCTAACAAGCTTCTAAGATGGTGTTATTTTCAGGTCTGTTTTTGAAGCTGAGGATATTGAGATTTATAAATACTAAGTAACTTGCTTAAGTTCCTCTAGATGGGAATGGATAGGCCCCTATGCTCTAGTGCAAGGATCAGCAAACTTTTTCTGTAAAGGACTAAACAGTAAATATTCTGGTCTTTGAAAGTCTTATAGTCTCATCTACGGCCATACCACCCTGAACGTGCCCCATCTCGTCTGGAGGTCTTATAGTCTCTTTTGCAACTAAGCTGCCATAGACAATAACATGACTGTGTTCCAATAAAAGATTATTAAAAAGAATAGTGGGGGGATCCCTGGGTGGTGCAGCGGTTTAGCGCCTGCCTTTGGCCCAGGGCGCGATCCTGGAGACCCGGGTTCGAATCCCACATTGGGCTCCCGGTGCATGGAGCCTGCTTCTCCCTCTACCTGTGTCTCTGCCTCTCTCTCTCTTTCTCTGTGACTATCATAAATAAAAAAAATAAAAAAAAATAAAAAATAAAAAATAAAAAGAATAGTGGGCCATAGTTAGTCCACCCTTGGTAGGGCCTGTTCTAGTTTGGAAAGCCATAATAAAGAAAGAAATGTAGCTTATCATATTTTGCTTTATTTTTTTTTTTTTGCTTTGGTGGGATAACGGGAATAGAATTTTTCTTAGGTAGATCTACTATTTAGTCTCAAGAGAAGCATCCTTTCTATAAGAGGCTCACTAGAAACAGCTATTTATGCATGCAGTTTAGCCACATTCTGCAAAATACCCACTTAACTTTTTTTTTTCCACTTAACTTTTATTACAATTACCTTCTAACAGAATGAACCTAGAATGAAAGTTCTGTGAGAGCAGGGACTTTGTTTTATTCACTGTCCTGTCCCTAAAGCCTTGCACACAATAAATAATTGTTTACTTGCAACAATGTGGATGAAACTAGAGTATGTTACGCTAAGCAAAATAAGTCAGCCAGAGAAAGGCACATATCATATGATTTCACTCATATGTGGAATATAAGAAACAAAACAGATGAACATAAGGGAAGGAAAAATAGGGATCCCTGGGTGGCGCAGCGATTTAGCGCCTGCCTTTGGCCCAGGGCGCGATCCTGGAGACCTGGAATCGAATTCCACGTCGGGCTCCCGGTACATGGAGCCTGCTTCTCCCTCTGCCTGTGTCTCTGCCTCTCTCTCTCTCTCTCTCTGTTGTGTGACTATCATAAATAAATAAAAATTTAAAAAAAGAGAATACTTTAAAAAAAAAAGGGAAGGAAAAATACAATAAGATAAAAACAGAGAAGGAGGGACACCTGGGTTGCTCAGTGGTTGAATGCCTGCCTTTGGCTCAGAGCATAGTCCTGGAGTCCCAGGATCGAGTCCCGCATTGGGCTTCCTGCATGGAGTCTGCTTCTCCCTCTGCCTATATCTCTGCCTCTCTCCTTCTGTGTCTCTTATGAATAAGTAAATAAATAAAATCTAAAAAAAAACAGAGAGGGAAGCAAACCATAGAGACTGTTAACTATAGAGAAACTGAGGATTGGGAGGGGCAGTGGGTTGGGGGGTAGGCTTAAATGGGTGATGGGCATTATTAGGAGGGCACTTGTTGGGATGAACACTAGATGTTATATGTAAGTAATGAATCACTAAATTGTACTTCTGAAACCAGTACTACACTATATGTTAATTAACTTAAATTTAAAAATAAAAAATAAATTAATAATTGCTTAATAAATGAATGGCATTCTGATTCTCATAATGCCAACAACCAAGGAGTTGTACAGATATTTAGAGAAGATATTTCATTTAATTTTTTTAAGATTTTATTTATTTATTTGATACAAGCAGAGGGAGAGGGAGAAGCAGACTCCTCACTGAGCAGGTAGCTTGATACGGGGCTCCATTCCAGGACCGCAAGATCATTGGCCTGAGCTGAAGGCAGATACTTAACCAATTGAGCCACCCAGGTGCTCCAAGAGTGACCCATTTTAAAGATACCTGTACAACTACAACTCCCTCAGATTAACTGTTTTCTCATTCATCTTGTCCAGATTTTCTCTACTCTAGTATAGCTTGCTTTCTTTCCTCTCCTCTCCCCTCCCCTCGCCTCCCCTCCCCTCCCCTCCCCTCCCCTCTTCAGATTTATTTATTCTTTATTTAATAATCTTCCCTTCCCCTTCCCCTTCCCGAAAGACACACACACACAGAGAGAGAGAGAGACAGAGACAGAGACACAGGCACTGGGAGAAGCAGGCTCCATGCAGGGGAGCCCAATGAGGGACTAGATCCCAGGTCTCCAGGATCACACCCTGGGCTGAGGGGGCACTAAACTGCTGAGCCCCCCGGGCTGCCCCCCCCCCTTTTTAAGTGACAGAGCATATAAGTGGGGGAAGAGCAGAGGGAGAGGGAGAAGCAGGCTCTCCACTGAGCAGGGAGCCGGACGTGAGGCTCCATCCCAGGACTCTGGGATCATGACCTGAGCCAAAGGCAGACATTTAACAGACTGAGCACCCAGGTGTCCCCAGCTTCTTCTTTTTTACCCGAGTTTCTGACGTTAACTGACACTTTCAGATGCTGTTTCTCCATGGGTTATAGAGACAGTGCCATGCTAGCCAGAAACAGTGTTCCAGATTCAGTCTTTCAGCGCCCTGTGTTACTTATGTTCATTATTTGTTAGACTTTTACCTGCCCCACATTCCTCCCCCTCCCCCTCTTCCATATTAGGTAGTGATTTTCATAGTAAATTGACAGATGAATGAAGTTAAATGTCCCACTTTTCCAAGGCAGGGAGTGGAATGAAGAGGAGACTGGACACATAGAAACAAACTTTTCAGGGTGCCTGGTTGGCTCAGTTGGTGGAGCATGCGACTTGATCATGGGGTCATGAGTTCAAGCCCCATATAGGTGTAGAAATTATTTAAAAATAAAGTCTTCGGGATCCCTGGGTGGCGCGGCGGTTTGGCGCCTGCCCTTGGCTCAGGGCACGATCCTGGAGACCCGGGATCGAATCCCACGTCGGGCTTCTGGTGCATGGAGCCTGCTTCTCCCTCTGCCTGTGTCTCTGCCTCTCTCTCTGTGACTATCATAAATAAATAAAAAATTTAAAAAAAATTAAAAAAAATAAAAATAAAGTCTTCAAAAAAAAAAAAAAAAGAAAAGAAACAAGCTTTTCTGCTCAGGCACCTTGCTACCAAATTAGATTCTTAACTAGTCCACATTTAGGTTATAATTATGATAATTACTTTTTTTTTTTGACTCTTGCTGTATACCTGTCACATGTATGAACTTTATATTTATTATTTCATTTATTATTTTCCAACAACCTTATGTTGTGGACAATGTTATCCTATTTTACAGAGAGGAAAACTAATCCTTGCCTAGTAAAGTGGAAGTGCGATTTGAACCCATAGCCTCTAACTTCAGAGGCTTTTAACTCTTTTACCAATTTGCTTCCCATTTATTCCCAAGCCACAGGTAAGTTTCGACTAGTCTTTGGCACCTACATCCTATTTTCAGTACTGCCTAGATCTTTCCTTGGGTGCTTTCCTTTCTCAAGTTCCCACCAAACCTCTGGATGTACTTAGAGAAAACTAGTAGTCCAGAAACTACCTCTTGGAGAAACTCTGAAATTTCTACATTTGTAATTTTGTTTGAAGTGGCATGTCTTTAAAACTCTACTGTGATATGACAGCCAACCAGGTGTTCTCCTTCAGTTCCTTTTCACTCAACAATCGTTTACTGCATGTGCATACTGTTTGCTGTATGCACATACTATTGGGTGCTGTGAGCACAAGGAAGACTATGACCTATACTCTGCCTACATGGAACTTAATAGTTTTTCCAGCCTTGTCACTGCTTTGCCTTACTCCCACTTATAGTCAAGTCTCCCCCTTTCTTTGCCCTTCTAAACTAGAGCTTACTTGAAACTTGAGGGCATTGGTGTTTTCTTTTTTTTTTTTTTTAAGATTTATTTATTTATTTGAGAGATAGAGAGAGAGGAGAGCTTACATGAGTGGGAAGAGGGGTGGAGGGAGGGAGAGAATCTCAAGCAGAGTCCCCACTGAGCATGGAGTCTGACCCTGGGCTCCCTCTCACAGCCCTGAGACCATGATCTGAACTGAAATCAAGAGTCAGACACTTAACCAACTGAGCCACCTAGGTACTTCTTGAGGGAATTGTTAATGAGACTTCCTTCTTGGCAACCCAAACCCAATTGTCACTGGCTTTGTGACATTTATCTTCTTCCACTTTTGATCATCATCATTTATTTATGGTTTTTATTTAAAAATTTTTTTTGTATAAATATAACCTATTGGTTGAAAGAAAAACTTCAAATATAAGTGTGTACACTAAAAAATAAAAATTACCCCTTCCTTACCCCATCAGTACCACTTGCTGTTTTTTTCTTCTTTTTTGTTTTATAGCTTTCTTGAGATTTAATCGACATACAATAAACTACACATATTTAAAACATTTTGACATGTGTATATATACCCATGAAATCATTGCCATGAGGTAGTGAACATATCCATCTGTCCTCAAAATTTCCTCCCTCCCCTCTGTACCCCCAGAAACTCCCCTCTCTCAGGCAACTATCAGTCTACTTTTTATCACTGTGGATTCATTTTACTTTATAGATTTTTATGGAATGATACAGTAGGTACTTTTTTGGGGTCCAGATTTTTCACTCAACATAATTATTTTGAGATTTATCCGCTGTTGCATATATCACTGGTTCATTCCCTTTTTTTAAAAAAAAATTTATTTATTTATGATAGTTAGAGAGAGAGAGGCAGAGACACAGGCAGAGGGAGAAGCAGACTCCATGCACCGGGAGCCCGACGTGGGATTTGATCCCAGGTCTCCAGGATCGCGCCCTGGGCCAAAGGCAGGCGCCAAACCGCTGCACCACCCAGGGATCCCGGTTCATTCCCTTTTATAGCTGAGTAGTAGTTTATTGTATGGATATCATAATTTGTTTTATTCCTTCAACTGCTGATGAGTATTTGTGTACAAGTTTTGTGTTGACATATACTTTCACCTCTTTTGGGTTAAATACCTAGGAATAGACTAGCTGGATCAAGGTACATGTTTATTTAAGAAACTATCTCAGTGTCTTCCAAAGTGATGTGCCATTTCATATTCCCCCCCGTAATGCATGACTATTCCAGCTGCTCTTTATTTTTACCAGCATTTGGTACTGAAAGTCTTTAATTTTAGATATTCTATTAGGTGTATAGTATGTCTTGTGTTTTTAAAAAATTATTTATTTATTTATTTTTGTTTAAAGATTTTATTTATTTACTCATGAGACACACAGAGAGAGAGGCAGAGACACAGGCAGACGGAGAAGCAGGTGCTATGCAGGGAGCCTGATGTGGGACTCGATCCTGAGACTCCAGGACATGCCCTAAGCCAAAGGCAGATCTTAACCACGGAGCCACCCAGGTGTTTCTGTTTATTTTTTTTTTATTTTAAGATTTTATTTATTTACTCATGAGAGACACAGAGAGAGAGAGAGAGGCAGAGACACAGGTAGAGGGAGAAGCAGGCTCCATGCAGGGAGCCCGATGTGGGACTCGATCCCGGGACTCCAGGATAATGCCCTGGGCCAAAGGCAGGCACTAAACTGCTGAGCCACACAGGGATCCCTGCATTTCTGTTTTTTAAATCGAGTTGTTTATCACTGTATTTTGAAAGAGTAAAAAAAAAAATCTAAAGATTTTTTGTTTAAATTTTAAACAAATGTTTAAATAAAAAAATCTAAACATTTTGGTGGTTCAGTCAGTTAAGCAGACTTGATTTCGGCTTGGGTCGTGATCTCCAGATTGTGGGATCAAGCACTCCGTGGAGAGTCTGCTTGAGATTCTCTCTCTCCCCTTCTCCCTCTGCCCATCCTTCCTCTGAGATAAATAAATCTTAAAAAAAAATCTAAACACGAATTCTTTCTTAGATATATGCACTGCAATCTATGACTTGTCTTTTCATTCTCTTAATGTGTCTTAAGAGATTTTGATTTTAAGAATCCAATTAATCAGTTTTTAATTTTATAGATTATGCTTTGGTATCATGTCTAAGAAACCTTTGCTTAATAGAAGATCACAGAGATTTTTGCTCTACTGAATTGCCTTTGTACCTACCTTTGTAGAAAATCAGTCATGCATTGTATTCATTTCCTGGGACTGCCTAACGAAACACCATAAATTTGTGGCTTTAAACAATCTAAATTTATTCTCTCATGGTTCTGAAGTCTGAAATCAAAGTATTGTTAGGCAACGCTTCCTCTGGAGGCTGTAGGGGAGAATCCTCTCTTGTTAATTCTGGCTTTTGGTGACTCCAGACATTCTTTGGTTTATGGCAGCATAACTCCTATCTCTGCCTCTGTGTTTACCTGGTCTTCACCCCAGATACTTCTCAACTGACTTCCCCTCTTCTTTCTTCTCTTATTAAATTGAAGTATAGTTGATATTACAAAATTATATCAGTTTGAGGTGTACAACATAGCAATTCAACATTTATATATATTACGAAGTGCTTATCGTAAGTTAGTCATCATTTGGCACCATGCAAAATTATTACAATATTATTGACTATATTTTCTGTGTTGTACTTTACATCCCTATGATTTATTTATAACTGGAAATTTGTACCTCTTAATCCCCTTCACCTGTTTCTCCCATCTCTGCCAACCCCCCCTCCCAAGCAACCACCAATTTGTTTTCTGTATTTATGAGTCTGTTTTTGTTTTGCTTTGTTTTGTAGATTCCACATATAAATGATATATTACTATTATTAGTGCTTCTAGACATTTTCTGTTAATATACAAACTTTTTTTTATACAAATGGGATTTGTAGCTCACTGTTTAACAGTGTAATTTGGATATCTTCCCATATCAGTGCATAAAGAAGATCTACTCTGTTCTTTAAAAAAAAAAAGATTTATTTATTCATGAGAGAGAGAGAGAGAGAGAGAATGAGAGAGAGGCAGAGACATAGGCAAAGGGAGAAGCAGGCTCCATGCAAGGAGCCCGACGTGGGACTCCATCCCGGGACTCCAGGATCACACCCTGGGCCAAACGCAAGTGCTAAACTGCTGAGCTACCCAGGGATCCCTTACTCTGTTCTTTTTTAATGGCTATATAGTATTCTAGTCTATGAGTATACCATAAATATTTAACTAGTCTTTTATTGGTGGATATTTAGATATACAGTGATGAAGTAGATGTCCTTTTATATGTAACCAAATTGAGTATATTTGTAACATACATTCTGAGAAGTGGAATTGTTGGAGCACTTAAAATTTTTGCTAGATATAATCAATTACCCTTTGAAAAAGTTGTGCCAAGAACTTAACAGTGTTTCCTGTTCGTTTTCTCACCTTCTGGACAACACTGAGCATGATTGATCATAAATTTTGTTCATTTGATAGATTTAAAAAGAAATATCTTCTTGTTTTAATGTGTATTTCCTTAGTTACGAGTGAATTAGAGCATATTTTGATATTTTTGTTAGACATTTTACTTATTTTTCTGTGAATTATATACTTTTTTCTTTTTTTTTAAGATTTTATTTATTTGAGAGAGCAAGCATGAGTAGGGGTGAGGGGCAGATGGAGAGGGAGAAGCAGATTCCCTGGTATCATGACCTGAGCTGAAAGAGATACTTAACTGACTGAGCCACCCAGGAACCCCCTGCTTATTTTTCCATTGGGCTCTCTCTCTCTCTCTCTCTCTCTCTTTTTTTTTTTTTTACATATTTGGAAGAGTTCTTTTAATGTTAAGAAGTTAGCCCTTTATCTTCCAGCAAATGTGTGCTTCCCCCACCTGCTCCTGTAGTTGGTAGTTTGTAAATTACACACCTTCAGCTTGGGTGGTCCAACCTACTTACTTTCTAGATGAAGAAACTGAACTTCAAATAAGGTTAGTTCAAATAAGCTTATTTTTCCATTGGGCTCGCTCTCTCTCTCTCTCTCTCTCTCTCTCTCTCTCTTTTTTATGAGCATGTAGTCAGTAGTGAAGCTGAAACCAGCATCAAGTTTCCACTTCCAGTTTGGTGCTTTGGTTCCTTTTCCCATATACCATGCTATTTTTTAAAAAATTTTATTTATTTACTTATGAGAGACACACAGAGAGAGGCAGAGACACAGGCAGAGGGAGAAGTAGGCTCCCTGCCAGGAGCCTGAAGCGGGACTCGATTCCAGATCCTGGGACCACACCCTGAGCCGAAGGCAGACGCCCAACTGCTGACCCACCCAGGCGTCCCATACCATGCTATTTTTAAGGCTTACTCCTTTCTCTCCTCCACAGTTGCTTTTTTTTTTTTTTTTTTTTAAGATTTTATTTATTCATGAGAGACACAGAGAGAGAGAGACAGGGACACAGGCAGAGAGAAGCAGGCTCCATGCAAGGAGCCTGATGCAGGACTCGATCCTGGGTCCAGGATCACGCCCTGGGCTGAAGGTGGCGCTAAGCCACTGAGCCACCCAGGCTGCCCCCACAGTTGCTTTTTACCACTAGATCTTGCTACAACCAGATGTCTCATGTAAACTTAGAAATTTACCAGCCTGGTTATCAAAGTTAGGCCACAGGGTTGTACAGGAACGCGGGAGACTTCACAGGTATTGGATTGGTTTTTAATGCACGAGTAACTAAACTAGTTTCTCAATATGTCAATTATGTTCTTTTCATTTGTTTAAAAAATGTGTTTTATTTCATAGGTTCATGGGTGTGTGTGTACATCAAGGACAGTTGCATGCACTCACAGAGGTAAGATTGAAGTAAGCATATTGAAGTGGCTTCTTTGCCTTAGTGTCAGCATTTTTGGTTCCATAGTAATTGTTACTTGTGTATGTTAGCAAAATGTGTATGCATTTACATTTATGCAAAAATGGCAGTGTTAACAATACTTTCTTCTCTTATCTGGGGACAATGGTCATTATCTCTAAATACTCTTGGAGTCCCTTATAATACTTCGTGAGTACTCTGAGATTATGAGTGTCCAAATATTATATTGACTCTTGCTGCCTGAATGACCCCTTCCTAACCTAAGGGATGGCGTCACTTGGCTGCAGACTCATGGCAACAAATTCCCAGACTACCCATACACGTTTGCTGTCCTGATCTAGAATTCCACTCACTGTTCTATTGTCCTGATTGGTCTTATTACTCCTTGGAATCAGTTTACCTTTCCAATCTCATTTCATTTTCAGCCTCTTCTAGGCAGTTAATATGCGAGAGTCACTATTTAGCCTCTGAGGATCAGAGAATCCTCTCTAGAACAAAGGCTTCCTAAATTCGGGTACTGAGCTATTAGCTTCAGAATTTGCTTGGATACTTCTTAGAAACACAGGTTCCTGGAATCTTCTAGGTTTAGTAGGTCTTCATAAGACCCATATATATTCTTAAAAGCTCCTCAAATTATTCAGGTGAGCATCTAGATTTGAGAATCTATGTTCTAGGATGTATTCATAATCCTCCTTGGGAAGTAAGTACCAAAATACAAAGTGAAGAAACTTGGGAAGGTAAATTTTTTTAAACGAAGATTTTGGTTTTTTTTATTCAGGAAACATGCAGAGAGAGAGAGAGGCAGACACATAGGCAGAGGGAGAAGCAGGCTTCCTCGGGAAGCCTGATGCAGAAGCAGAACTTGATCCCAGGACCCCGGGACAACCACTGAGCCACCCAGGTGCCCTGGAAGGAAAATTGTTTAACAGAATTTGTTAGTATTGGTTTCCTCTGGCTTGGTGCCTGGTATTAGTCCTTAATATCTGATGAAGGAAGGCATCCTATCTTATATGGAAGGCCAAGGAAGACAGAATAATGAGGTGGTAAAGAGCATGGGCCTTGATGTCTTGATTGTCAAGGTTTGAATTTCTGTCTCAGTATTGTCATCTGTAAAATGGGAATAATAATAAAATATCTGCCCCAGGGAGTCTAGATAGAGAAGACCAGTGTCTGAGCCCTAGAGTATTTCAATTTTAAAAATCTGAGAAGGGCATTTTGAGAGGGTATAGCTAGTAAGTTAGGAAGAAAACGAGAGTATTTTGGCCTAGAATGGAAAGGGGAGTTTCAAGGAGGAGGGAGTAAGTAACTGTGGCAGATCTTGCTGATAAAATGATGACCTCTCAGGGATTTTGTGAAGAGGAAATGTAAAATGCTTATTTAGCACAGTGCCTGGCATATAGTAACTGGTTAATACATTTTAACTATTACAGCTTTAAAAAAAAAAAAGATTTTATTCATTCACGAGCAACACAGAGAGAACGGCAGAGACATAGGCAGAGGGAGAGACAGGCTCTCCGCAAGGAGCCTGATGCGGAACTTGATCCTGGACCCCAGGATCATGCTCTGAGCTGAAAGCAGATGCTTAACCGCTGAGCCATCCAGGCATCCCATACAGCTTTATTATTAACATTGACTGGTCCTTCTGAACTCCTTGAATTCTCAATCTTTTTCATTTGGTACTTAATACTGCTGTTCAGGTACTGCTGTTAATGTTATTAAAATTTTTTAAAACTTTTTATTGAAGTATGACATAACAGAAAAAGCACACATATGATATATGTACGGCTCGCTAAATTTTTACAAATGAACACACCCATTACCAGGATTCCAGATCAAAAAACATATTCTGTGTATTTCTTTTCTCAGAAGTGAGTATATAAATTTTTCAAAGACAAAACTCTCGGGGCACCTGGGTGGCTCAGTGGTTGAGCATCTGCCTTTGTCAGGTCGTGAGGCCAGGGTCCTGGGGTTGAGTCCTGCATCAGGGTCCCCACAGGGAGCCTGCTTCCCCCTCTGCCTGTGTCTCTGCCTCTCTGTTTGTCTCTCATGAATAAATAAATCAAATCTTTAAAAAAAAAAAAAAAAACAAAAAAGAGAGAAAACTCTCTCCTCTCAAGCCTTCTATCTGCCAGAGCTCTGCCACTAAAAATCGTTAAAGTATTTGTTGTACTTCCTGTTTATATCATTGTTCTCTGTAATGTGAGTTTACTGGAAGGGCTTGTATGTTGGTTTTGCTGACAAAGAAGAACATGCTTTAAAATCTGTGATCAGGGATCCCTGGGTGGCGCAGCGGTTTGGCGCCTGCCTTTGGCCCAGGGCGCGATCCTGGAGACCCAGGATCGAATCCCACATCGGGCTCCTGGTGCATGGAGCCTGCTTCTCCATCTGCCTATGTCTCTGCCTCTCTCTCTTTCTCTCTCTGTGACTATCATAAATAAATAAAAAAAAATTAAAATCTGTGATCAGGGCAGCCCGGGTGGCTCAGCGGTTTAGTGCCACCTTCCACCCAATGCCTGATCCTGGAGACCCGGGATCAAGTCCCACATCAGGCTCCCTGCATGGAGCCTGCTTCTCCCTCTGCCTGTGTCTCTGCCTCTCTCTCTCTCTCTCTCTCTCTCTCTCTCGAATAAATAAATAAAATCTTTTAAAAAATAAAAAAGATAAAATCCGTGATCATGTTGCAAATTCGGAAGTGGGGTGTAGGGATCCCTGGGTGGCGCAGCGGTTTGGCGCCTGCCTTTGGCCCAGGGTGCGATCCTGGAGACCCGGGATCGAATCCCACGTCAGGCTCCCCGTGCATGGAGACTGTTTCTCCCTCTGTGTCTCTGCCTCTCTCTCTCTCTCTCTCTCTCTCTCATGAATAAATAAGTAAAATCTTAAAAAAAATAAAACTCAGAAATCTATACTTAACTAGAGATGAAACTATCTATAGTAGTTAGTAGTACCTAACTGTATAACTGTTCCAAGTTCAATTAATGTCTACAATTTTATTCTTTTTTTAAAAGATTTTGTTTATTTGAGAGAGATAGAGCACAAGCAGGGGGAGGGCAGAGGGAGAAGGAGTCTTCTCCACTGAGCAGGGAGCCCGACCTGAGCTAAAGGCAGATGCTTTACTGACTGGGCCATCTAGGCACCCCAATGTCTGCTTTTAAAGAAGGCACACAGAAATGGTTCAAGCCTAGGAAAGTCCAGATCACTACTGTAAAGGAGACATATTCTTCCTAATAATATCAATACTTTATAGGCACTAACAAGAGCTGTTTGTTTACTGTCATTATTGACAAATTATTTTAAGAGAAATAAGGAGTGATGCTCACATTATTATTGGACAGTTCTGCTAGTCTCACTTGGGCTCATTCATGTATCTGGCAGGTCAACTGGTAGTCTGATCTAGTTTGGGCTTTGCTGGGACTGCTTTCAGTTGCTTCCATCCTTCCTTTGGGACCAGCAGACCAGCCTGGTTGTGATGATACCAGAACAGCAAGAGTATGCCAGCCATTTGCACAAGTGCTTTTCATGATTCTTCTTATATTCAAGTTTGCTTGGCCAACATTCCCATTGGACAAAACAAGTCACACCTGAGTTCACATTGGGAACATACTGCAAAGTTCTGTGTCAAAGGGCATGAATTGCATAAAGGGTAAAGAATTGGAACCACTGTTGCAATCTCTCCTATCCTATAAATATCTCAATTACCAGATCATAATTTGTCTTTTCTACCCTACTTGAGGGCAAAGAGTTTTTCCCATTACAAAAATCATAGCAGCTATCAGTTAGTTATTAAACACTACTGGGGGCTAAGTGCCATGCTTGGTGCTTTATATATTAGCTATAATTCTCACAATTCTGTAATCATATTTTCTCCATTTTATAGGTGAGAAAAGTAGGCTTAGAGAAATTGAGTTTCCAAAGTAGAATTTGGGTCCAGATTCCTTTGACTTCAAAGCCAAACCCTTTCTATTTTAACATACTGTCCTTAATTCCCTTATATATTTCCCATAGTGCTAAGGGCTTATGTATATTCCCCCACAGGTTCTTGAATGTATAGCATGTGTAGTATTTGTAGAATTGGACTCTATTTTTATATTTTGGTTTACTTGGAAGAGATATTTTCTGGTTATTGGATAGATTAAAATGTGTTTGGTTGCAATTTATCAGCAGCTAAATAGATGTTATTTAGAGACCCTATGTCTTTCTATCTCTTTTCTCTGTCTTTACGTTGTCAGCTTCATCCTATGGTGGTTGTCATTCTACTCAAAAAGTAGCTGCCACCAATTTACATGCTATATACATTTTTTCTTCCATATCCAAGATGGAAGTGTGGGACATTGCCAAAGATAGTAGACAGAGAGAGAGATACTTTGACACAGATTATGCATCATCTCCTAATGTCTTCTTTTTAAGCTTGTTAAGAAAGGCACAAAGAGGGAAATATCCTCATATAATCAAATAGTTCAGGGAACCTCTTTGTGCAGAACCTTTTGGTGCCTAGAAGATTGGACGTTTGGGGAATGAGTGGGGTGTAAGTTCAGGTAGGAATCTTAAGTGACAATATTCTGTGCTCAAAAGAGTCAGCAAAATAATTACTTGGCAGAGGTTTTGGAGTCTCTCTTGCCTTTTCTACCATGCAGAAACTATGCTTTTCTTACCGTTCCAGTAAGAACCACTCAGCTACAGACACAGCAATTACTTGGCCTGTGACGGTATTCATTCTCTTTATAGCAAAGTCACTTCAATCAGCCAGATACTTGGTACTAAAAGACACTTTTGGAGCTCTTAGCTCATGAGGGAGTGGATCAGTCCTGCAGGTGGCTGAAAAGAACTTTTTATTCACATAGCCCTCATCCTCTTCTCACCATTTCTACCCCTACTATACACCTTCTTTCTTTTTTAAAGAATACTTTGGAAATTCTTTGTCTATGTGGGTTCACATGCATTGTTTCTGAGTTGTTTTTTGTCAGACTTATAAGAAGCCTTATATAATCAGAGAGTTTATAATGAAAGGAAACTCTGTCGGTTCAGTGACCAAACTCATGCATTATTTATAAAAGTGTGCAGCCAGACCCTGATTCCAGTTTCTTGGTGTCCTGTGATATTGCTATTAGTTGTGCCTGCTTTTTTTTTTTTTTTTTTTTTTTTTTTTTTTGTTCTGTGTGGTCCAGTACAGAGTATTCGTGGCCTTATGTACCCAGCCAGATGTGGTATTGTCTGGTGCCTGCCTTGGGTTAACTTTTGCAGCATAGCCATACCTATCTTTCAAGCATGGGATGACTTTGAGGAAGCTATTTCTACCACATGCTAGTTAAGAGGACACTCTAGATGTAGCAACAATGAATGATTGCTCCTATTGACTCAAGACTTCTAAAGGAGTGGTGAATGTAGGAGAAATGACAAGATGTGAATTAACACCTGCAAGGGAAGAAAGAAATTCCATTTACACATACCACTTTGAGTGATTCTGCTAGGCTCTGGGCTTATCAGGATGGAAAAGAAGCCTGTTCCCCTAGTTATTGATGTATAACAAACTACCCTAAAACTTAGTGATTTAAAACAACCATTTTATTTTGCTTGTGATTTTTGTAGGTCGGGACTTTGAAAGGGCTCTGCTGGGTGTCTGGTCCACATGTATCAGCTAGAGGACCCACTTCCAGGATGGCTGCTTCATTCACATATCTGGTGCTATGGTGAATGAAGGTGGCTTGGCCCCTGTCTTACACTACATGGTATCTCATTCACTAGGTCATCTCCATATAGCTTGAGCTCTCCTGAGCTTCCCACAGCTTGGTGATCTCAAGATAGTTAGACTTTATATATGGTGACTAGTGAGAGGTACAGGCCACGTAAGTGGAAACTGAAAGACTTCTTATGACCTACTTTGGAAGTTCCAGAATGTCACTTATGCTGCATTCTCTTGGTCAGTTCTGATTCACAGGGAGGGGAATTATTAGACTCTACATCTCACTGACCATTTTATTCCACTGCAATGTGTTTCATGAACTCAGTGTTTAGTGACCGGGGTAGTAAGAAATTTCTTACTATGTCCTTCTTTAAAAGCTATTTAAAAATGAAAAAAAATAAAAGCTATTTTTAAATATCCATGGGGCATCTCAGGTGCCTCAGCGGCTTATCGCTGCCTTCAGCCCGGGCGTGATCCTGAAGACCTGGGATTGAGTCCCACGTCGGGCTCCCTGCTCCTCCCTCTGCCTGTGTCTCTGCCTCTCTTTTTCTCTCTGTGTCTCTCATGAATCAATAAATAAAATCTTAAAAAATCCAGCCATTACTCCATACTGTTAATTAACTCTTAGATCTCCATATATATTTATAGTTATTATAGTTCATATTCATTTTTTCTGTCATCTCGTTTTCCACTCAATTATTTTACTAATATTTTATTTTTAATTAATTTTATTATTTTTTAAAGATTTTATTTATGTATTTATTCATGAGAGACACACAGAGAGAGGCAGAGACAGATAGACAGGAAGTCCAATGTGGGACTCGATTCTGGGACTCCAGGATCATGCCCTGAGCCACAGGCAGATGCTCAACCACTGAGCCACCCAGGTGTCCCTAATATTTCATTTAAAAAAAGATTTTATTTATTTATTCATGAGAGACACAGAGGCAGAGACACAGGCAGAGGAAGAAGTAGACTCCGTGCAGGGAGCTCAATGTGGGGCTCGATACTGGGACTACAGGATCATGCCCTGAGCCAAAGGCAAATGCTCAACTGCTGAGCTACCCAGGCATCCCTTTACTAATATTTCAAATATAACATAGCTCAGTTAGATCACTCTTTTTAATCTTACCATTTCTTTTTTTTTTTTTAAGATTTTATTTATTCATGAGAGACACGGCGGGCGGGGGGGAGAGACAGACAGACAGAGACATAGGCAGAGGGAAGAGAAGCAGGCTCCATGCAGGAAGCCCCATGTGGGACTTGATCCCGGGACTCCAGGATCACGACCTGAGCTGAAGGCAGATGCCTAACCGCTGAGCCACACAGGTGTCCCTCAATCTTACCATTTTTTATTGTTAGAATACTTATTCCTCCAAATAAAAACTACAGAATTGGTTTTTATATTTTCTCATTTCTTGAATTTAATCATTTCCCAATCCTATTATTTTCTTTGTGATATCTTTCTTACTCTTCTTTCTCTGCATGTTATTCCATGCCTTGATTCCTACAAAGGCTTTGGCTGGTTTTCCTATCTCTAATCTTTCTTTGCTTTAGTTTGATATATGATTACTCAAATAATCCATTAGGCATACTTTGATAATGTGATGCTTCTGTTTAAAAACTTCTGTTTAGGGGATCCCTGGGTGGCGCAGCGGTTTAGCGCCTGCCTTTGGCCCAGGGCACGATCCTGGAGACCGGGATCGAATCCCACGTCGGGCTCCCGGTGCATGGAGCCTGCTTCTCCCTCCTCCTGTGTCTCTGCCTCTCTCTCTCTCTGTGTGTGACTATCATAAATAAATAAAAGTAAAAAAAAAAAAAAAAACAAACAAAAAACTTCTAAAAGAAATAAAAAAAAAAAAACTTCTGTTTAGGGGCTCCTGGGTGACACAGATGGTTGAGCATCTGACTCTTGGTTTCACTCAGGTGGTGATCTCGGGATTGTGAGATCGAGCCCCATGTGAGGCCCTGTGCTCAGTGGGGAGTCTGCTTGAATTTCTCTCTCCCTCTGCCCTACCTCATTTCCCCTGTACATATTTCTCTCTCTCTCTCTCTCAAAAATAAATAACTCTTAAAAAATTCTTTAAAACTTCTATTTAGCAGTCTAGACTCTCTTTGATTTCAAAATACACATCCCCCCCCCTTTAGTTAGGCAGGTCTTTCTGCTCTTTTCTGCACATACTGGCCTTAAATGTGCCTTCCAGAAACTGGGATGCCCTTATTTCTCTTCTTCCTCCCACTTTCCAAGTGATGTCAAATCCCATGCTCTCTAACGGAGCTCAGTCTCCTAAATAAGGCCAGTGATAATGCTTTGTGTGGCTGGGCCCATCGTATATGTTTAGGATGTTTGTAGTTAGTTGTTTAGTGTAGACTCAGCTCTCAGAAGGCTGAATTAGCCCCAGTGGAAAGAGCTCAAGGTTAGAGCGAATCACTCTGTGTGAAATGTGTAAAATGTCACATTTCCAGTTGTTTCACAATTAAAAGTTTATTTCATTTATACTTGTAAAAAATAGATAAAAACATTCTTATAAATACCTTGTGGCATCTTTTTTAAAAAGGTAGCTATAATTTTTTGGTTTGGCCATTTAGTAATAAAAAAAAATCTCTAAATTGTGGCACATATTTTCTGCCCTTATTTTTAGTAACTCCCTATGACATTTGAGAAACAAGAATTTAAGGTTGGCAGTCTAACCCACAAATAATAGAATAGTTTAGGTTACTTTATTCTTTTTTTTTAAGATTTTATTTTATTTCATTTTTTTATTTTTATTTTTTTAATTTATTTATTCATAGAGACACAGCTAGAGAGAGAGGTAGAGACACAGGCAGAGGGAGAAGCAGGCACCACGCAGGGAGCCCAATGTGGGACTCGATCCCGGGTCTCCAGGATCACGCCCTGGGCTGCAGGCGGCGCTAAACCGCTGCGCCACCCGGGGCTGCCCAAGATTTTATTTATTTATTCATGAGAGACACACAAACAGAGAGAGAGAGACAGAGACACAGGCAGAGGGAAAAGCAGGCTCCATGCAGGGAGCCTGATGTGGGACTCAATCCCGGAACTCCAAGATCATGCTCTAGGCCGAAGGCAGGCACTAAACCGCTGAGCCACCCAGGGATCCCTAGTTTACTTTATTCTTAAAGCAGTTTACTCCCTGACTTGCTAGCTTGCTTCTGGCTCATTTACTCAATTCAGAAAATATTTTTTGGGCTTCTACTACGTATTTAGCACCATTCCAGGCACTGGGAATATGATAATGAACAAATAATAATCTCTGCCCTCTGGAACTTACATTGTGATAAGCAGAGGGGTAGGTGGGAGAGTTAGACTATACAGGAAACAAATTGTAATATATGTGGTTTAAGTGCCATGGGGTTTGCAGTGGACAGGGAAGGTCTCAGAGAAAAAACAAAAATTAAGGAGGTAAGGGAACTAGCTGCATGAATATCTGGGAAAAGAATGTTCTAGGAAGTGGGAACAGCAATGCAAAGACATGGAGGCAGAAATGTGCCTGGTATTGTCGAAGAACTCCAAGGAGGGTGACGTGGCTGCAGTGGAGCGAGTAAAGGACAGTAGATGGAGGTAAGAGTGGAAATGCGGGCCAGATCACACAGTCTTGTAGATCATTGTAAGAGCTTCAGCTTTTACTCAGGCTGAATTGTGAAATCCTTGGGAGCTTTTGGTTAGAGCTGTGATATGATGTAACTTATCTTTTAAAAAGATAACTACTGTGAGGGTAAGGTGAATAAACTGAAAAAGAAGACAAGGGTGAAAGCAGAAAGACTAGTAGAGATGATTGCAGTAAAGTCTGTGCAGTAAATAAGGACTATGCAGAAAGGGTGAGAGATGGTGGTAACTTGGACCAGAGTGCTGCTGGTGATTCTGGATCTATTTTGAGGGTAAGCTAGGCTTTCCTGATGCATTAGGTATGGGATATGAGAAGATAAAAGGAGTCAAGGATAACTCTGAGGTTTTTGGTCAGAACACCTGAAGGGTACAGTTGATATTAATGGAGCTAGGGAAGATTATAGGATGTACAAGATGGGAGGGGATTGAGAGGTCAGTTTTAGCAGGTTGAGTTTGAAATATTTATTGGACATACAGGTGGTGATAACTTCATAGAGCATGGGGATTCCAAGGAATACTCTGAGTGATACCTTCCTTGTTCAGATCCTGTTTGTCAGCGTCTTCTTTAGAAAACATCTCCCTGGTTTGGAAGGAGGCATCTTTTAGCAACTGCTGTATTACTTTCTGAGTAATGATAATGAAAAAATCACTAAGTTGTCTGTCTTTCTTTTTTCCTATTTTATCCTATGTTTACTAGACTTTAAGCTCCTTGGGCTTCATTATTTTTTTCACTACTCAGTCTTCAACAGGCATATAAAGGCATGCAATAAATACTAGTTGGGTGAGCAGATAAATGTATGAATGAATGAATGAATGAATGAATACTGCTTCCCACAGTTGAACTTAACAGCAGTTAATCTGTTTGCCACAAAGACATTTGCCTCTTTTAAGGTGGTTTTGGCCATTCATTTGATGCATCAAATGATGCATTCTCATTCTCAGTGTTGGTAATGATAGGACAGCAAGAGGATTTAAAAAATGCTTAAGGGATTTCTCACTAATCTTTCTCCTTATCCTCTCTATGACTATGAGACTAGTGTGGCAATTGAATTCATAAAGTTCTTTTTGAGTTTCCCCTAAACCAGTTTCTAACAGAAGTTTTGACAAGTGTGCTTTTCTTAACTTGATAAGTGGTATCATTCACAGGAATTGGGTCTGTGTAGGCCCTTGAGTGCTGTTCTAAAGTAGTTTGGACCCTGTAGCAAGACTGGAAGGACAGAGGAAGGATGGTATACCTCTCCTACATTCCTGCTACTCAAGGGCATTTCAGCATTCCTACACCAGATACATCATCACTGTCTGCACTTTCTGTGTTTACTTGTTCTTTATGTTGGTCTTTTCTTGTTATCATTATTTGCTTATATAGAAAATTCTTAGATCAGTGATTTCCAAAGGGAATCATAAGCATTTCTTTCTTGAACATGCCCATTTTAGCATATTTCACTTTCCTAAAGAAATGGCTTATGTTTATTTTCTACCCAACAAACAATTACTAAGCAGTTGCTTTATGTTAAGGGCCAATTTAGATCAACTTCAAAAATGAAAAGCTAGTCTATGAAGGTGGCAGAACAATTGTCTAAAGGTGGGCACCCGAGTGGCTCAGTTGATTAATTACCTGCCTTCAACTCAGGTCATGATTTCCGGATCCTGGGAGCAAGCCCCACCTCAGGCTCCCTGCTCAGTGAGAAGTCCGCTTCTCTCTCTGTTCCTCCCCTTGTTTGTGCTCTCTCTCATGAATAAATAAATAAAATCTTAAGATTTTAAGAGAGAGAGAGAGAGGGAGAGAGAGAGAGAGAGAGAGAGAGAGAGAGAGGCAGGCTCCATGCAGGGAGCCCTAGGTGGGACTCGATCCTGGGACCCTGGGATTACGACCTGGGCCGAAGGCAGGTTCTCAACTGCTGAGCCACCCGGGCATCCCTTCCAGCTCTTTTTCATCTTCTACTTTCTGTTTCTATTATTTTGACTGCTTCAGGTACCTTATAGAAGTGGAATCATACAGCATTTGTCTTTTTGTGACAGGCTTATTTCACTCATGATAATATCTGAAAGGTTTATCCATGTGGTAACATGTGACAGGATTTCCTTCCTTCCTTTTTTTTTTAAAATTTTTATTTATTTATGATAGTCACACACACAGAGAGAGAGAGAGGTAGAGACACAGGCAGAGGGAGAAGCAGGCTCCATGCACCGGGAGCACGACGTGGGATTCGATCTCGGGTCTCCAGGATCGCGCCCTGGGCCAAAGGCAGGCGCTAAAACGCTGCGCCACCCAGGGATCCCGTCCTTCCTTCCTTTTTAAGAATAAAAAATATCCATTGTGAATATATACCACTCATCTGTTGGTGGACATAAGCACAGTGTTTAATACAAATCTAATTTTGTTTCTCCCTGCATAAACCCTTCCATGTCTCCTCATTGCCCTGAGGGTCAAGTTAAAACACCTGATTCTACTACTGCTTATCTGTGTAGCTTCACTGCTCACTTCTGTGACCTTTTTGCTGTCTCAATTGTGTACCACAGTTATACTGAACTTTTTCAGTTCCATAAATGGCACATGACCCTTTCCACTTCTGGGCCTATGTACCAGCTCTTCTCTCTACCTAGAACACAACCTCTCTATCTCCCATTGGCCTTGCCCACTCCTACTTAACTTATTTTCTCTTGGAAGCCTTTTCTGATCTCCTAAGGTTGGGTACCCCTCCTGTATACTTCCATATTACAATAGCATTTATCATTGATTTTTATTCACTGCTTGTGCATATAGATTATAAATTCCTTAAGGGCAAGGACCATTTTTTTTACATTGGTATCAGTTGGTTCCTAGCATACATACTGCCTGACAAATGATAGCTGCTTATCATATTTGTTGATTGAATGAATAAATGAATAATCAGTGGCATTTTCTGGCTCAAAACCTTCAGTGATTTCTTCATTGATTACAGTGTTGTTTTATAAGTTTAATTGCTTACCAGAATTGCTTAGGGGCTTTTGAGAAAGTGCAGATACCAGGACCTCACACAAGACCCACTGAATTAAAGTCTTGGGAGAAGCCCAGACATCTAAAAACTTTATTAATTTATAGGGTGCAGGGACACCTGAGTGGCTTAGTGGTTGAGCGTCTGCCTTTGGCTCAGGGCGTGATCCCGGGTCTGGGGTTTGAGTCCCATATCAGCCTCCCTGTGAGGAGCCTGCTTCTCCCTATCTATGTCTCTGTCTCTTTCTCTGTGTCTCTCATGGATAAATAAATAAAATCTTTAAAAAAAATCATGAAGTGCATAGGTTATCCTGTGCACAGTGAAGGTTAAAATATAGAATTCAGGATAAACTCTTAGCTCAGTATCCTAGTCCTCTGTGCCTTTAGCATCATACCTTTTTTCTAAGTCTTTAGCAAGTACTCTCTCATTCAGACAAACTGATTTTCATGTGTTTACTAATGTAGTCTACATTTTTTGCCTCCTTATTAATATTTTTTCATCCTGGGATGTACTCTTTCTCTTTATCCTATAGAAATCATCTCTCCCTTTAAGACTTTGCTCAAAGTCCACTCATTTCTCCCTAAAACTTTTTTTTTTTTTATTTATGATAGTCACAGAGAGGCAGAGAGGCAGAGACACAGGCAGAGGGAGAAGCAGGCTCCATGCACTGGGAGCCCGACGTGGGATTCGATCCCGGGTCTCCAGGATCGCGCCCTGGGCCAAAGGCAGGCGCCAAACCGCTGCGCCACCCAGGGATCTCATCTCCCTAAAACTTTTCCTGATTCTTTCTTTGCCATTGTTTGCTTTCCCCTCCTTGCCAGATTTGGTCATAGTGTTTCCTTCCATAGTGATCTTCTCATATGTAGTTGGGTTTTCTTTTTTTTTTTTTTCTTTTTGTACCTCTCTTATTACATATTATGCCATGTATTAAAGTTATTTTTGCTTTGGTTTCCCTATATTTTTAAAAGATTTTATTTATTTATTAATAATAATTATGAATTATTATTCATAGAGAGAGAGAGGCAGAGACACAGGCAGAGGGAGAACCAGGCTCCATTCCATGCAGGGAACCCAACGTGGGACTTGATCCTGGGTCTCCAGGATCACGCCCTGGGCTGAAGGCGGCACTAAACCACTGAGCCAGCGGGGCTGCCCTGGTTTCCCTATATTAATGTAAGCTTCCAGAGTAGACCCCAAACCCTGGAGTCAAAAGGCTTGGGTTAGGGATCCCTGGGTGGCGCAGCGGTTTGGCGCCTGCCTTTGGCCCAGGGCACGATCCTGGAGACCCGGGATCGAATCCCACATCGGGCTCCCGGTGCATGGAGCCTGCTTCTCCCTCTGCCTATGTCTCTGCCTCTCTCTCTCTCTGTGACTATCATAAATAAATAAAATTTAAAAAAAAAAAGGCTTGGGTTAAAAATCCAGGCTCTACCATTAACAGTTGAATAACTACAGGCAAATTATTTAGGCTTGATTTCCTCATATATAAATTTTTTTTTAAAGGATAGCAATGTTTCAGGATGTTGCAAGGTTCAAATGAGGTAACTATGAAAGTGCCTTATAAAACCAATTAGTTGCTGGTTAATATAGGGATAGTATTTTACTCATCTGTATATTCATGATCTCCCAGCAGTACTTTGTAGTTAGAAAGCACTTTGTAGATATTGACTGAAAGATTGGATAGGGGGAAAAAGAAACACATTTTATACCATCTAAAAAGCAAAGTGGAGGTAAATTTTCTTTTAAAAATACGTTTAAAAATGTATTTTAGAGCCTGTAGGAATGGCTAGAACTCTTGCTTCATGAATGGAATAATTTCTAAATGGCTTTTGCATTGTTTAATTATAACACCTCTTGCATCATCATCCTTTGTCACTAATTTGCTCAACAACTTATTTTCCATCCAGATTAGCTAGTCAAACATGTATTTCTGGTATGCCCCAAAGGAACAGAACTGGGCACTGGACTTTTGGAAATAGAAATAAAACAATAGACATACTACTTACCTGCTAATAAGTCAATTAAAGTTTTGGATAAGAAAATATTTCATTTTTTTAAACCAATAATTTATTGCAGTTGGCAGTACCAGGGACACTTTAAAAACAAACACAACTTTTTTTTTTAAAGATTTATTTATTAGGGGGAGAGAGAGAGCTAGAGAGAGCAAGCAGGGGGAGGGGCAAAGGGAGAGAATCCTCAAGCGGACTCCATGCTGAGCATGGAGCCCAATGCAGGACTTGATCCCAGGACCCTGAGATCGTGACCTGAGCCAAAATCAACAGCCAGATGCTCAATCTAACTGTGCCACCCAGGTGCCCCCAAAAAACTTTTTTCTGCTTATAAAATCAGTCTTCTTATAAACGAGGTGCCACCCAGGCGCTCCCAAAAACTTTTTTCTGCTTATAAAATATGTCTGCTTATAAACGAGACATACTCGTTAAAGAAATAGCTAATATTTCTGGGATGTTAAGTGTTACATGTATTTTCTTTTTTCATCCTTATGGCAACCTTCTGAGATATAGTCATTATTACTGCTATTTTATGTAAAAAGCTGAGAATTACATAAGATTTGAAAAGTGATTCTCCCACTTTTTATTTATACATGAGAGAGACACACACAGAGAGAGGCAGAGACATAAGCAGAGGGAGGGAGAAGCAGGCTTCATGCAGGGAGCCCGATGTGGGACTCAATCCCAGGACTCCAAGATCCATCACGCCCTGGGCGAAAGGCAGGTGCTCAACCACTGAACCACCCAGGCATCCTGGAGTAGCTTTTCCTAATGACCTTCCCACATCCAGATTATGAGTTGGCTTCTGGTTCTCTTTGTTAGCACTCTTTCCTTTTTTCTTTCCTTTTTTCATCGTAGCACATCTTAGAACATACAATTCTTCATTTATTTATTTATTTATTTTAGATTTTATTGATTTTTTGAGAGAGAGAAAGAACAAGTAGGCAGAGGAGCAGAGGGAGAGGGAGAAACACACTGAGCTGAGCAGGGAGCCAGACTCGGGGCTGATTCCAGGACCTCAGGATCATGACGTGAGCCATAGAGAGACACTTAACCAACTGAACTACCCAAGTGCCCCAGAATGTGAGGGTGTTTAGTTACCTATTTGACTCTTAGCCTTTGGAAGAGATTTTTCCCTGCACTTGGAGTGACTATTGGGCTGGGAAGCTGTCTCCCACATAGCAAGTTGGAACCTTTTCTCCCTTTCTATCCCTCTACCTACCATTTGCCACTAGAAGATACCCTTTGAGCTTGTAGTGTGCTTCCTTTAACTTTTGCTTGATTTATTCCTTATTCAGAGCCCAAGTGGTGTGCTAATATAGGCAGAATCGGTAGAATAAATGATTGGTTCATTTGAAGATACAGTTCCTTTGATATAAGTCACCTTAATTAGAAACTTAGTTTCTGGGGTAGCCCAGGTGGCTCAGTGGTTTAGCGCCGCCTTCAGTCCAGGGCCTGATTCTGAATATCTGGGATCGAGCCCCACATCGGGCTCCCCGCATGGGGCTTGCTTCTCCCTCTACCCTCTCCGCACACCCCCCCCCCATGTCTCTAATGAATAAATAAATAAAATCTTTAAAAAGAAAGAAAGAAAAGAAAGAAAGAAAGAAAGAAAAAGAAAAAAGAAAAGATAGAAGAAAGAAACTAGTTTCTTTTGGTTTCTATTTTCATTTTGTCCACTGTCAAGCCCCTATTCCTCAGATCTGGTTGGGAGGCAGGGTGTGTTTGTCTTCCTTAATGGATTGCTTTGTTTACTCTGAGCTCAATCACCAAGTGAATGTCAAAGATTCCTATGCGGATCTGCAGAGTGCAGGGTTATAGTAGATATGGGATAGCAGGCTGGGCGGAAAAGTGATTTTAATCATGAACTTAGGGATTTGGGGATAGGAAAGCAGACTGGATGGAGTGGTTAGGAACCCTGGCCTCATCTTAAATCATGTCTGTGACCATTGATTGTGAATAGAGCTTCACTGGGTAAAGGGAACAGTCTTAGTATTTCTTAGCTTATTTCTTTGAGAAGATTTATTCTACATATTTATCTTTTAATATTTACTTTATTTAAACAAATTTGTTTTTGATTATGAGATGTTTAATGGAACAGTTAAAAATCTGTGGGGAAAACTTAATCACACTATTTTGAATCTTTTGGGTAAACAGTCATTTTGATGTTTATAGTAGCTGATAGGGATTGAAAAACACTCCTGCCACTTCAGCTTTGTTAAGCAAACATATTCTTTAAGCAGTGAATGGGCTTTATACTAAATATCTATCTATGGAAAGTGTGAATGAAGAGCGGGAGATATCTTTATGGCTTCTTTAAGTTGTTGATAAAAGAAATACCTTCTGTAATTTCCAGAAGATCATCTCAGTTATATTTAAGTCATGTGATTTTGACCACTCTAAGGAATTTGCTAATAGGATGATAAGTATCCTCAGAGTTTTATATTACTGAGTGGCCAAATGCACTGTTTTGTATTTCATTTTATTTCCAATGCTACCATAGTATTTGCCACAAAGTAGGCATTATTATTATTATTTAAATAATTTAAAGTAATCTCCACACCCAAAATGGGGTTTGAACTCACAACTGTGAGATCAAGAGTTACACACCCTACCAACCGAGCCAGCCAGGTGCCCCCAATAGTAGGCATTATTAAGTATTTGTTTTGGAGGACACCTCAGTGGCTCTGTGGTTGAGCATCTGCCTTTGGCTCAGGGGGTGATCCCCGGTCCAGTCCAGGATGGAGTCCCACGCTGGGCTCCCTGCAGGGAGCCTGCTTCTCCCTCTGTCTATGTCTCTGCCTTTCTCTCTCTCTCTCTCTCTCTCATGAATAAATAAGTAAAATCTTAAAAAAATAAATATTTGTTTTGGATGGTACTTACCAGAAAAATTCTCTAAAAGCACACTTCTCTTTTGATCTTAAATTGCATTAATGTCTGAATTGGGATAGCTTCTTTTTTTGGGGGTGGGGGATAGCTTCTAATAAGAGAGAACTTAAAACCTGCTTGCATTTATATAAATGTATTTAATCATTCATTTGTTCATTCAACAATTTATTGTTCACTGGACGCTGGGCTCTTAAAGTTGAGAAAAACCTGGTCCCTGCCATCAAGGTTATAGTACAATGTGATAAGCAATAGTAGCAATACGTACAGGGGGCTAAAGTGGCACAAAGTATAAAATGGGGTATTAGGAAATGCTTTAGAAAATAAAAGACTTGAGCTAGGTTTAGAAGGATGAATTAACAGAGCTCTGAAGGGGACGAAGAGTATCCTGAGCAGTAGATAAGCATATATGAAGGCAGAGAGAGTGGAATGTTTAAATATGCTGAAACACATTTTGAATTCCCTTTCTCTTTGGTTCAGTTCATTACTACTGACTGTTTCAGTCAGGCAAGCCCTGGTGGACCTCCTGAACAGTGGCAAACTCAGGCTTTGGCAGATGTGGGGATATATGCCTATAGTGGCTGCAGAACCTCCAGCTGAGAACAGGGGGCTCCTTTGGAGCGCAAGCCTCCCACAGGGCGCTCTTGGGATGCCTGTCCTGAAATTACCCAGGGCAGTAACAAAGCTTTCTTTTCTTCTTCAAACCAAGCCAGCAGGATGGGATGTCTGCTAGCCTTTGTGTTTGGAGCCGACCAAAAAACATACAGTGGCTAGCACAATGGCATTGTTGGGCTTCAGTGAAAACTAGGTTGGGGCCCAAGGCCCTCATATGTAGAGGGCTTATCCAAAGAACAGAGGTTTGACAAGTCACTGATTTGGCTATTTGACATTGATGCTGGTTTCTGATGTGTTTCTGGCTTACTGATGGCACATGAGATGGTAGGATCTCTCCCTCTTGCTTCTCTGAACACCTGAATTTGGAATCTCTGAGTGGCCTTTCTTTTCCTTTAGTTCTCATATTTACCACTCAGTTGCTATACCCTTTAGATTCTGTCTCAGCATATTCTAACTCTAGCCCACCTTTTCATGCCTATAATAATAGCAGTGTAAGCTGGGAATTTGGTCACCTCTCCTCTGGACTGTTGCAGTAGCCTCTAAACCTTCTGCTAGTTCCTCCTCTATCCTGCTACCAGCATGATCTTTCTAAAATGTAGTTCGGGACATGTATTAGTTTCCTAGGGCTGCCATAACAAAGCACCACAATGTGGGTGGCTTATAACAACAGAAATTGATTATTTTACAGTTCTGACGGTTGGAAGTCCAAAATCGAAGTGTTGGCAGGGCCATGTTCTCTCTCTGAAAGCTCTGGGGGAAGATCCTTCCTTGTCTCTTCCTAGCTTTTGGTGGTGTTTCTTGGCTTATAGATGTGCCACTCACATCTCTGCCTCCCTTAACACATAACATTTTCCCTGTGTGTCTGTGTCTCTTTTTGTAAAGATACCAATCTTACTGGATTAAGTGTCTACCCTACTTCAGTATGATCCCATCTTTATTTGATTTTCCATCTGCAAAGACTCTGTTTCCCAGTAAGGTCACGTTTACAGTTACCAGGGGCTAGGGCTTGAGCATATCTTTTGGGGAGACGTAATTCAACACATGCCAGATCATAGTATACTTTACTTATACATTTTTAGTGCTCCTGTGATCTGACAAATTAACTATAGGTGTTTCATTGTGATGTTCCAGAACTTCTCTAAAAAAATTATATATTTATAATAATAACAGCAATAGATAACTAACATATACCAAGAACTTTCTTTGACATTTTTCTAAGCATTTTTACACTTCAAGTAATTGAGTCTTCATAATTCTATAGGTTAGGTACTAATCTTTTGGGGGAGCATTAGATACTATTCTTATTTCTACTTTATAGATGAATATTAAAGAAATTGAATGACCAACCTAGTGTCAGAGGTGAGATTCAATCCTAAGGAGCCTAACTCTGTAGTATGTAGGCTTAACCACTATACTGTACCATCCATCTTTTCTTTTTAGCTTCATCCTTTCTCTCTACTTATACCTTATTCAGGAAAAAGAAAAAAAAATGACTACTAATCTCTTCATTTTATCGTTGTGTTCCTTTTGCACAGTGTCTTTCTTATCCCCAGTCCTACATGTTGGCTTCCATGAAATGGAACTGAATCCTTAACAGGGAGTGATTAGTCAGGCCGATGTAGGGATGGGGGAGGAGTGTTCCAGGTAAAAGTACCAGCAGTGTGTGCAAATGTGCAAGTAGGAAGGGGTCAGACCTTTATAAGCAAGAGTGAAAGGCTTTATATTCCATGTTAAGTAAGGGTTGTGGGTTTTATCCTAACAGTAATAGGGCATCATTGAATAATTTTAACAGGGGATTAGCTTCAGGTTGGCATTTCAGAAGGAGTATTTTGGCTGTATTATGGAAAATGGATTGGAATGAGGGCTAAGTCTAGTCAAGATACAAAAAAGGGACAAGCAGACTAGTTAGAAAGCCAATAGAATAACCCAGGGAAGGGGTGATGAAATAAGATATTGATAGTAGGGAGAATGAGTCGTGTCCTAGGAGCTAAACATTATACTGGACATACTTTGTATGCTTTATTTCTTTTAATTACTCCCTGCCTTTAATTAAGCACGAAATCCTGTTGCTTTTACCTCTAAGAAGTCTCCAGATATTAACCTCCTTTCCATTCTTGCTGTCATTGTCTTATTCAGCTCTTCCCACATGAATGATTCCAGAAGCCTCCTAACTGTTTTCCTGGCTTCAATCCCTGACTTTTCCATACAGTTTTTACATTACTGTTAGAATGATATTCTCTATATAGGATATACATTACTGCCTTGTGTGATAAGAAAATTGTTAGTTGATTATCACCTTGACCGGACTGTGAACAAAGGACAGGGACTGGCCCCACTTAGCTTTGTGTTTTCACATAATAGATTTTCAGTGTTTGTGTAGGTGGATGGATAGAGAGATGGATGGATCTTCCTTAGGACAGCCCTGCTAATTAAGTAGTAGCAAATGATCTGTTAGTTAGATAGCAGCACATTTATCTGCCTTGGGTAAATGCCCTAACTTCAGGCCAGTTGGGTAGATTTTTCAAAAAGGAGTAATAATTCTTACAGTTGATATTTTCTTCAGAGCCTCTGAATATGCCTTTGAACCACTATTCGGGGACAAGCTTGCTGGTTGCAGGTATCAGTCCATTGATAATTCAAAGTTAAAAAAAAAAAGCAAGCATTTTGTCATCTTATTCTGATTGGTCATGATTGGGTGAGGCCACTGTAGCTGACTAAACTCAGCAGGAATTAGGAACAAGAGCCCTGGATGTAGGGAGTGTTGCCTCATGGAGAGATAAGGTTGCCTAATGCTGTTCCAGAATATTCTCTATATGGGTATGTTTATCTATCTGTCTCTGAGTTGGTGCCATAAGAACCTATGGGGATATATGGGAAGAACTATTTTCTCAGCCTACACAACTCCCAGCTATCTTTTAGTATCCAACTTAGATGTTACCTCCTCTCAAATTTTGCAAATTCAGGGAGAGTCACTTTCTACTTTCAAACCTCAAGTATTTACCTCTGATAAGGGTTATTGGTATTATTTACTTATATCTGTTATCTTTCAGTGGACTTCTTTAAGGTATAAACTGTTATTCCCACATTTCATATACCCACATTTACTATGTGTAACAGACTCTTCTAATCCCAGAAGGAAAATAATGTTGATGTAAACTGACAGGTTCTTACTGTCATATGGGGGTGACAGGAAATGGAGAAGTGCTCACTGAATGGTTGTAGAAATAACTTTAATTGATATTCCTGAGTGGAGAACTGAGTGTCCACTAATCAGAACCTGTGGCAATTGTTTTTATGGTGATAACATACGATTTTTTTGCATACATAATATTGTTTAGCCTCCAACACACACTTATTTATTGACTACCTTTTGGGAAAAAAGTCTTTAATGAAATCAAGTGTCAAACACAAATTGGATGGTAGAAACTCTGTTGTAATATTTTATTATACCATGAGTTGGAAAGGCAGGTTTTGGTGTAAAGTTGGGGAACCAGTCACTGAGAGGTACTCAGGTACCTCTAACACTTGATTGGCTGACATTATAGTTTTCTGAGCTTGACAGTTTAAAAGGACAACCATTAAAATGTAAAAACTTCTCTCTCTCATGGATGATTTAAATGCATTGCCAGTGTCTTAGGTTGTTTTGAAGAGCTGCTCAAGGGAGTGGTCTGGAAGAAAACACAGTGAAGCCGCTATTAACCTCATCCTGGGAAGTTGAATGTGCAAGCACAGATCTTGCTTCTGCTTCCCACACAGGGATTTGTTCAGAGGACACACCAACTGAGCCTGCACTGGGAGTTGCTTTTGGGGAAGTGAACGTCCCAACTAATGGGCACACAGAGTGTGTAGCAATTTAGAAATCTTCCTTGTTGGCAGATCTCACACTTCCTTTCCTCATACACGCAAAGGTCTTGAGACATTCAGAAGTTGTGGTTTCTGAAGGCCCCAGAGGCTTATCAGCCCCTTCTAAAAATATTCACCAAAGGCAGGCAAGAGAGACAGGTTGTAACAGTAAACTCCATTTAGTTTCCCTCTCTGGTCCTGGTTTGTGCTTCTTCCATCTTGCTTGGGAAAACCAGAGCCTATTAATGGTGTGATTCCTTACCTTGCCTCACCTTTCTCCTCTGCCCTCCCCCTTCTGCCTGGATTGATGGATTTCTCAGGTCTTCAGAGACATTCTAAAAAGGGTAAATATGTGTGGTATGCCTGGGTGGCTCAGCGGTTGAGCGTCTGCCTTTGGCTCAGGGTGTGATCCCGTGGTCCTGGGATCAAGTCCCACATTGGGTTCCCGACATGGAGCCTGCTTCTCCTTCTGCCTCTCTCTGTGTCTCTCATGAATAAAGAAATAAAATCTTAAAAAAAAAAAGAAAAGAGTATATATGTATGTTTCTGAACCAGAATCAGGAGTCCTGGCTTAGCCTGGCCCAGAGAGAATGCAAATACAACCTTTTCGTTGTAATTTTTTCTGCTTGGCCCTCAGTTGGAAAACTTCAGTGGCTCCTGAAGTCAGGCCTTCCATGTCACATTGTCATCATATCAAAGAAGTGAACCACCATCATTTCAGATCTTTCTGACCCTCAGAACTAAAGAAATTTGCATGATTAGATGTCTGCTATATTGCCCCCAAGTACCTTGGAGTTTGCGAGTTCAGTTTCTTTTTAGCTAATGGGCTCCTCAAATATGAACCATGGACAGATTCAACTAAAGAGGTGAAAGGTGCTGTGTTAATGCTGCCATTATGCCTCCTTTTGAGATTTCCAAGATGGATTATCAAGCAGAATGAAGCAGATTGACAGGTTTCCCTTTTGAGAAGTTAGGTGTATTTTTAGCCCTTTCCTCTGGGCCTGATGCGCCTCATGCAAGGATGTGAAGTCCTGCATTGTGCTGCCCCCAACTGGTGCTTTTTGGTGCTTATGTTACCATATCATGACATCTCAGATGATAATGGCACTTAAATTTTTGCTAAGCCCTTTTACATTTTTGTATTAGATTCTCATAATGACATTGTGAGTTATGTGGATCAGGAATTATAATATCTATTTTATAGGTGGGAACACTGGTTGGATAGCTTCATTAGTTGATTTGCCCAAAGGTAGTTGTTTAGAGGTCAAATTGGACTAAAATTCAGATATCTTGCCTGCTATCCCTTTAGGTTCCCTAGTCTTTAGAAAATTCAGTATCACCCCCCAAAAAAAATCGGTATTAAGAGCTTAATTTTAGGCTTAGAGGAATTTTCTATTTTTCTCTCATGGAAGGAAAAGGTAGATAATAATATATCACGTAAGGTTTGAATAAATTCATGACCTAATTGGCAGAAATTTTTGAGCTCCTGTTCTGTATGAGGCTCTTTGACTCAGATGCTGTGATCTGTAGCTGATGTTAGGTTAGCTAACAGGTAAAGAACATGGACTCTGGGCCAAACTGCCTGGGTTTAAACCCTGGCTCTTAACTTTTAACTGCCTCTTATAAAATGAGAATAATAGTATAATTATTTCATTAGTTTATGTGCAGAGTGAATGAGATAATTAATGTACAGTTCTTAGACTAGTACCTGGACAGAGTAAGCACTCTGTGAATATTAGCTGTTCCTATTGGTTGTTTTGTTGCTATTGTTGTTATTATTACTCTTACACTTATTATCATCTCTATATAAATACATTTTTTGCTTTTTTTTAAGCAAAGCAGCGCTTCATGGGTATATGGAAATGATGAAAAGCCAAATTTATTGGAAGAGTACATCTGCACATAGTTTCTCTATAGCCTTATCTTCTGCTCTTCTGTTCACTTTGGTCTTACTCTAGTCTTTATCATAGTTTCCTGTGACTTAGTTGTAAGTCCAGTGGACACTTTTTGTGCTCACCTTACTATTTTTTTAAGATTTTATTTATTTGTTCATGAGACACACAGAGAGAGAGGGAGAGACACACAGGCAGAGGGAGAAGCAGGCTCCATGCAAGGAGCCCAATGTGGGACTTGATCCCAGAACTCCAGGATCAGGCCCTGGGCTGAAGGCAGGCCCTAAACCGCTGAGCCACCCAGGCGTCCCATTCGTGCTCACCTTACTTGATCTGTATAGCACTTGATACTTCTGGTCATTTCCGCTTTGGAATGTTCTCCTTGGCTTCTACGGTAACATTCTTGCTTGGTTCTTCCTTTGCCTGCTCCTTTAAATGTTACCACTCCTTAAGATTCTGTTAATTTCTCACCTTATGTTAACCCCTGGACAACTTCCATGACTTGACTTCTGTGACCACTTCATCTCAGTGTTACTGCCTCCTAATTGTTGGTCTCTACCTCAGACTTTGTTCCTAAATTTTAGGCTCTTTTTAAGACATCTCCACCTTGGCTGTCCCACAAGTCCTTTAACTCAACATATCCTCACTGACCTCACTCTTTTAACCATGCTGCTGCTTCTAAAACCTGCCCTTCTCTCTATTTTGTAGATATTTAATAATGGCATCCAGGGACCAATAGCCCAGGATCAACCTAGAGATTTTCATTGCACTAATCCCCCCGATCCAGACAGTCATCAAGTTTTGTGTTTGTGTGTTGTTGTTTTAACTCTGCCATATAAGCCATGTCTTGAATCTTACTCTGTTCCAGTGTTTCCACTATTACCTTAACTGGGGCACCCTTCTTTTACCAGGATTATTGCAATAATTCACTGTTTACCCTTCTCCTTACTCTCCATCTAAGGCATTGATCATACCATTGCTTAAATAATCTTTTCTTTGAAAAGCAAAGATGAAGATTTTGCTCTTCTGCTTAAAAGGCTTATTTTGTTCCAACAGGATAAAGTCCATATATCTTAGCAAAGCATATTGGCTTCACCAAGTTTCTACTGTTTGCATACTCTGACTATATTGAGTGTATTAGTCTCCTGAATATACCATGCTCTTAATCTATAACTTTGCATATACTGCTCCCTCTATATGGATTGTCTTTCTTTTCCGCTCCCCCAGGTCATCCTTTTGATTCCCTTATTTCCTTTGTATAGCTTCCTCTGACATACCCAGATTGATTTTCTAACCTTATTCTCTGCACTCATGGCACTGTCATACTTGTACAAAGCTATATTTTAGCATTTACTACATGATATTGTTTGTGCCCCTTAATAGATTGTCATCTCCTCAAAGGAAGGGTCTTTGTATGCAGCACCTACCATAGTACCTGCAAAATAAGCCTTGAGCAACTTAAAAAAAATGTTTTTTAATGTAGAATCTTTATCCTCTAATGGTTTCACCACCAGCCTAAATGTACCTGACAGATGATGGCTGAGTTTTTCCCTTTGTTTTGCAGTATATCAACTCTGGAAACCTGGAACAATTGCTAGACAGTAACCTGCATTTGCCGTGGACTGTGAGGGTGAAACTGGCTTATGATATAGCAGTGGGTCTCAGCTACCTTCACTTCAAAGGCATTTTCCATCGGGACCTCACATCTAAGGTATGAAGGCATCGCTTGCACAACTCTTTGAGACACTGTCTTCCATTTCCAAGAGAGCTCTGTTAAGAAAGCAATAATTAGGGCAGCCCAGGTGGCTCAGCAGTTTAGCACTGCCTTCAGCCCAGGGCGTGATCCTGGAGACCCAGGATCAAGTCCCGCATTGGGCTCCCTGCATGGAGCCTGCTTCTCCCTCTGCCTGTGTCTCTGCCTCTCTCTGTCTCTCATGAATAAATAATAAAATAAAATCTTAAAAAAAAAAAAAAAGGAAAGAAAGAAACCAATCATTAGGGACGCCTAGGTGGCTGTCAGTTAAGTGACTGTCTTCAGCTCAGCTCATGATCCCAGGGGCCTGGGATGGAGCCCTATGTTGGCTCCCTGTACAGGGGGGAGCCTGCTTCTCCCTCTTCCTGCCCCCTCCCCCGCTTGTGCCCTCTCTTGCTCACTCTCTTTCTCTCTCTCTAAAAGGACTAAATAAATTTTTTTTTTTAAAAAAAGGAAGCCAAGGGATCCCTGGGTGGCTCAGCAGTGGAGTGTCTGCCTTCAGCTCAGGGCGTGATCCTGGAGTACCGGGATCGAGTCCCACATCGGGCTCCCTGCATGGAGCCTGCTTCTCCCTCTGCCTGTGCCTCTGCCTCTCTCTCTCTCTCTGTGTGTCTCTCATGAATAAATAAATAAAATCTAAAATAAATAAATAGAAATAAATAGAGAAGGAAACCAATCATTAATGAGCTTTGAAATGATGGAAATCTCTTATAGATTTAACATTTAATCACAGAGGTTAGGGATGCCTGGATTGCTCAGTGGTTAAAGCATCTGCCTTAAAAAAAAAAAAAAAAGGCACCTGCCTTTGGCTTAGGTTGTGATCCTGGGGTCCTGGGATTGGGTCTTGCATCGGGTACCCTGCAGGGAGCCTGCTTCTCCCTCTGCCTGTGTGTCTCTGCCTCTCTCTGTCTCTCATGAATAAGTAAATAAAATCTTTAAAAAACTATAATAATAATCAGAGAATACACCTTACTACTCAGTGCAGCTAGTCCTTAGAAAGCCAATATTGGCTCACAGCAGGTACCTTTCAGTGCTGAGCCAGGCAACACGTACATCTTAGGAATCTTGGTGCTTGACTCCAGTGTGAATGAGTGTTGCAGGAGCAGTTGACAAGGGACGGTTAAGAGATTCCTGCCTATAGGAGTGGTGGTGGTCAAGCCAACTGGGAGCCTGTGGCTTAGAGCTCTCTCATGGCCTCCACGAGGTATCTCTTAACTGAGAGCAAGAGTCCACTGGCTTGTCATTTGAGTGCAGGGCTTGAGGGGCCACGACGTACTGACCCATTTTCTGCCCGTTGGATTGAGTTTCTGCCCTTCTGCCAGTTTTTCTTTGGCATCAGCTAGTCTCTTGCTGTCCAAATTGCTCTGTGACCAGGTTAGAAAGGGGTTGCTTTTAGAGGAAGTTGGCCTTGCTACAAGGCAGGCACTTGAGGGCCAAGTGGCCCAGGACAGCACCATGACAAGGCTTATATAAATAGTACTGTTTGATCATTGATGTGGGAACTATAAACCCCCTGACATGACTTCTGTGCAAGAGCAGATTTAAAGTCTAGGCAGGGCAGCCCAGGTGGCTCAGTGGTTTAGCGCCACCTACCTTCAGCCCAGGGCGTGATCCTGGAGACCTGGGATTGAGTCCCGCGTCGGGCTCCCTGTGTGGAGCCTGCTTCTCCCTCTGCCTGTGTCTCTGCCTCTCTCTCTCTCTCTCTCTCTCTCTCTCTCTCTCTCTCTCTCTGTGTGTGTGTGTCTCTCTCTCATGAATAAATAAAATCTTAAAAAAAAAGTCTTCTGGGGAGCTAGAGAGGAGTTTTGTCCTTGCCCAAGAATAGCTGTCATTTCATTTTTCATCCTGAACACCTACAGGTGCATACATACAGCCATGCATACACAGATTCCTGCACCCCTTCTGTCATGAATACAAAGTTTGCAGAGGTGACACAAGCGAACTGTACTCTCAGACCCAATAAGGCCTAGAACAGTAAGTCCTTGGCTACCTCACACTACAGTGGTTCCGGTGTTCCAAACAACAGTACTCCCCCTAGCCATTGGTTTATAAACTACTACAGAGAAAAGAGCTTTGGGGAAGTGACTGTAGGGCCCCTGGGTGTGGCAGGGCCATTTGTAGTCATCTGCACTGTTACTGAAGCAGCATTAAGATGGCAAGTGGGGGCTCAACCAGTTGGGTGTCTGACTCAAGTCGTGATCTAATGGGTCATCAGATTGACCAGATGGTGAGAACAAATGACATGGCAACCTGAGGACAGGTTGGGAAGTGCACTATAAAGAATCTCAAGTTTGGGGGATCCCTGGGTGGCTCAGTGGTTTGGCGCCTGCCTTCGGCCCAGGGTGTGATCCTGGAGACCCGGGATTGAGTCCCGCATTGGGCTTCCTGCATGGAGCCTACTTCTCCCTCTGCCTATGTCTCTGTCTTTCTCTTTCTCTGTGCCTCTCATGAATAAATAAATAAAATCTTAAAAAAAAAAAGAATCTCAAGTTCAAGAAAAACAAGTGGGTTTTATAAGCCAGACTATCCAGTTGGAGAGATTGTCCGTGTTCATTGCCTTTAAATCATCTCTGAACTTCTGGTAGTTTTCTCTGAATGTTTCAGCCTCATTGTAACGGTGTTGCAAGGATTAGGGAGAGAGTTGTATGTCCACACCAAAGCAGGCGCTCCCAGGAGACCTGTGTGGTGGTGACAGTGACCATAAGAATGAGAAGTCCCAAGGGATAAATAAAGCTAAAGGGACAGAATAGGACTTTGAAGTTTCCAAATGGTCTCATTGCCAACTTTGAATCTGAGTTTGTTTTTTGTGGTTTTTTGGTTTGTTTTTGTTTTTTTGAATCTGAGTTTGATTTCTTTAAGGACTGTAAGAGGTTTACTTCTATTTTCGTAGTGTACACCTCATATTGTGTGATCTGTTGTGCTGTGTCTCCCACGAGTATGCAAGTTTCTCAAATGCACTTCTTCCTCACCTTTGTATTCCTAGCACCTAGCACAGAGCCTGCCAGGGCAGGGACTTCTGGCCTTCTTTCAGAGAATGCATTTGATAGCACAGAGGCCAAAACATCTGCTTGAGAACTTAGATTTTGAGTCCTAAATCCAGTTTGTTCCACTTCTCCAAATGCCTTGAGGGCTCTTGGGACCATACTATGCCCAGTCTGTAAGGTAGGTTCTGTCCTTGACTTCACAGGAGCCATCAACCTGGGCTTCTCAGATCAGAGATGACAGGAGGGACTTACAGTAGTGAAACATGTTCGGGTGGGTAAGCGAGGGCAGAGAGAAGCAGATACTTTTTCCAAGTGATCCTGAGCCTTATAGTAGAAGCAAAAAGGATCCCTAATTTCCTATCAGAGTGACTCCTAAAAATAGTGTTGCCTTTGCAGGATTCACATGTCAATGGTCGCTGCCACACTACTTTCAAGAGTGAAAAGTCGGGACACCTTGGTGGCTCAGCAGTTGAGCATCTGCCTTTGGCTCGGGGCGTGATCCCGGGGTCCTGGGATCAAGTCCTGAATTGGGCTCCCTGCATGAAGCCTGCTTCTCTAGGAGTATGGATTATGAATTGTTACCTCTATTCTTGGTTATTGGGTTTTGATTTTTGGTTTTTCATGGACTCCAAAGAGGCGACTCTGGTGATTGTACCAGAGTGAAAAGCTCATTCAGCTATGGTCTTAGGCTATACCACACATTTAGGGAGGGGGAAATGCCAATCTTCAGAGACGGAAGAGAGCATGAATTAGGAAGAGAGTTGAATGCTGGACAGATGTAGATATAAGAGTGTTAAGACACTGTAGTGTTTTTTTTTTTTTTAAGATTTTATTTTTTTATTTGACAGAGAACACAAGAAGGGAGAACAGGAGAGGGAGAATCAGGCTCCCTGAGTAGGGAGCCTGATGTGGGGCTCCATCCAGGACCCAGGCTCAGGACCTGAGCTGAAAGGAAGTGCTTAACTGACTGAGCCACCTAGATGCCCCTCTTTTTTGTTTGTTTGTTTTATAATGAGAACTATCAATAGCTTTTTGGAACCATTCATATTGTGCTATTAGAAAAAATAGTATTGGGGACACCTGGGTGGCTCAGTGGTTGAGCGTCTGTCTTTGGCTCAGGGTGTGATCCCGGGATTCCAGGATCAAGTCCTGCATCAGGCTCCCCGTGAGGAGCCTGCTTCTCCCTCTGCCTATGTCTCTGCCTCTCTCTCTCTCATGAATGAATGAAGAAAGAAAGAAAACATAGTATGGCAGACATGGAAATTACTGGAACCCAGTCTTTACCATCGATGGGCTCTAGTTAGAGTCCAGAGTTAGTCTAGTTGGAGAGACAGTTATGTGAAGATTACTACATAAGAGCTGTGGTAAAGATATAGGATCACAGGGTGGGATAGATGGCAAGGGATGGGACACGTTGCAGCAAACCAGATAATCTTTTAGGAGGCTTAAACCATAGCAGCCCCTGGAGCATTTAGGAGGGGAGGGCATTTCAGTCTCTGATCTCCTTGTGCTGTGAAAAGAACCTCTTAACCTTTCTTGAGATGTAGAGTCAATACTTCTCTCTGATCCTAACTGGATTTACGGAGTGGATTGGTTGAGGGTGAGGGGAAAGAGGTAATGGCACATCAAAAGCCATTTTGTTGTTGTTGCAGAGATTCCTTTAGCTTGGAAGTAACATTAACAAATGGACTTGGCATTTCTCTACCCAGGTGGTTTTATTCAGTGCTAATACTGACTGTGCCGCTGTCCTAGGAGACCTAGGAACTGGTCTCAGGTGTCTACTCGGGCCCAGTTTTGAAGGATTTGTGTTGGCTTCCAGAAGTGCATTCATGGCCACCCTTTTGAGTCTCTTGTCAGCTCAGTTCCCACAAGTGGAGAGTTGAATGTGCAATTATCTACCCAACTTTCATATAACAAACTTTTGCTAAGCCCTTTCTGTGTGTGTCTGTGCAGGTTTGAGACACAGAGATGAATGGGATCATTCTGTCACTGAAGAGGCAAACACAGAAGTCTCCCTGCTATAGTGTGAAGAATTATAATAGGGCAGAGGACACAGAGGAATGAGAGCCAGGCAGCAGTAGTGCCTAGGCTCCTTTTTGAACCTGAAAATTAGGAACCTCTCACTTCAGGGAAGTCTGTTTGAGCCTCTGTTATGTATGCTGCTTACTCTAGGCAAGGATTTTTTTTTTTTTTTTAAAGAAGGAGCGAGTAGGGGAGTGAGGGAGAGAAAGAGAGAATCTTAAGTAGGCTCCATGCCCAGCATGGTGCCTGACCTGGGGCTTGATCTCAGAACCCTGAGATCATGGCCCCGAAAGCAAGTTGGACACTTAACTGAGCCACCCAGGTGCCCAAGTACAGTTTTGAATAAAGCATTCTTCATCCTCTATGTAATGGACCTTGTACCCCACACAGCCTGAAAATTGATCTGGCTTCTTCAGAACCCCACAGTGGTCTGAGCTTCATATTTTGTACTCTGTAGCCACATAGTCTGTACTGGGGCCATGTCCATGTTGGATGAGAAATGTAAGCCTTGTTCTAGATGCCTTTGGAATAGCCAGCATTTGAGCTAGTGACTGGGGTCCCAAATGCAGGGGTCTTGGTATTGCACACAGTGCTGCCTTCCCCCTGGGGCTGGCCCCTGCTGCTGTCTTAAAACTACACTGCTCCTGCCATAGCTTTGCTGTCCCCAGGGGAAAGCTTTTCAGCCTCTTTCTGGAGAAGGCAGAGTCATGTGAGAACCCTTTAGAATTAGGAGACCCGGGACTTTACCACTTAGAGCTGTAAGTTTCATTTTTCTTCTCTTTTTTTTTATTTTTATTTTTTTCATTTTTCTTCTCTTAAATGGAAAAATCTCAGATCTGCACACCTGACAATGTTGTTCTGAAGAACCATTGGAGGGGTAGCCCTGGTGGCGCAGCGGTTTAGCGCCACCTGCAGCCCAGGGCATGATCCTGGAGACCCAGGATCGAGTCCCACGTCGGGCTCTCTGCATGGGGCCTGCTTCTCCCTCTGCCTGTGTCTCTGCCTCTCTCTCTGTCTCTATGAGTAAATAAATAAAATCTTTAAAAAAAAAAAAGAAGAACCATTGGGATTGTGTTTGTGAAGGATGTTTTGTAATTCTTAGGGTGCCGTATAGATAGAAGTGGGCAATCTTTCTCTTACCCAGGGGGCTAGGAAGTATTCTCTGGGCCATCTCCCTCTTAAGACATCACCGCTTTCCTAAAGCTTATGGTCTATGGCCATCGGAGACACTATGCAAGCACTTTCATACCACATGGTAGATGCTAAGGTTACAGAGAGGACAATGCATAGGATGCTTTTTACAAAGGTATTTAACCCAACTGAGGGTTAAATATGAGCAGGCTTCTTGCAGGAGATGGTGGCTGAGCTGAATCTTGAAAATGGAATTCCACTTATTAGTAAGTTGTGTGTGTGCACGCACATGCATGTGCACATACTGGGGGTTTTGTGGGGGGGGGGCTTTTAAATAGGGGAGTAACACAGATTTACATTTTACTAAGGTCATGTGGCAGGAATGAGGAAGGTGGATTATGGAGATCAAGCCTGGACCAAGCCAGAGAGACCAGTTAGAAGAGCATTGTTATATTCAGGGGAAGAATGAGGAGGACCTAGACTAACGCAACGGTAGTGGGGATGAAGAGGGAGGGGCTGACTTGAAATTTATTTATTTATTTATTTATTTATTTATTTATTTATTTATTTATTTATTTATTTATTTATTTATTTATTTTTAATTTATGATAGTCACAGAGAGAGAGAGAGAGAGAGAGGCAGAGACACAGGCAGAGGGAGAAGCAGGCTCCATGCACCGGGAGCCCGATGTGGGACTCGATCCCGGGTCTCCAGGATTGCACCCTGGGCCAAAGGCAGGCGCCAAACCGCTGTACCACCCAGGGATCCCCCTGAAAAATATTTAGAAGCTAACTTAATTGGAATTAAGAATAAAAAATCTAAAAAAAAAAAAAAAAAAAAAAAAGAATAAAAAATCTAGGGTGAATCCCAGGTTGCTAGCTTAGCAAACTGGGTGGAAAATGGCAATATCAGCTGACCTAGAAATACAGCTAGAGCTTTAGATTTTGAGGGGAAAAGGTTCATGTTTGTTCAGGTTTGCATGTATGGAGTTCCATATGGGTAATCCAGGAGATGTCCAGAAATGGACTGGATATGCAAATCTGAAGCTAGAGGAAAAAGGTCAGGTGTGAGGATATATATTTGGGAGGCATCAGCACAAATGGAGCCCGAGAGATGTAGGCCCAAGATAGAACCCTGAGAGCATCAGGTGGGGAGAGCCTGCAGAGTAGCCAGAGCTAGAGAAGGGAGTCTAGAACTGTAGTGTCACAGAAGCCAGGGGAGAAGAATCGAAAGGGAACAGGAATAGCCTCTAGCTTCTAATACCTGGTCTCTTAGCTCCAGGACCACAACTGATTATTTGCTGCATGCCCCAATTTTTTTTTTTTAGATTTTATTTATTTATTAGAGAGAGAGAGAGAGAGAGAGAGAGGGAGAGAGAGAGAGAGAGAGAGAGAGAGAGAGAGAGAGAACATGGACAGGGACAGAAGGAGAGGGAGAAGTAGATTCCCTCCCAGGACCCTGGGATCATGACTTGAGCTGAAGGCAGATGCTTAACCCAGGTGCCCTGCAAGCCCAGTATTAATATGATTCCTGAATCACATATAAATGTGTTGAAAGAAGTAATCAGCAGTATTAACAGCAGAAAGCTCAAATATATAAGGACTAATTTTGTCTATTGAACTTAATGCCATAGAAGTCTTTGGTATCCTCTGTAAGAACTCTCAGCAGAAACCCATGAGGAGGGCAGCCCTGGTGGCTCAGCGGTTTAGCACTGCCTTCGGCCCAGGGTGTGATCCTGGAAACCTGGGATCGAATCCTATATCAGGCTCCTTGCATGGAGCCTGCTTCTCCCAATGCCTGTATCTTTGCCTCCCCCCACTGTGTCTCTTGTGAATAAATAAACAAAATCTTAAAAAAAAAACAAAACTCATGAGGAATGAGTGGGAGATAAGGAAGTAAAAACAGCCAAGTGTGGCCAGTCAAACCTCACTAGCCTAGACTCCATTAAGGGCAGGCTGGGAGTTTGTGGAAAATCCCACAGGGGCTAGTCCATCAGGGTCCCTCCCCATTTTCCTTGTCACCTCAGATACAGACTCCTCTAAGTTTGGCTCTTTGGGTTTGCAGTATCCCATCTTTGTCTTTGGTGCTGATCCCCAGCTGTTGGCTGTGAGAAACTGCAAGAGGGGCAATGGTCACTCTCCAGACCAGAGGCAAACTGGGTAGCCTTGTCCCATACTGTGGGGCCGCGATCATCCCTGCCTTAGCCCTTTCTCAGCTGTTCAGAGAAACTCCTGGGAGGCCACTGACCCCTATATGGGTGGTTTGCAGTGAGCGGACAGATGCCTGTGAACATGAAGCTGGGCAGAAACTGCACAACTTCAACAAGGCCAGTGCACTGTGGCCATGTTCTGGTCCTTATCTGCTCCCAGGCTGAATCGACACGGCTGTTTCTGGGGGCTAGAAAGCAAATAGTAAGTAGGACTTTAGACTGAGCCTTGGAGCCGGGGCCTGAGTTGTTGGTGAAAACGGAGGAGGGGAGAAAAATAGGCGACAGATCTGAGGTGCCAGGGCCTCAGAAGCCTGTGCGCTACAGCCTGGGCTTTGACTTTTTAATAGGCCAGCTGGCCTAGGGCCCTCCTAGCCTTCAGGAGGTCCAGGGGTGCTGAGCCCGCACGGCTTGGTGGGAGGGCCAAAGCCAGGACAAGCACAAGGGCAGCCCTGCTTGGAAGGCAGGGATGGTGCGTGTCTACCTGGGACCCAGGGGAAGATGAAACCACGGGCTCCTTCCAGCCCAGGGAGAGCATAGCATGATCACGTAGAGGCCAAAGGGAATGATTAGTACCAGAGGTGAAAGAAGCAGGAGATGACGTGGCATTGCCTTGGCAACTGCACGCCAAGCCTGGTGGGGAGGAGGGAGGGCAGGTTTTGGCCAGCCAGGGCTGGCTCAGAGATGTCCCTGAGCCAAGGATCCCTACTTTCTCCTGCGTCTGGAGGAAGGGGGTGGACGGAGGTGTAGGGCTATTTTGAACGCAGTTTGGGGAGAGCTGGTTGCTGCCTTGTGTTTATTTGCGCGTCATTTGGATTCATCCTTTCCCTGGGAACTGCAGCATTTGTTTCGGGCGCACATCCTGAGCCCCCCTCGTGAGTTGAGGGCTGTAAGGAGGGAAGGCCTGAACCGAACCGGCTCTCTGCTAGACTGTGGGAAGAAGGGGCAGAGAGGAGGTTTTAACCCCTGGGGAGAGAAAGAGGGCGGAGAGAGCAGAGTGGAAAGCTCACTTACCTTAAAACACATAAAATCTTCTGAAGTGAAAAGGACAGCTGGGAGAACGTTCCAAAGGAAGGGAACAGTATAAGCAAAGACAAAAGCTTGAGGGAGCTGTTCAGGCTCCAAGCTTGTCTACAAGTCTGGGTGGCGATGCGTGCATGGGACGGCAGGGGTGGGATAGGTAGTTGGCTAGGGCCAAGACCGTAATGGCAGAGAGGAAGCTGGCTGTGGTCCCGTGGGCAGTGAAGGGGGGGGAGGCAGACCTGAGCGCTTCCTCTGCTTCAGGTCAGGCTGGCCTCTGGGTGTCTGCGTTCTGAGGAGAGGACGGGAGGCGCTGGAGAGCCTGTCTCCCCCACTAGACTGTAAGCGCCAAGAGGACAAAGCTGTCTGTTCACGGGGGTACCTCTGGCACAGAGCCATGCTTAGGGTCATAGAAAGCCAAGATAGATAGTTGTTGAGGCACATGAGTCTTCGGGCAGCCCCCCAAAGATCCAGGCCTAGGCCATCTCACGTCGCTGACAGGGCCTCCAAGTCTGACCACTATGGTCAGCCTCAGAGTGTGTTTCACCAAGGAGGAGAGGCCAAGGTGCCCTATGGCAGGGAGGGGTGGTGGTAACCCTGTGGTGGGCTGGTCCCCCTTCTGAGCGTGTTGTCTTCTTCTTTGGGACCCCTAGAACTGCCTGATAAAGAGGGATGAGAATGGTTACTCTGCAGTGGTAGCTGACTTTGGCCTGGCTGAGAAGATTCCTGACGTCAGGTGGGTAGCCCTCATAGGTACTGGGGTCACAGAAGGGACTGAAGCAAAGGGAAAACTCCAGCTTCCTGCCCAGAGGCCAGAACTTGGCTCCCTAAATGTGGTCAGTGTTAGTGCCTGTCCTTCAGGGAGAATTCCCAGGGGTAAGCTCATTTTCCATATAATCTCCCCTCTACCCCCACCCCACAGCATGGGGAATGAGAAACTGGCCGTGGTGGGCTCACCCTTTTGGATGGCACCTGAGGTTCTCCGAGATGAGCCCTACAATGAAAAGGTGAGTCTGGGGACCCAGGGGCCTGGTTCTTTTAGAATCTACTCAGCCTAGGGATCCCTGGGTGGCGCAGCGGTTTGGCGCCTGCCTTTGGCCTGGGGCGTGATCCTGGAGACCCGGGATCGAATCCCACGTCGGGCTCCCGGTGCATGGAGCCTGCTTCTCCCTCTGCCTGTGTCTCTGCCTCTCTCTCTCTCTCTCTGTGTGTGTGACTATCATAAATAAATAAAAATTAAAAAAAAAAAAAAAAAGAATAAAAAAAAAAAAAAAAAAAAAAAAAGAATCTACTCAGCCTAGTGTGTCCAGGATCGCCCTATATGTTCTGGGTAAGGATCTATGTCCTGCTAAGAGCAGAGCTGGTACTTGGCATCTGCCCAGTAAGTGAACTGAATGAAACACAGACAGTAGGGCTCAGGCCTGGGCTGGTGGACTTGAGGGGCGTCTCACCCCAATGAGAAGGAAACTGAGGTCTCACTATCCACCAGGCCGATGTGTTCTCTTATGGTATCATCCTCTGTGAGATCATCGCCCGCATCCAGGCTGATCCGGACTATCTTCCCCGCACAGAGGTGAGCTGCAGGCAGAGGGGGCAGTGCCACTGGATGGGGCTGGTTTTGAAGCTATGGAACTGGGGTGGAGTTGCTGGAACTGTCTGTGTGGTTACTTCTTGGGGCAATTCTTAGCCTCTCCCAAGCAGGCCAGTATGGGTTGGGGGGATTACTGACCGGTCTGCCATGTCCCCTCCCTCCATTGCGCATCCACAGAACTTCGGGCTAGACTATGACGCTTTCCAGCATATGGTGGGAGACTGTCCCCCAGACTTTCTGCAGCTCACCTTCAACTGCTGTAATGTGAGTGTCTCCCTCCCCTCCTCCCAGCTTCGGTCAGGGGGTGACCGAACCCTTTTCATCTGGCTAGGACTGCAGGGACAGGCTGCTAATTAATTAGCTTCAAGAGGAGCCTCATTTTCACTGATGAATGGCGGTGCCCACGCCCCTCCTCCAGCCTGACAGACTGTCCGGAGCCCTGGACCAAGAAAAGGAAAACTGCTCTGTATTACACAGTCCTCAGCCTGCAGGGTAGACTCCCCACCTCTTGGATACTGATAGAGCTCTGGTCAGATTTCAGTTGGACTTTGGGTCCAGCTGGTCTTAAGGCCCATGGGAAGAGCTTTTGTTAGCCTTCATTTTATACAGCTCTGGGGCTGGACCTACCTGTTACGACCAAGGGGTAGCTGGGCTTTGTTCAGGAAGCTCCCAGAAACGTGAGCAATGGAACACAAGCAGAGAACAAACCAGTGTAAGCGTCCCCATTTGGATGGTTCTGTGCCCATCAAGGGTGTAAGACACATACAGAAAGGGTGCTGATGGGGGAGGGTATGAGACAATAACATCTTCCCTGACCTCAGCTCTGGGAATCACCCTCACGATCTGGGACCTTCAGAAAAGATCTCTTAGCTGCGTATCTGAGTCTTAAAAGATGCCAGAAACAGACTCAAATGCCATCCTTGGGGTGGAAGATAAGAGGGCAGGGCTAATGGCTGGTGTGGATAACCACAGATGGACCCCAAACTGCGCCCAACCTTTGCGGAGATTGGGAAGACCCTGGAGGAAATTCTGAGCCATCTACAGGAAGAAGAGCTGCAGACAGACAGGAAGCTGCAGCCCACAGCTAAGGGTAAGAAATCAGACCAGAGTGTTCCACCTGCCCCAAGGGAGGGAATGAGGATGTGGAGCCTTCCTCTCTAGGGCTCATTGCAGGATCCTGTGTCCAGAAGAAGGGCAGAGGGGCAGGAGACGATGGGAAAAGTAGTGGACTTGGCATATTAGGACTTGGCATATCGCCTCCCTTTGTTTTTTTCATTAGTGCAACACTTTGTGGCACAAGGTGCTGCTTCTGTTTGTTAGGACGACTAACGTAATCCTGATTTGACTGCTTGTTTCTCAGGACTCTTGGAGAAAGGACCTGGGGTGAAGCGACTGAGCACACTGGATGACAAAATACCTCCCAAATCTCCACGCCCAAGACGTACTATCTGGTTATCCCGAAGCCAGTCTGACATCTTCTCCCGTAAGCCCTTGCGTACAGTGAACGTCTTGGACCCATACTACCGGCCACAACAAGGTGGTGCTGCCCATACCCCCAAAGTCAACCCTTTCAGTGCTCGCCAGGACCTCAAGGGTGGCAAGATCAAGTTCTTTGACCTGCCCAGCAAGTCGGTCATCTCCCTGGTATTTGACCTGGACGCACCAGGGCCCGGAACTCTGCCCGTGGCTGACTGGCAGGAGCCCCTGGCCCCACCTGCTCGCGGGTGGCGTTCTTTGCCCGGTTCACCAGAGTTCTTACATCAAGAGGCCTGTCCATTTGTGGGCCGAGAAGAATCACTATCTGATGGGCCCCCACCACGCCTCAATAGTCTCAAGTACAGAGTGAGAGAGATCCCACCATTCCGAGCATCTGCCTTATCAGCTGCTCTAGCCCATGAAGCCATGGACTGCTCCAGTCCCCAGGAAGAAAATGGTTTCGGGCCCAGGCCCCGGGGTGCCAGTCCATGCCTTGCAGGTGCCTCTGAGGAAATGGAGGTAGAAGAAGAAAGGCCGAGAGGCTTGGCTCCAGTCCCCTTCTGTGTCTCAGGCATGGGCCTGAAAACCCAGGGAGAACACGATGGCTGAGGGGGGTTAGTCCCCAGCTCACCTGGGAGTGGACCCTCAGTTGAAGCCACAGGGCTCCCCTGGCGCACAGCCTGGACTCTTCCCTGCGGCCTTAGAGCAGGCAGGCTAAGCTATGCCAGGCTCAGTCTGGGGGCTCCAAGTGCCCAATGGCTGTGTGTGAGAGGGGAGGCAATGGTGGAAGGCCTTCCTAGTTAGGGCCAACAGCCGATATCAAGCTTCTGGAAGCTAGCAAGGAGCTCTGGCTCCCACCGGACTCCCAGTGCACCTCCCAGACAGGACCAGAGGACTCCTAGTTCTAGCTTGAGCTGGCAGGCAGCTAATACCCCAGGTTCTTCTCCCACCCCAGGTCTGTCTTTTGCCCTTTCCTGGGTCATATAAGCTTCTGGATGGAACCTTGGAGCTAACCAGGAAGCCATAAAAGGCATGGCTATTTCTCAGACCTGAAGACCGGGGAGCTTCTTGCCAGTATGTTTAAGACACTTGAATAATTGCTGTTTGCACTTACTGCACGGCCAGACCACAGCACTACATTTCTATGCAAGGGTGAGGCAGCGTGGTGGTCATGGCTCTTAGCTAACCTATTCAGAGATCTTTTCCAGTCAATTAATCTATTTTCATATTTATGAAGGAGTCTTAATGTTCTGCCCCATAAGACTTTCAGCCTTGTGGTTGGGAGTGGGGCTGGTTTTGTAGGCCTCAGGGTCTGCTCTATGTACTTGTCAACATGTGATACACCCAGTTGGTTAAATGGTTTATCCGTGGACTGATTTTCTTCCCCTCCTGCTGTGGCTGGAGCTTTGGGAACAGTCTGTCCTTACAGAGCCGCAATAAGAAATAACCAAAGATGAAGCTGGTCAAATATTTTCATAACTTGTTTCTGTTGATTTTTTGGTAATACTTTTTCCTAAGACACTTTCAGATTTAAAAATAAATAGTCTGTGTTACAGGTGCTGGCCAGCCTCCTTGTGTATACCCTGGTTCCTCAGCCTCTAGGGGAACGGGAAGGTCCACAAGTGGTGCAGCAGTGTCTCTGCCAGGACTGCCCCCCTCTGTGGAAGGTGGGAGTAGGACATTCACAGCCTAGAGGGACCCATACACCTCTGTTCCACTCAGTTCTCCCAGGCCTTGAGTCCTAGGCAGAAGCTGGGTCAGCTGCTGCCCCAAGCCAGCTTCATCTTCTGGTTGTGGGCTTTGGAGGAACGGGAAAACTGGCTCTTGGCCACCGTGAGGGGGACAGCTTTGCCACTCAGGTATACCTTGTTGTGGCATTCAGGTAGCCAGGGTCCAGAGCTACAGGGCTGGGGTCCCTGGCTCACTCCCACATAGGCCATCACGTAACCTGTCATAAAGGCATCAAAACCCGCCCGATGCAATCCGTCCCCAGGCACTGGGTGAGGACTGGCTTGACTCTCTGGCGCTTCTGTGGTAGCCGTATCAGCTGTTTCCAGCCCTGCGGCTCTAATGCCCATCTCCAAGTCATTTTTGTGCCCTTGCTCCAAGCCAGGCTGGCTCCTACTCTCATCCTCAGCCACCTCCTGCTCAATTTCTTCAGCCTTGAGGCCATCCCCACAGACCTGCTTCACGGGAGGACCATCCTCATTCTCCTCAGAGGTCTGTTTCCCGGGCAGGCCCAACAAAGCCCTCCGCCTTTTTTCCCTACGTCGCCGCCGTCGCCGCTTGTCCTCCACCACAGCCTCATCAGTATCAATGATGAGGTCAATATCATGGGACCGAGGACACTGTGGTCCCAGGGGACACCAACCATAGGCCTAGAGGCAGGAAAGAGGCTGAGAGAGGGGTTCCAGGCATCAGAACCTCCCCTCCCCCAAGAAATGGGTGGGTGCTCTCACCGAAAAGTTGTCACAGACGCTGGTGGAATGAGAACGGTGGGTTGCAGGGGGCATGCAGCAGCGGTAGTCAATGTGAGCCCTCATGCTAGGAGGATAGCTGCAGAACTCTAGGTTGAGGTGTGGGCTGCCGGCTGCCCGCTGCTTCCCGTTTTCCCGCTCACTGAAACAGCGGAAGAAGGTATTGGTCCACTAGCATATAAACTCCATAAGGGTTTTGGTCAGTTTTGCTCACTGCTGAATGCTCAGCACCTAAAACAGTGCCTGGCACGCAGTAGGCACTCAGTAAATACCTTAGGTTCATAAAACAGGCTTGTCCCAGCCCCTGCCCCCGCCCCCTCAACCAGTTCCTCACCATTTCCGGAAAGCATACTCTAGATAGGAGGCCACGAAGCGCGCATGAAACTCAGCAGCGTATTTGGTGTCATAAATGCCGGCTGGGAACATTTCACACAGGTCAGCAGTGAAGGTTCCCAAGCTCTCGGGCAGGTGTGCGTAGAAGTTCTGGTACAGGAACACCAAGTCTATGAGGCCGTTGTGCAGCACCAGGGGCCGGCGGGCCCGGATCAGCTCCAGGAACAGCGTCCTGACTGACTGGCTCTGGCTCTCATCGCCCTGGGTGGAAGGAAAGGGGTCAGCGGAAGGGCAGTCCCGGGGGGGCCTCTTCTGGGGGCCCTTCTCCCTGGCTCCCCTACCTGGAAAGCTCTCCCTCCCTGCTCTACCCAGGGCCAGATTCCCGTGGGTCACGCTGGTTTCCCCAGCCCCCTAGGGACTTCCCATACTTCACAGGCGCCTGGCCTAGGGCAAGAGGGGGTGAAGTCACAGAAGGGGCAGGCTCAAGGCTGGAGACCTACCTTGTCATTGCCCTTGTGGTAAGGGATCCCCTGAGCGTACTGGCGGTTGAAGTTGAAGCCATGCTGTACTAAGAACTGCACAGACTTTGGCTCTATCACATACTCCTCCATGCACAGCAGTGTCAAATTGAACACCTGAGCCAGGTAGGAGTGTTCGCCCTGAGAGAAAAAGGGTCCGCTACCTCAGGATTTGGGATAAAAACACCCCTAGCCTGACGCTCCCCATGACCTCAACCCTCCTCCCCTCAGCCACAGCAGGGACAGGAACGAGAGCAGCCTGTACCTTGTCTGGCTGCTGCTTGAAGCAGGCGAGGCCCAGGGAGAGAACAGAACGGGTTCTGGCAGCATGACACACGGACTTGTAACGTTCCTCGATGCACCTTGGGGTTGGGTTTAGGGGTGGCTGTGGCTGGGAGTCAGCCCTCAAACCCCCCAGGCCTGGGACCGCTACTCCAGGGACGAGGTCTGCCCCTCCTGCCAAGGCTGGCACTAAGGTCAGGCGTATACTTACTGGTTCAGCAAACTCTTCCTGTCCCCAAGCCCACTCAGTTCCTATGAGCGCGTGAAGGGAGAGTCTGTGTTAGGTTCCCGGCGCCAGCCCTTTCCCAACTACCCGCTGTCCCCATCCCCACCCCTCACCGTGTCCACGGCCACAAAGCTAGCGGTCTTTAGGGCCAGCAGGAGCGATGGCCACATCTCCTTGAAGTTGTCACTCTGCACATCCACCACGGGGACCTGGACTACTGGCTCCTCCCCAGACTTGGTGCTCTTGCCCACACCACCTGAGGGCAAGGAGAGCGACGGGTGTGGAGGCTCAGGAGGGGCCCGGGGGAACAGACACCAAGCAGGCCATGGCCGGGGCTGGGACGCTCGGGGGCAGTTTCGCTGAGGCCAGAGATGGCAACTCTGCCCTCCGAGCCTTTGTGTCCCACAGACTTCGGAATGAGCCGTGCACTGAATCTGGGGAGACAGAGGGCGCCTGCATCTTCCCGTGGCTTATGTGAAGCTTTGGGAAGAGGACTTCTCCCCTCAGCCTCACAATCTTTAGAAGAGGAAGGCCGGACTAGACGATTCGTGAGGTGGTTTTCCCACATCCCGCGGGAAACCTTTCGCAGGGCTTGAGGAGTGCGACTCTAACACCCCACACAGCTCCACAGTACTGTTCCCACGGCGCCCCAGTTCCTCGCACCCAGGCTCCCAATTCATCCCACTGGCTCCGGCCCCCGACCCCCACCCGCTCCACTTAACACAACCGCGGGCTCTAGACTACACCTCCCGACACGCCCCTGCCGGCCCGGCTCCGCTCCCACCACGCCAGGCTTTCGCCGCGGAGGCGCGGTGGCCACCGGGAATTGTAGTCTCCTCGTGGCTGGTTCAGAAGGAACGCGCTAGTCCTTCTGAACGTGGAGATCGGTTTCTAGAGCCAAGAGCCCGAGGCCTTCCCTTCTCCCGGCGCACGGGGGCTTAAGGCGGGAAGTCACTCACCGTCAGGGACCGCTGGGGCCGAGGCCGCGGCACCGTCGCCGTCGGCGGCCATGACACGGCGCGCCCCTCGCCGAGCAGCCGGGGGTACACGGCGCTTCCGCCTCCGCTCTCCGCGCGGCCCCGGCGGTCGGGCAGGGACGGGGCGGGGCCTCGCCCTCGGAATCGCCGCGTCGCCAGCCGCTCGGACTTCCGCTCGCACCTCCCGGGGCGGCGCGGAGGAGGCGGGGCGGCGCGCGCCGGGGCCTATGCGGCGGCGCGGCGCGGCGCGCGGGAGACCGAGCGGGAGGTAATTCCTGGCGGGAGCATGGGCGGCCTCTCCGCTCCGGGGTCCTCCGCGCGGCCGGGGGTGGGGGCCCCGGACCCCAGGGGCGGTGAGGCCGCGCGGGCCGGCCCTGGAGGATGCGACCTCACCTCCAGGAAGTGAGAAGGGGAGGACTCGGGCTGCCAGAGGGGCAGAACCCCCGACCGGCAGGGAAGCCTTGGTAATCCCGGCGGCTGATAACCGGGACTTGAATTAATGCTCCGGCAAGTGGGGACGGCGAGGACGGGACAAATTGTAAGCCCCGAGGAGGTGTAAGTTCACCTAGAGGGTGATCGCACTTGACTCCTGGTACCGTGGGAGACTTGTCCAAACCGGACGCCGTTCTTTGTCAGGGGCTCCAGCTCCCATCCTCTCCACCCACCAAGGAGCTTCAACCCCTTGTCCTTGGCTATTCACTGTGCTATTCACTGTTCGTAGCTCCATCTTCAGCCTTTCTCTCCACGGAGTCTTCTTCATTGTTCGGGTTTCTCCCATTTTATTTGTTTTTTTTAAATAAATTTTTAATTTTTATTTATTTGTGATAGTCACAAAGAGAGAGAGAGGCAGAGACACAGGCAGAGGGAGAAGCAGGCTCCATGCACCGGGAGCCCGACGTGGGATTCGATCCCGGGTCTCCAGGATCGCGCCCTGGGCCAAAAGGCAGGCGCTAAACCGCTGCGCCACCCAGGGATCCCAAGGGTTTCTCCCATTTTAAAGAAGGAAAACCTCTTACTATCTCTTATCTGGTTAATTAACTTAACAGTGCTTGTATACAACTTACCTGGCCCAGTGCTCAGCTCTGGGGACTCTACTGTCAGCTTATGGAGTTTTGTAGCCAAGTCGGGGAAGTGGATACTGATCAAAGAAACAAAATGTGAAATTACAATTAGTATAAGAGGAAGAATGGAGAATTACACAAGAGGGTAAGATTTGGGGAGGGGGTGCTGATTTGGACATTTAAGTCAAGACCTGAAAGAATGAGTAACTGCTAGACGAAGCACAGAGTACAAGCTGTCCAAATAGAGGGAACGGATTGGGTGACGTCAAGGTGGGTAGACAAGTGGGGGATGACGCAACTATTTAGGGAAATACGGCTGGAGCACAGTGAGTGAGGGGATGAGGCAGGTGGGGATCTTTGGAGCCTACACAACTATATTAAGAGGACTGGGTTCTCAGAGCAATGGATGTGATAGCCAAGGTCCTCCAGTGGCTCACAATGCACTTAGTGATCCTGTGGGCCCTACTTTCTTTACTTCTGACCTCATCTACTCCTCCTTCTTTGGTCCATTTGAACCACACTGGCTTCCTTATTATTCTGCAAACACACCAGGCACTTTCCTTAGGGCTATTGCACTAGCTCTTTAGGATGCCTTTGGCTAACTCCTTCAGTTGCCTTAAATCATTGATCAGGTATCAGGTATCACTTTAGTAAGGCCCACCTTGGGATCTCTGGGTGGCGCAGCGGTTTGGCGCCTGCCTTTGGCCCAGGGCACGATCCTGGAGGCCCAGGATCGAATCCCACGTCGGGCTCCCGGTGCATGGAGCCTGCTTCTCCCTCTGCCTATGTCTCTGCGCTTCTCTCTCTGTGACTATCATAAATAAATAAAAAGTGCCTTTAAAAAAAAATAAGGCCCACCTTGACTGTGTGGTTTTATTTATTTTTTTATTTTATTTAAATGTGTATATGTATATATATATATATATATATATATATTTTTTTTTTTTTTTTTTTTTTTATGAGAGACAGAGAGAGAGGCAGGGAGCCTGATGTGTGACTCGATCCCGGGTCTCCAGGATCATGCCCTGAGCCAAAGACAGACGCTCAACCACTGAGCCACCCAGGCGTCCCAACCATGTGCTTTTAAATTGCAACATTCTGGGGCATCTGGATGGCTCAGTTGGTTAAACATCTGCCTTTGGCTCAGGTCCTGATCCTTGGGTCCTGGGATTGAGTCCTCCGGTGGGCTCCGTGCTCAGCAGGGAGTCTGCTTCTCCTCTCCCCACCTCTGCCCCACCCCCCACTCATGTTCTCTTGCTCTCTCTCTAATAAATAAATAAAAAATCTTTAAAAAAAATAAATTTGCAACATTCCACCATCACCAATCCTTTTCCCCTTAACCCACCCTACATTTCCTCTTTATGCTAGTACATATCACTCAATATCCTGTATAATTTGCTTATTATTGTTTGCCGCCCCCCCCCCCCATTAGAATATAAGCTCCACAAGAACAGGAACCTCTGGTGTATTATTTACTGAAGTATTCCAAGTATTTAAAACTGCTCAGCACATAGGCACTACATAAAAATTTACTCAGTGGGGCAGCCCGGGTGGCTCAGTGGTTTAGCGCCGCCTTTGGCCCAGGGCGTGATCCTGGAGACCTGGGATCTAGTCCCACGTTGGGCTCCCTGCATGGAGCCTGCTTCTTGCTCTGCCTGTGCCTCTGCCTCTCTCTGTGTCTCTCATGAATAAATAAAATCTTTTTTTTTTTAATTTTTTTATTTATTTATGATAGTCACAGAGAGAGAGAGAGGAGAGAGTCAGAGACATAGGCAGAGGGAGAAGCTGGCTCCATGCACCGGGAGCCCGACGTGGGATTCGATCCTGGGTCTCCAGGATCACGCCCTGGGCCAAAGGCAGGCGCTAAACCACTGCGCCACCCAGGGATCCCAATAAATAAAATCTTAAAAAAAAAAATTTACTCAGTAAATTAGTGGGAAGCTATTGAAGGTTTTAAGTAAGAAAGTAACATGATCATGTCTTAAAAGGCTGCTTTACTCTGGAGAATGGATTGTAGAATGAATTATGGTGTTAGTTTGGTGAAGGAAGTTTGGCTGTGAAGAAGAGAGTGAGTTTTGTAAAAAGGATTGAGGAGCAAGACCTTGAGCTCAGTCAAGTTAGGAGAGACCATTCTTTCATATAATGAGAAGGAGAATGCAGGTAAGTGCAGTGTAAATTTGTACATTCATTTTTTTTTTCTCTGAAGGAGGAGGCAAGCTCTTGATGAAAATGGGGTGCTGAAGTCAAGTTTGAAGGAAAGAGTTTGAACCAGGGGCTCGGTAGGGACTGTAGTGTGGCACAGCACAAGAGTGCAGTCTCTGGAGGCAGACCTTTTGGGTTTGGGTGGACAAGTTGCTTAATCTCTACAAGCCTGAATTTCCTCATAATTAAAATAGAGGTAATATTAGCATATACTTAATGGAGTTGTCTGGAGGTTGAGTGAGAATTTGGTAAAACTCTTAGCATAGGGTCTGGCATGTAGTAAGCCCTCACTGGCTGTTAGCTCTGTTCGAGAAAAGGGCACCAAAAGAACAGTGAGGGAACAGTGAAGATCAATCAGATACATTTCTCATTACCAGTGGGCAGCCAGCTTTGGTTTACTAGATCAAGAAAAGATTAGGAAAAAAAAAAGATTAGGAATAAAAATAGCACATCTCCTCCCACCACCACCCCAGCTTGCCATCTGCTCTCAGGCAAATCTTTTCCCATCTTTGACCCTTGGAAACCTTTCTGTAGAATGGAAGTTTGGATGCATGATGGTTCAAGGCTGTTTCATTGCAAATATGCTACATCTCTAAGCAGATAAACTTCCTACCCGCCCCATGCTTCTGGACACACCTAATAAACCCCTCTCCACACACACAGTCACAGTGAGCATCTGAGACACACAGGTGCTCCCACACAGGACCCAGCCCAGCCCTGGCCTCTTGTGTCTCCAAGATTATGCTAATATTGGTCCCTCTGAAGTCACTTGCAGAAACTCAGCCCGAAGGGTCCTACCGCAGTGCACAGCCGGCCAAGAGCAAACTCCTGAGCCTCTGGAGAGTGAGTAAAGCTAGCCACCCTATAATGAATGTTATAGAGAGGGAGGTGGCTGTACCCACTGTGGGGCCCTAAGATTCAGCCTCATTGTGACTACTTTGGGCCTTTCTCTTCTAGGCCATCATGAAGAAGCCACAAGCAGCTGTGAGAAGTCGTCTTAGGAAGCAGGCATCCAGGCAGGAGGGAAGGGAGAAACGTGTCCTCAGCAGCAGCCAGGTCAAGCCTTCTACCGCTGCAGGTGAGGAGCTTGGTCCTAGTCAAAAATGAAGGTGCTGGTTTCATTGGCCATGAGGGGAGGGAGATTCAGGCTGGGAAGGAAGCGTGGTATGTGTCAGGGCCTGAAGGGACTAATTAAGGATCTAATTCTGATTTTGCTCTATAACTTTGGGATAATTGCTCTGAATGGCTGCTTTCCTACCAGTGAAATGGAGCAATTGTTTGTGCATTTCCTTCCTCATGCAGCTTTCATGGGATCAAATGAGTTTATGAGCCTGAATATGTTTTATAAGTGGAAAAGCCCTGCACAGGTATACATTATGCTTAGCTGAAACTGTTGGGCTTTCATAGTGACCCAGAGGCAAAGGAGGCAGCAGAACCACCCTGGGAAAGTTCAGACCAGAAATCTGGCTATGGTAACACACCACTGGAGAATTCTGGTCTGACTCCAAGTCCAAGGCCTAAGCAAGGGGTTGGGGCTGGGGGAAGCCCTCAGTGGGAGAGCAAGCTGCAGTGCCCCGGGCAGTTGGTACACAGCCTGTGCAGGGGCGATGCCTGAGTCTCCTGAGGCCCCCAGCAGGCTTGGCCAAGCGGCAGGAGGAGGCGGCATGGCAGGCCTCTGTCTCCTCATACCATCTGTTCAGAGACACAGCCGAGGTCATGGCCTTTCGGGAGAACCTACTGAACTGGTACGACCGAGCGAAGCGGGACCTGCCCTGGAGAAGGCTGGTAAGCAGGCGACAGACAGGACAGTGTGGTGGGAGGTCGGTGCCCAGCTCTCTCCATCCTGACTCTTCATCTGGGATTGTGTTGGCAGGCAGAGGGTGAGGTGGATCTGGACAGGCGGGCGTACGCTGGTGAGTGCATCTCTTGGGAGTGAGGCTGCTTTGCCCAGATGCCCACTGGTCTGGGGCCCAGGGGCTGTGTGCTGAGAGCAGGAGAGCTCAGCAGCGCCCTCATGCCAACCCCTCTCCCCCAGTGTGGGTCTCAGAGGTCATGCTGCAGCAGACCCAGGTCGCAACGGTGATCGACTATTATACTCGATGGATGCAGGTGACTTTAGGGAAGGAAGGGGAGGTCATGAGCCAGACCCCATAGAGAGCCTAGCCTTTGGGGTGGGGTAAAAAAGGCTTCCTTTACCTCCCTTAACCTTGGTCTCACTTCTTTTTGATCACCTTGGAGCTGTAGAAGTGGCCAACGCTGCAGGACCTAGCCGGTGCTTCCCTGGAGGTAAGAGCCCGGGGTAGGGGGAATGGGACAATGGGGGACTGACCACTGATCCCTCTGATCTCACCCACAGGAGGTGAACCAGCTCTGGGCTGGCCTGGGTTACTACTCTCGAGGCCAGCGGCTGCAACAAGGAGCTCGGAAGGTAAGGGAGTCACAAGGTAAAGGGGTGAGCCCCAGGGCCTCAGGTGTCTCATAACCTGGAGCCTTCCCACCCCAACCAGGTGGTAGAGGAGCTAGGGGGCCATGTGCCACATACAGCAGAGACCCTGCAGCGGCTCCTGCCTGGCGTGGGGCGGTACACAGCAGGAGCCATTGCCTCCATTGCCTTTGGACAGGTGAGCCCATAGCCCACCCCCACATTGTGTGTGCCCATCCCCCTTCCTCCCAGACCAGGCTGACTCCTGGGTTCCTCTATGCCAGGCAACCGGTGTGGTAGATGGGAACGTAATACGGGTGCTATGCCGTGTCCGAGCCATTGGTGCTGATTCCAGCAGCACCCTTGTCTCCCAGCATCTCTGGTAGGATATCAGGGTCATGGGGAGACTGGGAAGGGTGTCTCCAAAGGGTCTTTGGTTCACAGCAGTGTTTCCTTATAGGGGCTTAGCCCAGCAGCTGGTAGACCCAGCCCGGCCCGGGGATTTTAACCAGGCAGCCATGGAGCTGGGGGCCCTAGTGTGCACCCCACAGCACCCGCGCTGCAGCCAGTGCCCTGTACGGAGCCTGTGCCGGGCACACCAGAAGGTGAGCCATCTGGGGAAGGGGCAGGCAGGGCTCCTAGAGGGCGACCCCTACCCCATGACATCTGCCTTATGCCTCTTAGGTGGAACGGGGAAAGCTCTTAGCCTCCCAGAGCCTGCCAGGCAGCCCCGACGTGGAGGAGTGTGGTAAGTGCCAGCCCCAGCCTGTACTGCGCTGTCCAGGAGCTGCTGCTGGAAGCCTCATTCCAGTTTATCCTGGCAACCTCAATAAGATTCTGCAGAGCCGGGCCGTGGCCTCTTTCTGGGCTTGGCACCTAAGCTCACCTGCCTGAGTGGCGCTTGCGGATCTCTCTTCCCAGCTTCCAGCACTGAACAGTGCCAGCTGTGCGCGCATCCCACAGAGCCCTGGGACCAGACCCTGGGAGTGACCAACTTTCCCAGGAAGGCCAGCCGCAGGCCCCCCAGGGAGGAGCGCTCTGCCATTTGTGTTCTAGAGCAGCCCAGGGCCCCTGGGGGTCCTCAAATTCTGCTGGTGCAGAGGCCCAGTTCAGGTACCTAGATCCTTGGAGTGAGGGCGGTGGCCTGAACTATAAGGGAGAAATGGAGGAATCAGCAGCTAAGTTCTGACCACCATGTCTGTGCTTTCCCTCAGGTTTGCTGGCAGGACTGTGGGAGTTCCCATCAGTGACCGCAGAGACCTCAGGGCGATGTCAGCGTGAGGCCCTGCTGCAGGAACTGCAGAGTTGGGCTGGGCCCCTCCCAGCCTCCCACCTCCAGCACCTTGGGCAGGTGAGTGAGCAGTGGGAGGGGCAGGAGTGATGGCTTGTGTGGGCACATCCACAGGCCTGTTTCAGCCCCTTGACCCTCCTCCAGGTGGTCCACACCTTCTCTCACATCAAGCTGACATATCAAGTATACGGTCTGGCCCTGGAAGGACAGGCCCCGGTGACCATTGTACCACCTGGTGCACGCTGGCTGACCCGGGAGGAGTTTGACACTGCAGCTGTCTCCACCGCTATGAAAAAGGCACTATTTGTGTTGTCTTTGTTGTACTTTTTGGTGTTTCTTGTCTATTCTATGTGAACCTGTTACCATGTAAACAGGGAGGAAAAAAAGCATGTTTTAAACAGATGTACAGGGCCATGAAGTTGAGGAGAGACCTCTTTGGGGGAAAGGTGCCAGCCCTGCACTCTCCCCCTTTCCTTGCCTAGGTGTTCCGTGTGTACGAGGGCCAACAGCCAGGGATCTGCAAGGTGAGTCTCTTGGCCCTCACCCAGCCTTCTTTCCCCAGGCCCGAATCCTTGGGTTTTCAGTGAGTTAAACAGTACATGTTTGGGTGAACATTATCCACTCCAGACTTCACCATGGGGAGAGGAATAGTTCTTCCTTGGAGACTTTATAGCCTGGAGTCCAGGGTGGAGAGGGAATAAGAACAAATGATGGAGACAACAGGTCACAGGTGTGTGAAATGCTTGTAGTAGGTTTTGTGGTTTATGAGGTGGAGAGCTTTCAGTTCTGTCTGGGAGGCAAGGATCAGAAAAGGCTGCTTAGAAGCAGCAGCTGGTAGGTAATCTCAGTCTAAGAAATGAATCATTGTCTCCAGGTTTGGGAGGGGAATTAGCAATAAGAATGTTCACACTGGGCCCAAGAGTAGTGTGAGCAAAGGTGGCATAATGCAGTTGCAGTGTGCAAGGAGCTGTAAATATTTGATGAGCAGGGCCCGCACAGACCAGGTAGGGCTATGAACACCAGGCTAGTAAAGCATTTTTAGTGGAGAGAGGAGTCAGATTTGTATGTTAGTTAATTACCTTGGGCTGCCATTTAGAGTTGATCGAAGAGATAGATACTACAGATAGATTAGCAGCTTTACAACATTCAGGCTAGAACGGGAGCTGTATTAGTGGAGTGGAGAGGGAGCTGAAGGAGAGGACTCCCTGCTGCCCCCTAAGTGCCTCCTTCCTTTGGCTTCGCACAGGGTTCCAAGAGATCCCAAGTGTCTACTCCATCCAGCCGGAAAAAGCCCAGCCCTGGCCAGCAACTCCTGGATAGTTTCTTTCGGCCTCTCATCCCTATGGATTCATCCAACCTCAACAGTATGGCCCAGTGACATCTCTAGAAGCCCCCATTTCCTGAGAATCCTGGGTTTTTGGTTTTGTTTTGTTTCTAATTTTATTTGACAGAGCATAAGCAAGAGAAGCAGCAGATGGAGAGGGAAAAGCAGGCTCTCTGCTGAGTAGGGAGCCCGATGCAGAGCTCAATCACAGGACCCTGGGATCATGACCTGAGCCGAAGGCAGATGCCTAACCAAATGAGCCACCCAGCAGCCCTTGAGTCCCGTTTTTTAATAAAGCGCTTATTTTTATAGTCATTTTGGAGACTTTTCACCCTCTCCCTAGCCTTCTCATTCTTCTCTGGGGGACCTAGAAAGTGGTAAAGTCCTGCTTGGTGCTGACTTCCATTGCCGAGGGCTCCCAGCCAGCCCTGGGCCAGTGGAGGTAGGAGTTCTGTCCAGAGTGATCTGTCTTCCTCCAGCCCCTAGGTGAGAGGGAGAGAGCAGCTGCAGGGGGCCCCTGCCAGTGGCTGACACCCAACACCCTTGGTCTACCTCTCTGGTCAGCTGATTTGCTCCAGTCAAATGGTATTGTCCTATAGCAGGTGGTTGGGCTCAGCCCTGACCCAGTCCCTCCCCACCTGTAGAGGCTGCTCCCTAGGGAGAAGGGAAACGAAAGGATTTGTTCTGTCTTAAATTCCTACCTCAAATACTAAATTTACTTCTGTATTGTTTCATACGTAGTGCAACAATACAGCAAATCAAGGGGTTAATAATCATAAAATTGGGGGTAGGGTACAGGGAAACGGGATCAGAGAAGGTCACAAAGATGGTTCAAAAGTATTGGTAAGTTCTATTTCCTAATTATGTAATTCTTTTATTATTTTTTATATCTTGCATATAAGTAATAGACTAATAAGAATATTTCATAGTTAAAAAAAAAATCCCACCTCTTTGGACCCTAGTGAGAGCTTCACATTCTGGAAGGTACCGAAGAAATGGCGGCCACACCTGGCCTGTAGGGACAAAGCCCTTCACTCCCAGCCTGTGCAGGTGTTTCTTAGTTCCAGCCGGCCCTGTGCTCCAGGACGGGAGGCTGAACCCAGCCCCCACCTTCTGGCTTCCTGGTCCCTGGCGGCTTGCTCCTCCTGCACAGACTGCCACAGGGCCCGGATGTTGCCCTGGCCAAAACCTGTGGCCCCCTGCCTCTGAATTAGCTCCAGAAAGAAAGTGTCCTCTGGAAAGAGAGACTTGGTGAAGACCTGAAGCAGAAACTTGCCATCCTCGCCATCCAGCAGGATCCCCCATCGGGCCAGCAGGCTAGGCTCATGCCCTGCAGCTAGGATCTGCCGTTCCTTGCCGGGCTGTTGGTAGTACGCCTCAGGAGGGGCGAGGAGCTGGCCCCCAGCCACTGCTACCCCCTCAGTGGCTTCTACGATATTGGGCGTGTACAGCCCCACGTGCTGCATCCCTGGTCCCCTGTGCCGGGCCAGGAACTGCTCCACCTGGTCCTGTCCACTAGAAGCCCCCGGTAGGGTCTCCGCCAGCACGAGGGTGGGGACAGCACTGCCCGGTGGGCTCTGCAGGGCCGTGAGCTTCAGTCCCCCTCGCCCAGATCCTGCTGTCACCTCGAGGCCCACCTCGGGATCCTCATCTGGACTCAGCGGCAGGTGGCGGAAGCCTAGACAGTGGCGGAACCAGCGCATCAGTGTGGGGGAGCTGCCAGGGGTGCAGGCAAGGGTCAGGTGGTCCACGTGGCTGACCCAGCCCGGGCCGGCTGCAGAGGGCACGGACTGGAATCCTGGCAGGAAAGGCCCTCGGAAGCCGGCACGCTCCACGAGTGTCAGGCTGAGGTTGCCGGCGGGCGAGCTGACCACGGCGTAGGTGGCTGTGCCCTGCGCATCCTTCACGCTGACCGGGGGCACCGGCACGCTGCAGCCCCGCGCGACCAACGCCCGGGCGGCGGCGCCCGCATCCGCCACGTCGAAGCACAGGTTGGTGGCGCTGGGCACCGCATGACGCGGGTCCAGGCCGTACAGCGGCTGCCGCGGCCCTGCGCCCTCGTTCACCAAGAAGACCGCGTCGCCGCTGCGCAGGGCCAGCTGCCGCCAGCCTTCTGCTTCCCGCACCGCCAGGGGCTGGAACCCGAAGAGCCGCCGCAGGTCGCGGGCGAGGCGCTGCCCCGCGGGCACGTGGAAGGCAACGTGGCACAGGCGACCGGCGTGCGCGGCCATGGCGGCCGGGATGGTGACCCTGGCTTGGCCTTCCCCCGGGCCGCTCACCTGTGTTCAGGACTCGCGGACTCTCCGTCCGGCTTTGTCGTCGGGAGCCTGTGGAGTCCAGTTTTGCCCACAGAGCGCGTCCCTCGCTCTTTTCCGAGAAGTCACGGACGCAGCCCTGAGGGGCCCCAGGTTCTCCCGGGGACGCCGTCCCGCCCCCCCAGCTGCGCTGGGGCCACCCGGGCCGCTGGCGGGCGCTGCAAACCACGTGGAGCCGGGCGGGGGCGGAGCCTGGAGGGGCGGAGCCTGGAGGGGCGGAGCCTGGAGGGCGGTGCCAGCGCCGCGGCACAGCCCCTCCCACCCAGGTCCCGGCTCCCAGGCTGCGGCGAGGGCACAGAGCTGCCCTTTCCCGGAGCTTCTGGCTGGGCCACGCCCGAGGGCACTGAGCCGCCCTTCTCCTCCCACCCCGGGGAGCTCACAGTAGCTGCCTTCACGCGGTGCCAGGCGCCGGGCTTTCTCTCACCCCGCCTAACCTTAGAGCCGAAGGAGCCAACCCCAGCTGGGGGAGGACCCAGAATTCCTACCCCCCTCCCACCCTCGCCCCCACCCTCTGCACGGAATTTATCAATGTTGTGTTTTAGCTTAAAAAACGGTAGAAAATTTTGCCTTTGATTCATAATGTTCCTTTAAAACTATAAAAAATACTGCTTTTAAGTTACAGATTTTCTTTCCTTCCCCAAATTGGTCCAGAGAAATTGACGTTATAGGAAGATAGACCATTTGTATGGCTCCTAACAAACCTCTGTCCATTTTCTCAGCTGCACCTCTTTCTTCAACCCCATTTATATTTCAACAGTCTTTTGCCCCCTTGTACCAAGGAAGGTCTGATAGAAAAACTGGTGGCTCAGGTCCTGGAGCAGCTGCATTGGTGTTCCTTCCCCTCCTGACCCTATAGGACTAGAACTCAAGCTCTCTTTGCGCTTCACAGTTTCCTGACTGGATATTGGGCCAGAGAAGCTCTCTGTAGGCATTTCTGGCCTCACACACAATTGCGTGAGATCGCTGGATTGAGGAAAGTAGGAGTCTTCTGAGACTTCAGCTGGTGGCCCTTGAAGGATTTGAAAAGGGCATTTCAAGAAGGGTAAATGGCTTGAGCAAAAAGATCCCCGAAGAAGGTGAGCCAAACCCTCAGAGGAGCAAAAAGAGCATAAGGTCGTGGAGACATTTGGGATGGATGCTATGGTTCCAGGCATTGTAAAGGAGATTCCTTCGTCCTGGAGCCTGATGTAAGACCACTGAGTATTACATCATTGATAGGTTCATTGGCAAGAGGACGAAGGATGTGATGGAAGGACAGGGCTGAGAAAAAGATGTCCAGCTGTGTGTTCCGTCTTGCAGCCAGGAAGGCAGTACCCAGAAGCTGATCAGCAGTGGTAAAAGTCTACTCTGCAGACTAGTCAATTTGAGAACATGGGTTCCAAACGCCAGGTAGACCTTGGGTTTGAAAACTACTTCCAGGGGCACCTGGGTGGTTGGTCAAGTGTTGCCTTCAGCTTGGGTCATGATCCCAGGTCCTGGGATTGAGCCCCCTGTCGGGCTACCCCACCCCTCATCCCCTCCCCAGCTAGCAAGGAGTCTGGTTCTCCCCGTCCCTCTGCCCCTGACTCATGCTCTCTCTCTCTCTTAAGTAAATAAATAAAATCTTTAACCCCCCCCCCCAAAACAAAAGCAAACTCTACCTCCAGTATTTAGTAGCTGTATGACTTGGGGCAAGTTGCTTACTTTCTCTGAGCCTTAGTTTTCTCTTCTGTAAAAATGGGAATAATAATAGTACCTACTTCGCAGGGTGTTTCTGATTAAACAAAATAGTATATGCTGCAGCCTGACAAGGAGTCCAGGATTTGGCCTGTGAACCTGGGCCTGGCTCTGTGGGGTAAGGGCATACAAAGTGGGTTTCTATGTCACAAGGTGAGGGGCTAAAGTAGGACTCAGGATAACAACCACATTAGGATTACTCCTCCCTCTCTGGGGCTTGAGTCCTGGGAAGGCTCTAGAAAGGCCCTAGCATTGGTGTGGATTCTGGAGGATGGGGCCCTGGGAATAGGGTTCTGTGAGGGCTGGGGCAGCTGGGACTATCTTCTGTCCTCACCATCATGATCAGTCTCCAGGTGAGCAGCTCTAGTGCCTCCAGGCCTTTGGTCCTGCCAAAGGGGTTTCCACTGAAGGGCCCTGGGTGTGGACAGGGAACAGAAACTGGTTTCCTGATGCATCACTTCCCACCTGCTCCTGAGGGAGAGGACAGATTTCTAAAGGCCAAGTAGAGGGTGACTTAGAAAAGAAAGGGAGATCTTAGTTAGGGCATGTTGTCCTGCAAGGGTGCTGTGCTGGACCTTGATCCAGGATGCAGGTTGGGCTCTTTAAAGGCCAGACAGGGTGGGGGAGGGTAGAGGTGGTCATTGTCCTTAGTCTCCCACCTAGCTAGACTCCAGTTCCTGCAGCCCTGCTGGCCTCTGGGCTGTGACCAACGTAGGACCCCTGTCTCCTTGTGGTTAGGACCCTGTGGGACTTTCGCATGACGTTGTCCTCCCTGCCTGGCCGGGACTGCTTTCTTGCTGGGGCTAGAGGTGCTGAGGGTAGGTGCTGGAGGGTACGCAGGTCCCAGGTGTGAGGCGATGCCACTGCAGGAGTCCTCCTGCCACACCTGCCTTCCAAGAGCCTGTACAGACACATCCCTCCTGCAGCTCTCAGCCTAAGCCGGGAGGCTGGCAGAGGCCCACTCTTCTCCAAAATCCTGACCTTCACCCCAGTCCTGTCTCTCCTCTCCCAGCCCGAAAAGGTGGGGCCGGGAACTCACACCGCTCAGGTCCCACCCGTCACTGCCCTCCAGGGCCAGGTGGGTGATTATGAGCTGCTGTTTTTTAACATGACCTCTGAGGGTCACCCTTGGCTTGACATTTTACAAAGGGTGGCCTGGAAGACCTCACAGAGGAGGTGACTTTTGGATATGTATGTGTATGTGGTAAAATGCACATGACAGGAACGCCTGGGTGGCTCAGAGGTTGTGTGTCTGCCTTGGGATCAGGCCCTGATCCCGGGGTCCTGGGATCGGGCTCCTTGTGGGGAGCCTGCTTCTCCCTCTGCCTGTGTCTCTGCCTCTCTTTTGGTGTCTCTCATGAATAAATAAATAAAATCTTAAAAAAAATACACATACCATAGTAATGTTTACCTTGTTAACCATTTTTAAGTGCACAGTTCCGTTGTATTAAGTACACGCATCACCATCATCTATCCACTGAACTCTTTCCCTGTTGCCCAGATGAAACCCTGTCCCCATTAAAGAACTCTCTCCCCTCCCCCAGTCCCTGGAACCACTAGTTTACTTCTGACTACTCTGGGAGCTTCATATAAGTGAAATCATGCAGTATTTGTCTTTCTGTCCATCATTTCACCTTAAAAGGATTTAAGGTCACCAGTAATTTTCATGTTATTCAATGGACAATTTTCAGATCTCATTTCACTGACTCAAAAATATTTTATGCATTGTCTATTTTTTGAAATACTCTTGCCCTGGCTTTTAGAACATCACACCCACCTGGTTTTCCTTTGGTAGCATTCTCTCTCCTCTGCCTGTTTTTAAATGTTGGTGCTACTCAGGGCTTCGGTTATCATCTCCTTGCTAGATGATCCCCGCATGTATGTCCCACTTCCTAATCTTTATTCAACTGCTTATTTGCCATCTTGATTTGGATATCCCACTGTCACCTCAGATTCAACATGCCCAACATTGTTCCCTTTTTACTCACAGGTACTCCCATCTGAGCACCTGTCCTACTCTCTCCAGTGGTATTATTCAGAAACCTACATCATTTTTGAACCTTTCTGTTTCTCATCCCTCATCTCCAGCCAATCACCATGTCCCTGCCTATTCTATTTCCGCAACATCTCTCAACTCATTCCCTCCCTCTTCATTCCTCTGTTCCACCCAAGTGCAGGGCCTCACTGTCTCTGCATCAACTGGATACTACTAATTGCCTGGCTTTAGGTTCACCACTGTCCTAACCAGTCTCCACGTTGTAGCCAGAGTTAGCTTTGAAAAAATATAGATCAGAGCAGCGCGGGTGGCTCAATGGTTTAGCGCCGCCTTCAGCCCAGGGCCTGACCCTGGAGACCTGGGATCGAGTCCCATGTCGTCAGGCTCCCTGCATGGAGCCTGCTTCTCCCTCTGCCTGTGTCTCTGCCTCTCTCCCTCTCTCTCTCTGTGGGTCTCTCATGAGTAAATAAATAAAGTCTTTAAAAAAATAAAAATAAAATAAAAAATATAGATCGTATTATGTCACTGTCCTACTTAAAAACCTTCACTAAGCTCTGGTTGCACATAGGATAAAGACAAAAAAAGTTTCTCCTGGCTGATTAGCCACTGACAACCTTTCCAACTTTTGTTGTCATTCCTCCACACTGTAGTTTCTTGATGTTTCATGCTGCCTCCCACTCAGGACTTTGGTCTTTGCTGTTCCCTCCTGACTAGAATACCTTCTTTCTCACCCGCCTTGACCTGGTTAACACTTTATCAATCATTAGGTCTCAGATGAATTTGTTTGAGGATGTCTTCCAAGATCGTCAAGACTTATGTCTAGTGCCTCAGAATTTATTAATTAACAAATTAAGGCCTCAAGGGGCTGGTGGGTGATTATCAGACTGCAGGGTTTTTTTTTAAGATTTTATTTATTTATTCATAGAGATGCAGAGAGAGAGAGAGAGAGAGAGAGAGAGGCAGAGACAGGCAGAGGGAGAAGCAGGCTCCATGCAGGGAGCCAGATGCGGGACTCGATCCAGAGTCTCCAGGATCACGCCCCGGGCGGCAGGCGGCGCTAAACCGCTGCGCCACCGGGGCTGCCCTGCAGGTTTTAATATAACCTCTAGGTGTCACTCATGACCTCTGCTTAACAAGGATGTGGCTGGGTACCAGGATGGAGGGGCTGAGTAGGTACCCGCCTGGCCCACCCATCCAGCTGGGAGACGTTATGGGAAGCCCAGCTTCTTTCAGGTCTGACAACTACTCCATCTGTTCTGGGTCAGCTGCCTTGATAGGGTGACCAACCATCCCAGTTTTCCCAAGACTGAATTTCCAGTGCTCTCAGGATGTGGACATTTCAGACCTAAAACTGGGACAACCCTGGGCAAACCATGGCAGAGGGGCCAAAACCTCCATGTGTACATGAGACTAAGGTCTACGCCTAGCAGGAGAGCTTAGCTATAACCCAACCTGGCCAAGTTGATAACAGCAACACTACTGGTGGGGTGACCTTGCAGCCCAGTGGTTACAAGAATTTTGGGACAGAAAATATATATAGTTTTAAAATTATTATTTTATGTTATTTTTAAAGAAAATCTGAGCTTTCCCCCCCAAAGCACTGATTTTTAAAAAAGATATTATTTATTAATTTGACAGAGACAGAGAGAGAGGTTACAAGCAGGGGGAGTAGCAGGCAAAGGGAGAGGGAGAAGGAAGCTCCCAAGCAGTGCAGGGCTCAATCCCAGGACCCCGGGATTCCAGGACCATGACCCGAGCTAAAGGCAGATGCTTAACCAACTGAGCCACCCAGGTGCCCCAACTATATATACTGAGTATAAAGAGACCCACTTATATCTGACAATGCTACCATTGTTTGAGTGCCACTGGGCATAACACACTTACATATATTGTTTCTAGTCCTCACAGAAACCTCAAGAGTACAGAAGATAATTCCCCTTTTTGGGATGAGAAAATAAGACTCAGAGAGGTTAAGTGACTAGCCTAGGTCACACAACTGTTAAGTAAAATGGTGAAATTCAAAGGAGGCCCCACCATAGGCTGTTGTCCTGACACTAAGTTGTGTCCTCACTGAGGAGCCAGGGTTGTGTTTCCTAGAGTCCAGGATGAACCCAGTCAGTTCTTATTTGATTGCAAATGGACACCTGGACATGGGAGAAACACAGGTGAGGAGCCATCAGGAGCTAGCATGAGTGAGAAGGACAAGTGAGGGTTAGGAGGATCAGTGGAATTTGTAACAAGGGTCATGCTCAGCACTGTAGCTTGCCCAAAGTTTGGGCTCAGTGAATGGTTGCAATTAATGATCTAGCCAGCCACTTCCCTTTCCCAGAGATATGGTAAGGCTGAGTTTTATTTTCGCCTAGGTGGTTGTTGAGGAATTGAGCTGCTTCTGAATATTCATCAAGAGTTGGTTGTGTAGAATAACTAGCAGAGGACTACTTTGGTTGTGTAGAGGTATGGGCAGAGGCCTGGCTGGGCTGGGCAATGGTCAGAGCCCTGATGGGCACTCAGTGGTCTGGCTGCCAGATGTTTACTCCATAGGAGGGGTAATAAGACTGTGGATTCCTTTAAGAATGTAAAGTTTTCTGGCAAGACAGTGATTTGGGTTATGCCATTTCAGTTTATTTCCTTGGTGATGTCCAAAGACTTTTAGGGTGCGAAAGCTGTCCACAGATGTGCCTAGCCTCTGGACCTAGTATGGCTTGGTGCCCTGTGGCCAGGTTCTGAGCATAGCTCCACTCTGCTAATCCAAGTCATCAGAGAGCTGGAACTTTTTTTTTTAATTTTTATTTATTTATGATAGTGAGAGAGAGAGAGAGAGAGAGAGAGAGATAGAGAGAGAGGCAGAGACACAGGCAGAGGGAGAAGCAGGGTCCATGCACCGGCAGCCCGATGTGGGATTCGATCCTGGGTCTCCAGGACCGTGCCCTGGGCCAAAGGCAGGCGCCAAACCGCTGCGCCACCCAGGGATCCCAGAGAGCTGGAACTTAAGAAAGTCTTCCCCAGAGCTCTCTGCTCTTCCCTAGGTGGCCTTCCAACTTCTGCCAGAGAACTGGGCCTCATACATTGGGCATAAAGGAGGGTTGGGGAGGAGGGAAACCATCAATAGTTGCTTTGTACTTTTACTTTGTAAAATACCTCATATGTTCCAGCTTGACTAAAGGGAGGAGGACTTTGTGAAATAGTCACCGACAGCATATCATCAAATTGATATGGGACCTCTTGCCAGTAGCTCATGGAAGATAGTGACTTGGTGCAGTGGAAAGCACATGACTTTAGAATCAAACAGAATTGGGGTTCTGCTACTTTCTTGCTGGGTGATCTTGGGAAAGTTACTCGACCTTTCTGAGTCTTGATTTCTTCAATTGGTAAATAGGAATAATAATAATGTCTATGTTACAAGTTTGTTTTGAGGTCTAAATTTGTTAACCAATGTATATAAAGCTCTAAATCTGGTATAAAAATATAACATTTATTGAGGGCTTATTATGTGGCATGCCATGTGTAAGTGCTCTATAAGCATAGCATGGACTCATATAGCCCTATGGGTTGTATACCTTTTTTTAAAAGATTTTATTTATTTATTCATGAGAGACACAGGGAGAAAGAGTGGCAGAGACACAGGCAGAGGGAGAAGCAGGCTCCATGCAGGGAGCCCGACATGGGACTCGATCCCGGGGCTCCAGGATCATGCCCTGGGCTGAAAGCGGTGCTAAACCGCTGAGCCACCCAGGCTGCCCAGTTGTATACTTTCATTGCCTATGCTTTATAGTTGCAAAACTGAGACTTGAGGAGCTTGAATAACCTGCCCAAAGTCACAAAGCTGCTAAATAGCAGATCTAGGATTTGGACCCAGACGGTTTCCAGCTCAGGCATACTTAATTACCAAGCCGTGATGCCATATGGAACAGGGCTGAATAAAGAAAAGCTATTATGATCATAGTAATTTAGTATTAAGTGCTTTTTATATCCATGGTGCTAAGTGTTAATTATTAGCATATTTGGATGCAACATTTATCCTTTTTGTTCCTATTTTTTCCACAGCCATGGCAACAAAGAGCCTTGTGCTTGCTACAGCAGAGCGTCCTGCTTTTGTCCGATCCAGTCCGGTGCGTCAGTCTCTGCAAACAACAAAAGATGTGGCCACCGGCTGCCTGTCCCTGCCCCCACCAGAGGACCAAGGGAAGCTGAGGCCTTTCTGACTGGAACCAAGCTAGAAGTGCAGCAGACAGGTACAGATTGGCAGACTGGGAGCAGGGCTCACAAAAGGGAGGTCACGCTTAATAAGCCTGATTAATTTCTTTGAGTGGCAACAATGCAAAGGGACAGGGGTGAAAGGAGGGACAGTAATTCATCCTGATTCAAGGCACAGGAACGTTGCTAAAACCAACACAGGGATTTTGTGGAGATGCTGCTGGGGCCTGGAGGGATTTGATGGGGCTCAGCCTTGGGGGCAGCTGAAAGGAAACTCAGTGAGTGGCTCATGGTGACCTAGTGAAGAGGAAACCCAGAGCAGGGACAGAGCACAACCTGCTCAAGCCATGTAACCAAGACACAGATCTGACCAGGACACTTGCCTATTAATTCCCTTCCAATGGCTTCCCACCACCTAAATATGGTATAATGTAAATGAGAGTGAAACAATAAAAACTCCATTTATTTGATACTTACCATGCATAGGGTACTTTACAGAGAGGAAACTGAAGCAGATAGCTGAAGAAACCTGCCTGGTCACACAATTACTAATATACACTGAGACTCCACCCCAGTCTGCTTTCATAGGCCCTGTGTTGACCCCAGCCTAATTTGAGTACTGTTTTTAACGGTGGTTCTCTTCCATTAGACAGGAAGCGCTTCTGTAGCAGGTCCCATAACTAAATCTCTGCAATGTTAGCCCTCAGTAGATGTTGGTGATGCCGGAGCTCCTGTGTCCTTTATGCTTCTTCCTCTGAACACTCTCCATAGATGAGTTCATCCAAGCTTTTGGCTTCAATTCTCAGTTCCTGGAGGAAGACTTCATAATAGGCATTATAACGACTCCTTAACTTCAACACCACCCCAGATGATTATTCTGAGTCCATCATATTAATATTCCATCCTTCTCACCTATAATTGGCTTAAGAATGGGGATATGCTCTGGTCCTTTCTAGTGAAGCTAAGGGGACATTTGCTGGGGGGCTTCTGCTAGGTTTCTTCACTCCTAGGAGAGCCCCTGGAAACAATAATGATTCTTCTTCCTGGGAATGTTGTCAAGTCTGAATGTGGCCTGAAACTAATGCAGCCATTGTACTAACAGTGGAGGATGAAGCCAACTGCAAGGATGGCAGAGTGCAGAGCTAGAAGGAGTCTTTGTCCTTGACAGCACTCAGTCTGCCAATCCTCAGGCCACCCTAATGCTGAAATTCCTCAAACAAGGGAAATTAAATATTGTCACTGCTGAAGCCATTGAGAATGGGCTTTCTGATATTTGTAGCAGAAAGCATTCTTACTGAGACAACCAGGGCAGCATTAAGGCTTTTGTGGTTCCCTTCCTCCAGAATGATTACTTTTTAAATTATATTTCATGATTGCATTGGCATAAAGATGAATATATTAATATTGAACATTAAAACATCTTTGAAAAGTTTGTTTTTCCTTCTGATTTAAAGAAGATAATTTTTAAAAAGATTTTATTTTTTCATGAGAATACACAGAGAGAGAGGCAGAGACAGAGGCAGAGGGAGAAATAGACTCCACACAGGGAGCCTGATGTGGGACTTGATCCCAGGACCATGGAGCTGAAGGCGGACGCTCAATCGATGAGCCATCCAGGTGCCCCTGATTTAAAGAAGATGAAAGCATTTTTTATGGATCCCTAAAAATATTGGAGAACTAATGTGCCTAGTGTGCATAGTAGATAGAATGGCCCTGGATAAAACTCCCAAATAGCCATCTCCAGTCCATACCTCCTTTTTGACCTTCAAACCTTCATATCTAACTGCTTATTGGATAGTTCCAGTGGGTGTCTTACCTCAAATTTAACCTACCTATGGCTGCACACATAATTTTGCATATACCTTCCTTTGTCTAGGGTCCCCTATCTGAAGGAACTATTCACCACCCAGATAGTTGCACCAGTCAGAAACCTGGGTCCTCAACCTCTCTCACCCCATGCTTCCTTCTGAAATGGCTCTTAAAAGCATTTACTTGCTTCCATTTCCACTCTTATCTCCACTGCTATTGTCCATGTTACCAGCATCTCTTGCCTAGATTACTGCCATGGATCCTAATGGTCTCCCGGCATCTCATCATCCCTGTAATCTTTTATCTACATTGTTCTCAGAAAGATCTTTTCAAATTGCAAACCGATCCCGTTACCTCCCTGGTTAAAACCTGCTGATGGCTCCTGTTGCTCTTGTGACAGAGACCCAAACCTTTAGCTAGGCTTCTGTGGCCCTGTCTAGCCTGGCCCCTGCCTCATTTTGCTTTTCTCTCTTACTCTGTGGTCAGCCACATGTTTTTCCCTTAGCTCCTCAAACACAAAGGCTCTCCCGCCGTGGGATCTTCACACATGCTATTCTTCCATTTTCTACTGCTCCTTCAGTTTAAATAAACTTTTCCAAGGAAGCCTTCATTTTCACTCTCTCTCTGACTCTCCAGTCTATCTATGGGCATTGGGCAAGTTTCTTAACTGCCTGATCTTCTGTTTTCTCATCTGTAAAATGAAGATGGTAATAATGCCTAACTCATAGCTTTGTTGTGAGGATTAAATAGAATGATGAATGAGAAGCACTGTGAGGTCATACTGGTGCTGTCTTCTGCTTGGGCAATTGTCCTTCTCTCTGCCTGTCTTTCTAGATGGGAAAAGTAGTGGAGAGATACCCCCACCCATCCCTGCACCGCCAATTCTATGTGGGAATCTTGGGGTAATACAGGCCCTAAAATGTGAGGGTTTTGAGGAAGAGCATCTACACAAGGACACTCAAAAACTTCTAAGTGACTTGAGTGAAACCAAGGAGCTAATTGTGCCAAGGAGTCATTGACAATGCCTGGATTGGGCAAGAGGTACTCAGAGAGAGGGAGAGATCAAGAGAACCTACAAAGGTCAGGGAGAGAGCGGAGGTCAGCAGGAGCACATCACATTTCTATCAAATCTCCAAATGGCCTGTAACCTCTAGAACAAAAGAACTTGGCTGCAATGGGGTCTGTATGTCAGGCAAACCTTGGCTTCCATCCCCACCCTATCATGTATGGGTTGTAGGATCAGGAAAGTCACTTTACTTCTCTGTGCCTCAGTTTCCTTATCTATAAAATGAAGTTAATGAGCTTATTTTGTAAGGTTGGTAGGAGGATTAAATAGAACTGTATTAGTTTGCTCAGTCTGCCATGATAAAGTACTATACCGGCTACCTTGATTTATTTATTGTACTTTGCTTTATCATGCTTTGTAGATACTTTTTTTTTTTTTTACAGATTGAAGGTTTGTGGGAACTCTGTTGAGCAAATCTATTGACTCCATTTCTCTAACAACATTTGCTCTCAGGGCACCTGGGTGGCTCAGTTAAGCTTCCAACTCTTGATTTCAGCTCAGATCGTGATTTGGGTCTGTGAGATCAAGCCCTGTGTTAGGCTCTGCCCTGAGCGCTATGTAGCCTGCTTGAGGCTTGAGAGTCTCTCTCTGCCCTCCCTGCCCCCTGCTATACTCTCACTCTCTCTCTGTCTCTAAGAAAACCAAAAAGAATGTTTCCAACAGCATTTGCTCACTTCATGTCTCTGCGTGATATTTTGGTAATTCTCACAATATTTCAGGGGTGTCTGGGTGGCTTAATCAGTTAAGCATCTGCCTTTGGCTCAGGTCATGATCTCAGGATCCTGGGACTCAGCCCTGCATCGGGCTCTCCACTCATCAGGGAGTCTGCTTTTCCCTCTCCCTCTACATCTGTGATCTCTCTCTCACTCTCTCTCTCTCTCAAGTAAATAAAGTCTTTAAAAAAATTATCGCAATATTTCAAACTTTTTCATTATTATTATATTTGTTATGGTGGTCTGTGATCAGTGATTACAACTCACTAAAAGCTCAGATGATGGTTAGCATTTTTAAATTAAGGTAAATATATATATATTTACCTTAATTTAAAAATACATATATATATATTTTTTAAATTTTTTATTTATTCATGAAAGACACAGAGAGAGAAAGGCAGAAGGAGAAGCAGGCTTTCCGCAAGGAGCCTGATATGAGACTCAATCCCGGGACTCCAGGATCACACCCTGAGCCAAAGGTAGATGTTCAACTGCTGAGCCACCCAGGGGTCCCTATATATTGTTTTTTAGACATAATGCTGTTTCTCACCTAAAAGACTATAGTGTAGTGTAAACATACTTTTATATGCACTAGGAAACAAAAAAACTTACTTGGCTCTCTTTATTGGAATATTCACTTTATTGCAGTAGTCTGGAACTAAACCCACAATATATTTAAAGTAGACCTTTATCACAGACTAGGTAACTTAAACAACAGAAATTTACTTTCTTACAATTTGGAGGCTAGAAGTCTAAGATCAAGGTTTCTGAGAGGTTGGTTTCTTTTAAGGCCTCTCTCCTTGTTGATAGCCATCTTCCTCCAGTGTCTTCACATTGTCTTTCCTTTGTATGTGTCGGAGTCCTAGTCTCCTCTTCTTATAAGAACAACAGAAATATTGGATTAGGGCCTTCTCATAGGACTTCATTTTACCTTAATTATCTCTTTAAAGGCCTTATTTCCAAACATGGTCATATTCTGAGGTACTGGGGACTTCAACATAAGAATTTTGGGGTCACACAATTCAGCCCACAATATAGACATATATCTGTAACTAGCAAACAGCAAAGACTCAGTTATGCTAATTACCTTTTGTCTCTAATTGGAAGAGCAGACAATGGCAGCGGACTCAGAGTCCCAGAGTTCTGGGACAAACCAGATGTTGTGGAAGACACAGAAATCCAGGACACAGTCCTTGCCTCAGGATCCAAAGGCTTTGATTGGGATGTTAGCTCCTGTCAGGAAAAGACAATAGAAAGCAGCCTCTGATGTGAGCAGGGTGAAGGATCAGTTTGATGTGCTGTGGGACACCCAAGTGGAGCTGCCCATGAGCCATTGGATGGATACCTGTGGAGCTTCAAAGACTGTTCTGGTTTGGTGATGTAGATTTGGGAATCACTGTAATAGAGATGAAGCTGTAGTAGAAATGAGGGATAATATGGCATGTGTGGAAAGAAGAGGGCCAAAACAAAGTTCCAGTTTTTTGGGAGAGAGAATTTGATTTGCCCAGCTTGAGTCCAATCACCTGGGGTTAAGGGGTGAGAGCCAAGTCAGATAAACATGGCTGCTGGGTCCCAGAGCCCCAACCTTGTAAGCAGACGTAAGAAAGGTCATTCTTCGAGAAGGCAATTGTTAAGCTGATGTGGCATCAAAAATATGGCTACCAGAGTATCCTCCAGTTGAGTTGGCACTCACATTTAGTGGGGAATCAATAAATATATGCTGAATCAATTAATATAAAAGTTAATGAGTTAAATAACAAAGGATTGAATAATCTTGCCACAGACTTTTTTGTAACATTGTTTTTATTGACACGTAATGGACATACTATAAAATTCTCAATTTTAAGGTGTACAGTTCTGTGGTTTTTATTTAGTATTGGCACATATTTTATTTAGTTTGATTTCATGTTTCCTTTCATGAGACACATGATTGAGTCCTGTGTGGATATAGAGTCAGTATGATCCCCCATCTATAGTTTTTCTTACTCAGAAGGTAGTCTGAGGAAAGAGACCCCTCTCCCTTCTTTGGAGGATGCTCAAGGGCAGGAACTGGTAAGGCTACAGGTGGCCCTGGCCAAAGTAAAGCCGGTAAATGCCAAAAAACCTCTCAACAATGGAGGCTGGCATTTTAGAGCATGGAAAGGACTAGAAAGAGTTCTTATTCCTTATACCTTCTGTTGGAAGAATAATGACCCCTCAAAGAAACCTGTGTCTTAATCTCTGGAACCTGTGACTATGTTATATTATATAGTAAAGGGGAATTAAGCTTGTTAATCACCTGACTGATTATTAGGTGGGCCTAATATAATCAGAAGGGTCCTTAAAAGTGGAAGATGGAGGCAGAAGAGGAATTAGAGGCAGAGAAAGGGATGTAATAATAGAAGCAGAGGTTAGGGTAATTTGATGCAAGGGCTTAATCCATCTTTGATGGCTCTGAAGGAAGAAGGGAGCTATAAATCAAGGAATGAGGGCAGCTGGAAAAGGTAAGGAAATGGATTATCTTCTAGACCTTCCAGAAGGAACACAGCCCTGCCAATAACCTTCATTTTAGCCCAGTGAGACCCATTTTGAACTCTGGCCTCTAGAACGATAACACAACAAATCTGTATTGTTTGAAGCTGATAATTTTGTGGTGATTATAAAAGCAGTAGGAAACTAATATACCTTCCTAGCTAATTCCTAACAGGGGTAACAGGAAGATCCACTTTTAGATTTTTGTTTCTTTTTATTCCTTTAAATTGTTCTCTATCTTCTCTAAGATCTTCTAAACTTTGTCTTCATGGGTCCCATTTTTCCCTTCAGGCAGAGGTCCCTTTGAGGATGTTGCTGAATCTTTAAGCGCAAGAACATGTCTACCCAAGTCCATCTGTCCTCCCAAGGCCTGTTCCAAATGCCACCTTCTGCTTGAAACCATCATCATTTTCCCCAATGGATAATCCTTCTTCCTCTCCATCCCTGCAGCACACTCCTCACTGGGACACTTGTCACACTGTCTTCTATATTCAGGATTTTGTCTCAACTCCTCTAGGAGCTTGCATCTGTTTGTCTCGGCTTTTTTAAATTGCCAGCCTTTGTAATCAGGAAAGGGGATGTACTTTGTTCCCAGTTTGGGGAGAGAGCTCAGCAAGAGATAAAGAACAGAGATGTGTTGTTTTCCTAGGACTCTAATCTCAGCTCCTTGTTCCTGCTAGCAGATGATGTCAGCCACCAGAAAAAGGCAACAATAAATCCAGTGCTGAAGGCCAGCCAATGGCTGCTTTATTCACTGTACTGGTTATCTCCTGTACCCAGCTCATATCCTCTAGGCCCTTCTTTGACACCATCATTGCTGGGGAACCAACTTTACACACATTTCATGTGACAGCACCTCATCTCAGCTCCTCTATATGTCTCACTTTCTGTCTTAGGGCTTCTGTAAGAACCACCTGGCATTCTTGCTGGTGCTCCTAGGAAGTGTGAGGGCTTAACACGTCATGAGACAACCCTTGACCAAAAAGAGACGGGAGTTGAAGGATAAATGCTCTTTCCTTATGACCTATGGGGAGACAATAAAGGTGGTTTTGCACAGTTTCTCAGAAGGTTTCAATAAGATCAAGCCCCAGTTTCCATAACTGTGATCAACTCAAGCATACACTTTTTTTTTTTTAAGGGAGAGAGTGAGGTTTTGAGGGCAAGGGGGCAGAGGCAGAGGTAGAGGGAGAGGGAGAATCTTAACCCTAAGATGCCTACCTTGTGTCTGAGGCTGTACTTATATCACATGACTGGACTGACCAATATTAAACAGCCTGAGGCCAATTTGAGTGTTAGCCTTGTAGGTCTGACCCAAATACAGAAACTGTAGGAATCACTTATCTTCATCTATCCTTTCACCCAGATGTAGCAGCCTTTGAGTTCCCTATTCTTTTTTTTTTTTTTGAGTTCCCTATTCTGAATATATTTTTGGACTAAATGCTAAGTCATCAATGATTTCAACAAAGGTATGAAGAGGCCTAGGCTATATCTTACTCATTTTGGTATCTTTTGTAGTTTATTACATGTATCAGGTGCTCAATCTGAGCAAGCTGAAGTACCACACCTATTATATAACTCCTCTCAGTGTTTCTAGATAAATCGTGGCTCTTTTTCCTGCTCCTGCCTGACACGTACTGTATAGTAAAATGATAGTAATATTTATAGAGCACTTAGTATATTCCAGATACTAAGTGCCTTATGTACACTATCCCAGTTATTATTAACAGCCTTCCTGTATAACAGGTCTTCTTATTATCTTCATTTACAGGTGTGAAAATTGAGGTTCTGAGAGGTTAAGTCATTGCCTAAAGTTGTATAGTATGTAAGTAAATAGTGGAGCCAGAATCTGAATTCAGCATTTCTGACCCCAGAGCTCTCTTAGTCACAATGATCTCCTGGTAAGCAAACATGGACTATTGTATAAGGACAGACATGTAGATCAATGGGATAGAATTGAGAGTCCAGAAATAAATCCATATACCTATGGTCCACTGATTTTTAAGAATGCCAAGACTATTCAGTGGGGAAAAGATAGTCTTTTCAACAAATGATGCTGGGACAATTGAATATCAATATACAAAGTAATTAAATTAGACCCCTAACTATCACCATGTAAAAAGATTAACTCAAAATGGATCAAAGGCCTAACTATAAGAACTAAAGCTATAAAACTCTTAGAAGAAAACATAAACATAAGTCATATCGATGTTAGATAAGGCAATGACTTATTAGCTATGACACCAAAAGCCCAAGCAACAAAAGAAAGGAAGAGAAGTTGGAAGAGAAGTTTATTTTTTTATTTTTAAATATTTTATTTATTTATGATAGACATAGAGAGAGAGAGGCAAAGACACAGGCAGAGGGAGAGCCAGGCTCCATGCCAGGAGCCCGACGTGGGACTCATTCCGGGTGCCCCAGGATCATGCCTTGGGCCAAAGACAGGCACCAAACCGCTGAGCTACCCAGGGATCCCTGGAAGAGAAGTTTAATTTATCAAAATTAAAATCTTAAAAAAATAAAAATAAAAACAGAATTAAAATCTTTTGTGATTCAAATGACATTACCAAAAAAGTGAAAAGACAAGCCACTGAATGGAGAAAATACTTTTAAATAATATATCTGTTAAGGGTGTAATATTTAGAATAAAGAACTCTTTTAAGTCAACAACAAAAAGAAAAGACTTGAATTTTTTTAAAAAAAGATTTTATAAAAAATATTTTATTTATTTATTCATGAGAGACACAGAGAGAGGCAGAGACACAGGCAGAGGGAGAAGCGGGCCCCATGCAGGGAGCCCGACATGGGACTTGATCCTAGGGCTCCAGGATCATGCCCTGGGCTAAAGGCAGTGCTAAACTGCTGAGCCACCTGGGCTGCCTGCAACTGAATTTTTTTTACAAGGGCAAAGGATGTAAATAGACATTTCTCCAAAGATACATAATATCATTAGTCATTAGGGAACTGCAAATTAAAATCATAGTGGGATACCACTTTGTACCCACAAAGATGGTTATAATAATATTTTTAAGTGGAAAATAACAAGTGTAGGTGAAGGTGTGGAGAAATCAGAATCTTCATACATTGCTGGTGAGAACATAAAATGTAGCAGCTGTGGAAAACAGTTTGGAAGTACCTCAAAAAAGTTAAACAGAGTTGCCATATGACCCAGCAATTCCACTCACATGTATGTACTCAAGAGAAATGAAAACTTATATTCACACAAAAACTTGTATGTGAATATTCATAGCAGTATTATTTATAGCAGTCAAAAAGTGGAAACAACCCAAATGTCTATCAACTGATGAGTAGATAAACAAAATTTGATACTATTAATACAATAGAATATTCTTCAGCCATTAAAAGAAACGAAGTACTGGAGTGCCTGAGTGGCTCAGTCAGTTACACATTTGACTTAGTTTTGACTCAAGTCATGATCTCATGGGTTGTGAGATTGAGTCCCATGAGGGGCTCCATGCTCAGTGGGGAGTCCACCTGAAGATTCTCTCCCTCTGCTCCTCCCCCCACTCATGCCCTCTCCCTCTCTCTCTAAAATAAATAAATACAATAAATAAAATAAATAAATCTTAGTAAAAATAAATGAAGTACTGATACATACTACAACTTGGATGAACTTTGAGAACATTATGCTAACTGAAAAAAGCCAGACAGAAAGGTCACATATTATATAATCACATTTATATGAAATTTCCAGCTTAGGCAAATCCATAGAGACAGAAAGTAGGTTATTGTTTGCCTCTGGATTGAAGGGGAGTCTTGGTCGCTTTCAGAAGAACCATATAGAATTGTCACAAGTATATAATATGAATTTTCCTCCTGAGCCCTTTCTAAGGATAACCTGATATCATTTACTAGAGTGACAGCACAGGAGAAAAGGAAATACTCAGAACTTTGACAGATGATTAGATAATACCTTTGTATTGATGTTAATTCCTGGGAGCCCAAAATGCCATTGTAAGCCACTAAAGAATGGGACCAATTGGTCCATGGATCCACCCTGTAGTTATTTCTCTAGTTCCTGAAGGAATAATTGTAATAGACATACTTGACCAGAGGCAAAATCACTACATGGGCTCTGTAATCCATGGGACAAGGTCATTATAGTAGAAATAGCTATGTGGAAGCCCCTGGAAATTCTTCCTACCAAGATAGTAAACAAGAAGCAATGGTACATTTCTGAGGGGAAATGCAGAGATTAATGGAACATCAAATACTAGAAACATGCAAGAATGGTGATATTTAGCATTTAATTCACTTGTTTGGCCTAGGCAAAAGTAGAATAGATATTGGAGAATGACTGTAGAGTTCAATAACCTTAATTAGGGTGTGACTTCAATTGCAGCTCCTATTATTTTTTAAAAAGATTTTATTTATTTATTTGAGAGAAAGCACAAGCAGGGGAGTGGGAGAGCGAGAAGCAGGCTCCTCAGTGAGCAGGGAGCCCGACATGGGGCTCAATCCCAGGACCCTGGGATCATGACCTGAACCAAAGGCAGATGCTTAACTGACTAAACCACCCAGGTGCCCCTGCAGCTCCTATTGTAAAAGAATTTCTTTACTGGAACAAATCACAAGCCCCTAGTACTTGTTACGTGACTAATTCTTTCTTCTCTACACCAGGTTGTAAGAACGACCATAAGTGGTTTACTGTTTTCTTTAAGATTTTATTTTTAAGTAATCTCTCAATTCAGCATGGGGCTTGAAGTCATGACCTTGAGATCAAGAGTCACATGCTCCACTGAGCCAGCCAGGTGTTCCTAAGTGGCTTACTTTCACCTGGCACTGTCAACAGTACACATTTATTTATTTATTTTAAAAGATTTTATTTATTTATGATAGACATAGAGAGAGGCAGAGACACAGGCAGAGGGAGAGGGAGAAGCAGGCTCCATGCCGGGAGCCCGACGTGGGACTCGATCCCGGGACTCCAGGGCGCCCTGGGCCAAAGGCAGGCGCTAAACCGCTGAGCCACCCAGGGATCCCCAACAGTACACATTTATTGTCTGTCTCAGTGCTACATCAGTTTTCAATTTCTGCCATATTTTAGTTAGCAGAGATCTTGATTGTTTTGATAGTCCACAAAATATCACACTTGTCCATTATGCTGAAGATATTATGCTGCTTGTATCTGATAATTGGAAACTAGTGGTTAATTTGGAAGCCTTATAAGATATATAGAAACATGAAGTGTAAGAAAAACCATAGGGTCTGCATCTCAATGAAGTTTCTGGGAATCCAGTAGACTGGATGGAGCATGTTGAGATATCCTTTCCAAGGTGACAGAAAGGTTGATGCATAGCCTACCATGACAGAAGAATCACAATGATTGGTAGGCCTTTTTAGATTTTGGAGGTAATATACACCATATTTTGAATTGGAATCATCTAAGGAATAACCCATAAGGCTGCCATTTTAAAATGGGGAACAGGGCAAGAAAAGACTCTGCAACACGTCCAGGCTGTAGAGTAAGATGTTCTTCTATTTGATTCTTATGACCCTTCAGATCCAATGATACTTGAGGGTCTCCGGCAAATAAGGATGGTGAATAAAACATTAGGTAAGCACTAGTAGAAATATAATATAGACCTCTAGGATTTTGGAGCAAATCTATGACCTTTCATCATTTACTCCAGTGCTTGTTTAATGAACTCATGGATAATGTGGCTATGATGGTAGAGATGAAATACCTTTGTGGGCTCAAAAACATGGACTTCCCCTTAAGGAAGCTGACTTAACTATTGTGACTTTTGAGTACCTAATCTGCTAACATGATGTCAACACTAAGTCCCCAGTATGGCAGCATTCCATAGGGGGAAAAGCCAACTACCTGATGGCAAGCTGAATACATCATATCTCATCCATCCTGGAAAGGTCATAAATTCATCCTCAAGGGAAAGAATATATTATGATATGGATTTTCCAACCCTACTGGTAATGTTTTATCAGCTCCACTGTCTGTAAACTTTCTTGAGAATGCCTTATCCACTGTTATAGTATTCTGTCCATAAGTAGTACGCTCATGCCCAAAAAATCAGCTGGTCTTACTACATATGCCATTACCTAGAAGTAGCTAGCTCAATGAAAAGGTAGAATGGATTACTAAAGATTCAGTTTTGATACTATCTGGGAGAAAACACTCTGAAACAATGTGGTTCTGCAGTATATGTTTTGAATCAGAGATAATTATATAGTACTTTCCCCCCATAACCAGAATACATAGGTCTAGGAATCAATGGCTGCAAGTAAAATGCATATTTCACAAGTGAAATGCTCATTTCACTATTTTTTTAAAAAAAGATTTTGTTTGTTTGTTTGTTTATTTATTTATTTATTTAGTTAGTTAGTTAGTTATTTGAGAGAGAGCATTTGAGAGGGAGAAGGAGAAGCAGACTCCCCACTGAGCAGGGAGCCCAATGTGGGACTTGATCCTAGGACCATGGGATCATGACCTGAGCGGAAGGCAGACGCTTAACCAACTGGGCCATGCAGGAGCCCATCATTTCATTCTTATACCCAATAACCTAGTCACAGCATTTTTACTTTCCATGTTATTGACTTCTAGCTTTAATAGTTTGGAGGTATTGTTCTCAAGTGAAAAATGCTTCTGCACAGGAGGGTTCTAGTTCCTCTGTGTGCTAGCACTGGCCATGGTGCCTCATGGAATAGTGGTGATGACTTGAGACTCCCTCAAGGCTAGAAGTGCTTATTGTTGGGACATCGTCTTCTGTGCCAGAAGCTTGTGTGTGGAAAGTCTCCCAGACAGCAATGGGTACCAAACTGTTGTAGGTTGTTTCTGGGTTGGGTTTAAAGTTGATGCTGCTTATGGTTTGGGTTTATGACTTGGTATTTTCCTTATTATGTTCCTTAATATGTAACTTTGTATTTTTGGGGAGAATTGGGTCAGGAAATTGTCTTTCTGCATTGTTCCATCATACCCTTAAGCTTGAACTTCCCCTACCCCCTCAAGTAGCAATACTCATGCTTCTGCCAACGTACTCAGATTTTCTGCTCTCCTTTTGTTCCCATTGTAACCATTTAATAAACCAGCATAGATAACCCAGTCTCCTATGTCATCTGTCAATCTAGTTGCCCATGGACTTGTATGTGGGCCTGAGCCAGTACAATGTGGGTTATATCTGTTAATGTGATGTCATTTATACCTATAGATTGGTGAGGTCTAGGGAAATTCTGGTATAAAAATATTTCCAAACTGAAAGTTTTTCTGAGAGGCAAAACAAAAACAAAAACAAAAACAATCAAAACAAGACATTTGCCAATATTGGCACATGAAATATATATTTCCAATTTATATCTGAATGGTTATACGCCTTATGTATTAGTGCTGACTGCACACATCAAGAATCCTTCATGGCTATGGACATGATATTCTTGCATTTCCTAGCATTTTCTGCCCAGAAGTTCTCTGCTCCCTTATTAAAAAGAGTTGCCCATTAAAATCCTCAGGAGAATAATTGTTGCAAAAAGTATTAGTGGCATTAACTTTAGAAAGATTGTCAAAAGAGCAGAGGGGTAGTTCCTGAATTAACTGCAAGCCATACTTTTGTAGATTACACTGATATCTCTAAATAAAACATGAATGTTTGAATGTTTGCACATCTGCTGATAAGTGAACATTTTTGATCTATTGCATGTATCAAGCAACAGTTTGATTTTTGCCATCTTTGTGGGTACAGCACTGTTAGCCTAACTGAATTTTTTTGTGCATTTTGCTGATATTTTACATAAGTAAATGGAAAATGAAAAGGTGAAATTGCTGGTAGTGGTGATCAAATGTGTATGTCTTATAAACATATTGCAGTTGAGATAAAATGGCTACCATCTGGTTAACCTGAAAGTGCTGACTCTTTATTCTCACTTGAATGCCCATTAGTGTTAACTCAGTTCATTTTGTGTTGATTTCAAAGGGAAAAAAATTAAAGAATAGTTTAAAAATGCTGGAAATATATCATCAGAGATATAGAGATTATATGCATTTATATATATATTTATATATACACATAAATATATATTTACATATATATTTGCTTATTAAAGATATATCTGATCTCTTTCCCTTCCTTGATAAAGTTAAATTTTCATACATTTAGCTTTTATACAAGATTTTATGAACAAATCATCTATGAAAAAAGGGTATTTACTGCTTATACATTTTTCTGGGATGCCAATGATCAAAACTGATAAAGAACCTTGAGGTATTTGGAACAGCAGAATTTTTTCAGATTCTAAAAGGACCACAATAAGGACGCCTGGGGTGGCTCAGTGGTTAGCATCTGCCTTTGGCTCAGGGTGTGATCCCAGGGGTCTGGGATCAAGTCCTGCATCGAGCTCCTTGCAGGAAGCCTGCTTCTTCCTCTGCCTGTGTCTCTGCCTCTCTTTCTGTGGTAATCATTTCACAATATACATAAATCAAACCATCATGCTGTATGCCCTAAACATACACGGTGATGTATATCAATTATTTCTCAATGAAACTGGAAAAAATGTATAGTTAATAAAATTGCATGACAGGGCTCAACGACAATAGTAACAATAGTAGTAGTAGTAATGGTAGTAACTTTTGTTTAAGCCCCTGCTGTGTTTCAGGCCTATGCTTGCTATGTCACAAATCTTACCTTATTTGGTTCTTACAGTCATTAATTGAAGTAGTTAACATGCTGTCCCTCCATTTTATAATATAGCTTTGTAGAGTTTATAGAATTAAAATGACTCGTCCAGTATGTAGAGGCATTTGTTGATTCCAAAGTCCATGTAGGAATCACTACCTTGTATATTCTCCTGTTTGCTCAACAGTCAAGTTTGAATAAGCCTCTTTTAGAGTCAGATTTTGACTAGACAATAAAATCTATGTAAGCAAAAAGGCAAGAATCTCTGTGTATTGTGGTATAAATAGATAAAACGTTTTCAGGAAGAAGAAATGATAAACATATTGAGAATAGATATCTTTCACATTTATAATGTATTGAAAAGGGAACAACAAAACACCCAATACATTACAGGTTATTGATATGACATTTTGGAGAAGACTGAGGCTGGTGAAACATTTGCTTTGCTAACCTGTAATGGTCATAGGAATGTTCTGGGTGAATAGAACTAATAGCATAATAAATAACTATCATAATATCACTGCCATATTGCATTATCTGTTCCCCCCTTAAGACTGAATCTAAATGAATGTGTGTATTCCTTTCTCTAATTTGCTTCTTACTTCCAATGTGAAAGCAGCCCTTTTCTAAACAATCTAGAGAAGAGTGTTTAAGAAACTGAAAGCAGGGGGCTCAGCTGGTTAAGTGTCTGCCTTTGGCTCAGCTGCTTAAGGGTCTGCCTTTGGCTCGGGTTATGAATCCAGGGTCCTGAGATCGAACCCCATTTTGGGCTCCCTACTCAGTGGAGAGTCAGCTTCTCCCTCTCCCTCTGCCCCTCTCCTTGCTTGTGTGTTCTCTCTCTCTCTCTCAATCTCTCAAAAAATTAAATCTTAAAAAAAAAAGAAAGAAACCGAAAGCACTGTGTTAGCCAATAGCTCCTGTTGCAGCTATTCCACTTGCAGAAGCAGAAATGCAAACTTAAAAATGTTGCCCAAATGACAATGTGCCAGAAAGGTCTTTAAAAAAATGTTGTGCAGACCACAGGGAAGCAGCTGGGTTTCTGACAAGCAGCATGCTCCATTCTGGAAATACATCAATTAAAGGACTTAATGAATATGAGGAAGGAAAGAAAAGCATGTTCCAATCTTGGCTAATCTTCAACTTGGAGCAACCAATAAAAATTTTAGAGACAAAGCAGAAAAAGCAGAAACTGGTGGCAATGGTAGCTTAGAATATAAGACCCATTAAGTACTGGTACTGGGTGTTATGCTATATGTTGGCAAATTGAACTCCAATAAAAAAAAAAGGGGGGGGGATCCCTGGGTGGCGCAGCGGTTTGGCGCCTGCCTTTGGCCCAGGGCGCAATCCTGGAGACCCGGGATCGAATCCCACGTTGGGCTCCCGGTGCATGGAGCCTGCTTCTCCCTCTGCCTGTCTCTCTCTCTCTCTCTCTCTCTCTCTCTCTCTCTCTCTCTCTGTGACTATCATAAATTAAAAAAAAATTAAAAAAAAAAGAATATAAGACCCTTTAGATTAAATCCAAGTAAATTTTGGTCTATTTTTCCTGAAGATCTTTTCTGGAAATGAATGCCATTTATTTTTGAGAGTTGAAAAGACATAATTAATGTATTTATTCAGTCAGCAATCACATATCAGGTGTAGAACATAGTGATGCCTGAGTGAGATTTGAAGTTGTATATGCCATGAGGGGAATTGGGAGGAGTGTATGGGCATTTCCGGGCAGAGGGAACAGTATATACTGAGGTACAGAGGAAAGGCATATGTTGATTTTAAGGAAATGATATTCTCTGTGTACTGGGAAAAAATGTTCTTCAAAAAAAAAATCATGGCTCATTTTCACTTTCAGGACAGGAATAGCATTCATGGCACAGATAGATAGTTATTGTTGAGGAAAACAATGTATGAGTTTTGGGAGGGCCCAGAAATGCCTGGAGGAGAGGAGGACTGGAGATAACAGAACTGGTCTGCCAAAGAAAGCAAGAAATGAGAAGAATTTGGAGTTTTGGGACAACTAGGGGAATAGGCCTGGGCACCTCAGAGTAGAGCAGTGAGGAAAAGAAATGAAAAGATGGGAAGGCTAGGTCTAAGGAAGAACCATGAGCAAAGGAAGTCATTATGAGTTGGAGAACAGGAGAATCAGTGAGAAGGAAAACATGAGTCCTTCCCAAAGGATATACAAAACATTGGGAAGTCACAAACTTCTACATTCTGTGGAGAATTTATTGAGTAATTTGTATTTGGATATTAAAGAGTAACTCTAGTAGACTGGGGGACTCAATATGATAGTTGAATTACATCTACTTTGCTAAATTGACATCATCTTTTATTTGTGAGTTTTGACTGCTTTTACTGCAAACAATACTTTGTTCTTAAGGTTCTGCAGCTTATTGGCTCCGTTTTTAAAATATTTTAAATAATTTAAAAAGTTTAAGTTGGTGATTTTGTAATTTACATTTTGAATTTAAGATGTTTTAAAACATAATATACAAAATATAGTAATCTTGAACAAATAAAATTATACATAATACAAGTTTATGTTTCTAACCGAACAAAAAAGAATTTCAAATGTTTAAAATCTCCCCAAATGTCTAGTTAAAAAAACAAATTCTCTATTATTTAAATATTTCTTGGAAATTTACAAGTCTGATTTGTAGGCTGAATCAGTTCTTTGATTTAGAGGAAGGGCATTATCGACAAAGGATGAAATAAAATAGCTGTTACTGTGTCTCTGTTTCATTAGTCCTTTACAGTGATCCATCCAGGCTGTGTACTCTAGGGGCTATTAAAGTGTATTCTCCAGGTTCTTCGTCTTATCCACAACTAGTCCAATCTATTCTGTTTGATTTGGACTCTCATGTCTCTGGGCCTGGATGCTTGGTTCTATGCTCAATGTCATGAAATGAGTTAGAGGTTTAGAGCTTAGAAAAGAGGTCTAGGTTGGAGATAAAAATTTGAGTTGATATATAGCTAGTTATTAAAGGTGTGGATGTGGATGGGATTGTGTAGGGAAAAACATTTGAGTGAGATGAGAAGTGCAATAAAAACATTTAGAGCCCAGGTCAAGGAAAATGAGCCAGCGAAGAAGAAAGAGTAGATGGTTGGTAGGAGAGCAACCAAGAGTGTGTTGCCACAGAAAGTATGAAAAAGTGTTTCAAGAAGGAGAGAATGATTGGCTGAGTCAGATACTGCTGAAAGATCTAATAAGATGGCCACTGAAAAGTGTCCATTGGACTCGGCAATATGGAGGGAATTGATGACCTTGGTGAGGAAATTTTGATGAAGTAGTGAGGGTAGTAGCTGTTAAGAGGATATTATATCAAGGGAGGGATTTCCTGAAAAAAAAAAAAAAAAGGGAGGGATTTCCTATTCTATGTGGAAGGTCCTAGCCCATGTTGGAGTGCTGAGCCCATGTTTAAGTGGTAACAATCCAGTAAAATATGTATTAGTTAAGATAAAGCAGCTGCTATATAAACTATCCCAATTATTCATAATGACTCAAACATGATAGAAGTTTATGTCTTGATAGCTTAAAATCTAAAGCAGTTAGGTCTCCTTCAAACGGCACTTCAGGACCTAGATTTTCCTTCATCTTGTGGCTCACCCATTGTCAACAAGACTTCTCTGGTTCCAAGCTTGTCTGCATCAAGCAACAAAAGGGAAAGAACACAGATGATATTTGTTGGATGTTTTTATGCATCTAGCCTAGAAGTAGCACACATCACTTCAGTACACCATACCTAAGTGCCAGGGAGGCTGGGAAATTTAGTCTAGTTATGTGCTCAGGAAGAAGAGGAAACAGGTTTGGTGAACAGTTAGCAGTCTCTGCTATGGAGGGAGAAGTTAAAGAGATGGAGTTAGGGTGAGGAAAGGTAAAGTGGGAGTGAGAGCAGGGGTAATGGCAAGAGTAAGCTTTCTGAGACGGCAAAAGAGGAAGATACCAGGTCTCAGAACCCATGAAGATATATTATTTTCTTGCCAGGAAAAAGTGGCAGAGAGGTCAAGGGTATTTGCAAGAGAATGATCACAAAGATGGATCGTGTTTAAGGCCAAGAAGGAAACACAAGAATGGACAGAATGGGGAAAACTATTTAGTTGGAAGTCCCAATAAAGCCAAGAATGGCTTCCATGGAGATTCTTTTTTTTTTTTTTAAGATTTTATTTATTTATTCGTGAGAGACACAGAAAGAAAGAGGCAGAGACATAGGCAGAGGGAGTAGCAGGCTCCATGCAGGGAGCCCAATGCGGAACTCGATCCTGGATCCTGGGATCACGCCCTGAGCCAAAGGCAGATGCTCAACCACTGAGCCACCCGGGCATCCCTTCCATGGAGATTCTTAAACAAATGAGCTGGAACGAGAGGGCACTGTGATATTTGCCCTCTCAAGAATGAGATGTTAGAACACATTATTTAGGAGGTGGTTAGATTCCAATGATGACAAGGTCTTTGTGTGACCATGAACATGGGAGGCTGAGATGGAATGAAGAAAATTGTCACTGGCAATGAGGAAGTCAAGGAAACTGGAAGCCAGGGATAGTGAATGGCTTTGCTAAATGGGTACTGGTACTGCCCAGAAGGGCAATAGAAATTGTAAAGGAAAGGAAGCTTTGAGTCACATGCCAAAGCCTTCAGAGAATGACAGCTCATTTGTTTAAGAATCTCCAAGAGGCTGAAAAATGATAGTTTTTTTGGGAGGGAAGGAAAGTGGTATAGATGGATGCGGTGAAACTTCAAAGGCACAATAATTTTTATTTTACAAGAGGGAAAGATAGTAAAGGACTGGAAGCTGTGTGGTGGTGAGAATACTGATCTCACCTTCCAAACTTCAGTAGACAGTAGGTTGGAGAAAAAGTTTTGGAGGATGTGGTGTTCCCAAGGGGCCACTAGGCTTCAATTTAGGCAGAAGGTGAAGGTTCCAGTCTAAGAAAATCTTGGGGATATAGGTATTTAAGGAGGTTTGTAGGTTTCAGAATGGAAGTGCAGGAAGATACAAAGGAATGATTGGGGAGCCAGGCAAGGAAGGAGGGCTGAGTCAGTTGAGAGGATGTAGAGAACAGGTGGGAAGGAGAGTTAGAAAGTTAAGGTGGTCCTTTTGGATGGGATACAGCCTGAGAGTTCCTTGGTTAAAAGAAGTACACACTGGCCAAGCATAGTGGGGAGCTTTCTTTTGGTGTTTTGGCAACAATATGGTAGTATGGCTCTGCAGCTTCACATGCATCTGGCCTAGAAGTAGTATGCAGAGGGGGGAATAGATGACCCAAGGCATCTGCCCTCGGGTTCACATGGAGCAGTCACTTGGACCCAGAGCTCAACTTGTGGTAGGTCCCTGCCTCTCTCTCCAACTTCCTTTCACTTCATTGCCCTCTTTGTTACAGACTGAACAGTCACCTTTTAAAACCTCCATCCCGCCATGTTCTTCTTTGCCAGGAAGAGGCACATGCCCTTCTCTCTGCCTGGAATGCTCTTATTTATCCTTCAGATTTTGACTAAAACATCACACTTCAAGTATACCCCAGGTTCCCCTGTTATTCTCTTTCATCACCGTGTGTACCTTTCCTTCACAGAGTTTATCACATTTGTGTGCTCATTTAATTAAAGCCTCCCTCCTCCTCTTGTCTAAGTGCCATGAAGACTTACACATGGTCTCCCTGCATTTATCCCAGTACTTGCACAAAACTGGTATAGTAGTTTTAAAATAATGTCCACAAGTGCTTTGACACTCTCCCTTTCCAAGGTGGAAGTCTAATTCTTCCTTTGGATATAGGCCTGACCTTATAACTTGCTTCTAACAGAATGTGGTGGAAGTGATGGTATATGACTTCTGAGGTTATAGAAGGAATATAGCTTTTTCCTGGTGCTTTCTTACTCTTGGATCACTTGTTGAGAGGAAGCCAAGCCCTGCTGGGAGGTCACTCAAGAAACTCTATGGTAAGGCCCGCAGGGAGAGGAACAGAGGCCTCCCACTAACTGCCAGCATCAGCTTGCCACCCAGAGGAGGAAGGCACCTTGATTGTGGATCCTCTAGCCCTGGTCAAGCCTTCAGATACCTGCGATTTTGGCTGATATTTGACTATAACCTCATGAGAGAATCTAAGCCAGAACCACCCCATTAAGTTGTTTCCTGGGAGATAAGAAATGATTATTGTTGTTTTAAGCCTCTAAGCTCTGGGGTAATTTGCTATGAAGCAATAGATAACTAATAGAATAGGTTTTCAATAAATACTTTAGTGAATGAATCAGCAAATTTATGAAACCTTCTTTGTTTTTTTCTTTTTTCCTTTTCTTTTTAATTTGGCACAAATCAGTAATTTTATTAGTCATGATTCTAACAGGTGTCTGAACTTTGTTTTGACTTTTCTCTGCATTTTACTTTATAGAGTTTTTCATCAATATAAATTGGAGTAAAAAATACAAACAGACTAGCATAAATATTTGACCCATGAAAGATGGTGTTTAACTGAGTTAATACAAGGAAAGATTAATTATACTTGTTCTTCTACTATAAACTACCAAAGATTAGGTGGCATAAAAGTAAATCAGACAAGATAAAATTATTAAGGATCATCAAATAGTGATGATATTTGGTCAAGAGAAGCTTTTAATTTTTTAATTTTTAAAAAGATTTTATTTATTTATTCATGAGACACACACACAGAGGCAGAGACACAGGCATAGGGAGAAGCAGGCTCCATTCCATGCAGGGAGCCTGACGTGGGACTCGAACCCCGGTCTCCAGGATCACACCCTGGGCTGAAGGCGGTGCTAAACTGCTGAGCCACCCGGGTGGCCAAGAGAAGCTTTTTAAAAAAATAAATTTTAAATATAGATTTTTACTCGATTTTTAAGTCAATAAATTTGGCTAACATGTCTTGGCATCCTTTGAGCAAATGTTTGTACCTTTGGGGTTTAAAGGCCAAATATTGGAGGGTCATCCACCAATGTAATTGCTTTGTTTTTGCCTCTGTCAACAGAACCTCCTGAATCCTTTCAGCCTCACGGAGGATGGAGGGAATTTTCACAGGGAATCTTGACCTGGTAAGATGTAACATCCTTTGTTCCCTGTTGTAGCTGCAGCACAGAAGCAATGCCTGGCACTTAGCAGGCATTCAAAACATATTTGTTGCATAAATGAATGAATGAATAAATCTCTTTACTCATCATAATCATTCAAATGTTAAGAGCTTTTCCAGATGCCTAAGTAGGAATAAATGCATAACTAATACTATCTGGCAAAAATAGGGAAAGTCTGAATTATGCTAGCATCAGTCTGACAAATGCAATGAACTACTGTGTTATTGTTTGTTTACTCATGTTTAAATTTCCTTCACAAAAATATAATTTTTGTTTTACAACTGTGTGGTCAATTAGGGGTGTGGCTGATTCTGTGGACTGGCCTACTAAACATCTGTTCTAGTCTCATTATAGTGTATTTTCCTGGAATGTTGAAAACTGAAAAGCTTAAAACTACATTTTCCAGACTCCTTTGCTGCTAGGGTTTTGAATGAGATTTGGGTTCCTTCAATCAAATGCATTCACCTAGGACCTGAAAATGAACTGAGTTAAGAGGGGAAAGAAAGGGAAAGTTTGAGACATCTTTCTTGCTGGTCCCGATGGTTTAGAGGGAAGCAGTTTGGTCTAGACCTGGAAGCAGAGATTATGACTCCTTCATTTGGCAGGTAGCTTCCTGATGTGGAAAAGGTGGCATGATTCCAAAGCTTGTGGCTACTAGTGATGACTCCCTGATTCAGCAGGTAGATACCTTGCCATAAACCCTTTCTGCCCCAAGGAGTAGTTTGTTTGTTTTTTTCTCTCTGCCACTGAACTTTAACTGAAGGGCAAGTGGCTGAGAATTACTACACAACTGACAAAATTATTTTCTTTATTTTTCTTCTTAGAAAGAGAGAGAGCACATGTGAGCAGAGTGGGAGTTTGGAGATGGGGCATAGGGAGAGAGAGAACCTCAAGCAGGCTCCTCGCTTAGCATGGAGCCCAACACAGGGCTCCATTTCACAACCCTGAGATCACGAGCTGAGTGGAAATCAAGAGTCAGATGCTTAACCAACTGAGTCACCTAGGCACCCCCCAAAATTATTTAGTACTATATAGCTCACTAGAATACAGATGTACTTTAATATTTATGAAATTTCACATACTCTATGGTCAGGGAGATCCAATTTCAAACAAAAATATGTCCTCTTAAAATAATCTGTACATTAAAAAAAAATCCTACCAAATTTGAATTTGATCGAAGTACTCTTGTTTCCTAACGCCATTAGGACTGCTGCTTGCATTTAACGGAATTCTCCTGGATTTTAAGCAAAAGAAAAATGAATTTATATAAGGATACAGGTCCTTTCATAGAATCCAAGGGCAAAGATGCATCTGGATCAGAAATGCCTGAAGCCAAGGACTACAGTGCTACCGAGAACCTGGGAAGCCCTCTCACCAGCTCTCACCATTGTTTCCCTCTGAATATCTTCTTCATTCCTTTTCACTACCAAATTTCTCTGTATCCCCATCAACAGGGTTAAAAAAGGGGCTCCATTTCCACTTACATATTCTTTCTTCAGAGGACATAATCTCCTAGACTCAGTACCGGAATCTTGAGGAAAGACTATGAGTAGCCTACTTCATCAGGTGAGAAGTTCAGCTAAGTTGCACAACTCTAGAAGTTGCCATTCACCTTGTTTTCTATGCAGAAGTCATCCATGGAGCACATTTCTAGAATAGGATGTGAATCATGCCCCTTAGAGTTGTGTCACTACCTACTCTGAACCAGTCAGCTGGAGTCTAGAGTCAGAGTCCTGTTGTGGGAACCTGGCAGTAGGTGCTCTGCTCCTGAAATCATATAGATTGTGGGTGGGGGTGTGTGGATCTATAGGGAGGGCAAGTTATCATGTATGAAGGAATTATTGGGAGCTCAGGAGACAAGCTCATTGATGTTCATTATAAGAATGACATACTGATTTTAACCATATTCGATCAGCCATAGGCAAACTATAGCCCACAGGCCAAATCCAGTCTGCCCCTGGTTTTTGTAAATATGCTTTTATTGGAACATAAGCACACTAATTTGCTTCATGTTGTCTATGGCTGCTTCTGTTCTACACTGGCAGAGTTGGGTAGTAGCAGCAGAGAACATACATTTCATTTCACAAAGCTACCATATTTACTATCTCGCTCTTAACAGAAAAAATTTGTTGACCTGCTGCTCAAAATGAGGCCCCTAACCCAGGAGTCCTGGTATCACCAAGGAGCTTGTTTGGCCTCTACTTGGAACTATTGAATCAAAATCTGCCTTTTTTTTTTTTCCCGATTGAGACATTTATTTGCATGTATGTATTACATCCCTAGATAAATAATTCCAGGATTTTCCCTCCTGTGTGTTTTAATCTTGTCTCTTCATAGTCCATGATATCAGTATCAGTATAATGAAACCAAACCAAGGGCATAGGAATAGGTTATTCTGCCATTTTTCTTGTTGTATATCTTTTTCTTTTTTTTTTTTTTTTGCAGGCCAAAACCCTAGTTTATTTCAGCATCAGCAACATCTTAGCCATCACAAAAATAAACTCTACCAAGGGCGACAGAAGTCTCTCCAGTGAGGCTAAGGGCTCAGCCGCCAAGTGGTGAACATCAGAGGGGTGCATGGTGGGCACTGCCGGGGCAATAAGGAAGCAGTGGGGTTGTTGGTGGTGGCAGATGCGGGCTGGGGCCTCACTTCTGGGCAGGCACGAGGTCATCGATGGTCTGGCCTTGCTCCAGCAGCTGGTCCATCTCGATGAGCAGCTTCACACCATCCACCACCATCTGTACCAGCTCCACCTCTGAGAAGCCCAGGTGGTCTGCGTTGGAGACATCAAAGATGCCACCCACAGTAGCTGTGTCCACACCACCTGTGCCTCGTTTCTGAAGCCGCAGACGCTTGAGCACCTCCGGGAACTTCTCATGCTTGCCCAGGTGGGGCACCTTGATGTTCACACCTGCCCGTAGGCCTGTGCCCAGGTTGGATGGGTAGGTGAGGATGTAGCCCAGGTGAGGGTTCCACATGAATTCGTAATTCTTTGACTTGAAGAGGTTTCAACCTGGGTGAGGCTGTTACAGAACCAAGTGAACACCTCCTTCATGTTGCCCCCTTTCTGCATGGAGATTACCCACAGGTAGTCTTCCTCGTTGATCCACACCAAGAAGGTCTTATTGTCATTGTGCCAGATGCCACGGGCGTCCTGCCAGTCGTGGGTCATGCCCGAGACTGGGAGCAGGGGTGACAGGGCTTATCAACGAGGAAGTGGTCGTCGATGAGCTGCTGCTCATCAACCTGGACTGGCCAGGTCGCCGTCCAGGCTCCACAGAGCTTCCACAGCGAGCTTCTCAGATGCACTGTGGCTGCAGTGTGGGGGTAGGGGTGGGGGTGGGGGGGGTGGGGAGTGGGGTGGGGGGGTGGGGAGCGGGAGGCAGAGGCTGTGGATGCTGCGATGGTGCGCACCCGCGAGCTCAGCACAGAGTTGGGACCCAGGTTGTCTCCGCCCTGCAGGTTGGCGGGTTGAGGTCGGTCTTGTGCTCATCGCTGGGCCTGTAGCCGCCGAGCCAGTCCTCGATGATGGGGTCAAAGAGCTCCTTGAACACATCATATGACTCCTCAACGCCTGCCGCGCAGCCCACGGTCATGATGTAGGGGTGGCCCGGGTTGTCCACCCCGGTCTAAATGACGTCGTCTACCGGGAAGCCGCTCGGGGTGCTCTTGGAGCACAGCTCCGCGTACAGTTCGGGGGTCAGCACCTTGGCCGTGGGGTTGTTGTGGCCGCTGAGGTCGGGGAACTCGTCCTCGGCCGGGAAGCGGAGCTTCATCATGTTGTGGCTGTTGGAGAAGGGCATGGCGGTGGCGGGCGGCAGCCGGGTGGCCGCGCGGGGAAGGGGCGTTCGCCGGTCGGCAGTTCTGGGCGCGGCGCAGGCGACTCTTGTGTATCATATCCTAGATCACTCCACACTTATTTAACCTCATGAGGTTCACAACAGCTTTCCAGTTCTGTGATCATCAGTGATTTCAAATTTACCAATGTAACCATGCTTCAGCATGACAGCTAGAAACTGGACAATGACTTTGGAGCATGGCCTAATAAGCTACTATTTGTCTCTTTTCAGTATTGTTGACGTTCTGGAGAGCATCAGTCAGGACACTGTTGTGCATCATTATGACAGCATGGAAAGATGGCACAAAGTCTGCTTTTTAACAAGATCCCCAGGTGATTTGGAGACACATTAAACTTTGAGAAGCACTATATTAAACTCAGTGGGCACAACCAACATTATTGAAAGTTTTGTTTCACATAAGTCTCTTTTTAGCTCATGGGACATGATGCAATCCCCCAGGTACATTAGACTAGTGTGCCACTATCCCTGGATTTGATGTAGCAATTTTTTTTTTAAGACTGTGTCAGGCCTGGTTCTGGCTAAATCAGCCTGGACAATGGGATATCCAGCTACAGTTTGTTAAGTGTCTACTCACTCATTCAGTTGTGACAAATATTTATTGAGGGCAGCCATTGAACTACAAATGGGGAGCAAATTGGCATAGTCTCAGCCCTCATAGTTTTGTGAAGCTTTCACACATCATCTAATTTAATTCCTTCTCTAATCTATGATGTAGGTACTCATGAGAAAACTTTGGGAGACTGATTAACTTTCTCTAAGTCATACGGCTGGTGAGTGGCAGAGCTGAAAATTGAACCTATGTCTATCGGATACCATGGTTTATGCCTTTTTCTATGTAGTATTGCTAAACATGATTCTAGGAGATTATAATCTAAATTAGATCTATAGCCAGAGAACAGTGTTTTATAGATAAGAAACAGTATTCTTATCTCCCACTACAGCCAAGATGATGCCGCAGGCTAGAAACTAGAGGAGCTGAGCTCTTCTCCTAAGACCTTCCCTTCAGAAATGACAGGCCTGCCACTTTTATCTGTGAGAAAGACAGATGACTCTGGTTCAATCACTCCTTCCAGATACTTGAAGTGAGAAATTTACCTGAGGTTCTAGGGTAGGATTAAAAAAAAAATAAAGCACTTCCCTGAGGAGAATAGGGATCAGGGTTAATGCTACTTCCTCCATGGGACTCTCGGGATGAATTTTATTCACTGGGATCACCTTACCTTTTTGAGTGTCCCTTCCACCTATTCTATAGGTCTCCTCAATGGACTCTGCCCTCACTCCTTGCCTTGCTCCTCAATCATTCCATTGTACCCTCTTGAACTTCAATTCTGAGATCTTCAAATATACCTCTTCTATACATGTATATCTTCAGCTGGAGGAAAAAGATAAAGTGAAGAGAATGTGAGAAGTGGGCTGACCAGGACATAAGTGCATGAGGAAGAGAGAAATACACAGGCAAAAATGGTGTAAAAATGGTTAAATCTAATGTGAGCATCACTGAGTAAAAAATTTTAAAGCTAGATTAATTCTCATGAATGTAACATTACAAAATAGGTATCAATTTCCCTTAGCCAGCAGCAGTGACACACAATTAGATATTTTAATTCTATGCCTAAAGCATTACCGTTCAGAAAAAGTAAGGCAGGTAACTGAAAAGTTGCAAAATCCAGCAGCTAGAATCGAGAGTGCTCCTGCTCTGAGACAGAATCAAGCACCCAGGAAAAGAAGAGGTGAAGCACAAATGGGAAGGGGGAGGGAGTTGAGGTGATGTAAGACTAAGTAGAAGAAAGTCTGGCAATTAAGAGAAAGGAAGTCGTTTGACATTGGAAAGTGCCTGGCATGTAAGATGAGAACCTGGCAAGGGATGGACAGGTGACGAATCAATTACAACAGATCTTGCCTGCCATTATCTGGGCTTTGGAAATAAGTTGATGAGGCTTGGATTTAATAAATATTAAAATTCTAAAAACACTTAACTGCTGAGGGAGGCTGTGTAGCAATCACCGTATGAATAGATTTCTAAGGCTAGACTAGACACCCATCTATTATGGATGGTTTGAGACTAACACATCCATCCTGCTACCACAAAGAGAATTTAATGACCCTGCAGGCCTTCCTTCCAAACTTCTAAAAAGCTGAGGTGGGTGGAGGGAGGGAGGTTAAATGGTGCTAACTTTCATTCTGTGGTTTTATCACAGATTCCCTGCCATTAATTCAGATACAGTTGATGAGCATTTTCTCTGAACAAAAGAAAAGATTTAGTTGTCCATCTTTTCATGAACATTGCTGTCCAAGCTTTATATACCTTTTTATACAGTTATCTCCCTACATTTATATGTCCCCAAACATGGTAAAGTTCTACTAGATAAGTTTATTTGTAATTTATAATAACTTGAACAGGGGCTAGGTTAAAATTGAACTTTGCCTAGCAAACCCTTTCCATTGTAGATTAAAATGTATATTTTAAACAAAATCTGGATTTAGAATGACAAATTTCCTTGAAGACTTTAAAGCAGTGTCTTATGACAGGAAACTAAAGAACTAAAGTGATGATCACCCTCTGCGAAAATATTTTTAGGAAAGAGTGTCTGTTCTCATATTTATCTCCCCACTAGACTATGAATTGAAGCCCATGAAGGCAGGGGCTTTTTGGTTTGTTTACTGGGTGTTCCTGCCATTTAGCTCAGGCTGGCACATAAAGGATGCACAGTGAGTTTTCTGATAAAATCAATCAATGGAAAACTTGGTGGATTTTGAAGCCCTGTCTTAGGACATGGTGGGAACTATCTTATATTAGGAAGTTTTACTTAGGTTTTTATCCAGGTTCCCCTGGTTACTGAGAAATGTGTAATCTAGGACAAACCACTCAACCTTGGAGTCTCAGTTTTCTCATTTGTAAAGTAAGGATAGTAATAGTACCTATGACCCAGAGTTATTGTGAGGATTCAGCGAGCTAATGTACTGTCCTATTAGATTTCAAGTCATCTATAAAGCAGGGTTTTCTATTATTTACAATAGCTCAGACATGCAAGCAACCCAAGTGTCTAGTGTCTATCTATAGGTGAATGGATAAAGAAGATATATATATATATATATATACACACACACACACACATATATATTTTATCTATCTATATACCATATACTATATGGTATACATATATATAGCTGGATAACACAAAACAGTACATTGATTGTGAGAAGCACTGAGTATATAGTTGTTGAATCATATTGTACACCTGAAACTAATATAATACTGTATATTAATCATAATTAATGTGTTATAAGTGCAAGGATAGACAAATAGATCTGTGGAACAGAAGAAAGAGACCAAAAATAGACTCTTGCAAATATGGAATGTGATAAATGAAGATGAACTTGCTTGCCAAGGAATAGGTTATTAAGTGGTGCTGGAGCATTTGATTGAAAAAAATTACCATCTTATACTATTCATAAAAACTTTTAGAAGAAAATATGGGAAAATACCTTCATCATCTCAGGGTATGAAGGATTTCTTAGTTTTTATATATTTTTAAAGAGATTTATTTATTTGAGAGAGAGATAGAGCAGAGGGATCTCATTACCCTGAGATCATGACCTGAGCTGAAACGTTGGACATTTAACTGACTGAGTTGGACGTTTAATTGACTGAGCCACCCAGGTGCCCCAAGTATGAAGGATTTCTTAAACAGGACATGAAAAGCACAAAACATGAAGGAAAGTGTTTATTCTTTTTGTGTTAAAAATGATGTACATCAGGGGCTTTATAGACAAAGTGAAAAGCTAAGTAGCAGATTGGAAGAAATTGCTTATGACCCAAATGTCCAACAAAAGATACACTTTTAGAATATAATGAAGAAGTACTAATCAGCATCAAAATGCTGACTGTGTTAGTATCCTGGGCCTGCTGTAACAGATTACCACAAACAGAATAACTTAAAAAACAGAAATTTATTTTCTCACAGTCCTGGAGACTAGAAGTTCAAAGTCAAGGTTTCACAAGGCTGATTGGCTCTAAGGAAGAATCATTCAATGTCTCTCACCTAGCCTCTGGTGGTGGCCATCAATCCTTGACATTTCTTGGCTTGTAGCTGCATCACTCCAATTTCTGCCTCTGTCTTTACTTGGCCTTAATTCCCTGTGTCTCCATCTGTATCTTCACATGGGCTTCTTAGGCCACCAGTCATTGTATTTGAGGCCCACTCTAATCTAGTATGACTTCATCTTAACTAGATTACATCTGCAAAGACTACTTTTTTTTTATATAAGATTTTATTTATTTATTCATGAGAGATACAGAGAGAGAGAGAGCAGCATAGACACAGGAAGAGGGAGAAGCAGGATCCACGTAGGGAGCCTGACATGGGACTCAATCCCAGGTCTCCAGGATCAGGCCCAGGGCTGAAGGCGGAGCTAAACCGCTGAGTCACCCGGGCTGCCCAAAGACTGTACTTCTAAGTAAGGTCTATTTTGACGTTCTGGTGAAACACTATTCAACCCCCTACAGTCTACCATCTGATCCTCCAAATTCACATCTGTGCCATATGCAAAAAAACACTTATCCCATCCTAACATCCCCCAAAGTCTAATCTAATTAATTAATTAAATTAATTAATGTCTTCATGAGAGACACATACAGAGAGAGGCAGAGACACAGGCAGAGGGAGAAGCAGGCTCCATGCAGGGAGCCTTACGTGGGACTCAATCCTGGGACTCTGCATCCCCCAAAGTCTTAATTTACTCTGGTATCAACACTAAACCTTAAATATCATAATATAAACAATCTAAATCAGGTATTAGTGAGACTCTGGGTGTGGTCTACCCTGAACCAAAATTCCTCTCCATCTATGACCTCTGAACCTGGAAAAAAAGTTGTCTGATTCCAAAATACAATGGTGAGACAGACATAAGATAGATACTTCCAGTCTGAAGGGAGAAAATGGAAGGAATAAGAGAAACTTGTCTCAAGCAAGTTCAAAACCTAACAGGAAAATTCCATTTAGTTTCAAGACCTGAGAATCATTCTTTGTGGCTTGATCCTTCCTCTGGGCTGGAGGAGGCCTCTTTAGTGGGTGCATCTGGATCCATCTCTTTGTTCTCTGCCTCTGTGTCTACAGTACTGCCGGAATCATTCTTCCTTTTACTTGAAGCATAGCACATATTTGTAGTTAAGTACAGCTCATTTCTTGCCATTTCCTTCAAAGTGGAATCTTTGAAGTCTGACAGCCTTCCTCATTTAGTTGTATCTCTGGCCCCTTCATTCAAATTGGTAGTGTTTCTACTGATATACTATTCTCAAAAAAAATATGTTGATCTTCCATATATGTCAAGGGGATCCACACCATTACATAAGAGAGCTCTCCAAAGATCCTTGGACCCATTTCTTTCTTTTTTTTTTTTTTAAGATTTTATTTATTCATTCATGAGAGACACACACACACAGAGAGAGAGAGGCAGAGGGAGAAGCAGACTCCACGCAGGGAACCCGATGTGAGACTTGATCCCAGGACCCTGGGATCATGACCTGGGCTGAAGATAGGCGCTCAACTGCTGAGCCACCCAGGTGCCCATGGAAGAACCCATTTCTATTCCTGGATTCTGCTGAGATGGTTGATTAGAACCATAAGTCACAAATTTAACCTCCTCAGCAAAAGTTTATCTAGCTATACTCTTGGTTCTGTTTCCAGAGCACACTATCTGGATAGGCTGAGAAATCTCCAAATCATCAAGTGCTGGTTCCTTTTTGTTTAATATTTCCTTCCTCAATTTATCTATTTCCTCTCACATTATACTATAAGCAATAAGGAGAAATGAAGCCACACCTTCCATACTTTTCTTGGAAATTGTTTGAACTAAATATCTAAGTTTATTGCTTACAATTTCTACTTTGCACCCAACAGTAAAACACAATTCAGTCAAGTTCTTTGCCATTGTATAACAAGGATTGCTTTTCTTCCAGTGTCCAGTAATAGGTTTCTCATTTCCTCTGAGATCTCATCAGGAGCACCTTAGTCTCCATATTTCCAAAACGATCTCTTCAAGGAAATCTAGGCTTTTTCTATCATGTGCCTCAAAATTTTTCTAGCCTCTACCCATTACCCAATTCCAAAGCTACTTCTATAATTTTAGGTATTTGTTACAGCAGCACCCCACTTCCTAATACTAAACTTTGTATTAATCTGCCTCAATCTTAGGGTTCTCCAGAAATATAGAACAAATATGGGAGATATGAGAGAGGGGAGAGAGAGAGAGAGGCAGGTTGGGAACTTAGGCAGGAGTTGATGCTGCAGTTTTGCACAATCACAGATTAGATGCTACCAAGAAATTCTCTAGAGCTTGCTGAGAAGGTGCCATAATTATCAAGAACCTGAGAGCCAATTGTCTTAGTCCGCAGTAGTGAAGCAGAAGCAGGTGGTGTTCAAGAGCTTTCTGGGAAACTACTATGGCTTTCATGCCTTCCCACGTATCTGACTGTAATTGACTTCAGAGAATAATAGTATCTCCTCTGCTACTCTCCATTTCATCTTGGAGAATATATCTTTACATGCCTCAGACTACTAGACCCCTGGAAAATTCATCATGTAACAGACTCCTTAATTTTTATAATGTTTATTTTCTGCCCACGTGTCTTACAAAGGCTTCCAAGGTATTTGCTAAGCAATTTCTTGTTCATTAGGTATAGTCAGCAAGATGTTATCAAGGTAGTGAATCAAATAGCTATGGAAGTTGGTTACATATTATGGAAAGATGATATGATCAAAGTTTATATACAGTCTAGAGTATGACAGAGAATTGGAGAATTGACACAGACTTGAGACAAGATAATGAAGGTATATTGTTTCTGCTAAGTAAAAGGGCCCTGCTCTGGTTATCTTTGCACATGTGCAGGAATCGCCCCCCACCCCCCTTGCACAGTAGAACAAGAGAGAGCAATGTCTTCCTTATCTCTAACAGTTGAGTGCTCCACTTGGCCTCCATCACTCTTATCACACATTGAATTCAGGGAGCCCATTTCAATGACAGCATTTCCCACTGTCTTGCAGAGAATGGCAATACCGAACCTTTTAAAGGCTGCTAGTGCTCCCTTCCCAATGCATTTTTTCAGTCTGGTGAAAGGACTGTATTTTTAAGAGACTGCTGTAACTGATCATTTTGCCATCTTCAAACCAGAAGTCCTATACCTTGCCCTTTTCAAACCACTTAATTTGGCTTTTATTCCTATTATTCCAATGCTCTTATTAAGATTACCAGTAATCTCATGTTGCTAAATCCAAGGGACATTATAACCTTTAGCAGCATTTAACAATTTTTGTTCTTAGCTTTAATATTGCCATTCGCTTTTGGAGTTTCCTGTACATCTCTGCTTCTTCTCTGTCTTAAACCTGGCTCTTCCTCCACCATTCATTGTTTAATGTTAAGGTACCTTAGGACTATTTCCTCAGCTCTTGTCTTTTCTTGTCACACAAATCATTCTCCTTAGGTCATCAGGTCATCTCATACATCTCAGATCTTAACTTGGGTTGTACTCTTTTCCTAGAATACTCTTGATCCCCTTGCTGCCTGACTAATTTCTGCAGGTCTTTAGATGTTAGCCTAAATGTCACTTCCTGAATCTAAGACTTCCTCGATGCCTTGTTAACTAGGTTAGGAACCGTTTTTGAGCACTCAGAACTTTCTCTTTACAAAAATTACATTTCTAACTACTTATTCATGTCTCATTTCCTGCTAAGTTGTAAGCACCTTGAGAGCAGGGGCAGTGTTAATACCTAACATAAAGCCTGGCATGGGGGATCCCTGGGTGGCTTAGCGGTTTGGAACCGGCCTTTGGCCCAGGGCGCGGTCCTGGAGTCCCGGGATCGAGTCCCGCGTCAGGCTCCTGGCATGGAGCCTGCTTCTCCCTCCTTCTGTGTCTCTGCCTCTCTCTAGATCTATCATGAATAAATAAATAAATCTTTAAAAAAAAAGCCTGGCATGTAGGTGGTGCTCAATAAATATTTATAGATTATTCATAGATGAATACATAGAAGTAAGGATCAGGTTGGATTTCATTTCAGATTCCTAAACATCTGTAGTCTAACCTTATTTGTTGAATAATATATATATTACCCATAATTTATAACACTGTCTTTTTCTTATATATTTCTAGGTAATATTTTCAATCTTATTCCTCTATGTGTGAATATGGCAACATTATGCTATTTTTAAAAATTAATTTTTATTTTAGAGTAATTTTAGATTTACAGAAAAGTTACAAAGAGAATACAGATAGCTCTGGTATACTCCTCACTCAGTTTCCCCCACTGTTAACATTTTACATTAATAACTGTGGTACAGGGCAGCCCGGGTGGCTCAGCAGTTTAGCGCAGCCTTCAGTCCAGGGCCTGATCCTGGAAACCTGGAATCGAGTCCCACATCGGGCTCCCTGGATAGAGCCTGCTTCTCCCTCTGCCTGGTCTCTGCCCCTCACCCCCTCTCTGTCTCTCATGAATAAATAAATAAAATCTTAAAAAAAAAAAAAACAAAAACAACCCAAATGTCAAGACTAAGAAACTAACATTGGTACATTAAAATTAGCCAAATGCAAGACTTTGTGTTTCACTCATTTTCCCATTAATGTCCTCTTCCTGTTTTAATCCAGGACATTTAGTTGCTATTACTTCTATTAGTTTCTCTGGTCTATGGTAGTTTCTTAGTCTTTCCTTGTTTCTCATGACTTTGATAGTCTTGATATACTGGCTAAGTATTAGGTAAAATATCTCCGAATCTGAGTTTGTCTATTCTTCTCATGATCATACTCGACTTATGAGCTATTGGAAAGAATATCACAGAGGTCAAATGCCCTTCTCTGCATATCCCATGGGGGGTAAATAATAATCAATGACATCACTGATGATGTTAACTTTCATCACTTGGTTAAGGTCAAATCTGCCAAGTCTTTTCACTGTAAAGTTACTATTTTTTCTTTTCCCTGCCCTACCTTTTTTCCCCCCTATCCTTTCACAGAGAGTAAGTATAGCTGAGCCTTGGAGGGAAGAGGGCAGAAATTAAGCTACACATCCTACTTATGCAATCTCTACATGTTATTTGGAATTCTTATTTTTAAGATATTATTTATTTCTTCATAAGAGTCACAGAGAGAGAGAGAGAGAGAGAGAGAGAGAGAGAGAGAGAGATAGGCAGAGGGAGAAGCAGACTCCATGCAGGGAGCCCAATGTGGGACTCCATCCTGGGACCCCGGGACCATGCCCTGGGCCGAAGGCAGGAGCTAAACCACGGAGCCACCCAGGCGTCCCTGTTATTTGGAATTCTTCTGAGAGTTTTACCACTGTTTTAATTATAGTTTTTAAAACATTTTAAGTTTCTGTGGAGGGGGAATCTTCACTCATCTTTTATTAAGATATTATGTTATAATTAAAAAAATAATTTGATGACAATTAGAATTGCACTTAAAAATACATTAATTCAAGGATTGACATCCAGGAATATGGTAAGTGTCTCTATTTAGTCAAATTTTCCTTTACATCTCTAGGAATTATTATATGCTGATAATAAGTTCTGAAAGCACATAAATAGATATGCAAGGATCTATTTTATAGTCAGACACTATAGTCCTGTGACTTGACAGTCTGAAGACTGAAATAATGTCCAGATTGTCCCAGGGAAGAAACTTATCAGAGATATAAAGTTGAGGTTGTTACTGAATTTTGCTACATCAAAGTCAATTATATAGAAAACATGATTACAAAACCCCAAATGAGGTTTGGGGAAAAGGCTGATAAAAACCATACATTCCTTGAGGTCAGGGACCAAGCTTGATTAATGTTTTTATTCTCCACTGCTACGACACATTGGCACACATGAACACTTGTTGAATATCTGTTGAATAAGCAAATAAATCAATGAATAAATATTCACTTAAAGTCTTGGCCTTAAACTCTTGACCACATAAGGTGTGGTTTTTCTTTTATTCAGCCTTAGCGATACTGTTTTTTGTTTTTGTGATAGTCACACACAGAGAGAGGCAGAGACACAGGCAGAGGGAGAAGCAGGCTCCATGCACTGGGAGCCCAACGTGTGACCCGATCACGGGTCTCCAGGATCGCACCCTGGGCCAAAGGCAGGCGCCAAACCGCTGCGCCACCCGGGGATCCCTGTGTGGTTTTTTTTTTTTATTCCAGTATATTTAACACGTAGTGTTATATTAGTTTCAGGTGTACAATATAGTGATTCAACATTTCTATACATTACTCAGTGCTCATCATGATAAGTGTACTCTTAATCCCCTTCACCTATTTCACCCATCTTCCCCACCTACCTCTCTTCTGGTAACCATCAGTTTGTTCTCTAAATTAAGAGTCTGGGGCAGCCCCAGTGGCGCAGCGGTTTAGTGCCGCCTGCAGCCCAGGGCCTGATCCTGGAGACCCTGGATCGAGTCTCACGTTGGGCTCTCTGTATCTCTGCCTCTCTCTGTCTCTATGAATAAATAAATAAAATCTTTAAAAAAATAAATTAAGAGTCTGTTTTCTGGTTTATCTCTCTCTTTTTTTTAAGATTTTATTTATTCATGAGAGTCAGAGAGAGAGAGAGAGAGGCAGAGACATAGGAAGAGGGAAAGGCAGGCTCCCTGCAGGGAACCTGATGCAGGACTCGATCCCCAGACTCCGGGATCAAGCCCCAAGCCAAAGGCAGACGCTCAGACATTGAGCGACCAAGGTGTCCCTGGTAATCTCTTTTTTCCTTTGTTCATTTGTTTTGTTTCTTAAATTCCATATAGGAGTGAAATCATATGGTGTTTGTCTTTCTCTGACTTATTTTGCTAAGCATCATACCTTCTAGATCTATCCACGTTGTTGCAAGATTTCATTCTTTTTTATGGCTGACTAATATTCAGATAAGCCAGAATAATATTCTTCCTTATCCATTCATCTATCCGTGAACACTTGGGCTGCTTCCATAATTTGGCTATTGTAAATAATGCTGCAATAAGCACAGAGGTGCATATATCTTTTCAAATTAGTGTTTTCATATTCTTTGGGTAAATACTTAGTGTAATTATTGGATATTGGGTAATTCTATTTTTAATTTTTTGAGGAACCTCCATACTCTTTTCCAGAGCGGCTGCACTAGTTTGCATTCTCACCAATTGTGCAAGAGGGTTCCTTTCTCTCCACATCCTCATGAACACTTGTTTCTTGTGTTTTTGTTTTAAAAAATTGGGGGATCCCTGGGTGGCTCAGCGGTTTAGCACCTGCCTTTGGCCCAGGGCGCGATCCTGGAGTCCCAGGATTGAGTCTCACGTCAGGCTCCCAGCATGGAGCCTGCTTCTCCCTCCTCCTGTGTCTCTGCCTCTCTCTCTCTATGTCTATCATAAATAAATAAATAGATAAATAAATAAATCTTTAAAAAATTGTTTAACATTAACAGTAAACTCTATCCCCAACATGCAGCTTGAACTCATGAGCCTGAGATCAAGAGTTGTATGCTCTACTGACTAAGCCAGCCAGGCATCCGTTTCTTGTGTTTTTGATTTTTAGCTATTCTGATAGGTTTAAAATAATAGCTCATGGTGGGTTTTTTTTTTTTTTTTAAGATTTTACTTTTAAACAATCTCTACACCCAACCTGGGGGTTGAACTCACAACCCCAAGATCAAGTGTCAGATGTTCTTCTGACTGAGCCAGCCAGGCACCCCCTCATAGTGGTCTGGATTTGCATTTCCCTGATGGTGAATGATATTGAGCATCTTTTCATGTGTCTGTTGGTCATCTGTATGTCTTTGGAGAAAAGTCTGTTCATGTCTTCTGCCCATTTTTTAAAAAAGATTTTATTTATTCATAAGAGACAGAGAGAGAGAGAGAGAGAGAGGCAGAGACATAGGCAGAGGGAAAATCAGACTCCCTGGAGGGAGCCCGATGAGGGAATCAGGACTCGACAGGACACTGGGATCATGACTTGAGCCAAAGGCAGGTGCTCAACCACTGAGCCACCCAGGCACCCCCTTCTGCCCATTTTTGATGTTGAGTTGTATACCAAAGATGTGTTTTGATCATTGTGTGTATCATGATCATTGATCATTGATACAACAGCTCCCATGGATGATTAATTTTATAGGCTTATATGATTTGAATGACTTGTCACTAGCTTTTTACATTCAAGTTTAAATGATGACAGAGTCACTAGAAATGGCATCAATCTAACAGCATTGAAAGTATGCTTACTATTGGCCAACACATTGAAATATAATTCTATAGAAGATTACACTTATTTTTTTATTTTTTTTAAATTTTTATTTATTTATGATAGTCACAGAGAGAGAGAGAGACAGAGACACAGGCAGAGGGAGAAGCAGGCTCCATGCACCGGGAGCCTGACGTGGGACCCGATCACGGGTCTCCAGGATCGCGCCCTGGGCCAAAGGCAGGCGCCAAACCGCTGCGCCACCCAGGGATCCCAGAAGATTACATTTAAAAAGCGGAATATAAAATCACATCCAGGCCATGATTATAATGATAAAACAAATCAAGCTTACACATAGTAACAGGCATATATTGTTTAGCATCCTTTATTTTTCCTAAGAGCACATATTTAAAAATAAATTTTTTTTTAGATTTTCTTTGAGAGAGAGAGCGAGCGAGCACTAGCAGGGGAAGCGAAGGGACAGAGGGAGAAGCAGGCTCCTTGCTGAGCAGGGAGCCCAACAGTGGGCTCAATCCCAGGACCATGAGATCATGACCTGAGCTAAAGGCAGAGGATCAACCAACTGAGCCACCCAGTTGTTCTAGAGCATCATTTGTTTTATTTTTTTAAGATTTATTTTTTGTTTTATTTTTTTAAGATGTATATATTTACTTGAGAGACTGTGCAGGATTGCATGCGGGGGTGGGGTGGGGAGAGTCTCAAGTCAACTTCACACTGAGTGCAGAGCCTCACATGGGGCTCTATCTCAGAAACCTGAAATCAGGACCCGAGCAAAACAAAGAGTTGAACACTTAACCAACTGCACCACCCAGGCACCCCTCCTACATTTTTTTAAAAAAAGATTTTATTTATTTACTCATGAGAGACACACAGAGAGAGGCAGAGACACAGGCAGGGGGAGAAGCAGGCTCTGCACAGGAAGCCCCATGTGAGACCTGATCCTGGACCCTGGGATCACTCCTGAAGCCCAAGGCAGATGCCCAAATGCTGAGCCACCCAGGCATCCCCTACATTTTGTTTTTAAGGAAACCACTTCTCACCAGTTCTCAGCCATGTAGCTGGGTCCTAATAATTCAGGTCAATCTGAACTTCATCTCCCTGGCCATAGTGGTTGGTTTATGGATGGGCAGGTAACCGAAAGAAAGCCTATTTGCTAGGGCTTGATGAGGTATCAGGATGTGGGATCTAGAACTTCTGCAGCTGTTTTGCTATCATTCTGGGAGGGACTGGAACTCCCTAAAGTTACCATGTTGCACCTGAGGATAAAGCAACATAGCAGTAGGTAGAATAGAGTAGATGAAGGAAACCTGATACTTCCTTGGTGATTTAGTTTGAGCTACTGGGTTAAGACTCATCTGAAGTAATACTTTTCAGCAATTCCTTTATCATTTAGTCATTTGCAAGAGAAATATCTAATAGGTATTTCGGACAGGAAACATGGAAATAGAGTTTTGGGGGCAGCCCTGGTAGCTCACTAGTTTAGCGCCACCTTTAGCCCAGGGCGTGATCCTGGAGACCCAGGATTGAGTCCCTGCCGGGCTCCCTGCATGGAGCCTGCTTCTCCCTCTGCCTGTGTCTCTGCCTCTCTCTCTCTGTGTGTCTCTCATGAATAAATAAATAAAATCTTTAAAAAAAAAAAGAGATTTGATTTGTTGCCATGGTGGGATTGAGAGTAATTTTTCTTTTTTAAAATTTCTACTAATATTTTTCATATAACTCATAACTGATAAGGTTTTCTGGATGTTGGTTAAAAAAAAACCCTCAAAATATAAAAGGTCTCAATAGGCATAGTGTTGTAAATGTATATTTACAAGATAGCATTCATTGTAAATATTATGACAATTCTCTTAATTCTCTTCTACATTAGTCATGAACAAGTAGAGGGCTCAGTGTTAGACCACATGCTTTCAGAATGGAAGCAAGGCCATTTCACAAGTGCATATGGTAAATATACAGCTTACTGGTCATCTAGTATGTAGCACTTTTCAAATCTTAATAGAAAAAACTGGAGACTATAAAAATTAAATCTGGGTTGATTGATTTTACCTAGTGTTGGTACACTAGAAGAATAGAATGAGACGGCACAATAGACATTTCATAAGGAACCATATTTCTTCATTTTCCTCTCAGATCCCTGCATTGCTGCCAACTCTGCTGAACACCAGCTCTACCTCTCAGGAGTCAAGGGCTGAGCCTCACTCTGTGGCATCCTCCTTTATAAAGTATGATGAAAGGTAATCCCTTACCTCCTTCAACTGTTGAAGAGCTGCATTTCAAAGATCCTTTTGGTTTCTGATTACTCAAGAGAAGAAGGGGAATACAAGACAGAAGAAAGACTCTAGAGACAGAGGAATGAAAGTGTCAAGAGCTTCTTTAAGAGGGAATGCTTAAAGTGAAGGGAACTAAGAAATGACAAAAATACTTAAAGTCTTCACAAAGACTAAACAGTTTATAAAGGCAACACAAACATCTTTAAAACATTATTGGAGTATATTAACTAACTAGAATTTAAATAAAAGCCTAAACATTTTATTGGATTTTGTTAATACTGTCCCCAAAATACAGTATAAATATATTCAACTAACAGAGTAACTATGAGTGAAGAAAAGACAAGACTTTGTAGTAATTTCAATTCCTCACTTTGTATGTGGACATTAGCCAAGGTGCCTTTTGGGTGTATTGAGGAGCAGAGCCACTCTACCCTCCTCTCTAAGGGCTATGTGTTCATCTTATTTATGGCCATCATACTGGGCACTTTGAGGTTATGTCTTCGATTCAATCAGTTTGATTCCAGCACCAAAGCCTTTATCATTTCTCACTGAATCAATATCTCTATAAATATTTATGTTTAAAATACTTAAATATTTAGCTTCTGTATAAAAACCACAGAGCAAAAACCTGCATCTACTTAAACTAAAACCTGACGAATATAGTGAATAGTTTTAGTGAGTCATACATAGAATTTGTAGGTATCTGAAAATGTGAGGTTTCTCTTGGTTTGTTTAAAGAAGTTTCTTTCATTTTTTTTTTAAGGCTTTATTTATTCACGAGAGACACCCACACACAGAGAAAGAGAGGCAGAGGGAGAAGCAGGCTCCATGCAGAGAGCCCGACGTGGGACTGGATCCCAGGTCTCCAGGATCAGGCCCTGGGCTGAAGGCAGCTCTAAATCGCTGAGCCACCCGGGCTGCCCTCATGTTTTTAACAACATAAATTTTATCATTTATCTCAAGCTTCCCCGTGGCCCCACCTGCACCCACTTCCCTTCTCTAAATAACATATAACAGCACTTTGATTTTATTCAGGTATTTGAAAAGCATTTTTTGAGTGCTCATTTTATCCAATCTTGACTTCTAATTACTAAGTCTGCTGAAGGGTATGGATAGGCAAACAGACAATTTCTATACAAAGTAACAGTGATAAGAACACTATGCTGTTTTAGCTCAGGAGAGGGAAAGGTTCCACAGGATAGGACAGAATAAATGCGAGTTACTTAAGTAAAGAAAGGGAGAAGGGCCTTCTGAGGAAACAGCTGTACAGACTTGAGATTTAAGTTCAGGGAACTAGGTGCTTGTTGCTTATTTAGCAAGGCCAAATCATAGCTAGAGACAGTGGATCAAGGAGTAGTGAAAAAAATCACATTACTCATTGTTTTTTAAACTGTACAAGACTCTTTACTGAGTCACTAAAACAATGTATTTTCTGAAAATGGATAAAATAGAATAGAAAATACCAGAATGTGGGGATCCCTGGGTGGCTCAGCAGTTTGGCGCCTGCCTTTGGCCCAGGGCGTGATCCTGGAGTCCCGGGATCGAGTCCCACGTCGGGCTCCTGGCATGGAGCCTGCTTCTCCCTCCTCCTGTGTCTCTGCCTCTCTCTCTCTCTCTCTCTATGTCTATCATAAATAAATAAATCTTAAAAAAAAAGAAAGAAAATACCAGAATGTTTCACATGCAGCAAGGCTAAGTATCGGTATGTCAATCTGTTGTTTTATAGTCATGTTTATAGTGTATAGTGTGTACATGTGGTGTGTGCGTGTGCCAGGTCACAATATAAAATGTATTTCTTAGAATAGGATATGGTAAAAAAAATTGAAAGTCGCTGTTTATAATATAGAACATTAGAGTTGACAAGGTAGTTTTAGGTATCCTTATTACATGGCCCTGCTTCCATATTTTGTCATTTATTCATTTGTCAAATATTTATCAAATACATATTCAAATGTTACTTCTTTAGGAAGTGTTCCCCCAAACCCTAGGCTGCAGAAAGGGCTTTTGTTATATGCCATCTTGTGAATATGGGGGCAGCAATGAAATGACTGCTCCTTCTCAAAAAAAGGACTATTAAGAGTAAGGCCCACTGACAGCCAGCTGTTAACTCCTTCAGTTCTACCTCAGCTTTTGAGAGGAGGTTACACTCTTTTCCCATGGCTTCAGCCAGTGACTAAGATTGTGGTTTAAGAGACTGGCTTTTCTGCCCATGTAGAAGTCCTGTAAGGTGCAGTCTTTTCTTCAGAGCCTCCCATTGGACTGGCAAAGACTTTGTCAGATTTGTATTGCAATTCTCATTGCCTCTCTTGTCCAATCCTGCTTGCTTCTCTTCCCTTTTCCTTTCATAGGTCTTACTCCCAATAAGCCTTTTGCCTTTCTAACTCTATCTCAGCATTCCTTCCCAGAGGATTCAACTGCTATACTTGTCTTGGTATTGCTGGAAGAAAGAAACTGAAGGGAAAGGCATAAAACCAGGCTGTAGAGGTAAGCAAAGCCACAACACACAGGACTTAATAGGCCACACTAAGTATTTTTTACTTTATCATTAGGGCAGTTGGAAGTCACTGCACATTTTTAAGCATATTGGGGAGAGGTGGGGAAAGTGATCAAATGTAAAATTTAGAAAGACCACTCTGGCTGTTGTATGTTAAAAAGGCTGGAGGCAGTAGGCATGGTATAACTGGAGTCTAAGAAGAGGGAATAGTGTCTTAGATTAGGATGAACCAGAGACAATGAAGATTTGAAAGATATTTAAAAGTAGAATTTCCAAAATTTGGTGATTTATTGGATATAGGTGGTAAGGGAAATGTAAAAGTCAAGAATGTCTAGATTTTTAGCTTGAGCTATTGTGTGGAAAGTTGTGCCAGACACTGATACAGGGAGTCCTGTGGGAAGCAGGTATGGGAGTTCAACTTTGGACTTGCAGAGCTTGAGATGCCCCTACAACATCTGAAAGCACTATAGAGAGTTAAATATATTGTTCTGGAGTATGAAGCAAAATTTAGGCTGGAAAAATCCATTTGGGAGCCCTTAGCATATAGATGGGAGCAAATGAGATCACCCAGGAGAGGAATAATGTGTTGAAAGAGGCCTATGACATTGACCTAGGAAAAAACTCCAGCATATAAGGTTCTGGTAGAAGAGAAGAGGTTAGCAAATGAAACTGAGGCCAGGGATATGGAGTCACAAACTTTGAGAGGGTTTTTGATAGGGAGGGGATATCAAATGCTACCTAGTGCCCAAGGAAGATAAGGACTGAAAACTATTCTTTTGTTTTAATAATATGGAGGTCATTGGTGATCTTAGTAAGAGCCATTTCATTTTTTTTAAATATTTTATTTATTCAAGACACACACACACACACACACACACACACACACACACACAGAGGCAGAGACACAGGCAGAGAGAGAAGTAGGCTCCATGCAGGGAGCCTGATGTGGGACTCGATCCCGGGTCTCCAGGATCATGCCCTGGGCCAAAGGTAGCACTAAACCACTGAGCCATCTGGGCTGCCCGGTAAGAGCCATTTCAGATGAAGTGGTGGAGGTGGAACCCAGACTAGAGTGGCCAAAGAATGAGGGAAATGGAAGAAGTTGACACAATTAGTGTCATAATTCTTTCAAGAAATTTGTTTCTGAAGAGGGAGGGCAATAAGGCAGTAATTAGGGAAAATGTGTAATTAAGGTTTTGTGTTTTTTGTTTTTAGGATAGAAGAGAGTTGAGTGTGGTTGAAAGTTGATGGGAAGGAGCCAGCAGTGAAGATAGAGAAGAAAGTGATAATCAAAGGCATAAGATTTTTGAGAAAGTGGGATGGTGGGCATTGGGGGCAGGACTTTAGGGCTAGGTAGAAGAACTGACATTGGAGAGAAGAAATGCCACTTCTTTCTTTGGAATAGGAGGGAGGATAAAAGTGTGGATGTGGATACTAGCAGACCTGTAAGTTTAGTGATAGGAAGAATTTTTTGTAATAGGAGATAGGGAAGGTGGAAGGTTGGAGAAGAGTAGAGGAGGAGGTTTAAAATAGTCTTTAGATGATGGGGAAAATGAGCTCTTTGACCACCAGGGTCTTACTAGAAAATGTGGTGGGCTCAGATAAGTTTTAAACTTTAAAAAATTTTAAAAAATATTTATTTATTCTTGAGAGAGAGAGAGGGAGAGGAAGAGCATGCATGGTTGAGAGAGCAATTGGGGGGAGGGGCAGAGGGAAAGGGAAAGAAAATCTTAAGCAGGCTCTATGCCCAGCATGGAGCCCGATGTGGGGCATGATCTCACAACCCTGAGGTCATGACCTGAGTCTAGATCAAGAGTTGAACTTTTAACCAACTGAGCCACCCAGGTGCCCCACCTACTTTAGAACTTCTTACAAATGGAATCATACTCTTTTGTGTATAGCTTCTTGTACTTAGCATTATGTTCATAAAGTTTACCCATGTTGGTATACATATCAGGAGTTTGTTTCTTCATACTTCTTTCTTTTAAAAAAGTATCTATCTATCTATCTATCTATCTATCTATCTATCTATCATCTATTCATTCATTCATTCAAGAGAGAAGGAGAGGAAGAGAGAGAGAGTGAGCCGGGGGAGGAGCAGAGGGAGAGGGACAAGCAGACTCTGTGCTGAGTACAGACCCCAGTATGGGGCTTGATCCTATGACCTTGAGATCACGACCTGAGTCAAAATTGAGAGTCAGATGCTTAACTGACTGAGTTATCCAGGTGCCCATTTCTTCACATTTCTGAGTAATTATAGGAATATGCTGTAATTTGTTTATCCATTCAATAGCTGAAGGACATTTGGGTTGTTTGCTGTTTGATGCTATTATAAGTAAAGCTGCTATGAACATTCCCCTACAGTCTTTTTGTGGCTATGTATTTTTAGTTCTTCTGGCTAAATACTTAGGAGTGAAACTTCTAAATAAAGAATACATTTATGTTTAAAATTGCTTAGCCTTTTCCCAAAGTTTTCCATTTTTTAATTCCCACCAACAATGTCTGAGAGTTGTTTGCTGCACATCCTTTTCAATATTTGGTGATGCTAGTTTTAAAATTTTTTTAGCCATTGTAGTGGGTGTTAGTGGTATTCCATGGTGGTTTAAATTAGCATTTTCTTGGTGAGTAATGATGTTGAATACTTTTTCATGTGCATATTGGCCTTTCATATATCTTCCTTTCTGAATGATCTGTGTCAAAGATTTTGCCTATTTATTAACTTTAGGAATCCTTTATATATTTTGAATATAAATCCTTTGTCAGATATATGTTTTAAATATATATTCTTTCATATGTGGCTTGCCTATGATTTTCTTAATATTTTTTGATGAACAGAAGTTTTATGTTTTGATGAAGTCTAACTTATTACTTGTTTTCTTTTCTGATTACTGCTTTCTGTGTCATGTCTAAGAAAATTTGCCTGCTCCCATGTCTCCTATTTTTTCTAAAAGTTTTATAGTTTTAGGTTTTACATTTAGATCTGATGTGAATTAATATTTGTGTGTTGTATGAGGTAGGAGTTGAGATTTTCTTTAAATGGATAATCATCTGTTTGAGCACTATTTATTGAAGGGATTTCCTTTTCCTAATGGATTGATTGGTGCCTTTGACTCACCATATACATGCGAGTCTATGTATGGGTTCACTATTCAGTACCATCGATTTATATGTCTATCCACATATATCCATATATATCTATATGTCAACATCACACTGTCTTAATATTAAAGTTTTATAGTAGATATTGAAGTCAGGTAGTATAACTCCTCCAGCTTGTTTCCTTTTCCAGGATTGTTTGGTTCCTTCTAAGTCCTTTGCATTTCCACATACATTTATGAAACTAGTTGTAAATTTCTTAAAACAACAATAACAACAAAAGATACACTCGTATAAACTGATTGAACCAATTTGGAGAGAATTGGCATCTTAATAATACTGAGTCTTTTGATCCACAAACATGATATATTTCTCTGTTCATTTAGGTTTTCTTTAATTTTTTCTTGGTTTTGTAGCTTTTCATACTTATACTTAAATATTTGATGTTTTTTGATGCTATTGAAATAAAAGTATTCTAAATCTCATTTTCTAATTATTTCTACATCATTCATGGAGTTGATCAGATATTCTGAGTAACTATGGGATTCATACTATGGGGGTGTTATAGGGTCCCATGGTTAAGTCCCAGTTTCAGGAAGGTGGTCTAGAGATTGAATACTCTCTAGGAATCAAGGTATTTTTTTTTAAGATTTTATTTATTTATTTGAGAGAGAGCATGAGTGAGAAGGGGCAGAGGGACAAGGAGATTTCTTGCTGAGCGTGGAACCCAATGCTCTCAGGGTCTTGGTCCCAGGATCCTGAGATCAAGGTATTCTTTTATGGGATTGCGTGAAATTGGGTCACCAGAATGGCACTGACATGCTGGTTTTTGATGAAGTAAATTGTTTATACCTATAGGGGTCCTATACAAAACTTTTTCTAAGCCCTAAATTCCCTAGGGGTAGCCCGGACTAGGATTGTGGTTGTCCTTCTTGAAGGAGGAGATAAACAACATGTCAGGGGACTTATCTTCTCTCCTATGTGATATCATTCATTCTGGCAAGAACCACTACTCTGTATCTTTCTGAGACCCAAGAGAAGGGTAGTTACTACCTTTCGTTCTTTTTTTTTTTTTTTTTTACTACCTTTCGTTCTTCACCACTATTTCCAGTGAAGCTTCTGAAATTAGTCATCATAGTAAAATAATTTATCCCAATGTTACATTGCATCCTTGGTCAAAAATTTATCCCTTATTTCTATTTAAGTACACATAATTATATGGCCAATATACATTTCAAGAAAGCTGATTCCTTACCCCTGCAGCCTGCTGTCTCTGGCACAGGAACTCATTATATATCTAAAGTGTGGTTGAGCCTAGTTGAGCTTTATTCTGACTGTGTCACATTGAACTTTGGAGACATTTTAAGTCTGTGAAGTTGAGATGGGAACCATTATGAAAAGCTAATATGAATGTTCTGTTTACTCATGGCTTTTATATAATTTATTCATGCTCTTTTAGGCTAGCAAAATAATTCCCATGTTATTTTAGTATTTCTAATTAACCAAAGTGAACATCATTGAACATCATTGATGAGTGACAGGGCCTCTCAACTGAAGGATGCCTTTGTGCTGAAATCAGCACCACTCTGGCAGCAAAGGAAAGACTCTAAGCCTTTTTTTATACACTGACAAGTAACTGTCTAGATTCTTATCTGCTCTTAGTTTTTGTTCCTGGGAGGAGAAAGATGGTGATTTTTTCCAGATCTGAATATGTCTTCAACCTATATTTTAAAATGTTTACTCTCAAAAAAATGTTTACTCTCATAAGAACTTGTAGTCTAAAAGGCAACTGCATTTGATATAACTACAAAGTAATTAGCTGGCTAGATATTTTCCATAAGGAATCCTGATATCATCATGGACAGCACTCTACCCACCATATGGGTAACATGTTGGAAGGGCATCTGCATGGGCAACAATGGGAGAGTTATGGTTTGAACCTAAGAAGGATAACTAATAAATAATTTAGTTATAAATAGATGTGGGAAGTTGAATAACATAGCTTAGGGGCCCCCAAAAGATACATCCTCTAATGTGTAAATCATGAAGTGTAACATTAGCCAAAATAAAGGTATGAACTTACTAAATTCATTGATTCTAGATGTAGTTTTTATTCCAAAAGTTTTTGATATATTCTTTGATGAGTATATTACATGTCTATATCTCCTTCTTCAGATCATTGACTTTAGACCAGAAGAATAAGCTTACTGTAAATACATGATCATTCCTAGAAGCTCCCCATGATTTATAGGACTTCATTACGTTTCTGTTTTTTTTTCATAGCACTATTTCTCTATTTTCTTTGAACTTAAAAGCTCCTGTTATCACTAAGAATGACTGCCAGTGAATTTTAATAGTTGTTAGCTCTTTAAAAAATAGTTGCTTGTTCTGTAAACCCTCTCCCCAAAACTTTATTATTTTATTTTTTAAAAGATTTATTTATTTATTCATGAGAGACACACACAGAGAGGCAGAGACATAGGCAAAGGGAGAAGCAGGCTCCTCCAGGGAGCCTGATGTGGGACTTGATCCCCCTACCAGGGATCATACCCTGAGCCCATGGCAGATGCTCAACCACTGAGCCACCCAGGCATCCCTATTATTTGGAATTCTTCTGAGAATTTTGCCACTGTTTTAATTATAGTTTTTAAAACATTTAAAGTTTCTGTGGAGGGAGAATCTTCACTCATTTTTTAATTTTATATTCCTTCCTCAAAATTTTAGCTGTTAGTCCAAAATCATTTTAGCTGTTAGTCCAAAATCAATATTCTTCCTACATGGGGTAGTTGAGAAATTAAAACCTGTAGGTTCCCTCTTCTCAAACTCCATGTCCCCTTATATTTTCAGCATTTAAAAAAAGGTCATATTGACTCGGGAAAGTGTGACCTGACATTGGTGGAGAAAACTGGTAAGAGTGGGTAGCGTGTGTTAGTGACAGTGAGAGACTGCTTTATGCTGCCTGCCTGGTTTAGATGGTGGAGTAGAGGGGAGAACTTCCTGAGCAGTGGTAAACCTCTTGCTATCCCCTTCTTCCTCTAGTAGAGGAATGGGCAAAACTTAAGACAATACAATTATTTTTTTCATTAAAGATTTTAGAAGATTTTATTTATTTATTTACTTGAGAAAGAGAAAGAGAGAGCACAAGTCGGGAAGAGCAGAGGGAAGAGAAGCAGACTCCCCGCCTGAGCAGGGAGTCTGACACGGGGCTTGATCCCAGGAACCCAGGATCATGACCTCCTGAGCTAAAGGCGGATGCTTGACCAACTGAGCCACCCAGGTGCCCCTACAATTTCTTTTTTTAAGCCACATTATTGAGTTCAAAAAGTGACGACATATAAAAAGTAGTACATATTTAATGTATACAACTTGATGAGTTTGGAGAGAAGTATATACATCCATGAAACCATCACCACAATTTATGCCATAAACATATCCATCATCTCCAAAGGCAGGACTCTGAGGGAACTAGCCTTGTTTTGCTTGAAAACTTGACAAGCAAACCTGACTGAGGACAGATGCCTTGCAAGGGGGTGTGCATCCTCTGTAAGAAATACCACAATCATACATGGTTGCTAGTAGAATCATAAGTAGGGTCAAATCTCAGTCTACTCTAGGGAGTCAGGTATACAATATGGCCCGGAAAAGAGTAGCTAGTACATCAAATGAATTATCACAAGGTTTAGCTAATATATACAGTGTTAGCACAAACCTGGAAATGTGTAGGAGTAGATTCTAAGGGTATCAGATCAAAGAAGGCAAAACATAACTATATCAGGAAGAATTCATTGATTTGGGGCTGCTTACTAGAGATTCTAGATTTAACGTGTTAATTTGTGTAGATGAAGGTGGCTCTAACAACTTAATGGGTTGGTTGACTAAAATTTTGTTTCACTGGTGGCTTATTGAATGAGGATAAGATACCAGAGCTTCACTGGCCTGAAGTAAAGAAGGGTATCCAAAGACTTAAGGAGACAGGCAGGTTAGAGTGGATTTATCTTGTACAAATGGCAAACTCCTGGGGTGGCCTGGACAGCACTCCTGCCACTGAGACACTGAAACATGCATTAGTGATTAGAGAAATACTAAACATTGAGAAACACAGTAGAGAGGTTTGTGGTTGCTCTCCTTTGTAGGAAAAGGTATGACCATGTAAGATGCTGCCATTGTGATGAACTCCCTGATTTCACTAGAAATGATGGGATCCCAAGTAGCAGAGGTCAAGTGGCAGCACTTAACTGTAAAAGACAAGGTGGGCATGTTTAGTCTAAAGAGGAGGTATATTATTAGTAATAAGAATGCTCTGGCCCATGGAGACCTTTGGTTGTGGCTAATTGATCATGATATTCCTTGGAGTAAAAGAGATGAACAGTCTGGTATTTGATGGATGGCCAAAAATCTGACTTGAGTTACCACAATGGAGAGTCATGGCTTCTTGCCCAGTTTCCAAACTTAAGTCAGTTCATAAATGTAGAATCTTTTGATTGAATGGCTTCCTTCCCATGAAGAATGATCTTACAGCTTTGCTGCATGAATACATCATAAATCTTCCTCCAGGCCTTCTCCAAAGGGATGTTCACCCTTTTGCTAGAGTGGCTATGCACTGGAAAAAAGGGAATATCTAGATATTTCAGGTATTAATGTTAATCACAGGGGATCCAAAATGACACTGTGGCTCCCAGTGGGGGCTATGATTGGGAGGTGATAGATGGGAGTTTTAGCCTAAGTTAAGGTGGGACTGGTTGGTCCATAGACATATCGTATGGCTATTTCCCCAGTTCTTTATGTATAATTAGAATAAACATGCTTATGAGAGCCACTGTGGTAGAGAGGCTAACCCTTTCTATGAAGATAGCAAACCAGAAGCAATACTGTGTCCCTGCAGGAATTGCGGATATTAGTACCACCATCAAAGACTTGACACATGCTAGGATGCTGATACCAACACATCTGCATTTAACACACCTGTTTGGCCTCTGGAGAAGTTGGATGAATCTTAAAGAATGACTAGATTATCAGGTTAGGAGATGACACCATGAAAGGATAGGATTCTGTCCTATGGTATGTCTTACCATATTACCATCATATGGTGCTGTCTCCTCCATATTCGGAATCTAAAAATCAAAGGAAGAAGAGATGGCTTCTCTCATCATTAATACTTAGTAACCCACTCACAGGATTTTTGCTTCCTCTTTCAGCTACTTTGAGTTCTGCTGGTTTGGAGATCTTTGCTTCTAACAGGGAATACATACAATGGTTCCACTGAATTATAAGATGAAACTCCATTTGGCTATTTGGGGTTTTTACGTCACTGAACCAGCAGGCAGATAAAAGAATACTCTACTGGATGATTACTTCCTGATTACCATGGTAAATCAAGTTGTTGCTATGTGGAGCAAAAAGAGTGATTCTGGAACCAGGGCAGGGAATTCCCTGGGCTACTTTTAAAGATTCTATTTATTTATTCATGAGAGAGAGAGAGAGAGAGAGAGGAGAGAGAGAGAGAGAGAGAGAGGGAGAGTCACAGGCAGAGACAGAAGCAGGCTCCATAGAGGGAGCCTGACATGGGACTCGATCCCGGGTCTCTAGGATCAGGCCCTGGGCTGAAGGCAGCAGTAAACCACTGACCCACCCGGACTGCCCCCTGGACTACTTTTAACACTCCCACACACAAAGTAAAGGTTATGGAAAACTATAGCAATCAAACAAGGGCACAGCTATTGGAGGGCCCTTCCAAAATGACGGTTCAGATCACCCTAATGTATAAGAGACCAAAATAGTTACTGTGGTTAGTGGAAGAAGGAAGTCACAAATACTAACCATGGCCTCAGGACCAATTGCCAAAATAAGGACTATAGTAGCTTCGCCAATTGCCAAAATAAGGACTATAGTAGCTTTTCTCTTCACTGATTATGTGTAGTATATTTATTTGCACATTTAACTATTTTATTCTTCTCTTTACTCTTTATTATTTTCTATACAATTGCTATTGGCTAACTTGTTAGGTGGAAACAGTTCTTTTACTGTTTTATCGAAGTTTGTATGAAGAAGGGTGTATATGGAAGTTAAAAGGATGAACTGGGCCAGTTATTAATTTACTGTTTCTTAGATCCAAATATACTCTTCTTTGTTTCATTTTTGATAATGGGCTCATTTTGTCAGTTGGCTTGATATTAGCCTTTGTCAATAGAAAGTTCTGAAGGGACACTGCAGTTCATAGGAGAAAAATACTTCATTTCCTGGTTCCAGTGAACCGTTTTTTTACAACATGATGGAAGCCTAGAAGTGCTCACCCAGCAATCCTCATGGACTAGCTGTGACCTTCATTCCTCAGCATATTTCTCTTCTACCCAGCAAGTTGGATTCTGACTGATACAAAGGGAGTTATCAGCTTGACATGGAATTCCTCAGTCTTAGTCCTTTAATGTAAGTTTTTTTTTAATGTAAGTTCATTTTTAATGTAAGATTTTAAATTGCTTGCATCTATCATCATAACTGATGTTTGATTGTTTTTCAGAACTTGTTTTATGTATTTGGCTCTTATGATTCCTTGGCATTTTCTTTATTTACTTTTTAGTCCTTTTATTAAACTGAACCTTCAATTAAAAATGGATAATTGGGGGCAGAGACAATGTATTTGTGTTGTTTTTTATTCAGAGCTTAATTCTTTGCCCTTAACCTAGCAAGAACTCTGGACTAACACTGGATAGGTTCAAAAAATATCTCTGCTATTTAGCAGCCACATTAGTTTGTTACTTTCTGAATCAGTTTCCTTTCCTGTAAAAAATAAAGAATTAGCTCAGTGCCTGATGCATGGTAAATGCTCAATTTATGTTAGTTATTAATATTTTTCTTCATTATTTCCTACCTATCTCCAGCCTTTTATTTGCCATGGGACTTTTGAGGACATTGAAAAATATTTCCAGTGAAATTCTGTGGTTTGCTTTAAGTCCAGAAATCTGAGAAAGAACTTGAAATTGGGATATACATATTTGTTTGCAGGACAAGATTTGAGGAAGAGTTCATAGATCATATGAGAGAAAAACATCATGAATGAAAAAGTCTGATATAGGGAACTAGACTACATGGCAAGTCCTAGGAGTGGTGGCTATAGAAGTTGCAGGTGTGGGGCAATTGTGCTGACCATAATATAATCTAACTCTCTCCAACCCCTTCTGGAGTGCCTACGTGTTCTAGAAAGAAGAGAGATGAATGGAAGAAATCTTGAGTAGTAGAGGCCCATCAGCTCTGCTGAGCTGCTGGTTCTATGGAAACAGAATGTGTTCTCCTGTTGAATAGGCAAGGGGAGGAATATTAGAGGTTGGCATAAGGGCAGTGTCATCTGGGTAATTTGGAGTCCAGTAGTCTGAAGGAAGGCATCTACCATGTAGACAACAGACCATGGGCAGCAGACTACTACTCAGAGAGTAGAAGAATATATGTTTAAGTTCTTTTTTTAAAAAAATAATATTTATTTTAGAAATGGAGGGAGTGAAGGAAGAGGGACAAGCAACACTTCATGCTGAGTGCAAAGCCCAATGTGGGACTTGATCCCACGACCATGAGATCATGAACTGAGCCGAAATCAAGAGTTGGACGCTTAACTGACTGAGCCACCCAGTTGCCCCTATATGTTTACCTTCTAACACAATACACATACTGCCTTGTATTACAGTTATTTGTGTTTACGTGTCCTCATTTCTTCTTTCCTATTCAATCCTTAAGAAACTAAAATCCGGTGTATGACCCACCACAATAATAAAACTGAATCTCTTAATTGTCAAACCCAATTTTTTTCTATCTTTATCTTATTTCACTTCTTCAATGTTTTTTGTCTTGCCTTTCCTTTCCTTTTTTTAAAAGATTTTATTTATTTATTTATTTATTTATTTATTTATTTATTTATTTATTCATTCATTCATTCATAAGAGACCCACAGAGAGAGGCAGAGACACAGGCAGAGGGAGAAGCAGGCTCCCCGTAGGGAGCCCGATGCAGGATTTGATCCCAGGATCTCCCCCAGATCATACCTTGAGCCAAAGCAGACGCTCAACCACTGAGCCACCCAGGTGTCCTGCCTTTCCTTCTTAACTTCCATTCTTCATTTGGCTTATATGATCTCATTCTCTGCTTCTTGTATAACTCCCCTCTCCTTTGTTCACTTCTCCCTGTGTGTCCACCTCTTAATTGTTGGTAATCATTTGATTTCATCCTACGTCTTCCCTGTCTGCCCCACTCCTCAACTCTATATACTTGCTCAGAGGGGTCCCATTTCTTCCATAAGACTCCAACTCTTACCTTAAACTGGACCAAATTCTCCCTTGTCCTAAGTTACTCTCTTGAGCTTCAGTCCATTTTTAGCTAGTTGTCTCACAAGCATCTCAAGCCTAATATGTCCCAAAGTGAACTTGTAATCCTTTCCTTTAAATCTCTTACTCCTGAATTTTCTATTTTTTTTAATAAATTAATTTTTATTGGTGTTCAATTTACCAACATACAGAATAACACCCAGTGCTCATCCCGTCAAGTGTCCCCCTCCGTGCCCGTCACCCATGAATTTTCTATTTTGGTTATTGACTTTAATTTTTAGTATGCAATACAAATTAGAAACCTGGGAAACATTTTCTACTTTGATTTCCTTCAAATTTCCTTTACTGCTCCAACTCTGCCTCATCTACCTCCTTAATATACAATCCAATCTCGTCATTCCCTGCTTAAAACCTCTGATGTGCCTCCTGGATAAAATTTGAGCCCCTAGGAATGGCTTAAAAGGTCCTTTACCAAGTGGTCCTATTCTCCTCATGCTCTCTAGTCACTTCAAACTTTTTGCCATGGCTCTTTCAAATCTAGAGACCTCAGTTCTGGGAAATTTTCTGGAATTGTTTCATTAATGATTCACTCCTCTCTGCTTTTTCTAGGATGCCTATTATTCTGATGTTATAACTTTTGGAGTGGTCATCTAATTTTTTCATCTTTTCTCTCTTATTTTCTACCTCTAACTCATTTTGCACTACTTTTAAGAGTTTTTTTTAGATTTATTAATAGATTTCTTCTATCATGCATTTAATTTCCACGAGTTTTTTTCTGTTTTTTTTTTAAATTATTGTTTTATTGAGGTATAATTGATATAAAAATTACATTAGTTTTAGATACACAACATGATTCAATATTTGTATACATTGCAAAATGATCACAATAAGTCTAGTTAGCATCCATCACCATTCATAGTTACAAGGTTTTTGTGCATGTGATGACAATTGTTAAGATTTATGCTCTTAGCAATTTTCAAATGTGCAATAAAGTAGTAACTATAGTTACCATGCTGTACATTACATCTCAATGACTTATTATTTTACAACTGTAAGTTTGTACTCTTTAATGCCCTCCACTCCAAGATTTTTCTTTTCTTTCTGAATGCTCCTTTTATTAATTTATTAATGACATCCTATTTTTGTTTTATAGATGTGTTCTTCTCTCTTCTCTCTGAGGAATTTTCTACTCCATAAAGAGGCTTTATTTCCTCACAGATTTTTTTTTAAATTTAAATTCAATTAATTAACATACAATATATTAGTTTCAGAGGTAGAGTTCAGTGATTTGTCCGTCTTATGTAACACCCAGTGCTCATTATATCACATGCCCTCCTTAATGTCCATCACCTAGTTACCCTGTCCCTCCATTTCCCTCCCATCCAGAGATTTTCTTTTTCTGTTTATTGTTTGGTTGTTTTGATCTATGTCTTTCGTATCAGAGGCTTTCTTCAGAGATGATAATTTTTGGTCTTCTGTTCATGATTACAAGTTAAAGAGCTCACTGGAAGCTTGAGCATGTTGCAGGGCTTATTGACTGTGAGTCTCTCTGTGGACAGACCTGGACAAGCCATTTGTTTGGGGAAACACTTGATGTTTGTTTGTGTCTTTATTTCTTTCTCTTCGGATAGTAGACTCCTTAAGAAGAGTCTTGAATTTCATGCTTGAGGAGTAGAAGTTTAAGCAGCTGCCAATGCTCTGGAAGCAGTGTGGGGGATGGGTTAGAGACATCTCAGCATTTAATATACATCTGGTCATTCGATCTCCCTGTTTTGCAAGGTACCCACACCCTTAATTTTGCCTGGAATCCCCTAATCCAGAGTTCCTCACTACATCTTCTCCAGAAAATCAGTTCCAGACTTCTGTTGTAGTAACAGAGGGACAGTTATGTAGCCACATGGAATCTGGGAGAAGACCTAGGGAAGTAGTTACTTCTCTCTCTCTCTCTCTTTTAAAGATTTGATTTATTCATGATAGACACACAGAGAGAGGCAGAGACACATGCAGAGGGAGAAGCAGGCTCCCCTCAGGGACCCGGATATGGGACTTGATCCCCAGTCCCCGGGATCATGCCCCAAGCTGAAGGCAGATGCTCAACTCCTGAGCCACCCAGGCATCCCAGTAGTCACTTCTCAAACAGCTTTTTACCCAATCCTCACTTCAGCCACTCTCCTTTTTTTCTTTTTTAAGATTTTATATTTATTTATTTATTTATTTATTTAATTTATTTATTTATTCATAGAGAGAGAGAGAGAGAGAGAGAGAGAGAGAGAGAGAGAGAGAGAGAGGCAGAGACACAGGCAGAGGGAGAAGCAGGCTCCATGCTGAGAGCCCGACGCGGGACTTGATCCAGGGTCTCCAGGATCACGCCCTGGGCTGCAGGCGGCGCTAAACCGCTGCGCCACCGGGGCTGCCCAAGATTTTATTTATTTATTCATGAGGGATTTTATTATTTATTCAGAGCGAGAGAGAGAGAGTGAGAGAGAGAGGCAGAGACACAGGCAGAGGGAGAAGCAGGCTCTATCTAGGGGGTCCGACGTGGGACTCGATCCTGGGACTCCAGGATCACACTCTGAGCCGAAGGCAGGCACTAAACTGCTGAGTCACCCAGGGATCCCCTCAGCCACTGTCCTTTATCCCTAGTTCCTTGGTGCTTGGTGTACTTGGTGCCTGTGAGTTTTCCTTAATGGATGGATGCCAGGGCATTAAGGAGATCGTGGTGAGGAAATAGAGACCTTTATGTGTATCACATTTTTTCAAAAAGTGTGATAATGAAGAAAGTGTGACAAATAACAGAAGTTAGGGATAACTGAGGAGTCAACTAGAGGCTCCTTTCCCCCTCAAAATGAGAGGTTTTGTACATACTAGAAAGGAGAGTGCAAAGACCCAGTGGAGAGAGAGAAATTGACATCACTTGAAAAACTATGGATAATTGTGGCAGAAAGATCCTAAAGGACATAGAGAGGGTAGGATTGAGAATACAGGCAGAGAGGTTAATTTTGGTAGGAAGCAAGATGAAAAGAAGCAGAAAGGAAGGTTGTGATTTTTAGAGATGGAAACGAGGACAGATGAAGACTAGTCAACAGCTTATTGTTTTGGTAGAATAGGCAGATAGCTTATCTAATGAGAAGGACAGGCTGAGAGCTTTAAGTAGAGTCTTGAAGATTTGGAATAGATACTGTGGGAAGTAGGTCAGAGGATTAACCAAATTAAAAAATATTTTAAAGCAGAAATTAAGGTTAAGAGGTTTTGCTTAACATATCTGTGCAAACTTTATTAACATATGGCATATAAAAGAAATGCCACGAATTTCAAAGATTCCACCATGATTGCCATCTTTCAAGAAGAAAGACTGATTGTCGGTCGTAACTATAGTGACAGTTCTTCCTGTCCTCTCATTGCAAGCAAGATCCTATTTGAGAAGTAACCAATTTAAAGGCAAAATGGTTAGTTTAGCAGCAGTAATACTCGTAGTCCAGAGCAGGAACACAGATATATACTCCACAGGAGCTTTTGGCTAAATGATTAGAAGAAAGAATAAAGAAATTTGAAATCTAAATCTAAATTCTTTGGTTCCCTGTAGAAGGGAAGAGGCAAGAAACAGCAAGAAGTAGCCAGCATCCTTGTTTTTTCCTGGATGAAGGACTAATTCTAGGTTCTTTGCCTTTGATATGATCTCTCCTACCTTTCTCTCTCATCCATCTCTAAGATTCATGCTTAACCTGCATTCTGTCCTTATCTGCTGGGCAGCATTCTCAGGCTGCCCTCTTAGCAAAGTCCTCACTGTAACACAGAATGTGATTTCTAAGGAAGCAATGCTATTACAAGTCTGTGAAAACTGAACTTGAATAGGTGAAAACTTGCATAGTACTTTTTAAATTATTTTAATTTACTTATTTGAATATAGTTGATAAAAATGTTACATTTTTAGTTTCAGGTGTACAACATAGTTATTCAATATCTCCATATATTATGCTATGCTCACCACAAGTGTAGCTACTGTCTTTCACCATTCAACACTAGTACAATATCATTGACTATATTCCCTAGGTTGTACCTTTTATTCCCACAACTTACTCAGTCCATAACTGAAAGCCTATATCTCCTACTCCCATTCTCCATTCTACCCCACAATACTACTTCTTTAATGATGTTGATTCTCATTATTCTCATTGGCTTCTAAACAAGTCACTGATCCATCACTATGCAAACTTCGGTAGAATTTAAAATCACGTGTGGTTGAGGTGATGTAAGTGCTGCTGTAAAGCAGAGGGAGTTGAATAAAAGTCTTTGAGATGCTCTTTGGAGTTATCACATCAGTTTTTTCACAGCATGTTTCAGAGGCATTATACAGTGATTAAGAGCAAAGGCTTGAAGTGGGATGTGGTTTTGAAGTTCAGTGCACCTTAACCATGTGTGATCTTGGGCAGGTCAGGCTCTTCAAACCTGTTTCCTCATCTCTAATAGCTGAAATGTTGTTGAATACTGGCTAACCTGACTTTAACAAGGTGACTTTCTGCTTGGTTCACTTCTTATAAATCTACATGGCTGGGGGTTCCTTTAATCTACCTTATGTTCACTTATGTTCCACATCTTAAGACCCATCCAGTTCCTAGACATGGTCATATCAGGAGCCCCAGGGCTACGAGCTCAGTGACTCAGGTCTAGCCAATCTTGTTCTTGATCTCTTTTTGTATATGGTTCTTGTGATTATTCCTCATTGCTTTTCAGAAATGGGACAGACCTAAGTTTTGTGTGGCAAGAGTCTATGCAAACTTGGGGACTCTCTTTATGAAAAAGAACATGGGGTGCCTGGGTGGCACAGTCAGCTAAGCGTCTGACTCTTGGTTTTGGCTCAGGTCCTAATCCAGGGATCATGAGATTGAGCCCTATGTTGGGCTCTGTGCTCAGCACAGTCTGCTTGAAACTCTTTCCCCCTCCTTTTGCCCACCCCCTGTGTACATGCTCCCTTTCTCCCTCTCAAATAAATAAATGAGTACATCTTAAAAAAAGGAACACAAAATTATGAATAATAAAATTAAGTATAAAACCAAATTGAAGTCACTTCAATTAAAAGTAGTAATCTTAAAAAAAAATAATGATCTTTTTTCCAGTTTCTAGATCTGAGCCAATTTACAGACCTGGAACCTAATGACTGAAAGGTGACTGAGTTCTCAGGGAGAAGGACCTTCACACACCACAGCAAATATATGTAATAATGATTTGCCAACGCAATGGCCATTTCTTTGAATAGCTACATATTTAGGAAAGGGGAATATCCAGATATCTTGAGGACTTTTGAAAACAGGATTTGAATTGATACTGATACCCAGAGACCTGAGATGTCATCATGATCCTCACGTTAGAGAGTGGGGGCACATGGAGGCCAGGTAATAAATGGAATTGGGGACAAGTTCTCAACTACAGTGGGTCAGTGGGTCCACAGACTATCCAGTCCTTTCTAGTTATTTCCCTGACCCTTAATATGTATAATTGGAGTTCATATACTTGGCAGTTGGGGTAACTCCCACATTGAGTTCTTAGCCTATGGGATAAATTATCTTAGTGTGAAAGGCCAAATGTAAGCCTCTGAAAATGCCCCACTTCTATGCATCCTTGGAGTGGGAGTGGGGGGATAGAGGAGATTGTTACATTTAAAGATCAAAAGGATGCAAATAATTCATCCTACTATAACTACATTTAATTTGCCAGTCTGACCCCTTCACAAAGGGGATTCTACAGGATGCCTATAGATTTCCACAAACCTAGATTGGTTGTTAGACTACTCAACCAAGTAGCAGCCCTAATTGTAACTGCTATACCAGACATGGCATCATTGTTAAATTAGATTAATATGGCCTGAGGTTCATAGTATGTAGCCATTAAGTTGGCAAATGCATTCTTTTCTATCTTACTCGAGAAAAAGGATCAGAAAGAATTATGTTCACATGAAACATAGTTACTGTATTAGGATTATTCAGAGAAAGAGATCCATTAGGATTATACATATGCACACATTAGGAGATACACACACACACACACACACACACACATACACACTGGTATTCCTTTGCCCCATAACTGTGAACAGAGAAAACAATCCTAGGATTATTACTAAGGGCTCAGAATCCTAAGGACTGAGGGTTTGGGTCATACTACTAAGCAAGCTCTAAGACCTGCTTAGCTGACAGCTGAGTGTGAGAGGTATTTAGAATAGATAAATTGAGGATGAAGATGACGATGAAGTTTTGGCTCTAAGACCAACACTTCAGCAATGAGGGTTGTAGTTCACTCCACCAATCTTCCTCTTCTGAGTTTCCTCTTAGTTACAGAACCATAGAGGATTTGCTTCTTGATCCTGCATGGAAAAGTATATCTGTGAGGTACAAGAATGGACTGTGGCAGCCATGAAAGTGTTCTTCTTTGATCTCTGGCTTCAGGGATCATATTTATTGATCATCTTAGCTGCTGTGCTCTAAAATCCATTCCTGCATCCACTCAGAGGCCATGGTTTCCACATGTTGCTCCACTCATAAGTATAGAAGGAGTACTAAGGCAGGCCTGTTTCTGGAAGATGGAAGACTCTTCCGATGGGTGATTTTGGTCTTGCCTAAATTTCTTAGAACTACATTGCAGCCTAAGACTCTTCTACTTAACTAACCTGCCTGTCCTTTGTCCTCTTTCTGCATTGAGGTCTGATGGCTCTCACAGTATTCCCTAGTTCCTAGCTCCTCTCCATGTTCCCCATCAAGCATAACCTCTAATAAATCTCTTACACATCCAATCCTGTCTGGACTAACATACATACCAAGTGTCCATCAGAGAGAAGGGGTAAGCAATGTGTGCTACATTTATATAATGGGAATACTACTGAGAATTAGAACAGATACACCTGAATAACATAGATGATTCTCAAAGACATGCTTAGTGAAAAAAGCATACATAAAAGAATTCATACTGTATGATTCCATTTAAATGACTTATGGTTCTTTCTGGGGGAATGGATATTGACTAGAAAGGAGTACAAGGGGACTTTCTGGAATGATAGAAATGTTTTTTTAAAGATGTTATTTATGAGAGGGAGCAAGAGAGTGGGAGCATGAGCAGGGGGAGAGGGAGAGGGAGAACCAGACTCCCCACTGAGCAGGGAGCCCAATATGGGGCTCCATCCCAGGACCCTGGTATCATGATCTGAGCCCAAGGTAGACGCTTAACCAACTGAGCCACACAGGTGCCCCCGATAGAAATGTTCTATATCTTGGGCAGCCCCGGTGGCGCAGCGGTTTAGCGCCGCCTGCAGCCCAGGGCGTGATCTGGAGACCCTGGGTCGAGTCCCGCGTCGGGCTCTCTGCATGGAGCCTGCTTCTCCCTCTGCCTGTGTCTCTGCTTCTCTCTCTCTCTCTGCATCTCTATGAATAAATAAATAAAATCTTTAAAAAAAATGTTCTATATCTTGATCTGTGTGTTGGCCCCATGTGTGTGTATATATGTAAAAAGTCATCAAGCTGTATGCTTAAGATTGGTTCATTTTAGTGCATGTAAATTATACCTCAATAAAGTACTGAAAAAATAATAAAGTTGATTTATTGGCTCATGTAACTGGATGTTAACAGGCATAGGGGGCTTCAAGTAGGTTTGATTCAGCTGTTCAACAATGCCATCAGAAATCTAATTATTTTCTATCTTTTCCATCAGCTTCAACCCAAGTCTAGCTTTCCCTTTGTATACGTGACATGCTAAACAATCTCCTCTTCTATGTCAGGACACTAAGAGAATTGCTTCCAAAGGCTCTCCTAAAACAGTGAGAACATTTTTTTTTTTTTCCTGGAAGTTGCTAGCAAACCACATGTCTTATTGGCCCCAATGAGTTATGTTCATTCCTGAACCAATCTCTATGACCAGGGAAATGCCATTCACTGACTGACTTATATCTGCTTATCTCTGAGTGAATACCTTTAGAATGGGGTATGGGATTATTTCAATCAATTAGGTTGGGGCTAATCCTTGGAGCTAAATTCCTTTAATTTAGTGTGGCTATTCCACACTGAAGAGGGCTGTAATGGATTTAAGGAAAACAACCATAAAGTCTACTATAAGAAATATGGCAGAGTTGGATAATAAGTCCAATTGGTTCAATATTGTTTTAATCATGGGTTTATTTTCCATTTCCCAAATACCTTTCCCTACCCCTACTTCATCCAGTTTTTAATATATTCCCTTTCAAAGTTAGCATTATCAGCAAGCACAGGTGTCTAGCTTTTACTCCTTGAAAGGGAAACTAGAATAAATGCCATTACTAAACAAATGACTCTAGATTGCATATGGTTTGCTTGCTGGACAATGCCTAAATCTTCATCTGAGTCACACTTTGCCCCTCACTCTCATCTCAGCACTGATTTTTGTTCCATTCCTGAGGGGTTGAGGATGTTTCACAAATGCAATTTTATTTTAAGATTTTATTTATTCATTCATGAGAGACAGAGAGAGAGAGAGAGAGAGAGAGAGAGAGAGAGAGAGAGAGATAGAGACACAGGCAGAAGGAGAAGCAGGCTCCACGCAGGGAGCCTGATGTGGGACTTGATCCCCGGTCTTCAGGATCATGCCCTGGGCTGAAGGCGGTGCCAAACTGCTGAGCCACCGGGCTGCCCACAAATGCAATTTAAAAGATTTGTTTTTAAGGTTGGCTCAAAATTTTCCTGACATCAAAAGATCTGTTGTAAGATGTCATATATTCTTCTTGGTCATTGATTTTGATATGTGTGTTTTCACCCAGGACATTGCAATGCTGTAAAAGAAGTATTTTAGACTTCCACAGTCTCTTTGGGATGGGTCAATTCTCTCACTAGATGAGAGAGATCAAACAGAGTAATATAGATCTAGAGCCACTGCTTATATAGCCACTTGGTGAGAAATAGAAAAAGGCACCCAGATGCAACCCTTTAGGTGCAGGGCTTGGCAAATGGAGTGCAGGCTGGATTTCAACCCCTAGATCTAGATGCTCTATGCCCTCTACAGGACTTTATCATCTCCATGTCACACATTGCCATAGCCTCCTAATTTATCTTCTGACTCTAGACACTTAATGCTCCTCCTCATTCATCCTGCACACTTCTGATTAATTTTCCTGAAATATTTCCTTTTATCATGTTATTCTCCTGCCCAAAACATCTTTTTCAACTTCTTTCAGCCAACCTAAGGGAGTTCAGGTTCTTTAATTAGCATTTTAAAGTTTTGTGTGATGTCTCTTAAGTCTTCTTTGCAGTCCTTTTCTGCTACAATTCTTACCACAGTCTTGGTGTTCCAATCAACATGGAGCACTTGCTGTTCCCAAACACATTTTGCATATTCATAAATATCTTATACACCATATTATTACCTTCTGTATTTATATATTTATGTATTTATTTAATGTCTGTTTCCCAAACTAGACTATAAGCTCTACACTGTATGTTGACTTTTGTATTTAAAGCAATAGAACAACCAACATTAACATCAACAATTGTTTTAATCTGAACCAGTATTTAGACTAGTCTTGAAAAGAGCTAGCAGATGTCAACAATGGGCTCACATTGCCCTCAATAACACTACTGACCTCTGTATTTACTCCACACAAGCCACATATCAACAAGGCCTCACTTTGGGTATCATTATTATTCCACCTGCTGATATTTCCAGTGTATTATGGTCTCTCTCTTATAAGTCACTGCTGCTTTTCCTTTTCCTTCTCACCTTCCCCCTCTCCTTCATCTTGTTTTTGCCCTCTTTTTCCTTTTTCTTTCCTTGAGTTTCACTATTTGACTATAGCCAATGAATGGTTCTCATGCTTCATTGAGAAGTCTAATTGCTTATTCCCTTTTAAGTGAATCAATCTGAGAACTTCTTTCTAGCCAAATTTGAGTCCTTGTCCAGGAAAGAGAATATATATTCACTTACAAAAGCTTTTGGCTCTTAGGTGAGACAACTATGGTACAGAAATGAAATTTCACTAGGCTCAGAATTCAACAACATGGATTTGAATTCTGTCACTCACTTGCTAGTGACCTTGATTAAGAAACAACTTTTTGAACCTTTCTTCATTGGTAAAATGGGATAAAGGTGCTAATCAGGGATGAATAAGAGAGTTTACTAAGCAGTGTTTAGGGCTTTATTTTATTTTATTTTTAAAAAGATTTTATTTATTTACTCATGAGAGACACAGAGAGAGAGAGAGGCTGAGACACAGGCAGAGGGAGAAGCAGGCTCCACGCAGGGAGCCCGATGTGGGACTCGATCCCGGGTCTCCAGGATCATGCCCTGGGCTAAGTGGCACTAAACTGCTGAGCCACCCAGGCTGCCCTAGGGCTTTATTCTGATCTGAAATAAGAATTAAATTAGTATTTTTGGTCAACGCAACTCAGTGAATTTTCTTCAACACTGCTTTATTTTCCAGCTGAACTGTAAAACACTGTATCAATTTTAAATATCATTATTATTAGATGTCCTTGCTTCCTTATCTTTTGGCAACTTGCTCTATCAATTCCCAGTCCCAGATCAGGGATAGACTGTTTTAATTAATTTAGTGTCCTTTGGGGATCCCTGGGTGGCTCAGCGGTTTGGCGCCTGCCTTTGGCCCAGGGCGCGATCCTGGAGTCCCGGGATTGAGTCCCGCGTCACGCTCCTGGCATGGAGCCTGCTTCTCCCTCCTCCTGTATCTCTGCCTCTCTTTCTCTCTATGTCATCATAAATAAATAAATAAATCTTAAAAAAATTAGTATCCTTTGCTATATTTAACTTATAATGCCTCACAAAAAATGGTTTATTCATTTTATTTGTTTCAAAATGGCACAAATACCAGAAAACACAAAATGTAGCTTCATAGTCTATAAAAAAAATCACTCTGCTACTCTAAGGTACAGTGCTGATATTACTAAATATTCATTGTATCAGTTTTCAGGAACAATATGGCAGAAGCACTTTATTTTTATTTTTTTTCAGAAACACTTTATTCAGGGAAATTTTTCTTTTCCTATGTCATCTGAATTGAGGCCACTAATAACTAACTCATGACCAGATTATTGGAATAGGTTCCTATGTCTTCCATTTTTTTTCCCTTCAAATAGGTTCTCTGCATTATAGCCAGATCACTCACCCGTTTATTCATAAAATGTTTACTGAGAATCTACTATGTACTAACTACAAAGCACAGACTAATGGGAGGAAAGATGTGAAAAAACATGGGGAACCCTGGGTGGCGCAGTGGTTTAGCGCCTGCCTTTGGCCCAGGGCGCGATCCTGGAGACCCGGCATCGAATCCCACGTCGGGCTCCCGGTGCATGGAGCCTGCTTCTCCCTCTGCCTGTGTCTCTGCCTCTCTCTCTCTCTCTGTGACTATCATAAATAAATAAAAATTAAAAAAAAAAGATGTGAAAAAACAAACAGAAAATAGGTCATTTTTGTAATGTTATATAGCTGTCTGATACCCTTGGTTTCCCATTGTTCATTCTGTATACTCAACTTCAAATTCCTTACCTGGCATTTAAGATTATTCATAATTTGGCTTTTTTTTTCCCCACGATTTGGCTTTAAAAGACCCTTCTAATCTTTATTTTCCATTATTATAGCCAAATGGATTTTTAAAAAGATTTTATTTATTTATTCATGAGAGACACATAGAGACACAGGCAGAGGGAGAAGCAGCCTCCTCCACAGGGACCCGATGCAGGACTCAATCCCAGGATCCTGGGAACACGCCCTGGGCCAAAGGCAGAGGCTCAACCGCTTAGCCACCCAGGCATCCCTAGCTACATGGATTTTTAAAAACTGTTCCATTAAAATGTTTGTTTGTTTATTTATTTATTTATTTATTTATTTATTTATGATAGTCACAGAGAGAGAGAGAGAGAGAGAGAGAGAGAGAGAGAGGCAGAGACACAGGCAGAGGGAGAAGCAGGCTCCATGTACCGGGAGCCTGACGTGGGATTTGATCCCGGGTCTCCAGGATCGCGCCCCGGGCCAAAGGCAGGCGCCAAACCGCTGTGCCACCCAGGGACCCCCATTAAAATGTTTTGTACTTTTCAAAGCTTTTGGGTTTCTGTTGAAGTAGCTCAACTCAATTTAAATTCCTTCCCTAAGCCTCTGGGCCTTTTGAATTCTACTCATTCTCCAAGATCTAGATGAAAGAAGACTATAGTAGAGTTTCATCTCACAGTTTCTACTAAAGTGATCCTTCTGATTCCCAAAATAATCACTGCTTCTTCAAGTCACTTGACAATCCTTTGAAGCTTCTTGTACCTATTGCTTTTTTGTATTCCTTCAATCTTCTACTGTTATTTAACTTTTCCTGTGTTTCATCTTACCTTACTAACTGGATGTTAAGCTACCAGAAGTGAAATTATTTCCTGTTTAATGGTATCTTGGAAAAGATCTAGCCATCACTAAGGCCACAAAATAAATATGAGTAATAATAAAATATTTAGTTCTTTAAAAAATATTAGCAAAGAAGACTCATATAAATGAAGAGATAACTACATTTATGAAGCCTGAATTACTATTTTTTTAACGAAGACTGAATTATAAAAATATTAGCTGTCCCCAAGAAATTCAATGTAATTCCAAGAAAAATCCCTGCAGGGAAATACAAATCAAAATCACAATGAGACACCCTTACACCAGTGAGAATGGTGAAAATTAACAAGAGAAGAAACAACAAATGTTGGAGAGGATGTGGAGAAGGGGGAACCCTCTTGCACTGTTGGTGGGAATGCAAACTGGTACAGCCACTTTGGAATACAGTGTGGAGGTTCCTCAAGAAGTTAAAAATAGAGCTACCCTACGACCCAGCAATTGCACTACTGGGTATTTACCCCAAAGATAACAGATGTAGTGAAATGCCAGGACACCTGCACCCCAATGTTCATAGCAGCAATGTCCACAATAGCCAAATTGTGGAAGGAGCCACGATGTCTTCGACAGATGAATGGATAAAGAAGATATGGTATATATACACAATGGAATATTATTAGTCATCAGAAAGGACGAATACCCACCATCTGCTTTGACGTGGATGGAACTGGAGGGTATTATGCTGACTGAAGTAAGTCAATCGGAGAAGGACAATCATATAGTTTCACTCACACATGGAATATAAGAGATAGTGAAAGGAATTATAGGGGAAGGAGGGGAACTGAAAAATTAGGGAGACAAACCATGAGAGATTCCTAACTCTGAGAAACAAAGGGTTGTGGAAGGGGAGGTGGGCAGGGGGATGGGGTAACGGGTGACGGGCACTGAGAAGGACACTTGATGGGATGAGCACTGGGTGTTATACTGTATGTTGGTAAATCGAACTTAAATAAAAACAAATGTAAAAAAATAGTTACCATATGAAACACCAATACCAGGGAAAAAAGAAAAGAAAAATCCCTGCAGGACTTTTTTGAAACATACTAAAATTGGTGCATGGATAGCAAAAACAAATTTGAAAAACAAGGACAAAGAAAGGAGATTCATCCTACCAGTTATCTAAACATTTCCAAAGTTAGTTACTTATTACCAAATTATTAATAAAAATGTATTTTTGTAATAGGAAGAGGTAAAAAGGTAGGTAGGTGAACAGAAAAAAAGGACCAGAAACAAACCTACAGATGTAAGACAATTTGGTACATCACAAATCAATTCAGGAAAGGCTGAACTATTTGACAAATGATTTTAGAGCAATTACCAACTGCCTTCATAGAAAAAAAATTAAAATTACATCCATAGAAGGAAAAAAAATTCTACTAGGAAAAAAGGCCAAAAAGTGAAAATATTTCAAAACGACTAGAAGAAAATACAGACCAGGTAAAGCTTCCTTAAATAAGATAAAATATGTGCAGAACTTAAAAGAATAGTTAGGTAATTTGGTGTTGCTAAAATTTAAAATCTCAGTATAGCAAAATATAATAAAAAACATAATAAATTTAAAAGACAGAATACATACTGGAAGAAGATATTTGCAATGCATATAACAAAGAAATTCTATCCAGAATATATAAATTACTACAAATCAAAAAAATTTAAACAATCCAATAGAAAAAAATGTAATTAGCCAAAATATAGAAGAGGTATATTGTGGCCAAGAATATGTAAAGTGATGCTCAACCTCACCAGTAACCAAATAAAAATAAAGCATAATAAACACTTCTTGTTAATCAGCTGAGCTGTTAAAAATTAAGTCTGATAATATTGCATATTGCTTATTGGTAAGAATATAGGGAAATAGTATTCTTACTCAGTGCTTGTGGGAGTTGGTTGTTGTAGCCAATATCCAACATGGCTTTCACTGATCCTTGACTCTTCCTTGGTGTTCACACTTTTGTAGTCTTTTCCCACACTGAGTCAGAACTGTTCCGAGAAAATAGAATATGGGGATCCCTGGGTGGCACAGCGGTTTAGCGCCTGTCTTTGGCCCAGGGCACGATCCTGGAGACCCGGGATCAAATCCCACGTCGGGCTCCCGGTGCATGGAGCCTACTTCTCCCTCTGCCTGTGTCTCTGCCTCTCTCTCTCACTGTGTGCCTATCATAAATAAATAAATTTAAAAAAAGAAAATAGAATATGGTAGAAGTGATGGTAAATGACTTCTCAGGTTATTCATAAAAAGCATTGTAGGTTAGGTCAGGTTAGGTCATAAAAAGCATTGTAGCTTCTGGCTTGCTCCCTTAATTCCTTTGGAGAAAACCAGCCATGTCATAAGGATATTCAAATAGCCCATTGCAGAAGCTCAGATGGAGAGGAACTGAGGCTTCCTGCCAAGTGCCAGCATCAATTTACCAGCTGTATGAGGGAGCCATTTTGGAAGAGGATCCTCCAATCCCAATCAAGCCTTCAGATGATTGCAGCCTTAGCCAATATCTAATGCTAAATTTATGGGCTATTTTTTTAATAAATTTATTTTTTATTCGTGTTCAATTTACTAACATACAGAATAACACCCAGTACTCATCCCGTCAAGTGCCCCCCTCAGTGCCCGTCACCCATTCACCCCCACCCCCCGCCCTCCTCCCCTTCCACCACCCCTAGTTCCTTTCCCAGAGTTAGGAGTCTTTATGTTCTGTCTCCCTTTCTGATATTCTTCTCCCTTCCCTTATATTCCCTTTCACTATTATTTATATTCCCCAAATGAATGAGACCATATGATGTTTGTCCTTCTCCAATTGACTTACTTCACTCAGCATAATACCCTCCAGTTCCACCCACGTTGAAGCAAATGGTGGGTATTTGTCGTTTCTAATGGCTGAGTAATATTCCATTGTATACATAAACCACATCTTCTTTATCCATTCATCTTTCGATGGACACTGAGGCTCCTTCCACAGTTTGGCTATTGTGGACATTGCTGCTAGAAACATCGGGGTGCAGGTGTCCCGGCGTTTTATTGCATCTGAATCTTTAGGGTAAATCCCCAACAGTGCAATTGCTGGGTAGTAGGGCAGGTCTATTTTTAACTCTTTGAGGAACCTCCACACAGTTTTCCAGGGTGGCTGCACCAGTTCACATTCCCACCAACAGTGTAAGAGGGTTCCCTTTTCTCTGCATCCTCTCCAACATTTGTGGTTTCCTGCCTTGTTAATGTTCCCCATTCTCACTGGTGTGAGGTGGTATCTCATTGTGGTTTTGGTTTGTATTTCCCTGATGGCAAGTGATGCAGAGCATTTTCTCATGTGCATGTTGGCCATGTCTATGTCTTCCTCTGTGAGATTTCTCTTCATGTCTTTTGCCCATTTCATGATTGGATTGTGTTTCTTTGCTGTTGAGTTTAATACGTTCTTTACAGATCTTGGAAACTAGCCCTTTATCTGATACGTCATTTGCAAATATCTTCTCCCATTCTGTAGGTTGTCTTTTAGTTTTGTTGACTGTATCCTTTGCTGTGCAAAAGCTTCTTATCTTGATGAAGTCCCAATAGTTCATTTTTGCTTTTGTTTCTTTTGCCTTCGTGGATGTATCTTGCAAGAAGTTACTGTGGCTGAGTTCAAAAAGGGTGTTGCCTGTGTTCTCCTCTAGGATTTTGATGGAATCTTGTCTCACATTTAGATCTTTCATCCATTTTGAGTTTATCTTTGTGTATGGTGCAAGAGAGTGGTCTAGTTTCATTCTTCTGCATGTGGATGTCCAATTTTCCCAGCACCATTTATTGAAGAGACTGTCTTTCTTCCAATGGATAGTCTTTCCTCCTTTATCAAATATTAGTTGAACATAAAGTTCAGGGTCCACTTCTGGGTTCTCTATTCTGTTCCATTGATCTATGTGTCTGTTTTTGTGCCAGTACCACACTGTCTTGATGACCACAGCTTTGTAGTACAACCTGAAATCTGGCATTGTGATGCCCCCAGATACGGTTTTCTTTTTTAAAATTCCCCTGGCTATTCGGGGTCTTTCTGATGCCACACAAATCTTAAAATGATTTGTTCTAACTCTCTGAAGAAAGTCCATGATATTTTGATAGGGATTGCATTAAACGTGTAAATTGCCCTGGGTAACATTGACATTTTCACAATATTAATTCTGCCAATCCATGAGTATGGAATATTTTTCCATCTCTTTGTGTCTTCCTCAATTTCTTTCAGAAGTGTTCTACAGTTTTTAGGGTGTAGATCCTTTACCTCTTTGGTTAGGTTTATTCCTAGGTATCTTATGCTTTTGGGTGCAATTGTAAATGGGATTGACTCCTTAATTTCTCTTTCTTCAGTCTCATTGTTAGTGTATAGAAATGCCACTGATTTCTGGGCATTGAATTTGTATCCTGCCACGCTACCAAATTGCTCTATGAGTTCTAGCAATCTTGGGGTGGAGGCTTTTGGGTTTTCTATGTAGAGTATCATGTCATCGGTGAAGAGGGAGAGTTTGACTTCTTTGCCAATTTGAATGCCTTTAATGTCTTTTTGTTGTCTGATTGCTGAGGCTAGGACTTCAGTACTATGTTGAATAGCAGTGGTGAGAGTGGACATCCCTGTCTTGTTCCTGATCTTAGGGGAAAGGCTCCCAGTGCTTCCCCATTGAGAATGATATTTGCTGTGGACTTTTCGTAGATGGCTTTTAAGATGTCGAGGAATGTTCCCTCTATCCCTACACTCTGAAGAGTTTTGATCAGGAATGGATGCTGTATTTTGTCAAATGCTTTCTCTGCATCTAATGAGAGGATCATATGGTTCTTGGTTTTTCTCTTGCTGATATGATGAATCACATTGATTGTTTTACGAGTGTTTAGGGCTATTTTGAGCTAGTATCACACAGTTAAGCTGCTCCCAAATTCCTTACTCATAGAAATTGTGAGAGATAATAATTCCTAGTGTTATTTGAAACCTCTTAAGTTTTAGAGTTGTTCTCAGCATTAATAACTAATATGGTATAGCTACGTTGGAACACAAATTGGCAACATTTAGCAAAACTGAACTTATTTCTATCCTATGATCAGTAATTCCATTCTGGCTATATGCCAAGGAGACATTCTGGAATATATGCTCAAAGAACAAAGATGTTCATTGAGGCACTGAGTGTTCATTGAAGTACTATTTGTAATACTTAGTAATAATAAAAAGGAAACATGTAAATATCCATCATTAGTGAAATACATACATAAATAATAGCTAACATTTATTGAGTACTTACCACGTGGTAAGTACTATTCCATTCAATTCACATATATTTTTTTAATTTTTTTTTTATTTATTTATGATAGTCACACAGAGAGAGAGAGAAAGAGGCAGAGACATAGGCAGAGGGAGAAGCAGGCTCCATGCACCGGGAGCCCGACATGGGATTCGATCCTGGGTCTCCAAGATCGCGCCCTGGGCCAAAGGCAGGCGCTAAACCGCCACCCAGGGATCCCTCAATTCACGTATATTAATTACAAAACAAACTATGTAAGAACTCTTATTATTCCCATTTTATAAATTTGAAAACTGAGGCATGGAGGGTTTAAGTAACTTCTTTATATATAGCTAACAAATGATGGAGGGAGGCTTTGAAATAAAATGTGATATATTGTCAAGAAGGTATATTTTTATAGCACTTAGAAGGAATGAGTGAGATGTTTGTGTATCAATATGCACAGAAAAAAGAAGGGTACCAGTATATTAGGCAGTGTGATACCATTTAATTAATTAAGATACACAGGAAACAATGTTACACTTCCACGTAATTTAAAAATGGGCTGCAAACTATGGTTGTACTTGCTCTGGGAATGCTAAATGCAGAGGGTTGAAGTGGACTTTTGATATATTAAGTAATAATTATTAATGCTGAGTGGTGAGAATATGGGTGTAGGTTATGTTATTCTTTGTACTTTTCTATATTGTTTAATGTTCTCAAAATAAAGAAAGAGCACCTAGTTAAATCAAACTCATAAGAATCAAACTTTGTTTTTTTTTAAAGATTTATTTATTTGAGAGAGAGAGTGCTCAAGGTGGGGAGGGGCAGGAGAGGGAGGGGAAAAACTTTAGCAGACTCTAGGCTCAGTAGAGCCTCATGCAGGGCTCGATCTCACCACCCTAAGATCTCCACCCAGTTGGATACTTAACCAACTGCACCACCAAGGTACCCCTCAAAATTAACTTTTAATAAATATGTTTAAGTGACATTTCTTCCTATGTCCCAACGTCTATTAACCATATTTACCAGCTGCTGATTAAATCAGAGTAACATATTCATTGACTCAAAAATCAAGGATTTTTTTGAGATCTTCCATGTGTAAAGCATTATGGCAAGTGATAGAGATAGGCCCTTACTTACATAGAAATGGTTTCTGCCTTTACATTCTCATACCTGTAGTCTAGTTAGGGAGAAAGGCATTAAAGAAATCCCGCCCCCCCCCCCCAACCTGTAAGTTCTAGGAGGGAGAAGAATGAATGCCATGGAAGTCTAATTGTAGTATCAGATTTAAGAAGGAGTACAGATTATGCTATTTCACAACAACCAATTAAGACGTCTATAGATATATATCCATTTATTGATATTGAGTACTACATAAACACTTGATTTGAAATATTTGTAATCCTTACAATTATATGAGCATAATTACTAGCTCCCTTTTACAGATCATTTAAGTGAGTCATGACTAGCATCCCACAAGTAATAAGTGTGACTGACAACCAATTCTGCCTCTACAGCCTGTGCTCTGTATTTCTGAGGTTATAGCAAAACTAAACTACTACTTTGGCTCGGTTGTCTTCAATCATTTACTCTCTTCTTACATTACCCTAGAACTCGTTCATTTTAAAGGTTGACTGCAATTAAAGGAACATACAGTTTTTGGAATATTTTAAAGTTATAGAGATTAGTTAGCAAATCTGAAATAATGAGTTTTCTTTTCTTTTTTTTTTGGTAAATCCATTTAAGATTATTTATTTATGAGAGAGAGAGAGAGAGAGGCAAAGACACAGGCAGAGAGAGAAGCAGGCTCCACGCAGGGAGCCCCACATGGGACTGGATCCCTGGACCCCAGGGTCACGCCCTGGGCCCAAGGCAGGCGCGCTAAACCGCTGAGCCACCCAGGGATCCCCAATAATGAGTTTTCTTGACAGAGCAACAGACCACCGCTTACAACTCAGTGTTGTTTCTGGAGGAGTTAGTGAAGTTGCTGTTCTTGAGCATCCACTACATGCCAGGTAGAAGATAAATTATAGTGAAGAAAATACTTGTGAGTGATCCTGGCTCTCATGGAGTTTACACTCAGGTGAACAGACATTACACAAATATTTTTTTAAAAATGTGTACAAGTTGTTGTGATTGTAATTGTCGTAATACAGAGGTGTAAAAAACTGAGCCAAGTGAGAAAAATATCAAAGGCCTAATTTAGACTGGAGGCAGAGGATCAGAGAATTCTACCAAACACACACACAGAAATTGTTTTCTTTCCTAGGATGCAAGGTGCTAAACCCGCCAAAACCTGGGAGGGTGCAGCCGCCCGGGCGGTGAGACCTTGGCGTCCCACAGTCCAGGCACCGGCCGGTGCAGCTTTGATCGGCTTTGGAGGGGACCGCCGACTTCATCCTACGTCACTGCGGCGTGAGGAAAGTTTACATCACTCGAACTTACCGGTTTTTTTCCCCGGTGTCTTCCCAGCATCTTTCTGCCGGCTCCTCTGCTCGGCGGTCTCCTGTCATTACTTCTACCACAGCAGCCTGGTTTCGAACTTTCTCTCAGCCTGTGCCCGGCAAGTTCGCGGAGGCGGCTCCTCGGAGGGCTCCCGGCCCGGCCATTTCTCTCGGCCCCACAGTCCAGCCCTCCTCCTGGCCAGGCGGCAGGTGGGCTCGTGGCGCGCCGGTCGGCCGCTGCGCGCGGCGCTCCTCGCCCCTAGGTGGCCGTCGGCCCCGCGCAAGCGCTCGGCGCGCGTTCTGGGCTGTCTGCGCCTGGCGCGCGCCACCAGCCGGCGCTCGCTCCCGCCCCCTCTCGCGCCCGTGGCGGCCCGGACGGCGCGCGCCGCCTCACGCTCGTCCTGAGGCCGCCCTCGTCGGCGCTTGCGGCGCGCGCACCGGGGCGGCCCAGGCTCCCCACTCGGGCCGGCCGGCTCGCGGGGTTGCTCGCCCCGCCCCCCGGCGCCGCAGTTGGGCGCTTGCGCGGGGCGCGTGGCCGTGGCTGGGGTCTCCGCTGCAGTCGGTGCAGTCGGTGCCGCCGCTGCCGCCGCCTCCGCCGCCGCCTCAGTCAGTCAGTTCCCAGCAATGGCGGAAGGAGGTGAGCGAGAGGAGCTGCTCTCGCCGTCGCCGGTCTCTCCGGCTAAGCGCCTGTGCTCGTGGCCCAGCCCGCAGGCTCACCACCCTCGCGGTTCGCCCGGGGCGGCCAGCGGCGGGGTGGGGGGCGTCGGCGGCAGCTGCCTGGCCCCCGGGGCCCGCCCCCACCTGCAGCCGGAGTCCCTGCTGGACTGCGCCGCCAAGACGGTGGCGGAAAAGTGGGCGTACGAGAGGGTGGAGGAGCGCTTCGAGCGGATCCCGGAGCCCGTGCAGCGCCGCATCGTCTACTGGTCCTTCCCGCGGAATGAGCGGGAGATCTGCATGTACTCCAGTTTCCAGTACCGCGGCGGGCCCGGCGCCGGAGCGCTTGGCGGCGCCGCGGGGGCTTCGCCGGCCGAGGAGGGGCCGCCGCCGCCCCCCGGGGCCGCCGCTCCGACCAGCTCCGCCCCCGGGGCCGCCGCGGCGGGGGCATCCCCCGGGCTGGGCGCAGCGGCCGGAGCGGCGGGCGGCGGCGGCGAGGGGCTGCCGTTCCGCCGGGGCATCCGTCTGCTGGACAGCGGCTCGGTGGAGAACGTGCTGCAAGTCGGTAGGTGCTCGCCCGGCTCCTCTCTGGTGCCTGGCCTTCTTTTCCGCAGGTGCCTTCTCTCTGCCGGAGCCCGGGGCCGAGATTCAGGCTTTCTGTCCAACTCTTGTTCCCCTGCCGAAGGACACAGTAGTCACATAAAAAACTTTTCTCAACATTTCATTCAGGTCCACTGCTGCTCTTTCCCCCACTGGCCCTCTACCCCATTTCTTTTTGTTCGAAGAGCAAATAGATCTCTCTTTTCTTTTTTTACTCTTTATTGTACACTCCACACCAAAGGCAAAAGGATGGAAAGGAATGCCTTTTTGGATGTAATAATTTCAGAAATGCGTTTTTAAAATTTTAAGTTTGGAGAGAAGAAAATTCTTAGTGAATCTGGAGCAAGCAGCCTTACAGGGAATGTTTGAGGGACAGGCTGTCAAAGGCAATCTGTAGACTTAGCAGATTGAAGCTGGGTATAATTAACTTTAAAATCGGAAAAAAAATACTGTGCATTTCAGACAATTAAAATTATCTGCCTTAATATTTTTTTTCCCCCTTGGACCAGTGGTACTTGGGAATCTAGGCTGCGGACTTAACAATAACCGAAGATGGAAATGTGACAGCTCTCTTCTCTACACCCCCACCCAAGGAAAAAAAAAAAGCCACACAATCTGGAGTGGGGGTGGGGTCTGTCTTCCTTGTCAGACTAGGGTAAATCAAAAGCTGGTTACGTTGGCTTTTTCAAATGCTTCTCATTTAATGAGTCTTAGGATTTGCTTTTGTTTTTATCTTTTTTGGTTGTGGAAAAGTGAAAAATGATTTCATTTACTCCTCCGGATGGTCTAGTCAATTTGTTAATCCTACTAAATACACAGATACAGTAGAAGACCTGAATAGTGGAATAGGGAGAAAGGGGGAAAAATGACATTGTTTAACATTGAATTGCTGTGTAGAAAATTAAAACACTGAATTTTTTTTCTATTTGGGTTATTGTAACATTCTGGAAGTGCATATTATGCATTTTATTCCCCTGTATATGCTCATATTTATTGAAAAAATATTGATTTTTGAAAGGAGTTGGAGAAGGGTTGTTTTTAGAATTAAACAAGCACTGGAACACATACACAGGCATGCCAGACATCTAGCTTTCTTTCCCCCAGGTAAAACTAATATATTTGAAAAAAAATTTTTTTGAAGAGTGGTGCATTGTGGTGTTTCATATAAAGCAATCTACTTCTGGTTATTGAGAATCATTGAATCCTCTGTTTCTTTTTAAACAACAGTATGTCACAATTTGTTTTGCAAATGTGAAATGTAAATTTATCTAAATTCATCCTGTGTCAGAAAACAGTGACAGTGGATTGAGAAAGTTTTCTTTGGAAAAGGCTAGCTTGTCCTTTGTGCATTTGTGTTTTTGAAAGAATGAGTTGAATAATCAGATAATTAAAGTGTTCAGCTTTAGTACTAATTATTAAAAATATGAAGGTGAATGTCTATTAGTCTGTAAACTTTGTATGAGTTTTGATCAGCTTTTATAATTCTTGTTTAAAATATTTTAAATAGAAAAATGTCAATTTAAGCGGTTGTTTTATAGTAAGGGATGGACTTGAAAGAATTTTCAAACTTGAGGGGGCAAATGAGCTACAGGAAGAGCTTTAAAAGGGTATATATCTTTTAAGTGACTATAATGTCAAATTCCAAATTAAATCAGATTTTGTGGGTGATCCAGGTCATGTTTAAATCAGGTATTTTTCTTTCATGATATGACAGTTGGCATGCTTATTGGGGTAATGAGCTCTTGGATGGGAATTGTGAGGTCTGGAGAAAAGACACATAAGCACATTTTCTGATTCTCACTGTGGATTTCATAGATGAAGGTAGGAGAATGAATTATGACTTTTAGATAATGCTATTTGAGAACTGTGAGCTGTGTAATCTTTATTTTTCTTATCTTCATTTATGCTAATGAGTGTGAAAGAGAAGGATATTCCATTCTGTAGCATTTTGAGTTCTGTATGTTGGCATGAATCACCTTTTTTTTCAATCACCTTTTAATACGTGACATTAAGACTCATCTCTCATCTCTTAAAAATGTGAGTATGTGACTTAATCTAGATGATAGGCTTTATAAAAATATTGCCAAGAGATGAGTGAGAAAGTGATTTGTATATAGGAAGATAGTAATCATGTTCTTCAGTTTATAACTTAAACTCAATTTAATTGCTCAGTGGTGCTAATTTTAAAATGCCACATATTTCCTTGCTGTTTGTAAACCAGAGTCATCACCTCAGAATTGGGAAGTTATTGAAGGCTGATGGTTTAGAAAGGAAAGGAGATCAGGGTATGTTTATAGCAATATCCTTTTAAGGAAAGAATTCATAAGGGTATTTAAATGGAGAAAACAAAAATACCTCAAAATTAAAAAAAAAACAAATTTTTAAAAATGAAGAGAACAGCACAACACAAAACAAAAATTTTGAAGGAAAATAGACAATAACAAAAAGACATGTGGAAAGAGTAGGTATATTACATTCTGTAACTTCCGATTACTTTCCACATGGAATCTGGTAATGGGAAGTAATGGACTTACTGAAAAGCAAGTACTGTGTAGAAAACATCAAATTTTGAATCAGAACTGAAACTTCCCCAGCTTGATATAAACAAATGGGAGAACTATAGGTTGTTATCCTCAAAGGATACATTTCTTCTACATAACAGTAGAATCAGAAGTATTGTTCCTTTTAAAAAAGGGAAAATTGTAAATTAGTCTTTTCATGGACATCTGTAAATTTAAAGCTGTGTGAATAGACTTATAGTCTGATCTCTCAGTATTATGACGGTAATAGAGTTCAGATGTTTTAGGTATTTGCTTTCTAACCTGTTTAAGAAGCCCATGGAAATTAGCAGTAGTATAAACTTTGGAAAAAAATACTTATTTAGGAGTCTGCAGATGGTATAAGAATGGAATAATTATAATTTACTAATAGTTTAAGATGTTGACCCTTTTTTGCAACTCATATTTTAAATTAATTTATCTGTGTTTGGTAAAACTTCTTTTTTTAATAAATTAATTTTTATTGGTGTTCAATTTACCAACATACAGAATAACACCCAGTGCTCATCCCGTCAAGTGTCCCCCTCCGTGCCCGTCACCCATTCACCCCCACCCCCCGCCCTCCTCCCCTTCCACCACCCCTAGTTCATTTCCCAGAGTTAGAAGTCTTTATGTTCTGTCTGTCTTTCTGATATTTCCCACACACCTCACACCAGTGAGAATGGGGAAAATTAACAAGGCAGGAAACCACAAATGTTGGAGAGGATGCAGAGAAAAGGGAACCCTCTTACACTGTTGGTGGGAATGTGAACTGGTGCAGCCACTCTGGAAAACTGTGTGGAGGTTCCTCAAAGAATTAAAAATAGACCTGCCCTACGACCCAGCAATTGGTAAAACTTAAAGTAGGTTTGTGTCCTCTCAGGGAAATCTGGATTAATTCAGGGGAAAGAAGCATTAACATGACTAAGAAGAAGTGCTCAGGGGTCTTTAGGTGGTCTGACAATGCTGTATGTCTGAACCTAGGTTGTAGTTGTTGGATATCCACCTTATACTAATTCCTTTTGCTGTTCAGTTCCTTTTGCTCAATTGGAATGTAGAATTTGAAAGAATTTTCTAACTTAAGGAGACAGATGAGGTACCGGAAAAGTTTTAAAAGGGTATATATTTTGTAAGTGACTATAATGTCAAATTCCAAATGAAATCAGATTTTGTGGGTGATCCAGGACATTTGTCTATTATATCTCAACTAAATGCTGTTAAAAATAAATGCAATTGTGCTTTTTTTTAAATTTTTTTTTAAATTTTTATTTCTTTATGATAGTCACACACAGAGAGAGAGAGAGAGGCAGAGACACAGGCAGAGGGAGAAGCAGGTTCCATGCACCGGGAGCCCGACGTGGGATTCGATCCCGGGTCTCCAGGATCGCGCCCTGGGCCAAAGGCAGGCGCCAAACCGCTGCGCCACCCAGGGATCCCTTTTTTTTTTTAAACATTAACGGTTTTTCTTTCTTAAATGCAGAAATGTTTATTTGGATATTTAGATTTTTAAAAAATTAAATGGGCTTTCTGTGCTGGTATATCTTAGCTATATAAATTATATATTAGTATATATATCTTATGTATATTATATATATTCATATATTGTAATTTATGTATTTACCCAGAAATTTTCACAGATTATGACTGTTGACTTTGACAGAACCCCATGTTTTTTTAGTCCATACAGTTTCTAGCAAGTGTAATTTGTCCTTGGATAGTCTTCCAAGATTAGAGCCACAATGCTAATGTACTACCTTATATGGAAAAAGTATAATTACAAAGACAATAATTAAAATAATTAAAAGATCAGAAAATTATTCATAGCTTAAATAACAAGTAAAAAGTTTATAATTATGAGTACTTGTATATTATCAATGAACTTCTATGAAATTTTTCTATAGCATAACTTTTGTGAAGTACATTGTGACAAGTATTACTGTTGATTTTTTTTTTTTTTTAAGATTTTATTTATTCGGGATCCCTGGGTGGCGCAGCGGTTTGGCGCCTGCCTTTGGCCCAGGGCGCAATCCTGGAGACCCGGGATCGAATCCCACGTCGGGCTCCCGGTGCATGGAGCCTGCTTCTCCCTCTGCCTGTGTCTCTGCCTCTCTCTCTCTCTCTCTCCCTGTGTGACTATCATAAATAAATAAAAATTAAAAAAAATTAAAAAAAAAAAAAGATTTTATTTATTCACTCAGAAGAGAGACAGAGAGAGAGAGGCATAGACACAGGCAGAGGGAGAAGCAGGCTTCATGCAGGGAACCCGACATGGGACTTGATCCTGGGTTTCCAGGATCACACCCTGAACTGAAGGCGGCGCTAAAACCGCTCAGCTACCTGGGCTGCCCACTGTTGTTGATTTTTATGTATAATTTGTTTTGATCTGTATTGGGGGGGAACAAAAAATACCCTCACCTAAAAAGCTTTGTAGCATTGTGTTTTTAAGTTAGAATAGCTATTAAAATAATAATAAAACTTCATGTGGGGAAAAAATGAATTTATATTTAAGCTGTTCCAGCATAGAAGGTAGCTGCATGCCTTTAGGGGGTAAGTGGTAACATTTTTTAGAGTAGAAACTTACCAAGTTTTAAAACCACACTAGTTCTTTTTTAAGCAATAATTTCTATCTTTCTACCTCCCTCCCAATGCACCATTCATACATCTTAATATTTAATGAATGTTTGTTGAATAGTGAAGGTTAAGAATGACTTCTCAGTGTTATAAAACTTAAAAAAAAAGAGTGAAGCTGGATTTTAGTATTCATGTGGTATTAGAAGACTATGGGAAGACTTCATACTTGTGCATATTAATAAATTGATAGCATTAAGTAGTGTGAATGTTACATGTGTGTATCTTCTGTGTTGACCATCTGTTTTGTGTGAAGAATGGTGACTTATTTTCTTCAAATGAAAGCTTTAGATAAATTCTTACTGAAGGTGATTTTCTCAAAGATAGAGCATTAGATTTAAAAAATTATTTAAATTCTAGTTAATTAACATACAGTGCAATATTGGTTTCAGGAGTAGAATTCAGTGATTAGAGCTTTGGATTTGAAAGATAATGAATAAACTAAAGATAGTGGATTTTATTTTAGAGATTATCTCTATTTTAGGAATTAAAAAAATACATTATTGAAGTTGAGTACAAACTCTAAAATTTTGAAGTGAAAGGACTAGAAATTTACTTATGCCTATGTGAAACAATTTCATTTATGTTGTTTCAACAATGGCTATTAAAAATCAAGACTTAACTATCAGTATTCTATTATGGTGATGGTTATATAAATATATGTAAATATGTTAAAATATATAGAACTGTACCCAGTCAAGTTTACTGTATTATACCTTAGAGAATAACTTCTAAAAAATCAAACCATTAATATGTCAGTAAATTAATGAATGAATACAAAAGAGATACTGAAATGCTGTATTAGTTTCCTATGGCTGCTCTAATAAAGTGCCACAAACTGTGTGGCTTAAAACAACACATATTTATTGGCTTACAATTCTGGAGGCCAGAAGTCTGAAATCAAGATGTGGCACAGCCATGCTCCTTCTGAAACCTATAGGAGAGTTCTTCCTTGCTTTTTTCTAGCTTCTGGGGGTTTGCTGGCATTCCTTGGCACGTAACTCTAATCTCTGCCTTTGTTGTCACATGGCATTCTTGCTATGTGTCTCTATCTTCACATGGCCATTTTATAAGGATAGCAGTCATATTGGATTAGGGGCCCACCCTACTCCAGTATGACCTCATTTTAACTAATTACATGTGCAGTGACCCTATTTCCAACTAAGGTCACATTCTGAGGTGCTGGGGGTTAGGAACTTCAACATACCATTTTTAGAGGGACATAATTAAATTCATAACAGCTTCTCATACTTATTTCTTATTGTATAACAGTTTCATGTGAATTTTAAACTTTTTTACATTGGATATGGCTTAAATTAGAAATCACATTCATTTTATTAGGTCAACATTACTTCAATTTAATTGATTTGATTTGCATGATTGATATTATTTAGTATTTTTAGTACATGTGGAACTTTTTTGACAAGTAGGTGGTTATTTAATGGTTAAACCTGTCTTTTTTTTTTTTTTATAAATGATGACTGCAATACAGCACTCGGTATATATGCATGGATGAACAGATTACTGTAGGAGTTTTTTTTGTCTTTGGAAATAGGTAACCCTGAAAGCATATGAACCTTGTTTTACTCTGTTTCCAAATCCAAGTTAATATGGCTTAGAATTAGTGTTTGATATTAGACTACAACTCATTCCAGATCACTTTTCTATATATTTTCTACCTTCTAGCTTATTTATAGGCTTATTTCTTTCCTGATACAGGCAGTATGTTTCTTGGCCTCATTTATTTATTTATTTATTTTTAGATTTTTATTTATTTATTTATGATAGTCACAGAGAGAGAGAGAGAGGCAGAGACACAGGCAGAGGGAGAAGCAGGCTCCATGCACCAGGAGCCCGATGTGGGATTCGATCCCAGGTCTCCAGGATCGCGCCCTGGGCCAAAGGCAGGTGCCAAACTGCTGCACCACCCAGGGATCCCTCTTGGCCTCTTTTAGCTTGTCATTGAACTATATGCCAGGGAAATTACACTCATTTTAATACTAGCTTTAGCATTATGTTATCATCTGCTAACTTACTGTTACTTTTTATAATCATATGTAGCCAACTGATTAATTTTTGGTTTTCAGCATTGAAAACATTTTTTACCCCCTTAGAATGCATAATGTGACATGCCCTATGTTGGTGTTCAGTAAATGTTCCTTAAATAAACGAGTAAATTGTTAAATATTTATTTATTTATTTAGATTTTATTTATTCTTAAGAGATACAGAAAGAGACGTAGAGACATAGGTAGAGGGAGAAGCAGGTTCCATGCAGGAAGCCCGATGTGGGACTTGACCTGGGACTCTGGGATCATGCCCTGAGCCAAAGGCAGGTGCTCAACTGCTGAGCCACCCAAGCGTCCCAAATGATTTTTTAATATTTATGTAGTATGGGCATATCTCTTCATTGATTTATATGTAATGGGAGCCTAGGAGATGTATTGGCATTTTGTAATTTCTGGGTGTGTCTGATTTTTAAAACATTACATAGATTAAAAAATACCCTTGAAAAAAATACCCTTGAAACTTATTATTAACTAGTTCTTGATTCACTTATTGAATTTTTTTTAAAGATTTTATTTATTTTAGAGAGAGTGTGTATGTGAGAGTGGGGACAGGGGCAGAGGGAAAGGGAGAGAGAAAAATCCCAAGCAGACTCAGTGCTGAGGTTGGAGCTTGATGTGGGGCTTGATTCCACGACTCTGAGATCATGACCTGAGCTGAAATTAGAGTCTGATGCTTAACTGACTGAACAACCCAGGTGCCCCTCATTCATTGAATATTTAGTCACTTGTTTTGTGTAAGTCTCAATAAATAACTGTTTACCTGCTTTTAGTGGACCTCATTCCAAAATATTTTCCTACATTAGAATAGAAACCCAAGGTGGACACTAAAGCCTAAAGTGTCTAAGGACTACATTATGTTGACATTTTTTGTAAGTGAGTGGTTATAAACTGAGTGGGTACTTGACTCTACGATTCTCAGAAACCTGTTTTGGAAGTTTTATGTGTATATGTTTTTTGGTTATTTGCTTGTTTCCCATTATAACGGAGTGATGAATGTGGTATACAGGCAGATTAACATTGTTACTTTCTTTAATAATGGGCTTTTGAATCAAAAGATAAAATACCCTTAATCTTAGTGCTTTTTTTGCTTTAAGAACAGTTATTTATATACTTATCATTTAGTCCTTAGGGAAATGCAAATTATAACCAAAGAGATATTACTACATACATACACACTAGTATAGCTAAAAGTAATGCTATACTAGTGCTAACAAGGATGTGGAGCAACTAAGAACTCTCTTACCTTTTTGGTAGGGATGCCAAATGATACAGTCACTTTGAAAAACAGTTTCATATTAAGTTAATAATATACTTAATTATAAGATTTAGCAACCCTGTTCCTAGATATTTACTTAGAGAAGTGAAAACATCTGTTCATAAAAAGACTTGAATATTCAGAGCAGTTTATTTCAGAATAGCCCTAAACTGGAAATATTCCAAATGTCTATCTGATGTGTAAATAGATAAATTGTATATCCATACAATGGACTACTATTCAGCAATAAGAAAGAACAAAGTATTGATAGCCTAGAAACATGAATGAGTCTAAAAAGCATTATGCTGAGTAAAAGAACCTAGACCAAAAAGAGTACCTACAACATAGTTCCATGTATATGAAATTTTAGAAAGCAGAAGCTATTGTGACATAAAGTAGTTGCTAGGGTCCAGGGTAAGGTATGAGGAAACTTTTTTGGGTGATGGAAATGTTCTATGTCATGATCATGGTAGTGGTTGCATGACTGCACTTACTTATCAAAACTTACTGAATTTTGTATACTTAAAATTGGTAAATTTTATTGAATGTGAATTATGCTCCAAAAATTTGATTTTATTTTTTATTTTTTTAAATTTTTATTTATTTATGATAGGCACACAGTGAGAGAGAGAGAGGCAGAGACACAGGCAGAGGGAGAAGCAGGCTCCATGCACCGGGAGCCTGACGTGGGATTCGATCCCGGGTCTCCAGGATCGCGCCCTGGGCCAAAGGCAGGCGCTAAACCGCTGCGCCACCCAGGGATCCCCCCAAAATTTGATTTTAAAGGAAAGAATAGTGAGTATCACATTAAAATCACCTGGGGAGATTTTTTTAAAGACAGTGTCCATCCAGAACTCACCCCAAATTAATTGAGAATGAAGACTCAACTTCAGAATTTTTTTTTTAATTTAAAAAAATTTTTTTTTTTAAATTTTTTATTTATTATTTATTAATTTATTTATGATAGTCACAGCGAGAGAGGGAGAGAGAGGCAGAGACACAGGCAGAGGGAGAAGCAGGCTCCATGCATCGGGAGCCCGACGTGGGATTCGATCCCGGGTCGCCAGGATCGCACCCTGGGCCAAAGGCAGGCGCTAAACCACTGCGCCACCCAGGGATCCCCTAAAAAAAATTTTTTTTAAAATTTATGATAGTCAGAGAGAGAGAGAGAGAGGCAGAGACACAGGCAGAGGGAGAAGCAGGCTCCATGCACCGAGAGCCCGACGTGGGATTCGATCTGGGGTCTCCAGGATCGCGCCCTGGGCCAAAGGCAGGCGCCAAACCGCTGCGCCACCCAGGGATCCCCTCAACTTCAGAATTTTAAAAAAGGTCCTAAATTGTTTTGTACAGCCAAGTTGAAACACTGCTATAGAAAAATAATTATCATTATTAGTGTTACCAGTGTTTTTAAACTTACTGTGGGCAGTCAAAACATTATGTAATACATATTACAAAAATGCTATGGACCATGTCATCTTTCTTACCTATCTTTAGGTTTATTAATGGATTTCAAGGAAAATTATTCTCTTACCACTTAAAGTGTGCCTGTGTTTTGGAAAGGTCTTATGCAAAAATATCTAAATTCTTTGTCTTATCACCATCAAAAGACATTTGTCTGAATGTAATACCAACATATAATTTTCTAAATGTTTGTTCATTTACTCATTTTTGAAATTTATATTTAACATTTTTAATGTTCTGTACCAAATAGAACATAATTTCTATACTTGAGTACATAATTTAGGATACACATGTAAAATAGCATTTAGCATAATATTTCATAATAATAGAGGTAGTTACTATGGGGGCAAAAAGTAGGAAGTGATTAACAGAGGAAATGGGGACAGCTGGATGTATTGTTGTATTTTGATACAATTCTAAGATATAGTTCTAATTATAAAAAACATTAAAATTATGTCTAATATTATTATAAAGTTTGAAAACACAATTTATTGCTTATAAGTTAGATTAACCCTTCATGAAATTTCTTCTGTATTGACATTGCTATGCCCCATAATACTCTAGTCCATAATGATTCAAAGGAGTAACATTGGCAGGCAGGAAGATGATAGAAATATTGCCAGGTGTTAATCCTTTTTTCTCAGAATAAATTTTACAGATTTCTGTCTTTAGAACAGTTTTGTTACCTTCATATAATTTCTTTTTTCTCTTTGTTTTTTAAAAAAATATTGCTTCCTTTAGGTATAAACATATGATAGAGCCAATCAACAAAATGGATTTTGGTCTATCCATTCATTATCAATGGTCTGTAAACAACAGGGAACTGTATTAAGGCTTTGGAAGCCTTGGAGATCATTATATTTTTCCACCTATTCATTCATGGTTTTATTGAATGAAAGCCTGCAATATTAATACTTTCAGGAAAAGCCAGCCTGTCAACACCTGATAAACTGACATGACTGGCAAGTATCATGTACATACGCTGATGTTAGCAATATAAAATTCAAACTCATGTTATGGTTCTCTATTGTGAAAAATAATCTTGTTAATTTTTTCTCTCAATATTATTATATTCTTTGCTACCATATATATTTACATGTATCTACTTAATATGATGTAGGATATATATTATATAATATTAAATTAATATTACTTAATATATAGGATATATATTAAATAATATTAAATATTATCTCATATGTGCAGGGACTATGCAGCTGGTAGCCTCAGAATTCTGCTTCTCACTGTGTCTGTTTCATTACCTGTACATGGACAGAATGATGATACCAACCATTGTTTTGAGGATAAATTATCTTTTTTTTTAAGATTTTATTGTTTGAGGGAGAATAGCGACAGACATAGGGAGAGAGTATGAGCAGGGAGGAGAGGGAGAAGCAGGGCTTCCAAGAGGTTTGGTTCCAGGATGCTGGAATCATGACCTGGGCCAGAGAATGACACTTAACCAACTAAGCCACCCAAGCACCTGTCTTTTTTTTTTCTTTTTAGAGAGAGAGAGAGAGAGAGAGAGCATGAGTGAACGCCCTGTGCGTACCCTTTAGTAGGGAAGAGGGTGAAGGGAGTGGGGAGGGGTAGAGAGGGAGAGGGAATGTTAAGCAGGCTTCATGCCCAGGGACAAGCCTGAGGTGGGGCTCCATCTCATGATCCTGATTTGAGGTCATGATCTGATCTGAAATCAAGAGTTGGACACTTAACGGCTGAATTACCCAGGTGCCCCTGAGGATAAATTAATATGTTAAATATTTAGATCAGAGCCTAGCACTTATTAGTGCTATGTAAGTGTTTTCTATTATTAATATACTACAATTACTGAAAGTATTCTCTATTTGTTACCTTTCCTTCTTCAACATTCTCCCCATATCTGAAGCCCTTTCAGTTTGACTTCTGCTTTTATTCACTGTATTATAATTGATCTCTTAAAGGTCACCAGTGACCTCATGATTGCCAAGCTTAGTCTCCTTTTTCCAGTTTTTATCCTTCATGAACTCTGTATAGAATTTTCTATAGTCTATTGTATCTTCCTCTTGAAATACTAATTAGGTTTCAGTTACTTCAACATTCTGGCTTTCTTTCTGCTACCTTCTTTTTTTTTCTTATCCCACAAAAGTAGGATGTACCTTTTTGTCCCAAGCTTTCTAATTTAGCAATCTTATTTATTTCTATAACTTTAATAATTGTTTTATGAACACGAGATATAATGTAGTGGTTTAAATTTTGTTTAAAGCAAATCTGTTCGTTTTCAAATTAAATCTCAGATAGTATTCTAGTTTTTGCAGCAGAAAAATTGAGCTGTTTGGAGGATTAGGGAGGGGCCCACAACTCTATCAGCTTGGCCAGCATCTTTTTGCTTCCATCCAACACTTCCAACTAATAATGTTGGGATTTGAAGTCAGAAGATCTGCCTTAGTTTTCTCATCTGTAAAAGTGTCAGGATTTTTGTGAGACTTTTTTGTGTGAGATTTTAAATAAACTAATATTATACAGTGGAAGCACTATATAAATATCATTGTGCAAATAATATAACTATTAAATCTATGTTGTTTCTCCCTCTGGAATTCAAGATCACCATGTACATTTGCCTATTAGTTATTTCTAAATGGATAACCTCCTGGCCACTGAAAATCAACATGTCTAGTAAAGGATAAATGTCCAGAATATATTAAGAACTCCAACTTAACAACAAAAAACAGCCTGATTAAAAAATAGGTGAAAGAGCTGAATAAATACTTCTCCAGAGAAGGTATGTAGATGTCCCATAAGCACGAGAAGAAGAAATGCAAATAAAAACCACAAGGGACATCACTTCACACCCATTAGGATGTCAGATATTAAAAACACAGAAAATAACAAATGTTAGTGAGAATATGGAGAAATTGGAACCTTGTGCATCACTCATAGGAGTATAAAGTAGTGCAGCTGCTGTGAAAATAGTATGACAGTTTCTCAAAAATATTAAACATAAAATTATCATATGATCCAGCAATTCTGCTTCTGGATATATACCAAAAAATTGAGTGCAGGAACTCAAATAGGTATTTATACACTTATGTTTAACAGCAGCATTAATTTTAATAGCCAAGGGTAGAAGCAACTTAAGCGTCCATTGACAGATTAATGGATAAACAAAGTGTGGTAGATATATACAATGGAATATTATTCAGCCTTGAAAAAGGAAGAAAATCGTGATACATACTACAGCATGGATGAACCTTGAAGACCTTATGCTGCTTTCCAGATGTATAATCCTGGATGACAAGTTACTTAACCTCTTTGTGCTTCAATTTCTTAATCCATAAAATGGTGACACAATACTGTCTCAGAAAATTTATATCACAGTTAAATTTGATAATGTATGCAAAGTTAGCTTGGAGTTTCTTATATTTTAGGGGGTTGTGATTCTTAGTTCTATTTCTATTCTCCTTCCCTGCCTCTTAATAGCCTGTTCCTCCATTCTAAAAAGTGCCATTTCCTTATCTGCTTAGTTGAAATTAAATTTTCCTTCCACTTTGGTCCTATGCATTGATCAGCAGTTGTTTGATTTCCTATTTTGTTCTAGACTCTGGTCTAGCCATTGGAGACATGGCAGTGTTTTATTCAAACAAACTTCCTGCTTTCATGGAGCATAAATTTTAGTGAGGAGACAGCACTTTCCATTTTCAGTTTGTGTTTTAATTTGTTACAGGTATTATCTTCCCTTCCAGTCTGCAAGTGCTTCCAGGGCAAGAACTGTATCCTGCAATATGTTCAATATCCAGTACCACACCTAGTAGGTTTCATAAATGACCCCTTAAGAGGTCTTTGTGGAAATGAATTGTGAACTTGTTCATGACTTCCTTTTCCTTTTTTAAAAAAGATTGATTGATTGATTTAGAGCGAGGGAGCGAACAAGAAAGCAAGCATACATTAGTCTGGGCAAAGGTGGAGGGAGAAGGTGAAGGAAAATCTTAAGCAGACTCTGTAGTGAATATGGAATTGGTCACGGGGCTTGATCTCACAACTGTGAGATCCTGACCTGAGTCAAAGTCAAGAGTGGGTTGCTTAACTGACTGAGCCACCTGGGTGCCCCTCTGTGACTTTCATAATCGTGATTTCCAGCACTGACTACTTTATACTTAAGTCACTTGAGGAGTTTTGGTAAAATACAGATTCTGTGCTTCTACCCTTGGAAATTCTAGTTAACTAAGATTGGAATGGGACTTAGGAATCTTTACTTTTGATAAGCTGTCCAGATTTAAACGTTTGGGAACCATTGCTCCATAGTGTTCAAGTACACTGGTTTAGATAGAATGTGCATGGTAGTGTTGATTGAATTAATTTATTGCTTCATTTATACAATAGCTTGTTCCAAATTGGATTTGGAACTTGTGGGTCAAATCAAATTAAATGGATAGACTGGATTCAGGAAAGAGTTACATGAAAACATCATTAAGCTCAGCAATACTGCAATTCGCTGATGTTAGTAAAATCACTAGTATCTATCCTTTGTTGTTTTTAATTTTAATTTTTGTTTTTTTAAAGATTTATTTATTTGAGAGAGTGGGGAAGGGGCAGAGGGAGAAGGAGAGAGACAATCTTAAGCCTACTTCCTGCTGAGCATGGAGCCCAATGCAGGGCTTAATCCCACAATTCCACAACTCTTAAAATCATGACCTGAGTCGAAATCAACAGGATGTTTATCAGATTAAGCCACCCAGGCACCGCCTTTGTTGTTTTTAAATGCTAGTTTTTAACATATTTACCCCAAAATAATTCTATACATTTTAATAGTTATGTAAGTTTTTGAAAAGGTATTGAAAAATCTAAAAGGATTTGAACAGAATTGATAAGTAATCTCTGAGGAAGTGGAATGAGTGGTGACCAAAAGGAAGTTTAGTTTAGTCTGTATTGCTTGAATCATTTTATGATGACAGCCTATTTATGTATTTCTTATATAATAAAGCAATTAAAATAAGTAACAGATAATAATATAGTTTATTCAGCTGCATTATTTTGTTTAGCATTTTTTAGCCTTTTAAGTTAACATGATTTAGAGAAATGTCATCTTACTTTTATAAACCTGATATAGATCAGGGGCTTTTAACCTGGCATCTGTAAATAGCTTTCAGGGATCCATGAATTCCTGAAATTATTTTCAGATTTTACAAATGGATATGGACATTTTTCTTTACTTTTTTTTTTAAGATTGATTTATTTTAGAGAGATCATGGAGGTGCAGGGGCAGCTGAAGAGGGAAAGAAAGAATATCAAGCTGACTCCCCACTGATCATGGAGCCCAAAATGGGTCTTGATCCTCAACCCTGAGATCATGACCTGTGCTGAAATCAAGAGTTGGATGCTTAACCCATTGAGCCACCCAAGTACCCTTGGATATGGACATTTTTCAAAGAAGGCAGTTTATAACTTTCATTGGATACTCAAAGGGATCCATGACTCAAATAAGTTCAGGAACCACTAATTTATGAAGAAGAATCTACTTTCTTTGATAACAATTCTGCAATTAATTCTCTATTGCCTTTGAGCCTTGATGTATATAATATGGGTGAATGTGATTCAGTAACTTTTTTTTTATTCTACCCATTTTCAGGTTATGAATGGTTTGAGACAGAGGGAGAGAGAAAAAGAGGCACAGGCAGAGGAAGAAGCAGGCTCCATGCAGGGAGCCCAACATGGGCCTCGATCCTGTGTCTCCAGGATCATGCCCTAGGCTGAAGGTGGCGCTAAACTGCTGAGCCACCCGGGCTGCCCTGAATGGTTTGTTTTCTTAAGGATTGACACAGCTCTACTATTTGCTCCTCTTTTAGTTAAATATTTCAGTTTTGGCATCTCTGACATATTCATCTTTTTCTACTAATCTAAATGCTGGTGTATACGTTACTTTTTGTTTATTTCAGAATGATGGCTTGACATTATTGTGCCACAGACAGCTGAAGTTTAAGGATTTGCACTATCTGAAATAAAGTAATAGCCTATGAGGTTACTGAACAGAGTAGGCAATAGCTATTTCTTTATGGAATCTTTCTAAGGAATTGGGTTTTTTAGATTATATTTTTGGGAAGTGGACTCTGAGATGGAGATTGGCTTGTGGAAGGTTTATTGAGGAACAAGACTTGTAATGGAGTAAGGGATGCAAGATTTGGAGGGCAGAGAGATTGAACTGATGGAGTTGCCTTGGAGACTTCAGTCAATCCTTTTGGGAACTTTGGAGCTAGTATCATATTTAAGAGTTATTTGGAATTAGAGACGCCTGGGTAGCTCAGCGGTTAAGTGTTTACCTTCGGCTCAGGGTGTGATCCCAGGTCCTGGATCAAGTCCCGCGTGGGGCTTCCTGCGAGGAACCTGCTTCTTCCTCTGCCTATGTCTCTGCCTTTCTCTCTGTGTCTCTTATGAATAAATAAACAAAATCTTTTTTTTTAATTTTTTTTTAATAAACAAAATCTTAAAAAAAAAAGTTATCTGTTTTTTTCCTTTGATGCTTGTTTTTTTGATAGCATCTCTAAGAAACCGTTGCCTAACACAGTCATGAAGGTTTACTTTTTTTTAAGATAGGATGTTCCCATTTTTATTTTATTTTTTATTTTTTTAAAGATTTATTTATTTAATTATTCATGATAGACATAGAGAGAGAGCACAGACACAGGAGGATGGAGAAGCAGGCTCCATGCCGGCAGCCCGAAGTGGAACTCGATCCCAGGACTCCAGGATTGCGCCCTGGGCCAAAGGCAGGCGCTAAACCGCTGAGCCACCCAGGGATCCCCATGAAGGTTTACTTCTATGTTTTCTTCTAAGAGTTTTATAGTTTTAGCTCCATTTTGAGTTGATTTTTATATATGGTGTCAGAAAGGTCTTGAATTTCATTCTTCGAATGTGGCTAGCCAGTTGACCCAGCATCATATGTATTATAAAAGACTGTTCTTTCTCCATTGAATGGTTTTGGCATTTCTGTTGAAAATTAGTTGATCATAGACAGGTTTATTTCTGGACTCTCAATTTTATTCCATTGATCTATGTGTCTGTTCTTATGCTAATACTACACTGTCTTTTTAAAAAAGATTATTGATTTGAGAGAGCACACAGAAGGAGAGAGAGGGAGAGGAAGAAGCTGACCCCCTGCTGAGCAGGGAGCACAATATGGGGCTCCATTCCAGGACCCCGGGATCATAACCTGAGCCAAAGGCAGATACCTAACCGATTGAGCCACCAGGTGCCCCTACACGGTTTTGCTTACTCTTGTCCATAGTAAGTTTTGAAATTGAGAAGTTTGCGTTTCCTACTTTATTCTTTATTCTTTTTCTTTCTACAGTTTTACTGAGGTAATTGACATTTAGTATAAGTTTAAGGTGTACAATGTGATGATTTGATATATGTGTATATTGCAAAGCATCTGCCATAGTAGAATTAGTAGTTAACACATTCTTCACCTCACACAGTAACGTTTTTTTTTTTTTAATTTTTTTGTTTTATTTATTTATGATAGGCACACAGTGAGAGAGAGAGAGGCAGAGACACAGGCAGAGGGAGAAGCAGGCTCCATGCACCGGGAGCCCGATGTGGGATTCGATCCCGGGTCTCCAGGATCGCGCCCTGGGCCAAAGGCAGGCGCCAAACCGCTGCGCCACCCAGGGATCCCTGAATAATATTCTTTTGTATGTATATACACAGACCACATTTTCATTATCTGTTCATACCTCGATGGGCACTTAGGTTGTGTCCATTTCTTGGCTATTGTAAATGGTGCAGTGAACGTGGGAGTGCAGATATTTCTTTCACTTCTTTGAGTCCCAGAAGTGGGATTGCTGGCTCATATGGTAGTTCAATTTCTAATTTTTTGAGGAACGTTCATACTATTTTCATAGTGGCTGTACCAATTTACAATCCTACCAATAGTGTGCCAGAGTTTCCTTTTTTCCACATCCTTGACAGCATTTGTTCTCTCTCTCATTTTTTATAATAGCCATTCTAAAAGATATGAGATGGTATCTTATTGTAATTTTTTATTTACATTTCCCTGATGACTTTGAGCACCTTTTCATGTACTTGCTGGTCGTTTGTATGTCTTCATTAGAAAAATGTCTATTCATGTCCTCTCCCTATTTTTAAAAACTGAATTGTTTGTTTTTCTGCTATTCAGTTGTAGGAGTTCCTTGTATATGTTGGATATTAAGCCCAATCTGATACATAGTTTGCAGATATTCTCTCCCATTCTTTTTTTTTTAAGACTTTATTTATTTATTCCTGAGAGACACACACACACAGAGAGGGGGTGGGGGGCAGAGACATAGGCAGAGGGAGAAGCAGTCTCCATGCAGGGGGCCTGACATGGGACTCGATCCCAGGTCTCCAGGATCATGTCTGGGCTAAAGGCAGTGCTAAATCACTGACGCACCTGGGCTGCCCTATTCTCTCCTATTCTATAGGTTGCCTTTTCATTTTGTTGATTTTCCTTTGCTGTGCAGAGTATTTTAGTTTCACTTGTTAATTTTTGCTTTTGTTGGGTAGCCCTGGTAGTTCAGCTGTTTAGCACCGCCTTCAGCCCAGGATGTGATCCTGGAGACCCAGGATCGAGTCCCACATCAGGCTCCCTGCATGGAGCCTGCTTCTCTCTCTGCCTGTGTCTCTGCCTCTCTCTCTCTGTGTGACTCTCATGAATAAATAAAATCTTAAAAAAAATTTTTTTTTTTGCTTTTGTTGTTTGTGCTTTTGATATCCAAAAGATCATTGTCAAGAAGTAGGTTAAGGAGCTTTTTCCATATATATATATATATATAATCTGTAATATATGTAATATATAATATATATTTATATTCCATGCCCATGTGGAGCCCAATGTGGGGTTTGAACTCATGACCCTGAGATCAAGACGTGAGCCAAGATCAAGAGTTGGACACTTAATTGACTGAGTCACCCAGGTGCCTGTCTTTATATTTTTGTCTAGGAGTTTTATGGTTTTGGGTCTTATGTATAATTTCTTTAATGCATTTTCATTTAATTTTTGTGAGTGGTATGAGAGGTGTCCAGTTTTTCTTTTGCATGTGGGTATCCAGTTTTCCCAACACCATTATTAAAGAGACTATCATTCATTCTCCCATTGAGTATTCTTGGCTCCCTTGTCAAATATTAGTTGATCATATATATATATATATATATATATATATATATACACACATAGGTTTATTTCTGCTTTTTGATTCAGTTCCACTGGTCTATTTTTATGCAGTACCGTACTGTTTTGGTTACTTTTGTTCTTTTTCAAGATTGTTTTGCCTGTCCTGGTTCTCTTGAATTTTCATATGAATATTAGGATCAGCTGTCAATTTTTGCAAAAAAAGCAAGCTGGGATTTTGATAGGAATTGCATTGAATCTGCAGATCTATTTGTATAAGTGAGTATTGCCATTTATATTAGTTTTCTGTTGCTACTTAACAAATACCACAAACATCGTGGCTTAAAACAGCACAACTTTAATATTTTATAGTTCTAGAGGTCAGAAATCTGAAATTGGTCTTGCTGGGCAAAAATCAAGTTGTTGGTCAAGTGTCAATTGATAGATAAATGGATAAAAAAGATGTAAATATGTACAATGGAATATTATTCAGCCATAAAAGATGTAATCTTGCCTTTCATAACAACATAGATGGACCTAGAGGATATTATGTTAAATGAAATAAGTTAGACAAAGAAAAATACCAAATGATTTCACTTATATGTGGAATCTAAAAAACAAAACAAACAACAGACCAAGCAAACTCTTAAATACAGATAACAAACTGGTGGTTGCCAGAGGGGAGGTGAGTGGGGGAATGGGCGAAATAGATAAAGGGGATTAAGAATTACAAACTTCGAATTATAAAATAAATAAGTCATGGAGATGGAAAGCATAGCATAGGGAATACAGTCAATAATATTGCAATAATGTTATACAGTGACAGCTGGTGACTATACTTAGAATGGTGACCATTGAGAAATACATAGAATTGCTGAATCAATATGTTGTACACCTGAAACTAATATAACATTGTATGTTAATTATACTTTAATTTAAAAAAAAAAGATGTTGGCAGAGCTGTGTCCCATATGCAGGATCGAGGGGAAAATCTCTCCATGCTTTTTTCCAGCCTCTAGAAGCCACCTACATTCCTTGGCTCATGGTTCTTGCTTCCATTTTCATAGCATATCACAGCAACCTCTGCTTCCATTGTCATATTTCTGTCTCTGACTTTAAGCCTCTTGCCTCCCTGTTATAAGGACCCTATGATTACATTGGGCCTAATCAGATAATCTGCACATTTTAGGAACCTTAATTTAATCACATCTGCAAGTCCCTTTTGCCAAGTTCTGGAGATTAGGATGTGGACATGTTTGAGTGGAGGGCATTGTTTTGTCCATCATACCATTTTAACAGTATCCAATCTTCTGACTCATGAACATGGGATCTTTTCCCATTTATTTGGGTCCTCTTTAACTTCTTTCAATAATGTTTTGTGCTTAGAAGAATACAGACCCCATACTTTCAGGGCTGAATTTACTCTTATGTGTTTTATTCTTTTTTATGCTATTTTAAGTGGAATTGTTTTCTTGATTTCATTTCTAGATTGTTCATTGCCAGTGTGTTTAAATATAATTGATTTTTTTATATTGATCTTGTACCTCTAACCTTGTTGAACTCATTTATTATTTTTGTCAATAGAGATAATTTTTTTCTTCCTTTCCAATCTGGAACATGTGGACCTTATTCTTGCAGGTCACAACACTCACAAAACTCAGTGTTGTTAGTTCCATAGAATGCATTGGACTAATAAGGAAGATTTCCTGTTTTTCGGTGAACTTGGAAGTGCTTTTTAATATGCTATTATGGGGATCCCTGGGTGGCGCAGCGGTTTGGCGCCTGCCTTTGGCCCAGGGCGCGATCCTGGAGACCCGGGATCGAATCCCACATCGGGCTCCTGGTGCATGGAGCCTGCTTCTTCCTCTGCCTATGTCTCTGCCTCTCTCTCTCTCTCTCTCTCTCTCTGTGACTATCATAAATAAATAAAAATTAAAAAAAATAATATGCTATTATGTTATTAGAAAGTGCATTCCTAGGGAAGCAAGAGTGAGAGAAAAGGGGGTGAGACAGAGAATGAGGGAGAGATAATATCATGGTATGTTATAGAGGTGGTTACCATTTGGTATCAAGTGGCAACTGATTGCTCAGACTCCCTGAATTGCCTTATATACAGGACAAAGACTATCTTCCTGGCTCTTATTTCACATTTAACAAGATTCAGTACTGGGAAGTGTTTTCCTATTAGAAGTATATTTTAGGGGTTCCCCGGGGGGCTCAGTGGTTGAGATTTGCCTTCCCGGGTCTGGGGATCAAGTCCTGCATCAGGCTCCCTGCAAGGAGCCTGCTTCTCCCTCTGCCTATGTCTCTGCCTCTCTCTTTGTGTCTCTCATGCATAAATAAAAAAAAATTTTAAAGGTCTGTTTAACATATCCCTTTCTGATTTTAACCATTATTGATTATACAGTTTGGGTTATAGGGATTGTAAGATTATAGGAATTGTTCTGCTGTTGCTACTCTGCATAGTCTGTGAATTTAAGTTTCCCGTGTGTGGTGTTTTGTTTGTTTGTTTGTTTGTTTTTTCAGTTACAAGATGAGAAAAGGGGATTGGCTATAGGTCATACTTTTGTTATAATCTGTGACAACTCTTAATGGTTGAAAGCATAAAATAAGTAAGAACAAAAATTCAGTACGTTTAAGAAAATTCTTTTTTAGTATCATATTTTCTTCCCTGTTATTTTTCTCTTTTTTTTTTGTACTCTTTATTCTTTATTTTCTGAGGAGATTTTGGGAACATGAGGATCATAATTTAACAAAATAGCTAATTGTAAGAACTTATAAAATGATATTTATTCTTCCTCTTTCTTTTCTTTAGTCCTTGAACTCTTAACTGTTCTCTTCTCTCTTCTGTCTTCCCTTCCTGAAAAATTCAGTCCAAACCAGGAGGAAGCAAGAAAGAAAAGGAAGTGAGACAGGGAAGGAGGGAAAGAGGCAGCACCAAGTGGTAGCAGTCTAAAAGGAACACTTGGAGCCCAGCAACTTACTCTCAAATGACCCATAAAAAATTATTTGAGAATCTAAAAAATTGGACTCATAGAACCATGGAATAGAATGGTGGTTGCCAGGGAATGGGGGAAAGGGGAGATACTGGTTGTGAAGGGTAACAAATTTTCAGTTACAAGATGAGTAAATTGTTAGGATCTAATATATAGCGTGGTGATTATAGTTCCTATACTCTATTGTATACTTGAAATTTGCTAAGAGAGTAGATCTTAAGTGTTCTTATCACTCACACGTGCACATGCACATACATGCACACAAATGGTAATTATATGAAGTAATGGATATGTTAATTAACTTGATAGTGGGAAGCATTTCACTATATATGTATATTAAATCATATTACACATCTTAAAAATCACATTATACAACCTAAATATATACAATTTTTATTTGTCAATCATACTTCATAAAGCTGGAAAAAATGTATTCCTCCCTCCAAAAAATTATTTGAAATATACTTGCAACTTTTTGCAAGTGTGAGATTGTTTCAAAATAAAAAGAAATAAATATGATAAACTTGTGTGAACTTTATTTAAACGTATTTCCTCATTATCTGTTTACTTTGAGCTGTTTAAAGGAATATTTTTTGTAGTCCTGGAGATAAAAGGTGCAGCATAGAAAATATAGTTAGAGGTATTGCAATAGCATTGCATGGTGACAGTTGGCAGCTACACTTCTACTAAGTATAGCATAATGTATAGACTTGTCAAATGAGTGTTGTATACCTGAAAGCAGTATAACATTGTGTGTCAACACTACTTCAATTAAAAAAAGAATTTTTTTTGTTTCTTATGTTTCAAATCTGCAAAGTTACTTGAATAAGAATCATTTTTTTAACATTTTAGATTTATTTCATGTTCATTCTGAAGGTTAAATTATCAACAGTTCAAACCCATCACTCATTTTAAATGATACTTGGTTTCTTATTCAAATTGTAAGCTGAATTTTAAGTTTTTAAAAAATGATTATGTCTTTCCTGGTTATACAGTCTTCCAATTTATTAAATTTATGTATGTATGTATGTATGTGTGTATGTATGTATGTATTCCCCCCCTAGAGAGAGAGTGTATGTGAGCTGGGGCGGGGGGGACGGGCAAAGGAAGAGGGAAAGAGCATCCTAAGCACGTTCCACAACCAGCGCAGGCACGGGGCTTGATCTCACAACCCTGAGATCATGGCCTGAACCAAAATCAAGAGTTAGAAGCATAGCTGAATGAGCCACCTAGGCGCCCCTTAATTTAATTCTTAAACCAATCTTTTGAGGTATATACTGGGATTTTATCCCAGTTTTACAGATGAGGATATGGTGCTCACATAAGCAATTTATGTAAGTTCCCATAGTCAGTTAAGCAGTAGAGCTGAGGTTAGAACCCAGGCAGTCTGGTGCCTGTGTTTAAGATCTTAATCATTATAACTGTGTTCAGTTATACATAGTGAAAAATAAAATGAGCAATTTAGGTCCAACAGAGTGATTGAGAAGGGGGGAAAATAGTTAAATGAAGATAGAATATACCAAAATTACGTTTCCTTTGCTGTCCATAAACAAGAAAATTCAGACGTAGATTTTGTATAGTGTGTGACAAATCTTTATTGCCTTTAATAACACACAATCTTGCCTTCTATATTATATCACATCTTTAATGTGCAGACTTTAAAAAAATTAGCTGGTGCTATACTAGAACCATAATTCTACTGTTGAGCCCAATATGTTAAATTCATATAATCATGGACCTATTATGTATTCATATAAATTGGTGATGGTTATAATTTTAACACAAGGAAATAATTCACTTTGCAGTATAGATAGAAAAAGTCAAACAGGTGACTTCATAAATGGGAAATGTGTTATTGATTTTATTCAGCTTATCTTTATTTGGCTTTATGATTTACCCATAGCAATTTGGATATTTTCAGTTTTCCTTATGTTTAGGGAATTTGTCAGAAAGCAGTAGGTTTTTACAAAGGAAGAAAAGAGGCAGAACATTTGGAAGCTTTACTGAGGAGTGGTTTATGAATCTAACTTTCATAATAATAATAATGAAAAGAATGATTTGCATGATGGTTGTAATCTAAATATGTGGCTCATTTACTAACTGCTCTAAACCCCGTGATCCTAGAGGTCCTAGGAAGATTCTAAGATTATTATATTGTAGGAGAAAAAAGTGTGCAGCACTTTTTGTAGCTTTTTTTTTTTAAGATTTTTATTTATTTATTTATTCATGAGAGACATACAGAGAGAGGCAGAGAGACAGGCAGAGGGAGAAGCAGGCTCCCTGCAAGGAGCCTGATGTGGGACTTGATCCTGGATCCCGGGATCACGCCCTGGGCCAAGGGCAGATGCTCAACCGCTGAGCCACCCAGGCGTCCCTGTAGCTCCTTTTTATGGGAGGATAGTTTTCCCCATATTTCCACTGCAGGAGATAATATATCTGAAGTACTTGTTAAAATACACAGTTCTGTATTGATACTAGTAGTGACTTTTCTAACATCATGTGTATTAAATTTGCTGCAGAACTGTACATTAGCATTTTTTTCAGTTTTATGAACAGTAAAATATTTTTTAAGAATATATTTTGTTTTTATTCATTCCACTAAAAGTCTATTTTTGAGTGCCAATTTGGCTCTCAGTTCTTCACTTATATACTGTTGCCTTTAACTTAGCATATATGCTATTTACTTACAACTGAAGTTGACATTTTATCTTTTTTTGAGTAGATTAATTTTTTTGAGAGGAAAATACAAACTATTAATATTTGTTCAACAGATATGGTCAAAACAAAGTATATGAGTAGAACCTGAACAGTATCCTGTTGGTTCAGTTTCATAACCATTTGGGTTACATTTTGGCTCTAATATTAAGTGGACAATCTTTTCTTTATTTTTATTTTGAACATTACCTCTGAATACACATTCTTTTTTAAAAAATATTTTATTTATTTATTCATGAGAGACACAGAGAGAGAGGCAGAGACACAGGCAGAGGGAGAAGCAGGCTACATGCAGGGAGCCCGATGTGGGACTCAATCCCAGGACTCCAGGATCACGCCCTGGGCGGAAGGCTGGCGCCAAACTGCTAAGCCACCCAGGGATCCCCTGAATACACATTCTTATAATATGTTTTGATTTCTTTCTGAATTTTGGATGATATGGATTGGAAGGATTTTAGAAGAATTTTTAGGCTGAAAAATTCATATAGTGAAGTTTATGATTCTTTAAAGCAGGAAGTGGGTGAAAAAAGTAAACTGTTACTTGAATAGCCTCATTTAAATCTCAAATATTTTTTTTTTTAAAGATTGTTTATTTACTCAAGAGAGACACAGAGAGGAGAGACAAAGGCAGAGGCTCCCCTTTGGGGAGCCTGATGCGGGACTCAATCCCAGGGTTCTGGGATCGCACCCTGAGCCAAAGACAGACACTCAACCACTGAGCCACCCAGGCACCCTAAATCTCAAATATTTTTTACCTTTATAAAAAGGGTGAATATATAAACAGTTGGAATTCCAAATAATTGTGTAAAGATTTTGCTAAAATAATTGCTGGACAGTTGGTTAAGTATCTTTTAAAATATATTTGTTGAATTGTTCATAATTAACAAAAAATGATTACAGTGATATAATGTAACTATAATAATTTGTTGGCCAGTTGGTAAAATTTCTTTTAAAGTATATTTGTTGAATTACTTATAATTACCAAAAATTGGTTATAGTCATATAATGTTCCATACAATATTCCCTCAGCATATTTCTAAATTGGTTAATGTTTGTTCTCACAAAGCCTCTTAGATCATGCTATATCTTTATAATTATACTTCTGTACTTTTGTGATTCTTGTGGGGTTATAGAATATAAAATACGAAATATTCTTCTATCTTCTGAAAATAGGCTGAACTATTTCCATAGGAAGTGTAAGGGTCAGCAGAGCTGCAGCAAGAGAGGTTTTCCTGCTGCTTATAAGCTATAGGCTGTGAAACTGTTCAATGGATTTTGGTGTGAGAGACAATACCTGTTTTTTTTTTTTTTTAAGATTTTATTTATTTATTCATGAGAGACACAGAGAGAAAGGCCGAGACATAGGCAGAGAGAGAGAAGCAGGCTCCATGCAGGGAGCCGGATGTGGGATTTGATCCCGTGAGTCCAGGATCATGCCTGGAGCCAAAGACAGACGTTCAATCGCTGAGCCACCCAGGTGCCCAACAATACCTGTTTTAAATTAATCTTTGTGGGACGCCTGGGTGGCTCAGCAGTTGAATGGCTGCCTCAGGGCGTGGTCCTCATCAGGCTCCCTGCATGGAGCCTGCTTCTCCCTCTGCCTGTCTCTCTGCCTCTCTCTCTCTGTGTCTCTCATGAATGGATAAATAAAGTCTTTAAAAATAAATTAATTAATCTTTGTGAGATACATACTATAGTCAATTCAAATTCAATGGACTTTCTACCCTTAGAACAAAGAAATACCATACACTATTTTTTTCAATATAAAATTAATTTTTGAGTCTTAGTTGCTGTGGTATAATCCTAGAAGTTATTGAAAAAGCAACAGAGGAGGTTATTGGCATTTTATTAAATTTTTTTTTAGCAAAGCTTGATTTTAGGAAATTGAAAATGTAAATGCAGGAACAGAGCCATCCTGGAAGCCAGCATGGAGTAGTTGTTCCATTGGCAGGATTTTTCAGTAAATGATATAACAGTTAATTGTTGTTTGAATAAATCCTTATGTTGAAATTTCTTAGTTCTATACTGTTAAATGTTTTTTTCCCTAAAAATTATATTTAGAGTAGGTATGACGAATAATTTCTAAAAAAAACCCAGATTGCTGTGTTGTGAGATAAATACTTTTTAATAATTATGTGAAGTAATGTAAATTTAATACTCTGCTAAATATTGGTAGTTCTGTGATCATTTTTAATGTTATTTCATGGCCTTTATTTGAGTGTATAAAATGCATTTCTAAAATTAAAACTGCCTTTTAATTTATATAGCTGCCTGTTTTTAGGACTTCAATATTTATTTACCAAATGTGATTCACTGTGTTTCTGAGTGAAGTTGGAGAGATTATGATTAATCCCATTACTGCTGAGGATTCAAAAAGAATTATTTTAAAAAACAGTTTAGACAGCCTGATTTTATTACAAAATTATGTACTAATTAATTACAAAAATATATAAAAATTCAGAGGAAAAAGGTAAAAGTCATCTGAACATGTTCCCAGATAGTTTTCTCAGTATACAGGCACAGAAATATATGCATATAATTTTATAAGTAGGCTCATAGTAGTATGTGCAACCTTTGAGTTTTTTTAGATCATTTGTTTAAAATGAAATAAAATAGTTTACATACTCATACATATGTGTGTATACACACATCAATATTGCTGAGTTTTAGTATTTCATCAGTTTAGAGGAATAATGTTATCTGTGGGGAGATTAAAAACTGCTAGTGCTTATATGTGTATTACAGGTTTTAGTAAGTCTTTTTCTTTTTTTTTTAAATTTTTATTTATTTATGATAGTCACAGAGAGAGAGAGAGAGAGAGAGAGAGAGAGGCAGAGACATAGGCAGAGGAAGAAACAGGCTCCATGCACCAGGAGCCCGACGTGGGATTCGATCCCGGGTCTCCAGGATCGCGCCCTGGGCCAAAGGCAGGCGCTAAACTGCTGCGCCACCCAGGGATCCCAGTAAGTCTTTTTCATTCACTGCATATTGTGCATTAAAATTGGTGATGTGGGGGACACCTGGGTAGCTCAGTGGTTGAAAATCTGCCTTTGGCTCAGGTCGTGATCATAGGGTCCTGGGAGAGTCCCACATCGGGCTCCCTGCAGCCTGCTTCTCCCTCTGCCTATGTCTCTGCCCTTCTCTCTGTCTCATGAATAAATAAAATCTTAAAAACAAAAAAGATTGGTGATGTGGGAAATGCTTAAAGCATTCAGATTCTACCCTCTAATACAGATTATCAGTACAATAGTTTTCTCATTTGTTTATTCATTAATTCAGCAATATGAGTTGAATTAGTTGAGACTATATATTAAGCTTGTATTGTGGGCCAAACTGTGATATGCAATAGGAATATAAAGACAGAATGATTTGGATTTGTTGATAATAAGGAACTGTTGGAGGTACCTGATTAGAAAAATTACACAAAATATATTAGGAAAGAATCTGACAGTTCTGTGTCATTTGAGTTAAAAAAAAAAAGTATAGCCTGGTGATAAGATTGGGGTTCATATTTCCAACTATGTGTATCACTTACTAGCTCCTTGGTCTTGGCTAAGTAATTATTTTCTTTAAGCAACAACATCCTTTTATATGAGGTCATAATACCTACCTCTTAGAATCACTGTTAGGACATTTAAGGTTACTATATGCCAGGCTCTGTGCTAAAGGTTTACAAGCATTACCTCATTTATGTTTCCCTACCTATTGTATGGTTGGATTTTGAAGAAGTAGAGGAATTTCTTAGATGCTGGTGGGGTGGGGAAATGAATGTAAGAAGGACATTTCAAGCAGAAGGAACTAGATGTACAGCTTGCAAGTGTAAAAGAATGTGTGAAAGAACAGGTATATTTGAGAAATGATGTGCATGTGTGTGAAGGCATAACATTGATGAGAGTTGAGAGTGGAAATTTAGTGTGTACTCAGATGATCAAAGGTCCGTCTTTCTAAGGAGTTTGAGCTTTTTCTGTAAAGCAGGTTGCATAAATTCAGTTGTTTATGGGGAACCAAGCAGGTAAGATAAATGAGTGAATTGGATTGGGTAAGGACTGTGGTAAGCCAGAAGTCTCAAATCATGTATGCCCTTTCCTACCTAAATATCCTCTCTTCTACTCCAGCTGAATTTTGCTGTGTGGAAATTTGGGCCCAGTGTTGCTAAATTTTCTAATTTTCTTAAAAAAAAATTTATTTTTATTTATTTTTATTTTTTAATTTATGATAGGCACACAGTGTGAGAGAGAGAGAGAGAGAGAGAGAGAGAGAGAGGCAGAGACATAGGCAGAGGGAGAAGCAGGCTCCATGCACTGGGAGCCCAATGTGGGATTCGATCCCAGGTCTCCAGGATTGTGCCCTGGGCCAAAGGCAGGCACTAAACCGCTGCGCCACCCAGGGATCCCAAAATTTTCTAATTTTTAAAAGTGAAACCAGATATCCGTATCTTTAATGTGAAGTCTTCCTGTTTTCAAAACATCTGTGTATGGGGACAAAAGCCTTATTTATTCAACTCATCAGTTTATGGCTTCTGTTAAAGATAGCTGTGGAAGCCTACTTGCTTTTTAATAAGGGTAACTGACATGGCCAGATTTGATTTTAAGATAGATCTCATCTCAGTGTGGAGGGAGATGGTATTGGTGAGAATAATGAATGAACATAGAATGGCAATTGTAACAGAAAATGTGAGAGAAGAGGAGTGGCTAACCTAAGAAGAGGAGTGGCATTAGGACTAGAAGAGGAATGGGAGATGAATTGAAGACAGAATTTCAACGCAGTACATTTGAATATTTTATCTTTCTTGGGCTACTATGGATTTACTGTTTCCAAAGATTTATGTCCTGCAAGAAAGCTATGTTTATTAATAATCATATTGCCATAAAAATTAGATTGCCACTTATAGGGTCCTGTAGGCACAAGATGACTAGTGCATAGAGTATTGAGTTGTGCAATTCTAGTTCATAGTAAAAAAAAAAAACACACCAAAACATAAAAAACCCAAACCCTGAAATTGTAATTAGCTTTTATAACCTTACTGTAAGTATAACTACAATAGGGAAAAGTGAATGTGTACAATTCTTAATTACTACTCTAATTATGTCTATCTAAAAAAGGAAAAATAAATTACTCACAAGTTTGATAGGCCATATTATATTTTGAATCAGGAGAATACACATCTTTTAAACAATTCATTATATCAATCTCAAACATTTTGGTCTCAGGACCCCTTTACATTGTTAAAAATTATTGAGGACTCCCAAAGAACATTTGCTCATGTGGGTCATATCTATCAATATTTACCATATTAGAAATGAAAATTTAAATAAGGGACCTGCTTTGGAATTAGATCTAAGAAAGAGACATCTAAGCTGAGATCTGAAGAATGCAGAATATAAAATGTCAGTGTTTCCAGTCAGTTTGAGAAATGAATCGTAATCATTTCTCAGTACCTCTCCAAGTTGGCAAATGTGAAGCCCAGCTAGTCACAGAAACTTAAGAAAAGCTTGTTTAACATACTTTAATGACAATAGTAATGACTAATATTTATTCATGACTTACACATAAAAGTGTTCTGTGCTAAGGGCTTTATAAGCTTTTACCATTTAAGCCTCATAGTAATTATAAAAGCTACATAATATTATTATCCTCATTTTACAAATGAGAGAAAAGAGATTTCAGGAGTCAACTAACTTGACTACTAAATTAAGGGGACAGAAGTTGGATCCACAACCTGAAATTTTTTGTAACAAATAAGTGTAGGAACAGCAAACAATAAAGCAAGTCCTGCACTGTATAATAACTCCTTTTTTTTAGTAATTACTGTAACTTGCACTAGCTTATAGTGAGTTATTAGTATAACTCTTAAAGTAATATTAACATGTTTAAGTAAGTTATTCCTTAAAAATGACTTTGAGTTAAACTTACTTTTTTAAAAGATTTTATTTGAGAGAAGGGGAAAGAGTGTGTGCATGGTGGGGGAGGGTGGGGAGGATCAGTAGGAGAGGGAGAGGGAGATAATTTCCAGCAGACTATGGAGCACGAACCCTGTGCGTGGCTTGATCCCACGTGACCTGAGCCGGAACCAAGAGTCCAACACTGAACAGACTGAGCCACCAGGAGCTCCTGGATTAAACCTGTTTTTATGTGAATTTTATGAGGTGAAATACAACTAGCTAGTATAGATAGGAGTCAGTACAGTTAGTTATAGTTTGCAGTGCCATGTCATTTAAATATTCCATGTGCTATGGCAGATGACTGTTATTAGCACAACACGATTTGAATTTTTCACCGTTTTCTTTTCAGTTTTACATCCAGATAAATTTTATTTGATTCAACTACTTTTAGATTCAGATTTATTTTGAATATGTTCCTGAACTAGAATAAATGAAAGATACATTACTCTTTTCCCAGGAGCCCTTGTTTGTTTATGGCCTCCACTATGGCAATGATTTTTACCATTGTGAAAATTCAAATTTTTATAGAGCTTTACAGTGTAAAAATTGCAGTTCAGCTTTCTAAAGCAGCAACTGCTATGCTATCATAGAACTAAAATCCAAAAAGAACATTTATAGAAAACCTTTCATTTGTCAGATACATTGAAATACATTGTCTAAATCACCACAACAATCCTATAAAGGTATTATCTCTATTTTACAGGGATCCCTGGGTGGCGCAGCGGTTTGGCGCCTGCCTTTGGCCCAGGGCGCGATCCTGGAGACCCGGGATTGAATCCCACGTCGGGCTCCCGGTGCATGGAGCCTGCTTCTCCCTCTGCCTGTGTCTCTGCCTCTCTCTCTCTCTCTCTCTGTGTGTGACTATCATAAATAAATAAAAATTAAAAAAAAATTATCTCTATTTTACAGATGGGAAAAAAATGCTCCCCCAAATTAAATACCTCATTCAAATTCCCACAGCTAGGTATAGGTAGAGCCAGGATTTAAACCCAAGTGTATATGATTTCAAAGGGAGAAGTTCTGTCACATTACTTAAAAACTGTAAGCAGTTTAGTCGATAAATACTTGTCACTTGGGCGATAATATTTGCCAAACATGTTCAACAAAAGATTGGTATTTAAGATATATAAAGAACCTTTGCAGTTCAATAATAGCAAGACAAACAGCCCAATATAATATGGGCAAAGATGTAAATAAAAACATCACAAAAGTTTATATACAAATGGCTAACAAACAGGGGCCCCTGGGTGGCTCAGTCAGTTAGGTGTCCAGCTGGTGGTTTCCACTCAGATCATGATCTCAGCCTTGTGAGCTCCATGCTCATTGGAAGTCTGCTTGAGATTCTCTCCCTCTCTCTCTGTTTCTCCCCTGCTCACTCACTCATTCTCTTTCAAGTAAAATAAAATCTTTTAAAAAACCCAAATGGCTAATAAACATATTAAGGAACACTCAACATCATTAATCATCAGTGCAATGTAAACTAAAACCTCAGTGAGATATTACCAAATTCCTGCCAGCATGGTGAAAAATAAAAAGCAAGGATGTGGAGCAATCAGAAGTCTTACACGTTGTTGTTACAACTGTTTTGGAAAAAGGTCTATACATTCATCTATACTATAATCCAGAAATTCCACTCAAATATTTACTTAAGGTAAATTAAAGCACATTTCAAAAATATCAAGAAAAAACCTTGTACAAGAATGTTTATAGTAACTTTAGTCATAATAACCCCAAACCTGGAAATAGCCTAATTGTACATGAACAGAAGAATGGCTAAAAAAAAAACTGTTATACATGGACTACTACTCAGCAGTACAAAGGAGTAAACTACTGATACATACAAGAACATGAATACATCTCAAAAATATTAAGCTGAGTGAAAAAAGCCTCACTTAAAAGGGTATATGTTGTTTGATTTTATTATAGCAAGTTTTTTTCAAAAGGCAAGACTAATCAATAGTTTAATAAAATCAGGACAGTGTTTGCCTATGGAAGAGATTGGCTGGTTAAGGGGCATGAGAAAATTTTCTAGGGTAATGATAAGGTTCTATATCTTGATTTTTTTAAAAAAATTATTTTTGGATTGTTCATTGCAAGAGCATGTAAGTACAATTAATTTTGGTAGGTTGATCTTGTAACCTTGCTGACCTTAGTTATTATCTCTAATAGTTTCTGTGTAGATCCTGTAGGATTTTTCTATGTATAAGATCTTGCCATCTATGAATAGTGTTAGCAGTTTTATTTCTTCTCTTCCAATTTGGATGCTTTTTATTTTTCTTTGCTAATTGCCCTTTCTCGGTCATCTTTGCAGTCTCTTCCTACTCTACCCTGCTTTGGAATAAGCATCTCCTGGGTATGTCCATTTACATATCTCTTTAGATCATCAAACTCACTATGTCCAAGTCTGAACTCAGAATCTATGACTGAACTTTTCTGCAAAAATCCTCCTCCTCCAGAGCTCCTATCTTGGTAATGACATCACATCCAACTAATTGTTCAGGTAGAAATCATCCCTGACTCCTCCATTTTTCCTTACCTATCATATCTAATCCACTTGTAAGTCCTGATGGTTCTGCTTGCTAAATATTTCTTGAATATTTTAAATCTTATCTTCTCTATTACCACTACCTTTGGCCAAATTACCATCATCTCTTGCTAGGATTATTGCACTTGCCTAACTGGTTTCCTCAGAAGCTTGATTTTCTATTATCTGTTCTTTACCTTTCTGTCAGTCTGATCTTTCTGAAAAGACAGATGTGATCATGTCACTACCCTACTTACAACTTTCTAATGACTTCCTATTAAGTCAAAAATGGCTTGAGTCACTGCCTTCTTGCTTCCCATTGTTCTTTGTATAAAGATTAAAATATGGTCTGCAAGGCCCTGCAAGATACGGCCTCTGCCTACCTCCCCAGAGAGTATCACACTGGCTTTCTTTTGCTTCCTTGAACTAGACACCTATTGAACTTTAAGTACCAGAAAAGCAGGGATCATGCCCCAGTGTATAGTTAGGGCCTGACATGGTAGATTATGTACCAAGGTGGAGATGTGTGTGTTCATTATCTTGATTGTGATGATGGTTTCATGTATGTATGTGAAAACTTATGTCAGACTTAATATATGCTAAACCATAACCAGTTGTACACTTTAACTGGGTACAATTTATTGCATGCCAGTTTTTTTCTCAATAAAGCTGCTAAACAAACAACTGTATATTCCTGCTCTTCTTTGTTTACCCAATTCCTACCTATTTTTTCAGTCTTGGCTCAAATATAATTCTTCAGAATCTAACTTGGAACCCCTCTATCCATTTCTCCAGATTAGGTCTCCCTATTACACATCCTATACTTTGCTTCAGAGCATTTCTCATAATTTTGTATAATTATCTAATACTTGTTTAATATCATCTTTTCCTCTACACTATAGGCTTCATGAAGATAGGAACTATGCCTTTCTTGTTCACTAATATATTCTAGGGATATATTATAGGCACATATAACAAATAAAATATATATCCATTTATTTATTCTGTAGATATCCATTTGAGCTCTACCATGAGCTAAGTACTGTTCTCAGTTCTCCTCAGAAACTCACAATGTAGTTGGCAAGACAAATATGGAAAAAATAATTATGATATAAAACAATGTAATAAAAGAAATAGAAATGTGAATTGCTAAGGGATCAAAGAAGGTAAGAATAACTGCAAAGAGTATGGGGACAGAAAGGAAGCTGGAAGGTGAAATAGGGTAGAGGAAGGTAAGATTTCAACCAGCGGAAGTGGTAGGAAGTGCATTTTAAGCAAATGAACATTTCTGTTTAAAGGTCTTTCTTGGGGATCCCTGGGTGGCTCAGCGGTTTAGCGCCTGCCTTTGGCCCAGGGTGTGATCCTGGAGTCCTGGGATCGAGTCCCACATCGGGCTCCCTGCATGGAGCCTGTTTCTCCCTCTGCCTGTGCCTCTGCTTCTCTCTTTCTCTGTGTCTTTCATGAATAAATAAATAAAATCTTTAAAGAAAAAAGGAAAAAAAAGTCTTTCTTTTACTTCAAACTTAGCATGTGTAAAGCAGGTATTTTCCACAAACTTTTTCCTAATTTCCTTGTTTGTGATCATTCTTTCCAATACCCAAACTGTAAACCTTATAACCACTCTTTCCCTCTAAAATAATAAAAACCATAATGACTACCATTTATTGGTTCATTGGAGTGATCCAGACTTTGTACTAAATGTTTTACATTATGCAGCTGGTATGATCTGCTTTACAAAACTCAAGGTGAAAATCCAGTCCATCTCTTATTTCTCTAAAATTATGACCAACCCAAGTCCCTATAATGTGTTTAACAGAAAGATCAATATCACTCTTTCCTAAGACATTTCTCTTTCCGCTGTATTGTCTGAAAGCATCAAAGGGTTGTTTTTTTTTTAATTGTAAACAGAAAGTGTATCTGGTTTCTACTTATGAACAGGGAAGAATCATGGTGACTCTCAGTTGGCTATTACTGTTATTGCCAGATGGTACAGATGTCAGATACCTCCATACTCTTGCTGCTTATCCTCATACAATAAAATTTCACTGGCACAGCTTTTGGTGAAGGCTGGTAAATCCCTTCCAAATGAATGAAGATGATTCCGTGGACAAGTTCACTCTCTCGGTGGTCCAGTTGACCCAGGGTATTCCTTTTTGTATACTTTTAGTTCCCAGTCTGTTCAGGCATGCAACACAGTCTATTCTTTTATAAGGCCTTCTTGTCACAGAGAAGTTGTACTCACCTAAGTTCAGGTATCATCTCATTGTAGAGCCCACAATCAAAATCTCTTTGTGAGAATCCCCCAAGAATAAAGCAATTATTTTTCTACTACCAAAATGTAGAATGTGTCCTCTGGTGTTACTCCCAGAGTCTTGGTTTGTTTAAGACAATTAATTCTCCCTGGTAACTGGGAATGGAGGGATCCAGAGTGTGGTATCTATTCCTTTTTTTTTTTTTTTTTGAGAGAGAATGAGCACATGAGTGCACATGTGTGCCCTGGTGGTAGGAGAGGAGCAGAAAGAGAGAGAGAATCCTAAGCAGGTTCCTGCCCAGCATGGTGCCCGTGGCATCAGGCTTCATCCCATGACCCTGAGATCATGACCTGAGCTGAAATCAAGATTCAGGTGCTTAACTGACTGAGCCATCCAGGTGCCCCAAGAGTGTGGTATCCTTTTTTTTTTTTTTTTTAAGATTATTTATTTATTTGAGAGAAAGCAGAGCAAGCTGGGCAACTGAGAGAGAACACGAGTGTGGGGGGCTTGGCAAAGGAAGAGGGAGGAGCAGGGAGCCTGATGTGGGGCTTGATCCCAAGACTCTGGGATCATGACCTGAGCCAAAGCTGGATGCTTAACCGATTGAGCCACTAAGGCAGCCCATGTGGTATCTGTTCTTGAGAGTATCAAAATATTTTGCTACATTCTAATCACTAAACCTTTTTTATTTCTTTATATTTACATAAAAAATTAAACTACTTAAGTGACCTTTTTTAGGATAAAGGCCAGTTTGTTTTAAAAATAACTATCAGCTACAGTTCTGAAATTCTGATGTACTTAAGATCTCTTTGACTGTTGCTATGATTACATATTACTGGACCCCCTACTCCAGAGATTCTGATTGATTAGATCTGATAGAAGACCTAGAAATCAGCATATTGTAACAAATGTGTGTTCATTCCAAAGCAGATGGCCTGCAAACCATCTTTGGGAAATACTGAGGAGTTTGTCTCACGCTCTTGAAATTTATGCCATTATAATTATAATTACTTGTCCCTGAACTCCCTCCCTTTCTCCTCTCTCTTCCTTCCTCCTTAAAGCCTTACTCATACCTTTCATATGTACATGTTCATACACTTTCCATATTCCCCTCTTCTGTGTGTGTGTATTTTGAGGAGTGGGGAAGTAGCATCTTCATTATTCTGCCAAATCTCTCTTTATCCTTTAAAACTGTATTCAGGGGTGCCTGGGTGGCTCAGTTGGTTGAGCTTCTGCTGTCAGCTTACGTCATGATCCTGGAATTTTGGATCTAGCCCCACAATAAGGCTCCCTGCTCAGTGGGGAGTCTGCTTCTCCCTCTCCCTCTGCTCCTCTCCCCTACATGCTCTCATGCTCTCTCTCTCTCTTAAATAAATAAAAGCTTAAAAAGATCTGTATTCAGATGTCACCTTTTCTATAAGTCTTCCAGGTAGGAAAAAAAAAAAAAGACTATTTTTTTGGTACTGTTTCTTATGTATGTACCACTCTAAATTGTTTACATTAGATTATAAATTCCTTGAGGACAGGGACAAATATAGGTGAGAAACAATAGCAGATTAACTATTCTGGAATATTAGATAGAGCCTAGAGCAAGTGATGTTTAATTGAGATCTGAAGTTTGAGTAAGAATTAACCAAATAAAAGCTATAAGGACTAAAAGCTATCTCTAGGACACCTGGGTGGCTCAGTGGTTGAGCATTTGCCTTTGGCTCAGGGCATGATCCTGGGTCTGGTGATCAAGTCCCGCATCAGCCTCCCTACGAGGAGCCCACTTCTCCTAGGTCTCTGCTTTTTTCTGTGTCTCTCACAAATAAATAAAAATAAAATATTTATTTAAAAAAATTGGATTTAGATATCCAATTCATAAATTGGATTCTAGACATATATAGAAAGTAGTCAACATGAGTTTGTGATTAGACATTGAGAGGATTGCTGGTAAGGCAACAGTTGGAGACAAGAATGACTGCCAGTTTTCTGGCCTTATGGTGGTATCATCTTGCTGAAAAGGGGGAAGGAATGTGTTAGGATGGTTGAGTGCAGTGTTAGGTGGGGAAAGCTGTTGAGTTCAGTCTTTAACGTGTTGGATTTGAAATGTCCATGAGACATCCAAGTGTATATAACAAGTGGAGTTTCAAAGAAAGAGGAAGAGGTTTGATGTTGAGAATGGGAGAGCAAGCCAGTGAAGAAAATATGATATGAATGCCTGATAATGTAGTGGGCCCAAATAAAATTGGTGAACCTGAATTTTCAATAATACTACTCACCCTAATTATGTGATATTTAACAGTGTCTTGTCTGGTCTATATCGCAAGATGGATGAATCTCATAAACATTATGCTTAGTGAAAGAAGCTTTATTTAGAAGAATATATACAATATGGTTCCATTCATATAAAGTTCTAGAATGGGCAAGGCTAACCTGTGCCCCCCTCCCCCCAAAATTAGAATAGTAGCTGTCATTGAAACAGGTAGGGATTGACTAGGAAGTGGCCTGAGGGAACTTTCTGGGATGTGGTTATATTACTCCTTTGAAATGCTGTTGGGGTCATTTGTTCCTGTTTGCATTCAGTTCCTACCCCCCATCTTTGTTGATTTAATTTTAGTTTTTGAGTATGTAGAACATTATAAACATGTTTATGTAGTCAAAACTGTGCAAATATGCTGAAGGGGTGTTACTCTCCACCATATCCCTCTATCATTGCAGTTAATTTCATTGGTTTCTGGTTTATTCTTCCTCTTTTTTGTAAAAATAAGTAGATACAGTTATGTATTTTTATTTCCTAATTCTTTATCACACAAAAGTAGCATGCTTTATTTTTATTAAAATTTTTTTATTATTGAAATATAGTGGACATACAATGTTAGTTTCAGGTGTATAGCATACTGTTTGGACAGTTATGTACATTATTTAGTGCTCACCATAAGTGTAGTCACCATCTGTCACTGTGCAATGTAATTACAATAATATTGGCTATATTCCTTATGCTTTTCATCTCTGTGACTTATTTATTTTATAACTGGAAGTTTGTACCTCTTAATCCCCCTGACTATTTTGCCCACCTTCCCTATACACCTCCTGTCTGGCAGCACCATTGTTCTCTGTGTTTATGCATCCATTTCCGTTTGTTGGTTTGTTTTGTTTTTTAGATTCCATATATAAGTGAAATCATATGGTATTTGTCTTTCTTTGCCTGATTTATTTCACTTAGTGTGATACCCTCTGGGTCCATTCATATTGTAACAAGTAAAAAATAGCATAGTTTATATACTGTTTGGAAATTTGATTTTCCCACTTAACAATATATGTTGGAAATCACTCCATATCAGTTAATAGAGATTTTTTTAAACAACTCTACAGTACCTTAATGTATGTATGCATTATAGTACTATGGTTTATTCAGTCAGTTTCCTATGTTTGGGTATTATTTTGCTGCAATAAATAACCTTGCACATGATTATGTAGGTATTATTGCAGAATAAATTCTTATTAGTGGGATTGCTAGGTCAAAGGATAAAACTGCATATGTAGCTTTGTAGTTACTGCCAAATTCCCCTTCAAAAGGGTTATACCAGTTTCCATTCTCAATGGCAGCTTATGAGTGCCTATTTCCACATGGACTCACCAAGAGAATTAGTTGTCATACTTTAAAATTTTTGCCCATCTAAAGGGTGAGAAATGGTAGTATATTTTTAATTGCATTTTTATTTTTTATTATTTATTTATTTTTAGATTTTATTTATTCATGAGAGACACACAGAAAGGCAGAGACATAGGAAGAAGGAGGAGAAAGAAGCAGGGTCCAGGCAGAGAACCCAATGCGGGACTTGATCCAGTCATCCCAGGATCACACCCTGAGCTGAAGGCAGATGCCCAACCGCTGATCCACCCAGAAGTCCCTAATTTGCATTTTTAAAATTATGAGTAAAGTTGAACATCTTTCTCATATAAAGGACTGGTGAGGGCTTTTTGCTATAAATTTTAGAAGGGTTTTTGTTTTTCTCTCAGTTTTTAAAAGGACGCCCAGATTTTATTATCTTCTCTTGATTTTTAGAAGTTCTTTAACAAGTTGTCATTTGTCTTTTGACTTTATGATGTTTGGGACCACACAGTTTTTTCATTTTTATGTAATCAAGTGTAACAGTCTTTTCTTTTATGCATCTGTATTTTGAGTATAGTTAAAAGCTTCTCCCTATATCCAGGTTATAGAGAAACTGACTCATGCTTTCTTCTAGTACTTGTATAGTTTCATTCTTCTACATTTAGATCTCTGAGGCATTTGAAGTTTATTATTGTATGTGATATGAAAAGTAGATCTAATTTTATTTATTTTTCCAGTTCCAACATTATTTTTTTTTAAGATTTTATTTATTCATGAGAGGCACAGAGAGAGAGAGAGGCAGAGACAGGCAGAGGGAGAAGCAGTCTCTCTGCGGGGAGCCCAATGCCGGGCTCAATCCCAATCCTGTCCAGGGACTCCAGGATCAAGCCCTGAGCTGAAGGCAGACACTCAACCACTGAGCCATCCAGGCGTCCCTAACAACATCATTTATTTAAAAGTCTATCTTTGCCCTTGTGATTTGAAATGCCACTTTTATCATATACTTCCAAACTGAGTCAGTTTCTGGACTTGCTGTTTTATTCCATTGGTCATTCTGTGTACTTTTGTGCCAGGACTATTATGTTGTTTTACTTTTAAAGGCTTTGTATGTTTTATATCTTTTAGTAATACCTACTTAGAGCTTTCCCTTTTTAGTGTTTTCTTAGCTTTTGATTTGTATCTATTTTTCCATATGAGCTTTATTTAAAAAAAAAAGATTTTATTTTATTTGACAGAACACAAGCAGGGGGAGCTCCTTGTTTAGCAAGGAGCTGATGTGGGGCTCCATCTTAGCACCCTGGGATCATGACCTGAGCCATAGGCAGACACTTAAACAACTGAGCCACCCAGATGCCCTTCCATATGAATATATATTTTTTTTTTATTTATGATAGTCACAGAGAGAGAGAGAGAGGCAGAGACACAGGCAGAGGGAGAAGCAGGCTCCATGCACCGGGAGCCCGATGTGGGATTCGATTCCGGGTCTCCAGGATCGCGCCCTGGGCCAAAGGCAGGCGCCAAACCGCTGTGCCACCCAGGGATCCCTTTTTTTTTTTCCATATAAATATTAATACAACTTGTTTAGCTCCAGAAAAAAAAGTTTGTTGGTATTCATCATGTTAACTTAGGACATACTGAAATCTTGAAGGGCTTGAAACATCCTGAGTGAGGTACATCTTTGAACAAGCACTTTTGATCTTTCCGGAATATTTTTTTTTTAAAGACTTTTTTTTATATATATATATATATATATATAAATTTTATTTTATTGTATTTATTTTTATTTTTTTTTAATTTTTATTTATTTATGATAGCCACACAGAGAGAGAGAGGCAGAGACACAGGCAGAGGGAGAAGCAGGCTCCATGCACTGGGAGCCCGACGTGGGACTCAATCCCGGGTCTCCAGGATCGCGCCCTGGGCCAAAGGCAGGCACCAAACCGCTGCGCCACCCAGGGATCCCCGGAATGTTTTATATGTTTCCTTAAACAGACTCTCACATTTCTTAAATTTATTCTGCATATTTGTCCTTTTGTTGCTGTTGTAAAGGAGTTTTCTATTGTCATATTTTTTTGACTTTTTTCAAAGGACCAGGACTTTATTTATTTACTTAAAGATTTTATTTGTTTATTCATGAGAGATAGAGAGAGAGGCAGAGACACAGGCAGAGGGAGAAGCAGGCTCCCTGTTGGGAGCTTGATGCGGAACTCGGACCCAGGACCCTGGGATCACAACCTGAGCCAAAGGCTCAACCACTGACCCATCCAGGTGCCCTGTCAGTTTTATTCTATTTTAAAGTTTTTAAAAAGACTTTATTTTTAAGTAATCTCTGCACCCAATATGGGGCTCAAACCTACAACCCTGAGATCAAGAGTCACCATGTTCTACCAACTGAGCCAGCCATGCACCCTGTTTTAAGTGATATGCTTTGAATCTCACTATTACCTTTACCATAATCTTATTTTACTTTCCACTTTCTCCCTTTTTCTTCCCAGAGCATATAACATATTACTTTATATACTATTTTGTCCTAACTTTTAAAAATATAAAAGCTTTTACTTATTTTTATTGAGATGAAATTCACACAACACAGTCATTTTAAAGTATACCACGTTACTGGCATTTGATGCATTGACAGAATTGTTCACCACTACCTTTCTTACATTTTGAGAGAGAGATTTCTTTTTCATCACCCCAGGAGAACACCTTCTATTTATTAAATTGTCATTCCTAACCTCTGGTAACCTCTAATCTGCTTTCTGTCTCTGTGAATTTGCTTATTCTGGGTATTTTTTTTTTCTTTTTCGTTTAAAGATTTTATCCATTTACTCAGGAGAGACAGAGAGAGCCAGAGACATAGGCAGAGGGAGGACCAGGCTCCTCGCAGGGAGCCCGATCCCGGGACTCTAGGATCACACCCTGAGCTGAAGGCAGACACTCAACTGCTCAGCCCCCACTAGGTGTCCCTATTCTGGGTATTTCATGTAAACGAATCATCCCACATATGACCTTTTGTGTCTGACTTCTCTCTCTTAATGTTTTCAAGTTTACTCAAGTTGTAGCATCATACCTTTTTATTTTATGGTTGAATAATACTCCATTATATGGACCTACCACAATTTGTTTATCCATTCATCTGTTGATGGATATTGGGTTGTTTCTACCTATTGGATATTATTATTTTACTTATATAAATAATGCTTAATACATTTGTGTACAAGTTGGCCATATGTTGGATGGCCATATGTTTTTATTTCTCTTGGGTGTATACCTAGGAGAGGAGTTACTGGGTCATATGGTAATTCTGTGTTCAACTTTTTAAGGAACTGCCAAATTGTTTCCTACAGTGCCTGCACCATTTTACCTTTCAACCAGCAATGTAAAAGGGTTCCTCTTTCTCTACATCCTTGTCAACACTTGTTATTTTCTGTTGTTTTGATTATGGCCACTATAGAGGTGTGAAGTGGTAGCTCATTGTGTTTTTTTTTTTTAAGATTTTATTTATTCATGAGACACACGTACATACACACAGAGGCAGAGACATAGGCAGAGGGAGAAGCAGGCTCCATGCAGGAAGCCCAGTGTGGGGCTCGATCCTGGGCCTCCGGGATCACACCCTGAGCCAAAGGCAGATGCTCAACTGCTAAGCCACCCAGGCATCCTGCTTGCTGTGGTTTTGATTTATATTTTCTTAATGGTCAATGATGTTAAACATATTTTAATCAGGGGCACCTGGGTGGTGCAGTCAGTTAAGTGACTCCTGGCTTCAGCTCAGGTCATTGGATTGAGCCCCACATTGGGATCTGCCCTCAGCGTTGAGTCTGCTTTGGACTCTCTCTCCCTCTCCCTCTGCACTCCTTCCTCCCTGCTTACTCATGTTGGTTCATGCTCTCTCTGGAATAAATAAATTAATCTTAAAAAAAAACCCAAATATTTCTTAATGAGTTTTCTTTACAGCATCTTTTCTATGGTAGTCTAAATGTTATTGTATCATTAATTTGTGTTTTCACATGATTTTAAAGAGAAAATGAACAAAATATTGTTTTGTAAAAAATGTAATAAACTTGGGGATCCCTGGGTGGCTCAGTGGTTTAGCACCTGCCTTTGACCCAGGGCGTGATCCTGAGTCCCGGGATCGAGTCCCACATCAGGCTCCCTACATGGAGTCTGCTTTCCCTCTGCCTGTGTCTCTGCCTCTCTCTCTCTCTGTCTCTCATGAATAAATAAATAAAAACTTTTTTAAAAAAGTAATAAACTTGAAATAGTTTTATTACAAAGATACATGTCATTTTCCAGTACGAACAGATATTTGTGTTCTGTACTCCCATGTGGATATTCTGGGTAACGCACCTGCTATATATAAATAAATGAAAGCAAGATTTAACTGATGTAATACTGTTAATGTATGTTTTCACGTTAAATCTTTGATTTAACTTGGTTACCTTAATGAATTTTGTTAGGAAGTTCTTAAAAGGCTTATATGTTCGGGATTCTACTTATATAAATAATGCTGTGTAATGTGTACCAATATGTAACATTACTTTCACCTATAAATCATAAATTTAGCAGTGGGGTATAGGATTTATGTATACCTTATATTGGCATAGTCACCCCATAAAAATCTATGCTAAATTGTATATTCAGTTGATGGCATTTATCATTAAATCTGATAAAGTAGTATTATCTTTCCTTTAGTACTTGCAGATTACTGTTTTTTAACAATTAGATATTTTGAAGAGTTTGTTTTCTTTTGTCACTCTCCTAAGCAGCTGTGATCTTGTGGTATATTGATATAAATTGATAGGAGAAAAAGTTAATATAAATATTATAGGAAGTACTCTAAGTATTATAAGAAAAGTGTCTATTTGGTGTATCATAAAAGGGTTCAGTGCCTACCTTTGAGAAAGGAAGCTACTGAACATTAGCTGTCCAAGGGAGGCTATCACTATATATAGCTTTGTCTGCTCCTTTTAGAGAAACTTCATATGCTCTAGAATATGCAGTTAGCAAAGCTTTGGATCTCACAAAAGCCTGAATACATCTTTGATTGGTTATATATTAAAGGAAATAGCCCACAGCATGGTGCCAGACAAGTGTAGAGCCCAACCAATTTGATCCTTAAGCAGGGAGAAGAATTCTATTCATCATTCAGAGGTTGGGTTGTAAAATGTTGTAATTATTTCAGCCTAAATTGGTTTAAAGCTGTTTTTTTTTTCAATAAAACTTCTCTTCAAATTGCAAGGCAAGAAGACAGTTTTCATTTTGACGACCTTTCCTGCATTGTGTTTTTCTTCAAGTCCTCCTACCCTACCCTGTGGCCTACTCTGTTTACTGTTCAAAGCTGAATCATAATGTGCATCTGGAGGGATCCTGAATCATGTGACTGACTGAAGTGTCTCTTGTCATTTATTAACATTCTTTGAATATCTAATTTTTGACATAGTATTTGGTTATATCATGAGGAAACTTGCTTCTGCTTTTGACTGTTTTAGAGGTGGGTGCATATGAAAAATTATTTTTTCTCTTTTTTGTCTATATACAATTTTTTTTGTTTTTGTTTTTAAATTACGAAATGGAACAAAGAGTGACAGCCACATTGGGCCTTGACAGAGATCTTTTTACTTGAAGGACTATTCCTATAATGAATGATTTTTATTCAAGTGAATATTCATATATTTCTCTGACTCTAATTTGTATGAAATGACAGCCTGCAGACCATTTTGTTTGATTACAGTCCCTTCACCTTCATTATCTTTTATGTCTATTTAAACTCTGGACTTGCCATATCCATCTTGACCCTCCCCCACATCTCTCTGTTTGTATTTTCTTTCATTGCAATTTTCCTCTTTTCTCTTCTGTGGGCATTCACAGATTGTTTTTGGAGTTCATTAAAAAGAGAGTGTGTTGTCTGGGTAGAAAATTACATTTGCATGCCTGAGAGAGGCTTAAGGGTTTTTGTGGGGTTTGGCAAGGGTCCTGCTTTTTTTCTCCCCCCTTTCGGGAGGGAGGAATGAGAAAAGAGGGTACTAATAAGAAGGAATTTTTGGAAAGGAGAAAAGTAAGAGTTGTTGAGGTGATTTCTTCTGTCCCTGTTTTTTCTTTCCATATTATATACATCTAACTGATTTTCTTTTCTTTTTTTCTGCATATATAAACCACTTGACTAACAATGGAACAGATTAGAGGCCTTTCTTAGAACTATTTTGAATGCACAGCAGAGTTCTGCAAAGCAGGAAACTTTCCTATGATGGTAATTGTACATTTACTAGTGAAGCTAGCAAGTTGCCAATATATATACATATATATATATATATTTTCATCTTTTTAGTAATTGGAGTAGGGTTTATATGGAAAATTATTTCTTGAATATGGTATTTCATGTAGACTGGTATCTACATAGAATGTTTAGCCATGTTTTGAATTAGGATTTCTCACAGAATTTAGGTTTTTAGGTATAATATTTACCTCTTTTTGAAGCTGATAATTTTCATTTTTTATTAAAGATAAAACCTTTATTAGTAAAAACAAACAAACAAAAAGACATCTTATCTAGAGCTTTTCTCTTATGCCCAAGGACTCTATTTTACAGCAGTGAAAACTCAGAAAAATTCAGCTAGTTCATAGTTGATACCAGAAATTAGGTGGTATAGGACCAAGGATGATCATGTTGTGGGTCAGGAGTGGACAGGGAAATCAGGGAATTAATTTATGGTGTATCAGATAAAGTAAATTGCTTTATAGTAGAGCTGGCCAGTAGAGTTGAATCTTTTTTTTTTTTTTTAAGTCTGACTGACTTACTACAAACTTGATCCATTTAGCAAATATTTTTAATTGAATACTGACTGTGTTCCATATACTTCCCTAGCTACTAGGACTGCAGAGATGAGTAAGATATAATAGTTATTCTTAGGGAGCTTCTTCAGTATGGGTATATATATATTTACAGTTGTGTGTATATGATATCCATGAAGTCTGGAAACATAGATATTTTTATATATACTTAAGATCAAAAGTCCTTGATGACAGGTATATTTGCCTGTGTTTCCAGACTTTTTGGTTACCATATGGTGTATGTGTATAATAAGCAAAGTTAATAGTTTTTAAGTGTAAGTACTTAGACAAGCTGTATGCAAAATAATTTGGATTGGATCACTGGTTTCATTCTTTATTGGGTATTCCCATTATCGGATAAACATACTTTTATTTCTTGCCTCTTAAAAAAATCTTTTTTGTAACTCTGTTAACTTCTTCTGTCAGCTATTGTTTTATTTTACTATCTGCAGGAAAACTTTAAGAGGTCTCTATACTTGCTAATTCCCAATTTCTTTCCTCCTATTTTTTCTTAAACCATTTCAGCCAGTGTTTATACTATTCTCAATCTGTCCTCATCAAAGTCACCAATAACCGCTACATTGCTAATTGTCATTTCTTAGTCCTTGTCTCATTTGCCTATTAGTAGTATTGATAACTGCTATCAGTAGTAGAATTTGATTACTCCCTCATCCTTGATTTATTTTCCTCACAAGGTTTCCAGGATATGACATTCTCTTAGTTTTTCTCTTACCTTATTGGCAGGCACCTATTTCTCAGTCTCTTTGACTTGTTCTTCCTCTTCTCTTTTTCCCCTCAACTTAAAAAAAAATTTAGAAAAATGCCACATTAAAAAAGTTGGCTGTTTTTCTTTTGGTGTACAGTTCTATGAATTTTAACACATACAGATTTGTGTAACTGGTGCCATAATCAAGATACAGAATGATTCCATCATCCCCCAAACCTCCCTCATGTCATCCCTTGTATAGTTACAACTTGGTAGTAACCTGGAACCACCATTCTCCATCATCATAGTTTTGTCTTTTTGAGAATATCATACAGTGTGTAACCTTTCTAGACTGGCTTCTTTTACTTAACATAATGCCTTTGGTATTTTCTCTGAATTGTTGCATGTATCTATTGTTTGTTTCTTCTTATTGCTGACTAGTATCCTTTGTGTGGATGTACCACAATTTGTTTATCCATTTGCCTCTTAAAGGACATTTGGGTTTTTTCCAGTTTGAGTTGTTTTTGGCAATTATGAACAGAACTGTTATAAACATTGATAATCAGGTTTTCATTTCCCTAGGGAGAAATCCCAGGAGTAGGATTGCTTGGTAATATGGTAAGTATATATTTAACTTTGTAAGCAACTGCCAAATGCTTTTCCAAAATGCCTGTACCGTTTTGCATTTCCACCATCAACAGAAGTCTTAGTTGTTCTGTATCCTCATCAGCACTTGGTATTGTCAATATTTTTAAATTTTATCCATTCTCATTAGTATGTAGTAGTATCTCATCATAATTTTAATTTGCATATCTCTAAGGACTAATGATGTTGAACATCTTTTTATTTGCTTACTTGCTGTTTGCACATTTTCTTAGGTGTCTAAATCTTTTGCTTGTTTTTGAATTCATTTCTCTCATTTTGAGTTTTGAGAGTTCATTATGTATTCTGGGTCTAAGTCCTTCATTGGATATGTATTTTGCAAATATTTTCTCCTACTCTATGGCTTGTTTATATATCTTTTTAGCGGTATGTTTGATAGAGCAAAGATTTTTTTAATATTCATGAAGTCCAACTTATCAGTTTCTTTGTTTTATGGATTGTGCTTTTGGTGACTTGTCTAACAACTCCTTCTATAATCCCAGGTCACAACGATTTCAGTGTTTTATTCTAAAATTTTTATACTTTTATATTTTACATCTAGTCTGTAATCCATTTTGAGTTATTTTTTGTACAAAAGGTAAAGTTTAGGCCAACATTCCTTTTTTTTTCTTTCAGATAGATGTTCTGTGTCCAATCCTATTTGTTGAAAAGACTGTTCCTATTTCATTGAATTGCTTTTGCATCTTTGCCAAAAATCAATTGGCTATATTTATGTAGATCTATTTCTAGATTTTCTGTTTGGTTTCATTGATTTGTGTGTTTATCCTATTATCATTACTACACTGTCTTGATTACTGTATTTATAGTAAGTCTTAAAATCAGTTAGTGTGATTCTTCTAACTTTATTATCTTTCAGAATTATTTTAGCTGTTCCAGTTCTTTTTAGAATTAGGTTATCTATATTTTTAAAAATTCTGCTGAATTTGACTGGCATCATATTGAACCTATATATCAATTTTAGGAAAATTGAAGTCTTTACTAAGTTGAGTCTTCAATCTGTGAACACAGTAGGTATCTCTGTGTAGGTCTTCCTGGATTTCTTTCATCACTCTTTTGTAGTTTCCGGCATATAGATCCTGTACATGTTTTGTTAGACTTATATTTATATATTTTACTTTTTTGAAGTTTTTATAATGAATTCTAGTCCATTTATACATTGCTAGTATTAGGAAATATTGATTTTTATATGTTGACCTGTAACTTCCTCCTTGATAAATGCACTTATTAGTTCTAGGAGTTTTTTGGTAAATTTCTTGGGACTTTTTCTGTAGTCATGTCATCTTTGAAAAGTGATGGTTGTATTTCTTCCTTTTCGATCTGTAGGATTTATGTCACTTTTTCTTGCCATGAGACACCAGCTGAGATTTCCAGAATGATGTTGAATAGGAGTGGTGAAAGTATATATTCTATCTGTATTCTGGGTCTTAGAAGGAAGACATTGAATCTTTGATCAGTTAGTATGATGTGGCTGGAGGGTGTTTTGTAGATAATACCCTTTACCAGGTTGAGGAAATTTCCTTCTATTCCTAGTTTGTTAAGAGTTTTTTTTTAATTAATTTTTAAAAAATCACGAATGGATGTTATGTTTTGTCAAATACTTTCTTCTATGTTTGTTGGTAGGGTCATATTTTTTTAATGTAGACTGTTAATATGGTGGATTATGTAGATTGATTTTCAAATATTGAGCCAGCCTTGCACTTTACTGGATAAAGCCAACCTGTTGTGGTGTGTTATTCTGGATTCAATATGCAGACATTTTGACGAGAATTCTTGTGTCTGTGTTCATGAGAGATATTGGTCTATTGTTTTCTTCTTTCATTTCCCTTATCCTTCCTTCCTTCCTTTATCTGATTTTGTCTGATTTTAGTACCAGGGTAGTGCTGGCCTCATAACATGAATTTTGAAGTGTTTCTTTCACTTCTGTTTTCTGGAAGAAATTGTGTAAAACTGGTGCTATTTCTTCTCTAAATGTTTGGAAGAGGGGATCCCTGGGTGGCTCAGCAGTTTGGCGCCTGCCTTTGGCCCAGGGCACAATCCTGGAATCCCGGGATCGAGTCCTGCATTGTGCTCCCGCACAACAAATAAAGAAATAAATCTTTTTTAAGAAAATAAAAATAAAATAAATAAATGTTTGGAAGAATTTGCCTGGGAAATTCTTGAGAATTTTTGTTATTGGTAGATTTATTTTTCAAAAGTATTTATTTATTTATTTATTTACTCACTCACTCACTCACTCACTAGGGGGCAGGGGATAGGGAGAGAGTGAATCTTAAGCAGACTCCATGCCCAGTACAGAGCCCAACTTGGAGCTTGATCTTGCAATTCTGAGATTGTGACCTGAGCCGAAATCAAGAATCAGACGCTTAACTGATTGAGCCACTCAGGCGCCACCAGAAGAATTTTAACTACACATTTAATTTCTTTAATAAATATAGAACTATTCAATTACATATTTAATTTCTGGTGAGTTTTGGCAGTTTGAGTTTTTGAGAGATTCATTCATTTAATCCAGTTTTTTGGATTTGTATGTGTAGAATTATCCCTAATCATTCTTCATAATCCTTTTAATGTCTACATGGTCTGTAGTGATATTATCTCTTTCATTCCTAAAATTGGTAATTTGTGTCTTCTCTTTTAATTCTATTAGTCTTTTTTTTTAAGATTTTATTTATTTATTCCTTTTTTTAAAAAAGATTTTATTTATTTATTCATGAGAGACATAGAGAGAGAGAGAGAGGCAGAGACACAGGCAGAGGGAAAAGCAGACTCCATGCAGGGAGCCCAACGTGGGACTCAGTCCTGGGTCTCCAGGATCAGACCCTGGGCTGAAGGCGACGCTAAACCACTGAGCCACCGGGGCTACCCTATTTATTTATTCCTGAGAGACACAGAGAGAGAGTCAGAGACATAGGCAGAGGGAGAAGCGAATGCTGAGCCTAAGGCAGACACTCAACCACTAAGCCACTGAGGTGTCCTATTCTCTTTGTCAGTCTTTTTTTTTTATTTTTATTTATTTATGATAGTCATACAGAGAGAGAGAGAGAGAGAGGCAGAGACACAGGCAGAGGGAGAAGCAGGCTCCATGCACCGGGAGCCCGACGTGGGATTCGATCCTGGGTTTCCAGGATCGCGCCTTGGGCCAAAGGCAGGCGCCAAACCGCTGCGCCACCCAGGGATCCCCCTCTTTGTCAGTCTTGATAGAAGTTTATCTTTTATATTAATCTTCTAGAGAATTAGCTTTTGGCCTCAATGATTTTTCTCTGTTGTTTTTCTGTTTTTAAACTTCAAAAGTTTGGAAATTTTCCTTTTTTTTTTTTTCACTTTTAGTTGAAATATAGTTCAACTGTGTATATATATTATAATAATATAATATTATATTATTAGTTTCAGGTGTACAACATAGTGATTTGGCAATTACAATTGACAACCTGAGGATTAGGGGCGCCAACTCTGCACAGTCAAAAATTCACTTAATAACTTTTGACTTCTCTAAAACTTAACTACTAATACCCTACTGTTGACTGCAGGCCTTACTGATAATATAAATAGTCATTAACATGTATTTTGTATATGTATTATATACTGTATTTTTACAATAAAGTAAGCTAGAGAAAAAATGTTATAAAGAAAATTATAAGGTAGAGAAAATACATATACAGTACTGTACTATATTGGTACTGTAAGCTTACAATATCTGTTCACAAAATGAATTGTCTGTCAATACCTACATCAATATTGTCTTCTATGAGGGACGCCTGGGTGGCTCAGTGGTTGAGCCTCTGCCTTCGGCTCAGGGAGTGATCCCCGGGATCAAGTCCGCATTGGGCTCCCTGCATGGAGCGTGTTTCTCCTCCCTCTGCGTCTCTCTCTCTGTTTCTCATGAATGAATAAAATCTTTTTAAAAAATATTGCTTTCCATGATACAAAGTACTGTACATATTATATGTATTACTCATACAAGACATCAAAAATGAAAAGGTAATGTGAAAAAGAAATTCATATTTATTTACAAGTGTAAGAATTAGTGCATTGGTAACAAAGGAACAGCAATAAAATTGCTTTTTATGGTAGCCTAGTATAATCGACATGATTGCTTCATGCTAATCTATACCCTAGTGAATGAGTCATTATAAAATTTTCTGGTATAAAATATTACAGTCATATTCCTAATACAGTATTGGAAACATTGTTACATTTTAAAAAACCCTACTTACCTGTGATGACAGGCTGACGCTTTCCCCATTTTGGGAGAGGTGGGGGGAGGTGAGAGAGGGATGTATATACTGAATGCTATTGTTGAAAGCAAAGTTTTAAAATGGCAAGAAAACTAACACATTATTTTATATTAAATATCACTCACCTTATGCTTGTATAAAGATAGGCTATTTCCTTTCAAGTCTTGCACATGATGTTCTACATGATGAATACTTAGGTGCTGCTACTGCTGTTGACACAAAACCATCTCATACAGTTCTTTCTGCACAGTTATTAGATGTTCACACAAAGATATACACGTACACAACAGATAAGTTTATTAATGTACAGCATGATGATTATTTACTTATTCATTAACTGGAAGTGGGTCATCATAAAGACCTTTCCTCATCCTCACATTACGTAGGCTGAGGAGAAGGAAGAAGAAGGGTTGGTCTTGCTGTCTCAGGGACACAGGGGCAGAAGAGTGGGAGGAGGTGAGAGAAGAGGCAGGAGAGGCAGACACACTTGGTATAACTTTATAGGAATACATTATAATTTCTGTCTGACATTTTTGCTTTTTCACTTTTCTAAATACATTTCTATATAGTACCAATCCTTCTTTCACCATTTGTTTTGTTTCAGTGTTTGTATCATCCAAGGGTCCATGTCATAAATGAAGTCAAATCTGGCCCTTCAGTCAGATTGTCTAACCTCAGTTTGTTTCCCAGAACTGCTTCTTCTACATTTTCTTCCTCATTGTCTGGCACTGGTTCAGTAGTACTCATCTCCATTAAGTTGTCTTCTGTTAATTCCTCTGGTGTGGTGTCACTTAGCTCTTGAATTTCTCCAAGAAATGTATCTTGAAACCCTTCACCCCCCCACCTTTCTTTGCCATATCCATCATTTCCTTGATTGACCCTGTCATAAATCTTATGAAGTCATGCACAAGATCTGGACATAGTTTTCTCCAGCAGGAATTTACTGTTTTGGGCTTGATGACTTTCATGGCTTTTTCTATAACAACAATGGCATTTTCAGTGATATAATCCTTCCAAACTTTCGTGATGTTCTCTCTGTTGGGATTCTTCCTTTCTGTTGACAATCTTTTCAATAGGGTACTGTGCATAATGAGTCTTAAAGTTCTTAATGGCCCCTGATCTAGACGCTGAATTAGAGACATTGTGTTTGAGGACAACTAGACCACTTTGATGCCTTTGGTGTTGAACTTATGGGGTTTTGGCTGGCCAGGGACATTGTCCACTATCAGAAGAACTTTAAAAGGCAGTTCCTACTAGTAAGGTACTTCCTGACTTTGGGGACAAAGCAGTGACAGAACCAGTACAGAAAAAGTGTTCTTATTGTCCAACCTTCTTGTTGAATAACCAAATGACTGGCAGCTGGTGTTTATCTTTTCCCTTCAAGGCTTGGGGGTTAGCAACTTTATAGATAAGGGCCGTCCTGATCATAAACCTGACTGTATTTGTACAAAACAGTAGAGTTAGCCTATCTCTTCCTGCTTTAAATCCTGGTGCTTCCTTCTCTTTCTAATGTTCTTAGTGGCATTTTTTCCCAGATAAAGGCACTCTGTCTGCATTAAAAACCTGTTCAGGCACATATCTTTCCTCCTCTATGATTATTTTAATGGTATCTGGGAACTTGTCTGCTGCTTCTGTTATCTTGACATTTTTTAGATAAAACCTCTTTCTAAAATTATCAAACCACCTTTTGCTGGCATTAAATTCTCCAGGTTTAGATCCTTCACCTTCCTTTTGCTTTAAGTTGTTGTATAATGACTTCATTTTTCTGGAATCATATTAGAGGCTATGAGTCTACCTTTTTTTTTTCTTTTCTTTTTTTTTTTTTTTAAGATTTTACTTATTCATGAGAAACGCAGAGAGAGAGAGAGGCAGTGACACAGGCAGAGGGAGAAGCAGGCTCCATGCAGTCCTACACTTACATAAAAGCTGCACTTTCAGGGATCCCTGGGTGGCGCAGCGGTTTGGCGCCTGCCTTTGGCCCAGGGCGCGATCCTGGAGACCCGGGATCAAGTCCCACATCGGGCTCCCGGTGCATGGAGCCTGCTTCTCCTTCTGCCTGTGTCTCTGCCTCTCTCTCTCTCTCTGTGACTATCATAAATAAATAAAAAAAAATTTAAAAAAAAAAAAAAAAAAAAAAAAAAAAAAAAAAAAAAAAAAAAAAAAAAAGCTGCACTTTCAGTGTGAGATAAAAAGATACTTTACACAAAGTGCAATGTTTTCATATCTGCTCGTATGGCTGCAGCAACATCTTCATGAATTTTCTTTTTAAAAATTTTAATTAATTAATTATTTTTACCATGTCCTTACACTGTATTCATTTACCTTGAGGTGACCGACAACTGCAGCTGTTAACCTCAATCTATGGTACATACCAAGCAATTCAACTTTTGCTTAAAATGTCTGCTTCTTGGTAGCACTTCCAGCATCACTACTCATCACTTTGTGTGAGTAACACATGGTGTTACTCAAGTTTTATGATATATACTAAACACGATGAAAAATACGTGAGAACCACGAGAAATCACTTTTTTACTGCAATACTTGCAATTTACTAGAGAAACAAACTCACACAGAGATGATTAGTGTCACATGGTATTTTAAATAGGTACTTGCAACACTTGAGCTCACCACAAGAGCAACAGGAGGTGGCTATGAAATTATTATAGTAGTGCATATACATTAGAGTTAATTTTATGCAGTTATGATATAATAGCATATCTTTACATTTGCTTACATTTCTCTAGACTGCAAATGGCACCATGTATAGTCTGTGTGTGCTTAAGTTTTGATGACTTTTAACTTTTTTCCTTTTTAAAGTTTTTTATTTATTTATTAGAGAGAGAGAAAGTGCACACAAATGGGGGGGGGGAGGGTAAAGGGAGAGAGGGAAGCAGAATACCAGATGAGCAGGGAGCCCAATGTGGGGCTCAATCCCAGGACCCTGAGATCATGACCTGAGCCAAAGGCAAGATGCTTAACCAACTGAGCTAACAAGGCACCCCTTAACTTTTTATAATAGATTTGTGTGTATTTTATGGTAGTAAATAATAAAAAAGACTAGTATTTACATATATTTTATACATTCATGGCATACCTAACTTAATTTTTTTCAATATTTCTAAGCTATTTAGTTTTTCTTTGAGTTTTTTCAAATTGGGGCAAATCTCTAAAAATTTTTATAGCATAATTATAGAAAAAAAATCCATGTATAAGTGGACTCATGCAGTTCAAACCTCTGTTGTTCAAGGGTCAACAGTATATATGTTATGAAATGCTTACCATGAGAAGTGTAGTTACTCTCGGTTACCAAAGTTATTTCAATATTATTGATTATATTCCTCTTTCTGTATTGACTTCTAATTTAATCCCATTATCTGAAAACATACTTTGTATAATTTCAATTCTTTTAAAATTGTTAAGGTTTATTTTATAAACCCTGGGTATGAATGTTCCTCATGCTTTTGGTTTTTTTTTAATTTTTTTTAAAATTTATGATAGTCACACACACAGAGAGAGAGAGAGAGAGAGAGAGAGAGAGAGAGAGAGAGGCAGAGACACACAGGCAGAGGGAGAAGCAGGCTCCATGCACCGGGAGCCCAACGTGGGATTCAATCCCGGGTCTCCAGGATCGCGCCCTGGGCCAAAGGCAGGCACTAAACCGCTGCGCCACCCAGGGATCCCCTCCTCATGCTTTTGGAAAAAATGTGTAAGGGCAGCCCCAGTGGCTCAATGGTTTAGCACCACCTTCAGCCGGGGTGTGATCCTGGAGACCCAGGATCAAGTCCCACATCAGGCTCCCTGCATGGAGCCTGCTTCTCCCTCTGCCTGTGTCTCTGCCTCTTTCTCTCTCTGTGCCTCTCATGAATAAATAAGTAAAATCTTAAAAAAAATAAAATAAAGGAAAGAATGTGTAAAAGTTTAGTTGTTGAGTGGTATTCTAAAAATCTCAGTTACATTCAGTTGGTTGATGGCATTGTTCTGTTGTCTATATCCTTGTACATTTTCTCTCTACTCTTCAATTTATTATCGATAGAAGAGTGTGGAAATCTCTAGTTAAAATTCTGAATTTGTGTATATCTCTTCATTTTTCACTTTGTATGTTTTGAAGCACTGTTAGGTGAATATACATTTAGGATTGTTGTTTTCTTGGTGAATTGGCCCTTTCATCATTACAAAATATTCTTCATTATCTGCAGGGTTTTTTTTTTTTTTTGCCCAGTCTACTTTGTCTCATATTAATAGCCATTCCAACTTTATTTTCACTAGTGTTTTCATAGTATATTTTCCATTCTTTTATTTATTTTAAAGATTTTATTTATTTATTTTTATTATTATTATTTTTAAAGATTTTATTTATTTATTCATGAGAGACACAGAGAGAGAGAGAGAGGCAGAGACACAGGCAGAGGGAGAAGCAGGCTCCATGCAGGGAGCCTGATGTGGGACTCAATCCCAGGACTCCGGGATCATGCCCTGAGCCACTGAGGCATCCCGTTCTTTTAGTTTTAATCTTCCTGTATCGTTATATTTGAGGTGAGCTTCTTTTTTATTTTATTTTATTTTATTTTTATTTATTTATTTATTTTTATTTATTTATGATAGTCACACAGAGAGAGAGAGAGAGGCAGAGACATAGGCAGAGGGAGAAGCAGAGGGAGAAGCAGGCTCCATGCACTGGGAGCCCGACGTGGGATTCGATCCCCGGTCTCCAGGATCGTGCCCTGGGCCAAAGGCAGGCGCCAAACCGCTGCGCCACCCAGGGATCCCCCTTGAGGTGAGCTTCTTATAGTCAGTCGGATCTTGCTTAAATCTAAGGGGAATGTTGATATCCTAAGTAAGTTAGGTTTGGGCCCCAAGTTCCTACCGGGATTCTGTGGAATCACCTGTTGGTGATTCCAGTGTCAGTTCCTAAACAGTTTTTTTTCTTTTTAAAGATTTTATTTATTTATTCATGAGAGACACAGAATGAGAGGCAGGACACAGACAGAGGGAGAAGCAGGCTCTATGCAGGGAGCCCAATGTGGGACTCCACTCCATCCCGGGACTCCAGGATCACACCCTGAGCCGAAGGCAGATGCTTAACTGCTGAGTCACCCAGGCGTCCCCCTAAATAGTATTTAAAGCCAGTATGTGTGCCACTAAGTGACCAACTTGGAGCTTTGTCTGTTTGTTAGTTCAGTTCTCAGAGTCTTTGGTATGCTGAATGGAATCAGGTCCGCATATTTTTAGCTTGGCCTGAGCCCGTAGGTTCATAAACCTTTGTGGGGTTACTCTCCTGAGTTCCTCTATCTCAGTGATCTTCCTAATATACTTTCTGGTTCTCTGGGGCTCCCCTTTTCTGCTCTGCAGCCAGAAATTTGGCACTAGTTAGCCCTTTCTGGTTGTGTATTTCCACATCCAGGTCCAAGCAGTGTGAGATCAGAGAAAGGAAAAAAGCTGGGTGTTGGTCCTACCCTGTTAGAACCACAGCTTCTACCAAATAAGAAGGTCTTTCTCTTTAGTTTTGGCTTCTGAAAAAAAAATTTTTTTTAAGATTTTATTAGAGAGAGAGAGAGAGAGAGCATGAGTGGAAAGAGAGGCAACGGGATGAGCAGACTCCCCACTGAGCAGGGAACCCGCTGCAGGGCTCAATCCCAGGACCCTGAGATCATAACCTAAGCTGAAGACAGACACTTATTAGCTGATTGAGGCACCCTGGCTCCTGATGATTCTTATTACCAGTGTTTATTACCACTTATTGCTGCTGCTGCCTTCATTACTGCCACTACAGGATTGCCTGGGGGTTCAAGTATGAGAGAATAGAGAAAAGAAAGAGAAAAAATTGGGGATTTTCATATACTGAACCAGAAAAAGGGCTTCTCTTGGAGCTGTCTCTAGGTGTACCCATTTTCACTGCTAGATTTTTTTTTGAGGTATTGAGTTCAGGCTTTAGGATACTAAAGGAGAAAAAAACTTATGTATATGTTGGAATTCTGGTTTTCCCCAGTCTGCCTGCTGATAATAACTTTTCAGAGTCCTCAAATACTACTCCATGTATTCTGTCCAAGTTTTGTAGTTGCATTCAATAGGAGAGATAGAGTGAAGTGTGCTTATTTTATCTTATCCAGCTCCGGAATCCCTATCATTTGTCTTAACTTATTTATGTCTGTATTTTTAGCGGGTTTCTTGAAGGCAGCATATGGTTGGGTCTTACTTTTTTTTCCAACCTGATAATCTTTGCCTTTTTAGTAGGATATTTAGACCATTTATTGAGGATTATTGATACAATTATGATCAAATCTACTGAGGCTATTTGTTTTCTATTTGTCCTACCTGTATTTTGTTCTCTTTTTATTTTTCTCCTTCTTTTTGGATTGAATATCTTACATGTTTCCATTTTATCTCCTTTTTTGGTTTATTAGCTATAATTCCTTGTGTGCCTGTTTGAGGGTGTATAGTAGACACCAGAGATTAGCATACTTTTTTAAAAAAGGATTTTATTTATTTATTCATGAGAGACACAGAGAGAGAAAGGCAGAGACACAGGCAGAGGGAGAAGCAGGCTCCATGCAGGGAGCCCGACGTAGGACGCAATCCTGGGACCCCAGGAGCACACCCTGGGCTGAAGGCGGTGCTAAACTGCTGAGCCACCCAGGCTGCCAGCATACTTTTTCTATAAAGATCCATGTTGTAAATATTTTGGATTTGATGCACTATAATAACGATATATACTATCGTTATTATAACTATTTAAATCTGCCATTATTGTACAAAAGTAGCCAGACACAATATGTTAATTAATGACTGATTGTTCCAGTAAAACTTTATTTATGAAAACAGATAGCAGGTCAGATTTGGCCTCCAATAGTTTGCCAACATTTGGTCATATCTTTAATTTAACACAATCTACTTTCAAGTGATATTATACTGCTTCACTTATCGTGTTATATATAACCTTTCCACAATATACTTCCAATTTCTGAGATGCCTGAGTGACTCAGTCTGTTAAGTGTCTGCCTTCAGCTCAGGTCATGATCCCTGGTCCTGGGATCAAACCCTGTGTCCTGGGGCTCCCTTCTCAGTGGGGAGCCTGCTTCTTCCTTTTCCTCTGTCCCTCCCTCTGTCATGCTCTCTCTTTCAAATAAATAAATAAAATCTTTTAAAAAATATACACTTCCATTACTTCCTTACCAGCCTTTGCAGTATTATTTTTCTTACATTTTACATATGATATAAATTTTATAGAATACGTGTAATTAGCATTGTTATTGTTTTTACTTTGAAAAGTCAGTTATATTTTCTGGGATCATGGGATCCCTGAGATGATGACTTGAGCCACCCAGGTGCCCCTATTTCCCTGGCTCTTGTTAAGATTCTGTCTCAGTAAAAAACAACTTTATTGAGATGTAATTCAAATATCATAAATTCACCTTTTAAAAGTATATCCTTTAGTGGGTTTTATTGTATTCACAAAAATGTACCACCATCATCACTAATTTTATAATTTTGCCACCTAAAAATGAAACCCTGTGCCTATTAGTGGTTACTCTCAGTATTCCCCCACTGGCAACCACTAATCTAATTTCTGTCTCTGTGGACTTGTCTTTTCTAGACATGTCATGTTTATGAAATGATACAATATGTGTAGTCTTTTGTGATGGACTTTGACTTGGCACAATGTTTTCAGGGTTCCCTCATGTTATAGCAGTACTTTATTCCTTTTTAGTTCAAATAATATTCCATTGTATGAATAGATCACATTTGTTTATCCACTTATCAATTGATGGACATTTAGCTTGTAGGCATTTCTTGGCTCTTATGAATGATATGAACACTTGAATATAAGTTTTAGTGTGGACATAGGTCTTCATTTATCTCAAATAGATACCTAGGAGTAGAATTAGAGAGTCAATATGGTAACTCTGTGTTTATTAACATTTTCAGAAGCTGCCTGTTTTTGGAATGAATACAGCATTTTACATTTCCATCAGCATTATATGAAGTTCAGTTTCTCTGCATCCTTGTCAGCACTCATTATTGGCTTTTTAAATTAAGATTTCGTCTATTGATATGACAGCAGGAGACAGTGAGCATCAGCAGGGGGAGCAGCAGAGGGAGAGGGAGAAGCAGGCTCCCTCCCCACTGAGCTAAATAGGGAGCTAAAGGGAGCCAGATGTGGGGCTCCATCCCAGGATGCCGGGATCATGACCCGAGCTAAAGGTAGATGCCCAACCAGCTGAGCCACCTAGGTGGCCCTATGGCTGTCTTTTAATATTAGTCATCCTAGGAAAAAAGTAGTCATCCTAGTGGATGTGAATTAGTCTCTTACTGTGATTTTGATTTGCATTTTCCCAATGACTAATGATGTTGTGCATCTTTCCATGTCCTTATTTCTCCAAAGAAGAGTCCTTATTTCTCCAAAGAAGATACACAAATACTTGATAATGTTTATTCAAATCTTTTGCTCATTTTAAACATTGACTTCTCTCTTTTTTTTAAAAAAAAAAAAGATATTTATTTATTTATTTATTTATTTATTTATTTATTTATTTATTTATTTATGGGCAGGGAGAGGGGCAAAGAGAGAGGAGAGACTCTCAAGCAGACTCCACACCTGGCATGGAGACTGATGTAGGGCTCAATTCCACGACCCTGAGATTATGACCTAAGACAAAAATCAAGAGTAGGACATTAACCAACTGAGCCACTCAGACACCCCAACATTAGCTTGTCTTTTTATTGTTGAGCTGTAAGAAGTCTTCATATATTCTGGGTACATTTCCCTGTCATAAATGATTTGCAAAAAAATTATTCCATTCTGTGCATTGTCTTTTCACTTACTTAATGGTATCCTTTGAAGCCAAAAAGGTTTTAATTTTGATGAAGTCTACTTACTTTTTTTGGTTGCTTTTGCTCTTTTTTTCCTTATTAAAGATTTTGTTTATTTATGAGAGACACACAGAGAGAGAGAGGGAGAAGCAGGCTCCATGCAGGGAGCCTGAGGTGGGACTCAATCCCGGGTCTCAGCATCACGCCCTGGGCTGAAGGTGGCGCTAAACCCCTGAGCCACCAGGCTGCGCCCTCCTTTTATCTTTTTTTTTTTTTTAAGGTTTTTTTTTTTTAATTTTTATTTATTTATGATAGTCACACAGAGAGAGAGAGAGAGAGAGAGAGAGAGAGAGGCAGAGACATAGGCAGAGGGAGAAGCAGGCTCCATGCACCGGGAGCCCGACGTGGGATTCGATCCCGGGTCTCCAGGATCGCACCCTGGGCCAAAGGCAGGTGCTAAACCGCTGCGCCACCCAGGGATCCCCTCCTTTTATCTTTTTAAAAAATATTTTATTTATTTATTTATTTATTTATTTATTTATTTATTTATTTATTTGAAAGAGTGTGCATATGCATGAGCAGTGGAAAAGGGCAGAGAGTGAGAGGGAGAAGCAGACTCTCCACTGAGCAGGGAGCCTGCCATGGGGCTCGATCCCAGGACACTGAGATCATGACCTTAGCTGAAGACAGACACGTAACCGACTGAGCCACCCAGGCACCTCCACAGTTTTATTTTCTGTCTCTGTGATTATTGAGTACTCTTAGTACCCCATCTACATGAAATCATACAGTATTTTTCTTTGGTCACTGGCTTATTTTATTTAGCATAATGTCTTCAAACTTCTTCCATGTTGTAGCATATTGCAGACTTCCTTTTTAAGACTGAGTAATATTCCACTGTATTTTGCTTGGTGATTTATTGCTTGATGGACTTTTGGATCATTTCCGTGTTTGAGCTATTGTGAATAATACTGCTATGAACATGAATACACAAATATCCCTTTGAGAAGTGTAATTGCTGTCTATAAGAGACTCATTTGAGATATAACTATTATATAAATTAGTTTTATTTTTAATTTCTTAACTTTTATATTTTTATGTTTCGGGTTTTTATTTAAATTCTAGTTAGGTAATATACAGTGCAATACTGATTTCAGGAGTAGAGCTCCATGATTCATCACTTACATATAGTACCCAGGGCTCATCACAAGTGCCCTCCGTAATACCATTACCCATCCTCCACCCACCTCCCCTTCTGCAACTCTCAGTTTGTTCTCTATAGTTAAAGGGTCTTAGGGAGAAAGACTCTTTCTTTCCTTTCTGTCCAGTGGCAACCACTGGCTCAGAGGTAAGCCAAGATGGGCGTTTACAAGTATATCTAGGAGCCATGGAGGAAGAAGTGGTCTGATACAATGTGCTTTTCTCTCAGGGTGTGCTGCTGGCAGTACTGCTCCACAGGCCCCCTGCCCAGCCAAGCCTGATCAAGTGTGCAGACTGGATTACAAGGCCAAGCCAGGTTATGTCATATATCAGATTCATGTGCAATATGGTATCCACAAATGCTCAATTCCTAAGGGTGCTGCAGCAAGCCTGTCCATCATGGTGTTAACCAACTAAAGTTTGCCCCAAACCTTCAGTCCATTGCAGAGGAATGAGCTGGATGCTACTGTGGGGCTCTGAGAGTCTTGAATTCTTACTGGGTTGGTGGAGTTTGCATGTACAAATTCTTTGAGGTTATCCTCATTGATCCTTTCCATAAAGCTACCAGAAAAATCCTGACACCCAGTGGCTCACCAGACCAGTCCATAAGCACAGAGAGATGTGAGACCTGACATCTGCAGGCCTTAAGAGCCATGGCTTTGGAAAGGGTCACAAGTTCCACCACCCTATTTGTGGTTCTGCCATGACTCATAGAGAAGATGCAAATATTCTTCAGCTCCACCATTACTGCTAATATAAATAATGTTTGTAAAATCCTTACCTAATAAACAGTTTAGGACAGTCATGTCTGCTTAAAAGTATTCTTTAATTTGTCTAAAATTAGCTGTCTGTGGATTGTTCCATGAATGCATTGTTAAATTATGAAAGTTAAAGTACAGTAATATTTGAAGACTGTAAGTGATAGTATATCTTGTTTCTAATAAGATAAACACTTTTGTTTTTGCTTTATCTTACTAGGGAGTTAATATGTCAGTGTTTAAAGTGCTGTTTGGTATAATAGGTGTAAAATAAATTCTGTAAAAGTGGAATGCAAAAACTAGCCATGTAGATTTGTTGGTTCATGTAATGAAACTTAATCTCAAATGGCTGTTTTTAGGAATTTGGTAAGAACAAGCTTTTAAAATTGGATTTTGCTTGGAAAAGTGAAGAATATCCTAATCTTTTTATCATGATCATATGAAGAATAATGTTAACTAGGAGCCACATTTTTAGGTTGAATCCAGCATTCCATTTATGTAACTGCTGCTTCTGAAAAAATACTTTAAGTGAATGTCACCATTTTTAGGAGAGTTGAATAAACCTGTTGCAAGAGGGTTCTCTTACAAATGAAAATAAATCCTGCTTAACCAAAGCAAAATTGCCTTGATCTCCACAGTACCATTAAAGTTCACATAAAAGGTGGAAGCTCCTGATTCTATCCCATGATTCCATGGGATCTGCAGAATACTGAATTTCATACAGAAGAGTAGTAATGATACTTACACTGGTCTATATTAAACTGATTAAGGGGCAGCCCAGGTGGCTCAACAGTTTAGTGCCGCCTTTGGCCCCGGGCCTGATCTGGGGACCTGGGATCGGGTCCCACGTCAGGCTCCCTACTTAGGGCCTGCTTCTCCCTCTGCCTGTGTCGCTGCCTCTCTTTCTCTCTGTGTCTCTCATGAATAAATAAATAAAATCTTTTAAGAAAAACAATGATTAGGTAAAGAGGAAGGAGAAGACTTCACCTTGAGATTTGTAAGCTAGTAACCAATACCAGAATTGAGAAACTGGTGGCCATCAGATAACCTTTTAAGTGTGAGGATTAAAAAAAGTTGGCTTTGTCAGAATTTTAAATGGTTAATCCGTGGTGTTTGTGTCCATTTGTGAATCCACCTTAGGGGGAGAAATATGATTGGCTATAAAAGTACAGCATTGCTCATTCTAAGTCCTGGGTCATCTTGGATTAGCCCACCTTATCCATTCCCATAGTCTACTGAGGAAAGTCATGTAGTTGGTGTCAATACAAGAATAGCTTCCAATCTAATCTTATGTGTTGTTTGCAATCACTTTTCTCATCCTTGCTCAAACCCCTCAAAGTTCTTGCCATTCCATAAACTTGCCAGCCCATCAGTTGTGCCCACCTTGATGTTAAGCATAGCACCACATTCTGTTTCCATTCTGTCTAACAGTAGATGAGGTTTCTGTTTCCCAGGGTGAGTTTGAGTATGTAGGAAATACAGAAGAGGAATTGCCCAATTCTAAGTTTGCTGACTTAATCCATAGTTTGATTCGAAATCTAATTGCTAATCCCCCCCCCTTTTTTTTAAAGATTCATGAGAGACACAGAGAGAGAGGCAGAGACACGGGCAGAGGGAGACACAGGGTCCATGCAGGGAGCCCGACGTGGGACTCGATTCTGGGTCTCCAAGATCATGCACTGGGCTGAAGGCGGCGCTCAACTGCTGAGCCACCCAGGCTGCCCTAATTGCTTATTTCCTTGGGCCAGTTTTTATATTTTTTTCAGAGGTCTTAGGCTCAGTTAAATGATTTCCAGAAAACAGCAGACTGAAGACCTCTTGAGACCTAAATTTCTTTCCACTCAAAAAGAGATCCCCTATGTATTTTGGATATAGAGGCTGTTCAACTAAAGGAGTAAATGTTTATTAAACTAAAACAGTCAAAAAAAGAGTCTTTTATGGTTTGCTTCCCTCTCTCTTTTTTTACTTAAAGATTTACTTATTTGAGGGAGAGAGCACACATGCAAGTATGGGGATGAGCAGAGAGAGAGAGAGAGAGAGAGAGAGAAAGAATCTCAAGCAGACTCCCCACCAAGCACAGAACCTGATGCAGGGTTCAGTCTCACAACCCTAAGATCATGACCTGAGCTGAAATCAAGAGTCAGATGCTTTTTCACTTAGCATAATACACTCTAGCTCCATCCATGAAGTTGAGGTGAGCGGATTTCATTCTTTTTGATGGCTGAGTAATATTTAGTTGTGCATATACACCACATCTTCTTTATCCATTCATCAGTCCTTGGACATCTGGGTTCTTTCCATAATTTGGCTATTGTTGATACTGCTGCTGTAAACACTGGGGTGCATAAGTCCCTTCAAATCAGTATTTTTATATCCTTTGGGTAAATACCTAGCAGTGCAATTGCTAGATCATAGGGTAGTTCTATTTTTAACTTTCTGAGGAACCTCCATACTGTTTTCTAGAGTGACCGCACTAGTTTGCATTCCCACCAACAGTCTCCTTTCTCTGCATCCTTGCCAACATCTGTTGTTTCCTGTGTTGTTAATTTTAGCCATTCTGACAGGTGTGAGGTGGTATCTCATTGTCGTTTTTATTTGTATTTCTTTCATGAGGAGTGATGTTGGTATTCATGTGTCTATTGGCCATCTGTATGCCTTCTTTGGAAAAATATCTGTTCATGTCTTCTGCCCATTTCTTAACCAGATTATTTGGGTTTTGGGTGTTGAGTTTGATAAATTCTTTATAGATTTTGGATGCTAAACCTTTATCAGATATGTCATTTGCAAATATCTCCTCCCATTCTGAAGGTTGCCTTTTAGTTTTTTTTCTATTATTTTCTTTGTTGAGCAGAAGCTTGTTAGTTTGATATAGTCCCGTTTGTTTATTTTTACATTTCTTGCCTTTACTTTTGGTGTCATCTGAAAAATCATTGCTGAGACTGATATCTAGGAGCTTACCTTTATGTTTTCTTCTAGGATCTTTATAATTTCAGGTCATATATTCAAGTCTTTATTTCATTTTGAGTTAGTTTTTGTGCATGGTATAGGATAGTGGTCCAGTTTCATTTTTTTGCATGTGGCTGTTCAATTTTCCCAGTACCATTTATTGAAGAAACTGTACTCTCCCTATTGAATATTCTTGGCTCCATTGTCATAAATAAGCCATATATGTGTGGTTTTATTTTTAGTCTCTCTGTTCTATTGATATGTGGCTGTTTTGATGCTGATACCATACTGTTTTGATTATTATAAGCTTTGTAACATAGTTTGAAATTAAGAACTTGATGCCTCCAGCTTTTTTTTCTTTTTCTTTCTCAAGAGTGCTTTGGCTATTTGCAGTCTTTCATAGTTTCCTACATATTTTAGGATCGTATATTCAATTTCTGTGAAAAATGCCATTGGAATTTTGGTAAGGATTGCATTGAAGCTGTAGTTTGCTATAGGTAGTATGGACATTTTAGCTGCATTAATTCTTCTAATTCATGAGCATGGAATATCTTTTGCTTTATATGTGTCTTCTTCACTTCCTTTCATTAGTGTCTTATGGTGTTCATTGTACAAGTTTTTCATCTTGGTTAAATTTATTTGTAGGTATTTTATTCTTTTTGGTGTAATTGGACGTGGGATTGTTTTGTTAATTTCTCTTTTTTTATTTTTTTATTTATTTATGATAGTCACAGAGAGAGAGAGAGAGAGAGAGAGAGAGAGAGAGGCATAGGCAGAGGGAAAAGCAGGCTCCATGCACCGGGAGCCCGACGTGGGATTCGATCCCGGGTCTCCAGGATCGCGCCCTGGGCCAAAGGCAGGCGCCAAACCGCTGCGCCACCCAGGGATCCTAATTTCTCTTTCTGATAGTTCTTTTTTTCATGTATAGAAATGCAACTGATTTTTATATTTTAATTTTGTATCCTTCAACTTTACTGAATATGTTTATTAGCCTCAGGGTCTTTTTGGACTTACTTTATCTGATACGTCATTTACAAATACCTTCTCCCATTCTGTCATTTGCCTTTTAGTTTTGTTGATTGTTTTCTTTGCTGTGCCAAAGCTTTTTTATCTTGATGAAGTCTCAGTAGTTCATTTTTGCTTTTGTTTCCCTTGCCTCCAGAGACGTGTCTAGTGAGAAGTTGCGGCAGCCGAGGTCAGAGAGGTTGCTGCCTGTTTTCTCCTGTAGGATTTTGATGATTTCCTATCTTACATTTAAATCTTTCATTCATTTTCTATTTATTTTTGTGTATGGTGTAAGAAAGTGGTCCAATTTCATTTTTCTGCATGTCACTGTCCAGTTTTCCCAACACTATTTGTTGAAGAGATTGTCTTTTTTTCCATTGGATATTCTTTCCTGCTTTGTTGAAGATTAGTTGACCAAAGAGTTGAGGGTCCATTTCTGGGTTCTCTATTCTGTTCCATTGATCTGTGAGTCTGTTTTTGCCTGCAACTTCAGTATAAAGCACATAATTGAGAGCACAATTGAATAAAACACCTCAACACATTATGTATTTCATCATAAGAAAACTTCCACTGTTGTGATTTGATCTTGGCTTTACTTTGGTAGAACAAGAATTCTGACTTTTCTTCTCACTGGTAGGGTTGAAGAGCTAAGAGAAAGTACTGCTCTTAGTTCCTCTTAAACTACTGGGTTCCGCTAGAAGCTGTGTGTATTCTGCTACTGCTGTTCAGGATTTGCTTCCTTCCTAGTATCTTTCAGCATCCTGCTTTTTTCCCAATCTAGAAAGAAAGGAAATGATTTTGTTTACATGTGCACTATTTTCTAAGATTATCCTCTGCTGCTTTTTTCCAGTTTGGTTGGAAATTCTTTCTTGAATTCTTCTCTGCTGCTTCCTGTTCTTTGAGCCTGGAACTGTCATAAAAGCTAATTGGCATCAGACACAAAAGATTATTCATTAACTTTTCTCTAAGACTCACAGCTTCTTCCAAGCCTGATTCTAATTTTTTAAAGGAACTCTTTCTTTTCTTTAGAAGTAACATATTAGAATCCATTTGAATGACCGTGCATGATTTTCAAACAATTGCTTTATATGCTATATTTAGTTTGAAAGTTATTTTCCCATAGAAACAATAATATAAATGGTGGTTTGGTTTCCCCAGCTAACTCCAAAGCCTTGTGTCAAGTGTTATTTCATTTATTTATTTATTTATTTATTTATTTATTTATTTATTTATTTTTAAAGATTTTATTTATTTATTCATGAGATACGGATAGAGAGAGAGAGAGAGAGAGAGAGAGGCAGAGACACAGGCAGAGGGAGAGCAGGCTCCATGAAGGGAGCCTGATGTGGGACTTGATCCTGGGTCTCCAGAATCAGGCCCTGGGCTGAAGGCAGCGCTAAATGGCTGAGCCACCTGGGCTGGCCGGTATTTCATTTATAATTGACAATAGCTATACCCTTATTTCTTGGACACACTGACACCTTGCCCATAAGTTAGTATAGCATAGAGCCAAGAAACAGCGTCCCAATAATTTGTTTAACTCTCTATATTAGTAGCATAGAATCATAGACTGTAGGAGTTAGGAGGTCCTTTAGAGATAACTTCCAAACTACTTATTTTATGAGGAAGAAGACTGAGAACAAGGGAACTTAAATGACTTTTCCTTAGTAGTGTTTTCTTACTTCACATCACTGAACTTTGTATGTATTGATTTACCTGTTTAAAATTCCAGATAAATTACTTAATATCTATTAAGATTCAGTTCTTCTATAAAACTTTGTGTTCACCCTTGACCCTTTGGATATAGTCAGGCACTCCAATCTCTTCTCTGCATACATTGTATATAATAACTTTTATAGTGCTAGTTAGGTACATGTTGTGGGATCTTGTTCAAGTCACTGAACATCTCAGTACTTAAGTTTTTTCATCCATATAATAATAATAATAATAATACCTACTTCATAGGGGTGTTGTGAAAATGAAATGAGTTAATTTAGGTAAGAAATGGATATAGACCATGATGGTACATCTTTCACAAAAAATTAACTCAAAATTAAAGATATAAATGTAAAATGCAAAACTATAAAACTTCTATAAGCTATATGGGAGAAAATCTATGTGAGGTTGGGTGTGGCAGTGAGTTTTTAGATATAACGCCAAAAGCATGATCTGTGAAAGGAAAAAAGTAGTTATGATGGACTTCTTTATGTTAAAATGGATCAATCTGTGAAATACACTGTTAAGAGAATGAAAAGACAAGCCATAGACTTGGAGAAAATATTTATAAAAGATATATTTGACAAAGGACTGTTACCCCCAAAATATAAAGAAGTCTTAAAAGTAAAAATTACAAAAACAACCCAATTAAAAAATGAACAAAAGATCTAGACACCCTTTTAAAGAAGATATACAGATGGCAAATAATCAAATGAAAGAATGTTCAACATCATATGCCATTAGGGAATTGCAAATTATAATAACAATTAGATACCACTATATACCTATTAGAATGGTTAAAAGCCAGAACACTGATAACACCAAATGCTGACAAGTTTGTAAAGCAACAGGAACTCTCATTCATTTTTGGTAGGAACGCACGTCTAACCACTTTGGAAGATAGTCTGGAAGGGTTTTTTTGTTGTTTTATTTTGTTTTTGTTTTTGTTTTTTTTACAAAGCAAAACATAATTTTACCATATAATCCAGCAATTGTGCTTCTAGGCATTTACTCAAATGAATTGAAAACTTCTACATAAAAAGTAGCATGGGAATGTTTATAGCAGGTTTTTTCCCCATAGTTGCCAAATTTTGAAAGCAAACAAAACGTACTTCAGAGGGCAAGTGGATAAATAAATGACAGAAAAATGAAATGAGGGATACCTGGGTGGCTCAGTGGTTTAGCACCCGCCTTCGGCCCAGGGTGTTATCCTGGAGTCCCAGGATCGAGTCCCATGTTAGGCTCCCTGCATGGAGCCTGCTTCTCCCTCTGCCTGTGTCTCTGCCTCTCTCTCTCTCTCTCTCTCTCTGTCTCTCATGAATAAATACATTTTTAAAATATTAAAAAAAAAATGAAGATTTGAGCCATGGAAGGACATGGAGGAACCTTAAAATGCTTATCATTAAGGAAAAGGCCAGTCTGGAAAGGCTTAAACTGTATGATTCCAAGTATATGACATTCCGGAAAAGACAAAACTGTTAGGGACAGTAAAAAATATTAGTGGTTTATAAGGTTTTGAGGAGTGGTGGAGCTGGGAAGGGTGAATTACTGGAGAATGGGATATATACGGCAGTGAAATGACTATGATGCTATAGTGGTAGATATGTGACATTATATGTCAAATTTAGAATGAATCTTTATGAATTTTAAATATCATTTGGGCATTTTTGTATAGGTCTATTTTTGGGTTCTCTACTTGTCTTCCATTAATCTTTGTATCTATTCCTCCAATAGCACAAAGTCTTGATTTCTATTGCTATTTAATTCTTTTTAAAAAAAGATTTTATTTATTGATTCATGAGACAGAGAGAGACAGAGAGAGAGAAAGAGAGAGAGAGAGAGAGGCAGAGACACAGGCAGAAGGAGAAGCAGGCTTCATGCAGGGAACCTGTTGTGGGGACTTGATCCCAGGTCTCCAGGATCAAGCCCTGGGCCGAAGGTGGCGCTAAACCGCTGAGCCACCCAGGCTGCCTGGGATTTTTAAAAAGTAATTTAGAGACTCTTCTCTTAAAAAAAAAAAAAAAAAAAAAAAAAAAAAGATTTATTTATGTATTCATGAGAGACAGAGAGGCAGAGACATAGGCAGAAGGAGAAGCAGGCTCCATGCAGGGAGCCCAATGTGGAACTCCATCCCGGGACTCCAGGATCACGCCCTGAGCCCAAGGCAGACACTTAACCGCTGAGCCACCCAAGCGTCCCAGTCTGTCACCTTTAAGTGTAATAATGCTATCTGTAGGTTTTTAGTAGACACTTTTTATTACATTGAGGAATTTCTCATTTATTTCTGTATTTTTCCTAAGAGTTTTTATCATGAATGTGTGTTGGATTTTTTTAAAATGCATTTTCTGCATCAATTGATGATTGTCATCATTTTTTAGTCTGTAATATGGTGGATTACATTCACTGGTTTTCAAATATTGAATTGTTTTCAAATATTGAATCAGCTTTGTATTCCTGGAATGAACTCTACTTGTTCATGGTGTATAATTCTTGTTACATATTGCCAAATTCTGTGTGCTCATGTTTTGTTAAAGATTTTTGTGTCATATTTATTTTTTTAAAGATTTTATTATTTATTTATTTATTCATGAAAGACACACCCACAGAGAGAGAGAGAGAGAGAGAGAGAGAGAGAAAGAGAGAGAGAGAGAGGCAGAGACACAGGCAGAAGGAGAAGCAGGCTCCATGCGGGGAGCCTGACGTGGGACTTGATCCCGGGTCTCCAGGATCATGCCCTGGGCTGAAGGTGGCGCTAAACCGCTGAGCCACCCAGGGATCCCTTGTGTCATATTTATAGGGGATATTGGTCTTTAGTTTCCTTTTTTGTTACTATCTTTGACTTGGTGTCAGAGTAATATTAACTTAATAAAATGATTTGGGAAGTGTTTCCTTCACATTTTCTGTAAGAGATTCTGTAGAATTGATGTTAATTCATTTTTAAACATTCAGTAGAATTCTCCAGTAAAACCATCTGGTCATAAGTATTGCTCTTTTGGAGCTTTACAATTAGAGTTCATTTTCATTAACAGTTTATGGATATTTCAGTTATCTATTTCATATGGGATGAGTTGTGCTCATCATTAGGTTAATTTGTGGTTTTTGAGGAGATGGTTTATGTCATCCATCTTGTCAAAATTATGTGTAGAGTTTTTCATAGTATTCCCTTATTCTTTTGTTGTTAGCAGGTTTTGTGTAATATCCCGTTTCATTTTCGTATTGATATTGTGTCTTCTCTGTTTTTTGTTGTTGTCGTTGTTGGCAGTCTTGCTAGGGATTTGTCAGTTTTATTGATCTTTCGTGAACCACCTTTTTGTGTCATTGAGTTTTCTTTGTTTTTCTGTTTTCAATTTCATTGATTCCTGTTTTTATTTTTGTTATTTCCTTCCTTCTGCTTGTTTTGGGTTTATTTTGCTCTATGTTTTCTAGATTCTTGAAATGGAAGCTTATGTTATTTGAGATTCTCCCTCTTAAAAAATGTAAATATTTCATGCTATAAATTTCTTTTCAGCATTGTTTTCACTGCATACCACAAATTTCTGTATGTTCTGTATTTTCATTTTTTAAAAGATTTTGTTAATTTATTTTAGAAAGAGTGAGAGAGTAGAGAGAAAGAACAGAGGGGGAGGGAGAGGGACAAGCAGACTCCATGTTGAGGGTAGAGCCCAACATAGGGCTTGATCTCACAATCCTGAGGTCATGCATGACCTGAGCCAAACCAAGAGTCAGAGGCTCAACCAACGGAGCCACCTGGGTGTCCTTGTTGTATTTTCATTTTTATTCAGCTTGGTATATTTGTAAATTTCCCTTGAGATTTCCTATTTGACTTACAGGTTATTTAGAAATATGTTGTTTAGTTTCCAAGTGCTTGATGATTTTCCTGTTATATTTCTATTTGATTTCCATTTATTTTATTTATTTCATTGTAGTCATAGAACATACAGTTTTCAATTATTTTAAATTTGCTTTATGGCCTAGATGTGGTCTATTTTGATGTATGTTTTATGGGCACTTGAAACAAATGTTTATTCTGCTATTTTGGTGGAGTAGTTTTTACATTCTATTGGTTGATAGTGTTGTGTTTTTCTAGATTCTTGTTCTTGCTAGTTGTTCTGTTCTATCAACTCCTGAGAGAGGTGTGTTGACTATTATTGTGGATTTGTCTATTCTTTCTGTTCAGTCGGGTTTTGTTTTACATATTTTGTTAGCAAGTTGTTTGATTCATTAAAGTTAGGGATTGCTATGTCTTTTGGGTGGATTTATCCCTTTAACATTAAGTAAAATCTCTCTTTGCTTCCATAATTTTCTTTGTTCTGAAGTCTCTCTGATATTATGATAGCTACTCCTGCTTTCTTCTGATTCATGTTTGCACGATATATCTTTTTCCATCCTTTTCCAGTCAACCTTCTTACATTGTTATAAGTGAGTTCCTTCTACACAGAATAGACTTGGGTCATGTTTTTTTTTTTTAAATTATATACTTTTTGTTGCTGTCTTTTAATTAATATGCTTAGATTATTTACATTTAATATAATTATTGGTATGTTATGACTTATTTTATTTTTGTGTTTTGTTTTTTCTTACTGTTTCCTATTTCTTTTTTTCTGAGGGTTACTTAAACATTTTTTGGAATTCAGTCTTTATAGTGTTTTTTAGTGTATCATTTGTATAGTTTTTTAATAGTAATTGCTCTAGGTTTTATATTATAAATAACTTATAGTTTACTGATGTGACATTTTATCACTTCAAGTGAAATGGGGAAACCTTACTTTTCTTTACATTTCTTAACTTCTTCATTTATATTATAAATTGTCTTAAATATTCCCTCTATACGTGTAGAAGCACAGCAGTGTTATAGTTTTTTCTTTAAGCAGCAAACATAATTTCGCTGACCCATATTTCTGCTTGATGCCTTCTTAGTGTTCCAAAATTCCTTCTGTTATCATTTTCTTTCCATTTAGAGAACGTCCTTTAGGTATTCTATAAAAGTAAGTATGCTGGCAACAGATTTCTTCATTGGACAATACCCTGATATCACCTTCATTCCTAAAGGATATTTTTACTGTATATAGATGTCTAAGTTTAACAATAGAACAAATAGAAAAAAATAGAACAAGTTTCCTTCAACAATAGAAAAATGTGCCACATTTTTTGGGCTCTCTGGTTTCTGACAAGAAAGCTCCTGTTACTTGAATTGTTTTCCCCTTATAGATGTGTTGTTTCTCTTGCTGCTTTTAAGAATTTTTTTTTCCGAACTTTGATATATTTTGTGGATTTCTCTGGGTATATTGTTGTTTGAAGTTTGCTCATCTTCTTGAATGTTAAGTTTATGTCTTCTGCCCAATTTAGTACATTTTCAAATATTATTTCTCCAAATATTATCCTTTTTTCTCTCTCTGTGAGACCCCAATGGTGTTAGAGTTGTTGTTGTTGTTACAGTACCAATAGTATTGTGCGGCTGTTTTAGTATGTTGGAGATTTTTGGTTTTATTTTCCATCTGTCAGCCTGAGTAATTTCTATTAACTCAGTCTTCAAGTTTACTGGTTACTTTCTCTGTTCCCTTTATTTTGCTGTTAAGTCCATCCATTGAGTTTCAGTTTTGTATTTTCTAGTTCAAAAATTTCTACTCAATTCTACTTTATGTCTTTTATTTCTTTCCTCAGAGTTTTTATTTTATAAATTTGCTCTAGTGGTGTGTATGATTGCTCATTGAAGCATTTTTATGTTGGTTTCTCTAAGATAGTCAAATAATTTTAATATCTCTTATTTTGGTGTTGGTTTGTAATGGTTGACTTTTTTTCATTCAGGTTGAGATTTTCTTGGTTCTTGGTATGATGAGTAATTTTCAGTTGAAACCTAGACATTTGGGTTTTTGTTTTAAGACTTTGCATTTTATTTAAGTCATTTTATTCATTTAGCTGGCTTCTTCTCACTCTATTGTGGCAGTGGTAGGAAGGGAGCTGCCTCATTACTGCCAGGTGTGAATATGAGTAATCAATAAGACAATGTAATTTATCAATTGTGAAACAGATAATAAATGTCAGATAAGTTAGCAAAGGGAGAAATCAATATAGTTTGATATCATCAAAGAAGAGACCCTACCATTAATGGGATTTGAATTGGTCAAGAGGGATGACTAGAATTGGAGAGAGGAAAACAATGATTATTTGAGTAGACAAAGATAGAAATGAGCTAGTCTGTGTTTAAAGGGAGCAGAAGGATATTAATAAGATAACCATACTTTCCTAACTTGACCACTATCTGGCACCATACACAAAAATGAACTCAAAACATATTAACGACATGAACATAAGACCTGAACTCATAAAACTCCTTGAAGAAAACATATGTGGTAAGCTCCTTAACATCAGTGTTGGTGATAATTTTTCGATTTGACATCAATAGGTAACAAAAGCAAATATAAGTAGGACTCCCATCAAACTAAAAAGTTTCTGGATGGCAAAAGAAACCATCAACAAAATGAAAAGGTAGCCTACTAAATGGGAGAAAATATTTGCAAATCATATATCAGATAATGGGTTAATTTCCAAAACATATATATGTATATATAAAGAACTCATATGACTCAGTAGCAGAAACAAACAAAAACTCAGTCTAATTTAAAAACGGGCAAAGGATCTGAATAGACATTTTTCCAAAGAAGACATTCAGATAGTCAAACACATGAAAAGATGTTCAACATCGCTCATCATCAGGGAAATGCAAATTAAAACCACAATGAGGGATCCCTGGGTGGCGCAGCGGTTTGGCGCCTGCCTTTGGCCCAGGGTGCAATCCTGGAGACCAGGGATTGAATCCCACATCGGGCTCCCTGCATGGAGCCTGCTTCTCCCTCTGCCTGTGTCTCTGTCTCTGTCTCTGTCTCTCTGTCTCTCTCTCTCTCTCTGTGACTATCATAAATAAAAAAAATTAAAAAAAAAACACAATGAGATATCATCTTATACCTGCCAGAATGGCTATTATCAAAAGGACAAGTAATAACAATTGTTGGCAAGGATGTGGAGAAAGGAGAACCCTTGTGCACTGTTGATGGGAGTATAAATTGGTATAGCCACTATAGAAAACGATATGAAGGTTTCTCAAAAAAATTAAAAATTGAAATACCATACAGTTCAATAATTCTGCTGGGTATTTACCCAAGGAAAACAAAACACTAATTCAAAAAGTATATGCAGCCTATGTTTATTATAGCATTATTTATAATAGCCAAGTTATGGAAGCAACCTAAGTACCTAAGCATCCATACATAGATGAGGTTATAAAGAAGATGTAATATATATATATATATATATTATATATTATGTATATATATGATATTACAATATTACATTGATTATATATCTATATCTATAGAATGGAACATAACTTAGGCATAAAAAAAGAGTGAATCTTGCCATTTACAAGAACATGGTTGGACCTAGAGGGTATTATACTAAAACTATGTCAACAATGCTTCAAATATTATTATTTTTTTAAAGATTTTATTTATTTATTCATGAGAGACACAGAAGAGAGAGAGAGAGGCAGAGACACAGGCAGAGGGAGAAGCAGGCTCCATGCTGGGAGCCTAACGTGGGACTTGATCCTGGGTCTCTAGGATCACATCCCGGGCCGAAGGCAGTGCTAAACCGCTGAGCCACCCAGGTTGCCCCAATACTTCAATTAAAAAAAAGTAATAAACCTGATTACCGTAAGAATAGCTCAAGTGCCAGATGCTGATTATATCTCTTATGTGCTCTTGGAAAAAAATCTGAGAAATTGAAACTAGTTCCTTATTTCTGATTTTCTATGTCAAGGAAGGAATAAAACTCATTGCTGTGCTATAGAGAACTTCAGTGAACACAAGGATATAGGATTAATATGTTTGGTTGCAAAAAAGGGAGACATGGAATACAAACAAGCTGTCAGTTGAAAAGAGAGTAGAATTATATATACATTCTTGTTCTTGTATACATGAATTATGTATACATTCATGTTAAAGAGCATGGAAATCTCTAACTTTGTTAATTTGCCTTTATTGTTCAGTTCTGTCTGCTGTGACTTCATATATTTTGTTGGAGTACTATTATTAGATACATCTACATTTATGATTTTAATATCTTCTTGTCAGTTGAAAAGAGAGTAGAATTATATATACATTCTTGTTCATGTATACATGAATTATGTATACATTCATGTTAAAGAGCATGGAAATCTCTAACTTTGTTAATTTGCCTTTATTGTTCAGTTCTGTCTGCTGTGACTTCATATATTTTGTTGGAGTACTATTATTAGATACATCTACATTTATGATTTTAATATCTTCCTGTTGTACTGATTCTTTTTATCATTATAAAATTTCCCTCTTCTTTCTCAAGAACTTTCATGATTCTGAGCTTTCTCATTGCATCAAGGTAGCATAGAGAAACAGGTTTTTGATTGCTTGAGTCTTTTCCTGTGTACCTACAAAGTAGAGATGATGCCAATCAAGGGAAATCCCAGTCCTGGAGTCCCAACACTCCATCCATATCTACTTTCAAGGATGTATAGTGCCTTTTGAATATTTCTCCACTGTTATGTGAAACTTTTCCATAACTAGTGCCACCTTTGCCTTGACTCACCTCCCGAAAACAAGCTATGAATTTAATTCATCAGTACATTGAGCACTTAGTGTGTACCACGCTGCCATGCACTAAGCGCTAAGAATACTGCAGAGAACAAAACAGATTTAAAAAAAAAAAGACAAAACAACTTTATACTCATGGAACACATATTCTACTGGGGGTAGATAGATAATAAATAAGAATACAGGAGGTGGTAAGTGCTAAGGAGAAGGAGCCGTAATAAAGAAATTGAATTTGTAGTTAAAAGTCATTCTACTAAAAAAACACCAGGCCCAGATGGCTTCACTGGTGAATTCTAGAAAACATTTAAGGAAGAATACTAACTCTACACAAACACTTCTAAAAATTTGAAAAGGAAGGCTTACTTTCCAATGCATTTTATGAGGCCAATGTTACACTGCTATCAAAACCAAAGACATTATAAGAAAACTACAGACCAAGGGCACTTGGGCGGCTCAGTGTTGAGTGTCTGCCTTTGGCTCAGGGTTTGATCCCAGGATCCAGGATCGAGTCCCACACTGGGCTCCTTGCAGGCAGCCTACTTCTCCCTCTGCTGTTTCTGCATCTCTCTCTCCTCTCTCTTTCTCTCTCTCTCTCTGTCTCTCATGAATAAATAATAGATAAATAAAATCTTTTTTTTTAAAGAGAGAACTACAGACCGATATCTCCCATAGCCAAAGACACAAAAATTATGACCAATATTTTAATAAATCAAACCCAACAATATATGAGAAGGATAATCAATCTCACTGAGTGAGATTTTTTCACTCAGTAATGCAAGTTTAAGATTAAAAAATTAATATGCGTAATTCATTATGTTAACAAAATTCAAGGATGCAAATAATGCATTTAACAAAATCCAGCATCTTTTCTTGATAAACAATGAAAAAAGGGGTGTCTGAGTGGCTCAGTCAGTTAAATGTCTGACTCTTGGTTTTGACTCAGGTCATGATATCAGAGTCATGAGATCGAGGCCTTTGTCCAGCTCTATGCTGGGCATGGAACCTATTTAAGATTCTCTTTCTCTCCCTTTCCCTCTGCCCCCCTCCAACTGCCCACCCACCCCACCCCCACTTGTACATGCTCGCTCTCTCTCAAAAAAAAGGAATGGTTATTAGCAAAAGACAAGAAATAAGTGTTGGCAAGGATGTAGAAAAAAGGAACCCTTGTACACCGTTGGTGGGGATGTAAATTGGTACAGGCACTATGGAAACTCCTAAAAAAATTCAAAATAGGGCACCTAGTTGGCTCGGTTAAGTATCTGCCTATGGCTTAGGTCATGATCTCAGGGTCCTAGGATTGAGTCCCGTTTGGGCTCTCTGCTCATCAGGGAGTCTGCTTTTTCCACTGCTTTTCCTCTCACTCTTCCTCTGTGCTTCCCCCCCACCTCCGCTGCCATAAATACATAAAATATTTTTTAAATAAAAATAAAAATAGAACTACTATAAGACTGAGTTCCAGGGAAGATGATGGAGTAGGAGGACCCTAACCTCACCTTGTCCTACAGATATAACTAAATAACAGCCACATCAGTGTAAATTATCCAAAAAATGACCTGAAGACTCACAGAACAAACTCCCACAGCTAAATGTAGAGAAGAGGCCATAGCAAAGAGGGTAGGAAAGATGGAGTTATGGTGGGGAGTAAATGGACCTGTGGGACTGTAGTGGGAGAGAGGGCCACCACAGGCACAGAGAGAGGAGAGAAACAGACTCTCACAGTAGAGAGTCTTGGGAAGATGAATCCCTATAACATTTGGTTTTGAAAAACAGAGGAGTTGATTTCACAAGTCGATTTTCACTAATTCAAAAGGATGTATCAGTGGGGCTTAAGACCTAGAACTTTAAAAATAGGCAGGCTCATGGGAGAGCAGGGAGAGCCAAAAGAAACAGAGTTCCTGCCCTTAAAGAGTCAGCTCAGTAACCCCATGGTGATATAGCATAGAAGCAGTTTGAAAAAAGCCTGGGGTAAACATGAGGGGGATTTGTTTACTAATCACAGAGTGTGTGCTGGAGGGGCAGGGATCTTTGGGTAACTTCTCTAGGAACAGAGATGCTGGCAAGCACCACTTCCCTCTCCAGCCCCCCAGATGAGACACAACTTACTAATAGCATGCCCCATCCCTGAGTTCTCCTGTGGACACACCCCCCTTTAGCCAGCCCTGAGCTCCAGGTCCCCTCCTATAGCATACCTGTGCATATCTTGCTAACTAACATCATGTGTCCCATCCCTGTCCTTCTGCAGATTTGCTCCCTTCAGCCCAGCCTGCCTTGGTCTGGGCAGCTGCTGGGCCCTTCCCACTGGCACAGACTTTGCTGGCAGCACATACCCTGCCTCTGCGATCTTCTGCAGTTCAGTGCTACTGCATCTCTGGCAAACACCAGACTGGCACCTTAACAACAAAGGAACTAAACCCTGCTGCCCACAACAGGAAAAGAGAACCATTGTAGACAACTGGACTGAAGGCAAAAGTGTCTCAGCCACAACAGCAGGGTGCATGCAACACACATAAGAAACTATGTACAAAAAATAAACCCAAAATGGATTGATTAAGGACTTTTTGTTTGTTTGTTTTTTGGTTTTTTTTTTTGGTGGAGAATGTGGGCATGATTAAGGACTTAAATTAAGGACCTGACACCATAAAAATCCTTGAAGAGAACACATAGCAAGATTTTTCTAGATATGTCTCCTGAGGCAAAGGAAACAAAAGTAAAAATAAACTGTTGGGACTGCATCAAAATAAAGAGCTTCTGTACAGCAAAGAAAACAATAAAACTAAAAAGCAGTCTTTGGAACGGGAGAAGATATTTGCAAGTGACATCTGATAAAGGGTTAGTATCCAAAATATATAAAGAACTTCTAAAACTCAACATCCAAAAAAGAGGGGATCCCTGGGTGGCGCAGCGGTTTGGCGCCTGCCTTTGGCCCAGGGCGCGATCCTGGAGACCCGGGATCGAATCCCACGTCGGGCTCCCGGTGCATGGAGCCTGCTTCTCCCTCTGCCTGTGTCTCTGCCTCTCTCTCTCTCTCTCTCTGTGTGACTATCATAAATAAAAAAAAAATAAATTAAAAAAAAACATCCAAAAAAGAAATAATCCAATTTAAAAAAATGGGCAGAAGACATGAACAGACATTTCTCCAAAGAAGACATAACAGAAGGCTAATTACTATTAGCCAATATTCTGCCACACATGAAAAAATGTTCCACATTACTCATCATCAGGGAAATTCAAATCGAAGCTATAATGAGATATCACCTCATACGTGTCAGAATCACTAAAATAAAAAACATAAGCAACCAAAGGTGTTGGTGAGTATGTGCATAAAAGGGAACCCTTGTGCTATTTGGTAGAAATACAAACTGGTGCAGTCACAGTGGAAAACAGTATGGAAGTTCTCCAAAAAGTTAAAAATAGAACCACTGTATGATCCAGTAATCACACGACTGGATATTTACCCAAAGAATACAAAAACACTAATTGAAAAGGATATATGCATCCCTATGTTTATGGCAGCATTATTTACAGTAGGCAAATTATAGAAGCAGCAAGTGTCCAGCGATAAGATGAATGGATAAAGAATATGTGGCGCATATATACACACACACACAAATACACACTACAGTATTATTCCACCATAAAAAAAGAATGAAATCTCACCATTTGCAACATTGATGGAGCTAGAGAGTATAGTGCTAAGGATAATAAGTCAGAGAAAGACAAGTACTATGATTTCACTCGTGGAATTTGAGAAACAAAAAGAGGAACAAACTAAGAAATAGACTCTTAACTAGAGAGAATAGGTTAAGTTACTAGAAGGGAAATGGGGTGGAGGATGGGTGAAATAGATGATTGGGATTATTATTATTTTTTAAAAGATTTTATTTACTTATTCATGAAACACACAGAGGGAGAGAGGCAGAGACAGAGGCAGAGGGAGAAGCAGGCTCCATCAGGGAGCCTGATATGGGACTCGATCCCAGGGCTCCAGGATCACACCCTGAGCCAAAGGACACGCTTAACCACTGAGCCACTTAGGCGTACCCGGTGATGGGGATTAAAGAATACACTTATCATCATGAGCACTGAGTAATGTATAGAAGTGTTGGTGAATCACTATATTGTACATTTGAAACTAATATAACACTGTATGTTAACTATACTGAAATTAAAAAATTCCAAATTATGGTATATCATTACAGTGGAGTAAATTTGCAGTATACAGGAATGAACTTTGTTGTTGATACATAATTATACTGAACGTGATAAACCAGACCAAAAAAAAAAAAAGCACATACAGGAATGATTCCATTTATATAAAATTCTGGAAAAAACAAGCTAATTTATAGTGACAGAAAATAGATCAGTGTTTACCTGGAGTCCAAGGGAGGGGTGGGGCAAGAAGGAACATGAGTTGGGTACTACAAGGGTGCATGAGATACTTTTGGGGATAATGGACATGTTCATGTCTTGATGTTGTGATGATTGCATAGGTACATACATATGCCAAAACTCACCTAATTGTACCCTTTAAATGTGAGCTTTTATTATATGGTATATCTCAGTAAGACTATTAAACTTTACAAATTAGGAATGTTATTAATTCACATTTTTTGACATGTTGTAGTCCCTGTGTACATGTGTTATGTATTTATCTCAATTAATCCTTATAGTAACACTGTGAGGTGATTCTTATCTCCATTTTATAAATGTGGTTTCAGTTCCACTGATTTCTAGGATTGGAGTAGCTGGAAGATCAACGCAGCACATTTATACCTAGCATGTGCTGTGTGTGAAACTCTAGGTCCACAAATCTGGACTCTGGTTAAACAGTATGTATATATGTGTTTATGAGAGCATGAGTAGAGGGAGAGGGAGAGAATCTTTTTTTGTTTTGTTTTTAATTTAAATTCAGTTAACATATAATACTGGTTTCAGCGGTAGAGGTCAGTGATTCATCCGTCTTATATAACACCCACTGCTCATTATATCACTTGCCCTCCTTAATGCCCATCACCTAGTTACCCTGTTACCCCACTGCCCCTCCTCCAGTGACCCTGTTTGTTTCCTATGATTAGGAGTCTCTTGTGGTTTGTCTCCCCTTCTGATTTTGTCTTGTTTTATTTTTTGCTCTCTTCTTGGGAGAGAGAAAATCTCCAAGTTGAGACTCCCCACTGAACACAGAGCCCAACACAGAGCTTGATCCTAGGACCCTGAGATCATGACCTGAACTGAAATCGAGAGTTGGCTGCTTACCCAACTGGACCACTCGGGTGGAGGGGCTCTTATCTCCATTTTCTAAATGAGAACACTGAAGATGAGGCTAAATCATAATGTTCAGTCCTGGAGAGTAGAATAGTCCTAAAGTTTTAGAGAAAAATTACCCAAATACACCAAACCAGAATTGAAGGAGTCAGCATCCAAACCCCAGCTATTTTGATTTCAGAATATATGCTTTTTAAAATTATGCCAAATATTTTTTAATTGTATTAAAACACTCTTTGAAAAGATACATTAATATAGAACCACAGTGTGTAAAATCAGTAAGATTTTATTTTTTATTCTTTATTTATTTTTAAAATAAATTTATTTTTTATTGGTGTTCAATTTACCAACATACAGAATAACACCCAGTGCTCATCCCGTCAAGTGCCCCCCTCAGTACCCGTCACCCATTCACCCCCACTCCCCACCCGCCTCCCCTTCCACCACCCCTAGTTCGTTTCCCAGAGTTAGGAGTCTTTATGTTCTGTCTCCCTTTCTGATATTTCCCACACATTTCCTCTCCCTTCCCTTATATTCCCTTTCACTATTATTTATATTCCCCAAATGAATGAGAACATATAATGTTTGTCCTTCTCCAATTGACTTACTTCACTCAGCATAATACCCTCCATTTCCATCCACATTGAAGCAAATGGTGGCTGAGTAATATTCTATTGTATACATAAACCACATCTTCTTTATCCATTCATCTTTCGATGGACACCGAGGCTCCTTCCACAGTTTGGCTATTGTGGACATGGCTGCTAGAAACATCGGGGTGCAGGTGTCCTGGCATTTCATTGCATCTGAATCTTTGGGGTAAATCCCCAATAGTGCAATTGCTGGGTCGTAGGGCAGGTCTATTTTTAACTCTTTGAGGAACCTTCACACAGTCTTCCAGAGTGGCTGCACCAGTTCACATTCCCACCAACAGTGTAAGAGGGTTCCCTTTTCTCTGCATCCTCTCCAACATTTGTGGTTTCCTGCCTTGTTAATGTTCCCCATTCTCACTGGTGTGAGGTGGTATCTCATTATGGTTTTGATTTGTATTTCCCTGATGGCAAGTGATGCAGAGCATTTTCTCATGTGCATGTTGGCCATGTCTATGTCTTCCTCTGTGAGATTTCTCTTCATGTCTTTTGCCAATTTCATGATTGGATTGTTTGTTTCTTTGGTGTTGAGTTTAAGAAGTTCTTTATAGATCTTGGAAACTAGCCCTTTATCTGATACGTCATTTGCAAATATCTTCTCCCATTCTATAGGTTGTCTTTTAGTTTTGTTGACTGTATCCTTTGCTGTGCAAAAGCTTCTTATCTTGATGAAGTCCCAATAGTTCATTTTTGCTTTTGTTTCTTTTGCCTTCGTGGATGTATCTTGCAAGAAGTTACTGTGGCTGAGTTCAAAAAGGGTGTTGCCTGTGTTCTCCTCTAGGATTTTGATGGAATCTTGTCTCACATTTAGATCTTTCATCCATAAGATTTTTACTTATAAGCAAAACCACTATGGTTGAAACAGGGACCTTTGTTGAGCCTCCCTTGGCAACTTTTGAAGCAATTCCTATGGCATTCAAAAACTTTGGAGAAAGTAGTAAATACTAAATGAATACTTACTGACCTACTAATTCTTAGTCAGTTACTGTCCTTTATTTAATGAAAGATTACTGAGAGGTTGTAGTTGACCAGGATCCACAGGTTGGTTTAATCCTTTCTCTTTCACTACAGAGTTGAAAATGTAAAGAGAGGAAATTAAAAGAAGACTGTTCTAAAACTTAGTCTTTTTTTTTTTTTAAATCCTTTTTTTTTTTTAATTTTTATTTATTTATGATAGTCACACAGTGAGAGAGAGAGAGAGAGGCAGAGACACAGGCAGAGGGAGAAGCAGGCTCCAAGCACCGGGAGCCTGACGTGGGATTCGATCCCGGGTCTCCAGGATCGCGCCCTGGGCCAAAGGCAAGCGCCAAACCGCTGCGCCACCCAGGGATCCCCTAAAACTTAGTCTTACTGATGAGTGAAATTAATTGTAACTTTTTTTGAGAACACTCAGTTAATACTGACAAAGCCAGGACAAGAAATCAGATCTCCTGAATTTTGCTCATGATACTTTAAAAATTATTTCAGGTTAGTAATAAAATAAATTCAGAAAGTTTCCTTTAAGTTGTTGAAACCCTTGAAAAAATATATTGCAAAATGTACCACCATATTTTTATTTTTATTTATTTTTAAGATTTTATTTATTTATTCATGAAAGGCACACACACACACAGAGGCAGAGACACAGGCAGAGGGAGAAGCAGGCTCCATTCAGGGAGCCTGACGTGGGACTCAATCCCAGGACTCCAGGATCATGCCCTGGGCCGAAGGCAGGTGCCAAACCGCTGAGCCAGGGATTCCCACAACCATATTTTTAGATAATTATCACGTAGCTTGTTGTTTACGTGAAAAGGTCTGTCTGGCTCCCTTGTTTCGCAGTAGCTTAAGAGTGTACCAAAACAAATGTTTGGTATTATGAAAATCACACAACAAAGAAAAAGAGTTCTCTATGTGAATAATTTGACATTGATAATCTTATCTATGTAAGTCTTGTTGCATTGAGCAAAACCTTTCTTTGTCAATTAATATTTAACAGTATTATTTTATAGAAAAAGGAACCATAGCCCATGATTTTTGAAACTCAAGTCATACCAGATATATTTTTTTTAATATTTTATTTATTTATTCATGAGAGACACAGAGCGAGAGAGGCAGAGGGAGAAGCAGGCTCCATGCAGGGACCCCGATGTGGGACTTGATCCCGGGTCTCCACGATCACACTCTGAGCTGAAGGCGGCGCTAAACCGCTGAGCCACCCAGGCTGCCCCAGAGATATGTTTTTATGAAGCTCATTTTTCAAAGTGAACTTGTAGCATTAAAGTCAAACTAGTTTTGTTCTGTTTGTGAAAGTAATCAGTTTTCATGGTGACTTTAGTCTATGTGAGAAATATAAGGGAGGAATTTAGTACTAGATTAAATATTTGCTCAATGCACCTTAGAAATGGTATAATTTGGGTGAAAATAGAAGATGCCTAGCTATAGTTTTAATAGAGGTTTCTAAAGATTAATTAGTAGTCAGGAGTAGGTTCTTAAATATGGAAACATTTGCAGAGGACAAGGCATGTTTTCTATCTGTAAGTGGTATTATAATTCACTGTTACTCTGAGATTAGGAGAAGAGAAATAGTTTGTTTAAAATACATTAGAGTCATATAAATGTATACAGTACCAAAAGACTAATCTACAAATTGGACTCTTTCAGCAATAAATAAATAAATAAATAAATAAATAAATAAATAAATAAGGCAGTTTATAAAACGAGGAGTTGAGAAAAAGAGTAGAGGTGAGGTAACTGGCCCACTCTCATATTGCTACAGTTAGTTATAACTTGTTATAACTCAGACTTGTTCCAGTTCTGAATACAAGATTTGTTATGTATCACATCAGGCTTCCTTTTAGTTGATTGATCACTTCAGACTTGGATCCCTATAAAAGTTTTTTCTTCTGAAGCAAATCAACATTCAGGCCACTGGCTCCTGGCATCATCAGGCCTCTCTGGCTCTCCTACTTATGAGTTATGTAGTAAAGTCACTTCTGAGTGAAGTTAAGAAGTAAACTTCTCTAAACCTCAAGTTATTAATGTGAAAAATGACACTATCATGAGGTTGTTGTAAGAATGAGATATAAAAGATATCCAGCTGAAGGGCACTCAGTATAAGGGAGCTCTTAACTTTTTTTTTTTTTTTTACCTTATCAAGTGCTCCATTTATCCCTTTTGTAAGGATGTACTATCCCATTAAGATACATGGCCTTCTGAAAAAAATGTTGGATAGATCAGATAACATGGTTTTATAATTCCTTTAGAGTCCCAGTATTTGGTATATTTTACTTTGTATCAGAACCACCCAATAAGCTTATTTAAAAACCGGATTATAATCCTTTGGCCAAGAGACTATATGTGGAATGGAGCTTAGAAATATGCATTTTGACAAGTAGCACATTCTTGAAACTCAGAGTAGTGGTTTTCAGCAAAACAGCCTATTTGGAGGACTTGGCTATAGTCATTGTATTTTCTTTTTTTTTTTTTAACTCATTGTATTTTCTTAAATTAAGTATTCTGATTTTTTTTTATCCTATTCAAAGAAATTGTTAGCTGAAGGTGGGAAAAGTTTAGTAAATTTGGTCATAGATATGAGGAAGCTAAATTGAGGCTGATCTTAAGGTAGAATAAATCTGCTTAAAAAAGAATAGAGCTGCCTTGAGACTCAGGGTAGAATATGGTTGATGGGCAGCATGCCAATCCTCTAGCAAAGGCTTGAGTTTTATTCTGCTTCTGAGTGGCCATCTATCATCCAGTGCTCCCTCTAGCCTGCTTTTGCTAATGTGCTTCTTTGCCTCTTTATTTTTTTTTTTATTTTTGAAATTTTTTTTTTACTTGACCCATCTCCTTTTATTCTTGGTTACAAGTCTGTCAGAACATTTTCACCAATTGGTGTTGGCTAACAATGGGGATGTCAGATGATTCTAGAGCTAGGTCCACATTTGTGGTGTTATAGACTGTCTTTCTAGGGTCACCTCTTTAAGCCTGGTGAGGGATTACTTCATTAAGAGGTGCCTAACGACTTCAGCTGCACATCAGCTAGGCACTCTTTCCCGTCCAGAGTTCCCAGTCCGCTTGGGGCACACCTTTCCATCTGTGCCACCTGCTCAGCATCCAGAGAGCCTTTTCGTGGATGAGCATCTGTCTTTGCCTGTAACTCCTGCCTGTCATAACCTGTGAGGAATTTCTAGGTGCTTAGCAATTAGGAGAGCATATAATATAAGCAGCCTGAATGCCAGGGGCACCTGGGTGGCTCAGTCAGTTAAGTGTCTGCCTCTGGCTTGGCTCTTGATCCCAGGGTTCTGGGATCAGGCCCTACATTGGGCCCCTGCTTGTGCTCTCTGGCTCTCTCTCTTTCTGTCGAATAAATAAGTAAAACATCTTTTAACAAAAACTCTTGGGGTTCCTGGGTAGCTCAGTCAGTTTAGCATCTGCCTTCGGCTCAGGTCATGAACCTGAAGTCCCAGTATTGAGCCCCACATTGGGCTCCCAGCTTGGAAGGGAGTCTGCTTCTCCCTCTACCCCTCATCTTGTTTATGTTCTCTCTTTCTCAAATAAATAAATAAAAATCTTAAAAAAAAAAAACCTTTCCCCTATAACATCTTTTTCTTCTGTATCTATAAGATGAAAAAGAAACAGTGCTAGACTGCTAGACTAAGTTCTGGCTCTGCTCTTTATTAGCTGTGTGACCCCAGGAAAGTTCTTTAATCTCTATAAATTTCAAGTATTTTATTTGTAAGATGAAAAGAAAAATAACAATGCAAGTGTTTATTATGTTAGTCCCTTTCTGTTATTTCTGCCTTGCCTTTCCCCCTCTCTTTCCTTTTCTATATACCTCTTAACCTCTTCCCAACCTATAGATGTGGGTCATAGCCATCAGTTTAAGCCTGACATGTCGTATATCACACCTTGATTTGTAGGGAAATAAAAGAACTTTATGTTTGGAAGAAATCTTGGAAGTTGTCTATACCAACTCCATCAGCATCTCTGCTACTACTGTATTTTATGCTTCATAAGAGTAGAAATTGTTTCTGTCTTCTTTACAGTTATATTCCCATGGTCCATGGCACAGATTAGGCAGTCAGTATTGTAATTTAAGTGAATGAATGGATGAATGAAAAAATGAACCTTATATGATTCAAAAATCTTTATACTTGGATCCCCTTCAACTATTAGACACTGAGATCAATGTCAGGGATTATACCTTACTCATTACTATATTTTTAATACTTTCCATAGGATCTTGAATGCAAATGAATGATTAAAATGAATAAAATAATAGGTGGTCATATTTTCTTTAATATCTCCAATGACAGGGAGCTTTTTAATCTTTAAAGGTAATCAAATAAAAGGCAACCATTACATTCATTTAGTCGACATTTCAAATGGTGATATAGTGATCCATGAATGTCTGAGTGAAATATTATGAGGTTTATCCATTGTCTTCTTATAATTTCAAGACTCCCAATCCTGTCCTTGTACCTCAGAGTTGATCATGGTAAGTTCCACAGGTTATGTAGAAGACAACCTAAAGTAAATAAAAAGTGTAGTAATTGATCATAAACCAAAAACTGAATAGGCCAACAGTCATCTGCCACAGAAGTGAGATCCTTGATTATACTGTGGCATTAAGGTTCAGAGTCAAGAGCTGCCACTAGACCTAGAATTATGATGATTATTTAAAAATTTAGAGAATGCTTGGGGTGCCTGGCTGACTCAGTCATGAGGTCTTGGGGTCATGAGTTCAGTCCCATATTGGGTGTAAGGCTTAAATATTTTAGAAATTGCCTAATAATGATATAAAGCAGAAGACATCTCTCACTTTTATGGCCTTAGTATCTAAATTGGGACTTAGAATAGAAAGATGAGAGATTGTAGGAAGAGTGGAACTAAAATAAATAGCACCTATAAAACTTGATTGCTTTTATTTGCTAAATACCTCCCCACAGTAGGACTGTGCCCTCCTTAAAGGCTGGACTGGCCAAGTGCCAGGCACAGCATAAGCATGTAATGGATGTGTAGATGATTAAACAAACCACGTTGATAAGATGATGAATTAAACAAGGCACTCTGCAGTTCTTATTCTTGATTGTGTCTTACCAAGCCTCAAGTACTGTGATACAATTGCTGTGATAAGGAATACTTTGCCTCAATTAATAACTGTAACAACAACAACAATAGCTAACATTTCTGTAATGCTTACTATATGCCAGGTCCTCCTCTAAGTGGTTTTATATGCATTAAAACCATTTTAATACTTATTACAAATCTTTGAGGTAGTTATTATTTATCCCTGTTTTACAAGTGAAAAAACTGAAGCAAGAGAAGCATAAATAATTTGCTTAGGTTCTCATAGCCAGCAAGTAGCATGGCTCGAATACAATTGAGGCTTCCTGATTCCAGAGTCTGTCCCTTAAACACCCTTTACTATATATACTTCCCTCCATTTGTGCTGTTTTGTCTATCCAGCATACTTTCCCTTACCTCTTTTAGTAATGCTATCCTTTGTTCTTTTTTTTTTTTTTGCAAATACAATGGTTTATTTATTTTTTTTTAATTATAAATTAATTTTTATTGGTGTTCAATTTACCAACATACAGAATAACACCCAGTGCTCATCCCGTCAAGTGTCCCCCTCCGTGCCCGTCACCCATTCACCCCCACCCCCCGCCCTCCTCCCCTTCCACCACCCCTAGTTCATTTCCCAGAGTTAGAAGTCTTTATGTTCTGTGTCCCTTTCTGATATCTCCCACACATTTCTTCTCCCTTCCCTTATATTCCCCTTCACTATTATTCATATTCCCCAAATGAGTGAGAACATACACTGTTTGTCTTTCTCCGATTGACTTACTTCACTCAGCATAATACCCTCCAGTTCCATCCACGTTGAAGCAAATGGTGGGTATTTGTTGTTTCTAATGGCTGAGTAATATTCCATTGTATACATAAACCACATCTTCTTTATCCATTCATCTTTCGATGGGCACCGAGGCTCCTTCCACAGTTTGGCTATTGTGGACATGGCTGCTAGAAACATCGGGGTGCAGGTGCCCCGGCGTTTCATTGCATCTGAATCTTCGGGGTAAATCCCTAACAGTGCAATTGCTGGGTCGTAGGGCAGGTCTATTTTTAATTCTTTGAGGAACCTCCACACAGTTTTCCAGAGTGGCTGCACCAGTTCACATTCCCACCAACAGTGTAAGAGGGTTCCCTTTTCTCCACATCCTCTCCAACATTTGTTGTTTCCTGCCTTATTAATTTTCCCCATTCTCACTGGTGTGAGGTGGTATCTCATTGTGGTTTTGATTTGTATTTCCCTGATGGCAAGTGATGCAGAGCATTTTCTCATGTGCATGTTGGCCATGTCTATGTCTTCCTCTGTGAGATTTCTCTTCATGTCTTTTGCCCATTTCATGATTGGATTGTTTGTTTCTTTGGTGTTAAGTTTAAGAAGTTCTTTATAGATTTTGGAAACTAGCCCTTTATCTGATATGTTATTTGCAAATATCTTCTCCCATTCTGTAGGTTGTCTTTGAGTTTTGTTGACTGTATCCTTTGCTGTGCAAAAGCTTCTTATCTTGATGAAGTCCCAATAGTTCATTTTTGCTTTTGTTTCTTTTGTTTTCGTGGATGTATCTTGCAAGAAGTTACTGTGGCCAAGTTCAAAAAGGGTGTTGCCTGTGTTCTCCTCTAGGATTTTGATGGAGTCTTGTCTCACATTTAAATCTTTCATCCATTTTGAGTTTATCTTTGTGTATGGTGCAAGAGAGTGGTCTAGTTTCATTCTTCTGCATGTGGATGACCAATTTTCCCAGCACCATTTATTGAAGAGACTGTCTTTCTTCCAGTGGATCGTCTTTCCTCCTTTGTCGAATATTAGTTGACCATAAAGTTCAGGGTCCATTTCTGGATTCTCTATTCTGTTCCATTGGTCTATGTGTCTGTTTTTGTGCCAGTACCACACTGTCTTGATGACCACAGCTTTGTAGTACAACCTGAAATCTGGCATTGTGATGCCCCCAGCTATGGTTTTCTTTTTTAAAATTCCCCTGGCTATTCGGGGTGCTATCCTTTGTTCTTGTGAGGAAATCATTTAATGTGGTTCAGATAGGGTTGACCACTTCTCTTCTTAACTCTATATGAAAGTACATGAAAGGCCTGGCTGACTGGGATGATTGATTCAGGATTCAATCAAATGCATGTGCTTTTGACTGGTGATATTAGTCATAAGGGTTCCATGAGCCTAAAGTAAACAATAGCAATCATTTCACATTTATTTTTTTTATAAATTTTTATTTATTTATGATAGTCACACACACACACACACACACAGAGAGAGAGGCATCGACACAGGCAGAGGGAGAAGCAGGCACCATGCACCGGGAGCCCGATGTGGGATTCGATCCCGGGTCTCCAGGATCGCGCCCTGGGCCAAAGGCAGGCGCCAAACCGCTGCGCCACCCAGGGATCCCTCATTTCACATTTAATAAGTATTAACTGAGTGCCAAACATTTTAGGCACATAAGACACATTAATGAATAAAGCAAAGATCCTGGTCACCTGGGTGGTTCAGTCGGTTAGGTGTCTGCCTTCAGCTCAGGTCATGATCCCAGGGTTCTGGGATTGAGTCCCATGTTGGCTTCTGCTCCATGGGGAATCTGCTTCTCCCTCTACCTCAGCCCCCTGCCCCCACTCATGTGCATGCTCTCTCTTTCTCATGCTCTCTCAAATAAAATCTTAAAAAAAAAAAAAAGCAAAGATCCCTGCCCTTGTGGTAGCTTACACTGTAGCAAAAGAAAAGAATGATAAATACAATAAGCAAATACATTACATACCGTGTTGGTAAGTGCTATAGAAAAAGGGAATGGGAGAGTATGGTTTGAAGGAATTTATAACGCAGGAATGGCAGTAGAAAAAAGAGTTTCAGTATTTAATGGGACTAATTGGGGAGACACATGTTGGAAGGTAACATCTGAGAAAAATTAAATGAGAGAAGAGTGTACCCAGGAGATATTTGGAAGGAACACCTAGACCAAAGGCTTTATGGTAGGACTGTGCCTAGTATGTTTGAAGAGCAGCAAAAACTGTAAGAGGCAGGGTAATAAGTCAGAGAAGTAAATGAGAACCAGTTCATAGCCTATGTAGGCCATTGTAAGACTCTCAGCTTTGGGGATCCCTGGGTGGCGCAGCGGTTTGGCGCCTGCCTTTGGCCCAGAGCGTGATCCTGGAGACCCGGGATCGAATCCCACATCGGGCTCCTGGTGCATGGAGCCTGCTTCTGTCTCTGCCTCTCTCTCTCTCTCTCTCTCTCTCTCTGACTATCATAAAAAAACAAAATAATAATAAGACTCTCAGCTTTGAATGAAATGGGAAACCACTGGAAATATCTGAGTAGAGGAGTCTCAGTATCTGAGAGATTTTTAAAAGATCACTCTGACTGCTATGTGGAGGATAGATTGAAGGAGTGGAAAGTAGAGCAGGTACACCTGTTAAGAGGCTAGTGAAATAATCTATGTTTGGACCAGATTGAAATAGTGGAAATGTTGAGAAATTGTTTTGGAAGTATTATATAAGTAGGGCAAGTATAATTTCCTGATGGATTGAATATAGAATATAGAATCAAGGATGCCTGCAAAGTTTTGGGTCTGAGCAATTGAAAGGATGATGTTTGCCATCAATTGAAGTGGGGAAGCTACAAGTGAAACAGGCTTTGGACTTGTTAAATTTGTGATGTTTAACAAGACCTCTGAGTGTTTATGTAGACCTCCAAGTAGGGAGTTGGATGTCTGAGTCTGGTTTTGGGGAGAGAAATCTTTATCTGAGATCTAAAAGCAAAGGCACTCATTGAAGTAACAAAGGGAGTTAAGTAGAAGTTGAGAAAAGGATTGAGCCTTGGGGCATTCCGACATTGAGAACTGGAGAGAGGAGGAGGAAGCAGCAAAGAAGACTCAGAAGCGGGGGAGTCCAATAAGATAAAATGAAAAGCAAGACAGTATGTTGTCCTGGAAGCCAATGAAGAAAGTATCAAAGATGCGGGAGTTATTAATTGTGTCAAAAGGAAGATAAGGACTCAGAAATGTTGATTGAATTTAGCCATATGGAGGTCACTGGTCACTTGGATGAAATCATTTTCACTGGAAAGGCAGGGGCACCTGGTTAGAATGGGTTCAGAAAGAATGGCAAGAAACAAATTACAAACTATGAATGATTCTAGTCTTGCCCTAAAGGGAACAAAGAAATAAGATGATGGGGCAGGAAAAGTGAAGTCAATAGGAGATGCTTTTGTTTTTATTTATTTTGGGGCTTTTGTTTTATATTGTTTTAGTGCTTTTGTTTTCAAAGATGAGAAAAATTATATCATGTTTTTATGTTGGTAGGAATGACTCATGTTTGCTATTGTGAAGGCAAAGTTAAGGCAGATTTTCCGTAACATTACTTGAATCACTGCATCCAGCCATGTCTAAATTTGGAGTCACCCACTTGAATTTCCTGATTAAATGAGGTGACATTCCCTTTTTTGTTAAATAATTTAAGTCAAATGCCACTTTCAGTGAAGAATCCTAAACTAATTTTTCTTCCTGTCTTCAAGATGGTCTTCATATTTTTATTATTTTTAATTTGTTTTTATTGAAGTTTGATTTGCCAACATACAGTATAACACCCAGTCCTCAAGTTCCCTCCTCAGTGCCCATCACCCAGTAACCCCAACCCCCTGCCCACCTCCCTTTTCATATTTTTTTAAGATTTTATTTATTTATTCATAAGAGAGAGAGAGAGAGGCAGAGACACAGGCAGAGGGAGAAGCAGGCTCCATGCAGGGATCCCAATGTGGGACTCGATCCCAGGAATCCAGGATCACGCCCTGGGCTAAAGGCAGGCTCTAAACCACTGAGCCACCCAGGGATCCTCTATTTTTTTTAAGATTTTATTTACTTATTAACGATAGACATAGAGAGAGAGAGAGGCAGAGATACAGGCAGAGGGAGAAGCAGGCTCCATGCCAGGAGCCTGACGCGGGACTCGATCCCGGGACTCCAGGATCGTGCCCTGGGCCAAAGGCAGGCGCCAAACCGTTGAGCCACCCAGGGATCCCCAGGATCTCCTATTTTTAAAGTTAACTTTCCTAGGGTACCTAGGTGGCTCAGTTGATTGAACATCCAACTCTTTGTTTCAGCTCAGGCTATGATCAGGGTTGTGAGATCCAGCCCCACATCAGGCTCCATGCTCAGCCCAGAGTCTGCTTGTCCCTCTCTGTTCCCTCTGCCCCTTCCTCACCTCTCTAAAATAAATAAAATCTCAAAAAAATAAAGTTAACTTTCCCTGGGTTTCTAATATAAATTATGATTATATTATCATTTATTATTATACATTATTGTATACTTATATACATGCACTAGTTTTCCTGTAAATAAATAATAATTTGCAATTTTACAAATTAAAAATGAAATTATAATAGGGAAACCTGGAAAATTAGCTAGCTATCCTTTTAGTTAAAACATGCTCTTTTATCATGGTTTTATTTTATATAACTCAGTATTTTATTACAAAGAAAACCATTCATTTAACCACTTCTAGACCAAGAAATAGAATATTGCCACCACCCTTTAACACTGATTCATGCTGCATCGCACTGTGTCCACCTTCCTTACAAATATAAGAACTGCACTGATTTGATGGTAATCAGTTTCTTGCTTTTCTTTATTGTTCCACTTAAGCATGTATCTCTAAATACTATGATTTAAAGTTGGATATTTTTAAACTTTATATAAATGTAATCATATACTAAGTATACTTTTACTTATTCAACATTGCATTTATGACATCCATCTATGTTGTTAAATGTTGTAATACTGTTGTAATACTGTAGTATAATCCACACTTACATGATATAGAACATTTTCGTGTCTCCAAAAATTTACTTCATGTGGCTCCTTGTAGCAATCCCCAACCTACTAAGAGATAACCACTCTTAATATTTTCTACCATAGATTAGTTTTCCTGTTCTAGAGCATCATATAAATGAGATTATATATAGTGTATTATCTGTTTGTGCTGGACATTATGGTTATGAGATTCATTGTATTATAGTATGTATCAGTAGTTCATTCCTTTTTAATACTTAAGTAGTATTTGATTGTATGAATATATCACAATTTGTCCACTCTTCTTTGAATAATATTTGAATTTTGTCAATTTTTTTTGCTATTGTGATTGTAGCTACTATAAATATTCTTATATAAGACTGTGTTCTGTGGGCTTTTTTCTTTTTTTCATTTCTCTCAGCTAACTACCTGAGGTTGAATGGTTGTGTCAAAGTGTACCTTTATGTAAATGATTATATAATTTTGGAATTCATCAGCTTATTTATGGCAATTCTCCCTAGCAGTATATGAAAGTTCAGTTTGCTCCACTTCTTGGCCAACTTATGATGGTGTCATTGTTCTTCATTTTAACCATTTTAGTGCATGTGTAAAGGTATCTCATTATGGTTTTAGTTTACATTTTTGTAATGATGAAAGAGTTGAGTTGAGCATTTTTTCATGTATTCATTAATCAGTTGTACATCTTCCTTTATGAAGTATGTTCGATTTGGGGTTTTTTTCCCATTTAAAAAAATTGGTTTTGTGGGTTTGAAAATTTTTTTATTTTAATGTTTTTTATTTTATTTAAATTCAAGTCAGTTAATAAATAGTATATATTTTTTTAAGATTTTATTTATTTGTGTGTGTGAGAGAGAGAGAGAGAGAGAGAGGCAGAGACACAGGCAGAGGAAGAAGCAGGCTCCATGCAGGGGGCCTGATGCAGGACTCGATCCCGGGACTCCATGATCACACCCTTGGCCAAAGGCAGGCACTAAACCGCTGAGCCACCCAGGGATCCCCCAAATACTATATTATTAATTTAGGGGTCAAATTTAGTTTTTTACCAGTTGCATGTAATACCCAGTACTAATTATGTCAGGTGCCCTCCTTATTGCCCGTTACTTCATTACCATATCCCCCTACCCACCTCCCCTCCAGTAACTCTCAGTTGGTTCTCATTAAGAATCTCTTATGGTTTGTCTTACTCTCTATTTTTATCCAACTTATTTTTCCTTCCCTTCCCCTGTGTTCATCAATTTCGTTTCTTAAATTCCACATATGATTGAAATTATATGGTATTTGTCTTTCTCTGACTGACTTATTTCGCTTGGCATAATATACTCTAGTTCCATCCACATCATTGCAAATGGCAAGATTTCATTACTTTTGATGATTAATATTCCATTTTATATACAAATAATATTCCATTTTTTATATATAAATTACATATTTATATATTTATATATTAATATTTAATAAGTTATATGTTTACATATTATGTAAATATAAATAATATTCCATAAATATATATTATGGAATGTGATATCTATCTATATATATATCACATCTTCTTTATCCATTCATCCTCGATGGACATCTGGGCTCTTTCCATAGTTTGACTGTTGTGGACATTGCTGCTGTAAACATTGGGGTGCATGTACCCCTTCAAATCACTATTTTTGTATCCTTTGCATAAATACCTCGTAGGACGATTGCTGGGTTGTAGAGTAGTTCTGTTTTTCTATTTTTAACTTTGGAAGAACCTCCATGCTGTTTTCCAGAATGGCTGCAACCAGTTTGCATTCCCACCAACAGTGTAAGAGGGTTCTCCTTTCTCCACATCCTCAGAAACATTTGTTGTTTCCTGAGGTGTTAATTTGAGCCATTCTGACTGGTGTGAGGTAGTATCTCTTTGTGGTTCTGATTTGTATTTCCATGATGATGAGTGATGTTGAGCATTTTTTCATGTGTCTATTAGCCATTTGTATGTCTTCTTTGGAGAAATGTCTATTCATGACTTCTGCCCATTTCTTAACGGGATTATTTATTTCTTGGGTATTGAGTTTGATAAGCACTTTATAGATTTTGGATACTAGCCCTTTATCTGATATGTCATTCGCAACTATCTTCTCCCATTCTGTTAGTTGTTGCCTTTTAGTTATGCTGATTGTTTCCTTTGCTGTGCAAATGCTTTTTATCTTGATGAAGTTCCATTATTCATTTTTGCTTTTGTTTCCCTTGCCTCTGGAGACGTGTCTAGTAAGAAGTTGCTGTGGCCAGGGTTAAAGAGGCTGCTGCCTGTATTTTCTTCTCAGATTTTGTTAGTTTCCTGTCTCACATTTAGGTCTTTTATCCATTTTTAGTCTATTTTTTCTGTATGGTGTGAGGAAATGGTCCAGTTTCATTCTTCTGCATGTGGCTGTCCAGTGTTCCCAACACCATTTGTTGAAGAGACAGTCTTTTCCATTGGATATTCTTTCCTGCTGTGTCGAAGATTAGTTGACCATAGAATTGAGGATCCATTTCTGGGTTCTGTTCTTCTGATCTATGTGTCTATTTTGTACCAGTACCATACTGTCTTTAAAAAAAAAAAAAAGATTTATTTATTTATTCATGATAGAGAGAGAGAGAGAGACCCCGGACCCTAGGATCACACCCTGGGCCAAAGGCAGGCACTGAACCGCTGAGCCACCCAGGGATCCCCAGTACCATACTGTCTTAATGATTACAGCTTTGTAATACAGTTTGAAGTCTGGAATTGTGATGCCTCCAGCTTTGGCTTTCCTTTTCTTTTTTCTTTCTCTCTCTCTCTCTTTTTTTTTATTGGAGTTCAGTTTGCCAACATATAGCATATCACCCAGTGGTCATCCCGCCAAGTGCCCCCCTCAGTGCCCATCACCCAGTCACCCCAACCCCTCCCCACCTCCCTTTCCACCACCCCTTGTTCATTTCCCAGAGTTAGGAGTCTGTCATGTTCTGTCACCCTCACTGATATTTCCCACTCATTTTCTCTCCTTTCCCCTTTATTCCCTTTAACTATTTTTTATATTCCCCAAATGAATGAGACCATACAACGTTTGTCCTTCTCCAATTGACTTACTTCACTCAGCATATTACCCTCCAGTTCTAACCACGTTGAAGCAAATGGTGGGTATTTGTTGTTTCTAATGGCTGAGTAATATTCCATTGTATACATACATCTTCTTTATCCATTCATCTTTTGATGGACACTGAGGCTTCTTCCACAGTTTGGCTCTTGTTGTCATTGCTGCTATAAACATCGGGTGCAGGTGTCCTGGCGTTTCACTGCATCTGTATCTTTTGGGTAAATCCCCAGCAGTGCAATTGCTGGGTCATAGGGCAGTTCTATTTTTAACCCTTTGAGGAACCTCTACACAGTTTTCCAGAGTGGCTGTACCAGTTCACATTCCCACCAACAGTGCAAGAGGGTTCCCCTTTCTCCACATCCTCCATTTGTTGTTTCCTGTCTTGTTAATTTTCACCATTCTCACTGGTGTGAGATTGGTGTGTGGTTTTGATTTGTATTTCCCTGATGGCAAGTGATGCAGAGCATTTTCTCATGTGTTTGTTGGCCATGTCTGTCTTCCTCTGAGAAATTTCTGTTCATGTTTTTTGCACATTTCATGATTGGATTTTTTTGCTTCTTTGCTGTTGAGTTTAATAAGTTCTTTATAGATCTTGGATACTAGCTCTTTATCGGATATGTCATTTGCAAATATCTTCTCCCATTCTATAGGTTGTCTTTTAGTTTTGTTGACTGTTTCTTTTGCTGTGCAGCAGCTTTTTATCTCGATTAAGTCCCAATAATTCATTTTTGCTTTTGTTTCTCTTGCCGTCATAGATGTATCTTGCAAGAAGTTGCTGTGGCCAAGTTCAAAAAGGGTGTTGCCTGTGTTCTCCTCTAGGATTTGGATGGATTCTTGTCTCACATTTAGGTCTTTCATCCATTTTGAGTTTATCTTTGTGTATGATGTAGTTTCATTCTTTTGCACGTGGCTGTCCGATTTTCCCAGCATCATTTATTGAAGAGACTGCTCTTTTTCCAGTGGATAGTCTTTCCTGCTTTGTCGAATATTAGTTGACCATAGAGTTGAGGGCCCATTTCTGGATAGAAATGGATAGGGCCCATTTCAGAATAGAGATTCTGTTCCATTGCTCTGTGTGTCTGTTTTTGTGCCAGTACCACACTGTCTTGATGATCACAGCTTTGTAGTACAATCTGAAATCTGGCATTGTGATGCCCCCCGCTCTGGTTTTCTTTTTCAATATTCCCCTGGCTATTCGGGGTCTTTCTGATTCCACACAAATCTCAAGATGATTTGTTCCAACTGTCTGAAGGAAGTCCATGGTATTTTGATAGGGATTACATTAAATGTGTAAATTGCCCTGGGTAGCATTGACATTTTCACAATATTAATTCTTACAATCCATGAGTATGGAATATTTTTCCATCTCTTTGTGTCTTCCTCAATTTCTTTTAGAAGTGTTCTATAGTTTTTAGGGTATAGATCCTTTACCTCTTTGGTTAGGTATATTCCTAGGTATCTTATACTTTTGGGTGCAATTGTAAATGGGATTATCTCCTTAATTTCTCTTTCTTCAGTCTCATTGTTAGTGTATAGAAATGCCACTGATTTCTGGGCATTGTGTTTGTATCCTGCCACACTGCCGAATTGCTGTATGAGTTCTAGCAATCTTGGGGTGGAGTCTTCTGGGTTTTCTATGTACAGTATCATGTCATCTGCAAAGAGGAAGACTTTGACTTCTTCTTTGCCAATTTGAATGCCTTTTATTTCTTTTTGTTACCTGATTGCTGAGGCTAGGACTTCTACTATGTTGAAGAGCAGTGGTGAGAGTGGACATCCCTGTCATGTTCCTGATCTTAGGGGAAAGGCTCCCAGTGTTTCCCCTTTGAGAGTGATATTTGCTGTGGGCTTTTTGTGGATGGCTTTTAAGATGCTGAGATAGGGGATCCCTGGGTGGCGCAGCGGTTTGGCGCCTGCCTTTGGCCCAGGGCGCGATCCTGGAGACCCGGGATCAAGTCCCACATCGGGCTCCCGGTGCATGGAGCCTGCTTCTGCCTCTGCCTATGTCTCTGCCTCTCTCTCTCTCTGTAACTATCATAAATAAATAAAAATTAAAAAAAAAAGAGTTTCTTTAAAGATGCTGAGATAGATGTTCCCTCTATCCCTACACTCTGAAGAGTTTTGATCAGGAATGGATGCTGTATTTTGTCAAATGCTTTCTCTGCATCTATTGAGAGATCATATGGTTCTGGCTTTTCTCTTGTTGATATGATCAATCACATTGATTGCTTTATTAGTGTTGAAACAGCCTTGCATCCTGGGGATAAATCCCACTTGGTCATGGTGAGTAATCTTCTTAATGTACTGTTGGATCCTATTGGCTAGTATCTTGTTGAGAATTTTTGCATCTGTGTTCATCAGGGATATTGGTCTATAATTCTCCTTTTTGGTGGGGTCTTTGTCTGGTTTTGGAATTAAGGTGATGCTGGCCTCATAGAACAAGTTTGGAAGTATTCCATTTCTTTCTTTCAGAACAGCTTTAGTAGACTAGGCATTGTTTCTTCTTTAAACGTTTGATAGAATTCCCCTGGGAAGCCATCTGGCCCTGGACTTTTGTGTCTTGGGAGGTTTTTGATGACTGCTTCAGTTTCCTCCCTGGTTATCAGCCTGTTCAGGTTTTCTATTTCTTCCTGTTCCAGTTTTGGTAGTTTGTGGTTTTCCAGAAATGCATCCATTTCTTCTAGACTGCCTAATTTATTGGCGTATAGCTGCTCATTGGCTTTCTTTTTCAACCCTGGTTTGGCTATTTGGGGTCTTTTGTGGTTCCATACAAATTTTAGGATTGTTTGTTCTAGCTCTCTGAAAAATGCTGGGGGATTTTTCCCAGCACTGAATGTGTAGATTGTTTTGGGTAGTATAAACAGTTTAACAATATTTGTTCTTCCAAACCATGAGCATGGAATGTTTTTCCATTTCTTTGTGTCTTTGTCAACTGCTTTCCTAAGTGTTCCATAGTTTTCAAAATACAGATCTTTTACCTCTTTGGTTAGGTTTTTCTCCCCAAAAGAAAAGTCAGGAAGATATCACACACAACCAGGAACCTGTTCAAAGTACATGTAAGCAATATATATGAACAAGAATTTAGATCAACAATTATAAGACTACTAGCTGGACTTGGAAAAAAAAGAACATAGAAGACAGCAGAGAAACACTTGCTTCAGAAATAAAAGACCTAAAAACTAGCCAGGGACAGCTGAAATAAAAAATGCTATAACTGAGATGCAAAACAGACTGGATATAATCACTATGAGGGTTGAAGAAGCAGAGAAGAGGATAGGTGATATAGAAGATAAAATTATGGAAAATAACAAAGCTGAAAAAGAGGGAAAGAAAACTATTAGATCATGAAGCAAGTCCATAAGCAAAATAATATCCATATCATAGGAGTCCCAGAAAAGTAAAAGTAGGAAAAGGGGGCCGAAAGTTTATTTGAACAAATTATAGCTGAGAAATTCACTAATCTGGGGAAGGAAACAGGCATTCAAGAGCAAGAGGCAGAGAACTCGCCTCAAAATCAACAAAAAAAATAGGTCAACACCAGAATGCATCATAGTGAAACTTGCAGAATGCAAAGATAAAGAATCCTGGGGGTGCCTAGGTGGCTCAGTTGGGTAGGCGCCTGCCTTCAGCTCAGTTCATAATCCCAGCCAGGGTCCTAGGATCAAGCCCCATATCAGGCTCCCTGCTCAGTAGGGAGTCTGCTTCTCCCTCTTCCCCACCTTCCCCTCAACTCATGCTCTCTCTCTCTCTCTCTCTCTCTCACTCTCCCTTGCTCTCTATCTCAAATAAATAAATAAAATCTTTAAAAATATATAGAATCTGGTAGCCCAGGTGACCCAGTGGTTTAGCGCTGCCTTCAGCCCAGGGTCTAATCCTGGAGACCTGGGATCGAGTCCCACGTCAGGCTCCCTGCATGGAGCCTGCTTCTCCCTCTACCTGTGTCTCTGCCTCTCTCTCTTTCTCTCTCTGTGTCTCTCATGAATAAATAAATAACATCTTAAAAAAAATAGAATCCTGAAAGCAGCCATGAGAAAAAGTCCTTAATCTACAAGGGTAGACACATAAGGCTGGCAGCAAACCTGTCCACAGAGACCTGGCAGATGAGAAAGGACTGGCATAATATATTCAGTGTGTCAAATAAGAAAAATATGCAGCCAAGAATACTGCATTCAGCAGTGCTTTCTTTTTTTTTTTAAATTTATTTATTTATGATAGTCACACAGAGAGAGAGAGAGAGAAGCAGAGACATAGGCAGAGGGAGAAGCAGGCTCCATGCACCGGGAGCCCAATATGGGATTCGATCCCGGGTCTCCAGGATTGCGCCCTGAGCCAAAGGCAGGCGCCAAACCGCTGCGCCACCCAGGGATCCCTCAGCAGTGCTTTCATTTAGAATAGAAGGAGAGATAGAGTCTCCAAGACAAACATAAAACTCAAGGATTTTGTCAACACTAAACCAGCCTTGCAAGAAATATTAAAGGGGACCCTTTGAGTGGAAAGAGAGAACAAAAGTAACAATGACTAGAAAGGAACAGAGACAATCTACAGGAACAGAGACTTTATAGGTAATAAAATGGCACTAAATTCATATCTTTCAGTAATTACTCTGAATGTAAATGGACTAAATACTCCCATCAAAAGACATAGGGTATCAGAATGGATTAAAAACAAGACCCATTAATATGTTGGTTGTAAGAGACTCATTTTAGACTCAAAGACATTTCCAGATTGAAAGTGAGGGGTTGGAGGGACGCCTGGGTGGCTCAGCGGTTGAGCGCCTGCCTTCGGCTCAGGTCTTGATCCCAGGATCCCGGATCGAGTCCCACATCAGGCTCCCTGCAAGGAGCCTGCTTCTCCCTCTCCTATGTCTCTGCTTCTCTCTCTCAGTCTGTGTCTCTCATGAATAAAAAAATAAATCTTAAAAAAAAAGTGAGGGGTTGGAGAACCATTTATCATGCTAATGTACATCAAAAGAAAGCTAGAGTAGCTATACTTATATCAGACAAACTAGATTTTAAAACCAAAGATGGTAATAAGAGATAGAGAAGGACACTATATCATAATAAAGGAGTCTATCCCACAAGAAGGTCTAACAATTATAAATATTTTTGCCCCTAACTTGGGAGCAGCCAAATATATAAATAGATTAGTAACAAACATGAAACTCATTGATAAGACAATATTAATAGGGGACTTTAACACCCCACTCACAACAATGGACAGATTACCTAAACAGAAGATAAACAAGGAAACAAAGGCTTTGAATGATACACTGGATCAGATGGACTTAACGGATACATTCAGAGCATTTTATCCTAAAGCAGCAGAATACACGTTCTTTTTGAGTGCCCATGGAACATTCTCCAGAATAGATCACATACTAGGTCACATATCAGACCTCAACTGCTACAAAAAGATTGAGATCATAACCATGCATAGTTTGAGACCACAATACTATGAAACTTGAAGTCAACCACAAGAAAAAATTTGGAAAGACCACAAATACATGGAGGTATCATCCTCCAAAGTAATGAATGGATTAACCAGGAAATTGAAGAAGAATTTTAAAAATACATGGAAGCAAATGAAAATAAAACATGACAGTTCAAAACCTTTGAGATGCAGAAAGGTGGTCCTAAGAGGGACGTATACAGCAATACAGGCCTTCCTCAAGAAGCAAGAAAGGTCTCAAATATACAACCTAACCTTACACCTGAAGGAGCTGAAAAAAAGAACAGCAAATAAAGCCTAATTCCAACAGAAGAGGAATAACAAAGATTAGAGCAAAAATCAATGATACAGAAATTTTAAAAAGTAATAGAACAGATCAACAAAACTAAGAACTGGTTCTTTGAAAGAATTAACAAGATCTATAAACCCTGAGCCAGACTTTTCAAAAAGAAAAGAGAAAGGACCAAAATAAATAAAATCACGAATGAGAGTTCGCAACCAACACCAAAGAAATATAATTGTAAGAGAATGTTATGAGAAATTATATGCCAACAAATTAGGCAATCTAGAAGAAATAGATAAATTCCAAGAAACATATAAAGTACCAAAACTGAAACAGGAAGAAATAGAAAATTATCCTTCTGAGCATTGATTATATATATATATATATATATATATATATATATATATATATATATACCTAGAATGAGCTGAAGCCTCTGATTCTTGTTTTTGTTTTGTTTTGTTTTAAGTAGGCACCATGCCCAGCATGTATCCCAGCATGGGGCTTGAACTTAGGACCCTGAGATCAAGACCTGAGCTGAGCTGAGATCAAGAGTTGATGCTTAACTGACTGAGCCACTGAAGTACCCAGTGTAGCTTATTTTTAACCAGATGTACTGCATGTTACACTTTCACTCTATTTTAAGCCTCACTGTAATCCAGTAAATAGATACAATAGAGAGATTACAAGTAAACAGATTAATATCATTAAATACAATGGTGTGATGTAAAGACTAGCTCTCTGATTAGGGCTTGCCTAAAATAATCTATCTAGTGACTGGCAGGACCCAGACTTAACATATTTTTATTTAAAGTATACTATAGAGGCACTTGGGTGGCTCAGCGGGTTAAGCATCTACCTTCGCTGGTATGATCCTGGGGGCCTGGGATCAAGCCCCAAGTTGGGCTCCTTCCTCAGCAGGAATCCTGCTTCTCCCTCCCCCTCTGCCTCTCCCCCACCCTTGCTCGTGCTCTCTCTCTCTCTCTAATAATAAATAAATAAAATATTTTTAAAAATAAAGTGTAATGTGTTCTTCATCTTATCATTGCTACTTATACTTGTGCCTGAATGTTGGTTAGTTTGGTGAAAAGAGACTAGCTTATAGATCATTGGAAGTAGTAAGAATGAGATCCTAAACTAAAGAGCAGTGGTAAGAATGAAATAGGATATAACATGCAAATTGTATTTTGCCATTCTCTTTGCTATTTTTTTATAAATTTTACTCAGTTCTATCATAGGAGGTCTTTCCTTATCATGTATCATAACTACCTATTTACATATCTCTCTCTTCAGATTATAAAATACTCAAGGACTGTGTCTAATTTATATATCTTCACTACTCAATATTAGCACATTGTTCAAAAGATGGTATTTGATTGTTTGCTTGCTTAGCTGAGTGAATGAATAGATTATAGAACCATTTTTGGAGAACTTGTAAACTTAGTTTTTCAGAGGCAAGGTTCAACATTGAGTGACCAGGAAGTTTTCCTTAATAGGGTTTAGGAAATCAGGAGAAGCATAATTTTTAGGGGAAGGATGACAAGTTCAGTTTGGAACATGTTGAATTTAACTGACTTCCTTAGGAGATGTCCAGCAAGTAGTTGGAAGTGTAGATCTGGAGCCTAGAAGATTTTTAGAGGTGTGTGTGTGTGTGTGTGTGTGTGTGTGTGTGTGTGTGTGTGTGATAAGCAAAAAGCAGTCTTTCAGATTACTTGAAACTATGCTGTTCTCACATCATTTCTCTTCTATAAATAACTTTAATAGCCTCCTGACTAAGCTCTCTGCTTCTGTTCCAGCCTCTCTCTTTAGTCCATTTTCCACATTCCTATCAGAATGATCTTCCTAAAATATAGATCTGATCATGATATTGCCTTATTTAAAATGTTTTTAATGGCTGTTTCTTGTTTTCAGAAAAGAATTAAAACTCTCTACTTCCTTATAATCTCAACCCTCCCTACTTCTTTGGGCACACCTCTACCATTCTCTTCTTTATATTGTACCCTTCAGCCATACAGGACTACTTGCAATGCTATGTATAGGCCAGCATTATAGTAGTATTGGTGGTGGAGGTGGTGGTGGTGATACTACTACCAATACCAGTATTTTTCCTATAAATGTTAGGATTGTGCCAGTCCTCCTTCTGTGCAATTTATATGTAATAGTAATAGCTAACAATTTGTATAGCATGTACCATGTAACAGCACCTACCTAAGAACTTAACACTTTGCTGCACCCAGCAGAGAAAGGTGTCTTCTTAGGTTCAATTAAACATTCAGACTCACAAGACTGTAATAGGCCATACTTGACATTAGTCTACTCAAAACTATATAGGACATTTTAAAATGTGCTATCAAACTACAGTTATCAAAACTGTGTGGTATTGGCATAAAGACAGACATATAGACCAGTGGAATATAATGGAAGCCCAGAAATAAGCCCTTATATATGTGTGTACACACACACACACACGGGTACCAAGACCATTCAATGGAGAAAGGATAGTCTTTTTAACAGTTGGTGCTGGGAAAACTGGGTGTCCCCATGCAAAAGAATGAAGTTATTAGGCCCTTACCTAACTCCATATACAAAAATTATCTCAAAAGAATCAAAAACCTAAATGTAAGACCTAAAACAATAAAACTTTTAGAAGAAAGTGTAGGACAAATCTTTTTATTTGTATTTGACAGTGATTTTTTTGGATATGATGCCAAAGGCAGAGGTAACAAAGAAATTGGATGTCATGAAAAACAAAAATTTTTGTACATCAAAGACACTATCTACAAAGTAAGAAGTTAACCCATAGAATAGCTGAAATTATTTGCAAATCATAAATCTAGTATGAGATTAATATGTAAAATATATAAAGAACTCCTACATGTCAACTACAAAACCAAAGAGCTTGATTCAAAAATGGGCTAAGGACTTGAATAGACATTTCTCCCAAAAAGATAAGCAAATGTCCAATAAGTACATGAAAAGATGCTCACCTCACTAATCATTAGGGAAATGCATATCAAAATTATAATGAGAAACTAGCTCATGTTCATTAGAATGGCTGTTATCAAAAAACCAGAAAAGAAGTATTAAGAAGCATGTGGAAAATTGGAAGCCTGTACACTATTTGTAGGAATGTAAAATGGTACAGCCACTGTGGGAAACAGTGTGGAGTTTCCTCAAAAAACTAAAAATAGAGCACCTGGGTGGCTCAGTCCATTAAGTGTCTACCTTTGGCTCAGATCATAATATCAGAGTCCTGGGATCAAGTCCCGCATTGGTGAGGAGGGAGCCTGCTTCCTGTCCCACTGCTGTTCCCCACAGTTGTGCTCTCTGGCTCTCACTACCTCTCTGTCAAACAAACAAACAAATAAAATATTTAAGAAAAAAATTAAAAATAGAATTACCATATGACCTAGATATTGCACTTGTCAGTGTATGTCTTAAAGACTCGGGGTACTTAGGTGGCTCAGTTGGTTAAGTGTCTGACTCTTGATTTCCACTCAGGTCATGATCTCAGGGACCTGGGATTAGGCCCCACATCAGGCTCCACGCTCATCACAGAGTGTGCTTCTCTTGCTCTGTCTCGCCCTCTGCCCCTCCCCCACTCATGCACACTTTCTCTCTCTCAAATAAATAAATAAAATATTTAAGAAAAAGAACTTAAAGACTCTCAAAGAAATTGTACACTCATGTTCATAACAGCAGTTATTTACAAAGCTAAAATATGGAAGTAACCCAAATGTCTATTTGATAGATGAATGGCTTAAGTGACCTCTGATACTGTATATACAATAGAATATTATTTAGCCTTTAAAAGGAAGGAATTTCTCTAATATGCCACAACGTGGATGAACCTTGAGGACATTATGCTAAGTGAAGTAAGTCAATGACAGACAAATACCATATGATTCCACTTACATGAGGTACTTAGAGTAGTTAAAATAATAGAAACAGAAAGTAGGATGTGTTTGCCAGGAGCTAGAAGAGGGAAGAATGGGGAATTATTATTTAATAGATAATAGAGTTTGTGGAGATGGATGGTGGTGTTTACTGTGCAACAATATGAATGTGTTTAATACCACTGAACTGCACACTTTAAAATGACTGATAGTAAATTTTATATTATGTGTATTTTAATACAATAAAAAAAAGAAAACAAAACATATACGACAGGAACCAAAGCTTCTTAGCAAGACAACATCAGGCATTCTTCAGTGAGAGTTTTGTAGCAGTTCGTAGAGTTGTCTCTGCAGCTGTTTAGGAGCTACTCTTTGCCCCCATTCCCCTAGGTGATGCTCATGTGAAAGAAATGAGATCCACATTGGTCATATCTGGAAGTTGCCCTGACTTAACAGACTCATGTTCTACAGGAGCAAATAAATATCTCTTATGGCAGTTATATAGGCATAGTATCCAGGGTCCCCAAAAGGATTGTGCCAAGTTATACGAGTCATCAACACTTAGGGGAACCAAAAGATTTGGCTTACAACTAGGTATTTACACTTCTTCCCATTATTACCAATCAAGTGTCATTTTTAATATAATATTGCTTAAGACCATAGTTGACATTTTACCTTTATCAGGTTTTCAGGGAAACATAGTTAAAAATTTAAATCAAAGGCCAAAGTCTCATGAAGAAAGGGAAAGAGTTTTGCTAACCCTTTACCCACTCACATAGTAAACTATTCCTCCCTACAACAAAATAAGGTAGTTACTATTATTATCCCATTTACAGACAAGGAAACTGAGGTACAGAGAGGTTATGTAACTTCCTCAAGGTCATACAACTATTAGTCAAGATGGTAAACATGAACCCAGGCAGTGTGACTCCAGCATGTACACTCTGAATCACTATGTTAGGCAGAATGATAGCTCTCCACAGATGTCCACATCCAAATCCCTGGAACCTGTGACTGTGTTATGTCAATAGTGGCAAGAAGGAATTTAGGTTGCAGTAGGAATTTACTAATCAGTTTATCTTGAGATGGCATGATTATCCTGGATTATTCAGATGGTCCCAATGCAACCACAAGGATCCTTGTAAGTGAAAGAGAGATAAAAGAGATTCAGTGGCAGGTTGATACAATCGAGATTTAGCCATTACTAATGATGGAGATGGAGGAAAGGGCCACAAGCCAAGGAAAACAGGTGAACTCTAAAAGCTGGATGGGGCACCCTGGTGGCTTAGTTAGGTGTCTGCCTTTGGCTCAGGTCATGATCCAGGGTCCTGGGATTGAGCCCTGCTTCGAGCTGTGCTTAGGGCTTCTTGTTCAGTGGGGAGTCTGTTTTTCCTTTTCCCTCTGCCCGTGCCCCGCCCCCCGCCTGCTCATGCTTTCTCTCTTGCATACTCTCTCTCTCTCAAATAAATAAAATGTTTGAAAAAAATAAAATAATAGCTGGATAAAGCTAGGAAATGGATTTTCCCCTAGAGCCAGCCTCTTGAAGGAATGCAGCCTTGCCGACACTTTGATTTTAGCCCAGTGAGACCCATTTTGGACTTCCAGCTTCTGGAACGGTCATGTAATAAATTTGTGTTGTTTTAAACCACTAAGTTTGTAGTAATTTGTTACAATAGCAGGAAACTACTACAATCACTACATATTATATCGCGTCTCATATTGTACTATACTTCATGCTGCCAGACCTTGCTTTTGCATATGACATTCTGGTTCCTTTCCCTACTTTGGAGACCCTTTCGGAGACCCTTACCTGGCCCTCTCTTCAGCTTAGATTGGTTGTTTCACCTTTGTGTTCCATCTTACTCTGTACTACTTCTCATATTACTTGTAAAATAATGTAGATTTTGTTGTTGTTGTTCATCTTCTACTCACCTTTCAAGATTTAACTCAAATATCCCTACTTTCTGGAAGTCTTTCCTAAACCACAGACCTTCAGCCTGAACTAGGTATTTTTGCTCTGTCCTTCTATAATACCATTTGCTAATCTTTGTCATAACATTTACTCCCTCAACTATAAATGTTTACTTGTCTGTCTCTCCCAGTAGACACTGTTCCTTCTCAATTTAGTATCCTTGGTATTCAGCTTAGTATCTAGCAACAGTAAAGATTTAAATTATGTATGATAAATCACTTGGAATTGCTGCTGGAATATTATATTCATTCTGAGGTTGAAAATCACTTTTTTTCTCCAGCACAGTACAAAAAAAAAAAAATGAGAAAAAGAACTCACTGTGGCCACTACCCAAAATATGGTAGCCCTGCTGATCTGAGGTGTGTCCCCTTTAGTGTTCATTCTCTCAATTGATCATTAAATTTTAGCACTATTTCCCTAGATTATAGCCTATTTTTCTTTTTCTCTCCCAATTTTGCATTAGAAAAAAAAATTTAACGTGGCATAATGTTGTGGTGCAGAGACTGGGATTCCATGATGTGGTCCTAGATCTTTGAGATAAAGAAAAAAACTTCTTTGGCTCTCATCTATGTGAACTTTGTAGATTTTTATCTTTCAGCAACCTCTCCAGTAAGAGTATTTTATTCTCCCTCTAGGATGACACTGCATTTCCTTACCTACAAAAAACAGCCCTCTTCTTCACCAGCATTCTTGGTCTTGCGAATCCCTGCATGACCACAGAGGGAACTCTTGAATCTAGACCTGGGTTATATGGGAGAAAGCTTCAGGTAGCTGTTTTCTCCTACAGGCTACTCAAAAGGCAAATTCGCTTTGTATGACTCATAGAAGGAAGCTTTTCTTTTCTTGGTATATATACCTTCTGAGTTCTAGTCTGCTGTAATTCTGTGACCAGGCTAGAATAAATTGACCTTTGGTTCAGATGATGACTAATTTTGTTTTATACACAAATTTAAGTCAAGTTAAAAAAGAAAAATAAATTACATCACACAGTGAGAATCCATAAATGCATAATTCACAGTTTAGATATTCTAAAGATTTTCAGGGAGTCTTTCTAAAGAAAAAGTATACAAGTGGAAAAATACTCCATTTAGCAAATTTATCCCCTGCCTTTGGGGTTAGAGCAGCAAAGGAGTTAAAAGCCATGTAAGAGCAGCGCTCACAAGGAATTGCTGGCCAATTAATGGGATCTTACAGTAAGAATGTAATTTTGATTCAGAAAAGTTGCTGACCCTAGGGATTTTTTTTCCTATGAAGAGGTGCTCCTTAGATCCAGTGTATGATGTGAATGTATTTAGAACCTTGAGTGAAGGCTTAATGAGAAAGTCTTTTATTTGATTGGTGTTGTATGGAATCAGGTTACTCTAGAATGTGGAAAAATGGTTTTGCTCCAGTTTCTCAACAAAATGAAAAGCATTGTCCTAATTGAATTTGTTTTGACATTCTTGCTGCCCCACACAGGTCAAGTTGCAAGATGGAACAAAAGAATAAAGCTAGAGGGTAATATGAGGCCTTGTCCAAAATGCTGTAAATGTTAGGAATGGCGTTCTTACGAGAGTATGAAATCTTTAAGTAAAGAATGTTATGTGGAATATGCATTTATCTCCATATTAAAAAGGCCATGTTGGAAATAAAATGTCATGGAGTTAAGATCTCCTGAAAATGAGTCTTTTGATTGCTATAAGAATTTGTTACAGTTCATATGATATTTATGCAGAAGCAAAAATATAGCATTTTTCTTTAGCTCATTTGAGGTTAGACTTGGCTTTAAATGAGACGTCTTTAGATATTAGAATAAGGGAGCTTGTGACAGTTATAGTCAGAATGCTAATAATATGGTATGCCAGATACTGATATATATATTAACTCATTGAAGTATAATTTCATTATATTCTGATGACTTGATTCAGTGTACACAGTCTTGGAGAAGTAGCCAGGAAATCATTTTCCTCTAGAAAAAAAAGTATCTGGGTAATATTTTAATGCTTTAAAATAAACCTGAATGCTATTTTGAAGACTCTTGAAAATAAACATTTGATCACACAATATTGTAGTTGATCAAAAATAGCTATATGTATCCTTTTCCTTTCAAAAAGCAGCTTATGGTTTAGTTTTTATTTTCCCCCATTGATGTAGCCTACTGACTGTAATGGGGTAATTTCTGAAATCATTTTACAATTACATGTTGCCCTTTTCTCTCTCCAAATGAATAATCCAGGTGTTAATTATTAGCCTATAACATTCATTTTGGCAACATGTGTACCTTGTATTATGCACATTGTTTCTGGCAGACAACTGCATAAGGAGTACTGGTATATTTTTTCCTAGTCTGTGTTCAAATCTGTGAACTGAGGAGCATGCATCAGATCTGCAGTTCTGAATAGACTGGTTGTCTATCAACGTACAAGACAACTTGTGTTCTAAGTCTTAGGCTCCGGAGAGTGGTTGGGGAGAAATGAAATTACTATTTTTAAAGTAATTATATTTTATACATGTTAGATTTTTTTTTTACATGTTAGATTTTTAAGTGAATTTTCCAGACAGTCTTCCTATTTAAGTTTTTCTCCATAAAGTGTTTCTAAAGTAAAAGAGAAATAACTCAGTCTTCTAAAATATACATTTAATCCCCTTATAGAGATCCAAGTAAGAGTACTGGAAAACTAAGTGAATGAATGCTTGGGTTTGGGAAGCCTCATTGTTCTTTAACTGTAGTTACTGGCACAGATGGACAGCAGAGACCATTGCCTGCTAAAACTGGTGCTGAGAAGGGCCTGTGACTGCTCTTCAGTGGTTAATACAAGGAAAACCTCTTGATTTGCCAGAGGAGTCTGGGAGGGGAGCAGATGGCCACAAGGAGGGCCCCCCAGCTTACTCAGCTGCTCCAAGAAACTGAGACCGACCTCTCTAATACAAACAAACCAAGTAGCTCTCAGAGTAATGGGGCATCATCATTTGTATTCTTCAATAACAATACTGCTCCTCACTTGCAGTCTCTCGCACCCTCACCCAGTGTGTGGGTGCCATCTGCTTCTTGTGAACTTATATAGGCCCTGGCCCTGGCCAGTTGGGATTGTTATTGAATGGTATCTCTGGGAAATGTGTTCTTTACAAATTACTTTCACGTGAGTCTGATAGGCATATAACTATTATTATGTCCTTTTGCATAATTAAGAAACTGAGGCAAAGTGGAATTGAGGAATACTGGAATTAGAACTCAAGTACCCTGATTCCCTGATTCATATATCATAATATGAGTCCACAAAGCCATTGCAGTGCTCTTGGTTAGGCGGTAGTTATTATCCGGCTTTTGAATGGGCTTTCTGGAAAAGAAATTAGTTGTTTTGAGAATGTCACTTTCATCGTTTTAAGTGTTCTTGTGGCTACTATTTTGTCAGTTCACAGAAAGGAGGAAGGCTATGGCCCTCCAGGAGACAGGAATTAAGTGAGAAGGTCTAATTTATACTATGCAGTTTCATCAAAACCTAATTTATTCAGGAGGAAAGCGTTCTCATTCAAAGGAGCTACCTAGTTTATATATCTCTCTGTGTGTATACACACACACACACTTAAAATGACTATAAGAAAAAATTATTCTTTTTGTAAACCTCAGCTCTCCTTTTCTCTGCCATTGGCTGAAACTACATTCATTTTCATGCATTAGCACCTGCTCACGGGTCTGGTGAATCAAAAGAGCAATGAGCAAAGTGGTTTTAATTGCCCAAGCTTTACCAGAGCCTTTCTTGCACTCAGAAACACAAAGACTTTGAGTGGTGTCAGAGGGCTATACTGAGAAGTGCTTTCCTTTAGAACTCTCAGCTGATAATTCACTCACTGTGCAGAAACATTGTCTTGTACAGATGAGTTCATGAGTCCATCTTCATTCCAACTGTGAAAGCATCACAGACCACTTGTCAGTTTTAGTTGCCTTGAACAATTAATTGCCCAGGAAACCGGGCAAACATCAGTTTACTGACCTATCATTAGTGCATCTTTGTAGAATTGTACTTGCATAGTCATATTTGATGTATTATAGTAGTTAAGACCATAGGCTCTAAAGCCAGACTACCTGTGTTCCAATCCCAACTTTATTTCTTATAGGCTGTGTGATCTTAGACAATTTCTTTACCTCTCTGAGCTTCAGTGTCCTCTAAATGAATGTATCTTGTAGGGTTGTTTTGAGGATTTAGTTAATACATGGAAAATAATTAGAACACTGGTACATAGTAAGTATCCAGTAATTATTAGCTAATAAAACTGCTCAAATTTTATATTTTTAAAAATGGGTTGAAAATTGGCAGAAGCATAACAGCTGTCCATTTGAGATATAAATATGAATTATGGAAATTATCTTGGTGCCTTACTATTTTTAGCATGGTGTAAATATTGTTACTGTGCTCAGCATCCCAGTAAAATTGTTTAATTATTGTCTGGTTTCTTTTTCTTTTTTTGGGGGGGGTACAGTATACTTTACTGATGGTACATAACAAGGTAGGGCTCCCCAAACCTCTCCTCTTCTTCAGGGGGGTCTAGGATGGAAACTGGAGGTAAGGAGATTCTCAGTGTGTTGGAGGATAAGTTGGGGCAGGGACTCCCCAGCAGCTGAGGGACTCTCTCTTCCTTTTACTCTCTGGAGCTATGGTCAGGGGGACTCTTACTCCTTGGAGGCTATGTGGACCATAAAGTCCACCACCTAGTTGCTGTAGCTAAATTCATTGTCATACCAAGAAATGAGCTTGACAAAGTGGTCATTGAGAGGAATGCCAGACTTGACATCAAAATGGAAGAGTGGCGGCAGGGGGTGGGGGTGACTGGTTGGCGGGCACTGAGGGGGGCACTTGACGGAATGAGCACTGGGTGTTATTCTGTATGTTGGCAAATTGAACACCAATAAAAAATAAATTTATTATTTAAAAAAATGGAAGAGTGGGTGTCACTGTTAAAGTCACAGGTGACAACCTGGTTCTCAGTATACCCCAGAATGCCCTTGAGGGGGCTGTCTGATGCCTGCTTCACCAACCTTCTTGATGTTGTCGTATTTGGCAGCTTTCTGCAGGTGGTAGGTCAGATCCATGACTGACACGTTGGGAATAGGGACATGGAAGGCCATGCCAGTGAGCTTCCCATTCAGCTCAGGGATGACCTTACCTACAGCCTTGGCACCACCATTGGAAAGAGGGACGATGTTCTGGGCAGCCCCTTGGCCATCACACCTCAGCTAGAGGGGCCGTCAATAGTCTTCTGGGTGGCAATAATGGCATGGACAGTAGTCATGGGTCTCTCCATGATGCCGAAGTTGTCATGGATGACCTTGGCCAGAGGGGCCAAGCAGTTGGTGGTGCAGGAGGCATTGCTGATAATCTTGAAGGAGTTGTCATACTTCTCATAGTTCACACCCATCACAAACACATGGGAGCATCAGCAAAAGGAGTGGAGATGATGACCCTCTTGTCCTCACCCCAGCTTTCTGCACGGTGGCGAAGACCCCAGTGGACTCCACAACATACTCAGCACCAGCAGCATCACCCCATTTGATGTTGGTGGGATCTTGCTCCTGGAAGATGGAGATTGATAAAGTTTCTCTTTCTCAGCCTTGACAGTGCTGTGGAATTTGCAGTGGGTAGAATCATACTGGAACATGTACACCATGTAGTTGAGGTCAATGAAGAGGTCATTGATGGTGACACTATCCACTTTGCCAGAGTTATAAGCAGCCCTGGTGTCCAGATGCCCAATATGGCCAAATCTGTTCACTCCAGTCTTCATGGAGTGAACCATCCATCATGTCTCAGGGACATAGCTGGCACTGCACCAGAAGATGTGGCTGTCAAGTGGGGAGGAGCAGAGAGCCTCCAGTTACATTTTATTTTTATTTTTTATTTTTTAATTTTTTTAAGATTTTATTTATTTATTCATGAGGGACACAGAGAGAGAGAGAGAGAAAGAGGTAGAGACACAGGCAGAGGGAGAAGCAGGCTCCATGCAGGGAGCCTGACATGGGACTCGATCCCAGGACTCCAGGATCACACCTTGGGCTGAAGGTGGCATTAAACCACTGGGCCACTGGGGCTGCCCTCCAGTTACATTTTAATTATAAAATCAGGAATTTTATCATTTTAGAATTTGTAATTTTATAAACATGCTTTTATAATTTTATAAACATGCTTAATTCTTTGTGAATCATGGATGTATGTAAGTTAAAGATTCAGTTTAGTGTTCATTTATTCATTCACAGATCAACAAACACTAAGCTCTAATAGTATGCCATCTGTGTACCATGTGTGTGCCCTCAGTGTGCCTGAGATGAAAAGATAAAGATGAGAAACACATGACCCTTCTTTCTAGGAGCTTACAATCTAAAAGGAAAAGACAAATATACAATCTATTAATTACACTGATGCCAAGTGCTGTAAGAGAGATACCACTGATTTAAAAATGAGAGCTCAAGGAGAAACATTTAATTCTTCAAAGAGATCTGGGATCAGGGAAGACTTTCTGGAATAGGTATCATTTGAGTGGAGAATTAAGGATAAGAAGGTGAGATGGTCACACGTGGTATGGGAACTTCATATACCTATAGGAATAGAGACTAATAGAAAGAACATAGCATAGTTAAGAATATGCAAATAGTTTAGTGTGTTAGGAGGTGGTAGGAAGCAAGTCTAGAAAGAGGCTACATTACAAGAATTTGAACTTTATCCTGTGATCAGTTAGGAACTTTTTTTTTTTAAGATTTTATTTATTTATTCCTGAGAGACACAGAGAGAAGCAGAGACATAGACAGAGGGAGAAGCAGACTCCATGCAGGGAGCCTGACATGGGACTCGATCCTGGGACTACAGGATTACGCCCTGAGCCAAAGACAGATGCTCAACCATTGAGCCACCCAGGCGTCCCAGTTAGGAACTATTTGAAAAATTTTAAGCAACTCATTTCAGCAAACATTTTTATAAATGTTTATTCTATGCCATACTCTGTATTAGGTAACAAGAATATAAAAAGAATAGGTCACTAAGTCACCGTTTACTAGGAATGACATGATTTTCTTTCTTTTTTAGAAAGGACATTCTGTTCATGTTGTAGTAGTTGGGTAAAGGGAATAAGTTGTGGAGGCAGGAAGATTGTTAGAATCTTGAGCTGAGGCAGTGTTAGAAGAGTTAGGGGGAGGAGCTAGAATAGAGAGAGATTCAGGAAGCAGAATCCACAGGATTTTGTGACCTCGACTACAGAGCAGAGGGAGGAGTTGGGATGAATCCCAGAGCCATGACTCTTGCCTGCTTCTCCCAGTCTCAACACCTGCCACTTTACCTCTGCCTGTTGGCTCTCCAGTTGCTAGCCTTCTTTCTGTTCTTTGAATATTCCATGTTACTCCATCCTTAGTACCTTTAGCCTTAGTATAAGCTTTTTCTTCCTCCTACCTCAGCACTTCTGCATATCTTTTTTTTTTTTTTTTTGCTACCTGGAATACTCTTTACCACTCTTCTAGTCATTCCCCATCTTTATACCTAATTAATTCTTATTTATTCTATAAAATTTTGCTCAAAATGTTATTTCCTCAAAGAAATCCCTTGCCCTAAACAAGGTCTGGTCTTCATATTATATGCTATCCTGTCATCCTGTAACTTTTCTTTCATACCACTTACCACAATTAGAATTAAATTACTTCTGGACTTAATCATTTAATATCTGTCTTTCCAGCTAGAATATAAATGCCATAAGGTCAGATATTATTTGGTCTTTTCATGTGTTTATTCTTGGTACCTAACACATAGTAGATGTTAAATAATTACTAGTTGAATGGATGAATTGACCTTGATTTAAGATTTACTTTTTAAAAAGAGAGAGAGATTAACATCTTTATGTGTTTTGGCTCTTTGAATTTCTTATAATCTCTGAAGGAAAGACGTATGCTATAGGTTACCAAATTAAATCTGACCAGAGAGGCCAAATATTGCATATTCTCTACCATTTGTCTCTGTTAGGATTCCATATTTCTATCAGTTTGGTAATTATCATAGTAGCTGAGTATATGTAAACAAAAGATGAAAATTGGATTAGAATGATTTTGCAGTGTTAAAAAAAACTTTAAAAACTTTTAAGAAGCAATACCAAACATTACTCTGATTTTCTAAACTAGGAAAATTAGGTTGATGTTTGAGCACATTCTAATAGAAATATAAGTCTATATTTCCTAGGTTCAATTCGTAACTCTGCCTCTTACTGGCTGTGTAAATTTAGGCAAGTTAATTAATTTCTCTAAGCCTCAGGTTTCTTTACCTACCAAAAAATAGAGATAATAATAGTATTAAACACACAACATTATGGTTAGAATTAAATGAAATAGTGCTTGTAGGATGTCTTAGGGTCTAGCACGTGGTAAGTACTCAAAAACTGTTAGTAATTAAAAATTATTTTCTTTTTTGACCAAAAGAAGCAATTTGGCTGTATTTAAGAAGTATATTAACTTGAAGGAATCCTTTACTAGTTTATTTTTTATAGTTTTTAAAGCACAAGATGTTTCAGAATATGAAGTTATGGTCATTTTAATTTCTGTTATTGTGACTGTAATCATGCAATGAAGTTGAGTCAAATTGTGTAACTTTTCTGAGTCTGTTCTCCATCTGTGAAATGAGTATCTCTTAATATCTGATTCTGGGTAAAATCTCTCTCTTGTAAACAAGATTATAAACTCCATTGGCATAAATGTTAAAGCACCTTCATTTAATATGATTGAATTCAGCATTAGGGCAACAGGTAGAGTTTCATATGAAGGAGATATTTGAACTAAGCCATGAAGAACATAGGATTCCTTATTTGGGGAAGGGAAACTTTATTTATATTTTCCACAAGTGGAAAACTGGTCTTTGGTACTTTCTGATTAGTCCAAGCTGGTGTCCAGCTCATGCCCTAGATTCTTCAGCCTTGATTCTGGAAAATAAAATTAAGTAAACAATTTCAGTCATTTCCATTTCCTCTGGGTCACTATTTGGTTTAGAAGACAGAAGAATAAGAATTCTTTTAATCCATGAGCCAGGGATCCCTGGGTGGTGCAGCGGTTTGGCGCCTGCCTTTGGCCCAGGGCGCGATCCTGGAGACCCCGGATCGAATCCCACGTCGGGCTCCCGGTGCATGGAGCCTGCTTCTCCCTCTGCCTCTCTCTCTCTCTCTCTCTCTCTCTCTCTCTCTCTCTCTGTGACTATCATAAATAAATAAAAATTTAAAAAAAACATTTAAAAAAAATCCATGAGCCATTCGTGGATTGTTAACAATTCTTGTTAATCATCAGGTTCTCAGAGTTCTTGCTGCATATTTAAGCATGGCAAGCTCTAGCAAGGACCACCTGCGAATAACTTGGTTGTTAGGAGCCTATGGGGCCACTTCTGCAAACTTTTTGAGACTTGCCCCATTCTACAGTTGGCAATTGGAACATGTTGAAGGCAAGGGAAATTGAGATATCAGAGCCATTGTGATATGAATGGAGAAGGGACTGTGATACAGTTTTATTCTTAAATTTCTAATCAGTGTGAAGACCAAGTGGGAAAGATATCTCAGCCAGAGAACAAAAAGTTGGAATGAAATCTCTCTTTTTCTCAAGGCAAAGCTCACTTTGTGATTTAGGGATAGTTTTGGGGGGAGTATGTAATGCTTGCAAAATGAAACAAAAACTCCTTGAAAGTATTTGGTACATTATTCAGGGCTTGCTCAGTGTTAAAGCACTTGAGGTTTTTTTGTTTTTGTTTTTGTTTCTCCTTCTGTATGAAGTGATAAGGCCACCAGGGGAACAGCTGCCTGATTGTTTTCTTCAAAAAGCCAGGTCTCGTCTCCCAGACCTACCATCCCTGACTGCTTTGCACCAAAAATATATGCTGTATGAAGGAAGGAAATATTGGGAGTTTGACCATTATGGCCTTCTGGAGCCACTAGTGAAGCAAACGTATATTGATTGTTTCCCTGTGTGTGTTTGCCTATGCCTTCTCCCACCAATCCATCCATTATCTTAATCATTCTAAGACCACAATTGATAAAAGAGTTTTTAAAAGCCAGTAGTTCTTGGACATTTGAATATTTGATAAGCAGGATGATTTCATAATATATGCATTTTCTTTTTGTATTTTAGAAAAATGTGATTGAAGGATCATCACAAATATGATGTTCTCTAAAGTAGTTGTTTTTCCCATGAATTCTAAGCAATTTTTGTGGTTGTCATTTCTGTCATTTTTTTTAAAGCCCACCATGTTCTAGATGCTGAATTTGGCACTTTACATGTTTCTTTCCTCATTTTACAGATGAGAGTGTTAAGAGAGAAGGTGAGAGAGTCAAAATTGAAATAAAAAATAAAGCCTCTCTAATGAAATAATTGATTGAGACAATGATCATCAATAACTACTAAAACTATTAGGTAGAAAGTTGACAGGGAACTTTATAATGGATGGATCAGGCTCACAACAGCTGAATGCACTGATCAATCCTAAGAGCACAAAAAGAAAAATAATCAGGCATTATGTATCTCCTGATGTGATATATTAGAAAGTATGCAGCCCAACCTGTGAAGTAATTTTACCCAAAACTCTGAATCTGGTCAAGTCACTCTAGAGCTAACTTCCTATTTTTCAGTAAATAATTGGGTGGAGGGAGGAAGAGGAGGAGAGGGACTTACAGCTTAAGAGACAATCAACCAAATAAAATGGCTAGACTTTGTATCCTGACTTGAACAAACATCCTGTTTTTGTTTGTTGTTTGAGAGGCTTTTAAAAGTCACTTGTGGCAATCTGAACACTGGATATTTGATTTTAAGGAATTACTATTCATTCTAAATTCTTATTTTTTAGAAATGTATACAGAGGTATATAGCAATGAAATTATATTTCTGGGATTTATTTTAATATAATCCATTGGAGAGGATAGAGAAGGAGTTGGGAAAGGGTAAAGATTAACCAGTGTATGTCTCTGAAAATTATTAAAGCTAAGTAATAGAAGCATGGGGTCTCATTACACTAAGCGCGCTCTACTTATTTGTTTGAAAATGTTCAAATTAAAGAGTTAAAAAGTAAAAACTCAGAGCATACAGTGGCTATTCAGTAAATACATGCTGGATTCAGTAGAGATTTTGAGACTTCTGCATGTTTGCTTATATCAGCAGAGTATTGATGGACACGTTTATGGCAGTTAGGTTTGCAAGGGGAAAGAAACTACACTGAACCTATTCTCAGGAGTAATTAAACTTAAAGTTACTAGGTTACAATAAGGCACAAAGTACAAATATGTGAAACTGGCTTGCAGTTTACATTCTAAGCAGTTTACATTCTAAGAGATATGAAGGAAAAAAAGAACTCAGAGCAAGGAAGCTTCCACAGAGACACTCACAAACTTCTGCCTTTCAAATGGGCTTAGGCCTGGAGCATGACCAAAGATTTGGGCCTGGAGCCCAAAGATTTACCAAACTCAAATGAACATGTTCCCAAGAGTATCATGGGCTTTAATCAAAGCCTCTAGGAAGTCATGTCTGACTGCTTTTAAAAAATATTTTGTAGGGCAGCCCGGGTGGCTCGGCGGTTTAGCGCCACCTTCAGCCCAGGGCGTGATCCTGGAGTCCTGGGATCGAGTCCCACGTCAGGCTCCCTGCATGGAGCCTGCTTCTGCCTCTGCCTGTGTCTCTGCCTCTCTCTCTCTCTCTCTCTTTCTGTGTCTCTCATGAATAAATAAAATCTTTTAAAAAAAAGTACTTTGTATAAAAAAGAACTTTGTATAAAGTTTCTGAGTTGTTTAACTTTGACCTACTGTGGAGACCACTGGAATCTAAATTGATACTTAACATTTTGTCTCTAATTCCAGATTAACAAAGAGGGTTCAAACCATTACCTATGCTATAAAAACTGAATTTGTTGTCTGACTGCTGAGGCTAAGACTTCCAGTATTACCTTTTTTTTTTATTTATTTATGATAGTCACAGAGAGAGAGAGAGAGAGGCAGAGACACAGGCAGAGGGAGAAGCAGGCTCCATGCACCGGGAGCCCGATGTGGGATTCGATCCCGGGTCTCCAAGATCATGCCCTGGGCCAAAGGCAGGCGCCAAACCGCTGCGCCACCCAGGGATCCCCCAGTATTACCTTTTTAAAAAGATTTTATTTATTTATTTTGAGAAAGAGATAACAAGGGGGAGGGGCAGAGGGAAAGGGAGAAGTAGACTCCCTGCTGACTGCAGCTACCAATGTGGGGCTAGATCCCAGGACCCTAGGATCATGACCTGAGCTGAAGCCAGACGCTTAACTGCTGAGCCACCCTGGTACTCCTTAAATGTTTTATAGAATTCACCTGTGAAGCCATCTAGTCCTGGACTTCGGTTTGCTGGGAGTATTCGGATTACCAATTCAATTTCTTTGCTTGTAATCAGCCTGCTCAAGTTTTTTATTTCTTCTGTTTCACTTTTGTTAGATTATATGGTTCTGGAATCTACCCTTTTCTTATAGATTGTCCAATTTGTTGGCAGGTAGTTTTTTATAATATCCTCTTACAATTTTATTTCCATGGTGTTTGTTGTTATTTCTCTTCTCTCATTTGTGCTTTCATTTATTTGGGTTTTCCCCCTTTTTCTTGATAAGTCTGACTAGAGGTTTGTCAATTTTATTGATTTTTTTTTTCAAAGAAACAGCTCCTGGTTTCATTGCTGTGTTCTATGTTTTTTTAGTTTCTATATCATTTATTTCTGCTCTAATCTTTATTTTTTCTTTTCTTTGGCTGGTTTTAGTTTCATTTGTTGTTGTTGTTGTTATTTTAGTACTTTTAGGTGTAAGGTTAGGTTCTATATTAGAGGTTTTTCTTGCTTCCTGGGGTAGGCCTGTATTGCTATAAACTTCCCTCTTAGAACTGCTTTTGCTGTGTCCCAAAAGTTTTGAATTGTTGTTTTCATTTTCATTGTTCCATGTACTTTTTAATTTCTTCTTTTATTTCCTGGTTGAACTATTCATTGTTCAGCAGCATGTTATTCAACTTCCATGTATTTGTGGTCTTTCCAAATTTTTTCTTGTGGTTGACTTCTAGTTTTATAACATTGTGGTCAGAAAAGATGCATGGTATGACTTTGATCCTTTTGAATTTACTGAAGCTTGTTTTGTGGCCTACTATGTGATCTATTCTGGAGAATGTTCCATATGCACTTGAAAAGAATGTGTATTCTGCTATTCTGGACTGAAATGTTCTGAATATATCTGTTAAATCCATCTGGTTCACTGTGTCATTCAAAGCCATTGTTTCCTTACTGAATTTCGTTTAGATGATCTGTCCATTGCTGTTAAGTGTGGTGTTAAAGTCCTCTACTGCTATTGTATTATTATTGATTAGTTCCTTTATGTTTGTTCTTAACTATCTTGTGTACTTGGGGGCTCCCATGTTGTGTCCATAAATATTTAGAATTGTTGTATCTTCTTGTTGGATTGCCCTTTTTATTATTGGTATCCTTCTTTGACTCTTGTTACAGTCTTTGCTTTAAAGTCTATTTCGTCTGATAGAAATACTGCCACTTTGGCTTCCTTTTGACATCCATTTGCATGATAGATATTTCTCTATCCCCTTTCAATCTGCAGGTGTCTTTAGGTCTAAAAGGAGTCTCTTGTAGGCAGTGTATAGATGGGTCTTGTTTTTTTAATCCATTCTATCACCCTCTATCTTTTGATTGGAGCATTTAGTTCATTTATAGTCAAAGTAATTACTGATGGGGATGCCCGGGGGTGGCTCAGTAGCTTAAGTCTGACTCTTAATATCAGCTCAGGTTTTGATCTTGGGGTCATGAATTAGGGTCCCCTGTTAGGCCCAGGATGGGAATGGAGCCTACTTAAAAAAATAATTATTGGTAGATATGTATTTATTGTTATTTTATTATTTGTTTTGCAGTTGTTCTAAAGATTTTCTCTGATGCTTTCTTGTCTTCCTCTGTTTCATGGTTTTCTGTTTTTCTTCAGTAACATATTTGAATTTCTTTCTCTTTATTCTTTGCATATTTATCGGTGGCTTTTGACACATAGTTACCAGTTTGCATATAACCTCTTCCATATATTGCAGTCTATACTAAATTGATGATCATTTAAGTTTGAACCCATTCTTTACTCTTCTCCTCCCCAGGTTTTAGGTATACACATCCTTTTGTGAGTTCCTTGACTGATTTTTTACAGAAATATTAATTTTTACTGCTTTTGTGTTTCCTACCATCATACTGTCATTTGTAAATCTTTCCTTTCTACTCAAAGAGTTCCCTTTAATATTTCTTGCAGGGCTAGTTTAGAGGTCATGAACTCCTTTAGTTTTTGTTTGTCTGGGAAACTCTTTATCTCTCCTTCTAGTCTGAATGACAGCTTTGCTGAATAGAGTATTCTTAGCTGTAAGTTCTTCCCATTCACCACTTTGGCTACATCATGCTACCCTTTCTGGTTTGGAAAGTTTTTTTGTTGAAAAATCTGCTGAGATCTTTGTGGGGGTTTCCTTTGTATGTAACTGTCTTCTTTTATCTTGCTGTTTTTCATTATTATTATTTTTTAAATTTTTATTGATTTGAGAGGAGAGAGAGAGAGAGGCAGAGAAGGGGGAGGAACAGAGGGAGAGAAACAAGTGGACTCCATGCTGAGCATGGACCCTGACACAGGGCTTGATTCCATGACCCTGAGATTATGACTTAGACAAAATCAAGAGTCAGACACTTAACTGATTGAGCTACCCAGGTGCTTTTTAGCATTTTTTATCACTATATTTTGCTGCTTTTTAGCATTTACAACTGCATCAAAAACCATAAGATATCTAGGAATAACCTTAACCAAAGAAGTAAAACATCTGTACTCTGAAAACTATGGAACACTTAGGAAAGCAGTTGAAGACACACACAAAAATGAACAAACATTCCATGCTCATGGATTGGAAAATAAAAACATTGTCCAAAAGAAATACCCAAAGGAATCTACACATTTAATGCAAACCCTATCAAAATACCACCAGTATTTTTCACAGAGGTACAACAGACAATCCTAAAATTTGTGTAGAACCACATAAGACCCTGATAGCTAAGCAGTCCTGAAAAAGAAAAGAAAATCTGGAAGCATCATGATTCTGGACTTCAAGCAATGTTACAAAACTGTAGTCATCAAGACAGTATTGTACTGGCACAAAAACAGACACATAGATCAATGGAACAAAAAAGAAAACCCAGAAATGGGCCCTCAATTATATGGTAACTAATCTTTGACAAAGCAGGAAAGAATACCCAATGGGAAAAAAAATACAGTCTCCTCAACAAATTGTGTTGGGAAAACTGGAGAGCAATATGAAGAAGAATGAAACTGGACCACTTTCTGTAACTATACACAAAAATAAATTCAAAATGGATGAAAGGGCCAAATGTGAGTCAGGAAACTGTCAACATCCTAGAGAACACAGGCAGCAACCTCTTTGACCATGGCCATAGCAACTTCTTACTAGACATGTCTCTGGAGGTAAGGGAAACAAAAGCAAAAATGAACTATTGGGACTTCATCAAGATAAAAAGCTGCACAGCAAAGGAAACAATCAGCAAAACTATAAGGCAGCCTATGGAATGGGAGAAGATATTTGCAAATGATGTATCTGAAGAAGGATTAGTATCTAAAATCTATAAGGAACTCACCAAGCTCAATATCCAAAAAAGAATCCAGTTTAAAAAATCTTCAGAAGATATGAATAGACATTTTTCCAAACATCATACAGGTGGCTAACAGACAAATAAAAAAATTTTCAACATTATTCATCATCAGGAAAATACAAATGAAAACCACAATGAGATACCACTTCACACCTATTAGAGTGGCTAAAATTAACAATACAAGAAACAACAGGTGTTGGTGAGGATGGAAAGAAAGAGGAACCCTCTTGAACTGTTGGTGGAAATGCAAACTGGTGTATCCATTCTAAAAACAATATGGAGGGCAACCCTGGTGGCGCAGCGGTTTAGTGCTGCCTGCAGCCTGGGGTGTGATCCTGGAGACCCAGGATCGAGTCCCACATCGGGCTCCCTGCAGGGAGTCTGCTTCTCCCTCTGCCTGTGTCTCCGCCTCTCTCTCTCTCTCTGTCTCAATAAATAAAATCTTTTTAAAAAATAAATTAAAAATAAAAACAATATGGAGGTTCCTTAAAGAGTTAAAAATAGCACTGCCCTACAACCCAGCAATTGCACTACTAGGTATTTATCCAAGGGATACAAAAATAGTGACTTGAAGGGGCACATGCACCCCAATAGCAACAATGTCCACAATATCCAAACTATGGAAAGAGCCCAAATGTCTATCAATAGATGAATGGATAAAGAAGATGTGATACACACACACACACGCACACACACACAGAGTGGACTTAACCTCAAAAAGAATGAAATCTTGCCATTTGCAATGATGTGGATGGAACTAGAGAGTGTTATGCTAAGTTAAAATGCGTCACTCAGAAAGACAAATACCATATGATTTCACTCATATGTGGAATTTAAGAAACAAAACAGATGATATGAGAAGGGAAGATTAAAAAAGAAAGAGAAACACGATAAGACACTCTTAATGATAGAGAACAAAGTGAGGATTGATGGAAGGAGGTGGGTAGGGAATGGGCTAGGTGGGTGATGGGTAATTAAGGAGGGCACTTGTTATGATGAGCACTGGGTGTTTTTTGTAAATCCTATTCCTGAAACCAATATTGCGCTGTATGTTAACTAGAATTTAAATAAACATTTGAAAAGAAAAACATTTTTAAAAATAAGGAACATAATACCAACTTCATATTATGATAAATTATTAAAACCACTCAATACAGTTCTGCTACATGATAGGTGCTTTACAAATATTTGATATTCTTTTCCTTTTTCTGTTAATTTCCCTAAGCCTAGGGGTCTTCTGATACTTAAGGTCTCATTAAACTTTGATTTGAATGACTGAATTATTCCTACATTTCAAAACTATCAGTGCTATGTGCTAGTGAGTAGAAGGGTAACACTGCATAGTGTCATTGCACTAAGCTGTGCTTTCTGTATTTTATGAGGTTTCTTGCCTTTTAGGTATTCCACATGGTCACCATTTTGAAATTGTATGTTTTGAGGAAGAAATGTCCATATTCTCCATGGCCTTTTCTTGTCCTTGTCATGGCGGGTTTTTTTTTGTTTTTCTTGCATTTATAGCACTTACCTTAATCTAGATTGTACTGATGTTATTTGTAGACTTGTCTTTGCCCCCAAAGAGCTTAAAAATATACCTTAGAGGTTCTAACTTATTTGGGGTTTGTTTTTAACCTTTTGAGACTATAATGAAAGCTTTGAACCATTACCCCTTCCCCTGAGCAAATGTACATATGTACGTATGTACAAATAAGAGTTTTCATAATTAGTTCAGGAGGTTGGTGGACTCCAGTGTAAGGACTCTTTTTCTCAATATTGTATTCCTTAAGAGCTATATCTTCATTTCATTGACCTTTTATTATGGTAGAGCCTACTACATAGATAGAAGACACTCAGTAAAAAGTTTCTGAATTAATTGAAATGCAAAATGAAAATCTTCAAGTTTCCTACTACAGAATCTCTAATCACACTTTCTTTGTTTCCTTAGGCTTCCATCTCAGTGGCACAGTAACTGAGGCAGCTACTACTTCTGAACCAGCAGTGACTTACAAAGTTGCAATCAGTTTTGATAGATGCAAAATCACTTCAGTGACATGTGGCTGTGGGAACAAAGACATATTCTACTGTGCTCATGTGGTAGCACTCTCACTCTACAGGATCCGTAAACCAGACCAAGTCAAATTGCGTCTTCCTATCTCAGAAACCCTTTTCCAGATGAATAGGGACCAGTTACAAAAGTTTATTCAATATCTAATTACGGCACACCACACTGAAGTTCTTCCTACTGCACAGAAACTGGCAGATGAGATTCTTTCCTCCAACTCAGAAATCAACCAAGTGAATGGTAATTATACAACATTTTTATTGCTAAAAACCTACTTTGTTGCTTTTTTGCATATTTAGAGGTTGAAATTTGCAGGAGGGGGGGGATATTTTTGCAATTGCAATCATTTATTTTTAATGAATCAATTCTATCCAAACAACTATTTAACTCTTAGTTTCTTTCTTTTTTTCTGAAGATTTTATTTATTCATGAGAGACACACAGAGAGAGGCAGAGACACAGGCAGAGGGAGAAGCAGGCTCCATGCAGGAAGCCTGATGCGGGATTGGATCCTGAGACTCCAGGATCATGCCCTGGGCCAAAGGCAGGAGCCAAACTGCTGAGCCACCCAGGGATCCCCTAACTCTTAGTTTCTTAAAGCAGTCCAGTTGTCTGCCTTGTAAAGGTTTTGGCAAAAAAAGGATAGAGAATGTTAGAGTTATATATTGATCTAGTTTATGGACTTTATTTGTCGATATAATCTTGTCCCCAGGAGCCTGGAATATTCAGGAGTGAGAGAAAGCCTAAAATAATTTGTGTCATTTGATGAAATTAGATGGATATGACAATTCCCTTAACATTTTAGAATCCCACATAACATGAGGGTTATTTTAAATAACATCTGTTAACATTGTGCTTATGTGCTATGTGTGATGGAAGAGTACTTGGATGGAGAAAGATACTATGCTCACTTATTTGTTCAACAAGTATATATTTGAGTACCTGCTTTGTGGAAGCAGTAGTGCTGATTGTTGCAGGCATAAAACAGACATGTTTCCTGCCTTCAGGTGGCTTAAAAATCTAGTAGAAAAGATAGCTAATTTTGAAACAAATGCTTTTTTTTTTAATTTTAATGAAGCCAGGTTGTAAAGGAAACTAATCATAGGAAACTAAAGAATAAGGGATTCCTGGGTGGCTCAGCAGTTTAGCGCCTGCCTTTGGCCCAGGGCGCAATCCTGGAGTCCTGAGATCAAGTCCCGCGTCAGGCTCCCTGCGTGGAGCCTGCCTCTCCCTCTGCCTGTGTCTCTGCCTCTCTCTCTCTCTCTCTCTCTCTCTCTCTCTCTCTATGTCTATCATAAATAAATAAATAAATCCTAAAAAAAAAAAAAAGGAAACTAAAGAACTTTTGAGAAGGCATTTTGTTTGTTAGATCCTATACTGTTCCAGGCACCACCGAAGGGTCTCTGAATATGTTAATTCATTTAGCTTTCAAAACTAGTCTGTGAAGTGTTTTAACTATTCCCATTTTATAAATAAGGAATTTATTTATTTATTTATTTATTTTTAGGAAATTATTTATAACCGAGGCTCACCTGACCTCAGAACTCAATGTTTTTGTGTTTCTCTATACTGCCTCTTTATTTTTAGAAGATAATTTTGGTTCCAGCGTACAAGAGGCAAAGAGACCAGGTGGATGGCCTGTATAATATCGTGGTCCATGTTCCAAAGGGTCTGCCTTTCCTAGTTGTCCAATAGAACTAATCAAGTCCTACACACGACCTCACCACTCCTCAGAAACAAACATGATCAGACAGACGAGCTTCCAGGAACTCTTGCTAACTAGCAGAAATTATCTCCTCTTGCTTTATACAGAAAGTTGTGGTATTTACATAATAACTGAGCTCTCTCTATTTGAATTATACTCTTAAAGAGTAGCTTCACGTATCTCTTATCCCACATAGAGAGGCTGTGCTACTACTCTGGCCTCCTTCTGCCTAGAGCTCTTAGAGACCTGAGTTCTGCCTCATACCAACGTCTGTAGCATCAAAGAGAAATACTGCTCTGTACCCTAGTAACGAGGTTTTGATCTGTTCTCATGCTTTATTCCCATTAGCTCTTTCTTAAAAGTTTTGCCTATTTCCAAGCTCTCTTACCTTTCTTGTAGTGACCACCTCAGTTAAGGACATGAGTTAAACCTGTCTTGTTTGTACCTCTGCTGTCATCAAAACAACTCTCTTCTTTCCTTACCACTGTGCTAAAGCAATTTTTGTCTTTCCTTGAACTTCCCATCTGAGTATGCTATTATGTATTTGTCTGAAACTGGGCTTAAATTGCCGCATTGATATGATTTTCAACCTTCCCCAGGAACAACATCTATACCTGTGTTTATTTCATACTAATATTAGCTTTCTACACCACAGGGCCTTTCCTTTTTTCTTTTTTTAAGATTTTATTTCTTTATTTGGCAGAGAGAGTGGGCACACACACGCACAAGCACAAGCAGGGATAGCAGCAGAGGGAGAGAGAGAAGCACGCTCTCCACTAAGCAGAGGGCCTGATGTGGGACCCAGTCCCAGGACTCTGGGATCATGACCTGAGCCAAAGGTAGACACCCAACCGACGGAGCCATCCCCACAAGGCCTTTCCTAATCTATTTCTAATAACCAGTGTTGATATCAGTAATGCTACTGAAAAGAGGGACAGAGAATGGAGATATCTTAGAGATACTGGATTCAACATCCAGGTATATAGGATGTGTAGGGAATAAAAAAAAAAGAGAAAGGTGGGAGAAAACAATCTTAGAATGTCTAGCTAGGATAACGTTGATGAATTTGATGATAATGTTGCCATTCACTGAGGGAACATAAGAGGAGGAATGAACTTTGGAGGAAGATGAATTTAGTTTAAATTGGAGATGCTTGTAGAACATTTAGGAAAAGGTTTCTTTCAGAAAGTTGGATATATGGATCTGCAACTGAGGTCAAAAGTCAGAATTTTGGAGTTATTAGCATAGAGATGCTTGATGTCATGTTTCTTTTCCCTGCTAAATCTTTAAACACTTAGATCATCTTCCTTCTCCTCTTTCTCAAACTTCTTCCTTACCAAAATAGACTTAAAGAGCAGGAATAAGATTTCTAAAACTGCTAGCTCTCTGCTTTTAATCCCATGAATGGATCCAGGCATTGCTGTGATCCTTACTTCCTTGAAACCCTTTTTTTCCCATGTAGTTTTACCTAGACTTTGCCTTGTCCCCTTTGGTAGACTGTCTTTCTACATCTACTACTGCTCCATATTCTATGATTTGATTTGGTAACTCCATACCCTGAGATTCTCTGGTATACTGCATCCTACTCAGGGATTCAGTTGTTGCTTACCCATGAAGAGAGATTGGATACCTTGAGACAAGTAAGGTAACTTGAAGAGTAGCATCAGAAACCATGTTTTACTAACTTCTGAGTCTCTGTCACCTAATATGATGCCTGCAAAATAATAAGGCTTATTGAATAAACACAGCCATGCATATACAGGTGATGAAAACAGGAGTCAGTATAGGTATGAGCAAAGTAAAATGAGAAATGAGAAAAAAAATAGCTAGCAATTATCAAAGTCAGTATAGAACTGAGTGAATAACTGAGTTGTTTCAAGAAGTGAATAGTCAAGAACATTGAATATTGTTGAAGATATAGACCAGAGTTAAGATCTTAGAAAGGCAAGTTGAGGGACATAGAAACTATCCAGAGAAAAGAAAACTTTGAGAAATTATTAATAATATTATCATTAGAGTAAAAGAAAATATTGCAACCATGAAATGAGAACTGGATGCTGTAGAAACAAATTCACCCAACAGAAAGAACTAATGAAAATTACAAATATAATGGCAAATTTTTATAAAACTAAGTGATGGAAAATAAGGGTAAGGAAAGTTCCAGTAAAGCAAAGCAAAAAGACAGACGTCAAATAAGAGAGAAGAAATTTATCAAAAATTAAGAGAACAAGTCCTAGGAATTCCAATGTTTGAGTAATTGGGGTTCCATGAAACCCTTCAATTAAATAATTAAAATTTTCTAGGGACGCCTGGGTGGCTCAGCAGTTGAACGTCTACCTTTGGCTCAGGGGTGTGATCCTGGAGTTCTGGGACGGAGTCCTGCATTGGGCTCCCTGCATGGAACCTGTTTCTCCCTCTTCCTGTGTCTCTGCCTCTCTTTGTGTGTCTCTTACGACTAAATAAATAAAATTAAAAAAAAAAAAGAAAAGAAAACTTTCTAGAATAAATGCATGTTAATTCCCAAAGTGAAAAGACTCCACTAAATGCTCAGCAATGGAAAAAGAAGAATCATTTTAAAAAATGGAGCTGGATCAAATAGATATTCATGTGGGGGGGGGACAAAACTCGATTCCTTTCTCATATCTTACAGAAAAATCAATCATAGATGGATTGCAGATATAACTGTGAAAAATAAAACAAGTATATAGAAAATAACAGAAAATAACTTCATATCTTTGAGTTAGGAAAAAATTTTCTTAAGTAGGAAAAGATTTGAAAATGGGACTACATTAAAATTTTAGACTTCTTTTTATCAAAAGGCCCCTAAGACACTAAAAAAGGCAAGTAGTGGGAGAAGGTATTTACACTATATAGATCTAATAAAGAGTTTATATCCTAAATACAATAAAGAACCCCTACAAATAGTAAAATTGACAAGAGACACAGAAAGGCACTTGACAAAAAGGATATCCAAATGGTTAATAAGCATACTAAAAAGTGCTTTAACTAATTAGTAATTAGGGAAATGCGACTTAAAACCACTGAGATACCAATACATACCCACCAGAATGTCTACATTTTTTTTTTATTTACTTATGATAGTCACAGAGAGAGAGAGGCAGAGACACAGGCAGAGGGAGAAGCAGGCTCCATGCACCGGGAGCCCGACGTGGGATTTGATCCTGGGTCTCCAGGATCGCGCCCCGGGCCAAAGAAGGCGCCAAACCATTGCGCCACCCAGGGATCCCCGAATGTCTACATTTTTAAAACTCAATAGCAACGATTGGTGAAGATATTGAGCAACTGGAATTAATAATATATTGCATGTGAGAATTAATATATTGCAGCTATAAATTGTGGCAGTCACTTTGGGAAATTGTTTAATATCATCTAACTAAAGTTGAGCGTATGTATACTCTGTATGACCCAGAAATTCTTCTAAATGTCTACTTAATGGAAGTGAGCAGCATGATTTGTAACAGCTTAAATAGAAACAATCCAATGTCTATCAACAGTAGAGAGACTAAATAAATTTATACATTCATATAATGGAATTTATACATCAGTGAAAGTAAATGAAGTACTACTGCTAAGCCCCAAAATATGGGTGAATCTTACAAACATGATGTTGAGTGAATGAAGCCAGACACAAAAGAATAACTGTTGTATAATTCTATTTATGTAAAGTTCAAAAACAAGTCCTTGGTGTTAGAAGTTAGGATAGTGGTTAATTTGGGGGAAGAGGAAAGGAGATAGTGTTTGTGAAAGAGCTTATGGGATGCTGGCAGTATTTTATTTCTTAACTTTGGTGATAGTTACACTGCTATAATCACTATGTGATAATTCATCAACCTGTACACTTAAGATTTGTGTACTTTTTATAATTTATATTTCAGTTTTAAATATCAATGTAATTTTATTTTATTTATTTATTTTTTTTATTTATGATAGTCACACAGAGAGAGAGAGAGGCAGAGACACAGGCAGAGGGAGAAGCAGGCTCCATGCACCGGGAGCCCAATGTGGGATTTGATCCCGGGTCTCCAGGATCGCGCCCTGGGCCAAAGGCAGGCACTAAACCGCTGTGCCACCCAGGGATCCCTGAATGTAATTTTAAAAGCAGTGTGTGTATATGCGTATATGTACGTGTGTACACAAAGACTGGAAGGAAATAAGCCATAATATGAACAATAGTGATCTATGACTGGTAGCATTATAGGTGGATTTTATTTTCTTTGTGCTTTTATATTTTACACAATAGCATGTATTATTTTTATAATTTAAAAAAGGATGTTTAACAATGAAAGAAAAATTGGTTCCACAGGCTTAATAGTTTCCTCAGGACAGGTCTCATTTTTACAGCCTCAATGCTAACTAACTTTAGAGCCTCAATCCACATGATGATTTGTTCCATAATTATTTATAAAAGACATCCTTTCTATTTTATTTCTATCTTCACTTACTACCATTTCTCATACAATCCTGTGGAAAATTTCACACTATAACATTAATGTGTCATTTACACCGACTGGGTCCACTTTACCACTACTGAAGATAATTAGTTTCATACTCATCTCTTTTTATTTTCATAAAAATAATCTAACATGAACATATATCGAAACGTTTTTCTCTCTTTTTTTAACCAAAGGACTTTTTTTTAAGGATTTTGCCTGGGAGTTAGTGAGAGACAGCCCACAGCTGGAGAGACTATGAACTACAGACCTGGTTTATCTAATTAAAATTATCCGTTTTCTTGTTCATTCATTCCTACATGCTCTACCCTCCTCTACAATCTGACCTTTAATCTTGACATTTCTTACAGATTAATCTTTTCTCCTGTTCTTATTCTACATGATCTCTTTAGGAAATCTCAGCTACATCCTTGACTTGAAATGTCATCTATGTACTATGACTCACAGATTATTTCTCCTGTATCCAGTTGACTATTCCGTATCACAGAGACATCCCCAGATCAACATATCCAGATGTGAATTTATCTTTCTCCCCAAACTTGTTCAATAAATAGCATCACCATTTACCCACTGGATCATGATAGAAATCTTATAGTCATCCCTAATACTTTTTCATTTATAACCCATAGGCATTTGATTACAAGACCTGTTAATTTTACCTCTAAAATAGATTTCATTTTTCACTTCTCACTTTTGATACAGCCATCACCCTAAATCAAACTACTATAATCTCTCACCTAGATTGCTACTGTACAGTTCTAACCTATCTTTCCATTTCCACTATTGCTCCCTTCTAGTCCATTCTCCACACAGTGATCCAAAGTAACTTTTCTATATCTACAGATTTTGTCATGGATAAAGTCCAAATTTCACATGGCCTACAAAACCTTACAATGGTCTGACTTTTGCTTACATTTTCACATGACTCTTCCCTCTTCCTGAAATACTTTTCCTGTCCTCTCTACCCCTTATTATAAATGTACTTACTACAATAATTTGTGACTTTATGTTTTTTTGAGCAAAAAGTACACACAGTATTTCCTCCACTCTTCTAGGCCAACTCCTAATTCATTCCTCAGGGTGTTCACTTATATGCCACTTTCTCAGGGAAAATTTTGACCTTTCTTCCCACACAAATATGTTTATGTGTTATTATTTGTTTAATGCACCTTTCCCCAACTAATCTATCAGCTCCACAAGGATAAGAACTGTATCTGCTTTGTTGACACTATATATCCAGTATTTGGCACAGGTCCTGCACATAGTAGGCTCTCAATTAATATTGGTTGAGTAAATGAATATGTCTTAGAAGATCCTTCTTGGGATCCCTGGGTGGCGCAGCGGTTTGGCGCCTGCCTTTGGCCCAGGGCGCGATCCTGGAGATCCGGGATCGAATCCCACGTCGGGCTCCCAGTGCATGGGGCCTGCTTCTCCCTCTGCCTGTGTCTCTGCCTCTCTCTCTCTCTGTGACTATCATAAATAAAAAAATTAAAAAATTAAAAAAAAAGGAAAATCCTTCTTGAGGCCTCTTGCCAATTCATGCTCTCCCAGATGACTTTAATTCCTTCGACAGTCATACCAACTCCTTATAATAATGTTATCTGGATGCCTCAAATATTGACTCACTCCTTTTTTTTTTTTCTGCAACCATCCATTTTGGCAGCTCCATTTCTCATCTCCTGGGTTCATTGTAGATCAGCAAACATTTACATAGTTTACCTTCCTTTCTTTCCTATCAAATAAACAAATCCTTATGAAGTTCTGGTTGAAATTTTACTGTTAGTAACTTCAAGGTTTTGCCTTATCCTAGCCCTATCCCAGCAGTTTTCTATACTCTGTACACTGCATATTTATAAACTGTGCCTTATTTCTTCCAGAGCTGCTGCCACTAGCACCACCTGGGCCCAAAAGATTCTTCAGTTTTCTCCATACCCCTTTGAGCTTTTAGAGGGGGTATCACTCCACATTTCTAGTCAGTTAATTAAGGCCATCTCCCCTGGGAGAGGACTGGGTCCTTTTCCTACTTTTTTGTATCCTAATTGAATCACCCAAAGGTCAGAATTGGTATTCAGACCATTTCTGGTTTTTGGAACACCGTTTCTATCCTCCCTCATCCCCATCCTTGGTAACAAGATACTCAGAAGCCCAGGCTTGGTTCATACCTAGTATACCTCATTTTATCTCAGTTCTGTCTTTATAGAGCTACTGAAAACTAGAATCATTAGAGATGAAACTCTGTAATTTGCATTTTTAACACAAACCCCAGGTGATTATTCTGTGTATTAACATTTAAGAATCACTGTACTGGTGAGAACTCTATTATCCCCACTAAGGAGAAAATGCCTTATTCTGACTAATCTTATATTCTATGTAGTGGAATAGGCCAAAAAAGGATTTGACTATTCAAACACACCAACCAGCTTTACTAAGTTCAGGGCCCTGAAACCAGCTGGTGGCTCTTCATGCTCAGGCCTATGAGACTAGAGGTTCAAGTGTAGTGTTGTAGTGAAAAACAGACTTTGAAGAGAGACCAACATATAGGTATTGGCTCATGTACTTTCCATTTGTTATATTACTTACCTGTATAAGCTTTAGTTTATCCATTTTAAAGTTAGGATAATAATACTACCTTATAGAGTTATGAGTTCATTGGAATTTACTTACCAAATAATCACTGAGCACCTACTGTGTGCCAGGTACTATTCTACACATTGCAAATATACCAGCAAACAAGATCATTTATGCTCTCAAGAAGAGTATGTTCTAGTGAGGATCTGTATAAAGAGTGCTTAGACTCTGGCATGTAGGAAGCACTAAAGAAATGGCTCTTCTTTGACAGTTTAGGGATACAAAAGAAGTATAGGATATATTATTTGCCCACCTGGAGTGTAAATCTGGATGGCCAGTGAGACATCTTTTTGTTCATTCTATGAATATTAACTTAGTGCTGTAATGAGCCAGGCACTGTGAGGTACAAAACTAAACACCCTTAAAAAACTTCAATTTGGGGAATATATGAGAAATGCACAATTCTGATATAGAACAAAATGCAACAGGTCTTTAGGAAAAGTAATAATAAAGTGCTAAGAGTATTACTCCTTTTATATGTATTTGAGCATAAAATGGACATACTTTTGACAGGTGGAAACGGGTTACATGGATAATTCAATGAGAGGATAAAAAGAACCTCTCCTACTAAATGAACTAAGTAGCACATAAAGCATGTTGGCCTTTCTGTATACTTATTTTATGGTTTCCATTGCTCATTGCAGCCCTGACTAGAGCTGAGGCAATACTGACAGTAAGAAGTATTATTTGTTTGGCCAAAGAACAGGTTGTAGGAGGGGGAAAGAAATAAAGGAAAAAAGCAGAAGTAAAGTCCTAAGGAAATGTGATTGACTTCTGGGAGCACTAAGTTTCTAGATGAAACAGCATAAATATAGGGTAGACAAAGCTGGAATTGAAAGATAAGGCCAGATCATGGAGAGCCTTGAATGCCAAGCTTAAGGCATTTGGACTTAATATGATAAAAATGGTGCATCTCATTGAAGATTTCTGAGTGGGAAAGTGACATAATCAGAACTGTGTCTAGAAAAATACATTTGAAGAAAAGTAGCATATAAGTAGATAACCATAAATTGGACAGTCAAATGTATTAATTAGTACTTGTAAAATAACTGAACTGTGAACCCACCTGATTTCGTGGAGAATCAGATGCACTAAAAAAGCTCAGCAAAAGAGCAGATTTTCTGTGTAGACTTGAATTTCATTTAAACAGGACTTTGATATAGGAAGACAAAAGAAAAAGTAGACTGATGAAACATGACATGAATTTATAATCTATTCCATGTGACCACACCTGTAGAGTGTTTGATTTATACCCTTGTATCACTTGAAGGCAGATTTCTAAAAACTTAACACAGGATTCTGTCTTTGAAAAAGTGAGAGAAGGGGATCCCTGGGTGGCTTGGCAGTTTAGCGCCGCCTTCGGCCCAGGGTGTGATCCTGGAGACCTGGGATCGAGTCCTGTGTCAGGCTCCCTGCATGGAGCCTGCTTCTCCCTCTGCCTGTGTCTCTGCCTCTCTCTCTCTCTCTCGCTCTCTCTCTCTCTGTCTCTCATGAATAAATAAATAAAATCTTTAAAAAAGAAAAAGTGAGAGAAGATAGAGTTTTCATTCCATAAATATTTCCTAGGTGCCTGTCACATTACCATCCCTGTGCTATTGGTGATTCAACTGTGAGCAAGCAATTAACAGGGCACTAAGGGAGAGGGATGGGTAAATAACTAAAACTGTTTTCAGGTGTTGCAGTGAGTCCAGAAATGAAAGATATTTTTGAGTATAAATTTATAAAATTTTGTCACTTTGTATCAAGTTTCTAGAAATTTAGAAGTGTTGACTGCCAAGAAGCTACAATTTTGTAATGAACTTTAAAAACAGAATTTTTTAACCTGTATTTTCAGGTTTATTTGAACTTCATAGAAGGGCAAAAGGAAGAAAAAAATAAATGTCACCCTCCTAAGAAAAAAAAATACATCACTATTTTCATGTTTGGGCATTTCGTTCTGGGATCTTTCCCCCTAGAATGGTATTTGAAGACCTTGGAAGGGGATATGACAGAGACATCAGTGCATGTGAAACTAGCATTGGCCCTCTTATATTTATTTAGGACCACACAGTTGACGAAGCCCAGAATAAGGCAGAATAAGCCATCCATTTTTTAATATATTCACAGAGTACCCCTCCTGCCAAGTGTGTAGCATATGAATTCAGGGGATTCATTTCACCATTCCCATTCCTTGCAGGTGCGCCTGACCCCACAGCTGGGGCCAGCATTGATGATGAGAACTGTTGGCATTTGGATGAAGAACAGGTGAAAGAACAAGTGAAGCTCTTTCTCTCCCAAGGTGGTTACTATGGCTCTGGAAAGCAGCTCAATTCAATGTTTGCCAAGGTAAGATATGAAAGGTACTTTTTTCCTTTAAGTAAACTGGGCTCACCAAACTCCTGGCTTCTTGCATTGTAGTTAGCTCACGTGATCTATCTGTACTGAATGCTTGAAAACTAATCGGAGGGCTAATCAGAGCAGACCTAATCCAGAGCAGGTGGCATCCAGGGACCCCCCCCCAGCCCCTACTACCTCACCCTGGTAGTCCTCTTCCTTCTGCTCCACTCTAAATAAGTTAGCATTGCTGGGGGTTTTAGTAAGGAAGCCATCAACTCTGTACTTTGAACCCAAAGCTGCTGGATGAAGCCTTGAAGAGATGTGATATTTTGGAACTGTGGGCTCTCACAGCAGACTTTCTTTTCTTTTTTTTTTTACTTAACATCTTTAGTGAGATAATTCACCCATTTCAAGTGTGCAATTCAGTGTTTTTTAATATATTCAAAGATATGTGCACCAGTCACCATAACCAATTTTAGAACATTTTTATCACTCTGAAAAGAAACCCTGCACCATTACCTGTCACTTCTCTGTCCCTCACTCCCCTGCCCCCAGCCCTAAGCCACCACTAATCTCCTTTCTGTCTCTATAGATTTCCCTATTCTGGGATTTCCTAGGAATGAAAGATAGTCTTTTGTGACTGGCTTCTTTAACTTAACATAATATTTTCAAGGATCATCCATGTTGGGATCCCTGGGTGGCACAGCGGTTTGGCGCCTGCCTTTGGCCCAGGGCGCGATCCTGGAGACCCGGGATCGAATCCCATGTCAGGCTCCCGGTGCATGGAGCCTGCTTCTCCCTCTGCCTGTGTCTCTGCCTCTCTCTCTCTCTGTATGACTATCGTAAATAAATTTAAAAAATTAAAAAAAAAGGATCATCCATGTTATAACATTACCTGTACTTAATTCCTTTTTGTGGTTGAATAATATTCCACTGTAGGGTATACCACTTTTGTTTATCTAATCTCTGTTAGTGGATATTTGGATTATTTCCACCTTTGGGCTATTAAAAGTAATGCCTTTTTAAGCATTCTCATGCAAGTTTCTATATGGACGTTTCTATATGGTGTTTTCATATCTCTCTAGAATTGGAATTGATAGGTCATATAATTCTACATTTAGTCATTTGAGACACTACTATACTGATTTCTGAAGTGGCTACATCATTTTACAGTCCCACCAACAGTGTTTCAGGGGTCAATTTCTCTATATCTTTATCAACACTTGTGGTTATCTGACTTTTTGATTCTAACCATCCTAGTGGATATGAAGTAGCATCTCATTGTGCACAGCAGGCTTTCTTGATATATGCAGAGAACTTGCTTATAGAACAAGAAGCCTTCTTTTTGGCTCTTTGGGTGTGTTATGCTTGGATACTTCATCTTCTCCTCCCCTCCTTCTCCTCCTGCTTTTTTATGATGTGCAGTCACCAACCCCTGGCCCCTCCTTATGTGTCAGGTTCGAGAGATGCTGCGGATGAGGGATTCCAATGGAGCCAGGATGCTGACGCTGATAACTGAGCAGTTTATGGCTGACCCACGACTCACACTCTGGAGGCAGCAAGGAACAAGCATGACAGATAAGTGCAGGCAACTCTGGGATGAGCTAGGTAAGTCCCCAGATCTCAGAGAAGTGCTACGTCTGTCCCACCAGTTTGCTCCCTGCATCAGTGTTAGTGAACACTTGCCATCAGTCATTACCTGGGTCTTGCCAAATGAACTTTAGCCTAACTGTGGGAGATAAAGGCTCTACAAAGGCCACCCAGAGTATTCTGAACTCACTTGTGTTGCTTCCACATTATTGTGCTTTGCTGTTGACATCAGTATTCTTTCTGTTCCAGATGTTACCACGTAGTAGCCATTGCTGAAGGAAAATGTCTTCCCTTGGCATTTGTTGCTTAGCACTAGCCTGGCTCTCCAGATACTTATCAACTACTTTTCTTGCTTTCCCTGGGTCTGCTCTTTTTATCACTACTAGACACACCCCTTAGATGTAGGACAGTTTCCAAGACTTGGGCCTTGGACTTCTATTCTTCTTCCTCTATACCCCCTTGAGAACTTGTGTTTTAAGATGTCATGGCTTCAGAGCTTACCTCTCTGTTGATCTCAGCTTCATCTTCTTTCCATTTACCTGAGTTCCAGTCCCATATTGATGCTGCCCTATAACCATTTCCACTGAAAAAATCCCCTGATCACCTCAAGCTTGAGAAATCAAAAAATGAATTCAGGCCTTCTAAGGTTCCAAAAAAGGAACCAAAAAAGGTTCCACTAACTCTCGCAGTGGCATCACCATTCCTCACTCTACCGAACTTACTGGCAAGCCTTCATTTTTGTTTTCATTCCCAACATTCAGTCACCATTTGATGTGATGCCTTGACCTTCAAAATGCAATTCAGTGTCCATTTACACTTTTGGGAACTTTTTTTTTAATATTTTATTTATTTATTCATGAGAGACATGCAGAAAGAGAGAGAGAGACAGAGACAGAGACACAGGCAGGAGAAGGAGGCTCCATGCAGGGAGCCTGACGTGGGACTCCATCCCAGGTCTCCAGGATCAGGCCCTGGGCTGAAGGTGGGGCTAAACCGCTGAGCCACCCGCGCTGCCCTGGAAACTTTTAGATTAAGTTAGATGTGGACTCTCTGTTCTAGAGTCTCCTCATCAAGGCCATCTTCTTTGGTCATCGTTTCTCTGTATCATTCTACTGCTCCAAGGCCAGTTTGGCTTTGCTAATATTCAACCCCTCTCTCTGTTTTCAGAATCTTCCATACCCTAAATCCAATCATGGCCCCACTTTTCCGTTATGCTGGAAAACTTCTGTGCAACATATTCTAAAAGTTCTAATATAGCTCCTCCTATCTCCATGCCAGAAAGTAACAACAAACTTTCTACTCATACAAAGTAATACAAGAGAAAACCTCAGGTTAGGAGTTTATTGAGTTCTTCTGGACTGAAGCCTCTGGAACATATGTTTCATAGCCTCAAAGCTAAAAGCCCAGCAGAGTGAGGCTTCATGACTCTGCAACTATATTCATTTACTTTGGGGCTGGTAAGTGTGTGGTTTCGTTTTGAATGCTGAGGCTTTTTTATTTCACCTATGGCACTAATGGCTCTGGAGCTCTCAATACTAACAAATAGCTATATTTCTGAGTGTTATGGGCCAGTCTTTGTGTTAAAGATTACACTCACATTCCTTCACTTAATTCTCATAACCACCCTATTAGGTGATAATGTATTTATTGCAAAGCAACAGAGATGGTTCTGGTTACTTTTGGGTACAGAATAAAATAGAAAACTGTCTCTACCATGACATAGTCACACTTTCTGAAGTATAGGAATGTTGCACTATTAATCTAAAGCTACTGGTCCAACCTGTTGTGACCAGAGTCGCATGATACAGCACATGGCAACTTGGGGACTACTTCTAGACTCTTTAATCATAATGGATTATAGTTATGGACTCCCTTCCATTGTAAGATTTTGGCATTTTCATATTTTTAAATGAGAAAATTGAGCTTAGGAAAGTTAAGTATTTTATTCAAGATCACATACTAGTGAGTGGTGATTCTACTGATGGAACTGCAGTCTGTTTGACTCCATCCAAATCAAGCATCTTCTGCGACATCTCCCTTAATTCTATCTTGTTATGTACTTTTTTTTTTCTCCAAAGTGCATGTTTGTAAATTTAAAATCAGCCTTCTTCAGTGAATCAGTTTCATCTGAGGCCTGAATCTCATGGAGTGATTTCTGTCATATTCATGGGATTGTGTTGTGGACTTGTGCTTGGCCTTTGGGCCAAAGATAGGTGAGAAGAAGTTAACATAGCTGGTACTTTTAAAGCATTTGTCATATATTTAGGTTTATCATGAAAAGCTCTTCCTTCTGACATTTTTTTTTTAAGATTTTATTTATTGGGCAGCCCAGGTGGCTCTGCAGTTTAGCGCCTTCAGCCCGGGGCCTGATCCTAGAGACCAGGGATTGAGTCCCACATCGGGCTCCCTGCATGTGTCTCCCTCTGCCTGTGTCTCTGCCTCTCTCTCTCTTTGTGTCTCTCATGAATAAATAAATAAAATCTAAAAAAAAAAGATTTTATTTATTTATTCATGAGAGACACAAGACGCAGAGACAAAGGCAGCAGAAGGAAAAGTAAGCTCCCTGCGGGAAACCGAATGCTGGACCATATCCCAGGACCCCGGGATCACTCCCTGAGCCAAAGGCAGATGCTCAACTGCTCACCCAGGCGTCCCTCCTTCTGACATTTTTGTAACTAAGAAATTGCTATATCGATCTTCCAAGAAACCCTCAGCATTCTGCAAAGATAGTGGTTCTCAAACTTCTCAAAATCACCAAGAGTACTTATTTTTTTAAAGATTTATTTATTTTTATTTATTTATGATAGACATAGAGAGAGAGAGAGGCAGAGACACAAGTTGGAGGGAGAAGCAGGCTCCATGCCAGGAGCCCGACTCGGGACTCGATCCCAGGACTCCAGGATTGCGCCCCGGGCCAAAGGCAGGCCCCAAACCGCTGAGCCACCCAGGGATCCCCCCAAGAGTACTTATTTAAACAGGTTTCTGGGTCCTATCCCCAGAGTTTCTAATTTAGTAGGTTGGAGTAGGGACTGATAATTTGCATTTCTAACAGATTCCTGAAGAATGCTGTTACTCCTGTTCCAGAGACCACAATTTGGGAACCACTACACTAAGAGAAGCCTTATTGGGTTATACACTAGAGTATGTTGTATGCATGCTTCCCCTTACTACTCCGAGGTTTCCTTATTGTTCACAGGGCCTACTCACTTGGGAAGGCCTAGGCAGCGTGTGTAGGAATTTAGACTAATGGACTCACTATTTTCAGATACTGAACCAGAAGATAGAAGCAGTCAGACATGAAGTTTTCTCATCTCCCCATATCAGTACCTATATGCTTTGCTTTATATTCTGTTAAAATCTATGAAGTATCTCTGCTCCTGTAAAAGGGAAATTCTTACATATTTTCTTTGGGTCCTATGTCCTATGCCATCTCCTTTTCTCAAGAATTTTGCTTCTGCAATTATCTCCTTTCTCTGACATTATTAGTTTCTCCCTTTCTATTGGACCAATCCCATCAGCATACAAAAATACTTTACTATCTTCAATCTCAAAAAAAGTGCCTTTGTTGTTCCCATCCCCCTCCAATTATTACCCCATTTCCCTTCTTCCTCTCAAAGCAATATTTTTTTAGGATTTTATTTAAATTCCAGTTGGTTAACATACAGTGTAATATTAGTTTCAGATATACAATATAATGATTTAGCACTTCTCTATAGCACCCAGTGCTCATCACAAGTGCATTCCTTAATCCCCATTACCTATTTAACCCATCCCTCTACCCACCTCTATTCTGATAACTATCAGTTTGTTCTCTATAGTTATGAGTCTGTTTCTTGATTTGCCTTTTCTTCCCTTTGCTTCTTTCTTTGTTTTGTTTCTTAAATTCCACATCTGAGTGAAATTATATAGCATTTGTCTTTCTTGAGTTATTTCACTAAGCATTATACTCTCTAGCTCCATCCATGTCATTGCAAATGGCAAGATTTCACTCTTTTTTGTGGCTGAGTAATATTCCATTGTGTATATATGCCACATCTTCTTTATCCATTTGTCAGGCAGTGGACATTTGGGCTCTCTCCATAGTTTGGCTATTGTTGATGCTGCTGTAAACATAGAGGTGCATGTATCCCTTGAATTAGTATTCTTGTATTCTTTGGTTAAGTATCTAGTAGTGCAATTGCTGGATTGTAGGGTAGTTCTATTTTTAATTTTTTGAGGAACCTCCATACTGTTTTGTACAGTGGCTATTCCAGGTTGCATTCCCACCAACACTGTAAGAGGGATGGGTTTCTCTGCATCCTCACCAACATCTGTTGTTTCTTGTGTTTTTGATTTAAGTCATTCTGACATGTGAAGTGATACCTCATTATAGTTTTGATTTGCATTTCTCTAATGATGAGTGATGTGGAGCATCTTTTCAGGTGTCTGTTGGCCTTCTGGATGTCTGCTTTAGAAAATGTCTATTCATTTCTTCTACCCATTTTTAACTGGATTATTTGGTTCTTTTATATATTTTGGATATAATCCTTTATCAGATACCTCATTTGCAAATATCTTTTCCCATTCTTCAGGGTGCCTTTGAGTTTTGTTGATTGTTTCCTTCCCTGTGCAGAAGTCAAAGCATAGTTCTTTTTTTTTATTAGAGTTCAATTTGCCAAAATATAGCATAATACCCAGTGCTCATCCCGCCAAGTGCCCCCTTCAGTGCCCATCACCCAATCACCCCAACCCCCCACCCACATCCCCTTCCACTACCCCTTGTTCATTTCCCAGAGTTAGGAGTCTGTCATGTTTTGTCACCCTCACTGATATTTTCACTCATTTTCTCTCCTTACCCTTTATTCCCTTTCACTAATTTTTATATTCCCCAAATGAATGAGACCATATAATGTTTGTCCTTTTCCGATTGACTTATTTCACTTAGCATAATACCCTCCAGGTCCATCCACTTCGAAGCAAATGGTGTGTATTTGTCGTTTCTAATGGCTGAGTAATATTCCATTGTATACATATATCACACCTTCTTTATCCATTCATCTTTTGATGGACACCGAGGCTCCTTCCACAGTTTGACTATTGTGGACATTGCTGCTATAAACATCAGGGTGCAGGTGTCCTGGTGTTTCACTGCATCTGTATCTTTGGGGTAAATCCCCAATAGTGCAATTGCTGGGTCGTAGGGCAGATCTATTTTTAACTCTTTGAGGAACCTCCACACAGTTTTCCAGAGTGGCTGCACCAGTTCACATTCCCACCAACAGTGCAAGAGGGTTCCCCTTTCTCCACATCCTCTCCAACATTTGTTTGTTTCCTGTCTTGTTAATTTTCCCCATTCTCACTGGTGTGAGGTGGTATCTCATTGTGGTTTTGATTTGTATTTCCCTGATGGCAAGTGATGCGAAGCATTTTCTCATGTGCGTGTTGGCCATGTCTGTGTCTTCCTCTGTGAAATTTCTGTTCATGTCTTTTGCCCATTTCATGATTGGATTGTTTGCTTCTTTGCTGTTGAGTTTAAGAAGTTCTTTATAGATCTTGGATACTAGCCCTTTATCTGATAGGTCATTTGCAAATATCTTCTCCCATTCTGTAGGTTGTCTTTTAGTTTTTTGGACTGTTTCTTTTGCTGTGCAGAAGCTTTTTATCTTGATGAAGTCCCAATAATTCATTTTTGCTTTTGTTTCTCTTGCCTTCATGGATGTATCTTGCAAGAAGTGGCTGTGGCCAAGTTCAAAAAAAGATGTTGCCTGTGTTCTCCTCTAGGGTTTTGATGGAATCTTGTCTCACATTTAGATCTTTCATCCATTTTGAGTTTATCTTTATGTATGATGTAAGAGAATGGTCTAATTTCATTCTTCTGCATGTGGATGTCCAATTTTCTCAGCACCATTTATTGAAGAGACTGTCTTTTTTCCAGTGGATAGTCTTTCCTGCTTTGTTGAATATGAGTTGACCATAAAGTTGAGGGTCCACTTCTGGATTCTCTACAAAGCATATTTCTTGAAAAACTTGTCTGCAGTCACCCTTTCCACTTTGTCTCACATACATTCTATCTTGAGCCCACTATAATTGAGTTTTCATTGCTGCCACTTTATTCAAGTTGCTCTTGTCAAAATCACCAGTGACTTCAGTATTGTTAGACACAGTTGTCAATTTTCTGTTGTTATCTTATTTGACTTTTTAACAGGGCATGGACATAATTTAGCCAACCTTTCCTATAGTTTCCACTGACATGTTCCTCATTTCCATCCAAAGACCTCATCAGGATGGCCTTTACCATCCATATTGCTACCAACACTCCATTCAGGATTACTAAGGAGATAAGACTTTACAAGCCTCTGCTTTTCCTTCTGGGACCTCACCAGAATCATCCTTAAAGGTCTTTTCACAGCAGCAAAGGCTTTTTCAAGCAGGCAACTGAAAATTCTTCCAGCCTCTACCCTTTACCCAGTTCCAAAACTGCTTTCAGATTTTCAGGTATTTCTTATACAGCACTCCACTTGTTGGTAACAGTTTTTGTCTTAGTCTGTTTGGGGTGCTACAAAAGAACCATAGACTAGGTGACTTACAAGCATTCTTAGAACTTTGAAGACATTTCTCTGTTGCCCTCCAGCTTCCACTTGCCATTGTGAAGTACCAGGCCATTCTGGTTCAGGAGAATATCGTGTCTTTTCTCTGTGGAACCATATGTTTTCTCTTTGTCATCATTAATCTGAAATTTCACACTGATATCACGTACTGTTGGTCTTGTAATCTTTTTTTAAATCAACCTTCTTGGAGAAGGAGTTAGGACGGAGGAGTGGTAGGGAAACCCTGGGCTTGTCTTGTCCTTCAGACATAGCTAGATCAAGATCAAATCATTTTGAACAATGGGAAATTGATCTGAGGACTAAGAAAATACTATGCACAATTTGAGGGAGAGAATGTGGCATATGCAAGGTTTGGAGATATGAATTGGAGGAGAGAAAAGCCACAGTGCTGTGGTGGGGAGGGAGCTGGAGAGAGACTAGTGTGTCAAGTTTGCACAAGATGCCAAAATCTGTGGTGTGGGGATCCCCTGGGTTGCACTAGGAGAGAATGATCCCCTTCCAGGAATACATTTGGAAGAGGGTATATTGCCTCTCGAAGGACAAAAGACCCACTGGGCACCACTGAGCAGCCATTTAATAGCAGGGTACAGAGGCAGGTGCAAAGGACAGATAACCTGGTTGCAGTTTTTGGCAATGCTTCCCCATAGATTCCAGACACCTGCATGGCCATGGGACTGCTTTTCTGGGACAGAACAGTGCGGCCACAGCGCTGTATCTCCTCCAGAGGAAGCGAGTGGTCCACACCTTGCCAGGTCCTTTAAGATTTGGAATTTTGAATCCCAGCCTCCAGCCAGAGATAAAACACAGGAGAACTGTGGTGCTGGATCTGCCAGCGGCCCAAGGCACTGACAGGTTTAGGGCAGGGATCTGCCAAAGCCTGGAACACAGAAGGGAAGATTGTTCACTTTTCTGTGAGGGCCTTCTGAACTGTGGTGGCCGCAAGTTCCACTCCCTTCAGGACAAGAGGGTGGGATGACATTATCTTCCACCCGCACTTCCAGGTCCCACCCCCACAAGCACAGTCAGATGTCAGAGAGAAACACAGAAACCCCAAGGGGGGCTGGAATTACTTACACCAAACCCCACCACTCTCTAGGGGCATCTTTACTAGGGCAGGTCTGACTGTGAGCCGGTGTAGTGGGGACCAACACAAGCCCTCTGCATGTACCAAGTCCACTAATTATAGAGTGTCCCAAAGCATCAGCTTCAGTTCTGGTAGAAATAGGACTAGGTTATTTATTTATTTTTCCCCTTTTGAATCAGGCTTATAGTTTTCTATTTGTTGGTTAGTTGGTTGGTTTTCTTTTTCTCGGTTTTTGGATCAGGCTTTTTTTTTCCTTTCTCCCCCTTCCCCCCCCCCTTTTTTTTAAGAAATGCAGAGGAGGAAGGACAGAGAGAGAAGGAGAGAGTAATCCTAAGCAGGCTCCATGCACAGTACAGAGCCCAACGCTGGTCTTAATCTTATGACCCTGGGATCATGACTTGAGCTGAAATCAAGAATCCAACATTTAACCAACTGAGCCCTCTTTCTTTCTTTTTCTTTCTTTCTTTTTTTTTTTTTTTTTTTTTGAATCGGGCTTGTAATTTTTAGTTTGTCTCTCTCATTTTTTTCCCTTTTTCCTTGGATCAGTCTATTTCTTTTTCAGGCTCATCTTAAGAAATGAACCCAATGACAGAACATGATAGACTAATTCTGGGAAACGAACAAGGGGTAGTGGAAAGGGAGGTGGATGGGGAGTTGGGGTGACTGGGTGACAGGCACTGAGGGGGGCACTTGATGGGATGAGCACTGGATGATATGCTATATGTTGGCAAATTGAACTCCAATTAAAAAAAAAAAAAGGAAACAAATCCAAGTATACCTAGTTAAAGGTCCAGACAATCCCCACTGCAAGCAAGGAGGAACTCTGCAGAGGACTGACTGACCTGCGGGAAAGCGCAAGCAAAAACACAATAGCAGAGTGCACATAGCTTACACGAGAAATACTTCGTGAAGTGCCAGGCCCTGGGCAGTGTATGACTCCTTAATACTCTTACTCTTTATATAGTATTTCTCTCAGGAGCAGGAAACATAACAAGCTTTCATAACATGCAAAAGATAGGCACCTAGACATAATGACAAGACAGGAATTCTCCCCAAAAGAAAGATCAAGAAATCACAGCCAGAGACTTGCTCAAAACAAATATATGCAATAAATCTGAAAAAGAACTTAAAACAACAGTCATGAGAACACTGGCTGGGATTGAAAGAAGCATAGAAAACACCAGAGAAACCTTTGCTGCAGAGATAAAAGACTTAAAAACTAGTCAGGCCAAAATAAAAAAATGTTATAATCAAGATGCAAAACCTGGATAAAAGACAAAATTATAGAAAATAATGAAGCTGAAAAGAAGAGGGAAAGAAAACTATTAGATCACAAATATAGACTTAGGGAATTCAGCAGTTCATCAAGCACAAAAACATCCATATCATAGGAATTCCAGAAGATGAAGAACAGGAAAGGGGTCAGAAAGTTTATTTGAACAAATTATAGCTGAGAATTTCCCCAATATGGAAAAGAAACAGGTATTCAAGGCCAAGAGGCACAGAGAACTCCCCTCAAGATCAACAAAATAGGGTAACACCAAGACATATCAGAGTGAAACTTACAAACTATAAAGATAAAGAGAATTCTAAAAGCAGCTAGGGACAAAAGGTCCTTAATCTATAAGGGTAAATGCATAACACTGGCAGCAGACCTAGCCACAGAAATGTGGCAGGTCAGAAGAGTGTCATGATATATTCAACATGCTAAATGGGGAAATATGCAGCCAAGAATACTTTATCCAGCAAGGCTGTCGTTCAGAATAAGAGAGATAAAGAGTTTCCAAGACAAACAAAAACTAAAGGAGTTCATGAATACTAAATCAGCTCTGCAAGAAATATTAAAGGGGATCCTAAAGAGAGACTAAAAGCAAAGACTAAAAAGGGACAACCTACAGGAACAGTGACTTTACAGATAATACAGTGGCATTAAATCATATCTATCAGTAATTACTATGAATGTAAATGGACTAAATGCTTCAATCAATTATACAGTATCAGAATGGATAAAAAAGACAACACCCATTGATATGGTGCTTACAAGAGTCTCATTTCAGACCCAAAGACACCTCTAAATTGAAAGTGAGCTGGTGGAGAACCATCTATCATGCTGTTGGACATCAAAAGAAATCTGGAGTAGCCATCCTTATATCAGACAAATTAGATTTTATTTTTATTAAAAATTAGATTTTAAACCAAAGACTGTAATAAGAGATGGAAAAGGGCACCATATCATAAGGGATCTATACAATAAGAAGATCTAATAATTAAATATTTACACCCCCAACTTGGCAGCAGATAAATTATACATCAGTTAATAACAAACTTAAAGAAACTCATTGATAATAATACATAATTATCAATTATGTATTAGTAGAAACTTTCAATTAGTAGGGACTTTGATACCCCACTCACAGCAGAATGCACATTCTTTTGAAGTGTACAACAGAACATTCTCCAGAATAGATCACATACTGGGTCACAAGTCAGGCCTCAACTGGTACTAAAAGATTGAGATAATACTATGCATATTTTCAGACCACAATGCTGTGAAACTTGAAATCAACCATAACAAAAAAATCGGGGGATTCCTGGGTGGCTCAGTGATTTAGCACCTGCCTTTGGCCCAGGGCACAATCCTGGAATCCCAGGATCGAGTCCCACATCAGGCTTCCTGCATGGAGCCTGCTTCTCCCTCTGCCTGTGTCTCTGCCTGTGTGTGTGTGTGTGTGTGTGTGTGTGTGTGTCGTGAATAAATAAATGAAATCTTAAAAAAGAAAAAAGAAAAAAATCGGAAAGACCACAAAATATGTGGAGGCTAAAAAACATCCTACTTAGGAATGAATGGGTTAACCAGGAAATTGAAGAAGACATTAAAAAAAAATACATGAAAACAATTGAAAATTAAAACACAACAGTCCAAAACCTTTGGGATGAAGCAAAGGCTATCCTAAGGGCGGGGGGGCGGGGGGGGGCGGGTATATAGCAGTACAAATCTTCCTCAAGAAGCAAGAAAAGTCTCAAATATACAACCCGGGACCCCTGGGTGGCACAGTGGTTTAGCGCCTGTCTTTGGCCCAGGGCGCGATCCTGGAGACCCAGGATCGAATCCCACGTCAGGCTCCCAGTGCATGGAGCCTGCTTCTCCCTCTGCCTGTGTCTCTGCCTCTCTCTCTCGCTCTGTGACTGTCATAAATAAAAAAAAAAAAAAATCAAATATACAACCTAATCTTACACCTAAAGGAGCTGGAAAAAGAAAACCAAATAAAGCCCAAAACCAGCAGAAGAAGGGAAATAATTAAGATTAGAGCAGAATTCAGGGAGCCTGGGTGGTTTAGTCGGTTAAGCATCTGTCTTCAGCTGAGGTCATGATTCCAGGGTCCTGGGATAGACCCCCACATCAGGCTCCCTACCAGACAGGGAGCCTATACTTCCCCTGCTTGTGCACACTCTCTCTCCCTCTCTCTCTCTCAAATACATAAAATCTTTTTTAAAAGATTAGAGCAGAATTAAATGATGTAGAATATTTTTAAAAACAGAACAGATTGGGGGGATCCCTGGGTGGCGCAGCGGTTTGGCGCCTGCCTTTGGCCCAGGGTGCGATCCTGGAGACCCGGGATCGAATCCCACATCGGGCTCCCGGTGCATGGAGCCTGCTTCTCCCTCTGCCTGTGTCTCTGCCTCTCTCTCTCTCTCTCTCTCTCTCTCTCTCTCTCTCTCTCTGTGACTATCATAAATAAATAAAAATTAAAAAAAAAATTAAAAAAAAAACAACAGATCAACAAAACTAGGAGCTAGTTCTTTGAAAGAATTAACAAGATTGATTAGGCAATCTGGAAAAAATGGATAAATTCCTAGAAACATATAAACTACCAAAACTGAAACAGGAAGAAATAGAAAATCTGAACAGACTCATAAGCAGCAAAGAAATTGAATCAGTAATCAAAAATCTCCCAACAAAGGATCCAAGGCTGAATGGCTTCTCAGGGGAATTCTACCAAACATTTAAAGAATACTTATTCTTCTGAAACTGTTCCCAAAAATAGAAATCAAAGGGGGGCACCTGGGTGGGTCAGTGGTTGAGTGTCTGCCTTTGGTTCAGGTTTTGATCAAGTCCTGGGATCAAGTGCTGAATCGGACTGCCCACAGGGAGCCTGCTTCTCCCTTTGCCTATGTCTCTTCCTCTCTGTGTCTCTCATGAATAAATAAATAAAAATCTTAAAAAAAAGAAAAAAGAAATGGGAGGAAAACTTCCAAACTCATTCTATGAGGCCAGCATTACCTTGATTCCAAAAGCAGACAAAGACCCCACTAAAAGGGAGAATTACAGACCAATATCCTTGATGAACATGGATGCAAAAATTATCAACAAGATACTAGCTAATCAGATCCAACAGTACATTAAAAGGATTATTCACCATGATCAACTGGTATTTATTCCTGGGCTGTGGGTGGCTCAACAAACACACACATCAATCAATGTGATCACCACATTAATAAAAGAAAGGGTAAGAACCATATGGCCCTCTTAATGCAGAAAAAGCATTTGACAAAATACAACATCTTTTTTTTTAAGATTTTATTTATTTGTGAGAGACACACACAGGGGGGGGGGGGGGGCACTGGCACAGGTAGAGGGAGAAGCAGGCTCCATTCAGGAAGCCTGGGTCTCCAGGATCACGCCGCAGGCTGAAGGTGGCGCTAAACCGCTGAGACCCGGGCTGCCCAGCATCTTTCTTGATGCAAACCCTCAAGAAACTAGGGATAGAGGAAACATACCCTCAACATCATAAAGGCTATATACAAAAGACCCACAGCTAATATCATCCTCAATGGGGAAAAACTGAGAGCTTTTCCCTTAAGATCGGGAACAAGATAAGGATGTTCACTTTCACCACTGTTGTTCAACATAGTACTGAAAATCCTAGCCTCAGCAGTCATACAACAACAGGAAATAAAGGCACCCAAATCAGCAAGGATGAAGTTAAACTTTCACTATTTGCAAATGACATGATACTCCATGTAGGAAACCTGAAAGACTCCACAAAAAAATTGCTAGAAATAATACATGAATTCAGCAAAGTCGCAGGATATAAAAATCAACATACAGAAATCTGTTGCATTCCTGTATACACATAACAAAGCAGCAGCAGGAGAAATCAAGGAATCAATCCCATTTACAATTGCACGAAAACCCATAAGATACCTAGGAATAAACCTAACCAAAGAGTTGTAAAATATCTGTATTTTGAAAAATATGGAACACTTAGGAAGGCAGTTGAAGAAGACACAAAGAAATGGAAAAACATTCTTTGCTCATGGTTTGAAAGAACAAATATTGTTAAAATGTCTATACTACCCAAAACAATCTACACATTCAGTGCAGTCCCTATAAAAAAAAAATACCGCCAGCATTTTTCATAGAGCTAGAACAAACAATCCTAAAATTTTTATGGAACCACAAAAGATCCTAAATAACCAAAGTAGGGTTAAAAGCCGAAGCTGGAGGCATCACAATTCGACTTCAAGCTGTATTACAAAGCTGTAATCATTAAGACAGTATGGTACTGGCACAAAAACAGACACATAGATCAGTAGAACAGAACCCAGAAATGGACCCTCAATTCTATGGTCAACTAATCTTCAACAAAGCAGGAAAGAATATCCAATGGAAAAAAGACGGTCTCTTCAACAAATGGTGTTGGGAACACTGGACAGCTACGTGTAGAAGAATGAAACGACTGTTTCCTCACACCATACAGAAAAATAGTCTCAAAATGGTTGAAAGACCTAAATGTGAGACAGGAATCCATCAAAATCCTAGAGGAGAACACAGGCAGCAGCCTCTTTGATCCTGGCCACAGCAACTTCTTACTAGACATGTCTCCAGAGGCAAAGGGAAACAAAAGCAAAAATGAATAATGGGACTTCATCAAGATAAAAAGCTTTTGCAAAGGAAACAATCAGCATAACTAAAAGGCAACAACTGACAGAATGGGAGAAGATAGTTGCAAATGACATATCAGATAAAGGGCTAGTATCCAAAATCTATAAAGAACTTATTTTTAAAAACTTATCAAACTCAACATCCAAAGAACAAATAATCCGGGACACCTGGGTGGCTCAGTGGTTGAGTATCTGCCTTTGGCTTGGGATCGTGATCCCCGGGTCTGGGGATCAAGTCCCATATCAGGCTTCCTGTGAGGAGCCTGCTTTTTCCTCTGCCTGTGTCTCTCATGAATAAATAAATAAAATCTTTTAAAAACAAAACAAAACAAAAAACAAATAATCCAGTTAAGAAATGGGCAGAAGACATGAACAGAGATTTCTCCAAAGAAGACATACATTTGGCCACATGAAGAAATGCTCAACATCACTCATCATGGAAATATAAATCAAAAGCACAGTGAGATACCACCTCACAGCAGTCAGAATGGCTAAAATTAACACAGGAAACAACAGGTGTTGGGGAGGATGCAGAGAAAGGGGAACCTTTTTACACTGTTGGTGGGAATGCAAACTGGTGCAGCCACTCTGGAAAACAGTATGGAGGTTCCTCCAAAAGTTAAAAATAGTACCCTACGACCTAGCAATTGGCACTACTAAGTATTTATCCAAAGAATACAAAAATAGTTATTTGAAGGGGCGCATGCACCCCAGTATTTATAGCAGCACTGTCAGCAATAGCCAAATTATGGAAAAAACTCATATCCATCTGCTGATAAATAGATCAAGAAGATGTGGTATATACATATATGATGGAATATTACTCAACTAATCTGCTTAAGCATCTGGCTGGCTCAGTCAGTAGAGCATGTGACTCTTGGTCCCAGGATTGTGTGTTTGAACCTCACATTAGGTATATAGATAACTAAAAATAAATAAATAAACAAACAAGCTTTAAAACATCTAATTTGCTTAATACTCAGTAGGTCTTCTCAAATGGGAAGCTTACACCTTTTAATTTGAAATGTTTTCTTGATAAATTTTTCATTTCCTCACCCTTATTTTCTCTCTTTGTCAGGAACTATATCTGTTATTTGAATATTAGCTTTAAGTTACTATGCAACAGGCTTAGAGTACAAACAGTCTAGATCAAGAATAAGAAAATAGAGGGTTCCAGAGGGATTTCTCTAATGAAGGTAGTGAAATTGCTAGATTATTTCATGTGACTGAACATACTAAATAGAGATTGATTCTCGAATTTTATTTTTTTTCTTTCATTGTTTTGTTGCATTTTTGTTTTTGTCTTTTATCTTCTGGAAGTGTCCTCAGTTTTATCTTTCAGCCATCTTAAAGACTTTATTTGTTTATTTGAGAGTGTGAGAGGGATAGAGCATGAGTTGTGGGGGGAGGGCAGAGGGAAAAGGAGAAGCAGACTTCCCCCTGAGTAGGAAGCCTGACATGGAGCTAGATCTCAGGACCCCTAGATTACAACTTGAGCGGAAGGCAGATGCTTAACCAGCTGAGCCACCCAGCACCCCATCAACCATCTTAATAATTTGTAATCATTTTTTTCCATCATATTTTTAATTTCCAAGAGCCCATTTTTTGTTGTTGCATCCTGTACTTTTTTCATAGATGCGGTATCTTCTCACTTTGAGGATCTCTTACAAAGGTTTTTTTCTTTAAGTTTTCTCTCCTCTGTCTTTTTTGTATTTCCTCTAAGTTTTCCTTCTTTCTGTTTGCTTTGTTTTCTGTCCTTTATGTAAGATGCTTTCCTCAGATATCTAAAGTTTCTTAGATGTCCATTCCTATTGAAGAGTAACACTTAAGAGCTAAAAGGAAGCTCAGGGCGGGTGGGGTGGTCTCTTAATTAGTTTAATCAAAGATGATCCGGCTAGGCTTTTTCAGTGGAGAGCCCCAACTACAGTATCTGCCATGTTTTTCCCCCTTGGGTTGATTTGTTTCAAGATGAATCCTGTAGTCTCTTGTCTCTGAGTTACAAACCTGTCACAGTCTTCTTAGAACCAAGTAGGGAGAAGAGGGTTGGGTCGGGTGGGGGGTGGGGGGAGTATCCATTTGTTCAATATGTATATCTTCCCTGATCCCTCAATTTGTGGTATGGACACCTCACTCATGGCTGTACATAATATTTCCAATCCAGAGCCTCTCTGAGTCAACCTTCCCAGTGAGTAGAGCTCTGGTCTTCTTCCAGGAGAGGGAAGGAGCAGGCACTCAGCTACCCTGAATAGAGGAAGAACTCTGAGAGCAGATCTTTGAGATCTTTGACAAACGTCTAACCAATTTTACGAATTTCAGCCTCACTTTCAGCACGGTTCTGCAGCATGAATCAGTTCTGCTTCTGGGCTTTCCTAACTGTTGATGGAAGTTTCAACTTTGTTCTGCTGTTAGCTATTACTCATCCACACGCTATCCAGATTTTTTTTTTTAAGATTTTATTTAGGGGGATCCCTGGGTGACGCAGCGGTTTGGCGCCTGCCTTTGGCCTGGGGTGCGATCCTGGAGACCAGGATCGAATCCCATGTCGGGCTCCCGGTGCATGGAGCCTGCTTCTCCCTCTGCCTATGTCTCTGCCTCTCTCTCTCTCTCTCTCTCTCTCTCTCTCTCTCTCTCTCTATCATAAATAAATAAAAAAATTTAAAAAACAGATTTTATTTATTTATTCATAGGGACACAGCTAGAGAGAGAGGCAGAGACACAGGCAGAGGGAGAAGCAGGCACCATGCAGAGAGCCCGACGTGGTACTCGATCCTAGGTCTCTAGGATCACACCCTGGGCTGCAGGCGGCGCTAAACCGCTGCGCCACCAGGGCTACCCCGCTATCCAGATTCTAAAATTTTGTGGCTGTTCTCTTTATTTCTCCCATTCTCTGTATCTATGTGAGTTTATGCCTGTTTTTATCTGTTTATTTTCATTTTAGTGAGGTTTCAGAAGGAAATAGTGGTTAGCTAGCTATCTTTAACAAGAATTAATTCATGTTTATTCTTCAACTGAAATGTCATTTCCTTTCTATAACTTCTCCTGAGTCCACATGCAGAATTCATTGCTCCATCATGTATATTCTCATGGGATTTTATGTATGTCTATGATATGTATGTCTTTGCCATACTTCATTTTATTATTTGAGTGAATCCTAACTGTAATTCTCTTTAGAGTTATCATAGTATAATAATATTTTATTACATAATATAGTTTATTTTTTTAATATTTTACTTATTCATGAGAGACATAGAGAAAGGCAGAGACATAGGCAGAGGGAGAAGCAGGCTCCCCACAGGGAGCCTGATGTGGTGCTCGATCCCAGGTCCCTGGGATCACGACCTGATCCAAAGGCAGATGCTCAACCACTGAGGCATCCAGGTGCCCTTATTACATAGTATAGTTTATATTTCATGTTAAATTTTAATTTGTTAGATACTTATTAAAAAAGATTTATTAATTTGACAGCACAAGCAAAGAGGAGTAGCAAGCAGAGGGAGAGGGAGAAGCAGACTCCTCATTAAGCAGGGAGCACAACGTGGGGCTTGATTCCAGGACCCTGGGATCATGACCTGAGCTGAAGGCAGACACTTAACCAACTGAGCCACCCAGGCACCCCTCATGGTAGATTTTTTAAAACTGAGTCAATAGGGATCCCTGGGTGGCGCAGCGGTTTGGCACCTGCCTTTGGCCCAGGGCGTGATCCTGGAGACCCGGGATCGAATCCCACATCGGGCTCCCAGTGCATGGAGCCTGCTTCTCCCTCTGCCTATGTCTCTGCCTCTCTCTGTGTGTGTGTGTGTGACTATCATAAATAAAAAATAAAAAAAATTAAAAAAACTGAGTCAATAGAAATGAATTTTCACCATCTTCAGGTAGTATCTGAAATTGAAGCTAAAAATCCCCTTTAAAACATTTCTATTTGAGCTTAAGGGGCCTTGAAATAGTATTTCAAAGTACCTCTGTCCAAAGATGTAGCTTTATCTCAAAGGATTTTTTGTTTGAAATACTCTACAGCCAGGTTTATTGCTGATTTGAGATTGAGCCTACATCTGGCTCAGCCACATAGCCAACCCTGAAAAGAAGAAGCAGGTTTGCTTGAAAAAGGGGTGATGTGGTAAGAGAAACAGTAGTCATTGGTTATATGGAATATGTAATATTCTGCTACAGTGACAGAGAAGATCCAAGAATGTGATAGTTTTAAGGCATCATAGTTATCAACAGTATCAAAATCCAAGCTGAAATAAACCATTTTTCTTGGAAAAATGGAAATACTAAAATTCTATGTGCCAAGTAATATGCTAGGCCTTTTACAAATGTTATTTCATTTAATTCTTATAATATCCCTACAAAGTAGTTGCTTTTATGCTATCAGTTTTACAGTTGAGGGATTTGAGGTTCAAAAAAATCTAAGGTGAACTAATCAAAAATTGATATCTTTCCTGAGCACCTCTCTCTGACCTCTGTCCCGTTAAGTGCTCTTCCTGTATGCTGCTGTTGCACCCTGAACATATATTTATCTTAACACTCATCTTATTCAAATGTCATGTTTATGTATTTCTCCCATTAGACAGTTCCTCAAGGGTTGGAACAATGTCTTATTCTCCAGTAGGAGAATAGGCCTTAAATGTAGAAAGCTCTCAATAAATAATATGTTAGACTATAAATCTGAGCTCAGAATTCAAGCTCAAATCTATCTTGTTCCTCATTACAGGCACACATCCAGATATCCAGATTACCAATACTTTAAGGAGGCTTTGGAGAGGAAAAATAAGCCATTTCTGAAAACTTTAGCAGATTTAAGTTTTGTTTTGTTCTGTTTTTTAAGATTTTATTTATTTATTTATTTATTTATTTGAGAGAGAGCACAAGTGTGGGGGGGGGGTGACAGGCAGAATGAGAGGGACAAGTAGAGTCCCTTCAGAGCAGGGATCCTGATGCGAGCGGGGCTGGATCCCAAGACCCATGACCTGAGCAGAAGGCAGATGTTAAACTGACTGAGCCACTCAGGCACCGTAGATTTGATTTTTTATATTAAGAAAAGCTGATGTTTTGGGGAACTTTTCCTGCCAACTAAAAATGGAAGGGAAGAGTAGCCTGAAAAATTAAAACTTACACATATATCCAAGGAAAGATATCAGAATGTTGGTTCCTTTATTTCCAGGGGCCTTATGGGTGTGCATCATTTTAAATCCACATTGCAAACTGGAAGAGAAGTCCTGTTGGCTACAGCAGCTGCAGAAGTGGAGTGACCTGGATGTCTGTCCCCTGGAGGATGGGAACTATGGGCATGAGCTACCCAACATCACCAATGCGCTTCCCCAAAATGCCAGTCACAGCCCAGGTGAGCTATATATCCTTCTAGGTTCTTTGTGCCTGGAACACCAAAAGTGGGAGGTAAAGCTCTAGAACAAAGGTGGCCAGACAGTTGGCTATCAGTACTGTCATCCTAAATAAGAAAAGCCTGTCCTTTTGTTTTTCTTGAAATTCCACGCCTTAAATAAGGGTAAGCTTTTTACCTTTGACATTTGGGGATGCTGTGTCTTTTCCCATATCTAGAGTGTCCTTTCAGTGCCCACAATAAATTCCTGCATTAATCCTCTTTACCTTTCAGTTCCTCATGACCAATGGGACTCAGTTGGGATTGGTTTTAGCTTAGAAGGCCTACCTCAAGGGAAGGATGGAAGGCCTGCAAAAAACAGCATGCATGAGTGCATTCATTCATTCATTCATTTTTTAAAATGCCCTGACAATTGTTTTTTTTTACTTTCTCTATTTTCCTCAAATTTTTATTTTTTTAAATTTTTTTAAAAGATTTTTATTTATTTATTCATGAGAGACACAGAGAGAGAGAGGCAGAGACATAGGCAGAGGGAGAAGCAGGCTCCATGCAGGGAGCCCGATGTGGGACTTGATCCAAGAACTCCAGGATCACACCCTGGGCCAAAGGCAAGCACTAAACCGCTGAGCCACCCAGGGATCCCCTCAAATTTTTAATAAAGCAAATAGCTAGGATGGACTATCTTCCCAAATTACTGCTAATACTCTTGTCCCATTTTAAGACAAATCCAGTACAGTGATACTGTACCCTCTGCCTTTTGAGCCCCTGGCCTACAGATATCTCTGAGCATCAGCATGCTGTCTGCTATTGGCAACTAATTGCTCCTTAGCCCATTGGGAAACTTTATTGGTAGGAGATTTTTTTTCAGACACTGATTTCACATGTCCCTTCTATTTTAAGAGATAAATCTAGTATTTTTAATCTCAAGGAGAAAGTAATTTAAATTATTGTTCTGGCGAGGCCTGCATCTACTGTACCATAACTGATTGTCAGTATATTTAAGGCAACTAAGGTAAACAAGTTTGAAAAGGCTACAGTTTTGCCACTTCTTTATGCTGCGTTTTACTGGCACTCATGTAACCTCCACAACACACCATCCCTTTAGTATTGGTTTTGGATTGGCATAGAGTCAAATGCATATAGAGATATGCCTCCAGTCTGGCAATTTCTTCCTGATCATACTGGTTGCTTATGGTTGCTTAGTATTACTGGTTCTCATTTGAGGATGTTGCTTCTTCTGCAGTCTTCTCAAATTGTGGCTGATTTAGCTCTCGAGTCTCTATACCTAATGGAGCAATAGGTATCTCACTTATTCTTCATTGCCATTCTCATATCATTGTCCTTATCTCCTTCTTAAAATACCCCCCCCCCCGCTTTAAAGTTTATGCTGTCAAAATGTACTGTCTGCTACCCTTCTGGTTTTGGTCATTTGTAGACCTGGGTCAGTCCCCCTCATTTCTTTTCTTTTTTTTTTTTTTTAAGATTTTATTCATTTATTCATGAAATAACAGAGAGAGAGAGAGAGGGAGAGGCAGAGAGAGACACAGGCAGAAGGCAGGCTCCATGCAAGGAGCCTGACATGGGACTTGATCCTGGGCCTCTAGGATCACACCCTGGGCCAAAGGCAGGTGCCAAACCACTGAGCCACCCAGGGATCGCAGTCCCCTTCATTTCTTGAAGATTTTTGGCTATTGGCTCAGTAACACCGCTGTCACTACTTCTATTATAATTGTTGGCAATTTCAATAGCCACACAGATGATCCTTCCAATATTCTAGCCTCAATTCTTTGACCTCCTCTCTTTTAATATGTCTTACCTTCCACCATAATTGAGCCACATAATCCCAAGATCACACCCTAAACCTTGTCATTGTTAATAACCGCCTTCTTCATAATCTCAATTTCAGGCAGCTCTAAATACCATCATCAGTCTTGCTAGTTTATTTTCTTTAATATCCCAATTCCAATAATTCTTTGACCCATTGAGACTTTTGATTCTACCACTTTTTCATTCTCCTGGTAGCCTCATTTTCTTCCTTATCTTGGTTAGATTCCTTGGTGAATAATTATAATCATTCCCTCACATACACACTCAACCTCCTCTTTCCCTTCATTTCACGCAGATAGTAACCTTAGGGGATGCCTGGGTGGCTCATCGGTTGAGCATCTGCCTTCAGCTCACGGGGTGATCCCAGGGTCTCAGAATCGAGTCCCACATCGGGCTCCTTGCCTGGAGACTGCTTCTCCCTGTGTCCCTGCCTGTGTCTCTGCCTCTCTCTCTCTCTGCCTCTCATGAATAAATAAATAAAATCTTAAAAAAAAAAAAAAAAAACCACTAACCTTGGTAGCTCAGTCTCACTAACTCCTCAGTACTCACACCCACACAGCTGAAAATAGTGAAGAGAAACAAAACCATGTGGTAAGTAGTCTTACTTCAAGTTTATGACCACTGATTCAAATGAGTCCATAGTATTATCCATACATCCACCACATTTCCCTAATCTATGCCTCCTTTTACTCTTTTAAATTACTGTTTCATACGTCTTTCCTTGAAAACTTTATTTCCTCTCCTTCCTCACTTTCCGCTGATGGCCTTGCTTTCTGTTGACTGAGATATAGAAGCAATCACAAGAGAGTTTCCATGACTCTCTCAATATATCTGCCTCTGTCTGTGCCTCTTCCTTTTCCCCAGTTTTTATTTGTGCTTCTAAGCCCAAGCTCTCTACCTATTCTCAAGATCCTAGTCCTTCTCTTTTATCCAGGATTCTATCTCTTTTATCACTCCAGAAATTATCTTCCCCCTCTCCTGCTTCACAGATTTTTGTGGAGTATTCCTGTGAGTATACAAGTACATTGCTTTCTCTCTCATCACAAAACAAAACACACTCATGTTGTTCCCATATGCCTGTTTAGCTACCACCCTGTTTCTCTAAGGTAGTAGAAATAAGTGGTAGAATTAAGAAAAGTAATTTTAAAAATAGTATATATTTATTATCTCTGCTTCTGCTCGTATTCTCCCTTAAACTCACTCTAGTCAGCTTTCATCTTTCCACTACTGAAACTGCTCTTGTATGGGTTACTTATGCTAAACATGGCCAAATCTGGTGGCTAATTCTCAATAATAATCTTACCTGACCTACTAGCACTATTTGTTACAATTGTTTACTTTCTCCTTGAAACCTTTTTTAATCTTATTTCCAAGACACTACTCTCTTAGTTCTGCTCTTCATTGGTTCCTCCTTCTCAGCCTCCTTTACTGTCTCCTCCCCACTTCCTAATCTAAAATGTTAGTGTGCCTAAGGCTCCATCATCAAACCACTTCCCTCTATATATACACTACTTTGGTGATTGCATTGTTTTGATAATCATCTGTATACTAACTACTCCCTAATTTATATCACCTTGACCTTTTCCTCCCAACTCCAGACTTGTATGCTCAACTACCTTTTCAGTATCTCCACTTAGATATTAATAGGCACTTCAGTAGGATATCTTACCTGCCAAGCCCTACCGAAACCTGCTCCTCCTATAGCTTTCCCTATCTCCATGTATGACAGGTCTGCCTTAAAAACCATGGAGTAGTCATTCTTGATTGTTTTCTCTCACTCGAAATCTAATCCGTAAGTAAATCCTATTGGCTTTACCTTCAGAATATGTCTAGAATCCATCATATTTTTTCCTAATTTTTATTTAAATTTTGTTTAGTTAATATTCAGTGCAATATATGGTTTCAGGAGTAGAAATCAGTGATTTATCACTTACATACAGCACCCAGTGCTCATCTCAACAAACGCCTTCCTTAATACTCATCACCCTTCTAGCCCATCTCCCACCCACCCCCCTCAATTACTCCTCGGTTTGTTCTCTGTCTTTAAGTCTTTATGGTTTGTTTCCCTCTCTCTTTTTACTTTTTCCCCCTCCCATATGTTCATGTTTTGTTTCTTAAATTACACATATGAATGAAATTTATCTTTCTCTGACTTTTTTCACTTAGTATGATACACTGTAGCTCCATCTACATCACTGCAAATGGTAAGATCTCATTCTTTTTGATGGCTGAGTAATATTCCATTACACACACACACACACACACACACACACACCGCATCTTTATTTGTTCAACAGTTAATGGACATTTGGGCTCTCTCCATAGTTTGGCTATTGTTGATAGTACTGCTGTATATAAACATCAGGGTGCATGTACCCCTTCCTATCTGTATTTTTATATCCTTTGGGTAAATATCTAGTAGTATAGTTGCTGTTTTGTAGCGTATCTCTATTTTTAACTTTTGGAGGAACCTCCAAACTGTTCTACAGAGTGGCTGCAGCAGTTTATATTCCCACCAACAGCGCAAGAGGGTTCCCCTTTCTCTGCATCCTCACCAACACCTATTATTTCTTGTGTTATTACTTTTAGCCATTCACAAGTACGAGATGGTATCTCATTGTGGTTTTGGTTTGTATTTCCCTGATGATGAGATACATTTTTTTCATGTATCTATTAGCCATCTGGATATCTTCTTTGGAAAGGCATCTATTCGTGTCTTCTGTCCATCAGAATCCATATATTCTTTTTTTAAAAAAAGATTTTATTTATTTATTCATAGGAGACACAGAGAGAGAGAGGCAGAGACACAGGCAGAGGGAGAAGCAGGTTCCATGCAGGGACCCCAAGGTGGGACTCAATCCCGGGACTCCAGGATCACACCCTGGGCTAAAGGCAGGCACTAAACCACTAAGCCACCCAGGGATCCCCTGGAATCCATATATTCTTATTACCTCTGCTGCTTATTAACTAGCCAAGTTGCCATCATCTTTCGTAAATTATTGCAGTGACCTAATTGCTCTTCCTGCTTCTGCCTTTCCACCTCATGGTCTTTTCTCAGTACTGTTGCCAGTTATCCTCTTAAGAAGCAGGTCACATCATACACCTTCAACAGCTCAGTGGCTTCTTATCTTTCACTCATGGCCTGGAAGGCCCTCGATGATCTAGCTTCCTAGTATCCCTCTGACCTCATCTCCTATGATTTTCCTGCTTGCTCATTCCATTCTAAGCACACTGGCCTCCTCACTACCCTCAAACACTCCAAAGATGTACCCACGTCAGGATTTTAGCATTTGCTGTTCCTTTTGCCTGGAATGCTCTTCCCTTAACATCTCTAAGACTTTAAGTCTGTTCAAATGTTGCCTTATTAGAAACCATTCTGAATAAGACAATAACCCCAACCCAAAACCAGCCCGCCTTTCTTTCTTCCTAATTCTGCGTTAGTCTTTTCTGTAGAACTCATGATCATCTAATATATCTGGTATACTGTATATTTATTCAGCCATCTCTGCCCATTTATTTTTTAAATATATTTTTTTAATTTTTATTTATTTATGATAGTCACACAGAGAGAGAGAGAAAGAGAGAGAGAGAGAGGCAGAGACATAGGCAGAGGGAGAAGCAAGCTCCATGCAGCGGAAGCCCGACGTGGGATTCGATCCGGGGTCTCCAGGATCACGCCCTGGGCCAAAGGCAGGCGCTAAACCGCTGCGCCACCCAGGGATCCCCATCTCTGCCCATTTAAATGTAAAGTTCCAAGAAGGCAGAGACTTTATATATCCTCAGCATCTATACAAGTACCTGCCATGTAGTAGGCTCTCGTTATTTGCAGACTTGATGAATATTGGGAGCCTAGGGGCACCTGGGTGGCTCAGTGGTTGAGTCTTGGCCTTTGGCTCAGGTCATGATCCTGGGGTCTTGGGATTGTGTCCCACATCGGGCTCCCAGTGGGAAGCCTGCTTCTCCCTCTGCCTATGTCTCTGCCTTTCTCTATTCACGAATAGGTGAATGAAATTTTTAATACACACACACACACACATACATACAGAGAGAGAGAGAGACTGAGAGAGAGGAAGAGAGAGCGCCTAATCCCCACTGTGGGCTGAGCAGACCCAAGGTAGAGTCTCAGTTCAGCAAGAGAGGGGTTTAGACTGCAGCCAGTAGAAGGCACATTGTGCTACTGAGGGACAGTATGAAGGAGAATAGCATGACAGTATCTACTGAAATAACAATATTATTTCAAGCTATTTCAGTAGGTCTTGTCATGCTATTCTAATTTAATCATCTAAACCCATACTTTATGGAATGTATCACATTCTGAAGAGATGACCATATTCTAAGGACTTTTGCTTAATTAATGAATATGTTCATTTCTTTCATCTTCATTCTGAATCCTCTGGCTTTCCCTCCCAGTTTTTTTGCATAGGCTCAGTGGATGTACACCTCATTTGGGCATCTCTGGAAACATCTGATAAGGTATCAAGGGTACTTTATCCCTTGATCCCAAAATAGTTCCAGTTGCCCTTAATCTGGCAGAGAGTCAGTTAAATAATCCTTTATGGGTTTTTAAATTTTTCCTTAAATGTAATTTCTATGAGTCCTTCTATCTCCACAGTTTATGATAAGGTATCTTTCATTTGGTCTTTCTATACTCCACCCTTAAGAATTGAGCATTCTTTCTCTAAACTGTTTTGGTTTCCTTGCAGCCCTTTTCCTGAAGAGAAATGACATGGTAAGAGTCCATGTTAATTAGTCTTTTGTCAGCATCAATTTTGCATATTAGAGAACAAGACTGCAAGCTATAGCTATCAGCGTAATAAAGGGACCACAATACACAGGGCTTCTGCTTTTTTTCAGCTTTTAATATCAATTACATGGAAGTCCTTAGTCTGATAAGGGTCATGCTGTAAATGAGACAGGTTATGGATTGGCCGGAGAAATTACCTAGCTGCTTCTCTCTTCTTCTGACTTCTGTAGAAGCAGTTTGTATCCTCATAATTGAGCAACTGAGCACCACTGTCATTCTTCTCTTTTTTTTTTTTAATTTTTATTTACTTATGATAGTCACACAGAGAGAGAGAGAGGCAGAGACACAGGCAGAGGGAGAAGCAGGCTCCATGCACTGGAAGCCCGACGTGGGATTCGATCCCGGGTCTCCAGGATCGCGCCCTGGGCCAAAGGCAGGCGCCAAACCGCTGCGCCACCCAGGGATCCCTCATTCTTCTCTTTTATGTGGCTCTCAGTCCTAGGAGAAATTGGTCTCCTGTAGAAGTAGAAAGGCAGCCATAGGTCTCTGTAGAAAGGTTCTTCTCACAGATGGCACAGACACATTAAGGGCTATCCAATAAAGAGGTAGCACAACAAACACCCAGACAGATGACAGAGTGTCTGCTCTCACTGACCACATACTATCCTTCCCATCCTCCTACTCTGAAGAAGACGTAAGAGTTAGAGTTTCAGATTACCTGTCATTGAACTGCTGCATTTCTTTCTTTTCCCAGACTCCTTATCCCGACCAAGACGAACAGTGTTCACTAGAGCCATTGAGGGCCGTGAATTACATTGGCAGGACAGCCACTTACAGCGAATAATAAGCAGCGATATATATACAGCTCCTGCCTGTCAGCAGGAAAGCGAGAGACTACTGTTTAATTCCCAAGGCCAGCCGCTGTGGCTTGGTAAGTGTACCTCTCCTCTACTCTAAGAATTTCAGAGGCCAGTCTTACCTCATGCCAGACCAGAACTGCATAGGTGCTGGCAACACAACTACAATTTGGACAGATCTTTTAGGACCTTAACTAGGGACTCAGAGTACTTATGTGAGGCCTCAGCCATTTGCATGTGTACTTAGCTGAGGTATAATGGCCTCAAACAGAGAAATTTGTATTCTGTTTCCTGAGTTTTAGGAGGGGTAAGGAGTTAGTAATCTCAAAGAGTACTAATAAAACCATTAAAAAAAAATTAAACATCAGTTCATAGTCCCTTAGCAGTTGCTGAGCAACAGTATAATCTACTCTGAAATTAATATATTTTGCTTAAAAAAGCACTAGTTTTGAAACTTAAATTACTCTGTGCTAGTAGCTTAGGGCATTAATGCATTTGTCACCAAGCTGTCTTTTCTTCCCTTCCACCTTTCCTTCCTTCCTTCATCATAAGGGAACAGAGCTGTACCATTGTAGGTTTAAACCTTCCCCTGGCTGGCTATTAGTCTCTTCTTGACTTTATCACAGGATTCCCATTCCAAATCAGACACTTTTAAAAAATACTCATTTTCTGAGTCTTACAACAGCGACATATACATTTTTATATCTTCTCCCAATTCCCTACCTCCATCCTTCACCCCATTTGTCTTTCTCAAGATCTTGCTGAATATGCATATGCCCTATTTCTCTCTTGATAGCCTTGGCCCCACTCACTGTGGGCCACTATCTGAAGTCTCCTTTGGTCACCTTTTTTCTTCTCTGATATAACACATCTAAAACATAAATCTAACAATCGTATGAAAATATACACCTCATCAGTAAACAAAACTGAAAATCAAAACAACACTGAATTACGATTTTTTGATTGTCAGATGGTCAGAGATTTTTAAAGTAAAAATAATTAGTTCATGGTGTGGGAAAGGTTACATGGAGATACTTACCCTCATTTACTACTGGTAGAAATGTAAATGCCTATCTGAAGGATATTTCAATAATACTTATCAAAAACTATTAAAATATATTCATACCCTTTGATCCAGGAATTCTACATCTAAGAATTTATCCTGAGCTATAGTTAAGAATATATGTAAAGCTAGGGGGTTTATTAGAGCATGGATGTAAATAATGTACAGATGAGAAAAATTGAAAATAATCTAAATGTCTAACAATAGAGGATTAATTGAGTCAATGGATAATACACATATATTCAGAGGAATGATATATCGTCATTTTTAACGTTATAGAGGTATATTTAATGATACAGAAAAATTTTACAATATGTTACTCAATGGAAAAATCCAGTTACAAAACAATAATTATAATATCATCCCTTGGGGGCACCTGGGTGGGTCAGTTGGTTAAGTTGGACTCTTGATTTTTTGGCTCAGGTCATGATCTCAGGGTGGTGAGATCAAGCCTCAAGTTGGGCTTCATGCTCAGAGGGGAGTCTATTTCTCTCCCTCTCTCTCTGTCTCTCTCCCTCTCCTGCCTACCCCTACCCTTGTTCATGTTTTCTCTCTCTCTCTCTCTCTCTCAAATAAATAAATCTTTAAAAAATAATCATACCATCCCATGTGTATACATATATATATAACATATATATATATACTCACACACACATATTATACATGTATGTATACACACACATACATATGCATACATATACACAAAACTGGAAATAATGGTTACCTCTGATTTTTATTTTATATTTTACTTATCTGTATTTTCAAATTTTCTGCAATTATTTCTGTGATGATTAATGTTATCTTTAAAATAAATCACAAAATGGGGGCACCTACGTGGCTCAGTCAGTTAAGCATTCAACTCTTTTTTTTTTTTTTTTTTTTTTTAGCATTCAACTCTTGATCTCAGTTCAGTTCTTGATCTCGGGGTCACAAGTTTGAGCCCTGCACTGGGCTCTGTGGTAGGCATGGAACCTATTTAAATTTAAAATAAAAAAAAAATCACAAAATGAACCAATAATCTCATTTTAATCACTTGCCCATTTATAAGCCTTTGATGCTCCTCCATTATCCTTTTTTTTAAGATCTTTTTTTTATTTATTCATTCATGAGAGACAGAGGGAGGCAGAGACATAGAAAGAGGGAGAAGCAGGCTCCCCACAAGGAGCCCAACATGGGACTCGATCCCGGACCACAGGATCACGCCCTGAGCTGAAGGCAGACACTCAACTGCTGAGCCACCCAGGCATCCAGGTCCTCCATTATCCTAAGTTAAATCCAATCTCCTTATAATGGCATCCCAGACTCTACATTTCCAGGTTGTCTCTAGTCACATAACCTAACTCTACACAGAACTATTTGCCATACCCAGAAGATGCTGTATAGAATATTTTTTATATTTTTATTTATATGCCTTTATTTATATGTTATCTTTGCTTATGTTCTTTTTGCTAGGAATGCCTTTCCCTGTTTGTCCACCTATTTAAAATCTTGCTAGGGCAAATTGAACACCAATAAAAATAAATTTATTATTAATAAAATAAAAATTAAAAAATAAAAATAAATAAAATAAAATCTTGCTAGTTCTACAAAGTGTAGCTCAAATATTATTTTCTCTCTGTATATATTACTGTCATGTCATTCATTTTTGACTGTTTTATAATAATCTGTTTATATATCATTTGTGAGGTCTTTGAGGGAAGTGACCATCTTATTCACCTTTGTACTTCCTTTGCCTGGCAAACTAGCTGGCATATAATAGGTTCTCAGGAAATGTAGGATTAATAAATGAATGAGGCCTTTCTCTTTAGGCAGTTAGTTGCTACCTCTACTGGGTTCCCATAGTACAAGTTCACAAAGAGGTACTACATTTTATTGTCATAGTTGTGTCTTCCTTTCTATATCATACCATTCTATGAAGGCTACATGGTAGCTCTTTGAAGGTAGTGCCTGTGACTTATTCAACTCTATATCCTTTTTTTTTTTAAGATTTTATTTATTTATTCATGAGAGACACAAAGAGAGAGGCAGAAGGATAAGCAGGTTCCCTGCAGTGAACCTGATGCAGGACTTGATCCCAGGATCCCAGGATCACAACCTGAGCCAAAGGCAGACGCTCAACCACCAAGGCATCCTTCAACTCTATATTCTTTAAAGATAAAACATAGGTCTTGGTTCACAGTAGATGTCAGTTGAATTTTAGGAACTGAGCCAAACACAAACTCCCTTTGTCAAGCATGAATTTTCCTGATTGGAAAATCTAACCCAACCAAAATATTTTCTTCTCATCTGCTAGAACACGTGCCTACAGCCTGTGCACGGGTTGATGCCCTGCGTTCCCATGGTTATCCAAAAGAGGCCCTCAGACTCACAGTGGCCATTATCAATACTCTGAGGTTGCAGCAGCAACGGCAGCTGGAAATCTACAAGCATCAGAAGAAAGGTTAGTGATAAGGAGCCATCTTAACTCTTTAGACTGGGGCTGATGAGAATCTGATGGGAATCTTTAGGGGCTATATGGCGTACTATTTAATTTTCATTAAGTTTCATGGAGTGGCAGGGGCTAGGGAATTTCAGGCTTTTCTACCAGCTGAGTGGTAGAAAAGTGAGCCTAAGGGTTTTTTTTAATCTGCAAAATGGGAATAATAATGCTGGTCAGCCTCTCTCACAGGCAGCTGGAAGGCCCACTAAGTTCTTGCATAAGAAAACTCTCTTTAAACTGTAAAACTATATTTACATATATGTGTTGCCAGCAAGAAGCCTAAATGCAGACCTCAAGACCTTATAGCTGGCTAATAAGCTTGTGACCAGTCCTATGAATCCAAGGCAAGACAATCTGGGAAGATTTTTAAGTTGCAAGGCCAATGCCTAAAAGAGACTAGTGAGGAGACCCAGGCAGGGACAGAGAGAAATGTGACTTTATCATTTTCTAAAATCTGGATCCGTTTATTTCCAGAACTGTTACAGAGAGGAACCACAACCATCACAAACCTGGAAGGCTGGGTGGGCCACCCCCTGGATCCCATTGGCTGCCTGTTTCTCACTTTGACTGAGGCCTGCCGTCTGAATGATGATGGCTATCTGGAAGTGTCAGGTACAGGGGTCAGCCTGAGGAGAACTAGAACTGGCCTTGGCCTAGTCTGGCCTCCCTTCCCTGCCAGACTCTGTTCTACATTTACTGAAACCTTTTTCCTCTTATCCAACTTCACCTTAGAGGTTTCCTTAGGCTCATCTCTTTGCCACCCTGTGAACTGGCCCTGTCCTGTTCTCCCATTTTACCTTGCCAGCCTTCCTTTGCTCCTCTTACTTCCATACTATGAATGCCTGAAGAGTATGATCCAAAGGGAATAAGAGGAGCAACAGGGATTTCAGGAGGCAGAGGCCAAGTATCAGAGCAGTCTTGAAGTGGAAAGAACTTCCAACAAGAAGAGTGTGTGTAACCCTTGCAATTGCGTAAGACTCTCATGGGTCCTTTGAACTTTCTTCCTCATGATGGTTATATTCTAATTTTACCAATGAGAACTAGAAGGGAAGAGACTTAGTAGTCTCAATGTAGCAAGGACTAGAGACAGAATTGGCTTTTCTCTCCTTTTGCCATCACCATATTATATACCTACATCTATTAGAGTATTTAGCCCACTGCATTACAATTTATTTATAAGTAATTATCTTACTAGACTTCAGCTCCTTGAAAGTAGAAATTATGACTTACTTATTTTGTGATCCCAGCACTTAAGTGCAATACCTTTCCTTTAATAGTCTTCCATAAATAATTACCAGATGAGTGGAGGGGAAAGAAAAGAAACCAAGACTTTAAACTCCTGTAATACTTAAAACCTGTGCTCTTTTTCTGAAACTCTGAGCCCAGAGGTGGAACATATAAAGTAATAATAACATAGAAGTTGGAAATGTTACAGAAGTAATAGCTTAACTGGATGGATTTGGATTTCTCTGGGTAGAGATACAAGGGGTGGCCCCAGTCTAAGCTAGAGCTGCCCTTATTGTCCCTCTAATCCCCTGAAAGGAAGTCATCACCTTTGGTCTGTTTCATCTGCACAGTGACACTTACATCTTGAAAACCTGAGATTGCACTTGGAATTTATTCACCAATGACGTACACTTAGCTTCTTTCATATAATAGGCCCTGGAGATGCATACGGCAAGGTGCTCATACTTTAGGGAAGCAGACATAAAACCAGATAAGTATGGTATTAGATAATGTGTTAGCAAAAGATTAATATAAGATCTACTTCTTCCCAACTGGTCTAGCCAGTTCACATATTGGGAAAGAATTAGAAATCTTTGTGGCTCTGTATAATCTTTTTTCAGGATATTTTCCTTACTGCTCTGAGGTTCTGACTCCGCTTCCCTGTGATATCTGCTGACCTAACTGTATTTCCAAAGTGGGAGGGAGAGAGGAGTATAAGAATCCACAGAGCTGACCTAAAGAATCTGGTCCTGTTGCCCTCAGATATGAATGAAAGCAGACCCCCTGTGTACCAGCATGTACCTGTGGCTACAGGCTGCCCAAACAGCCATGAGTCCTTCCTGTCATTGGCCCTGGAAGTTGCTCTGATGGGGATGGGTCAACAGAGGGTGATGCCTGAAGGCCTCTACGCACAGGACAAGGTGTGCCGTAATGAGGAGCAGCTCCTGAGTCGACTTCAGGAACTGCAGCTGGATGATGAGCTAGTACAAACACTGCAGAAACAGTGCATCTTACTACTAGAAGGTAAGTAGAGAAGGGCTTTTGTCACAGTACCTTAGGCCTGTAACTCTGGGTTCCTGTCTCTAACAGAGCACTGTACAGAATCGTTTTTTACATTAAAGTGTAGTTCAAGTTCTCCTGGCTAGCAAACATGTGCAGGATCCTACAGTTTAAGTACAGCTTGGCAAATAGAAGCATGTAGATAAATAACTGGCTGTCCTATGTTTTTCCTGCAGGAGGCCCCTTCAGTGGTCTAGGAGAAGTCATTCACCGAGAGAGTGTTCCCATGCATACCTTTGCCAAGTATTTGTTCTCAGCTCTGCTGCCTCATGATCCAGACCTGTCCTATAAGCTAGCCTTACGTGCCATGAGGTAGGTAGCCCTTTCCCAGGCCAGTTGCCTCCATCAAAGCAAGTCTCCCTTGCTCTTTTTCTTTATCTCACTTTCTTCTCTTTCCGTCTTTGCTGTTCTATTAGACCTGACAATATTGGATCAAGCCTACCCTAATATGCTCAGGCATATTCATATTGATTGAGGATTCCTATCTGGAATACCTTGCTGGAAATTCACTTGGCTCCCTGGTTGTACTCTTGGTGGGTCATCTGAGGAAGCCCCTGAGTTTTTAATAGATATGGAGCACCCAAGACCTGAGTATCTTTGTTCTGGGGCCCAATAGGCAGCTTGAGAATAGGTTTGAGCCCTTCTGTAGCTCAAATGAGTCATGGTTCCCAGGCATAGGTCACAGATGCATCTGGAGGAAATAAAAATAATTATTTCTATACCAGGACTTGAGAACAATGAGCTATAGTTATCCAGTTTCCAAAAAACTAGAATGGGGTCTTTGGATCAGGCAGGTAGACCTCTAGGATGCAGCAGACTATACAGAAGAAGAATTTTAGTTAGATCAGAAGGCTAAGAGAGTTCTTCACTTCAAACAGAAGGGGATTGCTGAGGCTTCCTTGGCATATATTTCTTATACTTTAAAAAGTAATCATAGGGCTTTTGAATGCCTTTCAAATCTATTTGCATTAAGGAGTATTCAGCTTGAGTTCTGCAAGTGCCAAGGCACTCACCTTACATACAATATAGTACTCTAGGTTTTAAATCCCTTAAAGCTCAGAGTGCCTGGGTGGCTTAGTCAGTTAGGTGTCCAACTCTTGATCTCAGCTCAGATCTTGATCTCAGGGTCATCAATTCAAGCCCTGTGTTGGGCTCCATCCTGAGTATGGAGCCTACATTAAAAAAAAAAAACAAAAAAACAGCCTTTAAAGTTCTTAGTTAATCCTTTCCTGCCCAGTTCCTCCCCACCAAAGAACAAACTTCTCTAAGGTGGCTCAATGTCAGGAGTCTGGATGGTGGCTGATGACTCTCCCTGGGTCTTCTAGGTTACCTGTTCTAGAAAACTCAACTTCTACAGGCGACACTTCTCACCCTCACCATATGGTGTCTGTGGTGCCCAGCCGTTACCCTCGCTGGTTCACGCTTGGACACTTGGAATCACAGCAATGTGAACTGGCCTCCACCATGCTGACTGCTGCCAAAGGTGAGCATAGATAGACCTTAGGCTCCAGTACCCCCACTATGCTAGCCCAGTCATGGCCTGCTAGGGGCTTGGTCTGCAGTCTCCTGAAGAAGAAAAGCTATTCTTGACTACTTAGAGTGATAGGGATCCTCACTTTGCTCTCATTAAAATGAGCACCCAGGCCCAAGGCAGAATTTTGCTTTTGTCACTAATTGTGGGATGCTTAGTACATAAAATGAAATCATCTTTAAGGTAATTTCTAAATCTAACCATCCATATGAAACAGTCACTTCATCTTTGCAAGCCTCATGTCCAAAATCTATAAAATGGGATTCATTGTCAGTGATCCTATCAGCCTCTCCAGGGCCACTGGAAGTCCAGTGAAGTCATGACTTAGAGCTGTAAATCTCTTTACAGATATGAAAGTTTGTGATATTTCCAGAAGAGGCAACCCAGAGTGACTCTCAGGTTTTCAAACTCACATACTTCCCTATTAGCTATATAGGTTTCACCACAAAAAGAATGAAAATAAGCCCCTAAGAAGCTATAATGAAATACTAGCTAGCATGGGTTATGAGCATTTTTCTGATACCAGAAAACTAGATATTTTAAGGTATTTTTTATTAAAATTAATTTTATGTTATATTTTATTGCCCCAAAAATATATGCTCTTTATGGAAAAGGTAAAAGATACAGATAAATCAATGTGAAAATGATGAATACACCAACACAAAAATTGAACAACGAATATGATCAGTTCACAGAAAAGAAGATAAGTAATTTTTGAACAATTAAATATCTGAACTCCCTTGAAAAATACAAATTAAAATTACCCTGAGATAACATTTTTCACCAATCTTATAGGCAAAAATCAATAAATTTGACAATAGGCATCCATGTAGGGGCTTGGGGAGAGGGTGTCAGTGGCATGGCATGGAGTATCAGATTCCCAGCAGTATAGGATGACTACACATCCAAGATGTTCAGTTAACCTCGAGCACTAGAAACACGAAGAAAACCATACCAAAGCACATCATAATCAAGTTGTTTGAAACCAGTCTTAAAAGAGAAAATGTTACTTAAAAGAATAAAAGAGAGAAAAAGACATATTATATACAAAATACAGAAGATTAAAAAAAAATACAGAAGATTAAATATGATAGCAGGTTTCTCACCAGAAGCAGTATAAACCAGAAAAAAAGTAGAGAAAATTCTTCAGTACTTTTCAAAAACTGTCAACCTAGAATTCTAAAATATCTTTCAAAAACAAAGGTGAGGGACGCCTGGGTGGCTCAGCGGTTGGGCATCTGCCTTCGGCTCGGGGCATGATCCTGGAGTCCCAGGATCGAGTCCCGCGTTGGGCTCCCTGCATGGGGCCTGCTTCTCCCTCTGCCTGTGTCTCTGCCTCTCTCTCTCTCTCTCTCAAATAAATAAATAAATAAATAAATAAATAAAGTCTTTTTTAAAAAAAAAGTGAAATAAACTTTTTCAGACAACCTCAGTTGAATTAGAAATCAATAATAAAAAGATAACTGGAAGATCCACCAAATTTGGGGGAATTAAATGACACACTTCCACATAACTCACTGGACAAAGGGGGAAAAAAAGAGGATTAGAATATATTTAAACTGAAAGAAAAGCATATCAGAGCTTTTGGAATATGTCTAAAGCTTTACATAGAAGGAGATTTTTGCACTAAATGCCTATATCTGAGAAGAAGAATGGTTTCAAATCAGTGATCTGAGTTTCCACCTTAATCAGAAACCAGAAAAAGAAGATCAAATGAAACTCAAAGCAGAGGAAAGGAAATGATAAAAATCATAGCATAAATCAATAAATAGAATGTAGAAAAACAGTAGATAAAATCCGTGAAACCAAACCCTGTTTGTTTGAAAAGAAAAATAAAATTGAAATCTCTTTCCAGACTGATGAAGAAAAAAAGAAAGATGAAAATCACCAATCCCAAGAATGAGAAAGGTGATATCACAACAAATTCTAAAGACATAAAAATGATAACAAAGGAATTTTGTGAACAATTTTGTAAATAAATTAAATAATATAAACAGGGTGGTCTAATTCCTTGAAAAATACAAACTACCAAATCTCATTCAAGAATAAATAAGGATGGGGATCCCTGGGTGGCGCAGCGGTTTGGCGCCTGCCTTTGGCCCAGGGCGCAATCCTGGAGACCTGGGATCGAATCCCACATCGGGCTCCCGGTGCATGGAGCCTGCTTCTCCCTCTGCCTGTGTCTCTGCCTCTCTCTCTCTCTCTCTGTGACTATCATAAATAAATTTAAAAAAAAAAAGATATCCAAATTAGGAAAGAAGAAGGAGCGATGCCTAGCTGGCTCAGTTGGTGGAGCATATGATTCTTGACCTGAGGGTTGTGAATTCAAGCCCCACACTGGATGTAGAGATTACTTAAAAGGAAAATCTTTTTTTTTTAAGATTATATTTATTTATTCATGAGAGAGAGAGAGAGAGAGAGAGGCAGAGACACAGGTAGAGGGAGAACCAGGCTCCATGCAGGAAGCCTGACGTGGGACTTGATCCCGGGACTCCAGGGTCACGCCCTGGGCTGAAGGCAAGCACTAAACCGCTGAGCCACCCAGGGATCCCCCTTAAAAATAAAATCTTAGGGATCCCTGGGTGGCGCAGCGGTTTGGCGCCTGCCTTTGGCCCAGGGCGCGATCCTGGAGACCCGGGATTGAATCCCACGTCAGGCTCCCGGTGCATGGAGCCTGCTTCTCCCTCTGCCTATGTCTCTGCCTCTCTCTCTCTCTCTGTGACTATCATAAATAAAAAAAAAAAAAAAAGATCAAAAAAATAAAATCTTAAAAAGGAAGTAAAACTGTCTATTCTCAGATGACATGCTCATCTATGTAGGAAATCCTAAAATTTACAAGAAGCTAATAAAATTAATAATGAGTTTAGCAAAGTTACAGGATACAAAATCAGTATACAGAAATCAGTGTACCAGCAATGAACAATTAAAAATTGAAATTTTAGGGATCCCTGGGTGGCGCAGCGGTTTGGCACCTGCCTTTGGCCCAGGGCGCGATCCTGGAGACCCGGGATCAAATCCCACGTCGGGCTCCCGGTGCATGGAGTCTGCTTCTCCCTCTGCCTGTGTCTCTGCCTCTCTCTCTCTCTCTCTCTATCATAAATAAATAAATAAAAATAAAAAATAAAAAAAAAGAAATTGAAATTTTAAAAATATTCAATACTATTATAGTATAAGAAAATATGAAATACTTGAGAATAAGCTCAACAAAAAGTGTTCAAAACTTATACAATGAAAATCACAAAACAGAAAGAAATGAAAGAAGACCTAAATAAATGGAAAGACAAAAAAAAAATAAATGGAAAGACATACTGCACCAATAGATTAGAAGACTCAATATTATTAAATGTTGATTTTCTACAAAGTGATGTATAGATTCAATGCAATTCCAATCAAAATTCCAACAGCCTTTGAGATAGATATTATCTGATTCTAAAATTTGTATGAAAATTCAGAGGACCTAGAGTAGCCAAAAACAATTTTGCAGAAGGAAAAAAAGTAGCAAACCTAACACTATCTGATTTCAAGACTTATTATAAAGCATAATATTCAATGTGGAATTATTTGTATTAAGATAGACAAATCAGTGAAAAAGAATAGTCCCAAATTAGACTCATACATATTTGGTCAGTTTATTTTAATAAACAGCAAAGCCAATTCCATTGAGAAAAACATTCTTAACAAATGTTACAATAGATACAAAAATTGTCTTATAATGGATCAAGAAGTTTTACATCAAGCTTTTAGATGTAAAAGCCAAAACTATACGACTTTTAGAAGAAAACATTGGAAAAATAATTTTTATTTTTTGTTAAGCAAAGATTTTGGAGATACAACAATAAAAGCACAACCCTTTTTAAAAGAAAAAGTTGATAAATTGGACTTACCAAAATTAATAACTTTTGCTTTATGAAGTCTCTATTGAAATGAAGATAAGGGCAGCCTGGGTGGCTCAGTGGTTTAGCGCCGCCTTCAGCCCAGGGCCTGATCCTGGAGACCCGGGATCGAGTCCCACATCAGGCTCCCTGCATGGAGCCTGCTTCTCCTCTGCCTGTGTCTCTGCCTCTCTCCCTCTCTCTCTCTGTCTGTCATGAATAAATAAATTTTTTAAAAAATGAAGACAAGCCACAGACTGGGAGAAATATTTGCAAATCACATATCTCCTAAAGGATTAGCATCCAGAATATGTAAAGAGTTCTCAAAACTCAATAATAAGAAAAAGAACAACTCTTTTTTTTTATATGAGCAAAGATATGAAGAGATAACTCCAACAAAGAAGATATTCTGATGGAAAATAAACACATGAAAAAAATGTTCAATATTGTTAGTTCTTAGGTAAATACAGTAAAATCACAATAAGAAAAAGGTTAAATTAAAAAAGCTACAAGGACTGGCAAGGATGTGGAGCAAGTGGAGTTTTCAGACACTACAGGCAGGAACATAAGTGGCAAGACCACTTTGAAAAAACATTTTATAATTTTTTAAAAAGTTAAATGGATACCTACAAATACAATCTGCATTGCACTCCTAGGTAGTACTCTAAAGTAATCTGTACAAATTCTTAACATTTTTCTTTTTTTTTTAACACTTTTATTTATTTATGATAGTCACAGAGAGAGAGAGAGGCAGAGACACAGGCAGAGGGAGAAGCAGGCTCCATGCACCAGGAGCCCGACGTGGGACTCGATCCCGGGTCTCCAGGATCGCGCCCCGGGCCAAAGGCAGGCGCCAAACCGCTGCGCCACCCAGGGATCCCTAATCTGTACAAATTAGGCAACATGAATGTTCATAGCAGCTTTGTTTTTAATATCCAACAACTGGAAACAATCCAAATATCCATCCATAAGTGAAAGGACAAAAAAAAAGTGTGATTTTAACCATACAGTGGAATACTACTCAGTTATGAAAAGGAATGAACTAGTGATACACACTACAACATGGATGAATCTCAAAATAATTATTGCTAAGTGAAAGAAGTCAGACCAAATGAAAACTGCATATTGTGTTATTCCATTTATATAAAATTCTGGAAAATGCACACTATAGTGACAGAAAGAAGATCAGTAGTCTCCTGGGAATGGGAGCTGGGGCAAGCTATGGTGGAAGGGAAGAAGGGATTACTAAGGTCACAAGGAAACAACTTTGGAGTTGACCATATAATAATATTTAATTCAGCCCAGAAAACATCAATGGATACTAAAACTAGTGGATGAACATTTGATGAGGGATATTTACATTGACTCAAAGTATCTTTCCACAAAATACTTGTCAATCACAAAGGGATAGTATGTAACTTTACAATAGAGAAATTTGGCAGACATCGTTTTAATCAAATAATCACAGTTAAGACCATCAGAAATGAGTCAAGTCAAAATTATATATCACCACTTAGGAAGCTATAAGAACTTCAGGAAACACCAGGCATATCCAGATTGAAAGATATACTTACAAAATAACTAGTTTAATCTGCAAAATGTCAAGGTCATGAATGTCCAGGGAAGAGGGAGGAATTTTTCCAAAATGATGAAGACTAAAGAGGCAGGACAAATTAAATACAACATATGATCTTGTATAAAATATGTTTGCTATAAGGTACATTATTGGAACAACTGGTGAAACTTGAATAGAATCTGTAGTTGATGATAATAATATATCAAGATTAATTTCCTTATTTTGATGGTTGTATAGTGAGTATGTAGAACAGTTTGCTTGTTTACCAAAAGTGTAGACTACAGTATTAAGGAGTGATGGGGCATTAAGTCACATACTTACTTTGAATGCTTCAACATTAAGAAAAGACCACTCTACTATTCTTGAAATATTTCTGTAAATTTGAAATTATTTCAAAATAAATAATAAAAGAAAACATTTTGATAAAACATTGTGTTTATAAAGGTGTGGATGGAGTAGGAGTATAGATTGGTAATCCTTTGTGGAGGGTAGTTTGGCATAGCTAGGAAAATTACAGTGCATATTTCCTTTGACCCAGAAGTTTCATTTCTAGTATTTTATCTTAAAAATATATTTGTGCCCAAATGTGAAATGATGTTTGTACTAGGTTATTCAGTCCAACATTGTTTGTAATTTTAAAATATTTGAAACACTCTAGGTATTCATCAATAGGAGACGGATTAAAAATATATTATGTCCAAAATCTCTTACATGGACTTTGAAAAGCTGTGAAAATCCAAACTTTTCGTAAGTTTCACAGCAAACCTGACCTCTGCTGACATTAGGCATTAGTTGTTCAACACTCTTAGTCACATACATCTTTGCTGTTCACTGATACTGTATTGCCTTCTTTGTTTGTGTTGTCATTTTGTCCACTTGAGTTCAATTGTCCTATAAAATGTCCAGAAAATTGAAGATAAGAATAAGAAGAAATGAAAGCATCTATCATTTTTAGTAGCACAGAAAACAGAGTTAAAAAAAAAAAAAAAAGAAAACAGAGTTAGTGTAGAAGCTTGATTAGGTATGTCTGTGAGGCATATTACCAAAGAATAGGGTTTGGGAAACACAACATGTGACTTGAAAAAAACAGAAAAAGTGTTGAAGTTTTACCAGGGACAACAATACCCAGGCCTAATGAAGAACAGAATATTTTTCAGAGGGCAAAAAATGAAGATGTTGACATAACCATGATTGAATAGATTCAACAATGAAGCAGTGTGTGACTATGCCACTGACTGATTTTTGGTCATGAAAAAAGCTAGAATATGTCATGAAGGACTGAACATATTTAAGGTGAGTATAAAATATCAGGACTGGCTGCAGAAATTTAGGAAGCATCATGGTATAAAATATCTTAATATCTATGATGAAGAAGCTTCTATTTATCATGAAGTAAAAATTATTTTGATAAATTTGTTAAGATAATTTTTTATTAAAGATTTTTATTTATTTATGAGATACACAGAGAGAGGGAGAGAGAGGCAGAGACACAGGCAGAGGGAGAAGCAGGCTCCATGCAAGGGAACCTGATATGGGACTCAATCCTGGGTCTCCAGAATCACGCCCTGGGCCGAAGGCAGCGCTAAACTGCTGAGCCACCCAGGGATCCCCTGTTAAGATAACTTTCAAGGAAAACCTTAGTACCAAACATGTATACAATGCTGATGAAACAGTTCTGTTCTAGCCTGTATTCTTTAAAAAAAAAAAAAAAACTAATAATGATTAATAAGCAAAAGGTTTTAAGCACAGCTTGAAAGTCCCAGGATATGTCAATGCACCAGACAGGTAAAGTTAGAAACAGCCAATATCCAAGATGTTTCAAAAGTTGTTCACAATTTATTTGTTAGGGTGTAAACAAAAAAAAAAAAAGCATAAGTAAAAGATTTTTCTAATGGACTCAATACTCTGTACCAATGATATGAACTTGTTGCACAGAACCTGAACTGGAAGAAAACCATATACTATTCCTGGACTGCCACCATTCCACACATACCCCTCCTGAACTTATGACCAAGAAATTTCACTCCCAATGAGGAGCAAATATAAATACTTTTTTCATACTCTATGCTTAGCAGCAGTTAATTTCCAAGACTTCTTTAAAAAGTTATTTTTAAATATCAAGCCATAATGATGCCATTTACACAGTTGCTGGCGCTCAGAATGATTGATTTGGCAGAGACTTTGGCTTACAATAATGTTTGAAAGTAAACCTGTAGATAAAGACTTGGAAGGATTTTGTGACATTAATGAGATGATACATATAGTTTTATTACTTCACTAAAACTTTATTCACTGGAAGTCTAAATAAGTCAGAATCTTGTTGCTACTCAAAGTGTGGTCAGTGGACAAGCAGCATCAGCATCACCTGGAGGCTTGTTAGAAATGCAAATTTCCAGACCCCCTGAAAGAATCTCCGTGGGTGTAGCTCAAGAATATATATTTAAACAAATTCTCAAGATGACTTTATGATCACTATGGTTGTAGAAGCACTGAGGTAGAGCAATCTGATATCAAAAAAAATCTGAATAAAAGTATTTATTGTACATTCCTTGCAAGATAGAAAAATTGCTACAATAGTGTTAACATTGGTTTCATGTTAAGTAAGCATGAGACTAGTAGTGATGACAGTGGTGAGATACAACAGATGGGAAAAAATCTCCAAGGGTAGTACAGGGGAAATGCATGAGCATTTAATTGAGCTTGAATAATATGCATTTATCAGTGATGAGGTTGTGGCTGCTTACTTAATTAAAGAAACTATCTAGAAAACCATATTAATAAGATACATTACCCTAGATTTTTAAAGATCATCTATTGTAGTGTTGCTTTATCATTAAAGAATTCCATTCCTGGCCCATCATTAAATATCTAATTCTGATCCTTGGTAACAATAATAACAAACTTGATGAAACCTTTTGACCTAGATCCTCAAGAAATTAAATGTAGCAAATATTTGTTGCATGTATATATAGAGATATTTAGTTTGGTTTTACAAAATATTTTATTGAATATTTTCTTAGAAATAAAGAATACGAAGTATTTGTGATCTGTATCGCACCATTTCATTTCTCAGTTTACAGCTGTAGTGATGAATAAAAAAACTGATTTTGCTCTTCATCCCAACTAGTGTGAATATTTTTTTATTCACAGTGTATTTAATTATAGGGTCTTGCCCCAAGCCTCCTGCAAGGATTATGTATAATGTGTGCATAAATTATCTTTCTGTTAAAAAAGTTCTGAATTCCAGAACACCAAGGGTTTTAAATAAGGGGTTGTGGATCTGTACATCCATAAATGGAATACTGTGCAGCCATTTAAAAGAAAAGGAGCTCTTTATATGCTAATGTGGAAGAACCTCCAAGATATGTGGGGGGAAAAATAATATGTGAATCTTTGTATACTAGGCTACTGTTTATGAGGGCTTTTTTAAGGAGTGGAACTAGATAATGTATTTTCTTATATCCATCAAATATCCTAGAAGGAAATTTTATTATTTTTAAAGATTTATTTATTTATTCATGAGAGAGAGAGAGAGAAAGAGAGAGAGAGAGAAGCAGAGACACAGGAGGAGGGAGAAGCAGGCTCCATGCCGGGAGCCTGACGCGGGACTTGATCCCGGGACTCCAGGGTCGCGCCCTGGGCCAAAGGCAGGCACTAAACCGCTGAGCCATCCAGGGATCCCCTGGAAGGAAATTTTAAAAAACCCATACTATTGATTGCATATAGGGTTAGAAGTGGGTGAATGAGGGTCAGGGGTGAGGGAGGGGAAAGAATTTTTAGTTATTTACCTTTTGTATCTTTTCAACATTGAACCATATGAATATTTCCAAATTTTTAAATTATAACTGTCAATAGAAACTCCTTAAATTGAAATGCAAAGAGAAAAAAAGAATGGTGGGATGGGGTACCTAGAATATAATACTGAGAACTGTGGGACAATTAAAAAAGATATCTAGCATATACATGATGGGACTACCAGAAGGAGAAGAAAGAAAGGAACAGACGAAATATTTGAAGTAGTAATGGCAGAGAACTTTCCAAAATTAGTGACAGACACCAGAACACAGATCCAGGAATACCAAGAAGACCAAGAAGTAAGAACACCAAAAATTTTTCTTCTAAACATATCCTATTCAAACTGCAGGAAACCAAAGAGAAATCCTGAACGAAGCCAGAGAACAAAACCATCTTACCTATAGAGAAATAAGGATAAGAATTACACCACTACACAAACCATGCAAGCAAGAGAGAGTAAAGTGAAATATATATAAGGTATTGGAAAGAAAAAACCACCAACCTAGAATTCAGTATCCAAATAAATTACCCTCCAAAAGTAAAGGAGAAATAAAGCCTTTCTCAGACAAAAACTGAGGGAATCTTTTGCCAGTAACTTGCTTTGCAAGAAGTCCTTCAGAAAAAAAGGAAAATTGGGCAGCCCCGGTGGCGCAGCGGTTTAGCGCCACCTGCAGCCCAGGGCGTGATCCTGGAGACCCAGGATCAAGTCCCACATAGGGCTCCCTGCATGGAGCCCGCTTCTCCCTTTGCCTGTGTCTCTGCCTCTCTCTCTCTGCATCTCTATGAATAAATAAATAAAATCTTTAAAAAAAAAAAGGAAAATTATACAGATGTGAAACTCAGATCTACATAAAGAAGAGAAGAGTATTAGAGAAGAAATAAATGAAGGTAAAATAAAACCTTTGGGTATTTTAAATTCTTAGTTGAGCTAATAGATAACTGCTTGTTTAAAATAATAATAGCAGGGGTGCCTGGCTGGCTCAGCTGATAGAGCATGTGACTCTTGATCTCTGATCTGTAAGTTTGAGCCCCATGTTGGGTATAGAGACTACTTAAAAATAAAATCTTAAGGGGACACCTGGACGCCTCAGCGGTTGAGCATCTGCCTTCAGCTCAGGGCATGATCCCGGGATCCAGGATCAAGTCCCACATCAGGATCCCTGAGGGGAGCCTGCTTCTCCCTCTGCCTATGTCTCTCTCTCTCTCTCTCTCTCTCATTAATAAATAAATAAATCTTTAAAAATAAAATAAAATCTTAGGGATGCCTAGGTGACTCAATCACTTAAGCATCAAACTCTTGATTTTGGCACAGGTCATGATCTCAGGGTTGTGAGATCGGAGCCACACATCTGGCTCCATGCTGGATATGAACCTGCTTAAGATTCTTATTTTCACTCTCTCTGCCTCCTTCCCTCCATCCCTCTCTATAAATAAATAAATAAATAAATAAATAAATAAATAAATAAATAAACAAATAAATAAATACATAAATAAATACATAAATAAATACATAAATAAATAAATATCTTAAAAATCTGTTTAAAAAATTTAGGGCTTGAGTGGCTCAGTTGGTTAAGCATCTGCCTGCGGCTCAGGTCACGATCCCAGGATCCCAGGATTGAGCCCTGCATCAGGCTCAGTCAGCTCAAGCAGCTGGGAGCTTGCTTCTCCTTCTCCCTCTGCTCCAACCCCTATTCATGCTTGCTCGCGCTCTCTCTCTCTCTCTCTCTCTCTCCCTCAAATAAATAAAATCTTTAAAAAAATAAAAATAAAAATTTAAATAATAATAGCAATGTATAGACACAATATATTGGGTGATTATAGCTTAAAGATAATGAAATGAATGACAGCAATGATGTTACAGAAGGAAAGGAAAAATTGAGAATACTATTATAAGGTATCTTATTAAATGGTATAGTTATTTGAAAATAAACTTAGATTTATTGTAAATGTATACTAAGGCAAACACTAAAATAATTTTTAAGAGAAGTATAATTGATAAGAAAAAAATAAATCATTAAAAAAATGCTCAGTTTAAGCCAGATGGCCAAAAAGGGAAGAGATTTAAAAAAAGAAGAACAAGTGTAATGAATAGAAAACAGATAACAAATATGGTAGATATTAATCCAACTATATCAGTAATCATTTAAGTGTTAATGGTCTAAATACAACAATTAAAGACAGACTGGGGTGCTGGGTGACTCAGTCAGTTGAGCATCCAACTCTTGGTTTCAGCTAGGATCATGATGTTGGGGTCTTGGGATCAAGCCCTGCATCAGGCTCTGTGCTCAGTTGGGGAGCCTGCTTGAGAGTTATTTTGCTCTCCCTCTGCCCCTCCTGACACTGGAATGTTCTCTCTCTCTTAAATGCATAAATCTTTAATAAAAATATAAATCTTTAAAAGACAGAGACTGACAGCAAATTTAAAACAAAAAACTGAAGGCTTAATTATACGCTGTCTACAAGAAACCCAGTTTAAATATAAAGACACAGGGTGACCCTTCTGAGTCATTGGTAGTGGATGTTACAGCAGCCTGAGCTGGGGGTCTTGCACTGAGATGCTTCAAAACCTTGTTAAAAATGTTTGGATCCCCATGAAGCCCTACTATACCCAAGCTTACCATGAGATTTAGTTAGGAATGGGGTTAATAAGCATCATCATTTATAAAATCAGGAGTGCTGATAAAAGAAGTAAAGCTTTGAAAGCTTCTAGTCCTGCCCCTGTTCATGGCCAGCTCAGAGTACATACCAGATGGAACGTCAGTTTGGCTGTAAATCTCAGCACACTCTCTTACCCGGGAACATGGAGCCCCGCCATACACTTGTAGATGTGTTGTGTCCTCTGTGGTGTGAATAAATGTAACTGTGAGGGGAAATAAATAAATAAGTAAGTAAAGGGAGGGATCAATGACCTAAATATAAGAGCTAAAGCCATAAACTTCATACAAGGAAATGTAGGGATAAATCTTTATGACCTCAGACTTGTTAGTGGGATCTTAGATATGACATCAAGGGCAGCCCAGGTGGCTCAGGGGTTTAGCGCCGCCTTCAGCCCGGAGCATGATCCTGGAGATCAAGTCCCACATCGGGCTCCCTGCATGGAGCCTGCTTCTTCCTCTGCCTGTGTCTCTGCCTCTCTCTGTGTGTCTCTCGTGAATAAATAAATAAAATCTTTAAAAAAAGAGATATGACATCAAACTATGAACAGCAAAGGAAAAAAATTAATTGGACCTCATCAAAATTAAAAGCTTTTGGGGGTGCCTGGCTGGCTTGATTGGTGGAGCATGTGACTCTTGATCTCAGGGTTGTAAGTTCAAGCGCCTCTACATTGTGTGTAGAGGTGACTTAAAAGTAAAATGTTTTTAAAAATTAAAACTTTTATTTTAAAAAAAGATTTTATATATTTATTCATGAGAGAGAGAGAGAGAGAGAGGCAGAGACACAGGCAGAGGGAGAAGCAGGCTCCATGCAGGGAGCCCGACACGGGACTTGATCCTGGGTCTCCAGGATCACGCCCTGGGCTGAAGGCGGCACTGAACCACTGGGCCACCGGGGCTGCCCATAAAGAAATTAAAAACTTAAATAATGTTGTCAAGAAAGTAAAAAAAGACAACCTGCAGGATGGAAGAAACTATGTAAATTTTTATATCTGATAAAGGCTTAATAAATATATAAAGAATTACAACCCAACAACAAAAAGACAACCCATTTTTTTATAAATTTATTTTTTATTGGTGTTCAATTTGCCAACATATAGAATAACACCCAGTGCTCATCCCATCAAGTGCCCCCCTCAGTGCCTGTCACCAGTCACCCCCACCCCCCGCCCACCTCCCCTTCCACCACCCCTAGTTTGTTTCCCAGAGTTAGGAGTCTCTCATAGACAACCCAATTTAAAAAATATGCAAGACTTAAACATTTTTTCAAAGATGATATATAAGTAATAAGCAAATGAAAACATACTCAACATCATTAGTCATTAAGGAAATACAAATCAAAACCACAATGGGATACTACTTTACATCCACTAGGATGGCTATTATAAAAAATAATAAAACAAGTGTTGGCAAAGATGTGGAGAAATTGGGATGTCAAGCATTCCAGCAGCTGCTGTTGGAAAACAGTTCCTGAAAATTTTACTTTTTTCTTTTTTTTTAATGTAAGCTCTAGATCCAGTGTGGGGCCTGAATTCATGACTCCAGGAGCAAGAGTCACAGGCTCCACTGATTGAGCCAGCTAGGCAGCCCGCTCCTGAAAATTTTAAATAGAATTACCATATCACCCAGTTATTCTACTTCTAGGTATACACCCAAAACAGTTGAAAAGAGGGATTCAAAAAGATACTTACACATCAATGTTCATTGCCGCATTATTCATAACAGCCAAAGGTTGGAAACAACTGAAGTATCTTTCAACATAAGAATGGATAAGTAAAAAAAATATATATATATATATGTATATGTGTATATATGTATATATATACACACACACACAAATGGATATTAAATCATAAAAATAAATGGCATTATGATAACATGCTACAACTTGAGGGAACCTTGAAGACATGCTAAGTGAAATAATCCAGATACAAAATGATAAATATTATATGATTACATTTGTATGAAATAGCTACAACAGATAAATTACTAAAGACAGTAGATTAGAGTTTTACCAGGGGCTTCTGTCCGGGGTGATTAAAGTTTTACAAATAGTGGTAATATTTACACAACATTTTGAATGTGACTAGTACCATTCAGTTGTACACTTAAAATGGTTAAAATAGCAAGTTTTATTATATATATTTACCTCAAATTAGATAGATAATAAACTGGTAAAGAGTGCTAGAACAAGCAAATAGGCCCTATGGACAAACACTGAACATCACTGGGCTTCATCTTTATCCCAGTACCTTTAGGCAGATATTTAATTTCTCTGTGACTGAACTTATCTGCTTTGCCTTTCAAACAGAGGCCCGGAGCACCTGAGTGGCTCAGTCAGTTAAGGATCTGACTCTTGATTTCAGCTCAGGTCAGGATCTCAGGGTCTTGGGATCAAGCCCTGCATCAGGCTCTGTGCTGGGCACGGAGCCTGCTTGAGATTCTCTCTCTTTAATCCTCCCCTCACTTGTGCACTCTCTCTCTTAAAAGAAAAAACAGAGGCCAGAGCTTTAAACAAACAAAGAGTGTCAGCACCCTGGCCCTCACTTTCCATACTGCCAGACTAGCTGCACTGAAAGCAGGAAGAGTCTGGGAAAGATATTCTCCCAGGAAAGCATGCATGGTAGTTTAGCCAGTCTGTTTTTTTCATCTTTATTTTTTTTTAAGATTGTTTTTTATTTATTTATTCATAGAGACAGAGATCAGCAGAGACACAGGCAGAGGGAGAAGCATGAGAGCCATGCAAGAGAGCCTCACGTGGGACTCCATCCAGGGTCTCTAGGATCACGCCCTAGGCTGCAGGCGGCGCTAAACCGCTGTGCCACCGGGGCTGCCCTGTTTTTTTTCATCTTTAAAAATATTTCTTGGGGATCCCTGGGTGGCGCAGCGGTTTGGCGCCTGCCTTTGGCCCAGGGCACGATTCTGGAGACCCCGGATCGAATCCCACGTCGGGCTCCCGGTGCATGGAGCCTGCTTCTCCCTATGTCTCTGCCTCTCTCTCTCTCTCTCTCTCTCTCTCTCTCTCTCTCTCTCTCTCTCTATCCTAAAATAAATAAAAATTAAAAAAAATATATTTCTTAAACACAGAGTTCAACAACAACAAAACATGGAGAAAGGTATACCATGCTAACACAAATCAAAAGAAAGCTTGAGTGCCTGTATAAATTTAAGACAAGACAACATCAAAACATGGAAAATTACAGAGATAAAGAGGATTATTCCTTAGTGATAAAAGGGGTCAGTTCTCCAGAAGACATAATGATCCTTAATGTGTATTTAACAAAAGAACACCAAAATGTGTGAGGTAAAAACTGAGCAAGGCAAAATAGACAAATCTATTGTAGTTGGAGGATTCAACATCCTTCTATCAGTAATTGACAAATCCAGGAGGCAGAAAATTAGTAAGGATATACTTGAACTAAATAGCAATATCCATGAACTTGATCCAATTTACATTTATATAATACTTCATCAAATAACAACAGCATGCACATTCTTCTCAAGCTCGCGTGGAACATTCACCAAGACAGATCACATTCTGGACCATAAAACACACCTAAGTAATTTGAAAGAAATTATACAAAGTATGCTCTCAGACCACAGTGGAATTAAACTAGAAATCAATAACAGAAGGATAACTGGAAAAATCCCAAAAACATGAAGGTTAAACAACATACTTCTCTCTGCTTCTCTCTCTCTCTCTCTGTGTGTGTGTGTGTGTGTGTGTCTATCATGAATAAATAAATCTTTAAAAAAATAAAATTAAAATAACAACAATATATTTAGGGGCACCTGGGTAGCTCAGTGGTTGAGCATCTGCCTTTGGCTCAGGTTGTGATCCCAGGGTCCTGGGATCAAGTCCCATATTAGGCTCCCTGCAGGAAGCCTGCTTCTCCTTCTGCCTATCCCTGTGTCTCTCATGAATAAATAAAATATTTTAAAAAAAACAATACATTTACGTTAGCACCCTCTAAAAAAGGACTCAGTAAATCTAACAAAATATATACAAGATCTATATGAGGGAAACTATAAAACTTTGATGAGGGACGCCTGGGTGGCTCAGCGGTTGGGCGCCTGCCTTCAGCTCAGGTCATGATCCTGGGATCTAGGATTGAGCCCCACATTAGACTCCCTGTGAAGAGGCTCCCTGTACTTCTCCCTCTGCCTATGTCTCTGCGTCTCTCTCTCAGTCTGTGTCTCTCATGAATAAACAAATCTTTAAAAAAAAAAAACTTTGATGAAAGAAATCAAAGATCTAAAGGGTTTAGTGGAGACAGAGCTTGTCTGCCCAAAAGGGATGGTTGCATTCAGAAGCATTCAGTGAATTGATAGTAGCCAGTTCAGCTAGTACCTATGTGATCAGTGGACCGTTCAGGGAGGTTTTAAAGAAGACCTGTCACTGCCTTTTGTCTCTGCAACTATAGGGGACACTCTGAGGCTCCGAACGATTCTGGAAGCAATACAGAAGCACATCCATTCTTCCTCTCTCATCTTCAAACTGGCCCAAGATGCATTCAAGATTGCCACTCCCACTGACAGTAGTACTGACAGCACCCTGCTCAATGTGGCCCTGGAGCTGGGGTTACAGGTATGAAGGAGGAGTGGGTCATTCCTGCTTTAGGCTTCTGGTCTAGGGAATTATCATCAGTAGAAGATAAGATCCCAGAGGCCCTGGGCCTGAACCAACCAAGCCTGGTTCTTTCTGTGTCCCCAGAATACAACTTGTCAGCTAGGCCTCTAGGTAAGGACTCTGTAAATTCAGCTCCATTTTGAAGTTAAGGACAGAAGCAATGCAGCTTTAGGCTCCATAGGGCTCTCATTTTCTCCCCACCCCCCCCCCTCATCCTTCCAAGTCAAGTCAAGCAAGGTGTGATAATAAGGACTTTATTTGTTACAGGTCATCAGAAAAGCCTTCTACCTGATTGGTGGGAGGGGTGGACAGAAATTAAACAAACCTGTCTGTACTTATCAGGAGAGAGATGGCTGCTTAAAGCACCAGTAAATACTTGTGTAAATGAATGGCAGGGGGAAGTGGGGATGAAGAAGTCCTAACAGTTATGCTTAGCTAAGTGGAAATGCCTCTTTTTTGCCCAGGTGATGAGGATGACCTTATCAACTCTTAACTGGAGGCGCCGGGAAATGGTGCGGTGGTTGGTGACATGTGCTACAGAAGTGGGTGAGTCTCCCACCTCCCTCTAACTCCCAGGGGAAAGGAGTTCCTAGGCTCTACTCATAGAACAAGACAGAGAATCCTCAGAGTTCTCATATTCCTATTACTGGTGGTCTGGGGAAGAATGGGGCTGCTGGTAGGAAAGATAGCCTTTGTTTAGCTGGCCCAGGCTCTGCCCTCACTGCTTGGACCATACCCTGATGTCAGCAGCACTTTGGCCCTCCAATCAGAGACATGTTTGAGAGATTGAATTTTCATCACCAGTATACAAGTGCACCCTTGGGAGGTGCTTGGCCCAGTGGTTTGGTCCGTCTGTCTATGCTTCTGAAAAATCCCAAACAACTTGGAGTCTCAGCACCATCTAGAACCCAAAGTCCCAAGATAAGACTCTGTACCCTGAAAGGCTCCACTTCAGCTAAACCCCCAGGTAGATCTGCAACCCCTGCCTGGGGGCAGGTAGACCACAGGCTGTGCTGCTCCATCCATGGGAGGGGCTGAGAGCACCTGCAGAAATCTTCAACCCTCTGACTTGGGGAAGGAAGGGATGGGAAGAGACCCTAAACAAGGTCTGGCCACCTGGGATGCTCTCTGGTTTGCCTCAGATCATCTCAAGGCTGCTGAGGAGGAGGGAGAACTCATCTCTGTGGGCCAAGTTCTGCCCCCAGGTGGTAATCTGGGCAGCCCTGGTTTGGGACCCAGATGGCCATGGCTGAGCTCCGGCTCTCCTTGACAGGTGTGCGGGCCCTGGTAAGCATTTTGCAGAGCTGGTACACACTCTTCACCCCCACTGAAGCTACTAGCATTGTGGCCGCCACAGCTGTATCCCACACCACCATCCTGCGCCTCAGTCTTGACTATCCCCAGCGGGAGGAGCTGGCTAGTTGTGCTCGCACACTGGCCCTGCAGTGTGCTATGAAGGATCCCCAGAGCTGTGCCCTGTCAGCCCTCACGCTCTGTGAGAAAGACCACATCGCCTTTGAGGCAGCCTACCAGATTGCCATTGATGCTGCCACTGGTGGCATGACCCATTCACAACTGTTCACCATTGCCCGCTACATGGAGCTCCGTGGCTATCCGCTACGTGCCTTCAAGTTGGCCTCACTGGCCATGAGCCATCTCAACCTGGCCTACAACCAGGATACCCATCCAGCCATCAATGATGTGCTCTGGGCCTGTGCCCTCAGCCACTCTCTGGGCAAAAATGAGCTGGCCGCCCTCATTCCCCTAGTGGTGAAGAGCGTGCACTGTGCCACAGTGCTTTCAGACATCTTGCGGCGCTGTACAGTGACTGCACCTGGCCTGGCTGGCATCCCAGGCCGCCGCAGCTCAGGAAAGCTCATGTCCACCGACAAAGCTCCACTGCGCCAGTTGCTGGATGCCACCATCAATGCCTATATCAACACTACACACTCACGCCTGACACACATAAGCCCTCGCCACTACGGAGAGTTCATTGAGTTTCTGAGCAAGGCTCGGGAGACCTTCCTGCTGCCCCAGGATGGCCACCTACAGTTTGCCCAATTCATCGACAACCTCAAACAAATCTACAAAGGCAAGAAGAAGCTGATGCTGCTGGTGCGAGAGCGCTTTGGCTGAGAAAGTAGACAGTTGACTGCCGGGGCAGCCTGGGCTCCCAGGTACCAGGTCAGGCCAAGGACACTGAAACATTTGTCCACCCTGAGAGGACTCTGAGCACTTGTGGCTAAAGCCAAAGCACCACAGGGCTAAGCATGGGAGAGTCCAACTCTAGCCAATATGCCTTCCTTGGCAAGGTTCTCATTACAACCCACTGTTCCTGAAGGAGCTGGGCCCTGCAGATCGATCAGAAATCCCACAACAGGCCACCTCACGCCCCTATATCCTGCGTGTCCTGGGCATTGGCCCCCTCTCCCTTGGTAAACACAGAACACTGTTCCGTCTCAGGGATTGCTTAACCAGAGAAACAGAAGCATTTATGGTACTGTAAATAGTATAGTATATGTGTTGCCAATTACATTGTAAAGTTGTAACTATTTATAATTCTGGTTCTAATTTGATGGGTACTTGAAGTAGTTATGGGTGGGAAGATAGTCTTGTTTTCTGAGGAGACACAACCATTTCTCAGGTTTCCCTTGCAGAATATATACAGTTTGCAGTGGAAGAGTGGGGGTGGCAGGGAGAACAATGGCCAGTTAGAAAAAATCCCAGGTCTAGTCTATGCAGAAACCCCAGCCTGCAGACACAGGGCATCTGTAGCCCAGTGGTGGGAGAGGGCCAGAGCCAGGACTGGACTTAGACTCTTGCCTCATAAAGCCACAAGGACAGTGAAGCTTTGCTCCTGCCACACACAGGAGCCTGTTGAGCTCCTGAGAAATAAGTGCGGGGGGAGGGTGATGGTCTGGGAGGCCACTGAGCTCATAATACTCATCTACTCTGGTCAGCTTTTGTTGAGAGTATCTGGTTTTATCTCTATGTATGTGTGTGTATCTGTATGACTAAGTACATGTGTCTGTGTGCATAGATGTATCTGTGCATACCTGTCTTGCACATATACTTAAGTGTGTCTGTCAGGTCTGTGTGTGAGTATGTGTCTGTGTGCTGGACTGTGGGTTTCTGTGTGAGGGTATACACATTCGTGAACACGTAAGAACACATACTCGTGTGTGTTCATGTTTGTCAATGCATGTTTAGTGGGGGGCACACATGGATGCATGTGCATAAACATGTTTGTATGCTTGTTCTCCTTTGTTCTGTCTTTATATGTGTGTATATTTTGACATGTATGTCTGTAAATTTGTTTGAGAATCTGCATGAATGTGTCGTTTTGCCAGATATCTTTCCTATTCTTCATCTCTCACCAGCTAAACATGTTCCCCATCACCTTGGCTCCCTTACTCACCATTTTCTCAGCAAGCTCTTAAGTACCAGTCTCCCTTTACCCTAAGAGTGACTCCTCCAGCTCCAGTTCTTCTTGCCCGGTACTTGCTTTCTTCCCTTGCCTTTCTACCTCAAGCTTCCTCTGCCTGCCCACTAGTCACCGTTCTGGAGGCTGGGGCTGGAATGCATTTGGTCTTTCCCTTTCTGAGTAGTTTCTACCCCTAGCAGGTAATGCCTGTCTTAGCCCTAGCTGACCTCTGGTGTATCACGTTCCTTCTACCTTCTTCGCTCCTGTGCTCAGCCTGGAATTATTATAGGAGGTAGCAGGGGCTTTCAGAAGAGTCATTTGGATGCCAGTGTCTTGGTGTTTACTGTTTCATGTTTTAGTTCCCAAGTAGGGGTGGGGTGTAATAGGGAAGGGGTGGTATAGCTAGAGTGTGAACTAAGGACTTTTGTCTGCTTTATGTTCCTTTCTTTGACAAACTATGTCAGTTTTTCTTTTCCTCAAAACTAACCAGTAAGTCATTTTGCTGTTTGTGGCTATTTAAGTCTAACTATCCAGCTGTGGGCCTCCACAACCTCTCAGCCCAACAGGCTGCTTTAAAAAAAAAAAACAACGCCACTCCCATTTCTGTATCACAATTGCCGTTTTATAGCAAGTGTGTGAACTCACAGTGCTTTTCTATGAATAAATCATGAATCACAGAAAATAATCATTTTTCTAAAATCAGAATTGTGTTCTCTCAATAAATGGGGCCCTTCTCTTTCTCTCTTGCTCTGCCCCAGCCTGGGACAGGGAATTGATTGGGCCTATAGAGCAATGGGTCCCTAATGGTCTAAGGAGATGTGGAATAACAAATGAAGAATTTCCTGCCACACCACACCCCTCTCCAGAGCTCACAGGCACCTCAGACCTTGTCCCAGGAAGTAGGTACCACTATGTTGGGCAGAAATACCAAGGTCCTAAGAAAATTAGAGGGTATGCTCAGAAAAGAATGCAGAGCAACGCTGTGTGCCATAGGGCTTTTTTGGCCTCAGAGGCCTTCTCACCTCAAAAATGCAAGTCTAAATAAGTCTTTAATCCTAAGCATCCTAGCTTGGAGTCTTTATGTCTTCCCCCCATCTTTTGGTATCAAAGCTGAAGGCCTCTCACCTTCTCCCAGCTCACCTAGATTCTATTTTCCTGAACAGGCCTCTCTAAAATATCCTGGCAATTTCTATGCCACTCTGATCTATACTCCCCACCATCCCCAGACACAAATCCCTATCAGTTTGGCCTTGTATACTGTGGAGACCCCATTTCTCTGCAAATGTAATAGCTTTAGCTGCTAGGAAGTTTTACCTAACCCCACGTAGCCCTCAGGCTCCGAGAGCTGAGAGCAGGATGGTGGTGAGGTCCTGACATTAAGTCCTACAATATATACTCATTGATACCTGAGCTCCTATGACTTGGAGAAGATGCAGAAAGGGGCCCCATGGAAGCAGCAGAGGCTAAGAAGGAACTGAGGGTAAGGGCAAAGATCTTCCACACATGAAACCATATGCTAAACTCCAACTCTAGAATTTTTATTCTTCTAGAAACATCATCTTTGTTAGTGGTAGTTGAGGGTGAATGTGTACGCTCAGTTCTGTCGAAGCAGACGTGAGTATTTATGCACGGCATCCACAAAGGCCCCCACGTGTTCTGGGTCCATATCAGGGTAGAGTCCATGGCCCAGGTTGGCAATATAACGATGTGGCCCAAAGTCGTCCAGCATCTTCTGCACCAGCCGTCCGATCTCCTCCTGGAGGACCAACAAGGCACTCACTACAGGGGGCCAGCAAGCCCCTGTACTCCCTATACATAATCATGACACACACTCATAGGCATGCTCCTACTCAGTGTTACTCATTCAGTCATTAATTCAGAACAGTTTACTTGATGCTTAGTACAGGCCAGACAACTATAAAGAGAAACTTTTGCTTTCCTCGAGCTCACATGGTGTATGTATAGAGAAACAAATATACAATAAAGACACAATAATACGACCATATCCACAACCATCACAACCATGGGAGTACACAAACTCACACATCAGGACCCTGGTTACCTCAGATGCATACAGAGCACAGGGGTCCAGGTTGCCCTGTAAGGTCACCATCTTCCCCACACGCTCCCTGAAAGCAGAGTCAGTGCCAAGTTCTGGTGACTGCACATAGGGCAACTGTACCCACTCCACCACACCCTCTATCACTCACCGGGCTTTCTCTGGGGCCACTGTCCAGTCAAGCCCAACCACCTCATAGCCAGCTTGGGCCAGCTCCTCCAGGGCAAAATGTCCATCTTTAGCAAAGATGATCTGAAGGAAAGGACAGAGTTCTGAAGCTACAAAGAGCCTTGCTATGCCCACTAACTTATCTTGGCTGCACCTCTGCTGCCCTCTAGTGGTCACTTCAGCCCATGCAGGACATACCCTGAAAGTTCCACAGGCCCACCTTCATTTCTTCACCCTCCATCCTTACCATAGGCACTGGTGCCAGGCCTGCCTCCTGCAGCCTGGCCTTCACTCGCTTGGCCACATCACGGACATAGGGCAGGGCAAACTTATTGAAGAGCTGTGGGCCAAGGTGCCCTGCATGGGACTCAAAGAGCTGCAACGCCTACAGTTGGGGAATAATAAAGAGAAATACATAACATACAAACACGAAGTATCTCAAGCCCCACACACACAAAGTGTCTCAATTTTCCCCTAGTGATTTTGGATCCTCATACTGCCTAAGCCTATAAATCCAATTCCATTCAAAAAGTTTTGCCATCACCAGATCCCAGTGCTAGCTTTGGTCTTTGAACACAGATAGCATTGCCAATGTCAATGACAAGGTGGACCTAGCTGTTTCAGTCAGATCGTTGCAAGCCAAGCTTCTTTCCTGCCTGGCATTATTAACACACCTACCCTCTCAAGTGTAGGGAACTCTGTTACTTCTCATCCTTCTAGAGTCCAGCCTATTTCTCTCCCTCAGGACCCACCTGGGCACCAGCAGCCACTTGTCCCACCAGATATGGGACCAGAGCATCAGTGAGGATTCGAAGCAGCTGGTGACTAGCCTGTGGTTTCTGGTAAAGCCAACGCTTGGCCTGAGCCATGGTGCTTGAGCTACCACCCTCAATCATGTATGTCATCAGAGTCCACTGCAAAAGAATACAAAGAGAATATCACAGGTGTAGAAGCCAGGCTGATACTTCCTTCCCTTGTCTACACCAGACCTGCCAGTGTTTTCCCCATGCCCAAGTCCCTGCCCTGTTCCACATTACCGGGGCACCAGCAAAGCCAATCAGTGGCACACGCCCAGCCAGCCGTTGTCGGGTGAGGGTGATGGCCTGGAACACATAGCCTAGTTCAGAGGCCACTGCTGCTGGATCCCGGAGGCGTTCTAAGTCCCGTTCTTCTCTTAATGGCTCTGGGAAGCTGGGCCCTTTGCCAGGCACCATAGTCACCTCCATACCTAGTGCCTGGAGGGAAAGAAAATATCTGGATTCCCAACCTGTAACTCTAGGAGGAAAGGCTCTGTTCAGCCCATGCCAAGAAGGAAAAAAAGGAGAATGAAATTTGGCCACACTCCATCTTTCAGCCCAAGGTCTTCCCTCTGTCCAGTGAGGATTAAGTGCTTATTTTGAGCCTTGACTATCTTTACCCTTTCTTACCCATCAGGTTTGAGCAGGTACCTGGGGTACAACAAGGATGTCGGAGAAGATGATGGCAGCATCCAGAGGGAAGCGACGAAGTGGCTGTAGGGAATAGAAGACAGGTTACTAGGAGGCAAGCTGAGGGCATATATCCCTCCCTTTTCTGTGGAGGCCTCACCTGCAAAGTCAATTCACAGCAGGCCTCTGGGGAGCGACAGGTGCTGAAAAAGTCCTGGGTAGCCCGAGTTTCCTTAAACTCTGCAAATGGAAGAGGAAATGCAGGGCTCGACCCTGAGGAACCTCTGGATCCCTCCCCTTCCCCTCAAAAACTTTTCACCCTCCAGAGTTTCACTTAGACTCCAGACCTGGTAAGTAGCGGCCTGCCTGCCGCATGCACCAAACTGGAGTGTAGTCTGTGTCTTCTCCCCAGGCTGCTCGCAGGAACGTGTCATTCTTCAGCTCTGGAAAACCCTGGGATCTGGAGATCAGGATGGGGGGAGGTGGTAGGTGTCAGTAAGCTAGGCCAGGGGTTGGGGAAGGCCCAGGTTCTTAAAGCGGATTCACTGCACCACACTATCTGCCTTCTCCAGGCCAGCTCCTAAGTGGGACTCCCCACCCATTCCGCCGCCTCCTTGCCTATCAGATAGTGCACAAGACTAGAAGGGCCCGCGCTGGGGCCTCTATCTCCCACACAGTCCCAACTTCCCCAAGCTCAAAGAGACTGGGGGAAGGGCAGAATGAAAGTCCAGTAAGGACTGATCGGGGTCTTTGGACCAGAAATGTCAGGAACGGGGGGTATCAATGGGCTAGCTCGGAAGCTGGTAGGTCCCCAAGCTGGGGTCAGTGAATGAGGAATCAGAATAGACGGTCCCAAAATACGGATCCTAACTGAGGATTAGAAAGGCCTAGCGACAAACCCTCAGTAAAAGTCTCGGGAATCCATGGGTGGAGGACTCGGGATTCCAGAGACTGGAGTCAGATTGGGAGCTCTCCAGGCTGGGAAAGGGGTATAGGGACATATTCCTGAGTTGGAAGACTGGTCATCCAGCGTGGTGGTGCAGAGAACTCACCCCAACCCGTTCGTCTCCATGATAAGCCTTCGGTAACTGCGACCGCAGTCCTCGCTGTAACCTCAACTGGAGCAGAGTCGGAGATTAGGCTCCACCCCTTCCTGCAATGAGCCAAGGCCGCCGCCATGTTGAAAGTCACATGATCAGATTCCGGCGAACGCTCCTGGGCTGCCCCAGCTGCTGCCCGGAGGACCCGCACTACCTCCCTGCACCGTAAAGACCGCTGTAGCGTCGCAGCAACACCCCCACCCCCGGCCAAGAACTCCGCTGTAACTACGCCTTTCGGTCTCATCAGGACCTTCCTCTCCTTTGATGGCTTGGAAATCCCGAAGTTTCGGCCTAACAATCACTTTTACTCCCATGCCTCATGATTCTAATAGCCTTATGCCTAGCAACCAGACACACAGTGGATTAAGGAACCAAGCTGCACAGGGAAATGAAACATCAAATACTTATATTACTGGGGCACCTGGGTGGCTCAGTTAAGTGTGGGACTTGTGATTTCTGCTCAGGTCATGATCTAACGGGTGGTGTAATCCCCCCCTCCCCTCAGTGGGGCTCCACACTCCTCCTGAAGTCTGCTCTGCCCTCCCCCCACTCATGTGTCCGAAATCCAGGCAACTCTCTCTTTAGAATAAATAAATCTTTAAAAATGTATATTTATATTACCTACTAAGGCTAGCACTATAGTTGGTGCAGAAGTTACAATGATGACCAAGACAGCCCTTTCCTTTAAGGAGCTACAGACTAGTGGATCAGCAATCATAAAAGTAAACGTTTTAAGAGTAAAAAGCTAGACAGCTAGCAAGGGCTCCTCCCTTAACTGGAGGGAAAGCGGTGGAGGTGTTCCAAGCAGAGGGAATAGCACGTGCAAAGAGAAGATGCAAAAGAACAAATGGCTATTATGGAAACCAGAAAAATCAACCTAGTGGAATTAAAGAGGCTCTAGATGTCTTCAGGGTCCAGGTCCTGGGGGCCCTCGTTAGAGTAATGTGTCCACTTTATTCCGTAGTAGCATGGTAGCATACAAATAGCTCAGAGAGAAGAGAAGAGGGGCACTATGTTCCCAACTTACTAGGAAGAAAAGAAAAAGGGGGAAACTGTCAAAATGATATGAAATCATATATTATTTTTCTTGGTAACTTTGATTATTTGAAAACTATATCAAAACAAAGTTTCCATCCAAGTGTCCATCAACAGATGAATGGGGTATAGAAAAAAGGGATTATTAGTCAACCCATAAAAAGGAATTAAGTTCAATTCTTGCTATCATATTGTTGTGATACTATTGTAAGTGAAATAAGACAGACCCTAAAAGACAAATATTATATGGGTCCATTTATGAAATATCTAGAGTAGGCTAATTCATAGAGGCAGAAAGTAGACTGGAGTTTACCATGGCAGCCATTTTTTTATTTATTGCATTTCTTTATTGCTTAAAGAGAAAGCCTTTCTTTTTGGAGTGATGAAAAAGTCTTGGAAATAGGTAATTGTACTCTTAAAATGGTTAACATGGCAAAAATCTTGTTACATTTATTTTATCACAATTTTAAAAAACTAATATATCAAAAACCATTGAATTGTACACTTCAAATGAGTGACTTATATGGAGTATGAATTATATCCCAATAAAACATTTTTAAAACTGTTTGCAGGGGAGACAAAGTTTCCTTTTCCCCCATGATTATACTTCATCAACAGCTCCTGTCCATGTTTTTGCCTCCATCCTATCTAGCCACCTTGAACCTATCTTCCCACATCAGACCTTTCCTGTCATCTGGTTCAGAATTACTGAGAGAAATTGGAACATGATCACCAGTGCCCTAGAATTAGGAGCAGCCACCGGGATGAAGCCCGAACCACTCAAGACTCCCCGAGGAGGGGATTATTCTCCCAAACATTTTAGCAGCACTATCCCTAGGATGAGGAGGAGCCTGAGAGGATGTCTAGCACTCGCGGTGGGAAGGCAAAAAAACAAGAGGGCAGAGAGCCAGAAAAATGGCTGTTGCAATGATCCAGGCTAGATAGGATGGTGGTTCGATGAGGGCAAAAAATGGCAGCAGCAATGAGGATAGACAGGGAGAGACCGATCAGCCAGAGACTACTGGACTTGTGTTTGGTTGGCTGAGTACGAGGCACATCGGTTTGTGACACATTAACGTATCCGAGTACACAGGGTAATACGGCGAGCACGCGGGGTGCCTTTAGTCCAGGACTTACGGCGCGGGCGGGGCAGGCGGTGGGAAGCTCGGTCGGCCTCGGCGGCGGCGGCTCCCGGAGCCGGACGGCCGCCGCGGGGCTCTGCTCTGCGGCTTCGCCATGGCTGGTCCCGGCCCGGGCGCGGCTCTCGAGTGCCCGCGGCAGCTGCTGGGCCGCGTGCGCTTCCTGGCAGAGGCGGCGCAGAGCCTCCGCGCCGGACGGCCGCTGCCGGCGGCGCTCGCCTTCGTGCCACGCGAGGTGCTCTACAAGCTCTACAAGGACCCGGCGGGGCCGTCGCGCGTGCTGCTGCCGGTGTGGGAGGCGGAGGGCCCGGGGCTGCGTGTGGGAGCCTCGGGCCCGGCCCCCGGAACCGGCTCCGGGCCGCTCCGCGCCGCCCGCGACAGCATTGAGCTCCGGCGCGGCGCCTGCGTGCGTACTACCGGCGAGGAGCTGTGCAACGGCCACGGGCTGTGGGTGAAGCTGACCAAGGTACTGCCCGCGCCGGGGGCGCCCTACACGGCTCCCCTCCCATCCCCCGCACGGCGCTCGCGCGGTTCCGCGTCCTTTGCCTGGGGCTGGGCAGGGCAGGGCGGGCCGGCCGCTGGGCAGGGCCCCGACGGCTGTCCCCAGCGGGCGCGTCTCGGCAGGAGCAGCTGGCGGAACACCTGGGCGACTGCGGGCTGAACGAGGGCTGGCTGCTGGTGTGCCGCCCGGCGGAGGGCGGGGCCCGCCTCGTACCCATCGACACCCCAGACCACCTCCAGCGGCAGCAGCAGCTCTTCGGCGTGGACTACCGACCGGTGCTCAGGTCCTGCACTGGAAAGGCCGAGGCTGGCTGCTCGGCGGCACGGCCCGGAAGGGTCGGAAACTAGCCTGGCACTGGCTGGGAGCTGGGATGAGGAGCGAGGGCAGGGTTGGGAGAGGAAGGGGCGGGACCTGAATGGGCCTGGGGTGGAGCTTCTGGAGGCACGGTTCGGGGAGAGTCAACGCTGGGGACAGCTCTCCGGGGGTGTCCTGTTGCCCTCCGAGGCCTCCTGGTCCCATCCCCTACTCTGTGCCGGCAGATGGGAACAGGTGGTGGACCTGACATACTCTCACCGCCTTGGATCAAGGCCCCGGCCAGCCGAGGCGTACACGGAAGCTGTACAAAGATTACTGTGAGTGAGCTGGAGTGGGATAGGGAGGAAGAACCTCCGGGTCCGGGCCTGACCTAATTAGGGACTTGGGGTTGCTTAGCTATGTGCCCCCGACGTGGACCTACGAGTGCGACGAGGACCTGATCCACTTCTTGTACGACCACCTGGGCAAGGAGGATGAGAACCTGGGTAGCGTGAAGCAGTATGTGGAGAGCATAGACGTTTCCTCCTACACGGTGGGTTCTGGGACTCCTCCCACCCCAAGCAAGATGTCGCTTCTTGCTAGATCCAGAACCCTCACCTTTAGGCCAGGGCCAAAACCCCACATGCCAGACTCAGTCGAGCACCCCATTCTGGAAGTCCTATAGGAATCCCTAGAAACTTCCACTCGTACCAGCTGCACTTTCAACCCAGCTCCATGTGTTTTCTCTCTTTTGCTCCCTGGCCCAAAGCACACTCTACAGTGCAGGGAGTGGGATAAACACTGACTCCACCTCTCTTACCCTCCCTAGGAGGAGTTCAACGTGTCGTGCCTGACAGACAGCAACGCAGACACCTACTGGGAAAGTGATGGGTCCCAGTGCCAGCACTGGGTACGGCTTACCATGAAAAAGGGCACCATTGTCAAGTGAGTGGGCTCTGAGGTAGGACGGAGTGGGCAGGCCTCATGCCTGTAAGTGTACAGAGGCCCATGTGCATACTCTGACCACCCAGGAAGCTGCTACTCACAGTGGATACCACAGATGACAACTTTATGCCTAAGCGGGTGGTGATCTATGGGGGCGAAGGGGACAACCTGAAGAAGCTGAGTGACGTGAGCATTGATGAGTGAGTGAGCAAGCTGGTCTGGGAGGGGAGATGGGGCATGATCCTAGCAATGGGGCCTGGCCCCACTTGGAAGCCCCACTTGGAAGGTCAGATGAGAGCCTAGCAATGCATGAAGGCAAAGGGTACTCAAGGTGCCTCACATCCATCTTCTCAGGACCCTGATCGGAGATGTTTGTGTCCTGGAGGACATGACCATTCACCTCCCAGTCATCGAGATCCGCATTGTCGAGTGCCGAGGTAGGGCTTCGGGCTATAAGGAGGGAATGGAGCCTCAGTGTATAGACTTTGGCTAGCTGGCAGTGAGTGTGGAGAAGAAATGGGCTTGGAGTTGGGATGAAGGTGACAGCTGAACTAACTCCAGGAGTTGAAGCTTTAGGCCTGAGCCAAGTGGGAGGCGCCAGGTATAGGCCTGCCTTAAAGCCATAGAGGTGGTTGGGCTCATCTAGAAAAGGAACTGAGTTGGGATCCTCAGGCCTTCCAATATGATAGCGATGGATGGAGGAACCAGCAAAGAATATGATAATCAGAGTAAGATGAGTAGAAGGGGATCTCAAAGGCCCCAAGTTTCTAGGGGCTAAAGTCTGAGCATTAAGGAGCCATTCTCAGGTCTGAGGGTCAAGGAGGCAGCAGGTGTCCTAAGTAACTTCATCCTGACTCCCTCCCCCAGATGATGGGATTGACGTGCGTCTTCGAGGGATCAAGATCAAGTCATCCAGACAGCGGGAACTAGGGTTAAATGCAGATCTGTTCCAGCCGACCAGTCTGGTGCGATATCCCCGTCTGGAAGGCACTGACCCTGAAGTGCTGTACCGCAGAGCTGTTCTCCTGCAGAGGTGGCTGTGGTCCTGGGCCTGCCAGGCCCTTCTTTTCCCCCAATCCTGAATCTTATTTGTTGGTATGAAGGAGGTCTCCAAGGCCCTATACTGTGAGCTGTTCCACTTTAAGGGTCAGAGCATCCCCAGGGCCCTGCCTCCTCCTGTCCTTGTGTGTTGGGGAGTGAAGGGATCTTAAATCCATACCACCCTCTTTAGTTGCATTATCTTTACCCATTCATCCCAGATTCATAAAGATCCTAGACAGTGTCCTGCACCACCTGGTACCTGCCTGGGACCACACACTGGGCACCTTCAGTGCGATTAAGGTAAGCCTAGCCCACCTGGTATTGGTGTCAGCAGTGGGCTCCTCCTTTCTGCTCATGCAAGTGTTCTCTCTTCTACAAAGTTCTTAAAATCTACCTTAGGCCTGGGCCTTTGTTGGGCTCTAGGAATGTAGGAAGAAAGCTGGACACAAATAGCTAAAGCTTAGTGTTGGGATGCCATTCTCCCAGCCAGTATGTGAAATACAAAGAGCTGGGAGGTGAGAAGTAACAACATAGACAGGGGAGGTTGCATGAAAGCTGCATACTGGAAGTTGTGAGCCACTAGAGGTGACTTGAGAGAAGCACACAGGTAGATGTGAGTATGACTTGGGGATGAGGCTGGGAGTGGTAGGCAAATAATAGGCCCTGATAGCAGAGGGCACTATGGGCCAGGCTGTGAAGGAGGAACTATGTTCTAGGTCAGAGGAGCCATTGGAAGGCTTTTAAGTAGGTAATGACAGTATGATTTTTTTGTTTTAGAAAGCTCCCCCTGGTGGCTGGACTAAGGGAGGGATGGAAACAAGGAAGGGGGAGGGTGGTAGGGGGATGGAGTAAGATGGACTGGAATCATGGAATTGGGTCCAGGCATAGAGGAAGTTTCCAGAGTCTGGACAGACACTAACTGCCTGCCAGTCTTTCTCTGGCCACCTTTCCTCACCAGCAAGTGAAGCAGTTCCTGCTGCTGTCACGCCAAAGGCCAGGCCTGGTGGCCCAGTGCCTACGTGACTCAGAAAGCAGCAAGCCCAGTTTCATGCCACGCCTGTACATCAACCGGCGCCTCGCTATGGAGCATCGTGCGTGCCCCTTAAGGGACCCTGCCTGCAAGAATGCAGTCTTCACCCAGGTCTGGACCACCTGGGGTCAGACTAAGGGAGGGTCACTAAAGGGTCTAGGGGCTGGGCCATGAGGAACCTAAGTAAGGTCTTTGGGCCAGAGTGAAGCAAGATCTTGACACAGACTTTCCTACAACTCCCTTCCCTTTGCCCTGCCCCCAGGTTTATGAAGGCCTCAAGCCCTCTGACAAGTATGAAAAGCCCTTGGACTATAGGTATGACATGCGGGTGAGGGACTTGAACTGGGCCCGCATAAACTATATATATGCCTGCACACCGCGTCTGTAACCCCTCCCCATTACCCCTCTCTAGCCCCTACTCCTGGCTGGTGTCTGAGCTGGAGAAATGTCCTAAACCCTGACCCAGCCTGGTGACAAAGACCCACACTTCTTACAGGTGGCCAATGCGCTATGACCAGTGGTGGGAGTGTAAATTCATTGCAGAAGGCATCATTGACCAAGGTAAAGCCCTGAGGAAGGATAACGAGGGTCCTGCCCTATTTAGAGTGATAGAGGCTTCCTGGGTCACAGCTAACCAAGGTGGAGGACCGTTTTAAGGGTTCTGGGGCTCTTGAACACCCCAGCTGAGAGCATCTATCTGTCATTTCAGGGGGTGGTTTTCGGGATAGCCTGGCAGACATGTCAGAAGAGCTGTGCCCTAGCTCAGCGGACACCCCTGTGCCTCTGCCCTTCTTTGTGCGCACAGCTAACCAGGTAACCTTCCTATCCCTACTTCTCAAGTGGTTTCTGTTTTCGTCTCTGCAAACCTCTCAGGTGCTGAACTAGGCGGGGGGAGGGGAGGCAGAGGAGGGACCAAGTTGCCTGGGGCAGCCTTTGGGCAGACAAGGAAAGAGGAGCCATTGTACAGATTGGACAGAGGGATCATTCAGGGCATCCAGTGGAAGGTGTGCAGGCAAGCCTTTGGAGCGTGTGGGGCAACAAAGTAGGGTCCATTCCACGCCATGCTGTCAGCTCTGTCTTGGGGGCAGGGCAATGGCACTGGTGAGGCCCGGGACATGTATGTGCCCAACCCCTCCTGCCGAGACTTTGCCAAATATGAGTGGATTGGACAGCTGATGGGAGCTGCCCTTCGGGGTAAGGAATTCCTGGTGAGTAGTCTAATCTGCACCTCCCTCCCACCAGCCTGGCCCCTGGAAAGAAAAAGGGCCAGCTAAACCTGGGCAGCCCCAGATGAGAATACAGTAGTATTTGTCCCATAGGTGCTGGCTCTGCCTGGTTTCGTGTGGAAGCAGCTCTCTGGTGAGGAGGTGAGCTGGAGCAAAGACTTCCCGGCCGTGGACTCTGTGCTGGTAAGTAGGGCTGTTTCCTCTGCACAGTCCCTGAAGGTTGCTGCTCCCCAAGGGTATCCTGAACCTTCTCTAACCTCACACATGCTCCTTGGCCAATTCCTTCTATTCCCACGGCTTCAACTACTATCTTTATTCCCCAAATCCTTACCTCCAACTCCAGCCTCTTTCCTAAGCCTGGACCCATATATGCATCTGCCCGCTGGACATCTGCCCCAAGATGAGCCTCAGGCTCAGCACACTCTTTATCACCCACCTATTCTACTGCCCTCAGGGCTCCTGTCTCAGAATGGCACCACTATCCACCTGCCCCATGCCAAGGCCCTCAGTGTCATCCTCCAGTCCTCCTCCATCCTCACCTCCTACTCCCTGTCACATCTCCCTCTGGAATCTGTCCATTTCTTCCATCTGACTACTGTCCTCCTGGTGCAGGCCACCTTCCTTTCTGAGACAACCACTGACTGCAAAGCTAGTGTTCCTATCTCCATTCTTACCATTCTTACTCATCTGATCGCCAGCAGCCAGAGCACTTCATTCCCTTCCCCACCTTGTTTAAACCCTTTAGTGGCTCTGCCCTGGACTTAGGGTAAAATGCAGAACCTGGTAAGCCTTATATGACCTCTGTATCTCTGGTCACTGGGTTCACATTCAGGCTCCAGCCAAACAGATTCCAGGCTTTTTGCTCTTTTTACCTTTTTTCTCTCTCTTTTTTTTTTTTTAAGATTTTTTAATTTATTTATTCATGAGAGACACAATGAGAGAGAGAGAGAGGCAGAGACACAGGCAGAAGGAGAAGCAGGCTCCATGCAGGGAGCCCGACATGGGACTCAATCCCAGGTCTCCAGTCGATCCCAGGTCTCCAGGATCACACCCTGAGCTGAAGGTGGCGCTAAACCGCTAAGCCACCCGGGCTGCCCTCTTTTTACCTTTTTTCAAGGTGTTCTATCTCTCGGTGTGGCCCAGCAAACTCCCAGCTGTCATTTAGGTCTCAGCTTAGATGCCGTTTCTTCCAGGACACCTTCCCTGGCAGCCTAGGCTGGCAAAGTGTTGTCTTGATGCTTTCGTAGCCCTCGGACACCCTCTCTGCCTTCATTGCCTGCATGGAGACTGCCTTGTTTAGCTGCCTCTCCTTCCCTGTGAACATCTTGAGAGATAACAAGGACTGTCTCCACAATGAAACGCTGACCTCCTTGCCTCTCTCCAACCCCCAGGTGAAGCTCTTGGAAGTGATGGAAGGAATGGACAAGGAGACATTTGAGTTCAAATTTGGGAAGGAGCTGACATTCACCACCGTACTAAGTGACCAGCAAGTAGTAGAGTTGATCCCTGGGGGTGCAGGCATCGTGGTGGGATATGAGGACCGTTCTCGTTTCATCCAACTGGTGCAGAAGACACGGCTAGAAGAGAGCAAGGAGCAGGTACTACTCAAAGGCCAGGAGGACAGAGAGCCTTGCACAGTTGCTAGTAGGCAGAGCCCAGCCTGATAAGCTACCAGTAGCCAATCCCAAGAACTCTGGTCCCACCATTCCTCTGCCTTACGTTCCTGCCTATCTGTGGGGTCAGAGATTGGCCCCCAGTGCTGAGCACAGATCGTGTCCCACATTATCTCTACGAGCGGAGGCCAAGTACCCCCGCCACACACTGACTTGGGAGTTGTACCCTCTTCCCTATCCAGGCCTTCTCCCCTCTCCCCAGGTGGCAGCCATGCAGGCAGGTCTGCTAAAGGTGGTGCCACAGGCTGTGCTGGACTTGCTGACCTGGCAGGAATTGGAGAAGAAAGTGTGTGGAGACCCAGAGGTCACTGTGGATGCTCTGCGCAAGCTCAGTGAGTGTGGGGCAGAGTAGCACAGGGATGGGGGCTTGAGGACTAGTAGGTTGGGACCTGAGAACAAATTCTGACCTTCTCGCCAGCCCGGTTTGAGGACTTCGAGCCATCTGACACTCGGGTGCAGTACTTCTGGGAAGCACTGAATAACTTCACCAACGGTCAGTGGAAGAGGAGAGAGTGATGCCTGGGTTCATATCCATTTGTGGGGTACAGAGGCAGGGTAGAAATTGTACAAATCCCCCCCCCCCATCACCATTAGTGTGGCCACAGATTTCCTTCTCCATCCAGAGGATCGGAGCCGCTTCCTGCGCTTCGTCACTGGCCGCAGCCGTCTGCCTGCACGGATCTACATCTATCCCGACAAACTGGGGTGAGTATGGAGGGAATGGGGTACGGGTTGGTTGCCAAAAGGACTGACTGGCCTTTGCCTTCACCCACACGCTTACTCGTCAGACCCTACAAACCCTACCCTGCATCCCTACAATTCTTCCTAATCTGTGGCCCCCCCACACCCCCAGCTACGAAACCACAGATGCGCTGCCTGAGTCTTCCACTTGTTCCAGCACACTCTTCCTACCACACTATGCCAGGTGGGTTTCCTAGGCTCGAGCCTAGAGAGTGAGGAGTGGGGGAAGGAGTGGCCTCCCAGAATGGAGGAGGACTTCCAGTCCTGAAGTGCACAAACTGGAGCCCCATCACCCATCGCCCCGCGAGCCCTGGAGCCCTGGCCTCGTAGTGATGGAAGACCTTCGCACCTGGCGCTGACCCAGTCCCTGTCTCCCTCAGTGCCAAGCTGTGCGAGGAGAAGCTCCGCTATGCGGCATACAACTGTGTGGCCATCGACACCGACATGAGCCCTTGGGAAGAGTGATGCGGCGCCAGGGGGCAGCCTCGGCCTGCGGGACTGTGCCTGCACGGGTCCCACTAGGTGGCGCTCAGGGTGAAGACTCATTACCTGGACCAGCTGGGGTGTGTGCTCCTGACCTGAGCGGACCCACTCAGGAAGACGGCACGCCCCTGCGTCTGGTTGGAGTGGGGGCCGTTGGTTGACCCTGATGACCCAGCCCCACAGACCCACAAGAGCCCTGTGCGTGCTCGGGCTTGCTTTCTAAGTTATTTAGCCTCTGTGAGAGGGAATCTTCCATAAGCCCAGCACAAGCTGCCAGGACTGAGCTACTTGAAGGGGGCCTTCTAGCTCCCCATCCCATGGATTTTACTTAAGGGTTTTTTTTGGCTCCTCCTCCTTTCTCCTTGTTTTTCTTGGCTTCAGCCTGGACTCAAAGCTAAAACCTCTGTAGGGTGGTGGAGGCTCCTCCCCAAACAAGGCATCAGGGATAGAGCATAATGGCCATCCTCTTTGGTCACCTGCCCCAAGAAAGAAGCAGCGCTGAGCACCTTCTCCCTCACATACTTATTTTCTCCTCCCCTCCCCCCATACCCAAAGTGTGAGCTCTGTTCTTCTTCCAACTCAGTCTTAACTGATAAAGTGCCACCATCTTCCCTGGCTCAGAACCTACAGAACCTACATCTACTCAACATTAAATCTTTAATAACACCACCATCACACCATATTCAACCCTTAGCATCACCTCCAGGCTGATTCCCCATCTGCCATGTCATCCCCAAGATGGTGCAAGGTTAAGGCCAGTTAACATCCTTTCTGAAATCTTCAGTGGTTCTCTTTCAGCAAACTGAAAGCCTAGACTTTAAACCTGCTTCTAACTCTTAGGCAGGTCCTTGCCCCAGTCCTCCCTCCCGTAAGGGCCTCTGTGACACTCCATCAAAGTTCTTGCACATGGGAAAGTGTAATAAATGGATGCATTCATTCCTTCAGACTGCTTATTGGGCTACTGAGGGATGGCAGAGAAGGTTCTTCTAGGACTTCAGAGCCCTTGGCTGGAAGCCAAGGAGATTGTGTGTCGTGGGAGTGGTGGGTCTTCACAGTGACAAACATTAAATCTGAAGTCAAGCAGGGAACTAAAGATGCTGGAGGGGAGTGGTGCTCGGAGCCTGGCCTGGCACCTTCTGGGATGGGTGTGGTGATTTGGAGGATGGGAGCCCACCTTCAGGAACCAGGTGGGCAGAAGAACTTGACATCGTAAAAGACAAATCCTTGAGATGGTTGATAAACCACCTAGGTCAAACTTGACAACCAAGGCAGCAGCATAGCTACCCATCCACCCGACTCTGCCCCCAGTTCTCACACAGCTAAGAAGCTGTCTTTAAGAACAAGTACCCAGTGAGAGATCTATGCATATAGACCATCCTCCCTCCCCCAGTGGAAGGAGTCAACGTCAAGCACAGTCTCCAACGAAGTGGCCTGTCTCCCATCGCTTCTCCCTACTGCCCTTTAGGGTGAATCCTGACTCTACTCTGGCTGGGAAATGCCAGGCCTTGGCCATGAGCTCTGCCCCCTGGGGCTGTGCAACCCAAGGCCTATCTCCCAGTAACTCTGAGTCTGACCACCCCCCCCCCCCAGCTGAGCCTCCTGGGCAGCCCTCATCTTTTGGCTCTCCAATACCTGTGCCTTGGGTGGTCCATGGGAAACACACCTCCCTCTTCCAGCAGCCTCTTGCCCAGGGAGCTGGAAGGGGAGTAGCCCCAGAGGCCACCACTTCCATCAGCTCTGTTCTTCCCAGCAAGCTCCTGCCCTCTTGTAAAGCCTGCTCCCTCCGAGGAAAGCATTCCCCCCACCCCGTTTTTTTTTTAATTTTAAGATTTTATTTATTCATGAGAGACAGAGAGAGAGGCAGAGACACAGGCAGAGGGAGAAGCAGAGGGAGAAACAGGCTCCATGCAGGGAGCCTGACATGGGACTTGATCCCGGGTCTTCAGGATCAGGCCCTGGGCTGAAGGCAGCGCTAAACCGCTGAGCCACCCGGGCTGCCCAGCATTACCCCTCTGTTCTCGGGGAAGAGCCTGGCCAGCATGCACCTGCTGGAAGTAGTGTTTCTGTATCTGGTACTAACCACTTAAGTCTGGTCCCTTTTTTACCAAACTGGGCTCACACTGTATATTTTGTAGCTCGCTTTTCATGCATTCATTCAGTAAATGCATCAAACAGGTATGCCAGGCACTATTCTGGGTATAATGGGGAAAATATTAGCTAAGCAGATTATTTTATTTGGAATTTATAATTGGAGAGAAACAGTATATTAAATGATTACATAAACAACATTTAATAACATTTATGTAAGGGCTCCAAAAAAGTAGTGAAGGATAATTGTTAGAAGACAGAGGAAGGTGATACCACCCAGGGGGGGCTCAGTGGAATGCTGAATTCTTAGGGACAATAACCGCGCACAACATCCAGCCAAGGAGCATGTTGAGTCCTGTGTTACTGGACTATGAAGAGAAGAGAAGAGATTCCAACTTTATAGGCTTTTACATGGACCAGCCACGAGGGTGTCAAGCAAGGGAGTGACATGATTAGATTTGCCTTTGGCATCTGTGTAGAAAATGAGGAGAGACTAGAAGCAGGGAGTAATCCAGGCAGGAAGTGATGGTCACTGGGACAAAGAGGCTAGTCATTGTAACTACTATTTTTATTGGCTGCATTTTATAACATTTTAAGAAATTTTCATAACTTCTGCTCATTTAAAACCCTCTACTGGGGCGCCTGGCTGGCTCAGTCTGTAGAGAAAGCAAGTCTTGATCTTAGGGTCAGGAGCCACATTGGGCACAGAGCTTACTTAAAAAAAAAAAAAAGCCGCCTCTATAGATGGATGTTAAGGTTGTCTACAAATCTTTTATGTTGAAAAGTATAAATATTATAATAAACACCCTCATGCATATATCCTTTCATACCTATTTGATTATTTCCTTAGAATAACATCCTAAACACACCGTCAAACTGCCAAATTCCTAGTATGTATACCTATTTTACTCCTTTTAGTATATTTCTTAAACTTTACCAATCTTAGGCACTAACACTTAAAAATATATTTTTTAAAATATTTTATTTATTTATTCATGATAGATGTAGAAAGAGAGAGAGAGGGGCAGAGACACAGGCAGAGGGAGAAGCAGGCTCCATGCCAAAGGCAAGTGCTAAACTGCTGAGCCACCCAGGGATCCCCCACTTAAAAATATTTTTGAGGGCACCTGGTCATCTGCCTTTGGCTCAGGTCATGATCCCAGGGATCGAACCCCAAGTTCAGCTCCCTGCTTAGTGGGAAGACTGCTTCTACCTCTCCCTCTGCTGAATTCTTAGGGAGCTTGCGCTTTCTCGCTATCTCTCTGCCAAATAAATAATCTTTAAAATATTTTTTTTATAATGTAATATGCTGAATGAGACATCTGGGTGGCTCAGCGGTTAAGCGTATCTGCCTTTGGCTCAGGGCGTGATCCTGGAGTCCCAGGATCGAGTCCCACATCGGGCTCCTGCATGTTTCTCCCTCTGCCTGTGTCTCTGCTTCTCTTTCTGTGTCTCATGAATAAATAAAATCTTTTTAAAAAATTTAACATGCTGAAAGTGATAGGATCGTTATTTTAATATGCACTGCTTTGATTGTTTACTATACTGAGCAATTGTTTTTCTTTATGAAATGCCCTTTTTGTATTTTTGTCTATTGGTTTTGTTACACTTTTCTTATTGATATATAATAATCTTTGTACAGTACTAAAGTAATGAGCACAGGAAGGCACTGTGCTAACTGCTGTACATCTATTATCTTGTTTTATCTTAACAACTCTATGAAGTAAATACTTGTATAGTCCCTATTTCCAGATGAGAAACCTAGAGCAAAGATGAATTAAGTAACTTGCCCAGCGTCACATAAGTAGTAATGAAGCTAGGATTTGGATGGTGGTCTGCCCATGCCAAAGCCCACTGGTAACTAAGGTAACTAAATTTTGTACATTAATACCTTTGTCATGTCAGGTGTTGCAATAGCTTGGTTTTCCCAGTTACTTTGCCATTTAATTTCATGTCTGTTCTTTCCTAATGTACAAAATTCTAAATTTTTTTAATGAATTCAAAATCCTTATAGGAGAAACCATATATTGGATAAATACCAAAAGAAGGCCATATCGTATACTTGTTAAGAGCATGTTCTGTAGAGTTAGCTTGCCTGTATTCATATCCTGGTTTTTCCACGTAGTAGCTGCTGACCATGGCCAAGCTTCCTCAGCTTCCTTTTCTGAAGCACTTATCTCTTTACCATTGATTTGAAATGATATCTTTTCACATACTTATCATAATTTTCTGCTACATTCTTATATATAAGAAATCCTCAGAAAATTAAAGACAGAAATCTTCATTTTTCACAGTACTGCCAGAACGTAAAAATGACACTGGGAGTTGAAACCAAGCAGAGATCTTAATTGTCAATGGGAAAAATTACCATTGTTCTGTGAAGTTTAAAATTTTTTGTCAAAGCATTAAAAACTTTCTTACTGTCAGTTATAAATGTATAGGGAAATGAAAACATGGTAAAACTAATATTTAGTGCATTGTAATCTAAAGCATTTAGAGAACTTGAGAATTAAATTATTTTCTTTGCAAAAAAACATATCCAGTGTAATTTGAAATGCTTGCCTCTTTTCCCTCAAGATTTATTTATTTATTTGTTGGTTGGTTTGTTTGTTTATAGCTTGAGCAGAGGGAGGGGTAGGGGGAGAGTGAGAATGAATCTCAATTAGACTCCATGCTCAGCACAGAGCCTGACCTGGGGCTCAATGCAGGGCTTGATCACACAACCCTGAGATGATGACCTGAACCAAAATCAAGAGTTGGACATTTAATTGACTGAGTCAACCAAGCATCCCACCTCTTTTTTCTTATAATGTGTAACAAGTATCTTCACTAAGCCTTGATGATTTGTCATACGCCTTTTCGCATTTGGATCAGCTTCCAACATTCTATTATTTGTATGTACGATCTCATGAAATATCTCTAAGCATTCCATGATTGCAAAGTGGTTTTTTGCTGGCATCAGTTCCCCTGGGATATCTTCATTCCTTTTGTCACAACCACTTTCCTCCTTTGTGTAGATGAAGTAGCCTTCACTAAATTCCTCTGGCTGCGTATCTGTACATGATGGCAGGGTTAACATTTCCATGATTAGCTCTTTCTTCTCTAACTCCACTTATGTTCGATTTGAATTTCGTTTCCAGCCCTACCATTTTTCATTCTTTGCTGCACTTTCATTTTGTTGGCCAAATCTGTTATCTTTTTTTTTTCTAATGTCATGTGGGTTTATCACGAGAAGACAAGGAAGCAACACAACTACATTCTTGCTGTCTGTGTATGAACTGAATACACAGTGCACAGTGTAGTAGTTATCAACATACTGAAAGAAATGACATGATTGTTTCACTGCTCATGATGCACATTCAAAAAAGTTGATTCTGACAATTTCTTACAGTATTCTCATTGCTTTTACGGTGGAAAGAATTTTTGGAGGGCCCTTCTCCACCATTTTTACTGATTTCACTAGTTCATTTTGTATTTGCTTATAAATATATTACAGAGAAATTTATAGAGATTTAAGTGATACACAAGTCTCAAATTTCAGTAACCTCCATAAAACTCTAAAACCAATGTGGTGTTCTCCTTCTCCTGTCTTGCCTCCCTGCCTAACTTTTTCTTATTCCCAAAGTACTTAGTACCCTTTAATATGCTGTACAGTTTACTCATTATTTTAATTTATTTATAATGTATGCTGCCTCTGCCTGTTGGGATGAGGGCTGGATCCTTTTTTTGTTCACTAATATACCTTATGTATATATATCCTGGCATGTAATAGTCATTCAGTAAATATCTAGTCAACAAATAAACTGTGGCCCATAAACCATACTTTCCAATTTAAAAACAGGGAAAATCAGCCATTTGAAAAGTCTTGTTTTCAGTAAAGGAGGAAAAAAAATGACCAAATTGATTAAATCACTTATTTTTTTTAATTGACCCATCCCTTTGTTTGTTTAAAGTAGGGCCCACCATGGAGCCCAATATGGGGCTTTAACTTACAGCCCTGAGATCAAGACCTGAGCTGAGATCAAGAGTTGGACACTTGGGAGGCCTGGGTGGCTCAGCTGTTTAAGCCTCTGCCTTCAGCTCAGGTCATGATCCCAGGGTCCTGGGATTGAACTTCTGCCTGGAGCCCCATGTCTGGCTCCCTGCTCAGCAGGGAGTCTGCTTCTTCCCCCCCTGCTTTTACGCTCTTGCTCGCTCTCACACTTTCTCTCTCCCTCTCAAATAAATAAATAAATAAATAAAATCTTTAAAAAAAGAAAGAGTCGGACACTTAACTGAGTCACCCAGATGCCCCCTGACCCATCAGTATAAAGCATAAATGTCTGAATTCAGACCTTTAAAACTACCAACACACTGAGGGGGGCACTTGACGGGATGAGCACTGGGTGTTATTCTGTATGTTGGTAAATTGAACACCAGTAAAAAATTAATTTATTAAAAAAAATAAAAATAAAAAAATAAAACTACCAACAATGAAAATTCTGTGTGCATGGAAAGGAACTAATGAAGTCCCAATTAATGAAGTTCCTTTCAAAGCTTTTTATAGAAACACTATAGCATCATCTGCTCTCAAACTTACTATGAATCTATTAGGCAACTGGTGGGCTTATGAACAAAAATAAAACACAAATATTTTAGGACCTGCCACTGATTGCCAAAGTAGAGTTTCTCCTTTCATTTTTATCTTTCACTCAGTACTCTAAAAATAATAATTTCCTGCCCCACTGACAAGTCTACAGCCAAATGGAGTAGATGAATATTATGATGTGGCCAGCAAATTCCCAAAGAGAGAGCTCTTGCAGACCGTGGGAAGACTATTTCTGAGCCAAGGCCCAACTTTTGAAAGGTTTCTTTTGTCTCCCACAGTTCAAAGAGAACTTTAGAGCTTGACCTTCTTAAACTAGTCCCCACCACATATAAAAACATGCAATATAAATATCCCTTGGGGAAGAAATGTGAACAGGAAACAAACATTATAGGGAACAGCCTGTATCCAATACACATTTATTAAGTACTTCCCCTGTAATTAATAAATAAAAATAATAAGCATGAGGCTAGGCATAAGAGATGATAATATAGATTGACTTAGTGAGAAGGAATGTTCAAGAAAATAGATGTTGTCAGTGACCTGGGCCCTCAGCTATGTTTTTCCACTACCAAATAGGAGGTCAAGGTAAATTTTATCAGAATATTTAATTTATTCAATATTATTTACTCAGCATGTCCCAGATCCTGTCCTAGGACCTGGGGAGAGAGGAGCAAATAACGTATAGTCTTTGTCCTCCAAGAGCTCCCAGTGTGATGGAGAAAACATGAAAAAAGGTATGAAAATCCTTCATGATGAGTACCATAATGTAAATACTAGAAGCAGTGAGAGCCACAAAGAAGGAATCCATGAGGCAGCAGTTCTTCAAGTATGTTCTATGGACCTCTGGGAATCCTCAAGACCCTTTCAAGGTATCTGTTAGGTCAAAATTATTTTCATAATGATACTAAAATATTATTTGCCTTTCATTGTATTGATATTTGCCTAAATGATGCAAGAGCAATGGTGGCTAAAATTGCTGGTGCTTTGGCATGAATCAAAACTGTATTGATAGGCATTGTCTTCTTCACTGTCACACATGCGCAATAAAAATTAAAAAGAAAAATAAAAAAAAAATAAAAAAGAAAAAAAAATAAAAAGAAAAATAAAATAATAATAAAGCAAAGTAAGTTTCACTTACTTTGGGGGTGCCTGGATGGCTCAGATGGTTAAGAGGCTAGCTCTTGGTTTCACCTCAGGTCATGATTTCAGGGTCCATGTTGTGTTGGGCCCTGTACTCAGTGGAAGTTCAGTTGGTATTTTCATTTTTTCACCTCTCTCCCTCCACCCTCTACTCGCATTCTGTCTCTAAAAGAAATACATCTTTAAAAAAAAAAAACCAAGAATGTCTTTGATGAATCAGTAACATAATTTTATTAAATCTTGGTCCTTGAGTACACACAAAATACTAAAATTAATGAAGTAAGCCACTTGCTTCAAGGAAAATCACTAAAAGTATTTGTTGCCAATGATAATATTTGAGCTTTCAAGAGAAAATCAGAAGTTTGGAAAACTTGTATCTGTCATCATAAGCTTGCCAGGTTTCCAATATTTAAAGGACTTTTCTCATAAGATTGGTGGTAATATTAGCAAATGTAATTTTTAAAATATAATGAGTCAAAAAAATAAAATAAAATATAATGAGTCAACATTTGGGAGGATATTTTACAAGTGATCAATGCATCGAGTTGTAAAGTCATGCGTGGGTAAGATGTTCATTTGAAGTGCAAGTATTAGGGATGTCTGTGTGGCTCAGTGGTTGAGTGTCTGCCTTTGGCTCGGGGCATGATCCTGAGGTCCTGGGATTGAGTCCCGCATCAGGCTCCCTGCGAGGCCTATGTCTTTGCCTCTCTGTGTACCTCTCATGAATAAATAAATAAAGCCTTTAAAAAAAAAGTATTAGAGTACAAATGCTCATTGATTTAATGATTCTACCTTGCAACAAATCTTTAACAAATTGCCACTTATTGAGTTTTTGTGTAGTACCAAAGAATATTATCTACAACTAAAAAATATCTCTCCCTTTTCCAACTGTACCTGTGTGAGGTCAGGTTTTATCATAGAATTCACCCAAAACAATATATTTCAACTGATGGGAAAATACAACTGTTTTCTACTAAGCCAGACATTAAAGAGATCTGCAAAAAAGATGAAACCATGGCATTCTTCTAATTTTTTTGTTTGAAAACATATATTTTCATAAAAATGGTATTTGTGTTAACATTTAATGGTTTTATTTTTGTTTTGAAAATGAATTACTATTTAATTTCACAGGTTGAGGGGCACCTGGGTGGCTCAGTTGGTTGGGCATCTGCCTTGGGCTCAGGTCATGATCCCAGGGCCTCGGATCCAGCCCCACATTGGGCTCTTTGCTCAACGAGGAATCTGCATCTCCTTCTCCCTCTGCCTGTTGCTCCCCCTGTTTGTGCTCTGTGTCTCTAAAAAGAAATAAAATCTTTTAAAAAATTACTCAGTAGTTTTTATAAATATCAATAGATATAATCCATATAAACAAAAGTTCTTTGGGATATCCAATAATCCTTTTTAAAGATTTTATTTTTAGGGACGCCTGGGTGGTTCAACGGTTAAGCCTCTGCCTTCAGCCCAGGGTGTGTCCTGGAGACCTGAGATCGAGTTCCCCGTCGGGCTCCCTGCATGGAGCCTGCTTCTCCCTCTTCCTGTGTCTCTGCCTCTCTCTCTCTCTCATGAATAAATAAATAATCTTTAAAAAAAAATAAATAAAAGTTTAAAAAAAAAAAGACCCAAGTGATCAGAATCCTCCACCCTCTCCTATTGTCTCTTTTGACCTTTGCCATCATTCACTTTCCGCCGACTTACTTCCCTTCAGGGATATTCGTCTCTCCACTGAACATGCAGGCTGTCTTCAGGGCCTTTGCACCTGCTAGCTAGTCTAGCTGGAAGGCTCTTACCCCAGATACCCAACTAAGTCTCATCAAGCCACTCTTTTTTTTTTTTTTTAAGATGTTACTTATTTTTTCATGAAAGACACACACACAGAGCGAGGCAGAGACAAAGGCAGAGGGAGAAGCAGGCTCCATGCAGGGACTCCAGGATCAGGCCCTGGGCTGAAGGCGGCGCTAAACCGCTGAGCCACCCAGGCTGCCCTCATCAAGCCCCTGTTCGGTGTCGCTGTCTCAATGAGGTCTTCACTGACACCCTTCCTCCCCAAATTTTGACGGTTATAGGTGATTGTTTTCCATATGATAAGAGTCTGGCTCAGAAAGCCGAGGTGAGTCTCTACATTAGACACCGCAGACCTAGAAAGCCTCGGCAATCCCTGGCCTGCAAAGGCTCTTGGACACTTCTCCCCTGGCCGGCCCGAGACTGTGGCTCCCACGAGCTCTCCTTTCACAGAGTGGAGGTCGGGGCCAGGGCGTAGAGTGAGAACTTCTTGATGACTTGTTGCAATGTGGACTCCAGGCGCCCAGCTCCAGGAAGGACACTCAATGGGCGGTGACGATTTGTGAATGAAGGAAAGGGAGCGGGCCCCTCCGCCTCCTCCGCCCGGGCGCAATCTATCGCTCCGCGCTCGTCCCTTCGCCGCCGCCCTGCCCCGTGCGTCCCATCGACCCGCTCGGCCATCGCGCGCCTGCGTCCTCGGGCTGTCAGTCGGAGGCGGCGTGGGGAGCGCTGGGAGCGGCCGTGGAGCGCGGGGAGTTGAGAGGTAAAGCTGCGGCGCTGGCGCTGCCGGGCCCCTTACGAGCTGAGCACCGCGGTGGGGGCGGCGGGGCCCCGCTTAATGTGGGGGAGCGGGCTCCTCGATCCCGGCCGAGGAAGGCCTGAGGGGGTGGGAGGGGCGCAGAGCCCCAGGGTCTCCGGCTCGAGTCCCTGCCCGACCCCGCGGGGCCGCTAAGTGGGCCGCGCGAGAGGAGCGCTTGGGGAGAATCGGGGCCAGCACCTTGTGCAGCGGATGGAGAGGAGTTTCAGGGAGGGGAGCACCTGCTTAAAGTCACAGCGAGTGAGAACCAGCTCCGGGACTCTTTCCACTTCAGCTCATTTATTTGTTCTCCCTAACTTTATTTGTTTAGGGCAAGGCAGTCAAATACGAATACGGTAAAATCCAGACGAGAGACCAAGTATGATAGTGTTTTATCCCACCGGTTTACGAAGGGAAAAGGCAGTGAGTGCTGTGATGCAAGCGTGTCTGAGATGCCATGAACACCCGGTTCTAAAGCTTGGAGGCTGAAGACACTCGTGGCTGTGATTCCCATCATCCAGAGTCGCGGCAGTGACATTGAGGCATTTGACAGTCGGCCTGGTGTCATGGCTAGTTGTGTTCACGATTGTCACCCAGAACCTCACTGAGAGCAGGAGCCTTAGATCCCAGTGATCAGGGGTCTCCTATCCCTTGTGCACATGTTGAGCTTGACTTTTACAGGAGGTCGAGGTTGTTGTGATGTTCACAGATGCTCATCCCACAAACACTGATTGAGTGCCAGGCATCTGATGGGAATTGTGTTAGGTATTGGGAATACGGTGATGATAAACACGGTCCCTGCCTTCACGGAACTCACAGGATATAGACATTTAAATACCTGTGTAATAAAGCCTGGAAAGAGATGATCTGCACATGATAGAGTGGAAGCACCTAAGAGGGAAGGAGTTACTTCTACCAGGAGGGTGGGAAAGGTTAGGAATTCTCTTTTTTTTTTTTTTTTTTTTTAAGGAAGGTGGTTCTTGGATTGAGCCTTAAACTTTAGTAGGTGAGGGACGCCTGGGTGGCTCAGGGGTTGAGCAGCTGCCTTCAGCCCAGGGCTGATCCTGGAGTCCCGGGATCGAGGGATCGAGTCCTGCGTAAGGCTCCCTGCATGGAGCCTGCTTCTCCCTCTGCCTGTGTCTCTGCCTCTCTCTCCCTCATGAATAAATAAACAAAATCTTTCTTTAAAAAAGTTTAGTAGGTGATTTCTAGGCGAAGGAGAAAGGCAACCTAGAAAACAAAAGCGGCAAGAAGAGACCAGAATTATACAACAGCATAGTTCATTTGGTAAGGGCGGCTTGCCATGACCTAGCCTCTGTCTAATGATATCAAACAGTGGGATTGACAATATTTTCTGTGCTTTACATATATTAACCATCCTTCACAACAACTTTATGAAGTTTATGAAGTAGAAACTATAATTATCCTCATCTTAAAAAAATGAAGAAAACTGAAGCATAGAAAATTTATGAAGCTTGCTCTAGTTCACACAACTAATACATGTTAGAACTCAAATCCAGCCAGTCTGCTTCAGGGGTCTGTGAGCTTAAGTACCAAGGTCCCTTCTAGGAACTGAGGACACTTAAAGTTTTAAATGTCAGGCCTCTGGTCACCTCACCTATTAGTGGTAGAACCAAAACTCAAACTCAGGGCTTTTGACTCAAAGCTCCAATGCTCTTTTATAATAACGTCAGATGTGATAGGAATTATATAGTGCCAGCCAAATTGAAGTTAAATTCCAGTCTCAGGCAAATATTTGCTGGAATTGAAATGACCATATCTTTAAGTTGTAGACATTGTACAGGAACCTTCACTTTGTGCCTGAGTGTACTGGGTTTAAGTCCTGCTGTTTAAATATTGATGAGGGTCCCAGGACTGAACATAATTATGGGTAAAGGTGCAACATTATTTGCCAATTTGGTGTCAAATAAATTTTTTTTCTGAACATTGCATTTCACACTTGTATTTCAAAAGTGATACCATTTATTGTAAATCAAAGAGTACCTTTATTTTGAATCAGTAAGGATTTATGACCTTTTACTATGCACCTTATCTGTGGTAGCCACTGTAAAGAGATTCTTTTGAAGGTCAAACAAGTTTATTACCTTGAGTTTAGAAAAACAAATTAATCTGATTTGTTTCTACCATTGGGTTCTGCAAATCTAGATTCAGATACAAGCCTACATTTGTTTTTTTTTTTTTTCTGGATTACATTTGTGTTTATAGTAATATCTTTCATAGCTGGGGATAATGAGAAGATGGGAGCAAATGGCTGTTACTGGAGTCATCGTAAGTCATTTTATACTTTTCAGAGACCTAATATACTTTTATTTATACTGTTAATTCTAGTTAGAAGTTTTCAATTTTTTTCAAGAAATACGAACTCATATCAGAAGCCCACTTGGTAAACTCTTTTTAAATAAATTTTTTATTCAAATTTTTTTTTTAAGATTTTATTTTTATCCATGAGAGATAGAGAGAGAGAGAGAGGCAGAGACACAGGCAGAGGGAGAAGCAGGCTCCATGCAGGGAGCCCGACATGGGACTCGATCCCGGGTCTCCAGAGTCACACCCTGGGCTGAAGGTGGTGCTAAACCACTGAGCCACCTGGGCTTCCCTTTTTATTCAAATTTGATTTAAGTAACATATACTGTATAGTTGATTTCGGGGGTAGAATTTAATGATTCATCAGTTGTATATAACACCCAGTGCTCATTACATCAAGTGCCCTCCTTAATGCCCATCACCCAGTTATCCCACCTCTCCACCCACCTCCCCTCCAGCAACTTTGTTTCCTAGAGTTGAGAGTCTCTTATTGTTTGCCTCCCTCTCTGTTTTCATCTTAATTTATTTTTCCTTCCCTTCCCCTATGTTCCTCTGTTTTGTTTCTTAAATTCCACATATGAGTGAAATCATATGGTGTTTTATCTTTCTCTGACTAATTTATTGCACCTAACATAATACCCTCTAGTTCCATGCCTGTCATTGCAAATGGCAAGATTGCATTCTTTTTGATGGCTGAGTAATATTCCATTGTGTATATGTGTGTGTGTGTGTATACATACACACACACACACACCTCTTGGTAAACTCTTACTCCTTTAAGAGTCAGCTGAAATACTACCTTCCCATAAAACTTTCCCTGTCTTTTCTAAGACTTAGATGTTACCTTCACTATATGCCTACTGCATCTTGGATATATCCCTGCCATGACATTAATGATAGTATATTGTAATTTACTGATTTTGTCTTTTCCACATAATTGTGAGCACTTCAAGGGAAAGGGCCAGGTTTCTTTAATTCATATGCCTCCTTTAGCCCCTCTGCCCTGACTGGAGCTGAAAGTATATATTGGCGAGTCAGAAATTATAATAAAGGTAATGTTTACTCTATAGCTAAACTTTTCTAATTGTGGTTATTGGAGTTGGAAATGACACATTTGACATTAGTGAGTATCAATAACCTAAATAGAAATAGGGTTAGTGGTTAGTACTGTATGTACTTTGAGTTTTGTTGATTTTTTTTCTGTTGTTTTTTCTATGACCGCAGTTTGTGAAAATGGAATTCCAAGCAGTAGTGATGGCAGTTGGAGGGGGATCTCGAATGACAGACCTGACTTCCAGCATTCCCAAACCTCTGCTTCCAGTTGGGAACAAACCTTTAATTTGGTACCCATTGAACCTGCTTGAGCGTGTTGGATTTGAAGGTGAGCTTTGACAATTAGATGTACTCATAAAATTTTGAGGATGTTTGATCTCAGTGATTTATCAGCTTTATGAGAGTGAGAGAGAATGAGGGAAGACCAGGACTCAGCACTGGCTAGAGACTGTCCTCTAAATTAAGAACATTGGAGTGCTCTATTGCTGTATAAAGAGGTTGAAAAGACAGCACTATTACTGTGTTAGAGCTGCTCTTCACAACGATCTGAGATGAGGGACGCCTGGGTGGTTCAGAGGTTAGGCATCTGCCTTTGGCTCAGGGCATTATCCCGGGGTCCTGGGATCGAGTCCCGCATTGGGCTTCCTGCAGGGAGCTTGCTTCTCCCTCTGCCTGTATCTCAGCCTCTCTCTCTCCCTCTCTCCATGTGTCTGTGTCTCTCATGAATAAATAAATAAATCTTAACAAAACAATGATCTGAAATGAGCACAGTGGGAATCCAAGTTAGCACCTCATAGTCAGTGCTTACTATGAATCTGTATGTACCCAATGACATATTAATATATTAAGGGGCACAGTATTTAAAAGATAACTCAGGCCTTGATTTCTAGGACCTTAAAGTCTAGATACAAATATAAATAGAGGGGACATCACTACAGATCCTGCAAACATTAAAGAGATAGTAAGTGAATATTATGAACAACTTTATGGTAATAAATTTGACAACTTAGATGCACATTTTAGAAATAATGCTTTGGAAACTGTATAAAGAATGGATTTGAGGGAGTTGACTACAAGCAGGGTGATAAATTGGGAAATTGTTACAGAGTCTACACCAGCAATAAAGAGGACCTGAACTAAAGAAGTACTAAAGATGAAGAAGAGGGAATATTTGAGAAAGTTGATGATTAATGGGGAGAGAGAATGGAAAAAAAAAAAAAAGAGTTCCCTCTACTTTTTGCTTGGGTGACTAGATGGTGATGCCAGTAACTAGGAAAGGTATTAGGAGTCAAAGAATAGGTTTGAGTGAATATAATGAGTTCAGCTTTGGCCGCAATGAGTTTGAGGTGTCCTGTGGTTAGAAATTGCAAATCCAGGCAGCCTGGGTGACTCAACGGTTTAGCCCTGCCTTCAGCCCAGGGCCTGATCTTGGCGTCCCAGGATCAAGTCCCATGTCAGGCTCCCTGCATGGAGCCTGCTTCTCCCTCTGCCTGTGTCTCTGCCTCCCACCTCCCCCTCTGTCTCTCATGAATTAATAAATAAAATTTAAAAAAAGAAAAAAGAAATAGCAAATCCAAGTACCAGATGGAAGTGGTTTCAGATCCTGGGGCACAGTCTTGCGTTCCATTGTTCATTGAACTATGTGAATTGCCTTCCTGAGACAGACCCATGAACATTTCTATGTAGTGGTCTACATGACATCGATGTTAAGAGATGTTTTAGGGGTACCTGGGTGGCTCAGTGGTTGAGCGTCTACCTTTGGCTTGGGTCATGGGATCCAGTACTGCATCGGGCTCGCCACCTGGAGCCTGCTTCTCCCTCTGCCTATGTACCTGCCTCTCTGTCTCTGTGTCTCTCATGAATAAATGAATAAAATCTTAAAAAAAGAGAGAGATGTTTTATTTTTATTTTATTTTTTTAAAAATTTTATTTATTTATGATAGTCACACAGAGAGAGAGAGAGAGAGCAAGGGAGGCAGAGACATAGGCAGAGGGAGAAGCAGGCTCCATGCACCGGGAGAGGCAGAGACATAGGCAGAGGGAGAAGCAGGCTCCATGCACCGGGAGCCCAATGTGGGACTCTATCCCGGGTCTCCAGGATCACGCCCTGGGCCAAAGGCAGGCGCCAAACCGCTGCGCCACCCAGGGATCCCAAGAGAGATGTTTTAGAAAAGATTTTAATATTTTATTTTTAAGGTTTTATTTTTAAGTAATTTATAGACACAACTTGGGGCTTGAACTCACAACCCTGAGATCAGGAGTGACATGTTCTACCTATTGAGCCAGCCAGATGCCCCAAAGATTTTCTTTTTTTTTTTTTTTTAGATTTTCTTTTTAATACACTTTAAAATATCATACTATCCTTTCATAACTTTTTATGGATTTGTCATCAATAACTTGTTTTTTCTTTCTGCTATATCTTTAGTTATGGTTGGGGTTGCCTTTTGTGGTATATTTAATACCCATTACATAGGAAATTTCGTCTCCCTAAGGCTCACTCAGAAATTGATGAGTGCCTCCTAAACACAGGATTCTGGAGGGTTTTTTTGTTTTGTTTTTTATGATTTTATTTATTTATTTCTGAGAGACACAGGAGAGAGAGAGAGGCAGAAACACAGGCAGAGGGAGAAGCAGGCTCCATGCAGGAGCCCGACGCAGAACTCGATCCCGGAACTCCAGGATCAGGCCCCGGGGCTGAAGGCCGCGCCAAACCGCTGAGCCACCCAGGCTGCCCAGGATTCTGGAGTTTAATAGCAAAGTCTTGTGTTCATTTTCTTCATATTGTTCATGAGTTTAGAGAAGTTAATGTAGTCCTGGTTAGCATTTTTGTTTCTCTCCACACATAAGAGTCTTAGTCTAATTATTAGACTGTCCCATATTTGCAGTTACTCTCTTCACTTTATCCACTCTACCTATAATGTTCTCTCCAAAAAAATAAAATAATGTCCTCTCCAAAATGTTATCCTCTCTAAAATTCTAAACAGCGTCAATCACCCTGTCCTCTATGGTTTTATCATACTTCACACTTTGTTTTTCTTTTTCTTTTCTTTTTTTTTTTAAGATTTTATTTATTTATTCATGAGAGACACACAGAAAGAGTCAGAGATACAGGCAGAGAGAGAAGCAGGCTCCCCACAGGGAGCCTGATGTGGGACTCAATCCCAGGACCCTGGGATCACCACCTGAGCCGAAGGCAGACACTCAACTGCTGAACCACCTAGGTGTCCCACATTTTGTTGTTTTTTTTGTTTGTTTGTTTGGTTTATTTATTTATTATTTTTTTTTACATTTTGTTTTTCTATCTCAGTACTAACCAACATACTCTTTTATGCTTTAATTAGTGTCATGGAAGACATCTCTTTGAAAGCAGGTACTGTATCTCATTCATCTTTGTACCATCAGCATCTACATAAAGTGTGTACTAAAGAGGTTTTTGGTGGACTTGATTTTATCTTTATGTATCTCAAAGGCCATCCTTTCCAGGAAGCCTTCCTTAGTCATTTTTTTAAAAAAGATTTTATTTATTTATTCATGAGAGAAAGAGAGAGAGAGGAAGAGACACAGGCAGAGGGAGAACAGGCTCCAATCAGGGAGCCCGATGTGGGACTCGATCCCAGGACTCCAGGATCACTCCCTGAGCCGAAGACAGACATTCAACCACTGAGCCACCCAGGCCCCCCCCCCCTTAGTTAGTCACTTATATGTGTAATTTCTCCATGTTAAGTTTCTTAAGAATAGGAACCATGTTGAGTTCATTTCTGACTTCTTAGTGCCTATTTTTACTTTACGTATTAAATGTATTTGTATTTATTGGTGGAATGAGTTGGTTACTAAAAGCAAAGTGGGGAATGGAAGAAAGATAGGAGAAAGAAGGAAGGGAAGTTAAATTATTTGGAAAGAAAGAAAGAGGAAGGAAGAAAGAAGAGAAGGGAAGAAAATAAAAAAGTATGATTACTTTTCTGAAAGGGAGAGATCATTGTTACCTGGAACACTATCATGGAACAAATGGAAAATGAGATGCTAAAGTATGATCTTCAGACATCAGTAATACACGTTATGTTGCAGTGAATTACATTACCCTACCAAAGATTGGTAACAAAGATCTCCAGTTTTCTGTCATTGGTTACCAGCTATATGGGTAAAATGAAGACACCTGTTATTGGAAATTACCTCTTAGTAGGGTTCATTGTGATCCTCAGTGAGGCACTCATGGCTTCCTGGTGGGAGGTGGTGATAGCTCTTCCTTTGTAGTAAATGAAGATTTATTTTTTATTTATTTTTTTGTTGTTGTAAATGAAGATTTAAAATGTGATCCCATTTGTATATGCTTTGATGAATGTTCTTCTGAGTTCTTTATATCAAGAAGTAGCATGTAATATATTAATATGCAACCTCTAATCATCAGACCTGAGTTTTATCTTGAATCCATTGCTCACTAGTTGTGTGAACCTGAACAAAGTCACCTAATATCTTTTAGTCCAAGTTTCCTCATTTGTAAAATGAGATTGTTGTATGCATTGAGAGAATGCATGTAAATATATTGAAAAGGCTCAATAATATTAGCTGTTATTATTACGTCTAGGAACAGACCACATCTTTTTTTTTTTTTCTTTTTAAGAATTTATTTTTATTTATTCATGAGAAAGAGGCAGAGATATGGGATCCCTGGGTGGTGCAGCGGTTTGGCACCTGCCTTTGACCCAGGGCGCGATTCTGGAGACCCCGGATCGAATCCCACGTCGGGCTCCCGGTGCATGGAGCCTGCTTCTCCCTCTGCCTATGTCTCTGCCTCTTTCTCTCTCTCTCTCTCTCTGTGACTATCATAAAAATAAATAAAAATTAAAAAAAAAAAGAGGCAGAGATATAGATGAGTGAGAAGCAGACTCCCCTCAGTGAGCCCAGTGTAAGACTCCATCCCAGGACCCCGGGATCATAACCTGAGCCAAAGCCAGCTGCTCAACCACCGAACCATCCAGGTGTCCCTGAAACAGACCACATGTAATTGAAATAGGAAACCATTGTCTAAATGAATTAGAGTTTTTGTGTTTTTCCTTTTGTGCTGTAGAAGTCATTGTCATCACAACCAGGGATGTCCAAAAGGCTTTATCAGGAGAATTCAAGATGAAAATGAAGCTAGATATTGTGTGTATTCCTGATGAAGCTGACAAGGGGACTGCAGATTCTCTGCGCCAAATATATCCAAAACTTAAGGTGAGAATCTATTCTTGATTTTTATTGTTTATTGAAGATCAATATTACCTTATGTTTTCCCAGTGCATTTCAGTTTACAATGCTTTGTTGAAAATATATTCTTGCGTCACATATTTTGTTGCCCATGTACTCTTCAACCTCATTTTACTTTTACTATTTTTTTAGGTTTATGTATGTATGTATTTATTTATTTATTTAAGTGATCTCTACACCTAATACGGGGCTCAAACTCATGACCCCAAGATTAAGAGTTACATGCTCCTCTGACTGAGCCAGCCAGGCACCCCTATTTTGATTATTAATGAAGATTTAGACATTTAGTTATCATAGTCACTGATTTCCAATATTTTTGAGTAATTGTACATCTTTATAAAAAAGATATACTTTTTAAAAAGATTTTTTATTTATTCATTTGAGAGAAGCAGAGAGATAGCGAGAGCATGAGCAGAGGGAAGGGTGACAGGTAGAGTGAGAAGCAGACTTCCCACTGAGCAGGGAGCCCAACACAGGACTCCATCTCAGGACAGAGGGAGAAAGAGAATCCCACGCCTACTCCATGGTCAGCTTGGAGCTGGACTCGGGCTCAGTTCCACAACCCTGATATCATGACCTGAGCTGAAATCAAGAACTAGAAGCTTAACTGTGACTGAGCCACCTAGGATCCCCCATGAACAAGCAAAATTTAATCTATAGTGATAAAAATCAGAGTAGCAGTTGACTCTGCAGATGACGGATTGACTGGAAAGAAGTACAAAGGAATTTTCAAAAATTCTGGCCCCTCACCCCTACAACGTGATAACATTTGACCTTTTGGTCTACTTGATTAGATACTAGCAGGGGCATATGGATATAAGGACATAGTCTCCCTGCTGGCCTGTGGCATATGAACTGAGAAATATCCACTGTAAACTGTTTTTAAATTGATGTCCTTTGGAAAAAATTCAGTCTGTATGATACTGTTGTTATCTTGTTTGAATTGGGGAGCAGACTCTTCTGATATTTCTGGTGACTGCAACCAAATGTAATAATATTTTCAACCTGCCTATGCTGTATAGAACAAAAAATTAATGCAGAAATGTACATGGCCTTTCTCTCTACCCCACCTTTATTGGGGAATAATTTATACACAGTAAAATATAGATATTAAATACACAGTTCATTGAGTTTTGACAGATACATATACACCCTGATTACCATTACCCAAATCTAGAACATTGCCATTACCTCTGAAAGTTCCTTTGTACTTCTTTTTAGCGAGCGCCTCCCTCAACCTCCCAGCACTCCACCCCTCTAGAGTCAATTCATATGTTAACTTTGTTGGTTCATGAGCTAGATATAAATGGAATCATACAGTTTTATTCTGGTTTCTTTGGTTCAACATAATATTTCTTAGATTCATTCATATTATAGAGGATATAACTAGTTTTTTATTCCATTGCATAAATATACCACTGTTTACTGTTGATGGTCATTTGTGTTGTTTCTAATTTTGGGATATCATAAATAAAGTTATTTTGAACATTGTTCTGCAAGTCTTTTGGGAAAATAGTTTGTAGGGTTTACTGTATTAGAAACTGCTCTATGGTTTTCCAAGTGGTTATACCATTTTATACTTCCATCTACAATGTATAAGGGTTGCATTTGTTTCACATCTTCATCAACAGTTGGTTTTTTCAGTCTTTTACATTTTAACCATTTTAGTGGATATATATATGTAGTAGTATCTCGTTTTAATTTGTGTTTCTCCGATAATAATGATGCTAACCACCTTTCTATGTGGTTATTGGCCATTTGCATATCTTTATGTAGTGTTCAAAGCATTTGCATATTTTTAAATTGAATTGTTTACCTTTTTATTATTGATTATAGACATTTCTTAAGTATTCTAGATGCAAATCTTTGTCAGATATGTGTTGTGAATATCTTCTGTCAGTCTGTGACTTGCCTTTTTTGCTTTCTTAATGGTGTCTTTTCATGACCAGAGGTTTTCAATGTTGATGAAATTTAGATTACTGCTTTTTTTTCTTTTATGGTTAATATACTTTTTGTGTCCTAAGAAATTGTCGCCTATCCCAATCTTGTGAAGACATTATTTTTTTTCTTTAAGATTTATTTGTTTGAGAGAAAGAGGGAACACATAAGCAGGGGGAGGAACAGAGGGAGGAGGGAATCCCAGGCAGACTTCCTGCTGAGCGTGGAGCCCCACATAAGGTTCAGTCTCATGACGCTGAGATCATGACCTGAGTTGAAACCAAGAGTCAGGCAATCAACTGAGCCACCCAGATGCCCCAATAAAGATACTCTTTTATGTTTACTTCTAAAAGGTTTATTAGCTTTTATGTTTAGATGTCTACCCCATCTTGATTAATTTTGTATGTGGTGTGATAATAGGGATAAAATTTACTTTTTTTCTATATAGATATTTGTTCCAGCACTATTTGTTAAAAAGACTTTACGGTCCCTGTTGAATTGCATCAGTACCTTCATTGAAGATCAACTGACCATATATGTTTGGTTTATTTCTGTTTTCTCTATTTTGTTTCACTGGTCTATTAGTCTTTACTTTAATACCACATTGAATAGTGTCTTCTTTTAAAAACATTTTCTTTATTTATTTAAGAGAGAGAAAGCGAGAGAGAGCATGAGCAAGTGGGGGACGGGGAGAGGGAAAAACAGGCCCAATGTGGGGCTCGATCCCAGGACCCTAAGATCACGACCTGAGCCAAAGGCAGACATTTAACCAACTCAGCCACCCAGGCACCCTTTGAATGATGTCTTGATTATTTCAGCTTTATAGTAAGAATTGAACTGAATCTTAGATCAGGTTGGGAAGAATTGCTATCTTAATATTGATTCTTCCAATCTTGAACATCTACTTATTTAGGTTTCCTGTAATTTCTCTCAGTAGTGTTTTATAATTTCCATTGTAGAAGTTTTGAACATCTCTTGATAAGTTATTTCTAGGTAAATGTTTTTAATGATGTTGTAACTGGTGCTTTTTAAAAACTCCATTTTTCAATTGTTTGTTCCTTAAATGTAGACATAAAATTGTTTTTTGAATATTGATCTTGTTAAATTGTAGATTCTTCAGGACTTTCTATATACATCATCATGTTTCTTGTAAATAAAAACAGTATTACTTACGTCTTCCTTTTTAATCTTTATAGGTTAAGGGGATCCCTGGGTGGCACAGCGGTTTAATCTTTATAGGTTGTTTTTGTTTTTTTTTTAATTGTCTATTGCCCTGGCCAAGACTTCCAGTGTGGTGTATTATAGGCATTTCCATTCACTTTTGGCCTCTCTTTTTGTTTTCCTGTGCTTCCATCCAAGTAGGTTTTAGTGTTTCTGACTGGAGTGGAGATTTCCAACACCATAATGTTGGGTGTGTTACTTTCTGGACTACAGTTGCTTATTTCCTTAGGGAAGATATGGGGAATTTCACTAGGAAAATGAAATGATAATTCTTTTCTTTCATAGGATTGGATGCCAGGTTTACCAAGAAGCTTATGATATTTAGTGGACTTCCCAGGGACTATTTTAGCTATAGTCTAAACGTTTAGGATGGAGGTGTAATCTCTTTGCTCCCTGATGTTTAAGTCTTAGAAATGTTATTTTTACCCTAACCTGGAGCTAGAGATTCTAGAAGTCTCATGTGGGACTTGTGTAAGTAATTCTTAGAGGCATGAGAGATACTAGTGACAACTATAAATAGGAGTGGGCGTGTGGAAGCAAGTAAAGTAACTGCCAGTAGGGCATTTTACTCCCAAGTTACTGCTGCCTCTTACGGTTTTGACCATTGAATCCTTATATTAGGGCTCCCCCTTGAACCTAAGGTAAGAGTCCTCATTAAGTCATTCTGCACAGTCTCATTTCGTTTCCTCCTTTAAATATGATTTTGTTTTTACATCATTTACATGGCACCTTTTACATATAATCCTACTTGCGTGCCTTCTTCTTGAGCTGTGACTTTGGCTAGCAGGTCTCTGCTATCTTTGCTCTCTCAACTTGGTTTCTTCTATACCAATGGCTCCTGAAATCCTGGCTTCGCATCAACTTGCATTCCAACCTGGAACAGAGGCAACAAAACTAACGTGTGGAGGAACTTAGTAGACTCCTAAATAGCCATTAAGATCAAAGTAAGGCCTGAGCTAAGCCAAAATTTAGAACCATCTGGTTGGGATCAACATAAACTTGTAGGAAAGGTAATGGAAATACATATAAACAGTTGAAGAAAGTGAAGCAGCCTGAGAAAGGAGTTTGTTGGTGTTTGCTAAGAAATGTCAAGTACCTATCTAAAGTAGAAAGTTGTACCCCCAGGCTGTGCCGTACTTTAAAAGCAGTGACTCTTTGAGCCAATTTATTTATCTTACCTTGTGCCCACAAAGCAGCTTCCTAAACCTTTGGGGACTGTTTTGGTCTGTTTTTTTTTTTTTTTTTTTGGTCTGTTTTAAATAAGGTTTTAGGTAAGATTATTCCCTTTGAGATTTGGGGGTTTATTAGCTTTCAGTTCTTTTATCTTTAACCCACTTCCTCCACATTGAGTTCCCCAAATACTACTGTGAGGTTATCCCATGTGGCTTCTGCTTTTCTAGAGAAAGACCACCATAGCATATTGGCTTTACGTGGCTATTTTGTTTAAAATGTATTTCACCATTTTAATTGATAATCTTTTTCATTTACATTGCATTTGCTAAGTATATTGCAGTTCTATTTATATGTGGAAACTTCATCACTAGTGCTTATAGGATACTGAAGCTAGACATCATATTTGCTATGTGTCTTTTCAACTAACAGATACATATTCCTTTTGGTTTTATTCTTCTGGCACTGTTTTCTACTTCATTTTGCCTTATCTCATTCCACAATTTTTGCTGACTTACTGGCTTCTCACTTTTTATTTCAGCTGCCCACCCTCTTTCCCTGACTTATCAAGAGAGATTATTGGCTCATTCATTCTCCCACGCCCTGGGTGAGTGAGCTCCATTCTTATAACTGGTGTTGATAACATGAAAGTTCTTAGATTTTAAATCTTCTCCACCATAGTGTTTCGGATTTGTCGATGAATGATTCAGTCTTATCTATGTCTGAACTCATTCATTTAGCAAATATTTATTCAGAGTCTACTAAAAATAATGATTATAAAAAATAAATAAAAATAATGATTATAATTGCTTAATTTATTAAATACCAATTATAGACCATAGTTTTTTTAACTTCTTGTCAGGGAAAATTTCAAACATGTACAAAACTAGAACATTGCTCAAGTGTCTATCACCCAACTTCAATAGTTATCATCCCATAGCAAATCTTATTTCATCTATATCCCCACCCATCTTGTTCCCTCTCATGTTCTTTTGAAACAGATCTCAAAAGATATCTTTTGAACAGATATTATTTTATCTGTGTATCAGAATATATTACTAAGATGAGAGCTCTTTAAAAAAAGAAAAGCCATAATGCCATTAATAAAAACAAATTAATAATTCTTCATTATCAAATATCTATTCAGTATATGAGTTTCCAGCTACCTCATAAATATAATTTTAGTGTTTATTTAAATCAGGAGGCAGATAAGGACTGTACATTACAGTTGGTTGAAATGTCTCTTTTAAAATATAGATTTTCCCTCCATCTCTTCTTTTTCTTATAATTTATTTGTTGGAGAAATTGAGCAATTCATTTTCTTATATATTTCCCCTCCCACAGTCTGCATTTTGTTGATTGCAACCATGTGGTGGTGTTTAATAAGTATCCCTCTCTTTATATTGGTATTGGTAGTTGGACCTAGAAGCTCTTGGCTTGAATTTAATAAATTCAAGTTTTGAATTTAGGGATAAAACTTTCTAAGGTGTGTTCTTCTATTTGGAGGCACATAATTTTTTGATTGTCTTTCTTTTTTTTCTCTCCAGTCTTTTGGCTATCTGAAGCTTATTTCTAGTAGATTCTGTAGGAGGTCTTCATGATATTGATGCTCAGCAAATTAGCTGCAGCCTTTATATTTCAAAGCCAATTTATATGGTTATAAAATCCCTGACTCACATTTTTTCCTTGAATATCTTAAATTCCCTCATTGATTCTGTTGTAAAGTGTTGCTGTCCAAAAAGTGCTAGTGAAAATCTTTCTTTACCTTATGAGTGAGTTGATCTTTTTGTCTGGATTCCCAAAGGTGGTTTGTTTGTTTGTTTGTTTGTCTTTTTTTAAAGATTTTATTTTTAATCTCTACACCTAATGAGGGGCTCAAACTTAGAACCCCAAGATCAAGAATTGCATGCTCCACTGACTGAGGGAGCCAAATACCCCAATTTTATTTTATTTTTTAAAGATTTATTTATTTATATTAGAGGAAAAGAGAGCACTAGTGAGAAGGACAAAGGGAGAGGGAGAGAGAATCTCAAGCAGACTCTGTGCTGAGTGCAGAGCCTGAAGTGGGGCTCAGTCCCACAACCCTGAGATCACAACCTGAGCTGAAACCAAGAGTCAGACACTTAGCCAACTCCACCACCCAGGTGCACCCCTTATTTTATTTTTTTAAGTAAACTCTGTGTCCAGTGTGAGGCTTGAACTCATGACCCTAGGATTAAGTCACATGTTCTACCAGCTAAGCCAGCTGGGCACCCCAAGTTTTTATTTTTCTTTAAACTTTTCTGGTTTTACTACATAATATATCCCATTCATTGATCTGAATCATATTTTCTAGATATGTAGTATGTCCTTTTCATGTGAAGTTTTCATCTTTTTTGTTTTGAGAAGTTTTCTGGAATTACAATTTTAGGTATTTGTTCTGTTTCATTACTTTGGTTTTAATCTTTGGGATTCCTTTTTTTTTTTTTTTAAGATTTTATTTATTTGAGTGAGAGAGAGAGAGAGCACAAAAAAGGAGGAGGGGTAAAGGGAGAGGGAGAAGCAGGTTCCCCACTGAGCAGGGAGCCTGATGCAGGGCTGGATCCCAGGACCCTGAGATCATGACCTGAGCCAAAGACAGACACTTAACCACCTGAGCCACCCAGGTGCCCCTAATTTTTGAGATTCTTATGTATATGCCGAATTTTTGTTGCTTTTCTTCACCTTCTCATATTTTGCCTCAAATCCTTTTTATCTATCTCTTTTTTATGATTTTCTTCCATTTTTACATTCTGTTTCCCTTGAGGTATTATGCATAAAGTTGTGTTTTATTCATTTTTGTGTCCTTTCTAGTTTAGCTGTTATTTCTGAAAGGATTATTTTCTTTTATTTCTAATTCTTTCTTAAGTTCTGTCATCTAATTTCTAATTTTTTCAGATTTACTTTAATCATTCACATCTATTATTTTCTTATTTTAGTCTATTTCTAAATATTTACCTGCAGATTTAACCTGTTTTATGAGCATGTCTTTGTGACATGTGCTTCATTGTAGAGATGTTATTCTAACCCTTACTATTATCTTTCTCAATAATAACTTTGTACAGGATTTGACTGTAATCCTTTCCTATTGCTAATTTTACCCAAATTTAATTTTCCTAAATTTTCAGAAGGGAAGGATAAGTCAGGGTAGCTTTTGTAGTTACATAGCAATAGAGCCCCTTTTTTAAGGTCTTCCTCCTCTCCTCCATTATCTCCATTTTATCTAAGCTTTGTCTTTGTTGTGTACTGGTTTTCCCTGTGCTGCTCAATTTGGCTTCAATTCTCAGCATATTCTCAATGCAGGATTTCATTTTTATTTATTTATTCGTGAAAGATTTTATTTATTTATTCACGAGAGACACAGAGAGAGGTAGAGAGAGAAGGAGGCTCCCCAAGGGGAGCCTGATGCGAGGAGACTCGATCCCAGTGCCTTGGTATGACACCCTGAGCCAAAGGCAGACAGACGGTCAACCACAGAGCCACCCAGGCGTCTTACGGGGCTTCATTTTTAAAATGAATATTACTTTGCTAGTTTTAAGAGTTCACAGGGCCAAGACTGCTCCACCTCCTTCAGACCTCTTATTAAATTTTATTGAGACTAGAAAAGGGGACTGTTTAATGGAGGAGTTAGTGATTGAACATGGATCTCTTACTTCAAATCCTGTACTCTTAACCACTGTACTATGCTATCTTTACAGTCTGGGATAGAGGTGAAAATCAAATATATGCTTTATCCTGTAGGGATACTTTGAAGGATCGTTAACAGATTAATATTTTAGAAATATTACTGCATGAATGAGGAGGGTCAGAAAGACCACTGAGAGGCTGTTGTAATCCTAGTAAGAAATGATGAAGGACTAAACTAAGACAACGGTAGTATTAGAGAGATGGGGTAAGTTGGAAAATATTTAGAACTTTATGGCTTTAATTGGATGTGAGAGGATAAAGAGAAGAAGGATCAAGCTTGACCCCTGAGTTTCTAGCAAGAGCACCTGGATGGATGGTGGCAGCATTCACAAATTTAGAGGCTGTGGGATAAGGAACAGGTTTATGGGAGAAGTAAGATGTGTAACTACATTTAGCTCACTAAATATACTTTGCTATGAGTGTGAGCCACCTTTCCCACAAGAATGTTAGAGTAAATAAAGAAAAGGACGGAATACAGAGGGCTTAAGGAAACACCAGTGCTTACTAGACATGTGAAAGAAGAGGATCCTCTGAAAGAAGTAAGAGAGACACAACCATGGATATTTTAAAATAATAAATAATAGCTAATACATACATGGGGTTCAAAGAGTGTAAAAATTTTATGGTGAAATATTTCCCTTCCTTCCTTATCTACTTAGTGTCCCTATTAACAACCACTGTTAGTAGTTTCTTATACTTTGAGTGTATTCTAAGTTGGAAGCAACTTGAATATTTTTATAAGAGAGCAAAAGAGCCAGTGGAGAGGCATAGAAGAAAGGAGATAGATGATGGATGAAGTCCCCAAGGAGATAAGCAGGAATGAAGGAGCAGCTTTGGGCCGGAGGAAGGCTGTATCTTCCACTGAAATGAGAAAACAAGAGGAAAGGGAAAGGTCAAATGCACATCAGGAAGAGAGACAGGAAAAAAAAAAAGGGAAGAGAGACGGGAATTAAAATAATTCATTCCTGAAGCCTCTATATTCTTGATGAAGTAGGAGCCAGAGTTGTCTGTTGAGCATGTGGAGAGAGAAGGTGATGGGATTGGGACCTGTGAGTAGTGAAACTTTAGAACTGTCCCTGGAAAATAGGAGAGAGCTGACTAGGGACACTGAACAGGGGACCTGAACAACAGCAGGGGTGTACCTGGGGTCAAAGAGTGTAAATGAGAACTACTATAGTTAGCACAGTTGTGAGGTTGGACATTTTTCTTCTCTCTCTTTCACCATCGCTCAGGTGTCTAGATATAGAGGAGAAGACATGTTTCAACTGATCAGGATTATGGGCAAGGTCAATATTTGTACCCCCTGGAGAGGGGAGAACTGAGGCTGAGAAGAATAAGATTTGGCTAAGGACTCAATGGACAAAGGCCTTCCCTTTCTTCTCTCTGGCATGAGGTTGGCAAAAACTTTCCTCCCAGAGCCAGTCTCTCCAGATTGGATCTGGGTCCTAGGTAACAGTTTATCCATCCCTCTTCTGTGGGACAGTTAGTTTGCGATGGTTTCTTTCACTCTGTGTAGTGCTGCAACGTAGGATTGATGTGTGGGTCATAAGGTATGTCCATCTCCGGTTTACTAGATAGTGGCAAATTGCCCTTCAAAGTAGTCATTAATATATATTCCCATCAGTAGTATGAATTAGAGTTCTGATTTCTCCCTGTCCTCACTAACAATTGGTATTCTCAAACTTAGGTTTTCATTAATATGGTGGTGTGAAACAGTACCTCATTGTTGGTTTAATTTTGCATTTCCTTGATTACTTGTGAATTTGAGGAGTTTTTATTCTAGGTGTGTTGACCATTTTCCTTTTCAGTGAATTTCTTATTCATATCCTATGCTCATTTTGTGTTTGGGTTGTCTTTTTCTTACTTATAAGTATAGTCTGTATATACTGTATACTAATCCTTTGCCAGTTCTGTGGGTTACAAGTTTTCCCCCAGTTTGTCACCTCTCCTTCCTATGTTTATAGTATCTTCTAGCATACAGAAGTTTTCATGGTTAACTAGATCAGTTTTTTTGTGGTTAACTAGATCAGTTTTTTCCTTTATGGTTGGTGTTTTTATATCTAAAATAACATAGATTTCTGCCCTCTAAAAGATTTACAGTTTTGCTTTTCATATTTGGGTCTTTAAACCAGTATTAATATTTATATATGATATGAAGTAAATATCTAAATTTATCTTGTTCCAAATGAATAGTTGGTTATTCCAGCTATTTATTGAATAATCTGTCTTTTGCTCCCTTCTACCAAGTTCCACATAAGCCCGAGACTATAAGCTTTCTCTTCTCATCCACTGGCCCCATTGTCTTTTCCTCACCAATAGGCTATTGTTTTTTTTTTTTTTGTTTTTTGTTTTTTAATTTATGATAGTCACACAGAGAGAGAGAGAAAGAGAGGCAGAGACACAGGCAGAGGGAGAAGCAGGCTCCATCCACTGGGAGCCCGACGTGGGATTCGATCCCGGGTCTCCAGGATCGTGCCCTGGGCCAAAGGCAGGCGCTAAACAGCTGCGCCACCCAGGGATCCCCAGGCTATTGTTTTAATTACTGTAGCTTTATAGAAATCCTGTCTAGTAGGATGATTCCCCTCTACCTCACATTCTTATTATTTATCTTTAAAGTCATCCTGTCTCTTCCCATTTGACATAAGACTCTAAGTATTAGCCATGAAAAATCTTTCTTGGTATTTGACTGAAATTACAGTGATTTTCAGATTAATTTGAGAGAGTTGGCATTTTATAATACTGAGTCTTTCTATTCCTTAAGCATAATATATCTCTATTAAGGGTGGTTTTTTTAATTTTTAAATAAAGTTTAAAATTTTTCTATAAAAAAAGTCTTCTACATCCTGTGTTGAACTTATTAGTAGATACTTTCTAATTTTGTTGTTATGCAAATGGTATTTTTTTTAAGGCCCACACATTATATTTGATTATGTCTTTTTAGTCTTTTACTCTAGAACAGTGTCCCTTCTACCCAATTTTCTTTCCTTATGCAATTGATTTATCAAAGGAAACAGGTTATTTGTCCTAAAGAATTTCCCATATCTCTGGTGTGTTTGATTGCTCTCTTTTGATGTCGTTTAATTTGTTTCACTTCCCCAGTATTTTCTTATAAACTGAATTTGAATCTAAACATTGATTAGATTCAGTTTCAACTTTTTTGCAATAATATTTCATATGTTTATTTCATATTGCATTTTATCCAGATCTGAAATCAGACATTTTAAAAAGCCCTGATTTTCTTATGTACAGTTTGTTACATGTTAATCAAACCTCAACAAAGTGGTTTTAAAAAAATGCCCTGGTTTCTTTTTGTGAAGGATGGTGTTTATAGATTGCAATCTGGGCTCAAGGAGAAATAGAAGCTTTTAAATTTGATATAATTGATTTTTTCAATCTTTTCCTTAATGGTTTGTGATTTCTGTGCCTACCTTTAGAAATTCTTCTATTTATGAAGTCTTAAAGATATTTTCTTTAAAGTTTTAGTTTTGCTTTCCATATTTTAGGCTCTAATTCACTTAGAATCTCTCCGTTTACTTCAAGCTTTTAAAAAAATCTCAGTGAAGTTTTATAATTTTTTCATAAAAATCTTATCTTTTGTCAAATTTATTACCAAATTGTGTCTTCACATTCTCTCTCTAAGTATATATGTTATGCACATAATGTATACAACTTAAAGAATCAAATAGTTCTTCAAGACTGAATGAAGGACAAAGGCTTCCTGCACTATCCTTCCTCATTCATGATTTTTTTTTCTAGAATATTACCTCATTCATTTATTCCTTTATTCAGCAAAAATACTTATAAATGATTTTGCTTTTCAGAGGCAACTGCTTTTGGCTCTTTTCTTTTTCCTTCTGGTAACCTCGGTATTTCTAAATAACATATTTATGCTACTGTGTTTTTATTTTTAGTTTTAAATAATCTATTGAATTTCCACTATGAAAATTAAGGATTTGATTCACTTACTATCAGATCTGCCCTCCCTTATGTATACAACCTCCCTCCTTTTTTTTTTTTTTTTTTTTTTTTTAGATTTTATTTATTTACTCATGAGAAACACAGAGAGAGAGAGGAAGAGACATAGGCAGAGGGAGAAGCAGGCTCCATGCAGGGAGCCCGACGTGGGACTTGATCCCGGGTCTCCAAGATCACGCCCTGGGCTGAAGGCGGCACTAAATTGCTGAGCCACCTGGGCTGCCCACCAACCTCCCTCTTTCTTAATCTCCCAAATATAGTTACTTCCTAGGTTTTTCTTAAATCAGTCATTTATAGCTTAGCCATATAATGGACTAGTATACTTTTTTAAAAATCAGCTTTATTGAATTATGATTTATTTGTGATAAAATACACCCAATTTAAATGTACAGTTTGAAAAAATTTTTAAAGGTTTTAAAGGCTCAGTCAGTTAAGCATCTGCCTTCAGGCTCAGGTCATGATTCCAGGGTCCTGGGATTGAACCCCATGTTGGGCTCCCTGCACAGCATGGAGTCTGCTTGTCTCTCTCCCTCTTCCCCTCTCTGCCCCCTCCTCCCTTGACTGTACTTGCTCTCAAATGAATGAATGAATGAATGAGTGAATGAATGAAATCCTTAAAAAAAAGAATAAGCATGGAACAAAACTATTTTTTTAGGGGGGCATGGGAAGGGTAGAGAGAGAATCTTTTTTTCTTTTTTAAGATTTTATTTATTCATGAGACAGAGAGAGAGAGAGGCAGGACACAGGCAGAGGGAGAAGCAGGCTCTACGCAAGGAGCCTCATGTGGGACTCGATCCCGGAACCCCAGGATCACGCCCTGAGTTGAAGGCAGACACTCAGCCGCTGAGCCACCCAGGTGTCCCTGGTAGCCAAGGTTTCTATTCAGTTTTTACTTCCTTCTTCAGTTCTGGCACTTCATATTTTCTCTTTCTTTCTTGTAAGTTTGAATGCATTTTAGAATAATTTTTTGTTAGGTCTTGTCCAAAATTTTTAGGTCTTGTAACAGAAGTTTTGGGTTCTTAATACACCAATTTTCCAATACCAGAAGCCTCCATGCTAAACACTTTTTTTTTTAAGATTTTTTTATTATTATGAGAGACATAGAGAGAGAGGCAGAGACACACAAGCAGAGGGAGAAGCAGACTTCATGCAGGAAGCCTGATGTGGGACTTGATCCCAGGACTCCAGGATCACACCCTGGGCCGAAGGCAGGCTCTAAACCGCTGAGCCACCCAGGGATCCCCCTCCATGCTAAACACTTAATGCGCATTATTTCATTTAATCTTCTAACAACTTCTGAGGTAGATACTGTCTTTATCCCCATCTTATAAATGAGAAAAGTAGAGCTCAGAGAGCTTGAGTAACTTGCCTAAAGTTCACTTGGAAAGAAAGACTATGCCTTGGGTACCATAGTATAAGTAAATGCATTAAGTAATCAGGGATAATAGGATAATGTCTGCTAGATATGGCCAAATGGCACATATCTCAGTGGAATTTGAATTGTTATTTGACAGTACAGTAATGGAGTGGGTTATTTAGTAAAAAAGAGTACTGTGTCCTCTCTAGAAAAGAATCTGCAGGCACAACTTGGATCTACTTATGGAAGAAGCACTATTTCATGAATGTTACCTTCTAATTGAGCCTTGTAGGAAGAGTAGAAATCTGTGATGGTGGGGCAATATGTAGGGATATTCCTAGTGTAAAGAGGATAGAATAGATCAAAGAAAAGCAGGAACATGTTGGTAGATCCTATACTTTAACAGTTTAAGAATTACTATGAAGCTGAGATAAAAGGGGATATTTTTAGTTTCAAATTATGTGATCTGATGGCTTTACTCAGTGTGAGCATATACCTTTAAAACTTTTACCCAGGTCTATATTTCTTTGAAATATCTAAAAAAGTAAACATATCAATTAAATAACTTAATTGGCGGTCTTTCTTTCACGGTGGCAGCCTGAATTACATACATTTAAGGTTTAATTTGATCTTTTTTTTTTTTTAGAAGTTGAACAATTTGGAGGGGAGGAGAATAGAAGAACAGATAAATCTTTTTTTTTAAAGCACATTTTATTTTTTATTTTTTTTAATTTTTATTTATTTATGATAGTCACACACACAGAGAGAGAGAGAGAGAGAGGCAGAGACATAGGCAGAGGGAGAAGCAGGCTCCATGCACCGGGAGCCCGACGTGGGATTCGATCCCAGGTCTCCAGGATCGCGCCCTGGGCCAAAGGCAGGTGCCAAACCACTGCACCACCCAGGGATCCCTAGAAGAGCAGATAAAAAGTGAAACTGAAAAGCAACAGAGACCTGCTTTGCAATAACAGCTGATTATTCACACAAGATCTCGATCTGTTACCAGCTGAATACTTCTGAGAATACTTAAATTTAGTAAAGCTTTATAAATGAGTATATTTTTTAAATTAATTAATTTACTTCAGAACCTTAGTTTCTGTTCTTAGAGACTATCCTATAGTAGGGAGTTAATTTATTAGCTGATTATGAGAGTGTAATTTTTTTCTTTGGAGTTACCCTGAATGTGCTCTGAAGATCACAAGGGAGATATTTCATATTTACTGTGGATTTCTAATCCCACAACCACTTTGAAAGGTAGATTTCTACCTTGTGGATATCTAATCCCCATAGCCACCTTGAAAGATAGATTTGTTCTGTTTTGCAGTTGAGAAAATTGATACTCAGCTTAAATAATAATCTCCCCCAAATCCCACGCCTGGTTAGGTACTGAGCCAGACTAGGACTAGAACCCAGCCTGGGTTTTGAGATACATCTGTGCATCTCAAATGTTCATGCTTTTTTCACTCATATTGCAAACATCAGTTGTCCTTATAATCTACTCTAACTCAAGACCCTTGGCTTCAGAGTAGGTTTAGTTGGTCTGGAATTTCCTTCCTTCCTTCCTTCCTTCCTTCCTTCCTTCCTTCCTTCCTTCCTTCCTTCCTTCCTCCTCCCTCCCTCCCTCCCTCCCTCCCTCCCTCCCTCCCTCCCTTTCGACAGACACAAGCAGGCTCCATGCATTCAGGGAGCTCAACGTGGGACTTGATCCCGGGTCTCCAGGATCACACCCTGGGCTGAAGGTGGAGCTAAACCACTGAGCCACCAGGGCTGCCATGGTCTGGAATTTTCAAAATTACATTTTCCTTTTCTTTTTAAGTCTATGGGATCCATGTGTGTAGAAGTTTTTGTGTATGTTAGATGGTTGTATGTAAATATAGAATTCTTTTTAAGTATGCAATTCAGTGGTTCTTGGTACGTGTAGAACTCTTACTTAAATATTTTTGTGTAAAACACATTTAAAAATCAGCAAATATCCAAACAGGACTCAAGGAACTATGTAGTATCCTTGTGTTACAGTTGTGCAGCTTTGTTTATTGATACTTTTTGCCAAGTAGAGGAAGATGCAGTGTTGTAGGAAGCCTTTCTATCCTGTCTAGAACTATATGAGCAAGAATTCTGGCTCTTCTGGAGCAAAAAGAGCTCTTCTTGGGCAGTTAGTAAGGATGTTTATGATCAGCACATGAAGCAAAACTGGCTGACTCCTTGGACATTGAGCCTGACCCATATCAGATGTTCCTCTGATTGTCTGAGGGAATCACCCATTGGTGCCATTTTTGTGCTTCAGAAACAATATGATTATTCCTTAGGCAAGTGTTTTGAGAACAAAGTAGTGAGGTATATTTAAGAGACCTCAGCAGGGCAGCCCGGGTGGCTCAACGGTTTAGCACCACCTTCAGCCCAGGGCCTGATCCTGGAGACCCAGGATCCTGTCGGGCTCCCTGCATGGAGCCTGCTTCTCCCTCTGCCTGTGTCTCTGCCTCTCTCTCTCTCTCTCTCTATCATAAATAAATTACAAATCTTAAAAAAAAAAATAAGAGACCTCAGCAGACTAAATCTATAATACAGTTCTATAGCCTGTGTTTAAAACACTTACTTTATATTCCAGGTCTCATGGCTTGTCTTAACTTAGAGATTTTGGAGTTGATAATTTTCTATTTAATCTAGACAGGAATCTTTAGCCTCAGGCAAGCCTCATTTGCCCTCTGCCTCAGTTTCACAACCCAGAAAATAGGGATAATGATACCAACACACTAGTTAAAGGTTTAGTTATTTAAATTCTTTGATGTAGAAAAAGGACTATTGTTATATGTCTTATGAAACAGCTAACATGTTACAGCAAAGAACAAACTGCCCATGAAATCCCCATCCTAGGGACAGCTTATTAGAAAGATTAAGCATATGTGCTATTTTTAGATGTTCAAAAAGCTTAAGTACAAGTTATTTTCAGTTGAGTGTTTGATGTCTTTATCAAATTACAAATCTCTGTCATTCTTTCCTGGAACCTTTCATTTTGCCCAAGGATTTGTTTTTGGCAGATTTCTATCTGCTTAAAAAGAATGAGTATGCTTTGGTTAGGGGGAAATCTGAGAACTTGGTCCCAACTTGCTTAAAGACTTTAAGTGGCAACTTTCCTTCTTATGATTGCTTTGGTGGGCCGTGGTTGCCTAGAAAGGCCTCAGGATATCCCCACTGATGCCTTCTTTGAGCCTGCTGGTAGAATAATGAAAAGTCCAGGACTTACGGTAGAAATAAGTTAACAAGTTGAAGGAGGGGATTTTTTTATCTCCCCAACCCACCCCAGGAAATCTCAGTGGAGCTTTTTCCTTGACTGTACTAACCTAGTGTATATATGCACAGCTTTATGGAATGAGGGGTGTAGGGTAGGATGGAAACATGATAGCTAGGCATTAGGATAGAACACCCAGGCTGTCATCACACACTTTCTTTATCTTTGGGTGATAAGCAGCCATATGGCTTAGATTTTTGGAAACTCTGGTAGGGCCACCTGTCCTGCTCTGAATCATAAGGTAACAAAGACCAGCCTGATTAGTGGAATGGACAGGTACTGTTTGTGGGAAATCAGTAAGCAATCTTCCATCATGACCAGGGAGTTCATTTGAAGTAGTCTGTAGCTACCCAACCTTTTTTCAGCTCTTAATTTAGACATCTTCTGCTTCAACAAGCCTTTGTTGGCTTTCTAAGACTGGATTAGGTTTCATTTTTTTATACTTGCACAGAGGATTAAAATGATTTGTTACACCATCATCTCCATGCACTGGACTATGGGACAGGAATTATTTCTGGGCCTGTCACAGAGAGGATGCTCAATATGTGTGTATTGAATGAATGACAGATGAGGCAAGCTCTTTGTAAACATTTGGAACATGCTCCTTACTCCTTTATTGTAGACACAGATGTCTATATGAGCCTAAGGATGAGTTTCTATGATTGTAGACCAGAGAGGTCACAGCATTGGCTGCTTGGTGTTCATTTTATTTGTATCTGTTAAGTTTCCATCAAGCCTTAAGTTTATTGACATGGCTAGCCCTCTACCCCAAGCAGGTTATCTCAGAGGGAGGATCTTTTTATCTTATCAAAGAGGTGGAATGGTGTAATGAAGAGAATGCAGGCTTTCACAAATATGGGTAGACCTGGTTTCTAATTATTGTTGCATCACTCACTAGAATATGCCTTTTAAGAGGTTATAAGCCCCTTCAAAGCTTGCATTTAATTTATCTATAAAATAGTCCTTCCTATTTTTCATTTATTCACCTGCTGTTTACCAAGCACTGTCCTTGATGCTAGAAATATAGGGGTAAGCCAGAAAAACAAGATCCCTGTCCTCTTAGAGCTACTGTCTAAGGAGAGAGAGATATATAATAAACAAGAAAACAAATAATTTCAGATGATAACAGGTCCTAAGAAGAAAAATAAAGCAGGATAAGGAGATAAAGAGTGACAGAGGAAGGAAAGGTCTTTCAGATAGGAAATCACATTTGAAGAGAAATTCTAATGAGTTTCTTGGGAAGATCTTTTCTTGCAGAGAGAATGCAAAGGCCCTGAATTAGGAGTGAATTTAACCTGTTTTATTTTATTTTTTAAAATTTTATTTTATTTATTCATGAGAGACACATAGAGAGAGGTAGAGACTCAGGCAGAAAAACAAGCAGGCTCCTCGCAGGGAGCCTGATGTGGGACTCGATCCCAAAACCAGGATCACGCTCCGAGCCGAAGGCAGACACTCAACCGCTGAGCCACCTAGGTGGCTGTTTTGGAAACTATAACAAAACCAATATAGAGCACAGTAATTAAGCAGTAGAATAGTAGTATGGAGGGCCTGAAAGTTATGTGAGGGCCAGTTCATAAAGGATCTTATGATCATAGTAGGGATTTAGCATTTACATTTTTTCTATGTTGGGAAACCTTTTGTGGGTTTTGAGTGACACCATCCAGTTTATGCTTTTATTTTTTAAGTTTTTTTTAAAACATTTTATTTATTCATTTGAGAGAAAGAGAGCATGAGAGTGGTGGGCCGGGGGTGGGGGGAGAGGGAGAAGCAGTCTCACTATGAGTGCAGAGCCCGATGTTGGGCTCATCGTGTGGGCTTGATCCCAGGACCCTGATGAGATCATGACCTGAACTGAAGTCACATGCTTAACCAACTGAGCCCCCCAGGGATCCCTGGTTTATGCTTTTAAAATGTCTGTCTAGCTGCTGTCTGAAAATATATAATACAACAGAAATGAATCAGAAAGATCAGTAAAGGAGACAGTTGCAATAGTCCAAGTGAAAGATAATGCTAGGACAATAGTGATAGAGGTGGTTGCATTCAAGACAAATTTTGTTTTTGTTTTTTTTTTAAAGATTTTATTTATTTATTCATAGAGACACACACACAGAGAGAAAGAGGCAGAGACACAGGCAGAGGGAGAAGCAGGCTCCATGCAGGGAGCCTGACGTGGTACTCGATCCCTGGTCTCCAGGATCACACCCCAGGCTGCAGGCGGTGCTAAACCGCTGAGCCACGGGGGCTGCCCTCAAGACATATTTTGAAGGTAGAGTTGACAGGACTTTTTATGGATTGGATATTTAGAATGAGGAAAAGGTGGGGATCCCTGTGTGGCGCAGCTGTTTAGCGCCTGCCTTTGGCCCAGGGCGCGATCCTGGAGACCCGGGATCGAATCCCACGTCGGGCTCCCGGTGCATGGAGCCTGCTTCTCCCTCTGCCTATGTCTCTGCCTCTCTCTCTCTGTGTGTGTGACTATCATAAATAAATAAAAATTTTTTTAAAAAATGCCTTTAGAATGAGGAAAAGGGAAATCAAACAACAGCTTCTGGATTTTTTACTTGAACAATTGGAGTGATAGTAATAGGATTTACTGCAGTGTGGGAGACTGGAGGAAGAGCAAGTTGGGAATCGAGATAATTTTTGGATGTTAAATTTGTAACACTGGGTATTAGATTTCCAAGTTGAGATACCCACTAGGCAGTTGGTTTTACAATTCAGAATCTCAAAAGAGAGATCAGGGCTGGAGATACAAATCTGGAGATCATCAACAGAGTGAAATCATCTAGGGAGTGTAAGACTGAACTTGGTATTTAGAAGTCAAGAAGCAGAGGAGGAGCAAACAAAGGAGATTAGAAAGTTATAGCCACTGCAGTAGAAAGAAAGTAGAAATTAATTAATTAATAAGATATGAACTAAGAATTTATCATTAGATTTGGCAAGATGGGTTAATTCATAGGTTCCCTTGCTGGAGCAGTAGGGACAAAAGTCCAATCAAAAGAGTTGAGGAGGAAAAAAAAAAGAGTTGAGGGATTTGAAAATGGGAGATATTGGGGGGCCTGGCTGGCTTACTTGGTGGAGCATGGGACTCTTGATCTTGGGTCTGTGAATTCAAACCCCACGTTGGATGTAGAGATTACTTAAAAAGTAAAAATAAAGAGTAAAGAAAAGAAAAATGGGACATGGTAAAACAGCTGTTTGGAGGAATTTCAACATGAAAAGAGAATAAGACGGTATGAAATATTCCACACCTATGAAAGACTGTACGTGATATAAATAAATGTCCATTTGCTCAACTTGCGAAAATTAAATGTTCTTTTTTTTTCCCAAGGTGGGATATACTTTAGCATATGTGTGTGCTGATGGAAATGATCCAGGAGAAAAAGAAATTGATGGCAGAGAAAAGAAAGCATTTAGTTATTCAATTCAACAACTGTATTTTTACTGCCTATGATGTACTAGTCACTGTGCTAGGTGCTTAGGATGAACAGTGAGTAAAACAAAGTCCCTGCCCTCATAGAGTTTACTGAGTAGATTAGGGGGAGTGTGATCCAGCATGCAGGTAGATAGGTTTGCCTTCTATTGGATTAGGGACAGTTAATACATTATTAGAGGTAGATTATGTAACATGTAATGCATGTAATTCATTAATTTTGTGTCACTAAGATGTTTGCTGCTTCTGTTTCTGTTTTCTTATTGAAATAAGAGGTGAAGCCACCAGCTGAGAGTAAGAAGGGAGGGGAGTGTTAAAGTTTCAAGGAAGGATAAGAAGATACAAAATCATCTCAAAATGTGAGAGAACATTCCCTAAGAAATTTCCTAAGAATTTTGAAGGCATTGCTTGTTGTCTTGAGCTTCCAGTGTGGTTGAGAAGTCATAAGTTTTTGTAATTGCTAATGTTTTTAATGTGGCCAACTTTTCCTGTCAAAATTTATAGCATCTTTTTTTTGTACCAAGTGTTCTAGAATTTCATAATGATGTCTTTTCTTGTGAATCTGTTTTATTCATGTGATCCCTTTTACTCAATGAACCCTTTCAATTTGGATATTCTTGTCCTTCAGTTTAGGGGAATTAAAAAAAAATCATTTTGTTGATGATCCCTTCATATCTGTTTTTTTTTTTTTTTCTGGAATCTGATTATTCTGATAGTGGATTCCTTAGACTGGTTCTTTAATCTTGTTATCTTTTCTTTCATATTTTCAATATCTTTATCTTTTTTTTTCTCAAGTTTTGTATATGAATGGGGCATGTCAACTGTGAGCTTCACTGTAGGGTGATATGGTATGTGATTAGGCTCTTGTGTGTGTGTGTGTGTGTGTGTGTGTGTGTGTGTGTGTGTGTGTGTGAGAATCTCCTATGTCAGTATCCTAAGGGCTTTTTATCTTTGATTACTCAGATTCCCTAAAGAAAACTGTTCTCCTGCCTGAAAGGTCTTTAAAGGCCTAGCTGCTAGCATTCTAGAAAATGAGTTGGGTCAGGACAGAGGAGGATGTTTCAGAGTCCTATATGCATTCTTAAAATTTTAAGTTCTCCTTTTTCGGGGCAGCCCGGGTGGCTCAGCGGTTTAGCGCCGCCTTCAGTCCAGGGCCTGATCCTGGAGACCTGGGATCGAGTCCCACATCAGGCTCCCTGCATGGAGCCTGCTTCTCCCTCTACCTGTGTCTCTGCCTCTCTCTCTCTCTGTCTCTCTCTGTCTCTCTCTCTCTCTCTCTCTCTCTCTCTGTGACTATCGTAAAAAAAAAAAATTAGATATCCTCTATTTTACTCTCTTCAGCCCTCTGCCAGGGTGAGACCAGGCAATAGTTGGGTTGCACAGAGTGGAAAAGAGATCTCTCAGCCAGCCTTCTTAACTCCTCCCTCCTCAGTTTGGACATCTGGACCCTTTCCATAGTTTGGCTATTGTGGACATTGCTCCTATAAACATTGGGGTACAGGTGCCCCATAGGATCACTACATTTGTATCTTTGAGGTAAATACATAGTAGTGCAATTGCTGGGTTGTAGTATAGCTCTATTTTCAACTTTTTGAGAAACTTCCATACTGTTTTCCATAGTGGCTGTACCAGCTTGCATTCCCACCAACAGTGTAAGAGGGTTCCCCTTTTTCCACATATGATTTTTTTTAACAGTATATTTTTTTAAGATTTTATTAATTTATTTGACGGAGAGCACAGGCAGGGGGAGCGGCAGGCAGAGGGAGAGGGAGAGGGAGAAGCAGGCTCCCCACTGAGCAAGGAACCCCATGTGGGGCTAAATCCCACTGGGATCATGACCTGAGCCGAAGGCAGATGCTTAACTGACTGAGCCACCTAGGCACCCCGATTTGGTTTTAAATAGTAAGATGCCTAACCAAATTTAAATACGACATGAATACATTTAAAGAGGGCCTATATTCACAGCATAGGGAATATGGTCAGTGGTATTGTAATAACATTGTGTGGTGACAGATGGTAGCTGTACTTCTGGTGAGCATAGCATATGTATAAACTTGTTGAATCACTATGTTGTACACCTGAAACTAATGTATTAAGGTGTAGTGTGTGTGTGTGTGTGTGTGTGTGTGTGTGTGTGTGTGTGTGTGTTAGGAGGCAATATGATAGCAAAGGGGCAGATCATATATTTCTGAGCTTCTATTCTCTATAAAATGGGTTTAACTATATTGATATTACAGAATTATGTGAGATTTAAGTGAAATAAAGTGTGTGTAAGAGGTTGTAACATTAAATGATGTCCAGTGTTTTGCCATCAACTAAAAGATAGTGTAGCCTTAGAACTAGTTGAGCTGATAGTAGCAGGTAGAGTGTAACCATTGGTTCCAAACTGGAATCATTATGGATTGGAATCCTAAAAGTATGTGACTACTTGGACTTTTGCTAAAGAGATATTCAGAGACACATCGTTTAATGAATGAACTTGGAGAGTAACATAATCTTTAACCAGGTTGGTAAGCTGGTTCTGGGTTTTTTTGCCTAACTGACTTCTCTGATAAACTGAGGATTGCCATACATGCTACACACACATGTTATTACTTTTGAAAGAACTCAAGTTTAATTAAATGTGCTGAGCATCAAAATTATACTTAATATGATTTAATCTTTCATGATGATGCCCAAAGTAGATGAGAAACTCAGAACTTTAAGGTCATCATAATTATTAATGCCAGTGAACCCAGAGCATAGCTCCAAATGAAGAATTAAGAATAGAGCCACCTCGGGACGCCTGGGTGGCTCAACAGTTGAGCGTCTGCCTTTGGCTCAGGGTGTGATCCCAGAGTTCCGGGGTCAAGTCCCACATCGGGCTTCCTCATGGAGACTGCTTCTCCCTCTGCCTCTCTCTCTCTCTCTCTGTCTCTCATGAATAAATGAATAAAATATTTAAAAAAAAAAGAATAGAGCCACCTGGGAGGCTCAGGTTGAGCATCTGCCTTCAGCTGACGTGATCCCGGGGTCCTGGGATCGAGTTCCACATCAGACTCCCCACAAGGAGCCTGCTTCTCTTTCTGCCTATGTCTCTGACTCTCTGTGTGTCTCTCATAAATGAATAAATAAAATCTTAAAAAAAAATTAGAGTAGCTTGATCCTTGTAATCGTATGATTTTATGCCATAAGGAAATTTAGAGATCTAATCTTATAGATGAAGACGTTGAGGCCCAAAAAGGGAGGGGCCCTTTCAAAGTTATATGTAAAATTACTAAGAGAAGAAGACATACCTAATTTTAAGAGTTGTTTTTGAGGATGATTTTAGTTTCTTTTTTTTTTAATTTGTTAGTTGTCTTTTTTTCATATTATTATAAACTCCCCTTTGTCATAGTACCTAACTACCCTTTGGTGACCCTCTCCCAAGCTTTCTGGCTTCCAAGTAAACTGGACAATATTTCAACATATTTCATACTTTAGGACAAAATTAAAATTCAAGTTACAAACAAAATATGTAACATAATTGTTAAGAGCATATTTCATGATCTTGAAATGGAGCAATAATATTTTTATCCTGTGGAGTACTTGGTGTCTTACTGAAGAAAAAAGAATGAAATTATGTAAGATAGATTCAGCATAGTAAATTCTTTGAAAGTGAAGGTTTGATTTGAGAGAACAAAAAAATTTATGTTATTTCTCTATTAATGTCCATGCATTTGGATATTAAAATTAAATTGCAGATATTTAAATCCTGGAAGAAAGACCAATAACTTCTGTATTTTTGTAAACAACCTCTCTGTCTTAAATGTTACAAAGTGAGTCACATAAATATTTTGCCCCCCACCAAAAGAAAAACCTGAAAGAAATGTGATTAGCATTTAACTCATTTAGCAGTGTTAGAAATTAACAGATTCTCAGTTACTTCTTAGCTTTACACAGGAAACATTAGTAGAATTCCTCTATTCTTTTTTTTTTTAAAGATTTATTTATTTATTTATGATAGACACAGAGAGAGAGAGAGAGAGACAGAGACACAGGCAGAGGGAGAAGCAGGCTCCATGCCAGGAGCCTGACGTGGGACTCGATCCTGGGACTCCAGGATCGCACTCTGGGCCAAAGGCAGGCGCCAAACCTCTGAGCCACCCAGGGATCCCCTCCTCTATTTGTTCTTAACCCAAAGAAGAGAACTTCTGTAGGAAGGTGAATGAACTATAAATATTGAAACTATAAATGTTGAGTCCCCATTTTATTTTATTTTATTTTTTAAAGATTTATTTATTCATTCATTCATTCATTCATTCATTCATGAGAGACACCCAGAGAGAGGCAGAGATACAGGCAGAAGGAGAAGCAGGCTCCTCACAAGGAGCCCATAGAGATCCCGTATCCTGGGATCACGCCCTGAGCCGGAGGCAGACACTTAACCACTGAGCCACCCAAGCGTCCCAGAGTCTCCATTTTAAAATTATAAATCTAGCATATTCTCTCCAGCCATACCCTCCAGGACAGCTGTCTGGTTTCTTTCTTTTTTTTTTTTTTTTTTCCCCAGACATTTCTGCCTTTTCCCTTTTTGGAGGCAGCAGGTTTATTCCCTACCTCATTGCTTTACAAAGCTGCAGAGTTACCTTTTTGGCTCCTGTCCTAACTCTGAACAGTCACAGTCTCTATAAAGGGGGCTCTCAGCTCTGTCAGAAAGTATGCATTTCTAAACATCTAAACTTTGATGTTTCCATTTTTGAGTCCATTTAAACAAGGTGAGGGAAATAACAAGAAGAGTGCTAACGTTTGCTGATGCTTCTTTGGCCAGCACTAGAGTGAACTCTGGAGATAAAAAGATAAAAGAGCTCCTTATGAAGCTCACAGTCTAGGAAAAAAAAAAAAACCTATGTAGTCTAGTGATTTAAGGTCTGCAATGGATCAGAAAAGTTCATCTCTAGAGATAATATATTGGCTCTGCCTTTTAAAATAACTACGACAGGCCCTGAAACTTGATGGATGACTGTGTAGTGGAGTGAGAATAGAGAATGGGGAATGCATTTTTGGCAGTTTTTTAACATTAGCTATGTGGAGGAGAATTGGGGTAGAGAAGGCTGAATTAAGCAGGTGGAGTAAAGACCTTTATTTTTTTTTTAAGATTTATTTATTTATTTATTTTTTAATTTACGATAGTCACACACACACAGAGAGAGAGAGAGGCAGAGACACAGGCAGAGGGAGAAGCAGGCTCCATGCACCGGGAGCCCGACGTGGGATTCGATCCCGGGTCTCCAGGATCGCGCCCCGGGCCAAAGGCAGGCGCCAAACCGCTGCGCCACCCAGGGATCCCTTAAGATTTATTTTTATTTATTTATGATAGACGTAGAGAGAGAGGCAGAGACACAGGTAGAGGGAGAAGCAGGTTCCATGCCGGGAGCCCGACGCGGGACTCGATCCCGGGACTCCAGGATTGTGCCCTGGGCCAAAGGCAGGCATGAAACCTCTGAGCCACCCAGGGATCCCTGGTATTTAAAGACCTTTAATGTCATGCTAAGGAATTTAAACTCAGTCTTACAGAGCAATAATACCCTAAATGAGGTGATCTCAAAGCAAAGGGGTGTGCAGGATGGAGTACCAAAGGAAGATATTAGAATCTCTAGTTCTTTTATCTCTTATTTTAAAAATATCAAAATATCAATTTTTGTATGTTATCTGAAGAGCATATTCTATCACTTATCATGATTCATGTATTTAAAATAAATTTTGAAAGTAAGTGAGAATAAGTGAATAAGTTCAACTTTTTCTTTTGTTTAGAGAATGCTGTTTTAGGCTGCCTTTAGTAAGGAAGTGAAATAAGTAGTGGAAATTGGAGTATGGATTAGAATAAGGGAAAACTGGAGTGAATGAGACCAGCTAAGAGACCAGAAAAAGGGATCCCTGGGTGGCGCAGCAGTTTGGCGCCTGCCTTTGGCCCAGGGCGCGATCCTGGAGACCCGGGATCGAATCCCATGTCGGGCTCCCGGTGCATGGAGCCTGCTTCTCCCTCTGCCTGTGTCTCTGCCTCTCTCTCTCTCTCACTGTGTGCCTATCATAAATAAATAAAAAAAAAAAAATTAAAAAAACAAAACAAAACCCAGCATTTAAAAAAAAAAAAAAAAAAAAAAAAAAGAGACCAGAAAAATATTTTGAGGCCTAAACTAAGGTAGTGCAATGGAGATAAAAGAGGAGGACTTGCGGGCTCCTAGGTGGCTCAGTCGGTTGGGTGTCCAACTCTTGGTTTTGGCTCAGGTCATGATCTCATGGGTCATAGGATCAAGCCCATGTCTTCAGGCTCCCTGCTCAGCAGAGAGTCTGCTTAAAAAGATTCTCTCCCTCTGCCCCTTCCCTCACATTGCTCTCTCTTAAAATAAGTAAACAAATCTTAAAAAAAAAAAAAAAAGGAGGGGGAGGGGGAGGAGGAGGACTTGATGACCAGTAAGATGTTGAGATGGGAATCTGGGTAAGAAAGGGAGGATTTTAGCCCTAGACTATGGCCAGATTTCTGACTTCAGATTCTGGTGGTGATGACACTTTGATTAAACTAAGGAACACAGGAAGTATGTTTAGTTCTAAGCCTAAGGATTATCACATTTCTTACTTAGAGACTGAGTTGGTCATCCCTTCCTGTACCTAATGCTCTAGCCTCATTAAAAACAAAATGGCAGTTGGCCCTTTGCCATGCACTTTGGGAACTGCAGACTCGGAGTCTTTTCCAAACATTTTCAACAGAAATCAAGCGTGGTGAGGTCTCCAGCAGTTAGACATTGATGTTTTTTTTTTTTTTTTTTTTTTTAATTTTTTTTTTTTTTTTTTTTTTTTATCTACGATAGTCATACAGAGAGAGAGAGAGAGCCAGAGACACAGGCAGAGGGAGAAGCAGGCTCCATGCACCGGGAGCCCGACGTGGGATTCGATCCCGGGTCTCCAGGATCGCGCCCTGGGCCAAAGGCAGGCGCCAAACCACTGCGCCACCCAGGGATCCCGACATTGATGTTTATTACGGCATCAAACTACTCTTGAGGGTTGGATTGGGATTGGACCACATAGGAAATATAAATTGTGACTGTTCATAGTTGAACCAAATAGCTGAATTCATTAGTTCCATATGGGCAGAGGTGGAGTGCAGAGTGGTGATTTGGATCATAGCCATTGTGGAAGTGCTGGGTGGGTAAAAGTGTGGTTACCTTGCCCTGACCGTTTGTTTGTTTTTTTTTTTCCCCCAGGGGAGTAAGTATTTTTTTTTCTCCGTGCCATAGGAAATTGCCAGATTGTGTTATTTATAACAATCTGTCGTGGAGCAGCTGCCAGGAAGAGAAGAGAGGGCTGTTCCCAGTAGTTCTTACCACCTCCCACCATACCACTACCACCACACACACATAACATCCAGTTTTCTGACTTAACTTTTGTTTTTTTTTCTTCTAGTTTTACTCAGTGGTTTTGGCTTGATTGAAAATGTTCTTGTAATGAGAGATTTTGGGCTTTGCCATAGCTTTGTAAATGGGTTTTCTGAGCTTAATTTGTTTGCTTTAGCCAAAACTAACTGGCAGGAATTTGAATTTTGAGTTCCTGGGTATCTTGATTTCTTCCCAAACACTAACGTGCTGTCTTCACCTTCCCTTAAAGACCTTGTATGTTTCCAATTTGTCCAAAGTGCACCCATTTGCTGTCCTTTATAGCCGTGCTTTTTGCCCTTGACATTACCTTGTCTCCTCTAAAGGAACAGGCTTGGGATAAGGGATACTGAGAACTTAGAATATTGAATAGGGAGGTCTGTGGAGATTCCAGTTGGTCTCTGCAAAAGAGTCATTACCATCAGTGTTAGAAAAGAACTAATGCCCTGAAACTCAAGGCAGCTGAGGATTGGTGTGCCCAGGGAACTTTCAAGTTAATTACATTTCAGATATACAGTTATTTCACAGTCCAAACAGTCTGTGTTTATTCATGGCTGTGATCACACGTGATTCAGAAATACCTCTGGCTCTTAACAGTTTTTCCACTTTTTCTCTGTGGGCTCCAGTTAGTAGAAGAATTTTTGCATTTCTAGAATAGGCTTTACTTCGTTAGAATACAAATCAAAGCAATAGTCATTGATTTTCTATTATAGCTTTTATAAAAATGTAAAGAGAAACAGGCAGTAGTATGAAGAATGTAAGATGTTAGCCTTTTATTTCTTATTCCAGGATTTCCAGCTTTGGAAACAAAGTACATTGATCAAACAGCAAAGACTTTCCTTTGGAAGTGGTGGAGTTGTAAAGAGGATGGGAATGTGTTTGACCTCACTGAGTCTTAGATGGTGCATTTTCTGGGAATAGAGGTAGAAGAGGGCCTGACGGAATAGCACCTCCATCTGTATCCCAGGCCTGCCCTTTCCGACTGACGCCTTTCTTTTCACAGTGAGAACAGATGGCAACCAGACATTGGGAGGAGGGGTCTGTTTCTTGTGCTCCTTGGGGATTTTGCATTCAGCTTAGCAAAAAGTCATCTAAAAGCAAAGAGAAAAATGAGGCTGCAACTGTTCACAATTATGCAGAATTTGTTTGGCATTCACTTTACTGACAGATTTATTTTTTGCAGATACTGAATGATAACAGCATTTATTTTCCAAGACAACATTGTCACCACATCAGAGGCATCTGCACTGGGGTCATTTTCTTCACTTTGGAGTACACTTGATAATTAAATTTATTGTGGAACAGTCAGTTTGCAGAAATCAACCAGCTTATTAGAGAAAGGAGGGTTTTTTTTTTTCTCAGCAAACTGTCATTTTTATTATAATGAAATGAGGCAACTTCTGTATTACTGTAGTGACACGTCTTTAATAATAGCCCATGTTCTCAGCCTTCCTAAGCTTTGTTGTGAGAAGTAGGACTCTGTGGCCTATCTCTTCCTTAGCTTTCATGTACATGGGCTGATTTGCTAATGTTTGGTGGTTTCTGGATGGTGAGCTTAGGAATTTTTATTTTATTTTTATTTATTTTATTTTTTTTAGCAGATAGCCTTAAGCAGAAGAGTAGAAAAAAGTCCAAATTTAAACTTCTTAACTTGAAGAGGTTTTCCAAAGGAATTGTTTAGGCACTAAGTAATGAGTTACATGTAGAAAAAGAAATGATGGTTCTAGTACAGATTCTATATTTAAAATAAGAAATTTCAAGTAGTAAGCCAAGGCATTCTTATGGTTGAGCCTCACTTTCTAGCAAACATGACTTTCTACTATAGTAGAATGTGAGTTGAAATCCGTTTTCCCCACCTAAAGCAGGAATCTTGATTTTATTTTTTTTAAGATTTTATTTGTTTGTTTATTTGAGAGAGAAGGAGAGAGGACAAGCAAGGGAAGGGGCAGAGAGAGACAGACTCCCTGCTGACTGCAGAGCCTGATACAGGGGCTCTCTCCCAGGACCCTGAGATCATGACCTGAACTGAAATTAGATAGTTAACTGACTGAGCCATCCATGTGCCCCAGGAATCTTGATTTTTCTTTTTTTTTAAATAAATTTATTTTTTATTGGTGTTCAATTTACCAACATACAGAATAACACCCAGTGCTCATCCCGTCAAGTGCCCCCCTCAGTGCCTGTCACCCATTCACCCCCACCCCCCACCCTCCTCCCCTTCCACCACCCCTAGTTCATTTCCCAGAGTTAGGAGTCTTTATGTTCTGTCTCCCTTTCTGATATTTCCCACACATTTCTTCTCCCTTCCCTTATATTCCCTTTCACTATTATTTATATTCCCCAAATGAATGAGAACATACACTGTTTGTTCTTCTCCGATTGACTTACTTCACTCAGCATAATACCCTCCAGTTCCATCCACGTTGAAGCAAATGGTGGGTATTTGTCGTTTCTAATGGCTGAGTATATTCCATTGTATACATACACCACATCTTCTTTATCCATTCATCTTTCGATGGACACCGAGGCTCCTTCCACAGTTTGGCTATTGTGGACATTGCTGCTATAAACATCGGGGTGCAGGTGTCCCGGCGATTCATTGCATCTGAATCTTTAGGGTAAATCCCCAACAGTGCAATTGCTGGGTCATAGGGCAGGTCTATTTTTAACTCTTTGAGGAACCTCCACACAGTTTTCCAGAGTGGCTGCACCATTTCACAAGGAATCTTGATTTTTCAATTAAAATCATAGAAAAGGGGCAGCCCGGATGGCTCAGTGGTTTAGCACTGCCTTCAGCCCAGGGTGTGATCCTGGAGACCCGAGATCGAGTCCCACGTTGGGCTCGCTTCATGGAGCCTGCTTCTCCCTCTGCCTGTGTCTCTGCCTCTCTCTCTCTCTCTCTCTCTCTCTCTCTCTCTCTCTGTGTGTGTGTGTGTGTGTGTCTCGAATGAATGAATGGGTAAATAAATAAATAAATCTAAAAAAAAGTAGAAAAGTAGGAACCACTTACAAAAATTTCCGTGTAGATATTTATTTTACTCTTAAACCTGGAATAATTTAGTTAAATATTTTTCAGACTTTTTATTATTTTTAAAAAGATTTTATTTATTTATTCATGAGAAACACAGAGAGAGAGGCAGAAACACAGCAAAGGGAGAAGCAGGCTCCATGCAGGGAGCCCGATGTGGGACTCGATCCAGGGTCTCCAGGGTCAGGCCCTGGGCTGAAGGCGGTGCTAAACCGCTGAGCCACTTGGGCTACCCTTGGGCTGCCCTTTTTCAGATTTTTTAAAGTAGCAAAACCTGTATTCCAAACCAAAACTTATACAGAAACTCAAAAAATAACCCTGGCTGACTCAGAAAGAGCAATAAGTACCAGGCTTTACCTGAGGCACCTCTGGGAAGCTGCACGTGTGCTATTGGGAAACACTCATGTAGTCAATTTAAACTGAAATGTAAGGAATTTGTTTTTCAACATATTGTTTTAGCAAATCTGTTTTCTGCATTTATGATGAAATGTAGTAACAGAATGTATAGATAGGAATTTGTTTTAAAAATATTAAGTAGCCTTTTTTAGATGCTTACATTTTAACAGTTTCTAGTCCAAGTGCCCTCCATGTTTCAGAACAGGACCTGGCTGAGCATAGAGTAAGTGCTCATAAATGTTAAGTAAATAAGTTGTTACAAGTGATAATCCAATTTCTGCCTGGGCACTTCTTATGATGGGAAACTCATTGCCTTACAAAATTATTCTTTTTGACCGATGTAAGTTAATATGGAAATCAAAAATACTTTTCATGTTTTACCTATTTGCTCATTACCTAGTTTGGTCTTGGGCTAGTCAAGTAAAATTTCGTTTTTCCTTAAGGCTGCCAAGTATATAAAGGCTGGTATTATCTCTTCCTAAACACCACCCCATAATCCTTGTCATGCTCACTGTCTCCCCACAAAATCTTTTCCCTACTAAACAACTTCTCTTCTTTAAGCTGTCCTGTTTCCAGCTCTTGCACCACCTTAATCTTCTTATTGTACTTTTTTAATCAAAAGTTATCAAAGTTGGGATCCCTGGGTGGCGCAGCGGTTTGGCGCCTGCCTTTGGCCCAGGGCGTGATCCTGGAGACCCCGGATCGAATCCCACGTCGGGCTCCCGGTGCATGGAGCCTGCTTCTCCCTCTGCCTATGTCTCTGCCTCTCTCTCTCTTCTCTCTCTCTCTCTCTCTCTGTGTGTGTGTGTGTGTGTGACTATCATAAATAAATAAAAATTTTAAAAAAAAGTTATCAAAGTTAACTCTTTTTTTTTAAATTTTTATTTATTTATTCAATCAGAGAGAGACAGAGAGAGGCAGAGACACAGGCAGAGGGAGAAGCAGGCTCCATGCAGGAAGCCCGATGTGGGACTCGATCCAGGGTCTCCAGGATCATGCCCTGGGCTGCAGGCGGTGCTAAACCGCTGCGCCACCGGGGCTGCCCCAAAGCTAACTCTTAAAATATGATACTCTAGTTGATAGCTAGTACCCATAGTAGTAGTGGGTATAAGACAGACCAAAATTTAAAAGTATCTAAGATCTAGGGCAGCCCGGGTGGCTCAGTGGTTTAGTGCCACCTTCAGCCCAGGGCATGACCCTGGAGACCCGGGATCAAGTCCCACATTGGGCTCCCTCCGAGGAGCCTGCTCATTCCCTCTGCCTGTATCTCTGCCTCTCTTTCTCTCTGTGTACACACTCTGATTAGTAAGTAAATGACACTATTCACTATAAAGATTATTTATTTATATGAATAGTCATTACAGGTTGTTAGATCTTAGGTAGTTACCTAGCTACTGTAAACCTGTTTCTTTGTCTGTAAAGTACAAATAATAACAGTGCTTATAGCATAGGATTCTAAAGATTGGAAATGCATGCAAAGTGTTATCACAATTCCTGGCCAATAGTATACATTCAATAAACATTAATTGCTATTACTAGCTATTATAATTAATCTGAATTACTAGAAATGCAATCAGAATACCCACCACATGAGAACATCTGTTTTTATTTTTTTCATTCATTCATCATATAGTTACTAAAAGGCTATTATGTGCCAGACCTGTGGTAGTCAGGTCTCATATTTCTTATCCATAAAAATGGGAACAAATAATATTAATAGTAATCCTCCCCCTTGGTATTGTTATAAGAATTAAATGAGTGATTTTTTTTTAATTTTTTTTTTATTTTTATTTATTTACGATAGTCACAGAGAGAGAAAGAGAGAGAGGCAGAGACACAGGCAGAGGGAGAAGCAGGCTCCATGCACTGGGAGCCCGATGTGGGATTCGATCCCGGGTCTCCAGGATCGTGCCCTGGGCCAAAGGCAGGCGCCAAACCGCTGCGCCACCCAGGGATCCCTAAATGAGTGATTTTATACATACTTGAGGTTGTATAGTAATTGTTACTAGTTAGATTTTAGATTGGTCTCCTGAAAAATAGGCATTATATTCATTCTTTTATTTTCTAGTACTATAGCAGAGTGCTTTATAGTATTTCATAACCATATGGAATCATCAGACTATATGAAAATACTTTTCAAACTGTAAAGGAATGTATACATTTAAGATCATTAATTCCACATGGAAATAGACAATGTGGTAGTTTTCAGACTCTGTTTCTTAGAGCCCAGGATTCCAGTGGTGCCTCAGATTGGGCAGCAATAAGGCACACGCAAGAGGAGATAGATATTCCAGACCCTCCCCTAGCAAAGTTCAGTTAAAACAACCCTATTTATTTTACTTATTCTGCTGCTATAAAAAAGGTTTGAAAGTGAGTGTCCAGTTTGTGTGTGCTGCCAAGCCGTTGTAAGTTTATCCTGTAATGACTTGTGTGATCTATTGTCTTTTGTGATATTGACTTCCCCTTTCTCCATTTGACAGACAGATGTACTAGTTCTGAGCTGTGATCTGATAACAGATGTTGCCTTACATGAAGTTGTGGACCTGTTCAGAGCTCACGATGCATCACTTGCCATGTTAATGAGAAAAGGCCAAGATGACTTAGAACAAGTTCCAGGTCAAAAGGGAAAAAAAAAAGCAGGTAAGGAGTTTGATTTATTTGTATATTGGGTTTTTATAATTATTATTATTATCATTCATGCTTTCACTTAAGAAACATTTGCTGAGGGGCATCTGGGTGGCTCAGTCAGTTACGTGTCTGCCTTAGGCTCAGGTCATGATCCCCGGGTCCTAGGATCAAGCTCTGCATGGGGCTCCCTGCTTGGCATAGGGCTCCCTGCTCGGCATAGGGCTCCCTGCTCGGCAGGGAGCCTGTTTATCCCTCTCCCGCTCCCTCTGCTTGTGCTCTCTCTCTCTGTCAAATAAATAAATAAAATCTTTTAAAAAAAGGAAAAAGAAACATTTACTGAGAAGTGTCTGTACTGCCGGCTCTGTGCTAAGGGTTGACAACATAAAGTCAAATAAGACACAGTCCCTGGGATCCCTGGGTGGCTCAGTGGTTCAGAGCCTGCCTTCAGCCCAGGGCGAGATCCTGGAGTCCCGGGATTGAGTCCCACGTCGGGCTCCCTGCATGGAGCCTGCTTCTCCCTCTGCCTGTGTCTCTGCCTCTGTGTGTGTGTGTGTGTCTCTTGTGAATAAATGAATAAAATCTTAAAAAAAAATTTTTTTAAAGACATAGTCCCTTACTTGAAGGGGCTTAGAACTATTTTCTTTTTTAAGATAGCAGATTCACCATAGAGCAGAGAGCTCGATGCAAGGCTCAATCTGAGGACCCTGGGATCATGACCTGAGCCAAAGCAATCTTGAGAAAAAACAAAATTGGAGGCATCGTGCTCCCTGATCTCAAATTGTATTATAAAGCTATAGTAATTAAAACAGTATGGTATTGGCATAAAAACAGACACATAGATCAGTGGAACAGAGTAAAGAGCACAAAATTAAACCCACACATATATGGTCAGTTTATGACTAAGGAGCCAGTATACCATGGGGAAAGGACAGTCTCTTCAAGAAATAGTGTTGGGAAAATTGAACATCCACATGCAAAAGAATGAACCTGGATCACTATCTTATACCGTACACAAAAATTAACTCAAAATTAATTAAAAAGTTAAATTAAGACCTGAAACTATAAAATTCCTAAAAGAAAACATAGGCCATAAGCTTGTTGACGTAAGTCCTCTTGATTTTTTTGTCTAATACCAAAAGCAAAAATAAGAAAAGCAAAAATAAACAAGTGGGACTACATCAAACTAAAAAGCTTCTGTGCAGTAAAAGAAACCATCAACAAAATGAAAAGGCAGTGTACTGAATTGGAGAAAATATTTGCAAGTCATATATCTGATAAGGGGTAACATCCAAAATATATAAAGAACTCATATAACTTAATTAGAGAAAATCAAACAATCTAATTAAAAAATGGGCAGGAGATTTGAATAGACATTTTTCTAAAAAACATACAGGGGGTCAGTAGGCACATAAGGAAATGCCTTACATCATTAATCATAAGGGAAATGCAAACCACAATGAGAGATCATCTCGTACATTTTAGAATGGCTATTACCAGGGTGCCTGGGTGGTTCAGTTGGTTAAGCGTCCAACTCTTGATGTCAGCTCAGGTCTCAATCTCAGGGTTGTGAGTTCAAGTCCCACAATGGGCTCCACACTGGGCATGGAGTCTACATTTAAAAAATGGCTATTACCAAAAAGATAAGTAATAAGTGTTGGTGAGGATATGTAGAAAAGGAAACTCTCATGTACTATTGGTGAGAATGTAAATTGGTACAGCCACTTTGGAAGACAGTATGGCAGTTCCTTAAAAAATTAAAAATAGAACTACCATATGATACAATGATTCCACTTCTAAATATTACTTCAAAGAAAATGAAAACACTAATGCAAAAAGATACATGCACCCCCTTACTCCTTGCAGCATTATATGTAGTGGCAAAGATGTGGAAACAATCTAAATGTCCTTCAGTCCATGAATGGATAAAGAAATTGTGGTATCTGTACACAATGGAATATTATTTAGCCATAAAAAAGACTGAAATCTTGCCATTTGCAACAATACAAATGGACCTCAAGGATATTATGCTAAGCGAAATAAGTTAGAGAAAGACATCATATGATCTCTTTTACATGTGGAATCTAAAACAAATTTTTTTAACCAAGCTCATAGATACAGAGAACAGATTACTGCTGGTTTTCAGAGGTGGTAAGTGGGGGATGGGAGAAATGGGTGAACTGCTTTTTGTTTTAGTTTAAATAAATTGAAATTTTTAAAAAAGATTTTATTTATTTATTTACTTACTTGAGATAGAAAGAACAAGCAAGAGAGAGAGAGCATAAATGGGGCAGGGGGCAGAAGGAGAAACAGATGGAGAGAGCAGGGAGCCCAATGTGGGGCTTGATCCCAGGACCCTAGGATCACTACCTGATCCAAAGGCAGACGCTCAACTGACTGAGCCACCCACATGCCCCAATAAATTGAATTTTTAAAGATGTTTGATTAAAACCTGCAAAAAAAAAAAAAAATGGGAAGCAAGCCTGGATGGCCAGTGGTTGAATGTCTGCCTTTAGCTCAGGGCGTGGTCTTGGGGTCAAGTCCCACATCGGGCTCCCTTCAGGAAGACTCTTTCTCCCTCTGCCCATGTCTCTGCCTCTCTCTGTGTGCCTCTCATGAATAAATAAATAAAATTAAAAAAAAAAAAAACAAAACGAGGGGATCCCTGGGTGGCGCAGCGGTTTGGCGCCTGCCTTTGGCCCAGGGTGCGATCCTGGAGACCCGGGATCGAGTCCCACATCAGGCTCCCGGTGCATAGAGCCTGCTTCTCCCTCTGCCTGTGTCTCTGCCTCTCTCTCTCTCTCTCTCTCTCTCTGTGACTATCATAAATAAATAAATAAACAAACAAACAAATAAATAAATGTAATGTAATGTATGTAATCTTCTGCTTGTTCATGATTCTTTAGGTTGGCAGTTTGGCCTGTTGTAACTGAGTTGGCTCGTTTCTGATATCAGCTAGTATATATTAACTGTTGCTGCCAGTGTATAAGTTATTTATTGCTGCATAACAAGTTACCGTAAATGTAACATCTTAAAACAATACTGTGGGTCAGGAGTCCAGGCTTTACTTGGTTGGACCCTCTGATTCAGAGTCTTAAAAAACTAAAATCAAGGTGTCATCTAGGGTTGAGGTCTCATCTGAAGACTCAACTAGGAAAGGATTTCCTTCTTCTTTTTATTTTTTAAAGATTTTATTTATTTATTCATGATAGACAGAGAGAGAGAGAGGCAGAGACACAGGCAGAGGGGGAAGCAGGCTCCATGCTGGGAGCCTGATGCGGGCCTCGATCCTGGGACTCCAGGATCACGCCCTGGACCAAAGGCAGGTGCTAAACTGCTGAGCCACCCAGGGATTCCCCGCCCCCCCCTTTTTAAATTATTTATTCATGAGAGACAGAGAGAGAGGCAAAGATACAGGCAGAGGGAGAAGCAGGCTCCACGCAGGGAGCCCAACACGGGACTCAATCCCGGGGCCCCAGGATCACGCCCCGGGCCGAAGGTGGCGCCAAACTGCTGAGCCACCCAGACTGCCCCTCCCCAAGGATTTCCTTCTAAGCTCATTTGTTTATTGGCAGAAATTTATTTCCCTACGGACTAATTGGACTGAAAGCCTTAGTTTCTAACTGGCTGTTGGCTGTTGGCTGTTGGCCAGAGGCTGCCCTCATTTCTGTATCACTTGGGCCTCTTCAGCATAACAACTTGCTTCACCAAAGCCAGCAAGGAAAAGAATCTTCTAGCAAGACAGAAATTACAAAGTTATGTGACTGAATAACAAAAGTAACTTCTCATCACTTTTGCCATATTCTGTTGGTTAGAAGCAAGTTGCTAGGCCAGCCTGTATTCAGTGGGTGGGGATACAGGAGGGTGTGAATACCAAGAGGCAATTAGCATTCTTGGAGACAACCTACCACAGTTGGGCTCACTGATATGTCTAGGGCCTCAGCTGTAATAGTTGAGTTTCTCTTTGCATCTAGTCTGTTACCGTACTGGAGGCCCAAGCTATTCACATGACAGCAGCAGGTTCTAAAAGAGTAATAGAAGCTACAAAGTCTCATGAAGCTAAGCTTGGAACTCAGACTGTCACTTCTATTGCACTCTGTTCAAAGTAGTTGCTAGGCCAGTCTCGATATAAAGGATGGGGAACTAGACCTTACCTCTTTTTTTTCCCCTCCTACGAGCACTTTCTTTTCCTTTAATTTTTTTTATGGTGGTAAGATACATGGAAAATTTATCATCTTTTTTTAAATGTACAGTTCAGTGGTATTAAATATACATTTATAATATTGTGCAGCCATCACCATCATCCCTCTCCATAACTCCACCTCGTGAAACTGGGACTCTATATTCATTAAACAATAATCCCCATTTCCCCCTTTCAGACATAGCCCCCAGAAATAATCATTATATTTTCTGTCTCTATGATTTTGACTATTTTAAGTTCCCTGTATAAGTGGAGTCATACAGTATTTATCTTTTTGTCACTGGTTTATTTCACATAGTAAAATGTCCTCAAGTTTCATCTATGTTTAGCATATTGCAGAATTGCCTTCATTTTTAAGGCTGAATAATATTTTCTTGTGTGTATATATATATTATATTTTACTTATCTGTTACTCCATCAGTGGACACTTGGGTTGCTTTCACATTTTAGCTATTGTGAATAATGCTGTTATGAACAGGGGTGTATACATCTCTCTGTGAAACCCTGCTTCCAGTTCTTTTGGGTGGTATACCCAGAAGTGGAATTGCTGAATCATATGGTAATTTTTTAATTTTTTGAAGAACCACTATACTATTTTATATGATGGCTATACCATTTTCTGTTCTAGACCTTACCTCTTGAAGGGATGAAAAACAACAGATTTGTAACCCTTTAGGGCAGCCCAGGTGGCTCAGCCATTTAGCACCGCCTTCAGCCCAGGGCATGATCCTGGAGACCCAGGATCAAGTCCCACATCAGGCTCCCTTCATGGAGCCTGCTTCTCCCTCTGCCTGTGTCTCTGCCTCTCTCTCTCTCTCTCTCTCTCTCTCTCTCTCTCTCAGAGTGTGTGTGTGTGTGTGTGTGTGTGTCATGAATAAATAAATAAAATCTTAAAAAAAAAAGATTTGTAACCCTTTAAATCTACGGTCTACATTTTTTTCCATAATTGAAGTATTTTTATTTTATATACAATGAGTTGGCATTAAGGTAGGAATCTTGGATGACCCATTCAAGGGAGTTCTCTTAATACAACTTAATGAAGCCTACATCCTTTGTATACTGATGGAAACACTAACGGCATGTATTGAGGCCGAATTTCAGATCACACCATGCTGATTTGAGCAGCCATGGCAAGAACAAGAAGAACCCCGACCAGATTTCCAGATGACTCCGGTAGAACTGCTGGTAACCCATCTTACCCTCTCAGCTGCAATGAAGCAAAAGGGCTACTATATACATTTTTAGTTTTGATTTGCTAATATTTTATTTAGGATCCTTGTACTTACATAATAAATGAATATGCCTGTAATTTTCCTTTCTTATAATACTTTTGTCTGGTCTTGGCATTTTTGTCTGGTCTTGGCATTAATTATGCTAGCCTTATAAAATGAATTGGAATTCCCTACTATAAACATAATGCTTGTCACAGGAAAGGTGCACAAGTATATTTATTAGTTGAATGAATGAATGGACAAGTAAGTGACTATAGAGGAGATAGAAGGGTCAAGAAGGTAAAGAAAGTCAGAAGTAAAAATCAACTAGGAAAAAATATGAATAGTTGACAGAATTTTTTTAATGGAAATTCATAGTTTTAACCATTTTTCTCCGTTTAGCTTTTTTTTAAAAGATTTTATTTATTTATTTGACAGAGAGGGAAAGCACAAGCAGGGGGAACAGCAGGCAGAGGGAGAGGGAGAAGCAGGCTTCCTGCTAAGGGCCTCAATCCCAGGGTCCTGGGATCATGACCTGAGCCACCCAAGCACCCTTTAACTGTTTTCTTTTTTTTTTTTTTTTTAACTGTTTTTTTTTTTTTTTTTTTTTTTAATTTTTTTATTTATTTATGATAGTCACAGAGAGAGAGAGAGGCAGAGACACAGGCAGAGGGAGAAGCAGGCCCCATGCACCGGGAGCCCGACGTGGGACTCGATCCCGGGTCTCCAGGATCGCGCCCCGGGCCAAAGGCAGGCGCTAAACCGCTGCGCCACCCAGGGATCCCAGGATCCCATTAACTGTTTTCTTAATCTCATTTGTGTAGTCTATTTAGGATGGACATTCTGATGTTACCTGCTCTGCTCCAAAAGTAGAATTTGCTTTGTTAGAACAGAAAAAAAAAAACCTTTCCCAATTCCTATAATTTGTAGCATATTCTGAAATCTCAGTTACTATGGTAGCTACAAGGAAGCAAATACAAGGAAGGAGAGAGACCCTGAGAGTGAGGAATGTGAGTCAAGAGCACATAGCTGAAACATGGACTTGTTGGAAATCACTGGTCCCAGGACATTCAGTAATTCAAGGTTTTGTGGGCTGAAGGACTTGGATAGAACAAGAACTCCAAATTATATCCAAAAATAACATCACTGTGTTTCTTTTTAAATTGTTGGCTCATAATCAGACTGTTGCAGACTGTTATATTCTCAGATTTCCTTGTAATGGGTGAATTGATGTACGTCATATCTACTATGTGACATTTGAAATTCTCTGCAAATTTTGCTTCAAACTAAATTTTCTGTAAAACTTACCTTCAAAAAAAAAAAAAAAACTTACCTTCAAATTGGAATTACCCTTCCTTCTTTGGAGTTCACAAATCCTAGTTATTGAAAAAAAAACATATAACGTATTTTTTTTAAGTTTATTTGTTTATTTAAGTTATCTCTACACCCAATGTGGGGCTCAGATTCATGAACATGAGATCAAGAGTCACATGCTCTTCTGACTGAGCCAGCTGAGCACCCCAACATAAAACTTTCATGGTAGTTTTTCTCTATTTAGATTCAGACACTGCATATGATAAAATGACTAGAAATCATCTGAAGGAAAGAATGCTTTCAAGCACCTAGGCTAAACACATTACACACTTGAGTAATACATTTGGTTCTAGGTGTGTAGGCAGCTGCAGCCAACATTGAAACATGTTCAGTTATGTAGTAGCAGTTGTCAGTACGAGGCAAACAAATTCATCTATAGAAATACTATTTTTCTAGGGACATTTGGGTGGCTTAGTTGGTTAAGTGTCAGGCTCTTGATCTCAGCTCTGGTCTTGAGTTCATGAGTTCAAGCCCCATGTTGGGCTCCACATTGGGCATGGATCCTGCTTATAAAAAAGAAATATTTTTCTAGAGCTCAACTTTTTTTTCCTTTTTCCAAAGAGGTATTAAATCCTTGATTTATTTGATTGTTGTGAGGATCAAATGAGAGCATATATTCTGTTTAATTTTTTAAAACATTTTATTTAATCTTTGTGTTAATAGAGCTTTACAAATATTAACTGATTTAATCCTCATAACAAGCCTTTGTGAAGTAGACACTATTATGATACCAATTTTGCAGATGAAACTGAGGAACGAAAAAGTTTAGTATCTTGCTTAAAGACATACAGCTAGTAAGTGGGATTTATACCAGGAGGTTAGGCCTCAAAGGCTCTCTTCTTAATCATACAGTGCTGTGCTGCCTCTATATTAAATGCTTTGTAAGTTATAGATATATACTGTACAGATGTTAGTAGGAGCTTTTATTAAGTACCTGACACTGTACTAGATGTTATTGGAGATATAAGCCTGCCTCTGAAGAATTTATAATCTGGTTGGTAGAAAGAAATATAACATAGAAAACAGCAGTAACATGACAGCCTGAAACATCACTGTCTACCAGGGAACTCTCCACATTAGTAAATATGCACCTTATTTTCTTTGAGTCCTCTCTTACACGGCATAAAATCTAATGCATAATAGACATATAGATAATGTTGATTGAATGTACATGTCCTTAAATAATGTTATTCCCATTTCCACAGTGAGCAGATGTAGGGTATTATTTGCAGAGAAAGAATTCCTTGTTATACTTTCTGTGCTGTGTGTGAGTTTACATCCACGGATGTGGCTTTTCTTTTTTTTTTTTAAACCTTAGGAAGTTTTATCTTTTTATTAAGATTTTATTTATTCATGAGAGACACAGAGAGAGAGAGAGAGGCAAGAGACATAGGCAGAGGGAGAAGCAGGCTCCATGCAGGGAGTCTGAGTCTCCAAAATCATGACCTAAGCTAAAAGCAGATACTTAACCCCTGAGCCACCCAGGTGTCCCTCATTTTTTTTTTTACAAACGTTACATATATTTAAAATGTACAGTGATGTTTTGCTGTATGTAGACATGATTGTGAAATGATTACCATAGTCAAACTAATTAGTATATCTACCACCTCCATAGCTCTTTGTTTTTGAGATAATTTCATATTTACAGAATGATTACAGGACTAGTACAGAGAACTTATATATCCTTTACCAAGATTCCCCAAATGTTAACATTAGTTCTATTATTCTCTCCTCATGATATACATTCAATATATAATATGTATATATATTACATACACCATTATTATTTTTCTGAGCTATTTGAGAATAAGTTGCAGATAATGATTCCTTTTTTCTTTTTTTTTTAAAGATTTTATTTATTTATTCATGATAGACACAGAGAGAGAGAGGCAGAGACACAGAGGGTGAGGCAGGCTCCATGCAGGGAGCCCAATGTGAGACTCAATCCCGGGACCTCAGGATCATGCCCTGGGCCAAAGGCAGGCGCCAAACCGCTGAGCCACCCAGGGATCCCCGATAATGATTCCTTTTGCCTTTAAATACATCAGTGTGTATCCTGCCCCCAACCCCTCACTGCCACCCGAAAAGGACACTCTGTTGAAACAGGAAATTACACTGCTACAATATTCTAATTTACAGACCCTTTTCAAACTTTACCAGTTTACCTAATAACATCCTTTTTGGGATACAAAAATATTTTGACTATCTATGTTTAAACATTGTGGTAAGTATGTGCTATATAACAATCTTGTATTTAGTTCCAAGAGAATTGTGAGCAGGTGCCCTGTCCCCCTGACTTAGTCATGCAGGCAGGGGTGAATGGCTTTGTTTGATTTCCCTTCTTTTGTATGATTCAGTGGAGCAGCGTGACTTCATTGGAGTGGACAGCACAGGAAAGAGGCTGCTCTTCATGGCTAATGAAGCGGACTTGGATGAAGAGCTGGTCATTAAGGGATCCATCCTACAGAAGTAAGCCCTAGGGTTTTTCTTTCTGGCAATTTTCCTTGTCTTAAAACAAAATAAAACCACCCAGTGGATGGGAAATGGGGAATGAAAACTAGATTATACTGTGTGAAATTGACAAAAGTATGTGACTGTTTTCCCATGAGACAGAATGAAGGCTTCTCCTCACCACACAAGCTTAGTTTTTCCCTGTGTCTTTTCTTGCCAAGGTAGAGTCAAATCCTGCATAGCAGTAGGGCAAAGCAGCTGTGGGGAGAAGAGGAAACAGGACTGTGTTTCTAACAGTATTATAGAACTTCCTTTTTTTTTTAATTGTGGTAAACACACAACAAAAATTTACCATCTTAACGACTTTTAAGTATACAGTTCACTAGTGTTAAACATATTGACATTGTTGTGAAACAGATCTCCAGAACTTTTTCATCTTGCAAATCTGAAGTTCTGCATCTGTTAAACAACAGCTCTTCTCTTTTCCCTATCCCCAGCTCCTGGTAACCACCACTTGACTTTCAGTTTCTATGAATTGACTACTTTAGATAGATAGATACCTCAGATAAGTAGAATTATACAGTATTTGTCTTCTGTTGACTGGCTTATTTCATTTAGTATAGTATCCTCAGGGTTCATCCATGTTGTAGCGTGTATCAGAATTTCCTTCTTTTTTAAAGCAACATAATACTCCCATTGTGTGTACATGCCGCATTTTTTTAAATTTATTCATCTGTCACTAGACATTTGGGTTACTTCCACCTCGTGGCTGTTGTGAATGATGCTGCAGTGAACATGAGTGTACACATATCCCTTTGTGAGCCTGCTTTAAATTCTTCTAGATATACTACCGGTAGTGGGATTGCTGGATTATGACAGTTCTATTTTTTAAATTTCTATCTATCTATCTATCTATCTATTTATTTATTTATTTATTTATTTATTTATAGTTCTATTTTAAAAAATATTTTATTTATTTATTCATGAGAGACACAGAAAGAGAGAGGCAGAGACTTAGGCAGAGGGAGAAGCAGGCTCCATGCAGGGAACCCAATGCGGAACTCGATCCCAGAACTCCAGAATCATGCCCTGAGCTGAAGCCAGACACTCAACCGCTGAGCCACCCAGGCATCCCAACAGTTCTATTTTTAATTTTTCGAGGAATCTCCCTACTGTTTTTCATAGTGGCTGTGCCATTTATAATCCCACCAGCAGTGCACAAAGATTCCAGTTTCTGTACATCCTCAGGAACACTTACTGTTTTCTATTTTTTATAGTAACCACCCTAGTGGCTACTAATGGATAACCTAGGCACATCTTCTTTAATCACCATTTATTGAGAGCTCCCCCAGCATGGACTTTTTCATCAGAAGCCACCATACTCAGAGCTTTACTACCTGATACCAGTACACAGGAATGTTGAAAAACTGTTTGGAGCCTGGATTGGACTTGTCTATTGTTTTACCATAGCATCCTTGTCCCAGATTGGAATTCTCTGTTGTTCTTTTTTTTTTTTTTCCTCTGTTATTCTTTATTAAACCCATTTTTGTTGCTTTAAAAACAAACAAAAAACATGTTTGGAGCCTGGATGAAATGAATGTGAGAGGAATAAGTTGGGAAGGAAAAGTGTCTTGCTTATTGTTTTGCTCTCTAGCACAGCAGAGGTAGGAGACATATTTCAAAATATATATTCTAATGAAAATGAAACTTAATTCTAGCTTCAGTTAGCCCAGTGGATTAGAGTTTGATATTAGAGCCTTCGTTGTCTCATCTATAAAAATGGGTTTAGTAATAATAGGGCTGCCATGGGAAATAAATGTACATAAAACAACATAATACCTGTTTCATAATAAGTAGCCAAAAAATTGTAGACAATTTTTTTTAAGATTTTATTTATTTATTCATGAGAGAGAGAGAGAGGCAGAGAGAGAAGCAGGCTCCATGCAGGGAGCCCTATATGGGACTCCATCCCGGGACCACAGGATCACGACCTGAGCTGAAGGCAGATGCTCAACCACTGAACCACCCAGGCATCCCAATTATTATTATTTCTAAATAAATAAACAACACTTGAAAATACATGCATAATATCATTTCCAAATTGAATTGGTTGTTTCGATTGCCTTGCAAACTTCCTACTACTAATTCCTAATTAAATGTGAAAAAATAAATTAATATAAAACTGACAGAAATTTCAACAATGGCAAAGTAGGATAATTAAATACAATAAAGCTTAAAAACTGGTGATCAAGGAAGGAAAAAGATTCTGATGAGAAACAGAAAGGAATAAAAATAGGCTCCCAACTCCACCCTATCACCATTCCCTAGAAGCCATACTGATGTATTAATGAATCCTATAAATTCTCAACTAATAGCTCCAAAGCTGGAAAGAAGTAACTGAGCACATATCTGTACTTTTATCTTCTTCTGACTAAGAATCAATGGGAAGAACTATTTGCAAGTAAATGATAAACTAGGGAAAATGAACAATGAGGCTGACTCTTTAACAGAAACAAAAGATCAAAGAGCACTGGGGTGGCTCAGTGTTTGAGCATCTGCCTTTGGCTCAAGTCATGATCCTGGGGTCCTGGAATCAGATCTCATATTGGGCTCCCCACAGGGAGCCTGCTTCTCCCTCTGCCTCTGTCTCTGTCTCTCTCTCTCTTTGTGTCTCTCATGAATGAATAAATAAAATCTTTGGGAAAAAAAAAAAAAAGGAGATCCAGCCTAAAAATGAATAAATAGTTGAAGTAATATAAAGCCAGAAACTATTCCTCTGTAGGAGTAGAATATACTCCATAATTATATGGAATGAAACAAGAATATTTAACAGAATCTCAGGAAGGAGGGGCGCCTGGTTGGCTCAGTCAGTTAAGCATCTAACTCTTGATTTCAGCCCAGGTCATGATCTCAGGGTTGTGAGATCAAGCCCTGTGTTAGGCTCTGTGTTCAGTGCAGAGTCTGCTTAAGACTCTCTCTCTCTCTCCCTCTCCCTCTGCCCTTCTCTCCTGCTCATATTCTCTCTCAGTAAATAAATAAATAAAATATTTTTTTGAAAATTAAAAAAAAATCTCAGGAAAGAAAAATGTTTTAACAAAGATCCTGCCGTTCCCTAGCTGTGTTTCCTATGCCCCTTCTGTCCCTCTGACTCATCATTCCCTAAAGCCATAGGACCGTACACAGAATACAAAATAACTGGCACTACTGGGTATTTACCCAAAGAAAACAAAAATAGTATTTGAAAAGATCTGTACATTCCTGTGTTTATTGCAGCATTATTTACAGTAGCCAGGATAAGGAAGCAACTTGTGTCCATCGATAGATGAATGGATAAAGATGATGTGGTAATATATACAATGAAATATTAGCCATAAAAAAGAATGAGATCTCGCCATTTGCAACAACATGAGGATGGACCTAGAGGGTATTATGCTAAGTAAAAAAGTCAGACAGAGAAAGATAAATACCATATGATTTCACTTATATGTTGAATCTAGGAAACAAAACAAAGAAACAAATTTTAAAAAGCAGAAATGGGCTGGGCACCTGGGTTGCTCAGTTGGTTAGACATTGCACTCTTGATTTCAGCTCAGGTCAAGACCTCAAGTTCTTTGCATCAAGCCCCACCTCAGGCTCTGCACTTAGTCGGGAGCCTGCTTGGAATTCTCTCTCCCTCTCCCTCTGCCCCTCCCCCACTCGCATGCTCTGGTGCATACACACTCTTTCTCTCTCTCAAATAATTTTTTTTGCTCTCAAATAAATTTTTAAAAATAAAATAACCAGAAATGGGCACCTGGCTGACTTAGTCATTAGAGCATGCAGCTCTTGATCTTGGCCTTATGAGTTTGAGCCCCTTGTTAGGTGTAGTTATCACTTAAAAAGTAAAATCTTTTTGGAGGCGCCTGGGTGGCTCAGTTGGTTAAGCATCTGACTTTTGATTTAGGCTCAGGTCATGATTTCAGGGTTGTGAAATAGAGTCCCACTTTGGGCTCCCCACTAGGCATGGAGCTTGCTTAAGATTCTTTCTCTCCTCACTCTGCCCCAAACTCCCTCTTTTTCTTTCTCTCTCCCTCTCTCTAAAAAAATAAAATAAAATAAAATAATAAGTAAAATCTTTAAAAAAACAAAATTAAAAAGATAAAAAATAGAAACAGACCCATAAATAGAGAACAAACTGGTGGTAGCCAGAGGGGAGGGGAGTGGAGGTAAGTAAAAAGAGGTAAAGGAGAGTAGGAGGTATAGGCTTCCAGTTATGGGATGAATAAGTTATTGGAATGAAAGGGTCAACACAGGGAATATAGTCAATGGTATTGTAATAGTGTTATATGGTGACAGATGGTAGCTACACTTGTCTGAGCATAACATAAGGTGTTAAATCACAGTATTATACACATGAAATTAATGTAGTATTGTGTATCAACTATACCTCAATTTAAAAAAGGAAAAAAATAACCACCACTCAATAGTTGGTGTCAGATATAGGAGGGTGACAGATAAGAACTCATTCAAACCAGAGCAAAAAAAATAAAACAGGCCCAAACAAGACCAAAAGAATCAGTATATTAATTATACAAACATACAGCAAACAAAATGAAGGCAAGAAAAATGTTCTACAAAAGACAACATATCCTGAAAAAGGCATAACTCAATGAATAGAATTTCCTATACTATACAATTGTAAAACTATAAAACAACTCATCAAAAAGTGAATTTAATAAATGAAAGTTAAGTGATGAAGTGATAAAACAACAAAATAAGATAAAAGGAGAAATGATAGAACTAAGAAAATAAATTGAGGACCAATTAAAATAGCAAAGAACATAACAGATACCACTGAAAATCGAATTACTGACATAGAGGAAAGGATTGAGGTACTCAGTGATTTCAAAGAAAAAGAAAATGATTAAAAATTATACAGAATCTAATAGAAAAAAAAAGACAAAGATGACTTAAACAAATTAGTGTCTCTAAAATAGAAAACTAAACATGTGACCAAAAGATGTATTCAAAGATAGAAGAAGGGGATCCCTGGGTGGCTCAGTGGTTTAATGCCTGCCTTCGGCCCAGGGCGTGATCCTGGAATCCTGGGATTGAGCCCCACATCAGGCTCCCTGCATGGAGCCTGCTTCTCTCTCTGCCTGTGTCTCTGCCTGTCTCTCTTTGTGCCTCTCATGAATAAATAAATAAAATATTTTTAAAAAACAAAGATAGAAGGACTTCTTGGTAAAATAATTTTATTTAAGGATTTTAATATAAAGATAGAAGGGCTGAGTAAATATGATGACTTATGAAATCCCACTTAAACAGCAATACAGGGATTTTAGAGAGTTACAAATCCAGAAGACTAAAGAATATGAAAAAGGAAAGAGCAACAACAGAAGTTTGGAAGCAGGAAAGCAAGACAATATAATATACCTGAGAAAGCTGAATGCTAAGCCAGCAATGGGGAAAACTGAACTGCAAACTCATTTACCCTACAAAACTCTAAAGAGTCAAGATTCAGCAGCACCAGCTATATCCACAAGAGAAGCTAAAAACTGGATCCCTTGAAAATTCATCCAAACTGTAGATAAACCCTCAGATTTCCTTCCCTAAAACTCACAATGCTGGCAAGAGACTGGAGATTTATTCTCAGAAGACGGTAAAATAGGGCAGCCCTGGTGGCTCAGCGGTTTAGCGCCGCCTTCAGCCCAGGGCCTGATCCTGAAGACCTGGGATCGAGTCCCATGTTAGGCTCCCTGCATGGAGCCTGCTTCTCCCTGTGCCTGTGTCTCTGCCTCTCTCTCTGTCTCTCATGAATAAATAAATAAAATCTTAAAAAAAAAAAAAAAGAAGAAGAAGAAAAGGGTAAAATAGAAGATCTCTGGATTGGGGCCCTAGGCATAAATGAGGTTGGAGGTACCATACTTAAAATTAGGATTAAGTGGGTGTCTATCGAAAGATGAATGGATGAAGAAGATGTGGTTTATGTATACAATGGAATATTACTCAGCCATTAGAAACGACAAATACCCACCATTTGCTTTGACATGGATGGAACTGGAGGATATTATGCTGAGTGAAATAAGTCAATCGGAGAAGGACAAACATATGGCCTCATTCATTTGGAGAATATAAAAAATAGTGAAAGGGGATAAAGGGGAAAGGATAAAAAATGAGAGGGAAATATGAGAAAGGGAGACAGAACATGAGAGACTCCTAACTCTGGGAAACGAACTAGGGGTGGTAAAAAGGGAGGTGGGCGGGGGGTGGGGGTGACTGGGTGACGGGCACTGAGGGGGGCACTTGATGGGATGAGCACTGGGTGTTATTCTGTATGTTGGCAAATTGAACACCAATAAAAAATAAATATTTAAAAAAAAAAAAGCCTTGGTGATAAGCAAAAAAACAAAAAAACAAAAAATTAGGATTAAGTGAATGTATATCCTAAGATCTTCAGCTTTTGTCTCCCACTTAGCTTCTAAATACTAGCAGCCAGGCTTGTACCTGTCAAGCAAGAACATTAGAGGATTCTTCTCTATGGTGACAGATGGTCCAAGAGGAGACTTAAAGATACAGACATTGGGGAATTCCCAATAGAAAACCCACTTCTTGGGTCATCCTACATTGAATTTCAAAGTTGGCAAAGTCTGCCACATGTTGGATGCTCACAATGAAATATATATACTTTTTTATATTGGAGTTCAATTTGCCAACATGTAGCGTAACAGCCAGTGCTCATCCCGTCCGGTGCCCCCCTCAGTGCCTGTCACTCACCCCAACCCCCCACCCACCTCCCTTTCCACTATCCCTTGTTTGTTTCCCAGAGTTAGGTGTCACAATGAAATATTTCTTATGCCACTCTTAAATTTAGACGAACAGAAACAGAGATTATAAAATCTAGAGGCCAAAACAAATAGAAAAAAAAAAAAAACCAACAAGTTAGCAGAAAACCAACAAATTATTCAGAGAAGAAAACTTCAAAAAAGGTAACGTTACTCAGAAAGATTCATTAAAAAAAATAATAATAAAAAATAAAAAAAAGAAAGATTCATTAATATTTGAGCATCTGAGTACCACTGTTCTAGGAGCTAGGAATACAGCAGTGAACAAAATACACCAAAATCCTTGCCCTCATTGAGAGATGAGAGAATACTGCATTCATGAACCCAAAAAGCAGAATGGTGTATTAAAAAAGGAGCATTGAGTGGCACAAAAATAGACATGTAGATCAATGGAACAGAGTAGAAAGCCCAGAAATAAACGCATGGTTTATATGGTCAATTAATCTGTGACACAGGAGGAAGAATATACAACAGAGAAAACAGAGTCTCTTCAATAAATGGTGCTAAGGAAACTGGACAACTACATACAAAAGCATGAAACTGGATCACTTTCTAACACCATACACAAAAATAAGCTCAAAATGAATTAAATAGTAAATGTGAGACCTGAAAACAAAATTCCTAGAAAAGCACACAGTCAGTAATTTCTCTGACATTGAGTATAACAACCATTTTTTATATATGTCTCCTAAGGCAAGGGAAACAAAACAAAATAAATTATTGGGGTTACATTAAAATAAAAAGCTTGTGCACAGAGAAGGAAACCATCAAAACAAACAGGCAGTCCACTGAATGGGAGAATATATTTGTAAGCGATATATCCAATAAGAGATTAATACCCAAAATATTCATAAAGAACTTTTATTGGGGCACCTGAGCGGCTCAGTCAGTTAAGCGTCCAACTCAGATCATGATCTTATGGTTCGTGGGATCAAGCTGCACATCAGGCTCTGCACTCAGGAGGGAGTTTACTCGAAATTCTCTCCTCCTGCCCCTTCCCCACCATGTGTGCGCACACACACACACACTCTGTCTCTCTCTCAGTCTTTAAAAAAAGAAAAGAACTTAACACCGGAAAAAAAAAAATCTGACCCAAAAAGTGGGCAGGGAACCTGAATAGATATTTTTCCAAAGAAGACATACACATGGCCAACAGACACATGAAGAGATGCTCAGTATCACTTGTCATCAGGGAAATGCAAATCAAAACCACAATGAGACATCACTTTACATCTGGCAGAATGGCTAAAACCAAAAAGACAAGAAACAGCAAGTTTTGGTGAAGATGTGGAGAAAAATGAACCCTCGTGCAATGTTGGTGAAGATGTAAATCGGTACAGTCACGGTAGAAAATAGGATGAGATTCCTCAAAAAATTAAAAATAGAAATACCATATGATCCCAATATTTTCCAAAGAAAGTGAAAACATTAATTTGGAAAGATACATGCACCCCTATGTTTATTGCAGCATTATTTATAATAGCCAAAATACAGAAGAAACCAGGTGTCCATCAATAGATGAATGGATATGGGGCAGCCCCGGTGGCGCAGCGGTTTAGCGCCGCCTGCAGCCCAGGGCCTGATCCTGGAGACCCAGGATCCAGTCCCACATCGGGCTCCCTGTGTGGAGCCTGCTTCTCCCTCTGCCTCTCTCTCGCTCACTCTGTGTTTCTCATGAGTTAACAAAATGGAATCTTTATAAAAAAAAATAGATGAATGGATAAAGCAGTTGTGGTACAGTCACACAGAGACAGGAATATTATGATGGCATAAAAAAGGGTGAGATCTTGCCATTTGCAATAACATGAATGGACCTAGAGGGTATTATGCTAAGTGAAAAAAGTTAGAATGGGGACGACAAATGCCATATATTTTGCTTACATGTGGAATCTAAAAAATGAAACGAATGTATAAAAAGCAAAAAGCAGAATCAGCCCTATTAATACAGGGAACAAACTGATGGTTGCCAGAGGGAAGGAGAGTGAGGGGATGGATTAAGGGGAGTGAGAGGCAGAGGCTTCCAGTTATGAAATGAATAAGTTAAGGGAATAAAGGGCACAGCACAGGGAATATATGATCAATGGTATTGTAATAGCAATTCCATGGTGACACATGGTAGCTACACTTGTGGTGAGGATAGCGTAAGGTATAGAGATGTTGAATCACTACATTGTAGTCCAGTATACTCAAATATTTTTTAAGGGGAGCATTTAGAGAACAAGAAAGTGTTAATGGTAATAAAGAAAAACTCAGAAGAAAGGTTGGAAAAAATTTTTGAAAACTGTTTCACAACACAGAATAAAACAAATTGATAAAAAATAAATAATAATAAAAGAATTAAAGGAGCAGCATAGGAGGTCCAACATTTGAATATTAGGAGTTTCAGAAAGAGAGAACAGAGAAAATGAAGAGAGGAAATAGCATCAATGAGGAAATATAAAAACATTTCTTAGAATAAAAGGAATTGGGTTTCTAGACTGCAAGGAAGCAGTGCCCACAGAATGCATGAAAAGAAAATGACGAAGGTTGTCATTCTGAAGTGTTGTAACACATTTCACTGTTAGACCATTGATGTCAAAGAGAAGATCTAACAAGCTTCCAGATGGGGAGGAGATATCAGACATAAAGCAATTAAAGCAGCTTTGAACTTTTAACAGCAGCACTAGAAACTATAAAACATTGGAGGACAGCTTTCAAAATTTTTAAATCTATATGTAGTCAAGCTGTCAATCAAGTGTAAGAGTAAAATAAAAATTTCACAGACATTTGCTTTCCATGCATCTGTTTTCAGAAAGCTGCTAGAGGATATACAACACCAAAACCCTGGCATAAACTAAGAAAGAGAAAGACATGGGATTATAGGAAAAAGAATCCCTAGGATGATGATGAAGGGAGATTTCTGGGTAATACCTATGCCCCCAGTGTAGATGGCAATCAGACCACGTTGGAAAAGCTCAGAAAGGGGATCCCTGGGTGGCACAGCGGTTTGGCGCCTGCCTTTGGCCCAGGGCGTGATCCTGGAGACCCGGGATCAAATCCCACGTCAGGTTCCCGGTGCATGGAGCCTGCTTCTCCCTCTGCCTGCATTGCCTCTCTCTCTCTCCTCTCTCTGCATTCTCATGAATAAATAAATAAAATCTTTAAAAAAAAAAAAAAAGGAAAAGCTCAGAAAGCTTTGGGAATAATTTCTTCAGGTTGATCATATTTCTTCTGACGAAAATGACAGAATACTTGATGCATCTCAGCATTTTGAGCACTTGGTGATTAGTTTGGGATTGAATTATTGACAAGTGTATGGAAAACTAAGAAATGAGAGAAAACAATGCCAAGGCAAACAAAAATATGCAGGAAAAAATTAACCATTAGTTACTGAATGTCTCAGGTGTAACTAATGTTTATATATGCATCATAATGTAATTACTGACTTGATCTAACCAAATTTATATTATAATTACTTTGGAATGATGAGAGGAAGGGTTAATGTGTTGGAAACCCAAGGGAAGACGAGAGATAAACATCCTCTTTAAAAGTTAATAACAGGGGATGCCCTGGATGGCTCCACGGTTAGCGCCTGCCTTCAGCCCAGGGCGTTGAACCTGGAGTCCCGGGATCAAGTCCTACGTCGGGTTTCCTGCATGGAGCCTGCTTCTCCCTCTGCCTGTGTCTCTGCCCTTCTCTCTCTCTGTGTGTGTCTCTCATGAATAAATAAATGAAATCTTAAAAATAAGTAAATAAATAAAATAAAAGTTAATAGCTAATACCTGAAGCTGAAGGCATGATAACTTAAACATTGATTATCGAACTAACCAAAATAGTAAAATTATATTAGGAAGTTAAAAGATACATGAGCTGTAGGTATGTGGTAGGGGCAAGGCTAGTGATGAAAGAAAGCTAAATCCTCATCTCCCATAATGGCAAAACAACAGATAATGTCTGAAATGGAAAAACTAAGAAATATCAATATCAATAATATTAAAATGTTACTAGAAATACAAATATTAATCCTAAATGGATTCACTAAAAGAATTGAAAGTGGGTGCTTCTGTGGAACAGAACATGGAGAGGGGAGGGAATGGAGGACTGAAATTTTTCATTGTAAGCCTTAAGAAACTACTTATCTCTTTATGTACATATGTAACTTCATTATTTTTTTTTTTAATTAACAACAAGATAAAAGGGACATCTGGGTGACTCAGTCGGTTAAGCGCCTACCTTTGGCTCAGGTCATGAACTCAGCATCCTGGGATCAAGCCCCACGTGGGGCTCCCTATTCAGCATGGAGCCTGCTTCTCCCTCTCCCTCTGCTGTTCTCCCTGCTTTTGCTCTTTTGCTCTCTGGTAGATGATAGATAGATAGATAGATAGATAGATAGATAGATAGATAGATAGATAAACTTTTTTAAAAAAGATAAAATACAATAAAAATTCCTGAATCAAGTAAAAACCTGCAAATCTAAAGAATCTGCAGATATTATGGGGCACCTGGGTGGCTCAGTTGGTTAAGCATCTGCCTTCAGCTCAGGTCATGATCCCAGGGTCCTGGAATCAAGCCTGATGTGGGCTCCCTGCTCAGCAGGGAGTCTGCTTGTCTCTCTGTCCCTCCCACCCCCCCCCCAATCATGCTCTCTCTCAAATAAAATCTTTAAAAAAGAATCTGCAAATTTTTAGAGAATACTGTGTTCTAAGAAAATTTGGCCAGAGGTATCCTAATCAACTTATTAAACTTTAGGGATAAAGAAAGGATTCTTCAAGCACCAGTGACAAAAAGCTAATCACTTACATGAAAGGAAAAATCAAGCTTACCTCCAAGTTCTTCACAACCTTAAATACAAGAGGAACCATATGTAGAATTCTCAGAGGAAGACGGTGGAACTCAAGCATATTATAAACAAAAGAGATCATTTAAATATAAAGGTGGGGTCCTGGGTGGCTCCATTGGTTGAATGTCTGACTCTTGGTTTCAGCTCAGGTCATGATATCAGGGTCATGAGATCGAGCCCTACATCAGTCTCCACACTCAGCATGGAATTTGCTTGAGATGCTTTCCTTCCCCCTCCCTCCCTACTGATGCACAAGTGCTCGATGCACAAGTGCTCACCCTCACTTTTTCTCTCTCTCTCAAATATATAAATAAGTGAAATCTTTTTTAAAAAATAAATATAAAGGCAACATTCTCAAACATGAAAGGACTCACAGATATGGCACCTATGAGCCCTTCTTGGGAGGCAGGGAAAGACTTCTTGACAGCTAGCTGTCATGTCATGAGAACATTCAGGCAAGTTATGGAGAAACCCATGTGGTGAGGAACAGAGGTCTGCCAGCAGCCACATTAGTGAGCTTGGAAGCAGATATCCTGAGACTTGTCAACAGCCATGTTGAAAGCAGATTCTCCTCCATTCAGTCTTGAGATGACTGCAGCCCTTGGCCAGCAGCTTGACTGCAACCTCATGAGAGAACCTGAGTCAGAACCATGAAACCACTCCCCGATTCCAAAAACTGAGATAATAGTTTGTTATTTTAAGCCTCTGAGTTTGAGGTAATTTGTTATGTAACTATAGATGACCAATAAAATTCTAAATCTCTAGGCTCTGGATCAAGATTTTTTCAAAAACAAAGAAATTGAAAGACGTCTTGGAGGGAAAAAAATGATGTGCTTATATGGCACAGTTCCTTTCAGCCTCAGTTTGCTCCCCATGTATTTTGGAAGTAGGGAAAGTCATATGGCTATGTATGTGGGATGTATCCTGTCTTAGCTGGATGCCTTTGCTAAAATCTTGGACAAACCGTCAGCTCTGTCCAAAACATTAAGGAATGGGCAGTCATCCTATGGTCTTACTAAACTTGAAGGGTTTTTGTTGTTTAAACATTGGCAACAAACAATATCATAATTTTTCTTTCTTATGTTTCTAGGGAGAGAGGCCTGGGTTAGAATGAATTCTTAAAAGGAACTTCCTCTTGACCTACAGTATTTGTTGTTGTAGTGCCATATGATAGGCACGGGGGGGGGGGGGGGAAGATGCCTAGGGACCCCTTCAAGGAAGGACTTGCTGCTCATCTATAAGGAGTTTAGTTAGCAGACAGCCTGTAGTTGTCACCTTCAGGATCTACCTCATCTGTAAAGAGCCACATTGCCTGAGGTCATACATCCCAAGACTAAATGAGGGATGGGTATAAAGGCTCGGTCCCTTTGATAGGCAGTACTTGCCCCAGAGCTCCCTGCTGGGTTGGCCAGGGCTTTGTAGAACCTGCATCTCAGTTTAGTTTTTCCTCTGCCCAGTCTTGCTTTTTCCTCTTCCTTTCACAGGTATTAATCTCTAATAAATGTCTTGCACCCCAAATACTTTCTCAGCTCACTTGAGAATCCAGCCTTCAACACACTATAGTCGTTTTACCCATGGTTTGCTACCACCTGGGAAAGCAAATTTTCTCACTCTCAGGATGATCATTTTTTGCAACTGTAAAACTAAACTGCCTGGATCATTAAATTGTTTTCTTTCTCAGGAAGCATACCTGATACATTGGCTTCTGCCTGTATAAAAACTATGATAAATGTTATGTAATAACACGTGTGTGCCTCTTATAATTCCTGACTAAGCATCTACCAAAAAATATATATATCTGTTCAGAGTCTTTCCAGCTTCACTACTGTTGATTTCTTGTCTGCTCTTCCCACAAAACCAATAGTTCTCAACCCTAGGGAGCATTTTTTAAAATGCTGATGGCTAGGGCAGCCCAGGTGGCTCAGCGGTTTAGCACCTGCCTTCAGCCCAGGGTGTGATCCTGGAGTCCTGGGATCGAGTCCCACATTGGGCTTCCTGCGTGGGGCCTGCTTCTCACTCTGCCTGTGTCTCTGCCTCTCTCTCTCTCTCTCTCTCTCTCTCTCTCTGTGTGTGTGTGTGTGTCTCATGAATAAATAAATAAAATCTAAAAAATAAATAAGTAAATAAAAATAAAATAAAATAAACTACTGATGGCTGAGCCTCATCCCTAAGAGGTTCTTATTTAATTGGTCTGGCATAGGGCAGCCCGGGTGGCTTAGCGGTTTAGCGCTGCCTCAGCCCAGGGTGTGATCCTGGAGAAACGGGATTGAGTCCCATGTCGGGCTCCCTGCATGGAGCCTGCTTCTCCCTCTGCCTGCCTCTCTCTCTCTCCCTCTCTCTCTCTCTCTCTCTCTCTGTCTCATGAATAAATAAATAAAATTTAAAAAAAAGCAAAAATCTTATTTAAAAAAATTGGTCTGGCATTGAATGGGCATTTTTAAAAAGCTTCTTGGAGGATGGTAATGTACCAAGGTTGAAAACCCACTCCTATTCAGCTTACCAGAGTTTGTGGCCTAATAGTGCTGCTCTCCTATTTAAAAATATTTGGTAAAGGGATAGTCATTTGGTCTATCAGAATCTAAAAGAATTTTCCAGCACCACAGGAGTAAATGGAAGCATAATGAAAATGGATCAAACACCTGAAACTGCTGCGTGGAGCCCTGATCCTCATTCTTCAGGGGCTGTAGACCATGTCCATAGCACAAAGAGAGGGCTCCAGGTAGTGTAGGCAACATCTGTCCAACACTGTAGACATGTTTGCAGAACCAAATAAACCCTAGAGCATTCAAATGGCAACCCACTAGATTTGTGGTATTGCACTCAGACCCAGTGATATGGCTGGTATTTGAGCACTCAGGGCTAGATGACTCTGGAGAATTAAATGACACATCAGTTAAAAAGTATTTAGTCAGTGGGGCACCTGGGTGATGCCATTGGTCAAGTGTCTGCCTTCGGCTCAGGTTATGTCAAATGAATATATACTGTCATTTATCTAAATATACCCAGTGTTGGGCATTTAGATTGTTTCTATACCTAGAACTTGATTTTTTTTTTAAGTTAGGTTCATTGAGGTGTCATTTATATGCAGTAAAATTTACTCTTTCTAGTATACAGCTCTATATATTTGAGTAAAATAGGTGCGAAACCCATGTGTCTGTGGTTCCTGGGATGGCATCCTCTCATGCTGGCTCACATTCAACCTTTCGAAATTTGTTAAGAATTTTAACTGAGGGGCTCTGGGTGGCTTAGTCACTTAAGTGTTGGCTCAGGTCATGATACCAAGTCCTGGAACAGAGCCCCCACATTGGACCTTTTGTGGCTGGTTTCATTCACTTAGCATAATGTTCCCAAGGTTTGTTGTATTGTAACTTATGTCAGTACTTCATTTCTTTTTAAGGTTGAACAATATTCTGTTGTATGGGAATATATCACATTCTAGGTATCCACTATTTATCAGTAGGTGTTGGCACTGCACTTGATTTTTAAAACCTCTTTTTTTGCATCAATGAATTATTTAGGTTTCATTATTCAGAATTTTAAAGGATCCCCAAATGAATATAAAACATACTTATTTTCAGAGCACTTGCGTGGCTCAGTCAGTTAAGCATCTGCCTTCAGCTCAGGTCATGATCGCAAAGTCCTGGAATCAAGCCCTGCATCAGGCTCCCTGCTCAGTGAGGAGCCTGTTGTTCCCTCTCCTCTCTTGCTTGGCTCTCTCTCTCTCCCTCTCTCTCTCTCTCTGTCAAATAAATTTTAAAAACAAATTTAAAAGGGCGGGGGAGTAGGGTGGCACTTGGGTGGCTCAGTCGGTTAAGCTAAGCATCTTCCATCAGCTCAGGTCATGATCCCAAGGTCCTGAGATCGAGCCCAGCATTAGGCTCCCTGCTCAGGGAGTCTGCTTCTCTCCCGCTCTCTCTGTCCCTGCCCCCACTCATGTATGCACCCACTCTCAAATTAGATAGATCAATCAATCGATCTTTTTTTTAAAAAAAGGAGAAACATAGGCACCCATCATTTACTTGTTGGATTGGATTAGAAAAAACTATATAAATATTTTAGGCTATTCAACTTTTAAAAAGTAGAGTTGTGGGCAGCACGGTGGCTCAGTGATTTAGGGCCACCTTCAGCCCAGGGCATGATCCTGGAGACCCGGGATCGAGTCCCAGGCTCCCTGCATGGAGCCTGCTTCTCCCTCTGCCTGTGTCTCCACCACCTCTCTCTCTCTCTCTCTCTCTCTCGAATAAATAAAATAAAAAAAAATCTTAAAAAAAAAGTATAATTGTCACAAGTGAGAAAGTTGGTTTGTTAGTGAGAAAGTTGGTTTGTTACCAAATTTGGATAGATGGTTGGTTTAGGAGGTAGTGATAAATCAACGGCATCATTTAATTTCATTGTCTAATGTTGTTGCTTGAGTTTGGTGCTACAAGCAAGCTCTGATTTCTCTAGAGAAGTGTTCATAAATTCAAATTGTATTTGTTTTCCTGATAAACTCTGAAAAAGATACTGAGTTCTTGATATATCTGGTGTCAGAGAACTTGTGGGGTCAACTGCTATTTTGTATCAAAAGAGCATTCTCTATTTTTTTGTGCTCTTTCCTAAGTATAAAGTCAAGCCTCAGGGAGGCTTGGTGGTCATGGCCATCAGAGAGAGCCTGCTTTTCCTAGGACATGAGGAAAGAATGATGATAGTGCTGGTGGTGATAATGATGATAATTGCTATCATTTTTCAGATTTTTTTCAGGCATTGTGTTAAAGGCTTTAAGTAATTCTTACAATAACCCTATGAATAGATACTATTATATGCCATTTTACAGATGAGGAAATTGAATCAAGATTCACACTTGATCTTAGCCAAAAGGCCGAAAAGCGATTAAATCAAGATTCAGTTAGAAATAAGAAATCACAGTAAATGTTGAACAAATTAGTGGGAAATTACCTAGTGACCAGGTGTGAGGGTCTGTAAACTAGGGTTTTGGCACTTTGTGATGAATGTTGAGATATAAAACAAAGATTGGCAGGCTTTTTCCATAAGAGCAAATAGTAAATATTTTAGGCTTTGCAGGCCATATGGTGTTACGTTTATTCTACTCTGCTGTTTTAGCACAAAAGCATCCTAAGATATGTAACAAATGAGCGTGGCTGTGTTCCAATAAAACTATCTACAAAAACAGACATCAGGGCCATCCAACTGGCAAACTATAGTTTGCCAGCTCCACTGGAGGTTTTGGGTTTGTTGTTGTTGTTTTTCCTATATAATGAATAGCTATGATGGTACCTTGTTAACACAACTTATTTCTTAGTCAGGATATAGCTGACTACATCTGGAATCCTTTCTATTAAAAACAAGAAGGGGTTTGTTATGGATTGTTTTTTCTTTTTTCTAAGTTCATTTGTCAATCAAATTTTAGGAAACAGAGGGGAGTTCTTTGTATTTTTGAAAAGCTCACCATAAGATACAATTAAATAATATCTCTTAATACGTTGAAAATATGATCTTAGTTATAAGATCATATCATATACTGCCACAGCTAGAATGTCATTTAGTCCAGTCACCTATATTTCAGATAATGAGCCAGAGGAAGAAGGATTTGTTTCATATCTTTTATCTCTAATTAGAGACAGAGCTGGGCGTTTTCCATTATTTCAACCTTTCTATTTTTCAGGAACACATTATTCAACTGATAAATGCTTATCAAGTTTCTTCCTCTGGTCCAACCACTGTTTTGGTATTGAAGGGGATCCTTGAAGCAGGAGACAGTCTCAAAGAATTTGTTCACCTTGGTGGAAGATAAGATTATGCATATAAAAGAAACAAACAGGGGAGCCTGGGTGGCTCAATCCGTTGAGGATTTGGTTCTTGGTTTTGGCTCAGGTCAATCTTTGTTTAAAAAAAAGGTTAACAAGGGGACGCCTGAGTGGCTCAGTGGTTGAGCCTCTGCTTTTGGCTCGGGCATGAACCCAAGTCCCAGGATTGAGTCCTGCATCCAGTGTCAGGCTCCCTGCATGGAGCCTGCTTCTCCCCCTGCCTGTGTCTCTGCCTCTCTCTCTGTCTGTCTCTCTCATGATTAAATAAATAAAATCTTAAAAAAAAAAAAAAAAAAAAAAAGGTTAACAGGGATGCCTGGGTGGCTCAGCCATTGAGTGTCTGCCTTTGGCTCAGGGTGTGATCCTGGGGTCCGGGATCAAATCCCACATCAAGCTCCTTGCGGGGAGCCTGCTTCTCCCTCTGCCTATGTCTCTGCCTGCCTCTCTCTCTCTCTCTCTCTCTCTCTCTCTCTCTCTCTCTCTCCCTGTCTCGAATAAATAAAATATTAAAAAAAAATAAAAATTAAAAAAGGTTAACAGACAACAGCAAACAATATCAGATACTGAATAATTATGGTCAGCAGTCTCTAGGGGCTCAGGTGGTCAGGAAAATGTAAGGGAATAATTTAGACTTGAAAGATGGATATATATAGATCAAGTATGGAAAGATACATAGGAAGCTGGATCCTGTGTGGGGATAATCATATGAGCAAATGTGTGGAGACAGGGTATGCAAGATTTGTTTAAGGACAGTCTGGCCCAAATTGAGGGTACCCATTGGGGAATACTAGGAGATAAGGCTGGGAAGTTAAGTTGGTACAATAACAGAGAGCCTTGAACACTGGGGAATTATTAAAAAATTTTTGAGAAGGGAAATGATTCAAATTCAGAATTCTGGAAAGATAATCTGACAGCAGTATGCAGGATAGATTTAGAGTATAAGACCTAAAAAGTATCACAGTGTTGCATTGCTAAATTCACAAGACTCCAAAGAGTGAAAGGATTGTATCTTTTGGAATGCAGAAAGAACTAACTGTGACTATCTATTATTATGTGAAACAAGGGACCGGGCTCATTTATGCATCCATCAAGCACTAATGTCTATGCTTTGCTGTATAGTAGAGTTGGCAGGCTTAGACATTAAGTTCTTAGAAGCTAGTCATATGTTTCTGTAATTACTACAGGGTGGAGACTGTCTCATGCTTTCTCTTTCACCTCCCTGGGAACTAGCTGATGGCTCCATATGGTGGACTGTTAGTAAAAGGTCTCGTCCTAGTGGTCTCTGCCAAAGAGAGCAAGGTTTGGTCATGATGGGAGCAAAGAAGAAGGAAATAGCCAGACATAAGGTGAAAATGAAGAGCAGATGGACATGTATTCCTTCATAGCTGCTGAGCTGGGGGCCTTGGGTAAGCGCTGGGGTCATTAACACCATTAACACAAGTTTCCTAGAACTAGATTACATTTTAGTTGTTGGCAGACTTTTTCCCCTCCATTTTTCTGACTTGTAATCTACACTCCAGTGATTCAGGATCTTTGATTTGTAGTTATAATAGGGCAGCTGGCTAGATAAATGAGCAGTAAAAATGTTCTTGCCCCCATTCCTATGATCCTCTAGGGTATTGTGCTCCTCCTGGCCTCAGTAAGATGGTGGGTAAAAAATAATTAAATTCAGATTTTCAAGCACTTTTAAATATGAGAATATGATACTTCCTATCTTTTTTTCTTCTTTTTTAACTGAATTTCCAAAGGCGGGGGCTAGTTCTTATTGGGAAGGCACCAAAGTTATCTTGGAAAAGGCCTTTGTGTATGGAGAACCTGAAACCTCTTAAGGTTTTCTAACTTTTCATACTGCTTGTAGGAAAAAGAGACAGTGATAATGGAATATATATCTCCTTTGTTTTCTCCCTTCTGAGAGAAGATGAACTGTTTCCTTGATTGCAAAGAGAGAGTTCTGTTTTGAGGATCTCAGGCATGTTTGGTCCTGGAAAAGGAAATATTATAAGACATTTGGTTAAGTAGGACTCCTGCTGTCCCTATAGTCAGGTACAGAAGAAACAGTCTCCCCAACAAGCTGTTCAGTCATCAGACAGTACTGGTCACTTCACTCCAGCAGGCCCACATTCTACAACCTCAGTGGATTTGAAGATACCACGACTCCTTTCCTCCATGTCAAATTGATGCATTCATGACTTGGAGAAGCATTATAAAGAGTAGAAAAGAGTGTTGCTGGTAGAAAGAGCATGTACTGGAAATTAAAGTCTAGAGATTTTGAAATTGAATTTTGAGACCAATCAGGTATATGACCTTGAGCAAATAACTTTGCTTCTCTAAACCTCAGTTTCCCTGACTGAAATTGGCTTAGTTTTTCTTTAAAGACGCCTCTCCAGCTCTCAGATTCCTGTGTTATTTCTGAAAGACATGTGTTTTTAATAATTCATAAGTAAAAGGTGTTTGTGCCAAATATTTAATAAGAAAGTCATGTAACTTTTCTCTAGTATTATGTTGTTTTCTTTTGAGCACTAGTCAAGGTTTTTCATTAGAAGGATAATGATAATATTAAAACAAACTTCTAAAGGATATCTTTTAAAATGGAATGAAATGTTTATACGTTCATCTTGTTTAAGTTTAGACATTTTTTTAACTCACTTCTTTATTTTTTTTAATATATATATTTTTTAATTTTTATTTATTTATGATAGTCACAGAGAGAGAGAGAGGCAGAGACACAGGCAGAGGGAGAAGCAGGCTCCATGCACCGGGAGCCCGACGTGGCACTCGATCCCGGGTCTCTAGGATCGCGCCCTGGGCCAAAGGCAGACGCTAAACCGCTGCGCCACCCAGGGATCCCTAACTCACTTCTTTAAAGTGATGTAGATTACTTGTAAAAGAACTTTCATGTCAGTGTCTGAAACTTCTTCTTTTGGACTGGCTACAGACTTCAGAGGAAAATCTTCCAGTCTCCTTTCTAGGTGTGTAAAAGCTCTGGTGACAATTCCTGATTATTTCAGGGCTTCTGGAGTACAAATCAGGTTGCTGTTCAGCTTTCCTTATGGCCATTTTGGGATTCAGCTTTTGGATATGCTGAATCTGCCACCACCATCCTACTTTCCAGCTTCCAAAATTGTTTCACTATTCTCTCCTCTTAATCTTTGTCCTTGGAGTTTATACTCTTCCAAAAAACAATGAGGACAACAACAAAAACCCTTTACTGTCACTTTAATGAGCTTTCAAAAGGAATAGGGCTGGGGCACCTGGGTGGCTCAGTGGTTGAGCATCTACCTTTGGCTCAGGTTGTGATCCCGCATCCTGGGATGAGCTCTGCATCAGGCTCCCCAGGGAGCCTGCTTCTTCCTCTGCCTGTGTCTCTGCCTCTCTCTCTTTATGTCTTTCATGAATAAATAAATAAAATCTAAAAAAAAAAAAAAGGAATAGGGCTAGGGTGCCTGGGTGGCTCAGTAGGTTAACTGTCTGCCTTTGGCTCAGTTTGTGGTCCTGGGTCCTTAGATGGAGCCCTGGAACCCTTAGGTTATGTCAGGGCTCCCTGCTGAGCAGGGAGTCTGCTTCTCTCTCTCCCGCTGCCCCTCCCTGCTGCTCATGGTCACTCTCTCAAATAGACAAATTTTTTAAATCTTAAAAAAAAAAAAGAAGGAACAGGGCTTAATGCCTGTGTTTAATCTGCCATCTTTACCTAGAAGCCTGTTTCCTTCATTTCAGTCTCTATCTTTCAGTTCCTTGCTTTCACCCTTCCTTCCCTCTTTCTCTTTTTCCTCTTTTTATCCCTCATTTCCTTCTTCAGTCTAGACCCTGTGGTGTGTGACTTCAGTCATTTCCCCTCCATATCCTTGCTCACTGTCCTTTTGCTATATCCACCCTCATAACCCTCAACTTTGGATTACTTTAACATCTATTATTTTGTCTACTCCTACATCTGTTTTGTTCAAGTCACCAGGAAAGATATTATGCAGGTTGTAAATTGCCACCACTATAAATTCATGGTTCCAATTTTAGCTGAACCCTTAAAGCCACTCTGAATTCTTGCACATTTCTCCTGAAACACTCTTCCACTTCTCTTAGCAGTTATTGTCAACCATCACCACCTTCCTATCTTAGAAAATTACTTGCCTCCTCCTCCTTCGAGAAAATCCTGGCTATCAGATACTGATTTTCCCAGCATACTACCCCTATCCATAATTTTATCTTTACCCAGACCTACCTTCACTTTCTTTTCTCTAGCCTTAGAGGAAGAAGTTTCCTGATCCCCTCACTTAATGCCTTTCCCCTGGAACCTTGTTCTGTGAGTTTTTCTAGCACTCTCCCAATTTTCAACTTGCTTTCTACTACTACTTTCCCCCCTACACCTATAAACACATAGCTTGTAAGATAAGGCACAAATTCCTAAAGGCTCTTAGTCATCTAACCATGCCTGCCCCTTTCATCCTTATATCTCACCATTCCACCTACAACCCCTGCTCAACACTCTGACCCTATAGGATGGAGAAGTGCTTGTAGTTCTGTGACTTCTGCTTTCTTTTTCAAGCTTCTGTCCTTTTGTTTTCACCATTCCTAACCTTCCTTCAGCCAGCTACCCTTCTCTACCTGGCTAAATACCTGCTCTTCTTTCAAGACTAAGTTCATATATTACTTCTCTATGAAGCTTTTTCTGACCCTCTTTGCACTAGGCAAAAGGTTTTAAGTAGGAGAATGACATGACCAGATTTCCCTTTTGAAAAGGTAACTCTGGGTGTAGTGTGAAGAATGGATTGGCATTGGTAAGAGGATATAGAGAGACTAGGTAAGGGAGGGTATTCTAGTAATCCAGGTGAGAAATAATGGTGGTTTGAACTAGGATATTGACAGTGGAGATGGAGAAAAGTGGATAAATTAGAGAAGGACTTAGCAGGTAAAAACTGAGGAGTTCATGTGTGTGATTGAACCTTGGGGCTAAGACATGGAAAGGTGTCAGGAATGATTCACATTTCTGGTTTGAGCAGCAAGATAAATCAAGAGATGGGAGCAACTAAGTTTGTAGAGATAAGATCCAAAGTTCAGTTTGGGATATGCTGAATTTGAGGTACTTTTAGGATATCCAGGTAAAAGTGTCAGTAAGAGAGACGCCTGGGTGGCTCAGTGGTTGAGCATCTGCCTTTGGCTCAGGACGTGATCCCAGAATTCCAGGATCAAGTTGTTGTCCCCATACCCCTCTCCCCACCCATCTCCCCCCACCAGCAGGCTCCCCGCAGGGGGCCTGCTTCTCCTTCTGCCTATGTCTCTGCCTCTTTCTCTGTATCTCTCCTGAAGAAATAAAATAAAATCTTCTTTTTTTTTAAGTATTTAATTTATTTATTCATGAGAGACACACAGAGAGGCAGAGACATAGGCAGAAGGAGAAGCAGGCTCCCCACAGGGAGCCCTATGTGGGACCTGATCTAAGAACTCTAGGATCACGACCGGAGCCAAAGGCAGCCGCTCAACCACTGAGCCACCCAGGCGCCCCAATAAAATCTTTTTTTAAAAAAAGTGTAACAGGGATCCCTGGGTGGCGCAGCGGTTTGGCGCCTGCCTTTGGCCCAGGGCGCGATCCTGGAGACCCAGGATCGAATCCCACATCGGGCTCCCGGTGCATGGAGCCTGCTTCTCCCTCTGCCTATGTCTCTGCCTCTCTCTCTCTCTCACTGTGTGCCTATCATAAATAAATTAAAAAAAATTTTAAAAATGAAATGAACATGGATCAAATCACATAGAAGAGAAGAAAAGAGAATTAGGAACAAACTTAGACCAGCTAGAGGATCAAGGGCCTCCAAAGGAAACATAGAACAGAAAATAAAAGAGAAAAGGAAAACCAAGAGAACATAACATTGCAGGAGCCAGAGTGAGGAAGTAGCAGTAGTGTTGATAATTGAGGTTAGGTAAGATGATAATTTAAAAATGATCACTGTGTGACAGACAGATCCCTAGAATGGTACCTGGCAAATAAGAGGGTTTGATAAACAATAGATAGATAGCTGTGATAGCAGAGAGACCAAATTATGATGCTATTGCAGAAACCTAGACAGGAGAAAGGTTTACTGGGCCAGCATGGTAGCCTGTCATTAAATGTGCATTAGGATTAAGTGTCCAATACAAGTCTGCAAGGTAAGAACACCTTATGTATTTGTGTTGTATACTGGATCCAAAGAAAAAGTTCTTAATTTTGTTAGACAAGGTACCATTTTTTTTTAGTAGTTTCCTTTCTTTAAAGATGTCTTTTTTTTTTCTTTTTTAAAGATTTTATTTATTTATTTATTTATTTGACACAGAGAGAGAGAGAGAGAGAGAGAGAGCACTATGGGGAGCAGCAGAGGGAGAGGAAGAAGAGGTTCCCCATTGAGCAGGGAGCCCAATGTGTGGCTCCATCCCAGGACCTCGGGATCACGGCCTGAGCCAAAGGCAGATGGTTAACCCAACTGAACCAGCCAGCCCAAAGATTTTTGTCTTTTACCACTAAATTGCATTACTACTGAGCTGGCAGTTTTGCTGATGCCTTCCCTGCTTTGGAAGGCTTGCCCATACATTTTCTTCTTTCTTGATTGGCCATGCACATTTCTTCTCTCATTCTTCACAGCAAGGTTCAAACACATAATCTTTCTAATTATTAACATCTAGGAGAGGGCAGCCCCAGTGGTGCAGCAGTTTAGTGCCACCTGCAGCCTAGGGCATGATCCTGGAGACCCTGGATCGAGTCCCACGTCAGGCTCTCTGCATGGTGCCTGCTTCTCCCTCTGCCTGTGTCTCTGCCTCTCTCTCTGTGTGTGGATAGCTGTGATAGCAGAGGGACCAAACCTCTGTGTGTCTCTATGAATAAATAAATAATCTTTAAAAAAAAAAACATCTAGGAGAAGAAGAGATTGGAGAACAAATACTCTAGGATAAGCAGATGCAACTCTAGTGAGGTTTTTTTTTTTTTTTAAGATTTATTTATTTATTTATTCCTGAGAGAGAGAGAGGCAGAAAGGCAGAGACACAGGCAGAGGGAGAAGCAGGTTCCATGCCGGAGCCCAACGCGGGACTCAATCCCGGGACTCCAGGATTGCGCCCCGGGCCAAAGGCAGGCTCTAAACCACTGAGCCACCCAGGGATCCCCTCTAGTGAGTTATTATAGAGAATCTTTATCAATTGATGGCATTATCATTCTGAATGTTTACAGATCAAGCTTGAGTAGGATTCAGAATACTCACCATTACTGAAAATAGTTCATTACTTGTGTGGGACCACATGTTATGCTATGCACATAGAAGGCAAATGAAAAAGACTTACTGGGTTCATTAATCTGTAACTTTACCACAGTGAACATTAATGGATCAGATCTGTTTATTAAACTTAGGATAGTTTCACTAGACAGTAAAGCTTTCCACTTCCTTGTTAAATATATATATATAAAGTAAAAATTATCACTGTGTTTTACTAAAATGGAAGCCATTAGTGCCCTTATTGAAGTGGGTAGAATGGAAGGTGATGAGATGGTGATAGCCCATTGGAAAATGCTTTTGATAATTTGTGAAGGATAGGAGAGAGAAAGGACTGAGGGAGGAAAAGGGAGGCTTGAAAAAGGATATTTTAATTTTGAAAAAAAAACAGAACATGCATTAAGGTTATACAAGTGATGTTTCCTATTAGGCAGCCCTTGAGGGTCCATCCAGCCTCTCTCTTTCTAAAGCTGCTTTGTGAGAGCTGGATTGAGAGAAGGAGATCCTCAACTGCTACCCTATCAGAGGCATAACTGTTACATTGGGACTAGCTCTCTTATTCAGTAGTCTGTCCCATTCCTATCCCATCTTCTCATTCCCTGCTGTGCACCTAAGCTTGCCAACTCTTCTGAACTTATCAGGAATATTCTGGAGTACACCCAGACTCATCAGGCCTTTCCTGAAGTCTCCTAACTTTTGTGTCCAACGAGTCTGTATCTCTTATCAGAACGTATACTCTTTCAGGACATTCAGTAAGCATTATTTCATGCTTGCCTTATAAGGCACTGTTCTGGACATTATGCTGCTTATAATTAAGATCTGGTCTCAAATCTTCCTTCCCTGAAAGATGTGATAGTTACACATCATGAATGGAACATTAGTACTTTAAGAGATTTTTTCTGATGAAATTCTGTATTTAGAAGGGAAAAAACTCACTAGATTAGGAGAATCAGGAAAAATTTTAGAAGAAAATGACTTTTGAGACTGGAGCTTTAAGAATTTATACATTTTAGGAGTAGTTGGTGCACATGGATAGAGACAATCTTTCTAGAAGGAACCATATGAGCAAGGGCACAGAGAAAGGAGAGCAAAACAACTAGGTCACTTAGTTTCTCTGAAGCATAATAATATTATATGAAAGCATCTAGTATAAGCAAAAGGGAAGTCTTAAAGGTTTACAAAAATTAGTGATTACTAGGTTATATCTGTGTTTCATTTAATATTATAGACCTAATACCGTTCTGTGCCTAACACATATCGGTCACTCAGGAGAAATATTTTTTACTCAACTGTTGAATCCCAAAGGGTAGGAAGTGCCTGGCAGGTTGTCTTGTAATGACTTTTTTTTTTTTTGTAATGACTTTTTAATTTGTTGTAACTCTAGCCATGTAAAGACTAGAACCAGGCTTTGAGATATGAACCCCTGAGTGATCCTTTTTTTTTCTTTTTTTTAAAGATTTATTTATTTATTTATTTATTTATTTATTTATTTATTTATTTATTTATTTATGATAGACAGAGAGAGAGAGAGAGAGAGAGAAAGAGGCAGAGACACAAGAGGAGGGAGAAACAGGCTCCATGCCGGGAGCCCCACAGGAGGAGGGAGAAACAGGCTCCATGCCGGGAGCCCCATCCCGGGACTCCAGGGTCGCGCCCGGGCCAAAGGCAGGCGCTAAACCGCTAAGCCACCCAGGGATCCCCCCCTGAGTGATCCTTAACGTGTCCCTTGCCTCTGGCCATCTACATAACCAGCTTGAAACTAGATCTGAAAGACAGTAGGAATAATGCTTTGTGTCCTGGAAGAATTAAGGACTGAAAGATAGATGTGCTAAAAGGTCTTGCTAGTTCAGGAGTGCAAATTAATATGCCAATTTTTACCCAGTTTCTATAGAGGGTTTAAATCTTGTTTATTAAAAAAATAATAAATAAAAATTAAAAAATAAATAAATGAATAAATAAAAAATAAATCTTGTTTATTAAATTCTTTTTTTTAAATATTTATTATTTATTCATGAGAGACCCAGAGAGAGAGAGGCAGAGACACAGGCAGAGGGAGAAATAGGCTCCATGCAAGGAGCCTGACATGGGACTCAATCCTGGGACTCCAAGATCACGCCCTGGGCCAAAGGCAGGCGCTAAACCACTGAGTGACCCAGGCATCCCTATTAAATTCTTTAGACATAAAGGACCAGGCAGTTTAGAAAAATAACTTGAGAGACAGTTCTCTTTTCCGGGCTTGTCTTTGAGTAGGAGCTCTTTGTCAATGAGGCTATGCAGATTGCTGTCTAGGGCACCTCTTGTGTGGACATTCCAGACCTCAGCAGGTTCCAGCATTCTGGGCTAGAATGACAGGGAGGATGAGCAGCCATGTGATCCTATCTAGGAAGGCTTTGCTGACTCATATGTTAATGTTAGACATGTGGTTCTCATCTCTTTAATCTAGTAATCACTAATTTTTGTAAACCTTTGAAGACTTCCCTTTACATATATTGAATGATTTCATATTATATTCTATGCTTCAGAGAAACTAAGTGACCTAATTAGTCATGTGGTCCACAAGCCTGTCTAGGAAGGCTTTGCCGACTCCTGTGTTAATGTTAGACATGTGGGGGCAGCCCCGGTGGCTCAGTGGTTTAGCGCCGCCTGCAGCCTGGGGTGTGATCTTGGAGACCTGGGATCGAGTCCCACGTCGGGCTCCCTGCATGGAGCCTGCTTCTCCCTCTGCCTGTGTCTCTGCCCCTCTCTCTCTCCTCTCTGTGTATTCTCATGAATAAATAAATAAAATCTTAAAAAAAAATCTTAGACATGTGGTCTATATGATAGTTTTTTTAAGATTTAATTTATTCATAGGAGACACAAAGAGGCAGAGACAGGCAGAGGGAGAAGCAGGCTCCCTGCAGGGAGCCTGATGTGGGAGTTGATCCCAGGACTCTGGGATCATGCCCCGAGCCAAAGGCAGATGCTCAACCACTGAGCTACCCAGGCACCCTGATAGTTATTTTTATAAGTCAATTTACTAGAGCTAGGCTCTAGTACCCAGTTTTTCAGTTAAATGCTAATCTAGGTGTTACTCTGTAGATATTTTGTAGATGTGGCTAATATAAAAAAAACCTCTCAATTTTAAGTGAAGAAGACTATCTTGGTTAATCTGTGTGGGGGTCATCCAATCAGTTGAAAGGCTTTTAAACCTAATGAGGGGTACCTGACTGGCTCTATCAGTAGAGCATGTGACTCCTGATCTCAGGGTCATGAGTTTGAGCCACATATAAAAGATTACTTAATAGGAGATCCCTGGGTGGCTCAGCGGTTTAGCACGTGCCTTTGGCCCAGGGCGCGATCCTGGAGTCCTGGGATCAAGTCCCATGTCGGGCTCCCGGCATGGAGCCTGCTTTTCCCTCCTCCTGTGTCTCTGCCTCTCTCTCTCTCTCTCTCTCTCTCTCTCTCTCTCTCTCTCTCTATCATAAATAAATAAATAAATCTTAAAAAAAAAAAGATTACTTAATAAAAATAAACCTAGGGAATCCCTGGGTGGCGCAGCGGTTTGGCGCCTGCCTTTGGCCCAGGGCGTGATCCTGGAGACCCGGGATCGAATCCCACGTCGGGTTCCCGGTGCATGGAGCCTGCTTCTCCCTCTGCCTGTGTCTCTGCCTCTCTCTCTCTCTCTCTCTCTCTCTCTCACTGTGTGCCTATCATAAATAAATAAAATTTAAAAAAATTTAGAAAATAATGCAAGGACGGAAAAAAAAAAGACATTTAAAAAAAATAAAAATAAACCTAATCGAACTAGAAAATTAATTGTAAATAATACAGAATTAATTCGCAAACCTATCCTTAAGGTTCTGTTCTCCCAGGACCACTTCTTTTTTATTTATTTATTTTTTTAAAGATTTTATTTGTTTATTCATGAGAGACACACACACACAGAGAGGGAGAGAGAGAGAGAGAGAGAGAGAGAGAGAGGCAGAGAGAGAAGCAGGCTCCATACAGGGAGCCTGATGCAGGACTCGATCTCGGGACTCCAGGATCATGCCCTGGGCCAAAGGCAGATGCTCAACCACTGAGCCACCCAGGGATCCCCACTTCTTTTTTTTTATTTTTAACATAGCCTCCATGCCCAACGTGGAGCTGAACTCATGACCCTGAGATCAAGAGTTGCATGCTCTACCAACTGAGCCAGCCAGGCGCCCCTTTTTAGGACTAGTTCTGACAGCAATTTTTAAATCAATCAGAGAAACAGAACTACTGTGAGTGATACAGAATAAGGATTTATTATACAATTGTGAAAACTGGTAGAGCAGTGTATGCATGCTATTGCTTCTATGTCTAGTGTTCAGAGTGAGATTGCTATTAGTCAGCCAGACCAACAGTCAGAAAGGAAAGCTGGATGTGGACAAGAGCAAGAACAAACAGGGACCCACAAGGACAAACTGGAACCTACATATATCTGTCACCACCTTCAGCCTCATTGCTGTGGGGGACCCGCAGGAGAAGGTGGCATCCTTCACCACAGAACTACACAATAATTGGCTCAGGACTCAAGAGAAGCTAAAGGAAGATATCTGATAGGGTCTAGATAGGTGCTCAACCACTGAGCCACCCAGGCATCCCGTTTTTTTTTTTTGTTTTGTTTTGTTTTGTTTTTAAGATTTTATTTATTTAACAAAGAGCAAACAAAAGGAGAGGGAGAAGCAGGCTTCCCACTAAGCAGGGAGCCTGATGCAGGGCTCAGTCCCAGGACCCTGGGATCATGATCTGTGCCAAAGGCAGATTCTTAATTGAGCTCCCAGATGCCTCAATCCAAATGCTTTAATATGACGTGTAAGCATCATAGAAGGCTTTTCAGGATCTGACCTCTGGCTGCCTGCCTCTCCAGCTTGAACCTTTATCATTGTATCTTGGAATTTTTTTTTTATACCTCTTTGCCTTTATTGACCCAGCACTCAAATAAATATATTTTTCCTACTTTGCCTGCCTCATAAGTTGCTCATCTTGCAGAGCCAACCTCCAGCTTCATCCATCCCTGTAAAACCTTATCACATTCCTGCTTTCTTAGCTCATTGCATCCTCTTCTGTACCAACCAGTTCCCTACATAATAATATATGTATTGTATACCACGTTATACTATACAATGGGCTTTTTTGACGTGTAGTCTTCCCTACTAGATTTTGAGCTGCTGAGGGCAACATCTGTTTATTTCAACTCTTGTCTTTTTACCAAGCTCATGATACCATGGCTTTGTCAGTTAATGGGTACCTAATGTATCACAAGTACCATTCAATGTACTTTGAGTAATTTCTAATCATCCTAATAATTCTGTATTAGGTAGGCAATATGATCAATCTCCACATTTGTTGTATAAAATTAGTGAATATATTAATCTAAGATTAAAAGTTGCAATCAGGAATCCCTGGGTGGCGCAGCGGTTTGGCGCCTGCCTTTGGCCCAGGGCGCGATCCTGGAGACCCGGGATCGAATCCCACATCGGGCTCCCAGTGCATTGAGCCTGCTTCTCCCTCTGCCTGTGTCTCTGCCTCTCTCTCTCTCTCTCTCTCTGTGACTATCATAAACAAATGAAAGTTAAAAAGTTGCAATCATTTTCCAACTTCTCTTAAGGCAGTGGAACCTTTTCTTTAGGTGAAATCTTATGGAAAAGCTTAAGACATAAAACAAAGAACATGGAGTTTTTCTGATTCAGGTTTCCTGTAGTTTCCTAAAGTACCTCTACGAAACTCTGGAACTTTGAAGTACAATACTTCATTTTAAAATAAGGAAACTAGCATGAAGAAAGATTTTTCCATATGTAGTGGCAAGGTGAAAGCCAGAACCCTGGAGGATCCCTGGGTGGCTCAGTGGTTTAGCGGCTGCCTTCGGCCCAGGGCATGATCCTGGAGTCTGGGGATCGAGTCCCACATTCGGCTCCCTGCACAAAGCCTGCTTCTCCTTCTGCCTGTGTCCTTGCCTCTCTGTGTCTCTCATGAATAAATAAATAAAATCTTAAAAAAAAAAAAAAAACAGAACCCTGACTTTCAACTCAGTGCTACACCAAACCACCTTTTAATTTTGATTTAGTTCACTGTTAAATCAGTGATATCCATCACAGAATATAAATTGCCATTAGTCTCAAGATACTAAATATGCTAGAGACATAGGAAATGATTCTGTTTTATATACCTCTACTTTGACCTATACATATAACCTGACATCTACTTCCTTTATTTATTTATGTTTAAGTAAGTTCGATGCCTAATGTGGGGCTTGAACTCACAACCCTGAAATCAAGATTTACGTGCTCTACTGACTGAGCCAGCCCAGGTACCCAAGACCTACTTCTTTAGAATAAAGATCAAGGGACACCTGGGTGGCTCAGTGGTTGAGCATCTGCCTTCAGCTCAGGGTATAATCGGGGTCCAGGATCAAGTCCCACATCGGTGTTCTTATGGGAAGCCCGCTTCTCCCTCTGCCTATGTCTCTGCCTCTCTTTCTCTGTCTCATAATAAATAAATAAAATTAAAAAAAAAGAATAAAGATCAAAATCCTTAATGTGGCCTCAAACCTCTGTAGCTTCATCTTGTGCCTCTCCTCATCTTGTTTTGTGTGTTTTATCACTATGGGGCAGCTTTAGTTCCTCACACTCACCAGTCGGCCTCAAGATCTTGGTGCTTGTTTTCTCAGCCAGGGTGCCCATCTCAGTTTCTCCACCCCTTTCACCTGGTTAATTCCTGCTCATCTTTCAAGTCTAAGCTTAAACAGAAGTTTCCCATCATCTTCCAGCCTAGGCAAGATCCCTTGTTACACTCTTCCATAACATTCTATGCTTGCCATTCATTTATTGCACACCTAAAATAATTCATTTCCATTACACTGTACACTTCATGCAACTTTCTTTTTTTTTTTTAAGATTTTATTTATTTATTCACAAGAGACACAGAGAGAGAGGCAGAGACACAGAGGGAGAAGCAGGCTCCCTGCGGGGAGCCTGATGCGGGACTTGATCCCAAGTCTCCAGGACCACACCCTGGGCTGAAGGCAGCGCTAAACTCCTGAATACCAGGGCTGCCCTTCATGCAATTTTCATGTCCATTTTGTTCACTGCAATATCCCATATGCTTGGCATAAAGTAGTTATTCAGTGAATATAAGCGCTAGAGACTATTGGCTAGAGGTGTGAATTGATTGCTTTTTTTTTTAAGATTTTATTTATTTATTCATGAGAGACACAGAGGGAAAGAGACAGAGACATAGGCAGAGGGAGAAGCAAGCTCCATACAGGAAGCCCAATGTGAGGCTCGATCCCGGGACCCCGGGTCACGCCCTGAGTCAAAAGCAGATGCTCAACTGCTGAGCCACCCAGGTGACCCAATTTTTTTTATTGGGTCATGAGAGACACAGAGAGGCAGAGACATCAGCAGAGGGAGGAGCAGGCTCCCTGGAGAGGGCCTGATGTGGGACTCATCCCAGGATCCCGAGATCAGGACCTGAGCCAAAGGCAGACGCTCAACAACTGAGCTACCCAGGAATCCTGAATTAATTGCTTTTAACGTGAACTAAAATAATTTCCTTTTGTTTTTCAGTCAGTACATTGAGGAGCAGCACTTAGAACTTTTTTTTTCTTAGATTTTACTTATTTATTCATGAGAGACACAGAGACATAGCAGAGGAAGAAGCAGGCTCCCTAAGAGGAGCCCAGTGCAGAACTTGATCCCAGGACCCGAATCACAACCTGAGCCAAAGGCGTCTAGACGCTCAACCACTGAACTATGAAAGTGCCCCAGCACTTAGAACTCTTAAGAGCTCTTCCAGCTCTGGAAGTCTCTGTCTGCTACTTTGAGTGGAGGGCTTTCCCTTCAACACAGCTGCTTTTCTTGGACGGGGCCTGAGCACCAGTGGTGCCGTAGCCCACCCTGCTGCATAGGCAGACCTTTGTTTTGGAACTGTATATGCACACGTGATGATCAGCGGTCTGTCATTCCTGCCACTTACAATACAACCAAGATCAGGCATTTGGGGTGGTCTGGCAAGTAAGCGCCTCCCTATAAAACAGCTACCAGGTAGTTATGCAACAGGTGCTTGCCCCAGAATCTGTCTCATTAGAATTATAGATAGAATTATAGATAACTACTTCTGAGCAACCTTAGTCTCTAGTTTCTTTTAAACTATAATGATTAGACATGCAGCTGCAGCAGAGGGGACACCAGGTCTGCACCCATGGTCTCCCTTCCCCACTTTCTTCCTGCACTTCCCACTCCTCCCCCTGCCCTCCCAAGGCTGCTGACCCTGAAGAGCTGCCCAGAGCTCCCCAGAAGACTAGGTGGTGAATACTTAGTCTGCTGGAAAACAGAAGAGTACTTTTTTTTAAAGATTTTATTTATCCATTCATTATATATATAATGAATATATATATATATATATATATATATATATATATATAATGAATATATATATATAGTTAGATAGAGAGAGAGAGAGACACAGGCAGAGGGAGAAGCAGGCTCCATGTAGGGAGCCTAACATGGGACTCGATCCTGGGTCTCCAGGATCCCACCCTGGGCTGAAGGCGGCGCTAAACTGCTGAGCCACTGGGGCTGCCCCAGAAGAGTACTTCTTGAGCAAAAAGTATGCCTCTCTGGTGGAGCAGAAGTCACTCCGTGAGGCAGTGGTGACAGCGGCAGTGAGAGAATGAAAAGTTTGACGCATTGAAAGATGATGACAGTGGGGACCATGATCAGAATGAAGAAAACAGCACAAAGAAAGATAGTGAGAAGGAAAAAACAGAGCAAGACAAAAGTCAGGGCAGCAGTAAGAAGAAGGCTGTTGTCCCTGGGCCAGCAGAGCATCCCCTGCAATACAACTATACTTTCTGGTACTCCAGAAGAACCCCCAGCCGTTCTACCAGCTCACAGAGCTATGAACAGAATATCAAACAGATCGGCACCTTTGCCTCTGTGGAGCAGTTCTGGAGGTTTTATAGCCACATGGTACGTCCTGGAGACCTGACAGGCCACAGTGACTTCCATCTCTTCAAAAAAGGAATTAAGCCCATGTGGGAGGATGATGCAAATAAAAATGGTGGCAAGTGGATTATTCAACTGCGGAAGGGCTTGGCATCCCATTGCTGGGAGAATCTCATCCTGGCCATGTTGGGGGAACAGTTCATGGTTGGGGAGATCTGTGGGGCTATGGTCTCTGTCTGGTTTCAGGAGGACATTATTTCAATACGGAATAAGACTGCCAGTGACCTAGCAACCACAGCCCACATCCGGGATACGCTTCGGTGAGTGCTTAACCTACCTTCCAACACCATTATGGAGCACAAAACCCACACCAACAGCATCAAAATGCCAGGCAGTCTGGGCCCCCAAAGGCTCCTTTTTCAAAACTTCTGGAAGCTGCAGTTGAATGTGCCATGACCCTCTCCCTCTCTGGATGGCACCATCATTGAGGCTGGCATCATCAGAGTCTCTTGTTCTGTTGGTGTGCTACCTGGAAGATCCTTCTGTCCTGGACAAGAGAAATTGGAAGAGCATCTTATGTTTTAAGAACAAGCTGATACGCAGCAGCTACAAAAACAGCTGAGATCACTTAATAAATGGTGCTAAACTAAAAAAAAAAAAAAAAAAGTATGCCTCTCAAGTTCAAGCACCACCTAAATGTTGATGATATCACTTGTTCTGTGAAGAACGAAAGGAAAAATCTTTTGGAAGATGAGTCAGATGAAGAAGAGGACTTTTTTTGTTATTCATACATATATTTTTTAAGTTCAATTTATTAAAAATAAAAATTAAAAAATTTAACACTGGGCAGCTCCGGTGGCTCAGTGGTTTAGCACCGCCTTCAGTCCAGGGTGTGATCCTGGAGACCCAGGATTGAGTTCCACATCAGGTTCCTTGTATGGAGCCTGCTTCTCCCTCTGCCTATGTCTCTGCCTCTCTGTGTGTGTGTGTCTCTCATGAATAAATAAATAAAATCTTATAAATAAATAAATACACCAATAAGAACATAAAATAATAAGCATCACTGAAGGTATAAAATGAACACATTTTATTGTATTTTCAGCAGCACATTGTATTTTCAGCAGCATGAGGATACCAAACATTTGTTTACAGTATTATAGTTTAATATATATTCTGCTAAGTGTTTTAGTAGGGTGGTGCTATCCTGATTTTATAGGTGATAAGATGTAGGTTCTAAGAGACTGCCTTACCCTAAGTAGAGATAGCAAGAGTTGAGTTGAGAATGTATAGGTTTAAATGAGCCCCTCACTGTCTCCAAAATGATTCCATTCATACCACAATTGTTTATGACCGAGTATTTCTTTAAATCAGTACTGGCTGATTTTTAAACGGTATATTTATTTAAATCCATATTGGCTCTGCTTTGCAGCCACTACTTCCATGTTGCCAAAAGCACTGGATTTCCTGCCCTCAAAATACCAAAAGGCATTTCATTCTATAAAGAATCAGACATGATGCACTTCCCTTCTGGTGTTAGAGGATAACAGGCGTGGGTTAGTGCTGAAGAACAGGGCACTGGTCACCCTGGCCTTGAAGTCTATAGCTATTAGGGGAACACAGTCCAGCTTGCTTTATGAATTTATCTCGTCTAATGACATCTTACAAAGTGCTCCAAGAGTGTATTAAACCGAGGAGTTAGTAGGCAGTACAGCAGACATGAGGACCTTAGGGCCTTCTAACTCTGTTGTGAAGGTCTCAGTAGTAGACCTCTTAACTCTGACCCCTTTGTTTTACGAGTAGGAACCCTGAGACTCAGAAGAGGATAGGACTCTGGGCACAGGAGGAATTACTGGCAGAGAGCAGCAGCCTAGTGTGTGTCTTGAATCAGACCAAGGCCAAAGGCTTAACCAACTGAGCCACCCAGGCACCCCAAAAGGGAACCTTTAAATCATTATGTTTAAGGCAAAAATAACCAGCCTAGGGCAGCCCTGGTGGCTTAGTGGTTTGGCGCCGCCTTCAGCCCAAGGTGTGATCCTGGAGACCAGGGATCAAGTCCCACATCAGGCTCCCTGCATGGAGCCTGCTTCTCCCTCTGCCTGTGTCTCTGCCTCTCTTTCTCTCTGTGTCTCTCACAAATAAATAAAATCAAATAAATAAATAAATAAATAAATAAATAAATAAATAAATAAATAAATAATAGCCACCCTAAGGACATCTGGGTAGTTAAGTTGGTTAAGCCTCTGACTTGATTTCTGCACACGTCATGATCTCAGGGTCATAAGTTCTGGTCCTCCATCAGGCTCTGTGCTTGCCATGGAGCCTGCTTAAGATTTTCTCTCTGCCTCTCCCTCTGGCCCCCCACCCCTGCTCATGTGTGCATGTGCACTATAAATAAATAAATCTTCTTTTAAAAGATGTACAAATGCCTAATAAGCACATGAAAAAATTCTCAATCGTTAGTCACTAGAGAAATGCAAATTTAAACCTTCACACCCACTAGAATGACTATAATCAAAAAGACAGAAAAGGCAAACCTATAGACAAGAGGCAGATTGGTGATTGCCTGAAACTGAGCGTGAGAAAGGAAAATTGGTTGGTTGCATTGCCATGTAAGATTTTTTCTGAATGAGGGGCAGCCGGTGGCTCAGGTTTAGTGCCGCCTTCCACCCAGGGTGTGATTCTGGAAACCCAGGATCAAGTCCCACGTCGGGCTCCCTGCATGGAGCCTGCTTCTGCCTCTGCCTGTGTCTCTGCCTCTTTCTCTCTGTCTGTGTCTCTCATGAATAAATAAATAAAATCTTTAAAAAAAAAAAAAAGATTTTTTTTCCAAATGATAGAAATGTTCTGTAACTGGCTTGTGGTGGTAGTTGTACAGCTGTACATATTTTCTAAAAATAATTTACTTGTACACCTAAAACAAGTGAATTTTTTTTAAAACAAGTGAATTTTAATATAAATTATACTTCAGGGGCACCTGGGTGGCTCAATGGTTAAGAGTGTGCCTTTGGCTTAGGTCATGATCCTGGGGTCCTGGGATTGAGTCCTGCATCAGGCTCCCCACAGGGAGCCTGCTTCTCCCCCTGCGTATGTCTCTGCCTCTCTCTCTCTGTGTCTCTCATTAATAAATAAATAAAATCTTAAAAAAAATTATACTTCAGTAAACAAACTGATGGTTACCAGAGGTGAGGTAGGTGGAGAGATGGATAGAATAGGGGATTAAAGAGTACACTTATGATGAGTACTGGGTAATGTATAGAATTGTGTCATCACTATACTGTACACTTGAAAGTGATAGAACATTGTGTGTTAACTATACTGGAATTAAAATTTTTAAACTTTTAAAAATTTTGCCTCTAGAGGGGACCTGTATGGCTCAGTCAGTTAAGCATCAGCTCTTGATTTCAGCTCAGGTCATGATCTCAGGTTTGTAAGATTGAGCCCTCTTTCTCTAAAATAATTAATAAAATCTTTTAAAAATGAGAGAGAGTTGGGGATCCCTGGGTGCCTCAGCCATTTAGGGCCTGCCTTTGGCTCAAGGTGTGATCCTTGAGTCCCGAGACCAAGTCCTGCATCGGGCTTGCTGTATGGAGCCTGCTTCTGCCTCTCTCTGCCTGTGTCTCTGCCTCTCTCTCTCTCTCTCTCTCTCTCTCTCTCTCTCTCTCTGTGTGTGTGTGTGTGTGTGTGTCTCATGAATAAATAAATAAAATATTTTTTTAAAAAGAAAGAGAGTGTTTAAAAATAAAATGTGTAGAGAAGGAAGGATTCCTGGAGAAGTAAACTTACATAGAAAAGAATGCTCAGGATATAGGGAGACAGAATAAAAGAGTGAAAAAAAAAAAAAAACCTAAAGGCCAAAAGGAGAAAGGCAGAAGGAAGTGGGAAATACAATAGACAGTTGCCTCTCTAGAGCAAAGTGGGACTCAGTGGTGCCAGTACCCTGCACTACCTCACTTTACCCATAGTCAAACTGCAAGGGTGTTAGAAGTTGAAGGAACCTTAGTAGTCAAATAGTTGTTTCAGAATGAGTAGAGTCAGAAATTTGGAGAGCTTTTTGGATATGTGAAATCAGCAACAGAAATTTGGAACTCATGTAGGAAAATAAGGCTGTGGGGCTAATGCCTGACAGCTAAATATCATGCCACCTGAGATATCTGTCCCAGCAGGACTCAGAATGAGGCCTTCACTCTGGGAATGCAGTATGCAGACATGCGTGCTTGTGTGCAGTTTGTTAGAACTATCAAGGCCAGAGCTCAGTTTGGCACACTCAGTTTGGCAGGTGTAGACACTCTATTATACAGACGGGCTAAGGACTTTCATGAAGATACTTTAAAAGCCATTGATCTTTGTGGTTAAACGGTAAATGCCTACTCTTGGATCTTTTCCAGTATTTCTTTTGTGTATACATTCCTTGTTTATTCCAAAATAATATTATTAATATGAACTGTTAATAACTGTTATAATTATTTCACCTATTGGTTTTTGTTCCTTGCTTTAAAAATTGATATTCGGGCAGCCCAGGTGGCTCAGCGATTTAGTGCCGCCTTCGGCCCAAGGCATGATCCTGGAGACCCAGGATCAAGTTCCACATCTGGCTCCCTGCATGGAGCCTGCTTCTCCCTCTGCCTGTGTCTCTGCCTCTCTCCCTCCCTGTGTCTCTCATGAATAAATAAATAAAATCTTTAAAAAATAAATTAAATAAATAAAAAATAAAAATTGATATTCCTAGGATTCCTGGGTGGCTCAGCAGTTGAGCATCTGCCTTCGGCTCAGGGCTCGTGATCCCGGGATCCAGGATCAAGTCCCTCACTGGGCTTCTTGCAGAGAATCTGCTTCTCCCTCTGCCTCTCTGTGTCTCACGAATAAATTTTAAAAATCTTAAAAAAAAAAAAAGCTATTCCTGTTTTTAAAATCATAAAAACATGCTTTATTTCTCTCAAAATTTTATTTTATTTTTTTAAAGATTTATTTATTCATTCAGAGAGAGCGAGAGAGAGGCAGAGACACAGGCAGAGGGAGAAGCAGGCTCCATGCAGAAAGCCTGATGTGGGACTCGATCCTGGGTCTCCAGGATCACACCCCGGGCTGCAGGCGGCGCTAAACCGCTGCGCCACCAGGGCTGCCTCTCAAAATTTTAAACATTACAACTTCAAATTCTAAAATCTACTTAAAAATCTAAAATAGGGGAAAAAAATCTAAAATAGGTCTATAAAAATAACCCAGATATATTCTTTATGTTGATGGCTTCTGTTGTCTTAGGTTTCCTAGACTTTTGTATCTTTGCCCATCATCTGTTCTACTTTTCAAAGTTCTTCTTTTCTTCTCTATTCCCTATTTCTTTTTTTTATAATAGACCATTTTAACAGCATTTTTTTTTTTTAAGATTATTTTATTTAAAGATCCCGGATCTCCAGGATCACACCCTGGGCTGAAGGCGGCGCTAAACCCATGGGCCACCGGGGCTGCCCCTGTCTTTAAATTTTTTTTTTTAAGATTTTTATTCATTTATGAGAGAGAGAGAGAGAGAGGCGCAGAGACGCAGGCAGAGGGAAAGCGGGCTCCATACAGGGAGCCTGACACGGGACTCGATTCCAGGTCTCCAGGATCAAGCCCTGGGCCGAAGGCGGCGCTAAACCGCTGAGCCACCAGGGCTGCCCTTTAAAAATTTTTAAGACATAAAATTACAACTATTTCTAATGTCTTATCCATTTCCATTTACTGTTTTCTTTATGTTCTACAAATTCAAAGGATCTTCCTGGCCTGGAGCAGTCAGTCTGTTACCCAGATTTTACTGGTGCCTCTTTGAGGTTTTTGGTTTTATTTGTTTTGCTTTAAAATATCAATCATTATTTCTTACTTTTACTATCATTCAAAAATAATAAAATGAAATAAGGAAACCACCAGTTTGATAACTTAAATACCATTAGTCTCAGTCCTGAGATTTACATTCACTACAAATTTAAGCTGAAAGAAAAGAAAAATCTCTGAATTTTGGGCCATCTCTGTTCCTTCATTATATTCCAGATATGTAGTTAAATCTCTAACCTGAATATACCAGCTAAGTTTTTAGAACTTTTCTTTCTTAAAAATGGAAGAATTTATTGTTGTCGTTTTACCCACTTAAAGGGATAAGCTGAAAAACCTTTGTAAATTATAAAATGATATATTAATGTTACTACTATGTATGCTAGGGGTTGATGAGTTTATTCAAACTTTTATTCAGACTTTTTAAATTTTTTATTTATTTTTTTATATAAAAGATTTTATTTATTTATTTATAGGAGACACAGAGAGAGAGGGAGGCAGAGACACAGGCAGAGGGAGAAGCAGGCACCATGCAGGAAGCCCAATGTGGGACTCCAGGATCATGCCTTGAGCCAAAGACAGACACTCAACCACTGAACAACCCAGGCATCCCTCAAATTTTTTTTTGAGATTTTATTTATTTGAGAGAGAGAGAGAGAGATCATGAGCAGGGGGAGGGGCAAAGGGAAAAGCACACTCCCCACTGAGCCCAACACCAAGATCATGACCTGAGCCAAAGGCAGATGCCTAACAGACTGAGCCACCCAGGCATGCTACTTACTTCAAATTCTTAAGTTATTCCTTTACGGTGTGTATAATACAAGTTGACCTCAGCTATAAAAATGAGAGTAATGTATCTACCTCATAAGGTAATTATGAGGATTAAATAATATAGGTAGAGTGCATTGAATGATTCAAGAAATTTATAAACCAAGGGACTGAACAGGAAAGTGTAACTTTCCAAATTGGTTAGGTCAAGGGAGAGAATTATCAAAGTGTGGACTTCATTATTTTTTAAGCTTTTATTTATTTGAGAGAGAGAGAGTACATGAGGAGGAGGAGGGGCAGAGAGAGAAGCAGACTTGTCACCGAGCAGGGAGCCCGTTGTGGGGCTAAGTCCCAGGACCATGACCTGAGCCAGTGGCAGATACTTTAGACTGAGCCACTCAGGCGTCCCTAGGATGTGGACTTCATATGAAACTCTGGCACCACAAAGTAACCACATTCACATTTGTAAAATTCTGTTTCCTCAGGAACTTCTTAGTACTCAAAAATCTAAAGATTGGGAAGTATCTTCTACTTTCTTCATCCTCTTTGTATACATTAATTGGCTTGCGGGGGCAGGTGAGCAGGTTATGAGAGTGGAGTCCTAAGTCTGACAACTCTGTTGCTCTTAGAGAAGCATGTTGTTCCCCCCTCCTAATCTCCTAAAAGAGTGGAAGCCCAGGGTGGTGTACCTTAACTTACTTGATAAATTATTTCTAGGGTATCTAGATCTCATGAGAGTAATTTTCCTTAAAACTAACCAGTCAGGGCAGCCCCGGTGGCACAGCAGTTTAGTGCCGCCTGCAGCCTGGGGTGTGATCTTGGAGACCCGGGATCGAGTCCCACGTCGGGCTCCCTGAGTGGAGCCTGCTTCTCCCTCTGCCTGTGTTTCTGCCCCTCTCTCTCTGTGTCTATAAATAAATAAAATCTTAAAAAAAAAAAAACAGTCAAAGCAAAGTAACACAATAGAGAAGAAAAATGACCACCAATAGCTATGATTAGAATCTCTGTTTTTCTTATCTTTTTTTTTTTTTTTTAATGATAGTCACACAGAGAGAGAGAGAGAGAGAGAGGCAGAGACACAGGCAGAGGGAGAAGCAGGCTCCATGCACCGGGAGCCCGACGTGGGATTCGATCCCGGGTCTCCAGGATCACCCCCTGGGCCAAAGGCAGGCACCAAACCGCTGCGCCACCCAGGGATCCCCGAATCTCTGTTTTTCTACCTTGCTTCTTCTCTCCATCATTTATCTATTTTTATTAAATAAAATTACCTGGGACATTATAAGTATGGCATTTCTTTTTTTTTTTTAAGATTTATTTATTTATTCATGATAGACACAGAGAGAGAGAGAGGCAGAGACACAGGCAGAGGGAGAAGCAGGCTCCATGCACCGGGAGCCCGACGTGGGATTCGATCCCGGGTTTCCAGGATCACCCCCTGGGCCAAAGGCAGGCACCAAACCGCTGAGCCAGCCAGGGATCCCCAAGTGTGGCATTTCTTAAGACTGAAACCAAAATGGCAAACTAAAATAGCAACTAAGCAGATGCCTTAATTTGACCTAATTCATTCATTTGTTTGTTTATTCAACAGCTATTTATCAAACATAATCTCTGTGTGAGGTACAAAGCTAAGTGCTAAGGCTATAAAGATAAATGTCTGGCCTCAGGGAACTTCCAGTCTAGGGGAAGAGAGAGCCAAGTAAGTAGGCTGTTATCTTACTGGATAACTTATCTGATAGAGATAGACAGAACTGCTGTGGGAACATAAACTTGGGTGGTCAGTGAAGGTTTCCTGGAGGAAGTATATGTGGGAAAAGTCCCAGTGAATACATAAGAGTAGGGAGTTAGTGAGTATTCATGCAATTTTACTTCATCTTCTGTGAAAATGAAAAGTAATACAGGCCAAATCCTAGAGGGAAGCATGGCTGAAGTATGGCCTGCAGGAAGGAGTTGGGAGTAAAAGGAAAATGTTAGTTATAAGAATTGTGATCAACAACTGGGTGGCTCACTCAGTTAAGTGGCCTACTCTTGATTTTGGCTCAGGTCGTGATCTCTGGGTCCTAGGATCAAGCCCCACGTTGGGCTCTGCACTCAGCGGGGAATCTACTTCAGTAGTCTCTGCTCCTCCCCCTGCTCGCCCTCATGCTCACTCACTCTCTTTAAAATAAATAAATCTTTAAAAAAAAAAAAAAAAAGAAGTGTGGGGATCCCCAGGTGGCTGGGATCCCCGGGTGGCTCAGTGGTTTGGCATCTGCCTTTGGCCCAGGGCATGATCCTGGAGTCCGGGATCAAGTCTCACATCGGGTTCCCTGCATGGAGCCTGCTTCTCCTCTGTCTGTGTCTCTGCCTCTCTCTCTATCTGTGTCTCTCATGAATAAATAAATAAAATCTTAAAAAAAAAAGTGTGAATAGGAGTTTGTGATAGAATAAAAGAATGTGGGGATCCCTGGGTGGCGCAGCGGTTTGGCGACTGCCTTTGGCCCAGGGCGCGATCCTGGAGGCCCGGGATCGAGTCCCACGTCGGGCTCTCGGTGCATGGAGCCTGCTTCTCCCTCTGCCTGTGTCTCTGCCTCCCTCTCTCTCTCTCTCTCTCTCTTTCGCTCTCTCTGTGACTATCATAAATAAAAAAATAAAAATAAAAATAAAAGAATAAAAGAATGTGACATGTCATTGATTTGATGGTTCACCTAAAGGCCTCATTAAGTGTGAGATAGCAGAACTTTTTTTCTGTGGTAGGATCAGAACTATTATCCACCATTTTGGTCTCCCCAGAGTAGAAGACCAGTGAGCAACATGGCTTTAACCCTTATAAACTTTTTTTTTTTAAAGATTTTATTTATTCATTCATAGAGACACATAGAGAGAGGCAGAGACACAGGCAGAGGAAGAAGCAGGACACAGGCAGAGGGAGAAGCAGGCATCATGCAGACAACCTGACGTGGGACTCGATCCAGGGTCCCCAGGATCACACCCTGGGCTGCAGGTGGCACCAAACCGCTGCGCCACCGGGGCCGCCCCCTTAAAAACTTTTTAATGCCTACTACCTAATAATATGATAGAACCCATGTTACTTGATTTTGAGCCCCTTCTCTCTTATTGTTTTTGCAGGCACCCAAGAATACATTTCCACACAGGCCTTGTGGACGCCCATCTCTACTGCTTGAAAAAATACGTTGTGGACTTTCTAATGGAAAATAAGTAAGAAAGAGAGAGATAGAATCAAACTCAACAGTGTTTAAACTACCTTGGTTCTTAGTTAAGGTTTTAAACCTTGAATGTTAGATAACTGGTTTATATAAATAGGTTGATTCTCGCCTTTGTTTTAAAAATGAAATTTTGTTAAACCAACAAAATATTTTTGTAAAACTAATAGTAACCTACAATACCTCTCTCTGCACAATTCCAGACTCTTCTTCTGCAAGGTTGAGCTCACTAACTCAAGTGCTAATTCATCTCCAAGCAGGTGTCCCTCCCCTATAGGTGGGCCCTCTTAGCAAAGGTTCAGAGACTTACCCAGGAAGAGGGGGAAAAAAGTTTCCCTCCAATTTTGGAAAAGTCCACCTCACTAAGTGAACTTTGATGAATGCAAAGAGACAAAAATTGGTAGTTTTTCTGACTGCTTCAAGAACAGAATTGTGGGCCTTTAAATACTTTCTGCAGACTGTGTCTGGCAGATCACAGGACTTTAGTTTCCAAAGGAAAAAAACCTCCTCTGAGGTGTTAATCTCAAGGGTTTTTTTTGTTTGTTTGTTTGTTTGTTTGTTTGTTTGTTTTTACAGTAAATGCAGTTAGAATCCAGAGGAACAGGTAGGAAAAGATTTCATAACTGTATGGTTAAGTAGAGGAGCAGCTCATCTCCCTTGATGGCTGCTGGATAAGTTTCTGCCTTGAATAACACTGATGCACTGGAAAGCAAGTAGGCTGGTACCACAGCAGCAAGTTCCCTCAGACCAGCTGAGGAAGAGAGTCTGAGAACCTGAGTTTAAATGCTAGCATGCCCTTGGCTGATAGACTTGGATATATACAGGAATATTAAGGGAAAGAGGAACTGTTCCTCTATGGGCAGTCTATTTCTTGTAGCATCCTAACTCTCATCCCTGACAATACCTGTTACTAAACCTGCCCAGGAAGACCCATGTAGAACCAATAGTAAAAGAAATCATTTAAATAAATAAATAGATAAATAAGTAAGTAAATAAAAATTAATAAATAAAAAATAAAATAAATCATTTAGACTCCTAGAAAATTTTCCCAGGGATTGTTGTTTCTCTGTTTCCCCACCCTAGCACACTGTTGCCCTGTTCCCCTCTGGCTTATTATTGTTTTATCATTCAAGCAACAAATATTTATTAAGCATCTGTTATGAGGCAGGCATTGTGCTAGGTCAACTGTGGAATCAGCGGTAAATAAGCAGACATAGGCCTTGCCCTTAGGAAATTTGCAGCCTAAGCTCCAGGATAGATTGCAGAGACTTTGTTTTTTACATAATGAGAAAACTTACTGCCAAGATTAGACATTAATTCAGGACCTGTTTTCCAGTCACCAACCTGGGCTATCTTTATTCCAAAAATGAAGTTAACTCTTGGTCTTTAAGGTTTTTTATTCTCAAGTGAAAACAAAGCCCTGTGAAGTAGGCACTGTGATGTGTTGAGAGAGTATGGAACAGTGGTAGAAATTATTATTTTGTTTGTTTGTTTGGGGTTTTTGTTTGTTTTCAAGATTTTATTTATTTATTCGTGAAAGATGCAGAGAGAGAGGCAGAGACACAGGCAGAGGAAGAAGCAGGCTCCCTACCAGGAGCCCAATGTGGGACTTGATCCCGGATCCCAGGATCACGTCCTGGGCCAAAGATAGACGCTGAACTGCTGAGCCACCCAGGTGTCCCAATAAATTATTTTTGTTTTACTCTTTACTATGGAAAACTTCACACAAATATAAAAGTAGGGAAAGTAATGTAATGAATTCCCCTGTATCCTTTACACAGCTGCAGCAATTACCAGTTCCTAGCCAATCTTGTCTTATATGTGCCACCACCCATCTCTCCACTGTCATGCCAGATTATTTTAAAGCAAGTCATTATGGTATAATTTCATCTGTGATTATTTCAATTGTTATTATCTGTAAATATCTGAGTACATATCTATAAAATATAAACAATCTTTTTATCTTTTAAACAAATACCTCGGGATCCCTGGGTGGCGCAGCGGTTTAGCGCCTGCCTTTGGCTCAGGGCGCGATCCTGGAGACCCGGGATCGAGTCCCACGTCGGGCTCCCGGTACATGGACCCTGCTTCTCCCTCTGCCTATGTCTCTGTCTCTCTCTCTCTCTCTGTGACTATCATAAATAAATAAAAATTAAAAACAAAAACAAAAACAAGTATCTCAATACCATTATCATACCTTTAAAAATAAATTTATTTTTAAATAAATAAATATTTATTTATTTAAAATTTATTAAAATTTATTAATTAATAAAATTATTTTATTTTTTATAAAATAAAATATTTATTTTTTATTTAAAATTAAAATTTTAAATTATAAAAATTTATTAATTAACTAACTAACAGTATTCCTTAATACAACCAAATGGAATTTTAGCTTTCAGTGTCTGGATATGCAGTTTTACACCAAAGCTAGCTTTATCCTGGCTGCTGTAGCTTCTTTGAAACTCATTTGGCTACCAGTTAGTTCTTCCCACACCTGGCAAGTATAGTGCTGTGATATGTGCCTTGAGGACAAGCCTTTTAATTTGGCGATTCTGTGGCTCCTGGCCAGAAGCTCTGCCAAATGGAACTTTCCCAGAGCCTGCTACAATAGAGAATGATTAGAGCCTCAGCTCAAACTACCTCCACATCTCAAGATCTGTTAAAAAGACCCCTGTCTCTTCATTCTCCCCTCCATCTACCCTTCAGCTGTTGAGTCTTTGGGATTAAAGGCATTATATTGAAAAGTAATAAACTTCAACGTGTTGGGGAAAGTATAAAGTGTACCTTTGTACAGGACACATTAGAATGATAATCAAGAGAGAGTCTTTGTTCCTGGCTACAATAGTGGAGGTCTTGTCTCAAAGTTTTGGGAGATAGGTTTGAATAGTTGGTAGGAGCAGCATGTAGAAGGCTTTGAAAGCTTAACAGGGAGATACAGATCTTCAAACAGAATAGTCCTTTTTGGAATAAGCAGTGGTACAACCTGGCAGGGGAACATAGACCATGCTGGATGGGAAGGAGACTCCTTCAAGGTAAGTAGGAGGCGTTTATAATTACCTGGTTATGAAATGATGACTCCTTTAAGGATGGAAGGGAAGAAGTAAACCTGGTAGACACCACATTAAGAAAGGACACTTTAGCAATCTTCTGTCTTTGACCTATGAAAGTCAACTTAGTCTGCCCTGTGTTTGGGGGGGGGGTGTTGTTTTAGTCATTTACATGTTAATATCTTCTACCCCAAATCTTTTGAGATTAGCTACCTACCTGAATTGCTAACACATTCAGTATATGGGATTAGAAGAGATGTGCTGATCATTCAGACAGCAGAAATAATGTGATACATCAGTAGAAGAAGAGATGAGGATTTCTATAGTTGACCAAGTAGAAAAGCTATAGGGAAAGCTGTGGAGACAGAAACCTGCACTCTCTTTGACAAGAGATGTTTAATAACTGAGCTGTGTGACCTTAGATGAGTGTCTACTTTCTGGTCCTTACTTTTCTCATCTGAAAATTAAGAATAATAATACCTGACCCAGACGGTTGTTGTGGAAAATACTTGTAAAGAGCTGAGAGCAGGGGCACCTGGGTGGCTCAGTTAGTTAAAGGTACAACTCTTAATCTCAGCTCAGGTCTTAATCTCAGGGTCATGACTTCAAGCCCCACATTGGGCTCCATACTTGGTGTGGGAGCCTACTTAAAAAAATAAAATTTAAATTTAAAAAAATTTTAAATAGAAGTAATTGGTGCACAGTAGGAACTCAAATTAACTTTCAGTTGATCACCTACTGTGTGTCAGGCACTGTGTTGCTAGGTGAAGATAAAAACATGAAGCTTCTGCTTCAGGTTACTCACTGTTTAGGGAGAGGGGGACAGGTTAAATAAATTATTACAATAAAATGTGGAAAGTAGTATTAGAGTATAGTAGAGTAGGATAATAGAAAAATAAGGGAATTGGTGGAGGTTGATGAAAACACTCCATATCTTGATTCGGGGTAGTGGTTACAGTGGGATACAGTTGACAGAATTCATCAAACTGTACCTTTGGAATAGATGTGTTTTTATTAAATATACATTACATTTCATTTATTCATCTTTTTTTTTTAGATTTTATTTTATTTATTCATGAGAGACACAGAGAGAGAGGCAGAGACACAGGCAGAGGGAGAAGCAGGCTCCATGCAGGGAGCCTGACGTGGGACTCAATCCTGGGTCTCCAAGATCATGCCCTGGGCTGAAAGCGGCGCTAAACCACTGAGCCACCCGGACTGCCCTCATTTTTTTTTTTTTTAAGATTTTATTTATTTATTCATGAGAGACAGAGAGAAAGAGAGGCGGAGACACAGGCAGAGGGAGAAGCAGGCTCCTCACAGGGAGCCCGATGTGAGACCCGATCCCAGGACCCCGGGATTACTCCCTGGGCTGCAGGCAGCACCAAATCGCTGCACCACCCAGGGTGCCCATACATTACATTTCAAAAAAAATTATTTAAAAAAAATTTTTTAATGAGTTGGACTTACCATAACTTTTTTAAAAAACTAAAAGCAATAGACATTTAATAAATACCCAAATACATTCATAGAGTGCTTATTAGATTGACATAAGCCTACCCATTCTCTCCAGCCTGTGAATGTGAACATGTTTTTCTTTCTCAAGCTATAAGCACTAAAATTTATTCTCATAGCAGTTTTCAGTATTTTTTTTAAGATTTTATTTATTCATGAGAGACACAGAGAAAGAGGCAGAGACACAGGCAGAGAGAGAAGCAGGCTCCAAGCAGGGAGCCCGACGTGGGACTGGATCCTGGGACTCCAGGATCACTCCCTGGGCGGAAGGCACGCTCCCAATTGCTGAGCCACCCAGACGTCCCTTGGTATTTTTGTTAAAAAGGAAAATGGTATCACAAAATACTGTATGCCAAATACCTAGCTTTAAAGTCAGTAGCTTTTAATTTTTTTTAAAGATTTTATTTATTTATTCATGAGAGAAACAGAGAGAGAGGCAGAGACATAGGCCGAGGGAGAAACAGGCTCCCTGCAGGGGAACCTGATACAGGACTTGATCCCAGGACCCCAGGATCACTCCCTGAGCCACCCAGGTGTTCCAGTACCTTTTAATTTAAAATAATTTCTTGTTTACTATTACATATTATGTCTATTTACTTTAAAGGGGGTGGGGGTTAAAAGCCTGAAAACAAAGTATAGAGTTAACTCAGCAATCGCCTTATCCTCCCAATTACAGCTCTGCTGTGAGAGCTGAGGGAAAAGGCAAGAAAACCCAAGCCTTTAATGTTCTGCTCTGCAGACTTGAGTTCCAGGCCCTATAAAAATAGGTTTCCTGTACTACCTCTTTCCTAACTAGTATTTTGAAGGACTGACTTGAAGTGGAAAACATTTAGAGGATTTGCTCTTATGATTTGCTTACAAAGAGAAAAGCCATAATGCAAAAGTAGCCAAATTTTTCCCTTTGCCACAGGCATCATTTTTAGGCCTTCCCTGGAAGCTTATAGCCACAAGGAGGACCTGATCAGAGAGACCAAGGCAAAATGCTAAAAATAGCAGATTTCAGAACTGATAATCATATTTTTTCAAATGTTGGATTTTTTAATAGTAGTGATATTAATAATAGAGAAACATATTTAGAGTTCATTACAATTCCAAATCAGAAAAGCTGTACTTTATATGTCTAAATCAGAAAGAGAAATTATTGGGGCAGCCCGGGTGGCTCAGCGGTTTAGCGCCGCCTTCAGCCCAGGGTCTGTCTGTTCCTGGAGACCTGGGATTAAGTCTTACTACATCAGGCTCCCTGCATGGAGCCTGCTTCTCCCTCTGCCTGTGTCTCTGCCTCTCTCTCTCTCTCTCTCTGTGTGTCTCTCATGAATAAATAAATAAAATTTAAAAAAAAAAGAAGAAAAAAAGAAATTATTGCCAGCTGTTTGGCCTAGAAGGATGACATTCTGTCTTTCACACATTCACTCATTCATTTAGTCAAATATTTATTTAGCACTTCTACATATCTATTTATAGAGACAATAAGCAAAAAATTATAAATCCTATGGAAACTACTATGGTTGCAGTAAATAGGGTTCTTGTGGTATAGTGAAAAGTCATGGGCTTTGGAATAGATATGGAGAAAGTTTCAGCTCTGCCAATTATAAAAGCTGTATTAACCTTAAAGATAATTAATCTTTCTAAGCCCTAATTACCTCATTTATAAAATATGGACAATAATATCTACCATGAGGATTGTTATAAGAATTTGAAATGATCTCTGTTAATTTCCTGGCATAACACTCAAAAATGATATGGATTTAAAAACAGTATATAGTTGTCTTTGTTTTGAGAGTTCAGAAGCCTAGAAGTGTTATGTAAGGCTTCCAAGGAGAAATGATATCTGGGAGCAGTCTTACAGCTCAGTAAATTTTCACAAAGTGAACACACCCTTGTAACTACTATTCTCATCAAGAAATAGAACATTACCAGATTCCCAGGAGCTCTCCTCATGCTACATACCAGACAGTAACTATCCCCCACAACACACAAAAGTAACCACTATCCTGAGCATTAAATTTAAAGAGATAAGATCAGATTTGTACTTTAGAAAAACCATAATATAAGGGGGTGGATAGAAGGAAGAAGAGACGTGATCAGATTATACTTTAGAAAGAGTATTCTGTCTACAATATGAAGGACAGATTTCAAGAGGTAAGACTGGAGGGAGGAAGACCAATTAAAAGCAGTTGAAGGAATCCAAGCAGATGAGGCTAAGTGGTAACAGTAGATGGAGAGAAGTTGACAGTTTTTGAAAGAGATTTAGGGCATAAAAATCAAGAATATTTGGTGAATGGTTATGTAAAAAGTGGAGGAAGAAAGAAAAGTCAGGTGATTACTAGATTTCTTGCTTGGGTGACCAAATGAGTCTTCATATCACTAAGCAAGATAACCAGTGTTGGTGAGGGGAGGTTTGGGGAAATGATGGGTTCAGTTTTAGACATGGAGTTTAAAGTATCTGTGGGTCATCTAAAGGATGGGGTCCATTCAACAGGTGGAATTTAAGACTAAAGAAAAGGAGAGAGGTCTTGGCTATGGGTCCACATTTGAGAATGAGCAGCACAAAGAAGCCACGAAGTTATGATCTCTCTCAGGGAGATAAATAGCATGAGGGAAATCATAGGCAAAAAGAAAAATACCAATTTTTCTTTTTGCAACACCCAATATTTTAGGGGAAACAGAGAGAGAGGTATCAGAAATAGGAACAGATCAAGAGAGTAATGCCATAGAAAGTAAGGGAAGAAGAAATAAGGAATGACTAATTACTGTGGAATTTGGAAAATTAAAAAAATATAAAAATAAAATATTACCCATAAATCTACTGTAGGATAACTGATTTTTATATATATACATACACACTTGAAATGCTATAAAAAAAAAGAAATCATGCTATAAAAATAGTTTTTTCTTTATTCAGTATTATTTCATGAGCATTTCATTTTCTTTTTTCAGTACTATTTCACGAGTATTTTCCTATGTCATTAAACTATTCTTTACAGAGTTATGCCTATATGATATTCTATTACATAGATATATTACTATTCTCCCATTGTTGAATATTTGGTTCTCAATTTTTATAAATAACATTAAGAGAAATACCTTTTATTTTCCCAAAGATCCTTCTTTTTTTCCTTAAAGATTTTATTTATTTATTCACGAAAGACAGAGAGAGAGAGGCAGAGACATAGGCAGAGGGAGAAGCAGGCTCCATGCAGGGAGCCTGATCTAGGACTCAATTCCAGGATCCTGGGATCACGCCATGAGCCAAAGGCAGATGCTCAACTACTGAGCCACTCAGGCGCGGCGCGCGCACACACACACACACACACACACACACACACCGCTTTTTTTTTTTTTTTTTTTTTTTATTTACTTGAGAGAGAGAGAGAGAGTACAAGTAGGAGGGACAGGGAGAAAAAGAAAGAATCCCAAGCAGACTCCATGCCGAGCACGGAGCCGACATAAATTTCAATCCCACAATCCAGAGATCACAACCTGAGCCAAAAACCAAGAGTCAGATACTCAAGCAACTGTGCCACCCAGGCACCCCTCAAAGAGCCTTTTTATAATCTGATTATTTCATTCATTTATTCAGCAAATATTTATTGAGCATAATGGATTTTCCTTTGATAGGTTTATAGAAATAGAATTACAGGAGCACCAGGAGGGCTCAGTTGGTTAAGCATCTGCCTTGGGCTCAGGTTGTAATCCCAGGGTCCTGGGATCCAGCCCCACATCAGGCTATCTGCTCAGTGGGGAGTCTGCTTCTCCCTCTGCTGCTCACCGTGCTCTCTTATTCTCTCTCTCTCTCTCTCTCAAATAAATCTTTAAAAAAAAAAGAAATAGAATTCGAGGGTGAAATAATATGAGTATCTTGAGCACCTTTTCCATGTATTGCCAGTTACTTTTCAATTTTTTTTTTTTTATTTATGATAGTCACAGAGAGAGAGAGAAAGAGAGGCAGAGACACAGGCAGAGGGAGAAGGAGGCTCCATGCACCGGGAGCCTGACGTGGGATTCGATCCCAGGTCTCCAGGATTGCGCCCTGGGCCAAAGGCAAGCGCCAAACCGCTGCGCCACCCAGGGATCCCCGCCAGTTACTTTTCAGAAAAGACTTTACCAATTTATACTCTGGCTCCCATTGTATGAGTCACTGTCTTAAGGCATCCTTAGCAGTAATGAGAATTATTTTAAATCTGTTAATTTGAGGGGCGCCTGGGTGGCTTAGTCTATTGAGCTCCGACTCTTGGTTTTGATCTCAGGGTCCTGGAATTGAGTCCTGCATCGGGCTCCAGGCTCAGCGCAGTCTGCTCCTCCCTCTCCTTCCCACTCTGTTCCTTTCTGCAGCCCCACCCCCCACCCCAAGGTTACCCCTTCACTCTCTCAAATAAATAAATAAAATCTTTTAAAAAATTTTTTAAATCAGGGCAGCCCCGGTGGCTCAGCAGTTTGGAGCTGCCTCTGGCCCAGGGTGTGATCCTGGAGGCCCCGGGATCAAGTCCCGCATCGGGCTCCCTCCATGGAGCCGGCTTCTCCCTCTGCCTGTGTCTCTGCCTCTCTCTCTCTCTCTCTCTCTCTCTCTCTCTCTCTCTCTCTCTTTCTCTCTGTGTGTGTGTGTGTGTGTCTCATGAATAAATAAAATCTTAAAAAATTTTAATCATTTTTTAAGATTTTATTTATTTGAGAGATCACAAGCAGGAGGACTGACAGGTGGAGAGGAAAAAGCAGGCTCCCCACTGAGTAGAGAACCCCACGTGGGGCTTGATTCCAGGACCCCAGGATCATGACCTGGGCTGAAGGCAGACACTTAATCAACTGAGCCACCCAGGTAATCCCCCCCCAAAAAAAGTTTTTTAATCTGCTAATTTGTTTGGGGGAGAAATTGTATCTTTTCATTTTTATTTCTTTAAAAATATTTTTTGGGGATCCCTGGGTGGCGCAGCGGTTTGGCGCCTGCCTTTGGCCCAGGGCGCGATCCTGGAGACCCGGGATCGAATCCCACATCAGGCTCCCGGTGCATGGAGCCTGCTTCTCCCTGCTTCTCCCTCTGCCTGTGTCTCTGCCTCTCTCTCTCTCTCTCTGTGTGACTATCATAAAATAAATAAAAAATAAAAATAAAATAAAATAAAAATATTTTTGAACACATATTTATTTAGGATATTAATCTTTTGTCTTATTTGTAACAGTTTCTGTTTTTAATTTGATGGAGTTGTTTGTTTGTTTATAATTAATAGTCAAAATCTATTGTTCTCCTTTGTAATTTCTTATTTCTTGGAAGCTTGTAAGTCATGAGATGAGGCAGGTGTTTCTGGGAAGGCTTGTGTAGAAGAAGGAAGGGGAAATGTGAGGTTGCCCAGGCCGAGGGCAGTAGGTCCAGCTGCTTATCTTCAGCCCCAAGGTCAGGACATTCACAGAGGTTCACAGTGGCCTATCCCACTTCTTGGCATAGCATTGAGCTGCCTCTGCTTTGAGTAGGAAGCAGGAAGAGTAATGTCCTCTGTAATGCTTCTGAGCTCACTGCATTATGGGAACTAGCCTGATGCTGAGTGCCAGCAGAGGCAGGTGGGACCTGGCAGGACTGCTTCATATCCTCTCTTTAAATCACTGTTGATGTCCTTAAAGAGCTCTGCCCTAAGGGGCTGTGTGCCAAGGCTTGTTTGCTTGCTTCTTGCAGTGACGGTTCTTTTTGGCCCATAATGTAAATATCATGGCTCTGAAATCCCCCAGCTGTCCATGCTTTGTCATTTCTTCAAAGGGAACTGACTTGTTTTCCACCAGAGGGGGCCAAGGAACATTTGCTGCCCACACTGGTTTGGTGCATTAAAAGGGGAGAAAAAGAGCTAAGAGTAAGTGTTGTTTCATTCTTTGTATTCATATGGAAATTTTTAATCTCCATCAAAGGATCAGGAGAAAAATCACATTGAAATTCAATACAAGAGCTTCCAGCTTACACAGAATTTTTCAAAGATGTCTGACTTGATCCTTTAAAAATGACAAAAACCATGAACTGTGTAGCTCCAGGGTTCATAATTTTACTTACCCTCCTCAGCTTCTGCCTCTGTCTTGCCTTCCTATCAACACTCCATCTGTGTGGTCCCCTGTCAGCCTGCAGAGCTTCTTTGAATGGGGATGGGGGAGGGGGCGTGAAGTTTGCAGCAGCAGTCGGGTTTATAGGGCTGCTTATACATTAACCCCTCTCTCTCAGGCCACAGTATCTCCTCTTTCAGAGTCTTGTAACTGGTCTCCCTGTCTTCATCCTCCTTGTATCAGGCCTATTTCCAGTGCTACCATAGTTCTCTTATGAAGAAATAAAACTGATCGTGTCACTTTCCTTCTTAAAAGTCACCACTAGCTTCTCAGTCCAGACTAGAGACTTCCACAGAAGGCTTCTATGATTTGGCTCCCTTGCCCACCTGATCAGACTCCTCTTCTACCTTCTTCCTTAAATCCTGGATCAGGCTACTGTCCACTGGATTATGAATTCTTTCAAATTGAAAACAGTATATTTCCAAGGCTTAGCATAGTAACTGGCATATTAATAGATGCTTGTTAAATCCTAAATAAATTAATTAGTGATTTAAAATTCTGATAAGGTCACAGCTTGAGAGAGAAAACTAAAAATCATGGTCTCTCAGTCTTCTATGCTTTATTTCAAAAGCATACTCACTGTGTTAAAAATTGGGTCCCTTCTTCCCTGTTACAGGGATTAGAAAGGAAGAAAAAAACTGTTGTTTTCATAGTTGGTATGATTGTCAGAATGTACAAATAAATTATTAGAATTAAAAAACAAAACAAAAAAAAGAATTAGTAAAATTGTTTAGTGAGGCAATTGGCTAGAAGATTAAAATACAGAGTAAATTAAATTTCTACAAACCAACAAGAAGAAAATAATTGTTTAAAAAGAGTAAAATACTTAGGATTAATCTAACAAGATAAGCAAGTCCTTTATGGAGAAAAGTTTTTAATATTTTTAAACAATTTTTAAAATTTTTTTTTTCGAGGCACCTAGGTGTTTCAGTCAGTTGAGCGTCCTACTCTTGGTTTCAACTCAGGTCGTGATCTCAGGGTCATGGGATTGAGCCCCGCATTGGGCTCTGAGCTCAGAAGGGAGTCTACTTGAGATTCTGTCTGTCTCTGTCCCTCCTCTCTCTTCTCTATCTCTAAAATAAATAGATAAATCTTTGAAAAGTAAAGAGAAATAAACAACTTTCTTCAAGACTGGAACATTCTTCTTTCAAATAGTTTATTACTGGTTAAAAATTAAGGCACCATGTTAAAATACACTTATACATATAAACACGTACACACATACACCATGTAAATTAGATCTTATAAAAGACTATTTTCTGCATAAATTCTTAGATTTAGTGCACTACCCTCCCACCTCCAGCCTGAAGCTAATAGAGAACTTAGATCCTCCACTTCTCCAGAATTACCAGATCCAGGCTACTTTTGATCTCTGTCAGTCCTAAGGTGGCATGACAGGAAGGAATTTGGCTTCTCCTTGGATGCACAGAGTTTTTGATCCCATAGCATCCAGTCAGATTTCTCATATTTGACCACTCTTTCTTCCTAGGTCAATCACTTCCATCCGGAGTGAACTGATTCCATACTTGATAAGAAAACAGTTCTCCTCAGCTTCCTCACAACAAGGACAAGAAGAAAAAGAAGAGGACCTAAAGAAAAAGGAGCTGAAGTCCTTAGGTCAGTGCTTGGGCTGCTGCAGTAAGGTAGGGGTAGCAGCACCTTTGGAAAGAGTAGCTAGCCAAGATGCGTGTCCCAAGGCACCAACTTCTTATCTAGCCACCAGGCAAGACAGGGTAGTTGACACCATCCCCTGAGCTCTGGGTAGGCTTGCTCAGGCTGATTCGGTCACTGTGCTCTTTGGGCTAATCATGCCTCAAGTCCTTTCTCTGGTTCGTAGCTCTGGTTTGGCCGAGTTCCTCACTAGACTGTTGTGAGTAATCTCTGCCCCCTACTTCTCAGTTCCCCTGTTCTCTGGGCTCCAGGCAGCTCCACTCCTGACTCAAGTCAGCCTCTTCTATCAAGAGAAGAAAGGTGAAGGAGTATACTATTACAGTTCAACCAGAGGCCAACCAGACTGTCTCCTTTCCAGGATGTAGGGGCACAGTCAGTCTTGTTTGCTCTCATATCTCTGCCTAGTCCCTGGCCAGTCCTGGGCTCATAGTAGGTGTTCCAAAAGAAAATTTATCAAATGAATAAATGGAGAGAGTGTAGCATGATGGTTAAGATATCAGGACTTGGCATCAGACAGACCTCAATTTGAAATCTGACTCTGCCTCTTATTAGCTCTGTGACCTGAGGCAGGTTACTCAGTTCCCTGAGCCCATTTTCTTATCATACAATAAAAGATCTCACATGGTTGTTTTAAGAATTGAAAAACTGGAGCCCAGATAACTCTGGCTCCAAGTCCTATACTATTTCTAACATAGCACAACTACTAGATATGGTATTAGAGGCTAGCAGCACATAGCTAACATGGCTGGTCACTAAAGCCTGCACCCTTGCTTATGTTATGTCATGATTTACAAGGGTTCTCTATTTTATTTTCTCTACTAGTACTTGATTATTGGTCAAACTTGCTTTTAGGCATTTTTTTTTAAGATTTATTTATTTATTCATAGAGACAGAGAGAGAGAGAGAGAGAGAGGCAGAGACACAGGCAGAGAGAGAAGCAGGCTCCACACAGGGAGCCCAATCCAGGACTCGATCCCAGGTCTCCAGGATCACACCCCGGGCCGCAGGCAGTACCAAACCGCTGTGCCACCGGGGCTGCCAGTTTTTAGGCATTTTTGTATCATACAGTATTTCAGATGTTCAGGAAAGCACATTACCTCTTTTAATTTCACTTAGTCTTTAAGGTTTTATTTTATTTTTATTTTTATTTTTTTTATGATAGTCATACAGAGAGGGGGGGCGGGCAGAGACCTAGGCAGAGGGAGAAGCAGGCTCCATGCACCGGGAGCCTGACGTGGGATTCGATCCCGGGTCTCCAGGATCGCGCCCTGGGCCAAAGGCAGGCGTCAAACCGCTGCGCCACCCAGGGATCCCCAGTCTTTAAGGTTTTAATGGGATTTCCCCAGGGTCCATGCTGCATGAATAAGTTCCAAGGAGAAAAGTGTGAGCTCTATCCTCTTTGAAAATGTGACTGAGTCTCTATTTCCTCTCTTTATTCTGAAGATATTTTCAGTTTTATAAAAGAAGACAATGCACTGACCTTTGCTCCTTACGATGCCTGCTGGAATGTCTGTCGAGGAGAAAGATGGGAAGACTTGTCCAAATCACAGGTGCGCTGCTATGTCCATATCATGAAAGAGGGGCTCTGCTCTCGAGTAAGCACCCTAGGACTCTACATGGAAGCAAACAGACAGGTAAGAGGATGGATTTAGAAGAGAAATCAGGGGAGCTCCTGTTCCAGAAACAGACTGAGCCTTTTGTCTTATTTCTTCATTAAATACCCAGTGACTTGTTCAGTATCCCTCTTTCCCAAGGTTGAGCAAGACCTGGCATGTCAGGTGATACCATTGGGGTACCCAGGTACAGGAAAAGAGAAGCTGTGGGCCTAATCCATAGAGGTAGAGCCTCAGTGGTTACAAAGAAGGGCTAAGATCCCCAGGAAGGCTAACTTTTGGCGTCTGGGTTCAGCAGCTTTCTCCAGTTCTGCTGGGCATGAGGATATCTGCAGTACTTCATAAACAAGCCAATAAATACTATGTGATCATTACTCTGGTGAAGTAAACATAAGCACAGGGAGGAGGCTTTCCTAAGAAGGCAAAGGAACAGAGTATAGAGTAGTCAGATGGCAGAGCCTCAAAGAAGGAATGTCTATGAGAGGGAAGTGTATGAGAGGGAAGTATCTGGAAACAGCATTAGAGTGCTAACCTCTCCCTTTAACCATGAGGTTTGTGAGATATGGAGAATGGGCAGCTTCTATTGAAGGAGAAACAGTGCTCTAAAAGATAGGCCAAGTTTTAGTTGAAAGGGGATGGAGTGAGGAGACAGTGAAGGAACTGAGGATGTAAGGGAGCTCTTCATTGTGTAGCAGGCACAGGAGGAAGTTTTAGGAGGGAGGGATGATGAGAGGAGACCATGAAAAGGAAACAGCAGTAAGGGGTTGAGATGAGAGGAGGAAGGGTTAGGTGCCTGAGGGAACTATGCTGGGGATGCATACAAGGACAACATTGGTGAGAGGATGAAAAGATTAGCTGTTGATACGGTTTATGGTAGACCTCTGAAAACTGTCAGTACAGGTATAAACTTGGGGGTGGGGGAGACAAGAGGAGGTCAAGTAGAGTGATAAAAGATATTCTTGAAAACCGGAATTGGAATGTAGTTCCTGAAGAAAACCTGGCTCAGAAATCTTGAAGACCTGTGCTATATGATGGGTATAGCCCTGCCCCAGAACTCAAGCTGGCTTCACCCTCAATTGGTTAGAGATCCAAGAGAATCCAAGCCAGGGAGTTTATGAGAAATCGTAACTAGTCCCACATGTAATCCAGGGCAGTCTTCAGTAAAGTTATCCCCAGGTTAGAGTCAGAGTTATTAGAAACCTGCCTTAATTTGACTTTTCAGTTCTCATTCAGTACGTCAGCCTGGTCTGAAAGCAGGTCCATGGAGCCTGGGGACTGAGGCTGAAGAAGTGTCCTCTGAAGTACCAGCAGGTGCTGTGCAGCACAGAGGCCCAAATGGCCTTGGTTGAAGTATAATAGAGGAAGGAGATCCCAGGGATAGGGGCTGAGGGATTAGCCTTCACACTTGCCAGCATAGCCAGTCCTGGCAAGATGTCCCTCAGCCACCACACATAGTGCTCTAACTAGCATTCTGTCCATGCTAGAGAATGACAGAGAAGCATACTACCTGTGTCTTCCTAATGAGTCCAGAGCTAAAATTCTCCACATCTATAGCCTTTTCAGTTTTCTCATACTGGAGAAAGTATAGTTTGAACACCTTCAATGTTTTGGCTGGTGAAGAACATAGATGCCTTCTCAGGAATTGTCCTGCTTGTGGAATTTGTCTAACATTACTCCTACCTTCCCTTTATGCATGGCCACAGTGGTCTAAGAGGGGAGCAGGAACCTGGGATGATTATGGCCAGGACTCAGAATGCTCCTTGCCCTCAATAGGCCTCTGCCAAGTGCTGCTGAGTATCTTGAAGGCTTCTCTCAGTGCCTCCCAGTTGAGGGACATGGCATTACTTTCAGGGAGGAGATTTCTCAGCTAGGAAACTAAGGATAAGACCATCTAGAATTTGCTGCATATTCAGTCCTTGTCCTAGGAGAAATGTAGCAGCCTCCTGCTCTGCCCCACCCAAACAGGAAAGCTGTGGCTCAAAACTCCCTATACCTCTAACTGAGCATTGAGTTCTACCGAAGACGCTTTCAGTTGTTTTCTAGTCTTAACTTTAGTGATCAAATCTTTCCTCAAGGTGCCCAAATTGCTGTCTGTTCTTTGTCCAGAAGAATCACTGATTCATTCATCAGCCCAGATTGTCAACAAACACCTGGTAAGTGCTAGCTTGGGCAGGGCATTATGGAACAATCTCTGGTGCGTCCTTGAAGATGGATTGGGATTCTCAGGCTCTGAAACTCATTAGTCCTCAGAAAATCCCAACTGGGTTCTGATTATAAAATACCATCTTCTAGCCCAGACACTCAAGAAGACTACCTGGACAGGTGCTGACCCCAAGTACACAAATTCAGTAAGGAGGGCAGCCCTGGTGGCTCAGCGGTTTAGCGCCGCCTTCAATCCAGGGTGTGATCCTGGAGACCTGAGATCGAGTCCCACGTCGGGCTCCCTGCATGGAGCCTGCTTCTGTCTCTGCCTCTCTCTCTCTCTCTCTCTCTCTCTCTCTCTCTCTGTGTGTGTGTGTGTGTGTGTGTGTGTGTATGTGTCTCATGAATAAATAAATAAAATCTTTAAAAAAAAATTCAGTAAGGAAGGTCCATTATGGTCTTGGGACTCAGACACGGACAGCTTTCCATCTCTGTCCCTCTTCTTACCCTGATTTGAGCACTCTCTTTAAAAGAGCACATCTAGGGGATATCTGGGTGGCTCAGCAGTTTAGCTCCTGCTTTCGGCCCGGGCCGTGGTCCTGGAGTCCTGAGATCGAGTCCCACGTCAGACTCCCTGCATGGAGCCTGCTTCTCCCTCTGCCTGTGTCTCTGCCTCTCTGTGTCTCTCATGAATAAATAAATAAAATCTTTAACAAAAAAAAAAAAAAGCGCATCTATATACACAAATGCATGAGTGTGTAAGTCTGAGTTGATCTCAGAGGTATTATGTGACCTTGTGGCCCTGAGACATGCAGAGGGAGCTCTGCTAAAGTATCTCTGGGAAGAGATAGCATAGACTCCCAACTCAAGGGATCTGAGGGGTTGGTTTGCAGTTGGTTGAGATGAATGGACAAGGTTTTATATTTGCCTTTTGCAGATTGGAGTTGACAGCCTCATTGGGCCAGATACACAGGTTGGAGAGAAGTCATCCATTAAGCATTCAGTCGTTGGTTCATCCTGTGTCATAAGAGATAGAGTGACTATCACCAGTTGCCTTCTCATGAACTCAGTCACCGTGGAGGAAGGGTATGTTTTCCCTTGTATCTGCTTGAGGCAAGGTCCCTGGCATCCCCAGGAGGTTTTAGGGGCCAGTCCAGCCTAGGAAAGGGCTCAGCTTGAGGAGGAGAAGAAAAGGAAAAAGGTGAAGGAAAGAAGAGTGCCTAGGCCTTTTGTAAGGCCTTGGTTTTGGCTCCATTGAGAAATGGTCTCTGAAAGCATTTCTAGCAACTTTCTCACATTTATCCCAGTTGTGGTCCTGAGAGAAGCTACTTTCTCTTGCTTCTATATGCTGCTTGATGGGATGGCCAAAGTAGTGCGCCACTGGCAGTGCTGGAATGACACTGTACCAATGTCCAAGGGTCACCCTCCCTTATCTCAGTGTCCCAAAGCTGCCCTGAAGAAGGCAGAGGGCTAGGAGATGTGGTCATTTAAGCCACATGCAATTTTTTTAAGGGAATGATTCTTTGTTTCAAGTTATGGAGTATCTGGAGTATCCTAAAATCTTGGTTTATGAATAGCCTGACCTAGGAGTAAGAAGAACTTAAATGATATTTAGTAAGATCATTCCTCTGCATGGACCTCAGGTTTTTCCTGTATAAAATGCAACCATAGGTAGTGGAAGAGTGGAAGAATATTACCAAAGAAATGGTCTTCAGACTTTTTAGAAAGGAAACTCTTTGTTAAGATAAATTCTTATGCAGAAACTCAGTATTTATGGGGTACCTGGGTGGCTCAGTGGTTGAGTGTTTGCCTTTGGCTCAGGCTGTGATCCCTGGGGGTCCTGGGATTGAGTCCTGTATCAGGCTCCCAGCAGGTAGCCTGCTTCTCCTCTTGCCTATGTCTCTGCCTTTCTCTCTCTCTCTCTCTCTCTCTTTCTCTCTCTCTCTCCCTCTCTCTCTCTCTCTCTCTCTCTCTCTCTCTCTCTCTCTAATAAATAAATAAAATCTAAAAGAAAAAAAAAGAAACTCAGTATTTAAAACTGTTAAAGCACAGTTGTTTGCCGTACAGCAGGGAAGGGGCATTTGTCCTTCCTAGAGATCTGAAGCAGATCTATAAAACAAATTTTGGAGAACACCAGACTGGATGGATCAGCCTGAAAGAGCAGATTCTAAAACCTTGATTCTAGTCCTGATATCTGTCAATTTCTCTGTCCAGAACTGATAGAAGGATGGGGAAGACTACAATTTCAGTGAAAGCTGAACTACGTCTCCTAGCTGCCAGTGAGGGATTGGGGGAAGCATTTTGGAGAGAGAAGCTACATAGGGACATAGCTAAAGGTTAAATCTTTGCTCTTTTAGAAAGACTTATGGAAGACAGTAGACAGGATTGACGGAGTAAGTACCATAATTAAAAACCAGGAAAGTGGGGTGCCTGGGTGGCTCAGTTGGTTAAGGGTCTGCCTTCAGTGTGGGTCATGATCCCAGGATCTTGGGATTGAGCCCCATGTTGAGCTCCCAGCTTGGCAGGGAGTCTGCTTCTCCATCTCCCTCTGCCTCCTCCCCATTGCTCATGCTTTGTCTCTGAATCTCTCTCAAGTAAATGAATAAAATCTTAAAAAAATAATAATAATAAAGTTGGAGACCATAGGGATATTGGTCACTAAGATCTGTTCTCCCCCAAGCCTGCTTCCCAACTTGACTCCCAAACCCTGACAACCAGGCCTAAAGCCTTCAGTCAGGAGTTTGGAAGAATCCTCTCTGGACATTCTGACTAGCCCAAGAAGAAAAACCTAAATTTATTTACATCAGAAATTTCTAACAGCCCAGTCAAATCACCCTGCAGTGAAAAATTATGGATGACAGTTCTATTCATGTGCTTAGAGCTTCCAATCAGCTTTTTTAAAATCCTTTTCTTTTTTTTTTTTTTTAATTTTTATTTATTTATGATAGAGAGAGAGAGAGAGGCAGAGACACAGGCAGAGGGAGAAGCAGGCTCCATGCACTGGGAGCCCGACGTGGGACTCGATCCTGGGTCTCCAGGATCGCGCCCTGGGCCAAAGGCAGACGCCAAACCACTGCGCCACCCAGGGATCCCTCCTTTTCTTTTTTTTTAAAAGATTTTATTTATTTATTTATTTATTTATTTATTTATTTATTTATTTATTTATCATTCATTCATTCATTCATTCATTCATGAGAGACACAGAGAGAGAGGTAGAGACATAGGCAGAGGGAGAAGCAGGCTCCCTCACAGGGAGCTCGATGTGGGACTCGATCCCTGGACTCCAGGATCACACCCTGGGCGGAAGGCAGACACTTAAGAGCCACGCAGGCGTCCTGAATCCTTCTCTAAAGATGAAGAGATAATCAAAGATTACCAGAGATCTAAAGAAAGCCTGTCATGAAAGATCCACAAATTAAACAGAAAAAAGCAACTTAGAAGAAACAGACACTCTTTAGGGAGAGAAAAATACTTTCAAACAATCTATTATTTCAAAGAACAAAAGAAGAACTCTAGAAAATTAAAACCATGATTATAAAAGGAAAATTACAATAAAAGAATTGGAAGATAAATGTCACATTTCCCAGAAAGTTGAGCAGAGAGATAAAGAGATGGAACATAGAAAAGATAAGAAGATGAGAGGACCAGTTCAGGGTATTTAACATCTGAATAGGAGTTCTGTTAAAAAAAACAAAAAACAAAAAACAAAAAAAAAAAAACACAGTTCAGAAATCAGAGTTAGAAATTATTTCAGAAATAAATATAGGAAAATGTCTCACAACTGAGAGAGAAGAATTTACAGAATGAAAAAGCCTACTAAGTGCCCAGTACAATGGGTAAAAATAAACCTACATCATTAAATTTCGGAACACTGGAGAAAAAAACATGCTACAAACTAACAAAGACAAAATAAAATGGGGGGCGCCTGGGCGGCTCAGTTGGTTAAGCCTCTGCCTTCAGCTCAGGTCATGATCCCAGGGTCCTGGGATCGAGCTCCACATCAGGCTCCCTGCTCAACAGGGAGCCTGCTTCTCCTTCTCCCTCTACTGCTCTCCCTGCTTATGCTCTCTTGCTCTCTCTCTCAAATAAATAAAATCTTAAAAAAAAAAAAAGAAAGAAAGAAACAAAGAAAAAGGAGGGAGGGAGGGAGGGAAGAAAGAAGAAAGAAAGAAAGAAAGAAAGAAAGAAAGAAAGAAAGAAAGAAAGAAAGAAAGAAAGGAAGGAAGGAAGGAAGGAAGGAAGGAAGGAAGGAAGGAAGGAAGGAAGGAAGGAGAAAGAAAAGAAGAAAAGAAAAGAAAGAAGAAAGAATAATAGCTGGGTAGCACAGCTAGTTAAGCATCCTATACAACCAATCAGGAACCAAATGGCTGGGACGCCTGGGTGGCTCAGCGGTTGAGCATCTGCCTTTTTCAGCCAAGTCCCACATCATCAGGCTCCCTGCATGGAGCCTGCTTCTCCCTCTGCCTATGTCTCTGTCTCTCTGTCTCTCTCTGTCTCTGTTTCTCCCCGCCTCTCCCCCCCTCCCCCCCCCCCGCCCCATGTCTCTCATGGATAAATAAATAAAATCTTTAAAAAAAAAAAAAGGAACCAAGTAGCTTTGTTTTGGACTTATCAGTAGCAACAATGGAAACTAGAAGATAGTAGAAAATGCCTTCAAAAGTGAAGGAAAGGGCAGCCCTGGTGGCCCAGCGGTTTAGTGCCGCCTTCATCCCAGGGTGTGATCCTGGAGACCTGGGATTGAGTCCTGTGTCGGGCTCCCTGCATGGAGCTTGCTTCTCCCTCTGCCTGTCTCTCTCTTCTCTCTCTCTCTTTCTCTCTCTCTGTGTGTCATGAATAAAAATAAAATCTTTAAAAAAAAAAAAGTGAAGGAAAACTAATTTCAACCTAGAATTCTAGGGATACCTGGGTAGCTCAGTCAGACATCTACCTTCAGTTCAGGTCATGATCTCAGGGTCCTGAGATTGAGCCCCACATCGAGCCCCACATCGGGGTCTCTGCTCAGCAGAAAGTCTACTTGCCCCTCTCCCTCTGCCCTTCCCCACCACTCATACTCTCGTGCATGTGTGCACGAGATAAATTTTTTATGAATTTTTAATAAATTTTTATTAATTTTTTATTTATTCTCAAATAAATAAAATCTTTAAAATTAAAAAAAAAAAAACCTAAAATTCTATACCAGCAAAATGTTAAGTGTGACCATGGAAAAGTCTCAAAAACTTTTCTAGATGTGTTCCACCAAAACGAAGAGTAAACCAAAGAGATAAGATACAATAGATCCAGGGCAGCCCGGGTGGCTCAGCGGTTTAGTGCTGCCTTCAGCCCAGGGCCTGATCCTAGAGACCTGGGATCGAGTCCCACATTGGGCTCCCTGCAATAGAGCCTGCTTCTCCCTCTGCCTGTGTCTCTACCTCTCTCTCTCTCTCTCTCTCTCTCTCTCTCTCATGAATAAATAAATAAATAAAATCTTTATTTTTTAAAAATAAAATCTTGGGATCCCTGGGTGGCGCAGCAGTTTGGCGCCTGCCTTTGGCCCAGGGCGCAATCATGGAGACCCGGGATCGAATCCCACATCGGGCTTCCGGTGCATGGAGCCTGCTTCTCCCTCTGTGTCTCTGCCTCTCTCTCTCTCTCTGTGACTATCATAAATAAATAAATTAATTAAAAAAAATAATAAAATAAAATCTTTAAAAAAATATTTAAAAAGAGATCCAACTCTAAAAAAGCAAAAAGAATCCATAGGATGATACTGAAGGCAGATCCAAGGATGACAACTATGCACGAGCATAAAGGGAGCGGTTAGCCCAGAGTGTAATCCACAAAGCACTTATTCAAGAAGATGAAAGTGATAAAATACCAGATGCATATACACATCTTGAAAGATTTAAACAACTGGCTAAAAGTTTGGGTTGGATTAGTAATAGCATAGAATACTATCTAACAAAAACAAAACAATTATGAACTCTGTTTAAAAAGTTGTACACGAAAGGAAAAGACATCATAGTTCACTATGTATTTCAACTATGAAACAGAATTTATGTAGTCAAACTCTGTAGACCAAAATAATGCTGTAACAGTATTGAAAGGATGAGGGATAGGAAGAAAAAGAGAGAACAGGGAGAAAGCTAAATCTGCGTCTTCCATTGTGGGAAGTCTGTTGATAATACCCAAAGCTAAAAAATCAAGAAGTAATAATATAAAAATGTTATTATATAGAGATGGGGAGGTAAATGCTAAAATACTCATCAAAAATAAGTCTGAAAAAAATAAGTCTAAAAAGTTGTCTATGGGAAAAAGGAAATGAATAGGGGGAACATAAGACTGCTGTTTTTCATAATAAAGCCTTCAGAAAGATTTGTTTTTAGATACATACATGCGTTAGGGCACCTAGGTGGCACAGCTGGTTAAGCATCTGACTTCAGCTCAGGTCATAAACTCAGGGTCCTGGGATCAACCCCCACATTGGGCTCCCTGCTCAGGGGGGAGCCTGCTTTTCCCTCTCCCTCTGCCCCTCCTCCTACTTATTTTCTCTCTCAAAAATAACAATAATAATAATAATTTCTTAAAGGATATATGCCTCTATATATAAATTTAACTGCCAAGAAAAAGGTCAGTATTTTGTGGTACGCTGCTACCAGTGGTGTGCTAATAAATTGTTAACAACCAGCTCTCCAAAAGTATCAGTAAACAAGCAGAACAGGCTGGCTCCAGCCCATCACTGATCGTAGAGTTCTGTCTCAGGTATTTTACTCTTTCATCAAACACAAAGACCCACTGGATGCTCAAGACTGCCTGAGTGTCGTGGTAGAAATCTGTATAGTCAAAAAGGAGAAACGAGTCAGGAAAGAACTTAATTAAGGATATAACCCTTGAGCTGAATCTTGAAAAATGAGTAGCGTCCCACTGGGCTGCAGAAAGGAATGTTCTAGATACATCAAGAGTGTGAAGTGTGAGAGCATATCTTATTCCAGAAACATCTCTTCATTTTGATCTTAGCTTGAATTTCATCACTTAAGAAGAGACTTCATTGACTATCCTGTCAGATATAATCTGTACCAGGATACCTGGGCAGCTTAGTTGAGTGTCTGATTCTTGGTTTTGGCTCAGGTCATGATCTCAGGATCGTGAGATTGAGCCCCACATCAGGCTCTGTGCTCAGCTGCAGAGTCTACTTGAGATTCTCTCTCCCTCCCTCTCTGCCCCTCCTCCCTGCTTGTAGGCACGCATACACACATACACACACACATACACACACACACACACACACAGTCTCTCTCTATATATATAAAATAAGTAAATAAATCTTTAAAAAATAAAAGGAAGTGGGACGCCTGAGCAGTTCAGTGTCTGCCTTTGTTTTGTTTTTTATTTTTTTCTTTTTAAATTTTATCAATTTATTCATGAGATACAGAGAGAGAGGCAGAGACACCGGCAGAGGGAGAAGCAGGCTCCACGCAGGGAGCCCAATGTGGGAATCAATCCCAGAAGTCCAAGATCACACCCTGGGCCAAAGGCAGGCGCTAAACCACTGAGCCACCCAGAGATCCCGAGTGTCTGCCTTTGGTCCAGACCATGATCCCAGAGTTCCGTGATCGAGTCCCACATTGGGCTCCTTGCATGGAGCCTGCTTCTCCCTCTGCCTGTGTCTCTGTCTTCTCTCTATGTCTCTCATGATAAATAAGTAAAATCTTTGAAAAAATAATAAAAGGAAGTAATCTGTCCCAATATTCTCTGCTACATCAACCTGCTTTATTTCCTTCCCAGCATTAACACTGTCTAGCTTTATCCTGTTTACCTGTCTCAAATAAATGTTAGTTTGAGAATGTAGGTACCTTTTCTTTTCTTTCACTGTTATATCTTGAGGGCCTACAGGAACTCAATAAATACTTGTTATATGAAAGAATGATAAATAATTCATAATAACTGAAATACAGAATTCAAAGAAGAATAGATACATAGGAGACAAGGCTATACAGATGACCAAGGGCCAAATCATGGACTGTCCCCTAAGAAGTTTAATAGGTAACAGTAATTTAAGAGTTTAAAGGAAAGGGATAACATAAAAATCCACATTTTATGAAGATCATTTTGGCTACACCATAGAGAGTGATGTGAGGAGGGTAAACGTGGAGGCAGGAAGACTACTGAAACAATCCTGGTAAAATAGAAGAGGTCCTAAACTAAGGCAGTAGCAGTGGCAGTAGGGAAGAGAAATAATAAGGTGATTAAAAACTATGAATAGCTTGGTGATTGCCTGGAAATGTCAAGTGAAAGAGAAATTAGGGAAAACTTCCAGATTTCTTACTTGAGCAATAAGGTTTCTGGTGTTCTATTCACTAAGATAGAAATCATCAGAGTGGGAGGCAGGGAAATGACGAGTTCCATATGGGATAAGATGAGTTCCTGGCAGGTGGCCTTGACATGCAGGACTTGATGTGCAGGCATGGAGCTCAGGAAAGGAACCTGTGTTTGAAGTACAGGTTTGAGAGAGTGGTGGGCATAGAGATGGTAACTGAAGCTGTGGGAGTAGAGGAGATCACCCGGAGGTGTGTGGCCTTAAAAGAAAAGAAACCAAGACAAGGCCTTGGGGAACATCAAAAATTTTAGACAAGAAAAGGAATCTTAGGTGACTAACAAGGAAAGGACAAGGAAGGAATCTAAGGGGTGAGGGAGAGGACAGTTGGTAGGTGAAGCCCAAGTTTCTAGTTGGCAAAACAAGGTAGGTGGTGGTATACTCAGATGAGGAAGGGTGAAGGAGGAGCAGATTTGTGGGGAGAAAAGGCTTTGTTAAGGGGCACATGAAGTTGGAAGTATCTCTAAGATATCCAAGTATGTGGTGGTATCTAGTAGCCAGTTTGTGACTGAGAAGAGAGATCAGACCCCCAAAGACCTCTTCCTGAATCATTATGGTGTTCTCTAAGTTATTTTGCTGTTTCTATTTCCTCTTATTCTTCCCAATCTGCCCTTGTGCCATTCCTTCTATGGATTAGAACATGAATTTTGGAGTCAGGCTGCCAGACTGAATCCTGCTTCTGTCACTTACTAGTCACTTAAGGAATTGACTTGACATCTTTGTGCGTGATTTTCTCACTGTAAAATGGGGTAAAAATTGAAACTATCTTGTAGGTTTATTGGGAGTACTAAATTAATAAACAAAAGCACTTAGAAGAGTGAGTGCATGAACATAGAATGTTAGCTGTCAAAAAAAAATGTTAGCTGTTATTTGTTTATCGTCATCATCCCCCTCATTGTTTTCTCTCATTTCACAGAGGTGGCATGTTGTCAGTGTTGTCTTCCTAAAGGATACCTCTGATCATGTCCCTGTTGTAAAAACTTTTTTGAAGACTTCCCATTACCTTTAGAATACAGTTTGAACTTCCAGATTTCTCATGATCTAGTTCTAACACTGAGTCCGGGAATGTTAGTGAGTTGGGGCCACAGAAGTCACCTGGCTCAGCTTATGCATTCTTATAGATGAGCAAATTACGGAATTCCATACTTTCTATTCATTGCACCCTTGCAATTCTATGTCCCATTCCAGATTCATGCATGAATCATGGTATCACCATTTTTCTGAAAACCAGAACCACACTTGCCTTTATCCATTCGATCACCTAATTCCAGAGTAGTTCATGAAGCTTTATAACTTCCACTGTGTCTCATCCTGCCTCAGACCTGAGGAAGACAATGCTATAACTTTCCCATTTGCTCTAATTAGCAAACTCCTCCTCCCCTCTCGTGGGCGGACAGACAAAGGAGCAACTCTCTGGCACCTCTTTAAAGTCCAGTGTTGATGTCCTGAATTGACATGAAGAGACTTGGTAAGGAACCAAGGTTCCATAGGAAACTCCAGCTTGCTCATATGAGAGAAATTCATAGATAATGCTAGCATAATGCCCTAGAGTCCATTGCTGTTTTGGAGGAGGTATAATCTTGGATGGGTTTATAAGCTAAGGAAACAGTAAAGGTTTAGATGGCGGTGGCTGCTATTTTTCAACTAAAAAACTTGAAGGGGAGATGTAGGCAGCCTACATGAGGCTAATGACTAGGGAAGCATTAGATATTACCCAATCTGGGGCAAATTACCTCCTGGTGATAAGATCAGACATCCTGCATCCCATATGAACCTTTTCCCATTATTTCCAGGTCATTTAGTTTTAATTACTTATGGTAAATTTGGGAAAAGTAATTAAATTGCAGTCGCATGAGACTTTATTACCCTGTTGCTGTTATATCTGAACTGAGTGGCAGAGTAGGAGCATGAATTTATCCAGAAGGGGGTTTCTCATATTCCGGGCTTGCTTGTCTCTGCCAGCAGTGGTGAGCTGCCGAGGCTTTCTGGACAGTGGCTTGGACATCTGCCCAAGGTGCTCAGGGCTTGAAGCATGCTAATAGGACCACCTTGGGGAACGTGTAGGCAAGACTGCAGACAAGGCTCCTGCCTGTCTTTCTCATTTTCAGTTTTTGGTAGAAATTCCAAGTTGTATGACAGCCGATCCCCAGCAATTCAAAGCCTAGTGAAAACTTCATTGTCGAGGCTTCAGTATCAGTTCTGTGTTCTGTCTCATTGGCTCTCTGGTCTTGTGCAACATCTCCTGTAGCTCCTCCTAGTCCAAATTGAGTGACCCAAGCAGCAGTGTAAAGTAGTTCTTTCACATGCAGGCAGGCAGGCCAGGGAGCCAAGTTTTCATCTAGATTTTCTGTGCTACTACAGGCAGCAAATGCAGCGCTCAGAGCCAAACAATACATTATTGCTTCCCACTGTTACCCCTGAGCGTCCTCTTCACCTACACTCAACTGACTGCCCTGCTCACTGGGCCCCTTACTTTTCTACTCCACTCCCCTTTATTCCTGACATTCACTCTGCCTCAATTGCCTCTCTCTAGAGATCTTTACCTATAGAAATCCTCCTACTCATCTTTCAAGATCCAATATGTATTCCAGCTCCTGCATGCAGCCTTCTTGAATTGTCCCAGCCAGAAATTACGTCCCCCACTTCTGTTCCCTGTGCACCCATAACACTTAATGTATGCTCGTGTGCCATTTAGTGCATTTTTTTTTCCCTCAACTGTAGGTTTCCTTGAATACCGAAATGGTTTTCCTATATCTTTGTATCTCTTAATAGCTAATACTGTATCTCTTATATACTAGATATCTTGTATTTTCCAAATGAGAAATAGAAATTTCTGATTTAACCTCCCCTGCTATAATTATAATTGGCCAAAAGCTGTGTCTACTTCTAGAAAAAAACGTGTGGAGTGCTTCATTCCTTGAAACTCACCAAAATAAAAACATACAAACAAAACTAGAAAAGGAAGCTTCATCTATTATAAAACTAGATAATACTAGGGCACCTGGGTGACTCAGTGGCTGAGCATCTGCCTTTGGCTCAGGGTATGATCCCAGGGTCCTGCGATGGAGTCCCACATCAGGCTCCCTCCGGGGAGCCTGCTTCTTCTCTGCCTGTGTCTCTGCTTCTCTCTCTATGTCTCTCATAAATAAATAAAATCTTTAAAACAAAAAAAAATAAAATAAAAAAAAACGAAAAACTAGATAACACCACATACCTGTATACAGACTAAAGAATATCTTCCAGACACAATGGAATGTAAATCAGATCCAAAGAGAACACCAAAATTCAACCAGAATAAGGAATAAGGGCATGGGTAAACCAAAGGAGAATTGGCAAACATCTCTTTTGCAAAATCTCAAGGCATATGGAACTGAAAGAAAGAAAACCATTGAGCCACATAGGAGGGCTGTCCTCAGACTTTTTTGTGACAACATTTAGAAAATTTGGAGGAGAAACGATCGTGACCTAAGAATCCTATGGCTTAGGGGCACCTGAGTAGTTCGGTGGTTGAGCGTCTGCATTTGGCTCAGGGCATGATCCCAGGGTCCTGGTATCGAGTCCCGCATCGGGCTCCCTGCATGGAGCCTGCTTCTCACTCTGCCCGTGTCTCTGCCTCTCTCTCTGTGTCTCTCATGAAAATAAATCAAAAAATAAATATACCCCCGGCACATCACGCTTCTACCCCAACCATCAATCCCTCAGCACACAACCTCCCTAAACCAGTGCACTCGGAGCAGAGACCCCCCTGCCCCCATCCCATCCCTAGAACAGTCCATAAAGTGTCCCCCACCCAAAAGACGCCATAAACTACCCCCGTCCTTCCCATCCCCCACCCGCCTCCCGTCCTCCCTCCCGCCCTCACCGCCGCGCCCTCCCTCCCTCCCTTCCCTCTCTCTCTCTCTCCCTCTCGCTCCCTGCTCTCTCTCGCGCTCTCCCTTCCATCCTGCCTGCCTTCCTCCCTCCTGTTTCCTTCCTTCCTTCCTCTTCCCCACAATCACACCCATTTAACTTAATCTACACCCCCATCCCAGCATCCAACCCCCCCAGCCCAACCCACATAGTACCAACCTACCCCCCCAACAACAAAAGTCGACAACAAATGAATCAACTCCGCCACAAGTCCAAGAATATCATCCACAACAACTATTGGACATACCCACATTGTGAACCTTTAGAAAGATCCCCTGTACTTAAAGGGGTTCCTTAGGACTTTTGACTCATTCCTTGCCTCTACTAAACCCATCTTCTTGGATGGAGAATACTACATCTTAATTCTTTGAGGTTACTACTTCATTTCTTTAATTCCCTCCAAACCCTTCTTTTTCTTAGCTTCTGTTTAGGGAATAAAAGGACTTAGGTTTCTTAGAAGGGAGACATTTCTCACCACCAAAACTTTACATAGTAAAGAGAGACACATGGAACTTAAGGGAGGACATTTTCAGCCTTCTCACTGAAGCCAGTACATTTTCATCTGAGAACCAGGAGCAAGACTGACCATAGACAGGAAGGTGAGATATTTCTCAGCATTATGTCTCATTACATGAATTAACCTGGTAAATCTCACAAATATGATGTTGAACGGAAAAAAACCAAGTTGCAGAGGGATACATAGAGAATTATATATGTATATATTTATATACATCTTATTTATTTATTTATATACATCTTAAAACATGGAAAACGATATTGTCTACTAATACAGACTTTTTTCTGTGCCTGGAATACTTCATTAAAAATGCATGCAAGGGGGATCCCTGGGTGGCGCAGCGGTTTGGCGCCTGCCTTTGGCCCAGGGCGCGATCCTGGAGACCCTGGATCGAGTCCCACGTCGGGCTCCCGGTGCATGGAGCCTGCTTCTCCCTCTGCCTGTGTCTCTGCCTCTGTCTCTCTCTGTGTGTGACTATCATAAATAAATAAAATTTTTTTAAAAAAATGCATGCAAGGGGGATCCCTGGGTGGTGCAGCGGTTTGGCGCCTGCCTTTGGCCCGGGCGCGATCCTGGAGACCCGGATCGAATCCCACATCGGCTCCGGTGCATGGAGACTGCTTCTCCCTCTGCCTATGTCTCTGCCTCTCTCTCTCTCTCTTTGTGTGACTATCATAAATAAAATAAAAATTAAAAAAAAATGCATGCAAGGTGCCTGGGTGGCTCAGTGGGTTAAGCGTCTGTCTTCAGCTCAGGTGATGATCTTAGGGTCCTGGGATCAAGCCCCACATGGGGCTCCCAGCTCAGCAGGGAGCCTACTTCTTCCTCTCCCTCTGCCTACCCTCTCCCCTTGCTTGTGCTTTTATTATTGCTCTGTCAAATAAATAAAATCTTTAATTAATAATAATAATACATGATTCTTCATCTAGAGGGACTCTTAGACAGGATCCCTTGGGCTAAGGTTTAGAGGCTCTTGCCTCTGAGGAAATCCAGGTGACTCAACCATTATCTTTGGACTAAAGTAGTGAGCTGGCCTAAAGTCAGGCTTTAGTCATGCGACTAGAAAAACTATGCGTATCTCCAATTCCATACTCTTTTCTCACCCAAGACTATGAGTAAGTTTAGAAAGCCTACCAGCTTCTGTCTAAAGAAAACCTGCCTGTCTTCAGTTACTGAAAAGTTTCATGGCTCTTTGCCAAATACTGCCCAGTCACCAGCCAAGTCCGAGTCCCTCACACAATGGAGAGTTACCACTGTGTAGGCTTGGGCACATTGCTCAACTTCTGTGAGCCTAAAGTTTCCCTGTAAAAATTAGAATAAATACCACCATCCCTGTAGGCTTGCTAAAAGGATTAAGTTACATAATGAACATAAAATGCTTTGTGTAATGACTGAGAAATATTCGACATCAGAGTCATGTGAGTTCCTTTTATTTCTGTAATAAACTGAAGAAACTTCTAACCAAAACCAGAAGAGCAACTAGAATTTGGAGGCCCTCTTGCTTCCCTGGCCAGGACTTCTTCCTTATGTCCTAGGCCACAACATAGTATGGCCTAGTGTGCTTGGCCAAGCAGTGGATCTACAGATCTTACTGTAGACCTCTGTTTTTTTCTCATGGTCTTCTCCACTGAAGTCTTAGAATTTTCAGGGTAATTCCCCAAAGCCTACAGTTTAGCCTAAGATTTAACCACACCAAGGGGCTCCTGGATCCCTCAGACTGTCAAACATCAGACTCAATTTTGGTTCAGGTCATGATCTCTGGGTTGTAGAAATGAGCCCAGCCTTTGGCTCAGCTCTGAGCTGTGTGTGGAACGGTTAAGATTCTTTCTCCTGCTCCTTTTGCCCTTCCCCCTCCTCAAAAAAAATAATAATTTAACCCCACCAACTAGAAATTAGGACCAAAATCCTATTAATCTTAGCCATCTGAATGGCTTCTTAGAAAACACAACTGGTATTAGCACAGTGGAGTCCTTAGTATCAAGCTAAGAGTTAAAACTACATTGCAAAAACCATAGTTTTGGAATTGGGCCAGTTCTTTTCTTGAGCCATAGAGGAAGTCACCTCCCCTCCACTTTACACACGGAGCAGAAAAGGCAAAGCCGTTATTATAGATTGGCACCATGGAGAGGGCTTATTTGATGAGGTAGTATCAGTCCTTCCTCTCTAGCAGGAGCACATACACACTTTCAATAAAATCCTTAATCTTGGAATTTGCTTCTGATTAGGCGGAAAGCTGTATTGACTTGACATTTTTCCTGAATACCTCAGCCTTGCTAATGGAGGTGACTTGTGACCGTAGTAGTGGCAATAGGAAACAATGAAGAAACGAATGGCAGAAAAGAGCTTCACATTTTGTCAGGTGTTCATCTCTAAGCCTTCCACAGATCTATTGACCAAGAGCTTCAGGAGAGCCCCCAACTTCTTTTCAATTAACCCACTTTTCCCCCATCACATCTGCAGACTCTACATTGGTAGTTTATGTTTCTTAGAGGGAGTTATACATAAAATAAATGAGACAGGGTTCCTGAACACCTCAATCAGACTTGCCAGACCTAAGGAGAACCAGGCTCTCCATTGCTATGGGAATCTGACCTCAGTCACTCTAGCCTCTTCCTTCCAGAAATGGTTCCCATTTAGATCCCAAATTCCAAAATAGCCATGTAGTAGTCTCTAATTATGGCCGCTTCAATTCCTCTAGGCTGTTTCTTGTCTGCCAACTATGTTTACCCCTTCCCTAGCTCCAGAGCATGCATTCAGGCTCTTAAACTACTGAGCAGGAAGTATTCTCCTACTCCCACTTTGAAAAAAGACAGGAGACTTTTCAATACAAACTAGTAGCCAATTATGAGCCTGCTGTGTCCCAGAAGCCTGTTTCTGAGGCTTTCTATACTTCCTTACTACTCTTTTTGGGAGAATTTTCATCAAGAAGCAGAAACCACCCCAACTGCTTATTGGACTCCTTTGCCTAAAGCAGAAGGCAAGTTGGCAAGTTCTGAAAGGTCTCTTAATGCTGACCCACTATGTATCCCAATTTTTTTTTATTTTTATTTTTTTTTATTTTTTTTATTTTTTTTTAGTGTATCCTGAATTTAAGCCAAAAAAATAAACTAATACTGTCTGCCTATCTCTAGCCCACACCACAGAGGTGCTGTAGCTTTGGCCTTCTGCTGCTTTCTGACCGATTTTAACCTTCCAGAAGAATAGAGATAAAGAAGACTCTGGAATGCCATAACGGGCTAGAATTCCTTTTCTGCATTTTACTAAAGTTTTGGCATTTGGGAAGAATCTTTTGTAATGGCCTGTGCATTAATAGTTTCAGTCTTTGGAATGTCTCCTCCTCCCATCCCCCCTGCCTTCTGGGTTGCCTGAGGATTTTTCCTTAATTGGTGTTTTGTTTTGTTTTGTTTGCTTAAATGGATGCTCACACCCTTCCTACTCACCTTCCTTCTCCCCTCTAGCTGCCCACTTCTGACTCTTGAGGGCAGTGAATATTCCCTTGGTAGGACAGAGCCCTTCCTTTTCACAGAGCCAGCCATTTGGCTCAGAAAAGCAAGTTGGCAGTTCCAAGCAAGCTTCCTCCAGTCTTGTCTTCCCTCGATTTCTTTATATGGCATTATGATTAAATGTATGGATTCTAGAGTCAGGCAGATCTGGATTTGAATCTGCTACTTGGCAATTATGTGGTTTAGGGTAAATGGTTTAACTTCCCTAAATCTGTTACCTCATCTGCAAAATGTGTTTCTTATTGGTACTGCATCAGAGGCAAAAATGATACTCCCAGAATCATGTAATTTTTTTCTTTTCTTTTTTTTTTATGTAATTTTTTTCTAATTAAGTACGTGAGGCACCCCCATCTCAGACCTACCAAAAAAGATTAATGGAAGCCAGGACAATGAGGGTGTCTTTGTTTGTTATTTTTTACACTGCCCAGATGATTTTTCTGGTGAAATGGCTAGATTTGTAAGTTACTCCTATCATGTACATAGAATATTAGCATAGGGGATCCCTGGGTGGCTCAGCGGTTTAGCGCCTGCCTTTGGCCCAGAGCGCGATCCTGGAGTCCTGGGATCGAGTCCTGCGTCGGCTCCCGGCATGGAGCCTGCTTCTCCCTCTGCCTGTGTCTCTGCCTCTCTCTCTCTCTATCATGAATAAATAAATAAAATCTTAAAAAAAAAATATTAGCATAGTACCTAGGAGTAGGTAGGCAGTGGGTACCTAGTGAAGACTTTCAAAAGGACCTTTCTTCTCACTCACCAGGTCTTCAGGAGCCAGAAAGATGCTCCTTCAACATTCAGATGCTAAAAGCAAGAGGTGCTACTCTTGAGAGTGTGGCTTGGCTTTAGGATCTATAGTAGTCTTTGATGTGGCATGGAGCTAGTTTTAAAAAACATTGGGTTTTGGTTTTGGTTTTCTAAATGAGTATGGTTTTGATTAACCAGAGTCTGTAGTGAGAGCTGTGGGGCATCTATTGTTTCCATAGCTGATTTCCTAGGAAGATTCATGGAATCTAAGTCTTTTTTTTTTTTTAATCTAAGTCTTAAATGAAATTTGGAATATATTTCCAAGTGAGAAGCCAGATTGATGGGTCAGTATGGGACTAGTGCCACACCCCACACCAAAAAAGGAGAGACTGGGTAGAGTTTAGACCTCCAGGTCTGGGATACCTAAAAAACAAGTCATAGGGTCTGCAGTTGTCAAGCCATTGTGGGAAAGATCATTATGAGCATATCTAAACTCTGGACTTTGCTAAAGTCAAATCTACTGTTAGCCCAGCTAAGCCATTCTGTCTCCTAGTGATAACTTGAGGCATGTAGCCATTAATTGGATGGAGCCTCTATTCCTAGCCCATTGAAGAGCCCCAACCCACAGTGGTGAGGATGGTGATGAGAGCCATGGACACTCTTTAACTTGGCTACTGTATTACAGAAGCAACATCCAGGGCAGCGTTATCTGCAACAATGCTGTGATCGAGAAGGGAGCGGACATCAAGAACTGCCTAATTGGAAATGGCCAGAGGATTGAAGCCAAAGGTAAACCAAATTGCAATCACAGATGCCATTTTTTACTTAGCACGGTAGTGTAGATGGTGCACAGTGTCAGTGACAATTAAGGAAGAAGCACAGGCATGCTCTGTGGGGGAGAACATGAATCAATAAAGCCATTTTGGAGGGGGATGGACATCACTGTCAAACCTTTTGCCTTTGACTTAACAGTTCCATTTTTAGGAATTTATCTTACATATAAATATATGCAGCCTTATTATCTAAAATTTAAAAACATACCAAAAAGATCGAATGGCCCCCAGAGTATTACCAAATATTCATAGTGGCTCTTAGACATAAGTGAGAAAGGCCAGCAATCCAACAAAAGCAACGAAACTAGCTTTTGACCTCCTAAACTCCTTGAGTACCTTGTCTGACCTGATATTTAAAGAGACGTGGTCCCATAGGTTCCTGGCCCAGAGAAAGGTTAGCAGCTTCTTTAGAAACCATTCACTCAGAGGCTTCTGTTCTCTTCAAGGTGATGTTACGAGCTATGCTGTTAGCTCTGGTCTGTAGCTGGAGAAAAACTGTACAGGCATACCTTGTACAGATCTTGTTTTATTGCACTTCTTTTTATTGTGCTTCACAGATACTGTATGTCTTTTACAAATTGAAGGTTAGTTGCAACCTTGTGTTGTGCAAGTCTGTGGGTGCCATTTTTCCAACAGTGTTTGCTCACTCCATGTCTCTCTGTCACATTTTGGTAATTCTTGCAGTATTTCAAACTTTTTCATTATTATTATATTTGTTATGGTGATCTGTGGTCAGTGATTTTTGATGTTACTATTGTAATGGAGAAGGGGGGAGGGACTCCATGAACTGCATCCATATAAAATGGTGAATTTAACTGATAAACCTTGTGTGTGTTCTTACTCTTGACCAACCAGTCATTACCCTCTTTCCTAGCCTCTAGCCTCCCTATTCCCTGAGAGACAATATTAAAATTAGACCAATTAATAACGGTACAATGGCCTCTAGTGTTTAAGTGAAAGGAAAAGTTGCAGGTCTTTCACTTGAAATCTAAAGCTAGAAATGATTCAAGCTTTTAAGTGAGGCAGGCACATTAAAAGCCAAGATAAGGGGCAGCCCCGGTGGTGCAGCGGTTTAGCGCCGCCTGCAGCCCAGGGCGTGATCCTGGAGACCCTGGATCGAGTCCCACGTAGGGCCCTCTGCATGGAGCCTGCTTCTCCCTCTGCCTGTGTCTCTGCCTCTCTCTCTCTCTGTGTGTCTCTATGAATAAATAAATAAAATCTTTAAAAAAAAAAAAAAAAAGCCAAGATAGGATGAAAGCTGGGCCTTGTGTGCCAAACAGCAAAGTTGTGAATTCAAAAGAAAAGTTCTTGAAGGAAATGAAAAGTGCTACTGTAGCGAGCACACAAATGATTAGCAAAACCACTTTATTGCTGATATGGAGAAAGTTTGAGTGGTCTGAGTAGAAGATCAAACCAGCCACAATATTCCCTTTAAACCAAAGCTTAACCAGAGCAAGGCCCTTACTCTCTCTTTAATTCTGTGGAGGCTGAGACAGGTAAGGAAGCTTCAGAAGAAAAGTTGGAAACTACCACAGGTAGGTTCATGAGTTTGGAAGAAAGAAGCCATCTCCATAACATAGAGATACAAGGTGAAGCAGCAAGAGCTGAGAGAGAAGCTCCAGTAAGTTATCCAAAAGATCTGTCTATAAGACAATTAATGAAGGTAGCCACACTAAACAGCCTTATATTGGAAGAAGATGCCATCTAGGACTTCCTATAAAGGAGAAGTAGGGCAGTCCTGGTGGCTCAGAGGTTTAGCTCCTGCCTTCGGCCCAGGGCGTGATCCTGGAGTCCTGGGATCGAGTCCCATGTCAGGCTCCCTGCATGGAGTCTGCTTGTGTCTCTGCCTCTCTCTCTCTCTCTCTCTCTCTCTCTCTCTCTCTCTCTCTCTCTCATGAATAAATAAATAAATAAAATCTTTAAAAAAAGAATTATGCTAAATCTACTCTGCCTATGTTCTATACATGCAACAACAAAGCCTGGATGTTTATAGCATGAGTTACTAAATAGTTTAACCTCACTGTTGAGAATTACTCCTTAGAAAAAAAATTATTTTCAGAATACTGTTCATTAATGATGCACTTGGTCACCCAAGAACTCTGGTGGAGATGTACAATAAGATTCATATTGTTTTCATGCCTAACACAACATCCATTCTGCAGCCCACAGATCAAAGAATAAAAGTCTTATTATTTAAGAAATATATTTCTTTTTTTTTTTTTTTAAGAATTTTTTTTTTTAATTTTTATTTACTTATGATAGTCACAGAGAGAGAGAGAGGCAGAGACACAGGCAGAGGGAGAAGCAGGCTCCATGCACCGGGAGCCCGACATGGGATTCGATCCCGGGTCTCTAGGATCGCGCCCTGGGCCAAAGGCAGGCGCCAAACCGCTGCGCCACCCAGGGATCCCAAGAAATATATTTCTTGACACACTTCAGTGGCTCATTCAGTTAAGCATCTGACTCCTGATTTTGGCTTAGGTCATGATCTCAGGGTCATGAGATCAAGCCCAATTAGGCTCCATTCTAGGCCTGCTTAAGATTCTTTCCCTCTGCCCCTCCCCCACACACTACTCCTCCCCCACCCCACTTGCTCACTCATGCTCTCTCTCCCTCTCTCTCTCTAAAAAAAGAAGTACATTTCTTAAGGCTACCATACAGAGTGATTCCTCTGATGGATGTGGGCAAAGTAAAATGAAACCATCTAGAAAGGATTCACCATTCTAAATGTTCTTAGAACATTTCTGGTTCAGGGGTACCTGGATGGTTCAGTCAGTTGAGCATCTGCCTCTTGATTTTGGCTCAGGTCATGATCTCAGGGTCATGAGATCGAGCCCTGCATTGGGCTCCACACTCAATAAAGAGTCTGCTTAAGATCTCTCTCCAGGGCACCGGGGTGGCTCAGCAGTTGAGCACTGCATTTGGCTCAGATGTGATCCCGGGGTCCTGGGATCTTCTCCCCCTGCCTATGTCTCTGGCTCTCTCTCTGTCTCTCATGAATAAATAAATAAAATCTTTTTTTAAAAAAAACCCTCTCTCTCCCTTTCCTTCTCCTTCCTTCCATATTCGTATGATCTCTCTATATATAAAATAAATAGATAAATCTTAAAAAAAAAAAAAGAAAATTTGTGATCCACAAGAAGAGATCAAAATAGCAACATGAATAGGACTTGGGAAGAAGGTGATTCCAACCCTCATGGATGACTTTGAGGGGTTTAAGACTTCAGGGGAGGAAGTAACTACAGATGTGGTGGAAAGAGCAAGAGAACTAGAATTAGAAGTGGAGTCTGAAAATGTGACTGAAATGCTGCAATCTCATGATAAAACCTGAACAGATGAGGAGTTACATCTTATGGACAAACAAAGTGATTTCTTGAGATGGAATCTACTCCTGGCGAAGATGCTGTGAAGATTGTGGAAATGACAACAAAGGATTTAGGACATTCCATAGACTTAGTTGCTAAAGCAGCTGCAGGGTTTCAGAGGATTGACTCCAATTTTGAAAGAAGTTCTGTGGGTAAAATGCTATCAAACTACATCACATGCTATCGGGAAATCATTTCTGAGAGGAAGAGTCAATCAGTGTGGCAAACTTCCTTGTCTTATTTTAAGAAATTGCCTTTTTAAAAAAAAAGGAGGGGGGCACCTGGGTGGCTCAGTGGTTGAGCATCTGCCTTTGTCTCAAGTTGTGATCCCTGGGTCCTAGGATCGAGTCCCGCATCTGGCTCCCAGTAGGGAGCCTGCTCCCTCTGCCTATGTCTCTGCCTGTCTTTCATGAATAAATAAAATCTTTAAAAAAAAGAAAAAGAAAAAGAAATTGCCATAGCCATGCCAGCCTTCAGCATCCACCTCCCTGACCAGGCTGCAGCCATCAACATTGAGGCAAGACCCTCTACCAGCAAAAAGATGATGACTCACTGAAAGCTCAGATGATAGCATTTTTTAACAATAAAGTATTTTTTTAATGTATGTAAACTGGTTTTTTAAGACATAATGCTATTACACAGTTAATAGACTACCGTATAGTATAAACATGACTTTATAGGCACTAGGAAACCAAAAAATTAATTTGACTTGCATTAGTAGGATACTCAGTTTATTGCAGTGGAACCGAACATGAAATATTTCTGAGGTATGCCTGTGTAGTACATAAGAGACATAGAAACATCAGTGTTTCTCTGCTGGGCTAAGAATTTGAATGGTCCATAATTTGGCTGGATGTTTTTAAACAAAAAGTAGACAAAAAACCTCAAGATCAATAAGAATGGCTAATTCCTTTTTATTTCTACATCTAAAATAGAGTGGAGGGGCAGTCCCCCATGGCCCAGCGGTTTAGCTCCGCCTTCAGCCCAGGGCCTGATCCTGGAGACCCGGGATGGAGTCCCATGTCAGCCTCCCTGCATGGAGCCTGCTTCTCCCTTCTCCCTCTGCCTATGTCTCTGCCTCTCTCTCTCTCTCCCTCTCTCTCTCTCTCATGAATAAATAAAATCTTTTTTAAAAATAAAATAAAATATAGTGGAGTAGGAGAGTTGCTGAAGGAATTAACCCCACCAATTCTGAATTGGTAGAAGCCACAAGATTTTCCTTCTCCCTAGCAAACAGAGGCCTTCTTCAGTTTTTTCTCCTTCCCTTTTTTAAAGCCACATACCTCCCTTTTGAGCTTTAGAATCAAACAGATCTGGATTCACATCTCAGCTGTGCAACTCACTGGGTATGCACCAGGTTAGATTTTTCATCCCTGGACCTTCGATTTTTGAAACTAGGAAAATTGAGACAATAATAATTATGTTTTATTGTGACAATTAAATATAATTAAATGTTGTGAGGAGCACACAGAACTCCTGGAGCACACCAAGGGCCTTAGAGCTCCCCATCCACACAGTGTGGTTGTGTCTCCCCGGGGCACAACCAGGGAGACACAACCTTTATACATTCCTTCTCTTTCTGGAATTCCTCTTTTGAAGACTTGTCTCAAGTGTTTTCTCCTTACAGAACCTTCCCTAATTCTTCCCATGGCTCCCCACAGCCAAACTAAGCATTCCTTCTTTTTTTGCACCCCTGAACTTTGTCAACACCTTTATTAAAGTACTCTCACAGGGATCCCTGGGTGGTGCAGCGGTTTGGCGCCTGCCTTTGGCCCAGGGCGCGATCCTGGAGACCTGGGATCGAATCCCACATTGGGCTCCCGGTGCATGGAGCCTGATTCTCCCTCTGCCTGTGTCTCTGCCTCTCTCTCTCTCTCTCTGTGACTATCATAAATAAATTTAAAAAAAAAAATAATGTACTCTCACAAGTTACGGCAATTATTTATGAATGTGCCTCTCTACTAGACTGAGATCCCTAGGGCCAAGGATGGACTTATTTCAGTATGCATTTCTAGCTCTCAGAACAGGTCCTAGTTTATAGTGGGGGACAGATGGGAGGGAGCAAATGAGTGAATGAATTTTGGATCCATAAGGCATATTTGAAACGGTTGCAATTATGAGATCTCTCCTTACTTTTTTTCTAAACTTAACACTGATAAAAGACCCACATGTAACACTGATAAATGCATTGGGGAGGTGAGGGTTAGGCCTGAAACCATCCTTCACCTTTATTTCTCTCTCTACTTGAGATTAGATGAAACTCTCCTCTGCAGTGCCTTTCTTTGTACATTTTAGCACTTTCTTCCTCTGTGTGTGAGAATGGTCATTTCTGAGAGGCCTTTCCTGAGTGTCACTAGTTTATCAGTAACGTTCTTTATAAGACGTTATAAGCATCATAAACTAACTCTGGCCGATTTAAGCTGATAAAGAGTTTAAGCCCACAGTTCTATGATGGCTGCAGAATCAAGCCTAGAAAATGGGCTCAGCCAAGATTTATACCATTCTGCTGGGACTCTGCTGCCATCCTCACTGAATGCTGGATATCACAGCTTGGATTGCTGCTTCTACTACCCAGCAAGCCTGAAGTGGATTCTCTCTGGTTCCTACTTCTTTGTAGCACTAGTTCCCAGCCCAGAGTTTGAGGTGGCTGCTTCTGTAGGTCAAGCCTAATGTCATAGGTCCATGCCCTTATTACAAGGAAGGCTGGCATTTTTATTCAATTCGTGGCGGACACATTCCACCTAGTGCCTCACCAGAGACCCTTCAAGCAGAAGTGTTGGTCAATGGTGACACCGCAGCCTTGGATGTTTTCTTCTGTGATGGTGTGTGAGGTGGGAAGGCTGGCACACCAACTGAAACTCCCAGCACTGAATGCATGGATAGCATTCTCCTCCTGGAATGCCACTGGCTCACAGTTGTTTATAGCTTTGAAGATTCATATGAGATTCAACTTGTACTTGAGCCATGAGGAGCAGAAGGAGAGGAACAAGCAGACTCTGTGCTGAGTGCCAAGCCACACCACACACAGGGCTCAATGCAGGGTTCGATCAATCTCACAATCCTGAGATCCCAAGCAGAAACCAAGAGTCAGACGCTTAATTGACTGCACCATCCAGGCAGTTTATAGCTTTAAAATGTTCTCGAATACACCATCTTATTGAACTCTCTGAGGTAGGGATTCATTATTGACCCAATTGATGAAGTGGAAAAGTAGAGACTTTGAAAAGTTGAAATTCGGGCAGCCGGGTGGCTCAGCAGTTTAGCGCCACCTTCAGCCTGGAGTATGATCATGGAGACTCCCAATGGAGTCCCACATCAGGCTCTCTGCAGGGAGCCTGCTTCTCCCTCTGCCTGTGTCTCTGCCTCCATCTCTCTCTCTCTCTCTCAAATAAATAAATAAATAGATAGATAGATAGATAAATAAATAAATAAATAAATAAATAAATAAATAATCTTTAAAAAGAAGACAAAAAGGAAAGTTGAAATTTACCCAAGGTACATAACTAGTAAATGACAAAACTGGGTCTTCATCCTGAATTATTGCCAGACAACCTCCAAAAAGACCAGAGGAAGAAGCCACACCTGGCTTGCCAATAGAATCTGATCAGCGATAAACCTTTTCTGCCCTTAGTCCATCTTTCGCAGACCAATTGGAAAAATGTATTTGGCCTCCATATCCCAGCTGTTTCTGATCTTCAGCAACCCCAGGTCTTGGTTCTTTCTTCTAACTCAACACACCAGCTTACCCAGGCCTACCCTTGGGTTATAAAGACACTTCTTTCTTGAGTAGCTGGGGCCTGTTGGTAATTTCCTTACAATAGGATTCAAATAAATAAATAAACAAACAAATATAAAATAAAATAAAATAAAATAAAATAAAATAAAATAAAATAAAATAAATAAAATAAAATAGGATTCAATTGGGATGCCTGGCTGGCTCAGTCTGTAGAGCATACAACTCTTGATCTTGGAGTCATGAGTTTAAGCCCCATATTGGGCCTACAGTTTACATTAAAAAAAATTAAAAAACAAAAACTCTTAATAAAATTTTTTTAACAGGATTTAGAATACTCAGCCTTTTCTCTGACTCCACGGAAGGCCTTCGAAGGGTCCCCAGAGTTTCAAAAGCAGCTGCTCAGCTGGTTTATGAAGCTGCTTTCTTATCCTGTTTCTTCCTGTCACCTCATTGCATTTGTCTGTCTTTTGTTCTCTTCTCTTTGGGTTTGTACTCCCAAACAATGTTTCTTCTACCTCCTTCCTGCCTCTTTGTCTTTGTAAATTCTCTCCTGCTCAGCAAAAAGTAGAAGCATCCTCCAGTGCTTTCTCCTTTCAGTCCCTCCTGGAGCCAGGAGCTGCTTCCTTTTGTGGTTTGTAAGAGTTTAGACTCCATAGGCGCGTATTTGAATGCATGAACTCCATTTGCCACCACCCTAGGGGATCCCTCCTTTCTTGTGTGCTGGAACCTGGAACCTAACAGTTTCTGCTGCTTCTCCTCCCCCTTTCCAACAAAATAATGGTACTCCTTCCTTTTACTTTGTAAGGACCCTTTCTATTCTGTGTGCAGAATGCATGCATGACAACTGAATGCGAGATATGAGGTTTTGAGTCATGGCATCTCCCATCAGGGAGCACAAGGCTGGGCTAGCCAAACTCCTAGAATGTCAGAGGCTTTAGTATCTCATGGACTCTTGGCTCTGACACTGTATGTCCCCATTTTATTAAGGAGGCCCTTTAATGGTCCCCCTGAAAGAGAGGTGGCCAGGGAAGTCATCTGGACTCTAAACTGGAGAATCCCAACACTTCCTGCTCTGCCCTCTAGGCTGGATGGACCAGCGCATCCAGCACAGTAGTCAGTGCCTCCCTGCCACAGGTACTTCTGGCCAGTCACCTGTTCCTGCTGTCACTTTTCTTTCTCTCTCAATCTCTCTCTCTCTCTCTTTTTTTAAGATTTTATTTATTTGAGGGGATCCCTGGGTGGCTCAGCGGTTTAGCACCTGCCTTTGGCCCAGGGCACGATCCTGGAGTTCCGGGATTGAGTCCCATGTTAGGCTCCCGGCATGGAGCCTGCTTCTCCCTCCTCCTGTGTCTCTGCTTCTCTCTCTCTCTCTGTCTATCATAAATAAATAAATTTTTTAAAAAAGATTGTATTTCTTTGAGAGACAGCACAGCAGAGTGAGGACAAAGAGAGAAGCCGACTCCCCGCTGAGCAGGGAGCCTGATGTGGGGATTGATCCTGGGACTCCAGGATCATGACCCAAAGGCAAACACCTAACTGGCTGAGCCCCCTAGGCACTCCGCTGTCACTTTTCTTTGCAACTGAGCCATATGAAGAAAGCAAATTCCTAGCCGTGAGTGCAACACTCTGAGACCTGTTACTATGGATGACCCAGACAAACAACAACTCAGATCCTCAGCAGCAAACAGCTCAGTCGATGGCAAAATCCCCAGTCTTCTTTACATGGAAGGATTTCAGGAAAAAACATTCATCCTTAGAGGCAATACTATCCTCTCTCCAGATTTCAATCATTTACATGCCAGAATCACTACATCCATATGAGTCTTACACCCCAAAAATGTGACTCTTAGAGCCCAGTGTAGCCCTCTCTGCCCTCTTTAGCACCACCAGCAGAACAAGCCATTTTCTAACAAAACTCTGGGTCCCCCCCACCCCCAGCATGCTCAGTTAATGAGATTATCTCTGGCAAAAACCCTGACAGTCAAGTTTGACCTCCTGCTCAAGCCAGTGGAAAAGCCACTGCCAACAAAGTCAAAACCTGGAGACTCTAATTGGAGACTTCATGTCTCTTCTCATTGTCAGTGAGATTACTTGGATCGCTTCCTTGTGACCACAGTGATCAGTCCTGTGGCCATGAAAGTAGACCTGATGGGTGTATAGGTCAGGTCCTGGCTGGCAGCAGTCCTTCCCAGCTTCCCAACATTGCAGCTGTTCATATGCAGCTTTTCATTCCCTTCTATCCCATTGGTTTCTCCTCAATTTACCAGCCTCCCTTTGTATTCTTCGGGAAGGATACTTAGGATCCTAGATCTTTCCCAACCTGATTCCAGCCCGGAACTTTTCAAGTGTTTACTGCAACCTGCTTCCAACCCTAGCCAAGCAGAACTAGTATGGCTTGTTGGTTCCCTCCAGGTTCTTTCTACCTTATAGAATCCCCATGAAGATACAACCATCCCCCAAATGCCAGATCTAGTCTCTCTTCCCAGAATCCCAATGAGTAAGTCTTCTCCCACCCCCAGATCAAGAGCAGACCAGAGGGTAGAGGGGAAAGTGGTAGGGCAGGCCAAAGAAGGCTCAGGTGTTTATTTGGAACCTGGCAGAGCAGAATAAAGCATTGTTTGCGCCAGCCAGACACCTCATTTGCCCTTCTGTTCTGGAGCACTGAAGGCCAAGTAGAGTGTTCATTAGAACTGAGACTGTTTTCAGTACAGCCCAGTATCTCTGGAAACTAGGAAGAGACTGGATGAAGGAAGAATAAATGTCAGAGTCTAGATAGGAGATGATGAGGCTGATTCATGGCTGTAGAGGGATAAAGGGTAAAAAGGAGTTTTGGGAGATGCCCTGAGAAGCTAGCCAAAGAAATATTTCCTTTGTTCTTTTCTGGTCAGCCTATCTCAAGGGTGGAGCCTGACTGACAGTCACACTCCAGGACCATCCCCAGCTCTAGGGAATTTAGCAGCCTGAGCAGTATCTCTGGGCCTCCTTCCCATTCCTTTCACTGAAGAAAACAGATGGCTCTGAAGTGTAAGGAGCACCTCCTAGGGCAGGAGTACAGCCAGCCCCAGCCCCATTCTGTAATTTCTGTTTAATACTTACCAGAGCACTGTGCTAGGCTCTTTATGTCAATCATCTTATAGAATCTCCACTTGATGAGGAAACTAAAGCTCAAAGACATGAAATAATCTGTTCAAAGTCAAATTAGAACTCAAGTGCTAGGGCATCTGGGCTCCAGTCAGTTAGCATCTCCCTTCAGCTCCTGTCATGATCCCAGGGTCCTGGGATAGAGCCCCGCATCGGACTCCCTGCTCAGTGGGAAGCCTGCTTCTCCCTCTTCCTCTCCTTCTCCCTCTCCCTCTCCCCCTTACTTGTGCTTGCTGTCTCACTCTCTGTCAAATAAATAAATAAAATCTTAAAAAAAAAAAAACTCAAGTCCTTTTAACTCAGAATGTCTTTCCTTTCCCACATTGTCACCTTTTCTTTGTCCCTTTCCTATCCTTTTCTTCTCTGAGTTTACCTATGTCTAACATGGTGCAAACTTTGTGAAAAGCCAAGACCTAGTTTTCTCTTCCTGTGGGGAAAGTTAGAGAAATAGGCCTGAGGATGCTCTGGATCCCTAAACACCCTAGCTGTAATGCACCACATGTGTCAGTTATACTCTCAACAAAGGTTGGAGGCCTTCTCTTCTGTATATGCTTCTTTTCCTACATCTATACTCTCATATAACTCCCAAAACACACATACATTCAATAAACTATTACTGCCTCCTATATTCTAGGCTATGGTAGGCTAGAAGTGTAAAGATGAAAAAGATTTGCCTGGGATCCCTGGGTGGCTCAGCGGTTTGGCGCCTCCCTTCAGCCCAGGGCATGATCCTGGAGTTCCAGGATCAAATCCCACGTCGGGCTCCCTGCATGGAGCCTGCTTCTCCCTCTGCCTGTGTCTCTGCCTCTTTCTCTGTGTATGTGTGTGTGTCTCATGAATAAATAATAAAATCTTAAAAAAAAAAAAAAAAGATTTGCCTCTTGCTGTCCAACTGCCCCCAGTACAGAAACAGAAATGAGTATAGAAAAGTTTCCTGGGGACGCCTGGGTGGCTCAGTTGATTAAATGTCTTCTTTCGATTCGGGTCATTATCCCAGGGTCCTGGGATAGGGCTCCACGTCAAGATCCTGACTCAGCAGGGAGCCTACTTCTCCCTCTCTACCCTGCTCGTGCTCTCACTGTCTCTCTCTCTCAAATAAATAAATAAAATCTTTAAAAAAAAATGTCCCAGATACCATGGTAGGAGACTGTCAGGGTTAATTAAGGACATAAAAGAAAAATTGATCAGTTCTGGCACAAGGAAGGAATTAATACTAAATCTTGAACTTGGGCAGGCCGGGTGGCTCAGCGGTTTAGCGACGCCTTCAGCCCAGGGCCTGATCCTGGAGACCTGGGATCAAGTCCCACGTCAGGCGCCCTGCATGGAGCCTGCTTCTCCCTCTGCCTGTGTGTGTCTTTCTGTGTGTGTGTGTGTGTGTGTGTGTGTGTGTGTCTCATGGAATAATAAATAAAATCTTAAAAAATAAATAAAATAAATATTGAACTTTTGGGCTATTTATCAAATACACAAAGGAGAACCACATAAGCAAGTACTTGAAGGCAAAAACAATCTGATGTGTTGGAAACTGCAAATCATATGGAAAATCTAGAATATAGGGTACAAGGGAGATATAGCAAGAAACAAAGCTGAAAAGGTAGATAGAACAGAAGACATGTCTGAATTCTTTTTTTTTTTTTTTTTAATTTTTATTTATTTATGATAGTCACAGAGAGAGAGAGAGGCAGAGACACAGGCAGAGGGAGAAGCAGGCTCCACGCACCGGGAGCCCGACGTGGGATTCGATCCCGGGTCCCCAGGATTGCGCCCTGGGCCAAAGGCAGGCGCCAAACCGCTGCGCCACCCAGGGATCCCACATGTCTGAATTCTTAAGGTCTCCAAAGCTGCAGTCAGAAACCTATCTAGAGGCTTCAGCCTATAGGCAGTATGAACAGACCCAAATGTGTCTCTATGAAACTTGGTCCCAGCATCAAGGATCTTCATTTAGGGACACCTGGATGGCTCAGGTTAAGCTCTGCTTTCGGCTCTGGGCATGATCCTGGAGTTCAGGGATCAAATCCCAAGTTGGGCTCCCTGAGGGAGCCTGCTTCTCCCTTTCCCTTTGTCTATGTCTCTGCCTCTCTCTGTGTGTCTCTCATGAATAAATAAATAAAGTCTTTAAAAAAAAAAAAGGATCTTCATTTTGCTGCACCAAAGCCTTATGAAACTAAAATAGAGCCTCAGGAAAGCCAACATTTCTGCCTTACTTATCAGGGTCACATTCAAGCTCCCAGATGTGACAAGAAACATGTTGGACCCTTAGAAACCATGGCAAGCTTGCCCAGAAAGAATCCATTTTCAGCCATCTGATAGCTTTTTCTGTCTGAGCCAATGGAGGACAGGAAAACTCTGTCATCCTGTATGTGCCCCATACCTCTGGGCAAAAAGTAGATGCATGCCCCTGGTTCCCTCTACCCCACCCAGACCATTTGTTCACTGCCTCCATTCTATAGCTGTTATTCCTAGAAAACTAACCCTCTTCTTACCTTCTACCCCATCACTGGTCAGCTTCCATGGTGTTCCCCTAAATATATTGAGTGTTTATAATCTTCCTCTTTGCTCCTTCTCTTCTAAACATCTTGGACAACTTATACTCAGCTTTACAATTCCCTGAGCTTCTCTACCTTAACCAAGCCTCTTCTCCTTTGAACTTTTGCTGTCTACTTAATAATCATACACTATTCTCATCATTACCTGGGATCTCTGAAATCTTTCCCATGCCAGTAGTTGTGCTAGACACTGGGGTATGAACTCTCCCCTTGAGATTCTTGCAGTGAAGTCTAAGAGAATGCGATAATGACGTAGAGACAGAAGTATGTATCAGGTAGTGTTTTCACAAAGCAGGAAATGGACAGTTTGGATAGGAAGGTACCACTAATAGTGGAGGTGCTTGGTTTTAGGGCATTTAGGGTAAGAGTGTGATGCGATGAGAGTCAAGAAAGGCATTCTAGACAGAACAGTCTGTGCAGAGGTCTAGAGCTACAAAATAGTATTGCTTGTAGGTATAAGTGGAGAATGTAGAACATGAAGTGGAGAGGTAGGCAAGGATCAGTCATGGAGGGCCATATAGGTTTGGACTTTACAAAATAATGGCCACTGCTTATCCAGCACTTAATGCACTGCCTGAAAAAACCTCTATTCATCCTTTAGGGCCCATTCAGTTCCCCTCCTATGTGAAGTCTCCTGGAAGCTAGGTGTAGAATCAGTCCCTTCTTCCTGTGTGGGAAGATGCTGCCTCTCCTATAATCCCTTTGGCAGGTTGTATTCTCTTTTTTTTTTTTTTTTAAGATTTTATTCATTTATTCATGAGAGACACAGAGAGAGAGACAGAGACAGAGACACAGGCAGAGGGAGAAGCAGGCTCCATGCAGGGAGCCCGATGTGGGACTCGATCCCGGGACTCCAGAATCATGTCCTGGCTGAAGGCAGGCACCAAACCGCTGACCCACTCAGGGATCCTGGCAGGTTGTATTCTCAAAGCCTTTTTTTTTTTTTAATTTTTTTATTATTTATTTATGATAGTCACACAGAGAGAGAGAGAGAGAAAGAGAGAGAGGCAGAGACATAGGCAGAGGGAGAAGCAGGCTCCATGTACCGGGAGCCCAATGTGGGACTCGATCCCGGGTCCCCAGGATCGCGCCCTGGGCCAAAGGCAGGCGCTAAACCGCTGCACCACCCAGGGATCCCTCTCAAAGCCTTTTCAAGAGCAGAGCCACCTAGGAGACATAAATGTTTATGAACACAGAAATTAGAAACAATTTGGTTTGAAATGACACCTTTCTACCAGTTCTCAAACAACCTCTCTCTTTTCTTTTGTAGCCAAACGAGTGAACGAAGTGATTGTGGGGAGTGACCAGCTCATGGAGATCTGAGTTCTGAGCAAGACAGACTACTTCCTCTTGTCCTTCAGAACTACAGATGTTGGCTGGCCCACCTGTTTGACTCTGTATTTATTTCCCAATAAAGAAGGGCTCCCATGGGGTACCTGCCTGGCTCAGTCAATAGAGCATGAGGCTCTTGATCTCAGGGTTGTGAGTTCAAGCCCCATGTTGAGTGTAGAGTTTTTTTTTTATTCTGTGTGTGTGTGTGTGTGTGTGTGTGTGTACAGTTTATTTAAATAAACTTTTAAAAAAGGAGCGGGGGTTCCCAAAGACATGCCAGAGATTTGTGGAGTCGTCCCAAGCTCCGTATCAGGTAGGCTCCAAGGATACACTATGGGTTCATAAGTCACGAGGTAAAAACCATCGAGAGCCAGTGTGTAGAACAGGATAAGACACGACGGCCTAGCTCTTGTGTACTGTGGCAATCAGGCAGGGGCGGCAGGGTAAAGCTCTTAGGAGGAATGCTTCCTGACGAGGGGCCCAACCTAGTCCATAAAAGCATCTTCCACCTGAAAGGACCTGGAAGTACTTCAATTCCTGACCCTAATCAGGCTTTCTAGCCCCATCAGCCTAGCTGCTGGCCATGCCACCTCCGTACGTGCTACTGCTTCTACGGCTGCCAATTTGGGCAGCCTGGCCCCCAATCCTTAGTCCAGGACCTCTGTTCCCATACCTGCCACACAGATTCCCAGCCCTTGCCACCACCCCACCCCCAGCCTTACCTGCCATTCAGTCCCTACTTTCCAGTCAACTGTTGTCTTTTGGAAACTTAAAACAGGCAGGAGGCAGTCCAGGCCTAGCCTCAAGCCTAACTCCATTGGTTTTAGTGGAGGCAAGAGCAATGAAAGAAAGCTGTGATCTAAGAAGCCAGACTCCTTCTCACCTCCCCTTGGTGAGGAGTCTAAGGTCTATCCAACCTGGTAAGAGCCAGGAACCTATATCATGATTTGAAATTATTTTGACTCTTCTCCAACTGCACTCCTTTATATCCTAATTATACTGACTCTCCTGCTTCAGATAATTAAGAAGTGAGATTTCCATACTCATAGCCCTTCTGGAATCCTACCCAACTTCCCTTTACCACCCCCACTCCCAAACACACATACACTCTGCTCTTGCCTCTCCCTCCACTACTTTTACAACCTGCAGGTGTTTGGTGGAAGATAAAAGTGGTTCCTGAGGTGAGATTTCACCTCCTAGAATTATCAAAGTAAAGGTTTCCCTTGATGTGCTCTCTGTGGGTGGCAGTAATTATAAAGAATGATTTGAAATACTGGTTTCTACATTGCTTCAAAAATCTGAAGTCTCTAAACTTTATTTGAGTAATCTTGCCTGAATCTTAGAGCTGTTCTCATTGAACTTGTGAGAGACTAGATGAGCATTCCTACCCTGGGGGATCTCCACCTCCACCAGCCTTTTGGGAGCTCTAGAGCTCCACATTCCTACCACTGGTCGAGGTTCCTGAAAGTTTGCCCTAATCAGACAGGAGCTGAAATGGCCCAGCAGAAGTGGTTGAAAGAGATAGGACTGTGGGGGAGGCAGGAGTAAAGAACTGTGGCAGTGCCCCCGTTGGTCCTCTTCGGAAATGAAATGAAATTTGTAGAGCCCAGGTGATGCTGTATGGAAGAAGACCTGCCCTCCGGAATGTTGTTTGGCTGTGGCTGAATCACTGCCTCTCCTCTGTCCCTGTGTTTCCACATCTGTAAAATGGGAAAGTTAGACTGGATAACTTTTAAAGGCTCTTCCTCTTCTTGGGTCCTGTCCCCTCTCAGAGATCTCTGACCCTTGGGATCTGGATGGCCCAAGAGGCAAGAAGGCTGCTTCTTTTCAACAAAAAGGGGATGGAGCTGGATAGGTTTGGGAGGAGGTAGGTGGGGAAAGAGGAGGCATTGATTAAACTATCCCAGAGCCTTCCCATACCCCTTCCTGGTCTTCCCCACTGAGAGCCCTTGGAATCCCTGACAGTAAGAGAAAGGAAAGACCTCTCCTCAGCCTTCCCTTCGCACAAGCGCATGAGCAGCTCTTCTCCAAGGAGAGGAGGGAACTGGAGAAAACAGAACAAAGTGAGAGTTTCCCAGGGGAAGGCCTCGCTATTTTTAAGTCCCAGCTGGGATCAACCCCCAGCCCAGGACACTGCTCCAGGATTGACTGGATGCCCAAGATGCTTTAATTTCTCTTCTCTTTGGTCAGTTTGCCAGAAGGCAGGGACCATTTTTGTTTCCTTTGGACAGCAGCTACAGAGTTTGAATATATCTAAAATATAGTGAGCAACTGAATTTCCACTGGCCAGCCACCTCTCCATGGGACAGAAGTCAAAGAGTTGCCTGCCCTGCCTCTCCCAATGATGCTCCATGAGGGAAGTGGAGGAGAAAAGGAAGGGGGCTTTTAGTGCCAATCAGGGAGCACTCTGGGGACGTGTTGAGCAACAACACCTGGGGTTCTGGGAGCTTGCCAGGTCAGACAAAATTTGATGTCTACTACTACAGGAACCCCTCCCTGAGTACACCTCACCCCCACCTGCTGGCAAGAGCTCCTGAGCCAGTAAAGGGACTGACTGCCAAAACTGCCCTCCAAGCTTTTTCCCAAGGCCAGAGGCTGAACTTCTTCCCAGCCCTTCACTACATCACTCTTCCTATCCCACTCCATTCACGGAGGTGAGGGGTGGGGGGTAGCAGAGGATTGTGTAGCTGGAGCCTCAAGAGCAATCTAGGGGCCTGCACAGCCTAGTTTATAAACTGTTTCTATTTCCAGAGGATTGCAGAAAGCACACTTTCTTTATCCACAGCCATCCCTACCCCTAAGAAGGTACATAAGCCAGGCCTTTGTATACTGCCTTCATAGTTAAATATGTCTGAGGAATGGGGAGTGGGTGTGGGAAGGACCACCCAGACACAGGGTCTAGAAAACTTAGCTCTGATGGAGCTCACAGGGAAGGAAAGAGTCTGGGCAAGAGAACGTGTTCTACTTGCAGCCAGGAAGACCTGTCCTTGACCTGAGCCGTCTGCCACCACCCAGAAGGACTGCATCAGGGGTTTTTCTGCTGTGGACAAATGGGGAGATTCTGTTTTGATTCTCAGCCTCTCTCCTTGCTCCACCCTCAAGGTAAAAGGCCATTTTCTGATCTCTGGTTGTAGCCTCTGACACTAGAGACTCGACAGGTGCTATTGCAGTCCCAGGCTTAGCCATTAAACATAATGGATGGCAGGGTGGGTGGGAGAGTTGGTGATGCCAAGGCTCCCTGCTACCCTCTTCTACATCTCTGTAGAGATGTAGACTCTGACTGGGTTACTGACTCTGCCTGGCCCAGATACCAGAAGCCAGCCCAAAGCATTAATGAGAACCCTGGGGAAATGCCAAGGAAAGAAGGCCTGCCCTTGTTCCTCCCACATGGACCATACCCTGAAGCCAGGCTAGTTATTTTCCAACAGTGTGTTTGTGTGTGTGTTTGACCTCACTTTTCCTGGTACTGTCCTTAGCCACATACATTATCTCATTTATCCTTATGTCAATGTCATAGATCATGTGACTTGCCCAAACTCTCATAAACAATACATGAAAGATCTAGACCTTGAACATGTGTCTCCTTTTCGATTTGATCATCCTCCCACCTCTCCCATCCAACCCTCTAACTTAAACCTCACTGAGTATTCCAGTTCACAGTAGTTTGTCCTGTGGTCTCTGTGCCCCCCCGCCAGGTTATGAACTTTGAAAAAGCAGGTACTCTACAAAACCGGAGCTTAGCAAAGAGCGGACACGTAACAGACCTTAAGGGATGTTTGTCTCAGTCAGTAATTAGATTTACTCCTTGGTGATAATGAATTAATTACATTGTTTGTCTCTTTTGTTATTCTTTGGAGAACTACTCTGGTCTGAGCCCAAAACACATTCCCAGACCCAGTGGATGTGACACTGAACCAGGCTGTTTCACAGTGAAGCAGGCTGCTTATAGAGAGAGAAGAGGAGCTTCTACTTCCCTTCCTGTTCCCTGGGGTTTGTGGCTTTAGCTCTCCCTGGCTGAGTTCATCTCCACTCAGGAAATCACTTTGTTGGGGAAAAGAAAGGTCATCTTGGAGCTTGGAGCAGCCAGAGGGCACTAGGCCCTGTATTGGAATAGTTAGAACTGCAGACCAGTTTCTCCCACACTGGTCTTTGGCAAGAAATTTTCCCAGCAGACCAGCCCTGCCCTAGAAGCATCCACAGAAATGCTGGGCTTCACCACAGTTGTTAGCAATGGTGGGCCTGTGGTAGAAGCAGAGTCCCAAGGCCCAGGCGATTACAAATCTTTCTCCATGGGCTTGATGTCTTGCAGAGTCTGGTAAGAGGGAATGAGGTCTCAAAAGTTACTTACAGCAGTCTGTCTGCTTGGGTATCCAGCCATACTCACCTGTAGCCCCAAGAGCAATCCAGGGCCCCATACAGCTAGTTTAGAGGCCATTTCTATACCCAGAGAATTGCTGAGGGTACACTTTCTTTTTTTCTTTTCTTTTTGACTTTATTTTATTTTGGCAGAGCACGAGCAGGGGGAGGGGCAGAGGGAGGAAAAAAGAGGGATAAGCAGACTCCCTGCTCAGCAGGGAGCCTGCTGCCGGGTTCCATCTGGGACCCTGGGATCCTGACCTGAGCCGAGGCAGACAGCTAACCACCGAACCACCGAACCACCGCCTGAGCCACCCAGGCACCCGGGAGGGTACACTTTCTTGGATCCTACGATTCTAGGATGCTGCGGGTGCACTTTGTTTATCCATGACAGGATAACCGGGAAGACGAAAGTGCTAGGTATATATGCTGCTTTTCTTTATATATATATATATATATTATTTTATTTAATTATTAATGAGAGGGCACCCCGGGTGGCTCAGCAGTTTAGCGCTGCCTTCAGACCAGGGCCTGGTCCTGGGGACCTGGGATCAAGTCCCACATCGGGCTCCCTGCATGGAGCCTGCTTCTCCCTCTGCCTGTGTCTCTGCCTCTCTCTCTCCCTGTGTCTCTCATGAATGAATAAATAAATTTTAAAAAAATAATAATTTTATTAATGAGAGATACAGAAAGAGAGGCAGAGACACAGAGAGAGGCAGGCTCCATGCAGGGAGCCTGATGTGGGACTCAATCCCAGGCCTCCAGGATCACACCCTGGGCTGAAGGCAGATGCCAAACCGCTGAGTCACCTGGGCATCCCAAATGTGCTGCTTTCAATGTGTAGTTACTACTGGCCAACAGCCTCATACATGTGTTATTTCCTTCATAGGCTGGACAAGTGGACCAATAGATGTCACAAACCTGTTAGGTGTTAATCCCCTCAGCGTAAAGTTTCCCTTTCCACAGGACTAGACTAAGGCTCTGAAAATAATGTTAATTAATAAAATCTTTAAAAAAAAATAACGAAAATAGGGCAGCCCCGGTGGCCCAGTGGTTCAGCACTGCCTTGAGCCCAGACTATGATCCTGGAGCCCCTGGATGGAGTTCCACATCAGGCTTCCTAGGCGGAGCCTGCTTCTCCCTCTGCCTGTGTCTCTGCCTCTTTCTCTGTCATGAATAAATAAATAAAATCTTAAAAAAAAAAAGAAAATAAAAAACGAAAATAATGTTAATTGACACATTTTCAAAAAGCAATTTGGTAATGTGTAGCAAGAGCTGTAAAAATGTTCATACTTTTTGACCCAACACCCTCACTTCTGGGAATGTGTCCTAAGGACATTCTCCAAATGATTGATACAAAGACTATGTAGTAACATGAAATGTTAATGATGTAATGATAATACAAGTCTGGAAGAATTGACCAAGAAATTGGCCAGAGAGAGTAGTAGTTGTGTTAGAGTAATGAGTTTATTGAAGATTATTTTTCTCTTTCCCAAGTCTTACATGTTAGAATGTTGACTTTACCCTCCTTTACCACTCAGGGTTAATCATTCAGAAACCTGGCAGAAACAATACTCAGAATAGTTCATGAAAATTTAATAAAGGGACTGTTCCCTGTTTCCTGTCCTTTCTGCTCTGGTTTCTGCAACTCTCAGTGAGTCACTCAACCATTACTGAGCACCTACTTCTTGTCTAGTGAGGGAGGCAGGCTTTCAAGTACATAAGTTGTGTTATAAATGCAATAATAAGTAGTGTGTTATAAGAAGCATAATGAAAGCAGGAACTATCGGGAGGGAGGTGTGAATCCAGGAAGGCTTCAAAGGGATGATCGGAGGGGGCCTGGGGGGCTCAGTGGTTGAGCGTCTGAGTTTGGCTAGGATCTAGCCTGCTTCTCCCCCTGCCTATGTCTCTGCCTCTCTCTGTGTCTGTCCCTCGTGAATAAATAAAATCTTTTTGTTTTTAAAGAGGGATGGTTGGTTTCTGTTCAGCCTTGAAGGTTGCCTTCCAAGACAACAGGGCCACGACGCGTCCAGTGGCAGAGAAGCCTGCGACAGCATGATGCCTTTAGGAAGTCACATCTAACTCTGCGGGGCTGGAAGGACCATTGGGTGGGTGTGAAGGAACTACGGAGAGCAGGCGTTAGATGGCGCAGGGCTCCGTGCCCCAAATGTGCTCTGTACTTGGGAGCTATCGTCACATTTGCGTTTTAGAGAGGCATGGGTCGGGTCTGGCCTGGCAAAGACCGGACAGTAGGGGCAGGAATGGAAGCAGAAAAGGGTGAAGTCTTGGGGCGTCGGCTGGGTCGGCCGGCAGATCCCCCTTCTCCGCTCTGGCGCCTCCTGGCCGCCGCCGGGCCAGCGCCGCGCCTCCCGGGATCCCATCCCCGCGGCTCCCCGGGGCCCCCGCGGGCGGCCGGCAGCGAGGCGCGGGGGCGCCCTGCCTGGGTGGTCTCCCGCCCCGCCCCCCGCGGCGCCGTCGCCTAGCAGCGGATCCGGCCGCGCGGCCCCGGGTAATTTGCGGACCCTCAGCCAATCGGAGGGCGGCGTCCCGGCCCGCTCCCTTTTTCTGCAGCCAGGGACGCCTCCCCTCCGCACTGCGCTCGCCACCTCCAGCGGTGCGGCCCGGCGCGGGCCGGTAGCTGTGCCTGCGCCCGGGCCCGTCGCCCCCGCCGCCGCCCCGCCCCGCCCCCGCCGCTCACCCACGCCGCGGGCCCCGACGCGGGGCTCCCGGGCAGGGGTCCCAGGCCGGCTTATGGGGAATCCCAGATAACGCGGGTTGGGGGCGCCCACGCCCCCCATCCCCGCCGGCATGGCCCGGCCGCCGCCGCTCCAGGAGCTGCCCCCTGGCTATACACCCCCAGCTCGAGCCGCGTCGCCCCAGGTGAGTGGAGGGGAAGCCTGGGGAAGAGACCCTGGGCCCGGGTCTGTCACTCCGCAAGGTGTGATGTCGCCCAGGTGCAGGGTTCTAGCCCCGGTTAAGCGTGTGCGCGCTTCTGCGTCTCCTGGGCATCTGCCCGGTGAGGGTGCCTGGGTCTCACCTCTGTCCACCTGAGAACAGACGTGTGCGTGTGTGTCCTCCTCTCAGGAGACGACCTGCGCTTTCCTGGGGTGTGTATTGGGTGGGGGCTAGGAATAGAGTCAGATCTTTTCCAGCTTTGGGCCTGTGTCCGTGTAGGTCCCACCTGTCCTGCATCCAGAAGCCAAGAACCTGGGGCTTGGCAGAGGGTGTCCCTAAGGATAAAGGGGGAGGATTCATGCATCGTTGCAGTAATGCCTGGCTGAGCCTTCTCACTCCATCCCAGATCCCAGCCGGCAGCCTGAAGTCTCCACTCTGGCTTCGCGCTTACTTCCAGGGCCTGCTCTTCTCTCTGGGCTGCGGGATCCAGAGACACTGTGGCAAAGTGCTCTTCCTGGGCCTGTTGGCCTTCGGAGCCCTGGCACTGGGTCTCCGCGTGGCCATCGTTGAGACAGACCTAGAACAGCTCTGGGTGGAAGGTGAGTTGTGGACACTAGTCATGGACTTGGGTATGGTGAGCCCCAAACAAGAGCAGGGTGAGGACCTGGCGGCCGAGTTCTAGTGGGCTCAGCTCTGGGTCTGGGGAGGGTACCTGCCTGCCAGAACCTGGGCATCTGGGAGTAGCTCCCTCTTACACCTGTAAATAGACATCTGCTGATGGGGGAGTCCTGTGAATAGGTATATAGAATAGTTATCTGCGAGTTTATGTGTCTGTTTATTTAGCAATTCTCGCCAACTTTTTATGTATATTTTTTACTACATGGCAGGGTTTGCAAAGACGGCCAAAATCTTTCAGTAGCAAGGAAAGTAAAATATGTGCTGGGATAAAATACAAGATAGAATATAGAACAGAGTATGATTATGATGAAGAGGAGGCAGAGAGAGATCACACCTGACCAGGAGAATCAAGAAAATTACAACTGGGATGGGGAAACTGAGTAAATTTGCTGGCAGGCCTCAGTGGAGAGGTCCCATGCACCTAGAGTCCCATGCACCTAGGCCCCCTACAACCATTTAGTGGGGGAAAAAAATATGGCACCGGGTCTACACTTTGAGGCAACAGCGATGTCAAATGCAACCAAATCCTCACTTCCTAATGGAATCATTAGATAAAAATGATTTCTTATTAATAATTTTAGCATAACTCCCCTGTCCAGGGGCTCAGTGTCATATGCTGGCCCTTGATTAGAGTCACCCTCTCCTCTGTTCTTTCCTGGGAAATCTGCATTTGTGGGTTCCCCCAAATCTCCCCCAGCCCTGGCCCACACCCAAAGGCAGGGCCAGGTTAGAGTCTCACACCCTTGAGTTATTTCAAATGCTGGCAAGCCCTAGGATGCAGAGCAGATGTTTCTTGGAGCCTGCCTGCCTGCCTGTTAGGCTCTCACACCCCATCCCCACCCTACCCCAGCCCTCTGCAGGCTCACACATACATACACACTCCAGGCCAGCCCTGGGGTCCAGAGCAGATGTTTCTCTCTGCCTGCCTGCCTGCCTGCCTGCCCCCAGCCCCAGGACACACATGTGCATACATGCACATACACATACCCCCACCCACACTACTGCTGCCTGGGTGGTCCCAAATGACTGCTGGATTTCCTGCCACAATAGAAGCTGTCTCCCCCCTCTTCCTCCTTCTCCATTTCCCAGATCTTTCCCATCTAAACACCACTTGAACCTCCACATTCCTCATCTTCTCTCCTACACTCCAGCATAGGACAGGCTACATCCCACCAGGTTTTTTGCTGCTGTTTATAGCGGGGTGATTGGTGGTAGCCAATTCCTTTTTTTTAAGATTTTATTTATTCATGAGAGACACAGCGAGAGAGAGAGAGAGAGAGAGAGGCAAAGACACAAGCAGAGACAGAAGCAGGCTCCATGCAGAGAGCCTGACATGGGACTCGATCCCGGGTCTCCAGGATCAGGCCCTGGACTGAAGGCGGCGCTAAACCGCTGAGCCACCTGGGCTGCCCCTTCCTTTATTTCAGAATACTGCTGTGTCCCGTATCAGATAGGGCTGGGGTGAGATAAGAGCAGTGACCCTGACCTGAACTTTTCTCTGTACATCTGTAGTTGAGGCTTCTCCCAGCAATGCCCTCGGCAATGAGGAGCTGATCAAGGTGAGGACTGAAGAGTATTCTGTGTTCCTTTCCCGTTTTGCTAGTACAGAAAGCAAAGAAAGAAGCAGGACACTGGACATCAGAGTTCTGGACCAAAGTTCAGGGTCCCCTCCAGCTTTGCCATGGTGACAGACAAAATGTGACTTGTCTTTCCTGATCAGTTTGATTGATTGATTTTCCTGATCAGTTTTATTTATTTTTTTCCTGATCAGTTTTTTTTTTAATTTTTTTTAATTTTTATTCATTTATGATAGTCACAGAGAGAGAGAGAGAGGCAGAGACACAGGCAGAGGGAGAAGCAGGCTCCATGCACCGGGAGCCCGACGTGGGATTCGATCCCGGGTCTCCAGGATCGCGCCCAAGCTAAAAGGCTCAGAGATAGATTGATCTCTAAATAACTTAAAAAACAAAAAACAACAACAACAAAAAACATATAGCTAAGCTAGTACTTACAGGAACTGTGATAGAAATGGATTGAAATTGGAGCTGTCCCTGAAACCAAGGGGCCTGTATCTAGAAGGCAGGGTAGAACATGTCAATTGGTGGAATCACTATCCACTCAAAAACCCAAGGCTAAAACCTCGGGAGTGACCCTCAGTTCTTCTTGCTTACCTAACGGTTACTAAACCAGCAAATTCTTCTTTCTTAACCTCTCTCACGCAGACCCCTCCCTTAAACCCTTGTGGCCGTTGCTCTAGTTGAGGCCTTTCTTGGTCTCTGGTAGTACACTCTGGATTGTATCATTTAATATGCTTTTAGCCACATGAGAAAGGAAAAGAAAAGGAAAGGAGGACCGGAGGAAGGAAGGAAGAAGATTGATTTATTATCCCCTGTCACAAGAAAGCTGGTAGTAGAACTAGAGAAGTTCCAGGATGCTTAATTCAGTCATCTAAGGCCATCAACAAGGACCCAGGTTCTTTCTGTCTTTCTCCTCTGCCTTCTTCAGCATGTTGGGCTTTTCTCCTCAGGCTTATCACCTCCTTGTCCCAAGTGGCTACAGCAGTGTGGTCCCTTAATGGAAGTGAAGAAAAATTTACCAGAAGCCCCGCAGCTGACTTCCCATTTAGTCACTTTGGCAAGAACTGCGTAGCATCCTATGCCTAAACCCTCCACTTGGCAAATGCAATGGAATTACTGCAATTGACTAATCAAATTTCACCCCCTGAGGCTGCGGAGGGATCCAGCTTCCCTGAATCACTGGACCTTTCAGAGGATGGCCAACAAAATCAAAGCATTAGAGAAGTGACCAATCTTCTGCAAGCCTCACCTTCCAATCTGCTTCCACACTGCCCTCCTGTGGTGTATCTAACTCTGGCCAAGTCGGTACCCTGGTTAGAGCCCTTCCACTACTTTCTACTAGGTTCTGGGGAGTCTCCGGAATCAAATTCAAGCTCCTTAGCACACATTCTAGGCCCTCTGCAACCTAACTCTTGAATTCTTCTTCAGCATTGTCTCTGCCTCACTCAGCAATGTGGAGCCTTTGACAGTTCCCTACACGTACTTGGTCCAGAATGCCGTTTCCTGACTTCTTCCCCTGGCCAATTCCTATTCATTCACAGCTCAGCTCCAGAATATATTGTTAGGTGATGAAAAAGTTAGGTCATCTCACTTCTCTGCTCAAAACCTGCCATGGGTCCCCATTCACTCAGAGAAAGCCTGCATCACTACAATAGTTTACAAGCCCTCACATGTAAAATTTCTGGACCAAAGATTGAACATTTCTCAGGGTCTGATACCTATTACAATATTGCTTCCCTCCAAATATCATACCAAATTACACTCTGGTGGTAGGTTAGAGTGCACTCCCTAACCCTAACCCTAACTCTAACCTGTAAGCCAGCAATGAGGGCTATCTCTCTCTTTTTTTTTCCCCCTAATTTGATAGATGATTATTTGTTGCTGCTTTAATTCATATTACCTATAATACATATTACCATTATAACATTACCTATAAGGTGGGTTCCTTATCCATAATGGCTAACAGGTTATATTTCACCTTTTATAAAGGTACAAGAGTTGTTAACAGATGTGTTGATTTTGAGGTCTCCTTCCCCCATTCTCCTACTTTTTCCCTGCTCAGTCTTTTTTCACTCCAGTTCTTTCTCATTTTTCTGTCCCACAATCTGTCTTCTTTAAGATTTTATTTATTCATGAGAGACACACAGAGAGAGGCAGAGACATAGGAAGAGGGAGGAGAAGCAGGCTCCATGCAAGGACCCCATTGCAGGACTCGATCCGAAAACTCCAGGACCACGCCCTGAGCCGAAGGCAGACATTCAACCACTGAGCCACCCAGGCATCTTCCACAATCTCTTTTCTAGCAACTATTAAATAATAAACAATAATTCCTTCTCTCTTCCTTCTTTGTGCTGTTAGACAGTTTCCTAAGTACTTTGCTTGCATTGATTCTGATTCTACCAAGGTGGGCCCTGTCCCCATTTAACAGATGAGGAAATTGAGGGTAGGGAGACTAAGTAATTTGCCCCAGGCACAGACCAGGTGTCAGAGCCAAGGCCCAAAGCAAGGTCTGTACAGAGCCCCACACTCCCCCTTACACCTGCTGTCTCTTCTTGCCCCACAGTACACCCCAGGCCATCTGTCCTCATGTCTGTCATCATCATTATTGTCAGTTGAGGTATACTTTTCTCTTCTCCTTTTTTCTAAGGATTCTTTATTTTCTTTGATGTTGTACTTTACGTTTTCTGTGTTTCTTTCTCTTGGTTTCTTGATGGCTCTTTCTGGGTTCCTTCCTTCTCTCGTGCCTCCCTCCCCTCAGCAGACTCACCATGAGGAGCTTATTTCTCACTCCTCCTGTTCCTCCTTGTGGCAGCTCTGGCCTAAGCCTGGTGAAATAAACACTACAGTGCAGGCCTGGGGGAAGGAGTTGGGGAGTCAGAGAAGGAAGAAGAATGTGGAAGCCTGCAATGTGGCTGTGGGAGATTACCTTCGTGAGGGAGGGCCAGGAATATGATCTGAGCGGGGAAGTGTGAGCATCTGGGTCGGTCTGTGTCAAGGGGTTACTAGGGGTGTGCAGCTCTCATGACTCAGGAGATTACATGGGTTTGAAAAAGAGATTGGGGAACATGATGATCGCGGGTGGGGCTGGAGTCTTAGAGAAGATGCACATGCAGGCCCCAGGGGTAGCAGTGACCCAACAGGAAGAGGCCCCAGACAGGTGGAAGCACAACTGGGCCCAAGACCAGACCAAGTCTAGAAAGCTTCAGGGGTGGTTTGGCCCTTGCCCTTGGCCTCCTCCAAACCACCGTCAGGCCATAGCCCCTAACAGCAGCCCTGCCCGCTCTCCTCCCCGCACCCCTCCCTGGTACAGAGCATGACCCTGCACCAGCACAGTGCAGGACTTGAGGGGTGCCGAGATCAAGGAGACTAAGGCAGGCTTGGCACTGGGCCTCCCTGTGGCCTGGACGGTGAGACTGAGGAAGGGGATCTGGAAGCCTTTCTTCCCCTTTGCTCCCGTTGATGTCACCTCCCCAGGCTACATGAGCTGATTCCAGGTACTTCGCACATGAGCAGAGGCAGGATGCAGCACCAACCACACTGACTGTCCCACCCTCCCCCTCGCCAGTGCCACCACAGGGCCGTCATTACCAGACCCTGCGTCCCTTCCTCAAGCACTGCCTGAGACAACCCAAACCAGGAACAAGCCCTAGCACCACCCGGTCTTTTAGGAGACCCTCCCCATGGCAGCCTCCCTAATAATTTTGTCCCTCGTTGTCTTCCTCACCAAGGCACAGAGGGACTGAGTATGACCCCCTTACCAGGATACCTCCCTAACCCCAGCCCCGGCCCAACTCCTATTGACCTCTCCTTTTGAAGTTGATTGCCCCATCTCTAGCCGACCTGATTCGTCTTCAAATCTTAGACCACACAAGAATTCCATAGAGCCATCCAATGAGGTCTCTCCCTTCCGTGCAAAGCTCCAGATTCTAAGCAGAGTGCCAGGAGCCTGGGGAGTCAACATGACCATCGGGGGGCAGAGCAGGGGCTCCTCTCAGGGCACTTCTCCCGCTCGTCCTGCTCGTCCTGGGAGGCCTCGGCAAGCTGGAGTCGGCCATCCCCCAGAGCTCTGGTCCACCAAGGCTCTTCTCCCCCAGCTTTCTCTATCTGCTCTGGCAGTGGGCAGCCGCGTGAGCCAGGAGTTGCATTACACCAAGGAGAAGCTGGGGGAGGAGGCTGCATACACTTCCCAGATGCTGATACAGACCCCACGCCAGGAAGGGGAGAACGTCCTCACCCCCGAGGCGCTCGGCCTCCACCTCCAGGCAGCCCTCACCGCCAGTAAAGTGCAAGTATCACTCTACGGAAAGTGAGTCTGGCTGAGTCCCCAGCCGCTGGGAGTGAGGCACGCTGTGGCTGGGCTGCTGTGTGAATCCCCCTCTTGCGCTCATCTCTCGTGCCCCGGCCATTTCAGGTCCTGGGATTTGAACAAAATCTGCTACAAGTCAGGGATTCCCCTAATTGAAAATGGAATGATTGAGCGAGTGAGTATCCTGAGCCTGGGTCAAGGGGGAGCCTCTTCTGCAAGCAGGGGAGGGTTCTGAGAGACGAGGAGGGTAAGGGGGGTGGTCACAGAGAGCATCCCGCAGAGACTGCGGAGGAAGGAGCCCAGGGACAGGACTGATGTGGCCTGGGTGTCCCCGGCAGATGATTGAGAAGCTGTTTCCGTGTGTGATCCTCACCCCCCTCGACTGCTTCTGGGAGGGCGCCAAGCTCCAAGGGGGCTCAGCCTACTTGCCGTGAGTGCTGCCCAGCCGCCCCCAGGCCCTGCTTTATCGGGGAGAGGGCGGGAGTGAGCTTGATGACCAGAACCTTCCCGGGGGCCTGGCCCCCCGTGAGGCCAGGGTCAAAGCACAGGCTGCCCCAAGGCTCATTCCACATCCTCCTCTTCCTCCCAAGGAAAGGCAGACTTATTTAGACAGAATAGAACAAAGAGAAGAAAAAAGGTCCCCAGAAAGAGCCTTTGCCCCAGGAGAGGTAGCTGGGTGTCAGCTAAGCCGTCGGGTCAGCAGGAAAGCCTGTCAGAGGTGCCACGTGGGTGCCCACGTGGTTATGTATTGGAACCCAAGGTAGATGGCTTGGGAAGGGACCCCGTGGGGCTCTTCTGGGCCTCTTCTGCGCCTGAGTACTGTCTGTCCTCATGTCACCCCAGTGCAGCAACCTCATGGGCTCCTATAGCCTGGAAGGTTCTGGGAAGCTCAGCATTGCAGACCCTTCATATGGAGGGATGCATGAGGAGCTAGGAGGAGGGTGGGGTGCAGCAGGGATCCCCAGCTGCATTTTGGAGGGTGGGAATTGATCCTTTATCCTCGCCAACCACGGGCTCTCCCCTCAGCGGCCGCCCTGACATCCAGTGGACCAACCTGGATCCAGAGCAGCTGCTGGAGGAGCTGGGGCCCTTTGCCTCCCTCGAGGGCTTCCGGGAGCTGCTAGACAAGGCACAGGTGGGCCAGGCCTACGTGGGGCGGCCCTGTCTGCACCCTGACGACCTCCACTGCCCGCCTAGTGCCCCTAACCATCACAGCAAGCAGGTGGGTTCCAGCCAGGTTTGCCAGAGAACGGCTATTTTACTTCCCTTTCCCCGTATGTTCCTCGGGTCTGGAGAGCAGGTGGTGCTCTGTTACCCTGCCCCCACTGTGCTAGATGTCTAGAGTGTTCCCTTCCCGTTCAGTTCTCCTAAGGAACCTTCAAGTCATATATGAATCCCTTTGTGCTTCTCTAAGCCCAGAAAAGCTGGTCTTTATCCAAATAGATTTAATCTTTATTTTTTTTTATTTTTATTTATTTATGATAGTCACACACAGAGAGAGAGAGAGAGAGGCAGAGACACAGGCAGAGGGAGAAGCAGGCTCCATGCACCAGGAGCCCAATGTGGGATTCGATCCCGGGTCTCCAGGATCGCGCCCTGGGCCAAAGGCAGGCGCCAAACCGCTGCGCCACCCAGGGATCCCAATCTTTTTTTTTTTTTAAGATTTTATTTATTCATGAGAGACACAGAGAGAGGCAGAGGCATAGGCAGAGAGAGAAGCAGGCTCCCCACGGGGAGCCTTATGAGGAACCTGGTCCCAGAACCCTAGGATCACGACCGGAGCCAAAGGCAGACACTCAACCGCTGAGCCACCCACGTGTCCCTAGACTTAATCTTAAAAAAAAAAAAAAAAAAAAGATTTATACATAGAAACTGAGGACAAGCTAGCTAAGCACAAGTATCTTACCTAGCTTCCCTGAGTGTCTCTGTGGCCCTATAAATGAACCTTTTTCCAAAACCCACCAAAGTTATCCCAGCTCTTTCCCCAAGCTATTTCCAAGACTCTGCTTCCTCTGGTGGCCTCCTCTCCGCAGGACAGCTGTTCACTTTCAGGGTAGGCGAGAGGCTCAGGAGAATAGTTATCTAGACTTCAGGCTCCAGAGTCCGTGGCAGACCGGGTTCCCGGAGGTCCCAGCCCGGGGACGCCCAGTTACCTACAGCCGGGACCTTGACCCCTCTCCTGTCCCCTTCCAGGCTCCCAACGTGGCTCAGGAGTTGAGTGGGGGCTGTCACGGCTTTTCCCACAAGTTCATGCACTGGCAGGAGGAACTGCTGCTGGGGGGCATGGCCAGAGACCCCCAAGGACAGCTGCTGAGGTAAAGCTTCCCTGGGGGCTGGTGTGGGGGCCGCAGGCGTGGGAATCCACACTCCCATCTAGGTGGTTCCGCGCAAGCCCGTCCTCGCCCCCGCTGCTTGTGGAGGCCAGCCCTGACCCCCAGTTCTCCACTACCCTCGCCAGGGCGGAGGCCCTGCAGAGCACCTTCCTGCTGATGAGTCCCCGCCAGCTGTACGAGCACTTCCGGGGCGACTACCAGACGCATGACATCGGCTGGAGCGAGGAGCAGGCGGGCACAGTGCTGCAGGCCTGGCAGCGGCGCTTCGTGCAGGTCAGTGTGCAGATGGGCGAGGGCGGTGCCCGAGGCTGCTCCCTCCTCCTGCCCCTCAGATCCACCCTGTCTCTGCAGCTGGCTCAGGAGGCCCTGCCTCAGAATTCATCCCAGCAGATCCATGCCTTTTCCTCCACCACCCTGGATGACATCCTGCATGCTTTCTCTGAAGTCAGTGCTGCCCGTGTGGTCGGAGGCTATCTGCTCATGGTGGGTCCTGCTCCTGGCGCCTTGCCCTGGCCTCCACCCAGCGCCCACCCCGAGAACCACCGTCCAAGACTGTCCTCTCTCCCCACAGCTAGCCTATGCCTGTGTGACGATGCTGCGCTGGGACTGTGCCCAGTCCCAGGGTGCCGTGGGCCTTGCGGGGGTGCTGCTGGTAGCCCTGGCAGTGGCCTCGGGCCTTGGGCTCTGCGCCCTGCTGGGCATCGCCTTCAATGCCGCCACTACCCAGGTACCCCAGGACCACGGGGCAGATTCGGGGCCCCCAGTGAGGCTGCTCAGTCGCTCCAGCTTCTCACCCCTGTGCCCCTCCAGGTGCTGCCCTTCTTGGCACTGGGCATCGGCGTGGATGACATATTCCTGCTGGCACATGCCTTCACAGAGGCTCCACCTGGCACCCCTCTCCAGGTAAGGCTTCATCCTCCGGAGCAGTTCGGCATAGGCTTCAGAGCCTCTTGACTGGGGCATCCAGGTGGCTCAATCGGTTGAGCATCCAACTCTTTTTTTTTAATTTTATTTATTTATTCATAAATAGACATAGAGAGAGAGGTAGAGACACAGGCAGAGAGAGAGAAGCAGGCTCCCTGTGGGGAGCCCAATGCAGGACTCGATCCGGGGACCCCAGGGTCACACCCTGGGCCAAAGGCAGACGCTTAACCACTGAGCCACCCAGGCGTCCCAGCATCTGACTCTTGATTTCGGCTCAGGTCATGATCTCAGGGTCATGGGATCAAGCCTCATGATGGGCCCTGTGCTCAGCAGGGAGTCTGCTTGAGATTCTCTGCCTCTCCCTCTGCCCCTTCCCCTGCTCATGCTCCCTCATGCTCTCTCTTGCTCAAATAAATAAATAAGTTTTTTTTTTTTTAAAAAGGGCCTCTTGGCCTTAAGTGACCTTAGGCTAGTAATTAACCTGCCTGTGCCTCAGTTTCCTCATCTGTAAACAGGGGTGACAGTAGTGCTTGTGTGGCAAGGGTGTTGTGAGGGTCAGAGAGAACTCCAGCTGAATGCTCGGGACGGTGTGCGTGGCACGTGTGTGGGACTCCGTAAGCAGGAGCCGCCGTGTGGTTATTGTCCCTCCTCTGCCATCCCAAGCTCCCACGCCTCCCCCTCGCTCTACCTTGAGGACCCACGGCTCCTCCCCTGTCCTGGCAGGAGCGCACAGGCGAGTGTCTGCAGCGCACGGGCACCAGCGTCGCGCTCACGTCCATCAGCCACATGGTTGCTTTCTTCATGGCCGCCCTGGTTCCCATCCCGGCCCTGCGAGCCTTCTCCCTGCAGGTGAGGCCTCGAGGAAGGGCCCAGGCTCGGGGTGAGCATGAAGGGGGCCGCTTCATCCAGCCTCTGTGTCCCTCCTGTCCACCCCCAGGCAGCCATAGTCGTTGGCTGCAACTTTGCAGCCGTGATGCTTGTCTTCCCAGCGGTCCTCAGCCTGGACCTGCACCGACGCCACTGCCAGCGCCTTGACGTGCTCTGCTGCTTCTCTAGGTACTGTCCCTGCGTCCCCACCCTCACCCCAGGCCTCTCCTCTGTGGCCCCAGCATTTCCACAGAACCGTCACCCCCACTCTCTGCCTCTTCCAGCCCCTGCTCTGCGCGGGTGATTCAGATCCTGCCCCAGGAACTGGGGGACGGGACGGTGCCAGTGGGCATCGCCCACCTGACCGCCACGGTTCAAGCCTTTGCCCACTGCGAAGCCGGCAGCCAGCACGTGGTTACCATCCTGCCTCCCCGAGCCCGCTTGGTGCCCCCACCTTCTGACCCGCTGGGCTCTGAGCTCTTCAGCCCAGGAGGATCCACACGGGACCTTCTAGGCCAAGAGGAGGGGACAAGACAAAAGGCAACCTGCAGCTCCCTGCCCTGTGCCCGCTGGAATCTTGCCCATTTTGCCCGCTCTCAGTTTGCACCCTTGCTGCTCCAGTCACACAGCAAGGTAAGAGCCTGGCCTGGGAGAAGTTGGGCTGAGCCCGGGCAGGGTGAGCAGCAGGGTCTCTGGGCCCCACCCCGCCACCTGAGGCCGTGGCTATCCCTGGGCCTCCAGCTTCGTCGCCATTCCCCACAGGCCATCGTGCTGGTGCTCTTCGGGGCTCTCCTGGGCCTGAGCCTCTATGGAGCAACCTTGGTGCAGGACGGGCTGGCCCTGACGGATGTGGTGCCTCGGGGCACCAAGGAGCACGCCTTCCTGAGCGCCCAGCTCAGGTACTTCTCCCTGTATGAGGTGGCCCTGGTGACACAGGGTGGCTTTGACTACGCCCACTCCCAACGCGCCCTCTTTGATCTGCACCAGCGCTTCAGCTCTCTCAAGGCCGTGCTGCCCACACCTGCCACCCAGGCACCGCGCACCTGGCTACACTATTACCGGAACTGGCTCCTGGGTGAGAGGCAAGGAAGCAGGCAGAGAGGGCGGCCGCGGGCTGAAGGCCCGGGGACCACAGGCTAACGCGCCCTACCTTGTTCTCCCCTAGGAATCCAGGCCGCCTTTGACCAGGACTGGGCTTCTGGGCGCATTAGCCGCCACTCGTGCCGCAATGGCTCCGAGGACGGGGCCCTGGCCTACAAGCTGCTCATCCAGACTGGGGATACCCAAGAACCTCTGGATTTCAGCCAGGTTGGCAGGGGGCTGGCAGGGTCAGGACACAGAGGGGCTCCAGGCCCAGGGGCCCCGGCCTTCAGCGCCCTCTGCCTCTGCAGCTGACCACACGGAAGCTGGTAGACAAAGAGGGGCTGATTGCACCTGAGCTCTTCTACGTGGGGCTGACCATGTGGGTAAGCAGTGACCCGCTGGGCCTGGCGGCCTCACAGGCCAACTTCTACCCCCCACCTCCCGAGTGGCTGCACGACAAGTACGACACCACCGGGGAGAACCTTCGCAGTGAGTCCCGGGCAAGGGGAGCCCAGCAAGAGCCCCGGCCTGGGCCCACACAGGCCCTTCCCTAAGGCCCTGCCCACTGCTCCCCGCGCTCACTGGCCACCCTCCCTCTCTCCCTGCCCCCCCTGCCCTCCGCAGTCCCGGCGGCCCAGCCCCTGGAGTTTGCCCAGTTCCCCTTCCTACTGCGTGGCCTCCAGAAGACTGCAGACTTCGTGGAGGCCATCGAGGGGGCCCGGGCAGCATGCGCCGAGGCAGGCCGGGCCGGGGTGCGCGCCTACCCCAGTGGCTCCCCCTTCCTCTTCTGGGAGCAGTATCTGGGCCTGCGGCGCTACTTCCTGCTGGCTATCTGCATCCTGCTGGTATGCACTTTCCTCGTCTGTGCCCTGCTGCTGCTCAACCCCTGGACAGCTGGCCTCATCGTGAGTCCTCGCAGGGAGGAGGCAGGAGAGACCCGTGGCTCCCCGGCCCTGCCCTGCCCTGCCCTGCCCGTCACCCCTTCTCCCAGGAGCCCTGGGTGAGCCCTGCCTTCCCCAGGTACTGGTCCTGGCGATGATGACTGTGGAGCTCTTTGGCATCATGGGTTTCCTGGGCATCAAACTGAGTGCCATTCCCGTGGTGATCCTTGTGGCCTCTGTGGGCATTGGTGTTGAGTTCACAGTCCACGTGGCTCTGGTGAGCACAGGCCCTGGGGGAGGGTGGACCAGCTGATTCAGTATTCCACAAATATTTTTCAAGCACCTACTATGCACTAGGTATCCCTTAAGAATTGGTTCCAGTCCCTGTTTGGGCACCCACCTCAAAAAATGGGGGAAATATAGGGGCACCTGGCCAGGTTGATTTGTAGAGCATGTGACTCGATCTCAGGGTCAAGAGTGCCAGCCCACATTAGGTATAGAGATTACTTAAATAAACAAACAAAAGGAGAACTGGGGATACAATAGCAATACAGACGGACTTTACCTTCAAGGAGCTTCTAGTCTAGAGTGTAGACAGGAAGGAGGAACACGTATATAAATAAGCGGCCATTGCAGCATAGAAGTGGGGACAAAGCCTTGACCAAAATGAGGACAGAACGGAAGGTGAGGAAATGAGAACCAGTAATTCTTTGGGATGGTTTTACTGTGAAGGGGTCAGAGAAGTGGGGTGGCAGCTGGATGACGATGGGGTAAAGACGGATTCTTCCAAGACAGAGATTCTTCCAAGACAGAGAGTGTAGAACTGAGGCAGGCCCGGCCCCTCCCAGAGCTCCACAGTCCCTGACGAGGAGGTGGGGGAGCGGGAGTGGGAGCCACAGACTGCAGGGAGCGCCATCCCAAACCTGGCTGGGCCCCACAAACAGAATGGCCCTGTTCTGGTGATGATGGGAACGAATATCCTCCGGGGGTGGGGGCCGGGGCAGTCAGCATACAGAGAAGTACAAAGAATTAGGGATCCTCTGAAACCCCATCCTTTTTTTTTTTTTTTTTGAAACCCCATCCTAACAAATAACTCTGACCACTTCGTATCCATCCTCCTGGACAAACCGAAGTGCCCGAGAGCAAACACTAGGCTCAGGAGCAGCTCTGCCTTTGTACCCCCGACTCGGCCACAGACGGCGCCGCGTGGGTGCCTGCGTGTGGCTCTTTCAGCTAAACTTTATTTACGAACACAGGGGGCAGGCCTTGTTTGCCAGCCGTTCTAGAACTCTCTGTTTCCTTTTGTTACCTAAGTAGAGTCCTCGTGTTCCTGGAGGGTCCCGGGAGCCCTGGGGGCCGATGAGGGGCTGGGGGCAAGGGTGGCTAGGGGGCAGCTACAGGCCTCTTTCTTTCTGCCCCCAGGGCTTCCTGACCACCCAGGGTAGCCGGAACCTGCGGGCTGCCCACGCCCTAGAGCGCACGTTCGCCCCAGTGACCGATGGGGCTGTGTCCACTTTGCTGGGTCTGCTCATGCTTGCTGGCTCCAACTTTGACTTCATCATACGGTAGGGGGAGCTGGGCCTAGGGGTAGGGCCGGGCGCTGGCTGCAAGGGCCATCCAGGTGACTGCCCCGCCCCCACAGGTACTTTTTCGTGGTGCTAACTGTGCTCACCCTCCTGGGCCTCCTCCATGGGCTCGTGCTGCTGCCTGTGCTGCTGTCCATCCTGGGCCCCCCGCCAGAGGTAGCCACCCCCTCCGTCTGCTCCCAGCCCAGGGGTTGGGGTGGGACAGGCAAGGGAAGAGACAGAGCCAAGACAAAATGTTCTCAGTGGCCAAAAGACAGGGCTCACCTCACAAGGACCCTCCCCATGAGGTCCTCGGAGGGCAGCAGCCTCTCCCTTTGCCCCAACACCAAGGTCCTGCACTTCAGTTTTCCTGGCTTCTTTTTCGGACCCACTTAGCATTTAGGGTCCAGAGCAAGGTGCCGGGTTTGTCCCAGACCTTGATATCCTGTCCCTTGCCAGCTCCTGTATCCTATGGAAGCCATGGTGGTGATGCACCAGTGAGCTGCTGAAGGGGACTGAGGTCCTGGTATCCCTGGGCTCAGTGGACCTGTGTCTCCCCCAGGTGGTACAGATGTACAAGGAGAGCCCAGAGGTCCTCAGCCCCCAAGCTCCACGAGAAGGAGGGCTCAGGTGGGGGTTGCCCCCCACCCTGCCCCAGAGCTTTGCCAGAGTGACTACCTCCATGACGGTGGCCCTCCACCCACCCCCACTGCCCGGTGCCTACATCCACCCAGCCTCTGACGAGCCCACTTGGTCCCCTGTTGCCACACCAGCTGCCAACGGCTCCAGCAACCTCAGTTCCAGGGGACCATGTCCAGCCACTGGGTGAAAGCATCTGAAGCATGGAGACCCTGCTAGGGCCACCTGAAGTCACTGGGAAGCAATGGGGGGGTGCTACTGAAGGCAGGACGACACCTGGGGAGCCCTGCTGCTGTGTCCGCCTGCGTCCCCTCTCCTGCCTCAGCCGTCATGGACCTCCCTGCTGTCCACAGAACCGCCCCAAGTAGGCTCGGAGTGCCTTGCACACTGGGCTCTAGTGCCCGCGCCGGCGGGGGGCGGGTGGAGCCAGCCAACCAGGTGGTGCGTCCGGCCTCTCCCCCTCCCCAGCCCTGTGCCCCGGGCCCCTAGCAAGCCAAGACTGGGGGGGCCTCCAGCACCCTCTGCTAGGCCTGGCCCCCCACTGCTTGGGAACTCCAGAGTACGCAGCTCCGTATCTCTGCCCACATCCTACCACATAAATTATTTATATGAAGATGTTTATTTTTGTAGTTTGTATAGATGTTAGCTACACTGAAAGTTTTATTTTTAAAGAGTGAAATATATTCTATATGAACTCCTCTCAAATGACTGGCTCTTTTCTTTTGAACAAAGGGGAGTTTGCAAGTAGAGGTGTCATGGCCTACGTTCCTGGGGCTGCTCTAGTCCTAGGAGGGAAAGGCCCCAGGTTCTAAATTTTTGTCCCATAACTTTGGCCTATTTATTCACCTGGGAAGTGAAGATGATGTTCAGCAAACATAATGCTGGTCGTAGAGTTGAGAACAGGACTGGGTCAAGTGCTTGGTAGACGAAATGATACAAATGTTTTCGTTGTCAAACTACCATGTGGCTCTTATTTATGTTTTTTAAAGATTTTATTTTATTATTTATTCATGAGAGAGAGAGAGAGAGGCAGAGACACAGGCAGAGGGAGAAGCAGGCTCCATGCAGGGAGCCCGACGTGGGACTCGATCCTGGGTCTCTAGGATCAGGCCCTGGGCTGAAGGCGGCGCTAAACCACTGAGCCACTCGGGCTGCCCCCCCGAGACTCCTCGCCCACCTTTCTGTTTCAGCATCATAGGGGGCATGGGTACAGGGGCAGAGCCAGGCAACAGGTGAAGGTGAAGCTGGGATGGAAATAGCAGGGTCTGGGGAGATATTTTAGGAGTTTTACTTCTAAGCCAACCTCCAAGGCTAGAAGCCTCTGCAAGTTAGCAGTCTGGCGCCCCAGGGGCATCTCTGGCAGCACAGTCAGGGGATCGGTGGGGGAAATGTCCAGAAATTGAGATGGTGCTAGCAGCCAGTATTTAGGCTCTTAGTTTTGTGATGTCCTACAGCCCCACAGTACAGAGGCCTTGAAGACTCTGGCCACGCCCCTGAGCTAGAACACAGCACCTCAGCCTAGGAAGTGGAGGAGGCCTTTTGTTGCCCTTCCCCAGCTATTCCAGGGCTCAGTCTCAAGAGACACAGATATCCTCCCTGGGGTCCAGCCACCCACTCACCAGGAACAACCCCACCTTAAGAGCACCACCTTCTCACATCCCACCCACCAGGCTAAAGGCCAGGAAATCACGTTCTGTCTAAATGTGAGATGAATTAATTTAATACACAAACCTTCAGCAGTTGAATCAACACTACAACGCCTTGGGCAGCCCCGGTGGCGCAGCGGTTTAGCGCCGCCTTCAGCCCGGGGTGTGATCCTGAATCGAGTCCCGTGTCGGGTTCCCTGCACAGAGCCTGCTTCAACCTCTGCCTGGGTCTCTGCCTCTCTCTCTCTCTCTCAATCTGTCATGAATAAATAAATAAAATCTTAAAAAAAGAAAACAAACAAACTACAGCGCCTGAAAAGACCTAAGAGAAATGAGTAATTGGGTAATTGGCTTTGAACCTAAAGTGGGGTGTGCATCCACCACGTGCAAGGGGATGGGGGCGGGATTTCAGTCTGGGTCGTTATTGAGGGGCTTCTGGGTGGAGCAGGAGAGCTCACTGAGCTGGAATAGTGCAAAAGATATCAGCCAACAACAAGCTGACACAAGCAGAGTGGCCTAGGAAACCTAGCTAACATCATTGTCTCAGTGTCCTCATCTGTGAAATGGGAGGATTAGAGCCTATCCTGTAGGGTGCTATTTTTTTTTTCTCATTCTTTAAGATTTTATTTATTCATGAGAGACAGGCAGAGACAGGCAAGGAAGAAGTGGGCTTTCCTGCAGGAAGCCTGATGGGGAACTCAGTCCCAGGCCCCGCCCTGGGATCACAACCTGAGCCAAACACAGATGGTCAACCACTGAGCCACCCAGGTTTCTCATGATTTTTATTTGTTTTATCTTTTTTTTAAGATTTATTTATTTATTCATGATAGAGAGAGAGAGAGGCAGAGACAGGCAGAGGGAGAAGCAGGCTCCATGCAGGGAGCCCGACGTGGGACTCGATTGATCCATTGATCCGAGGACTCCAGGGCCACGCCCTGAGCCAAAGGCAGGCGCCAAACCGCTGAGCCACCCAGGGATCCCCCTTTTCTCATGATTTTTAATGAAATCATTGATGTAAGGAAGAGCCCAGCATCTCCCCGGTGCTCTCTGGTTTTGTAGTTTGTACAGATACTAGCTGTGCTGAAGGTTTCTGTTCAGACCGATTAGGGAATAACCCTGAAACACAGAAGGATGCCCTGGTGTGGCAGCAACTGAGCTGATCCCAGGCACTTGGCGTTGGGCCATCCCAAGAATGGTCAGTCCAGGGGCACGAATCACATTCAGTCTCAGAGACAAGTCCTGAGGTGCGCGGGGCAGCCCACCCTGGGTGGCATCACGGACAGGATGAAATCCGAGCCCCTTCCAGGTGCAGCTCTCTGTAGCCTCGCGCTCACCGGCTCTCCCGGGGCCCAGCCAGACCCCCGCCTCATTCAGGCGCACCACACCCTAGGCAGGCCCAAGGCTCCCTGAGCACCCCCCATCATTCACCGGACTGCACCCACTTTTCCTCCTGGATGGAACAGCCTGTAATATAAACCGGATGCCACCTCCTGCAGGAGGGGTCGTGACCTGCCTCCCAGGAGGTCCCGGGGTCCCCGGGTGTCTTTGCCCTAGTGCTTCTGCTCTGTCCCGGGACGGGGGCCAGAGGATCGCTGCAGGTTTGCCATTAGACGGCACCCCAAGCACTGGAAGTAACAACCCCAGCCCCGGTATAGGGCCGGGCACCAGCGGGGGGCACCCCTCACTGGGAGCAAGCCCTGCGCGAGTGCCCACGCAGACCGCAGGGCAAGGAGCGAGCGCTGCCGCCCGAAGTCCCCGGGGCGTCTCTGCGGCCCGAGCGCCCGTGATTTGCATACCCATGGTGCACCACGAAAAGGCAGTTTCACGCTGCTTGAGGTCCAGCCCCACCGGAGGTTTGTGCAGTGTCGCCGGGCACGCTGCCTGCCAGAAACAATGTGCTCCCCACGAATTCCGGGCGGGGAGCACGAACCCTGCGGACACAGAACAACCATAACTGTGCCGAGTGTTGTCTGGCTCTAGGGGCTTCCGAGCGGGTCGCGGCCGCACACTCTGGTTTCTCTTCAGATCGCATAAATCTTTCGCCTTTTACTAAAGATTTCCGTGGAGAGGAACAGTTACGAGTTTTTACCCAATTTTTTGAGGCCTCGGCTAACGAGGCTCACCTTTCTCGGTTCGAAGAGCAGAACTACGGGTGTGAGAAGTTAGAGTCGTGCGTCTTTGCGTCGGGAGGTAACCCGTGGTGCTGTACATAGTTCGGTAATTTCCGGTCTTCGGTGCTTTCCTGTGGGTCGATTCTCTTTAAAAGTCTTTTCGCTGCTTGGGTTTTTTGAAGCAGTCAACTGTGGGTCGTCCTAACTTCTTTCTGGGGTGGCGAACAGGAGAGAAGGTTAGGAATCTAGTATGTTGGGGATCCCTGGGTGCTCAGCGATTTAGCACCTGCCTTCGATTTAGCACTGCCTTCGGCCTAGGGCATGATCCTGGAGTCCTGGAATCGAGTCCCACGTCGGGCTCCCTGCATGGAGCCTGCTTCTCCCTCTGCCTGTGTCTCTGCCTCTCTCTCTCTCTCTTTCTCTCATATGAATAAATCTTTTTTTTGAATAAATAAAATCTTAAATATAATCTCTTATGGTATGTTCCTGCCGGTATATGTGGCTTGAGATACAGCAGAAAGGGGGTAAACAGTTCGCACCTGCTCTCAGACTCCCCAGTTGTCCCCCAGCAGTTGGGTATGACCTCCTCAGTGGCTTACCCCCACCCAGCTCTCCCGCTAGCCCTGTTCTCATGCCGAAGATACCATATTCCTTACCGTAATAGGGGCTTAATTTACCAGTAGAGCCAAGCACTGAAAAAAAATTGGGCAAGTAATATAACCGGGATAAGTAATTGACAGTCTCAGTGGTGTGCCCTACACTATGACAGAATGGGTAGGGCTAGCCGCCAAATGTCCTCGGATTTTAGGCCTAGCTCTTCCCACCTATCTGCGTCTTCTTTGCGAGGGAGCTCATTTAATTTTTTTTTTTTTTTTACGATTGTATTTATTTGAGAGAGAGAAAGAAAAAAACAAGCAAGGAGAGCAACAGGCAAAAGGACAGGGAGAAGCAGACTCCCCACTGAGCAGGGAGCCCTACATGGGGCCCGATCCCAGGACCAGGGCCCCATGACCTCTACCTGAGCTGAAGGCAGACGCCTCACTGAACCACCCAGGTGCCCCTAATTCTTTGGGTTTAAGAAAATGCCATCTCGGGCACCCCGGGTGGCTCAGCGGTTTAGCACTGCTGTCAGCCCAGGGCGTAGTCCTGGAGACCTGGGATCGGGTCCCACATCCCTGCATGGAGCCTGCTTCTCCCTCTGCCTGTGTGTGTGTGTGTGTGTGTGTGTGTGTCTCCCATGAATAAATAAATAAAATCTTTTTTTTTTATGATAGTCACACATAGAGAGAGAGGCAGAGACACAGGCAGAGGGAGAAGCAGGCTCCATGCACCAGGAGCCCGACGCGGGATTCGATCCCGGGTCTCCAGGATCGCGCCCTGGGCCAAAGGCAGGCGCTAAACCGCTGCGCCACCCAGGGATCCCCAAATAAATAAAATCTTAAAAAAAAAAAAAAAAGTATTGCCTTTTTTTTAAAGATTTATTTGAGCGAGAGAGCCACATGCAAGTAGGGGGAGGGTGGGAGGGCAAGGATCCCAAGCGACTCCCAGCTGAGCGTGGAGCCCCGCACTGTGGGGTCTCTGGACCCACGAGATCATGACCTGACCCAAAATCACCAGTTGGACGCTTAACCTACTGAGCCACCCAGGTGCCCCAACACAAAAATTGTTTGAATGTAAAGCTGATCACACACTCCACTCCTGCACGAACCCCTCCAGATGCCTTCCCAGGACACGGGGTTCACACCTTTTCTCCTTCACCCTTACCACCCTGTATGAAGCAGGCCAGCTCCCACCACACCATGATTTATCCTCTTAACCTGTTTTATTTATCTGCAGAGTACAAACTATCCCTGAAATTGTTTCCTACATTAACTTGTCTGCTGTATGTTTCTCCTAAAATGTAAGCTGGGTGAGCAAGGACTTTACCTGACTTGTTCTCTGATGGATTCCATGATCCTAAATCAGTGCCTCTCACACGAGCACTTAATATTTGTGGAGCAAGTTAATGAATTTGATTTGTATGTGTGTTTGGATTTCTTTTCTAAACACATATACAAAGATAATCTGAATGGTTCTTAGCACTTTACAAAATCAATCTTCCTAAAAACCCTACTAAGTAGATTCTGTTATTAGCTCCACTTTAAGGAAATTGAGGCACAGAAAGGTTACAGACTCTCATTCAAGTCATGAAGCTCCAAAATGGTGGAGCTAGGACTCACACCCAGGCATCCTCACTCCAGAAGAGACATACTCTTAATCACTATACTACTAGTGGGGTTCAGCACATGCTACCCCAAAACACAGTACCTTAGCATATTGAATATTTTTTTAAAGATTTTATTTATTTATTCATTCATAGACACAGAAAGAGGCAGAGACACAGGCAGAGGGTAAAGCAGGCTCCATGCAGGGAGCCCGATGCGGGACTTGATCCCAGGTCTCCAGGATCACACCCCAGGCTGCAGGCAGCGCCAAACCGCTCCACCACTGGGGCTGCCCCTGCATATTGAATATTTTTTTTTTTGTTTTATTTATTTATGATAGGCACACAGTGAGGGAGAGAGAGGCAGAGACACAGGCAGAGGGAGAAGCAGGCTCCATACACCGGGAGCCCGACGTGGGATTCGATCCCGGGTCTCCAGGATCGCGCCCTGGGCCAAAGGCAGGCGCTAAACCGCTGCGCCACCCAGGGATCCCATATTGAATATTTTTAAGCTATTTGAAAAACCAGGAACTCACCTCCCTATCCTACCCTGACACCCTCCCTTCTCCCCCCCTTTTTTTTAAGATTTTATTTATTTTTTCATGAGACACACACACACACACAGAGAGAGAGAGGCAGAGACACAGGCACAGGGAGAAGCAGGCTCCATGCAGGGAACCCGACATAGGACTGGATCCTGGGTCTCCAGGATCAGGCTCTGGGCTGAAGGCGGCGCTAAACCACTGAGCCACCCGGGCTGCCCTCCCTTCTACCTTGAAACAGATCATAAAACCCCCAAGTGAGCCCTGCCCTCCTATACTGGAGGCACGGAGTCATCCTTATCCAAAGTCAAAAGGACTCCAAGAAGAATCTAAACAAACAGACCTTGCTAAGTTTCCTGCATACCTCATACTCTTAATTTTTTTTAAGAGTTTATTTGAGAGAGAGGGGGAGAACTGAGGGGGAAGGGCAAAAGGAGAGGGAGAGGAAGAAGCAGACTGAACAGAAGCCCGATCAAGGTCTCCATTCTGGGATCATGATCCGAGTCCAAGGCAGATGGTTAAGCTACTGAACCACCCAGACGCCCCTACGTCATACCTTAAACCATTATATTCCTCCATGACTCTCCATTCTTATCAAATCTAGCATAAAAGTACTAAGGTTGAACCATTTCTTCTGGTCTTCATTTCCTTATGAAGACTCCCATATCACTAAAACTTATATTGGGGTGCCAGGCTAGCCCAATTGGAGAAGTATGCAACTCTTGACCTCAGGGTTATGAGTCCCACCTTGGGTGTAGAGATTACTGAAATAAATAAATAATAAAGGAAACATCTTTTTTTTTTTAAAGGAAACATCTTAAATAAATTTGTATGCTTTTCTCCTGTTAATCTTTGTTGGTTTAATTTTCAGACCCAACCAGGAACCCTAAGATGGGCAAGGAAAATTTCTTCCTCCCCTACACTACCTTTTCTTTTGGCAAAAGGGATCATGCTTTGGTCTGCACTGAACTTTTTTCAAAGGTCACAGATATCTTTTTATATCACGGTGAGAATATACCAATCAGTCTTCTAGGTTAAACCGGGACATCGTTTATTTTCAATTTTCATTATCCAAACAATGCTGTCATGTGGTACTCTGAGTAACCACATTTTCAGTCATAAGAGATAATGCCAAATGCCTATCTTTAATTCATGTGCAACATATTTTTGTATAAAATCCCTGAGACAGGGCAGCCCTGGTGGCGCAGCGGTTTAGGGCCGCCTGCAGCCCAGGGCGTGATCCTGGAGACCCGGGATCGAGTCCCACGTTGGGCTCCCTGCGTGGAGCCTGCTTCTCCCTCTGCCTGTGTCTCTGCCTCTCTCTCTCTCTGTCTCTATGAATAAATAAAAAAAAAATAAAATCTTTAAAAATCCCTGAGACAGATGTTTAACCATATTTTCTTCTAATCAACTGTTCCTCATTTTATTTTTTTTAATTTTTTTTCTTATTTATTTATGATAGTCACAGAGGGGGGGGGGTGGGCAGAGACACAGGCAGAGGGAGAAGCAGGCTCCACGTACCAGGAGCCCGACGTGGGATTCGATCCCAGGTCTCCAGGATCGCGCCCTGGGCCAAAGGCAGGCATCAAACCGCTGCGCCACCAGGGATCCCTGTTCCTCATTTTAGATTGATAGTGTCTTGTTTAACAGCTCTTTTAAACTCTTTATGGAATAAAAGAGCCTTTAAATATGGAAATAAAGTCCTCATTGAACATTTACAGAGCACTGATTACATGACAGGGACTGGGGAACAAGAAATGCAGAAAGCACCACTCTAGGCCCAGGGATCTTTCTTCAGGGAGATTCAGACCTTCAGGAAGACAAAATTCATAATGAATTAAAAGAGGGAGCATGGGGAGTCTTCAATAATTAAGAGAGTGAATGCACAGCCAGAGGACTACTGCCTTCAGAACCAGTGATTTTATGCAAAGGTAGTATTTGAGAGAAGATTACCACTAGTAATTCAAAGTGTCAAAGTGAAATAGAGTTGTATTTTGTGCTGAGAGGAACGGGGATGTTGAGTGACTTAATAAGGGGAATAGGGCTAACAATCCTAAATCTGGCTGCAGGGTGGGAAATGGGGCATGATAGGTGAGGAGGCAGTATGCTGGAGTGAAGGCAGAAGACTATTATGAGCTTGTTGCATTAATTCTTAACACATGCAGGATTAGGTGAACTAGGAGCACCTAGATGGCTCAGTTAAGTGTCTGACTTTGGCTCAGGTCATGATCTCAGGGTCCTGGGATAGAGCCCCATGTCAGTCTCCATGCTCAGCAGGGAGTCTGTTCCTCCCTCCCCCTCTGCCCCTCTCCCTGTTCATGTGCACTTTCTAATAAATAAATGAAATCTTAAAAAAAAAATTGGGTGAACTAAAGCTAAGAAAACGGAACCAACTGGAAAGATCTCGTAGGGGAGGAAAAATAATTTCCCCTCTACTCTCTGAGCTTTGGAAGAGACCCTTGTAATAAGAGATTAACAAGAGAAAAACAAGTTTATTAGTGTGTATATCTCAGTGTACATGGAAAATACCCAGGGAAAAATGAGTGGCTCCCCAAAGCGGTCTGAAATACCTGCTGAAAAACCATCTTAAGCTAAAGAGCAAAGAAAAGTGTAGGGAGGATAGTTATGGGGAAGCTACCAGGAAAAGCACAGTAAACAACAGGAGGTTTGTTAAGATTTCATTGGGGGCCTTCTCCACTAAAATCCTCCTGTGAGTTCATCATCCTTCTTTTCCTGGCACAAGAATGAGACACCCTTATAAATGGAGATTTCCTTTTTAAATATAAATTTCCCTTACAAAAGAGTAACTTCTACTCTGTTTCCAGAGCTCCCACTGTTTCTCAAAACAACCAGCTTAAAATAATCGTTAGCCCAAAGAGGCATATTTTGGGTTGGTACATTCAGCGACCCTTCAGTCTCTTAGAAGGTGGAAGCCGCAGGAGGCAGCTGTGATGCAGAGGAACAAGGCAAGGCCGAGATGCAGGTTTCTGGCTGGGGAACCCACGTGGATGAGAAACACGATGGGGGCGGAGCTGGGGAAGATGAGAAGGCAGCTCGACTTGGACTGAGTGTCGGGGATCTGGAGAGAGAGCTTCGGGGATCTGGAGAGAGAGCTTCAAGAAGCAGGTCTGGAATAAAGAGGGAGCAGAGCTGAAAAGATGTGGGGGTTACGGAAGTAAACGCGGGGGTAGCAGCGCTGCCAGAGCCCCGGGACAGAGCCAGGGTAAGGCGCGGAGGAATCGCTTGGGGGCTCCGCCCCTCCCGCCCCCGCCCCCGCATTGGGCAGACAGCCGTTCTTCCCGCCCCCCGCTCGCAGGGCATGCTGGGGGCGGAAGCCCCCTCTGAGCGCCAGGCATGTTGGGAGCTGTAGTTTGGGACAGGCCCAGAATTCCCCGCGAATCGCGGCCTTCGGTCACTTAAGGGGCAGATCCAGAAAGCCGTGGTGCTCCCGGGGCAGGGTCCCCCTCCGGCGGCGGCACGGGGCGCCCCGGGTCGCATCCCCTCTCCGCAGAGCGTGGCATTTCCACGCCTCCACGATCTGCTCCACCTGCAGGGGAAGGCCGGTCACCGCGGAGTCGGTGGGACACCCTCGCCCGCCCACCCTGGCCCGCGGCATCCCCCGCGTCTGCACCGGGATGAGCGGCTCCCGCTGGTTCTGCTCCTCCAGGGCGCTCAGCTCCGCCGGGGCCAGTAAGGCCAGTCTCAGCTCCCGTACCACCGGGGCCGCCACCTCGGCCACAGGCCGCTCCAGCACGGCCTGCGAACGCCAGCCCTAAGCCCGGACGGGCGGGGTACCTGGTTCCTGCGCCCCAGCCTCCTCCCGCAGCCCCAGGGCGGGGTCCCCTTCGCTCCCGCTCACCGCGCCCACGCGCGCCCAGCTCCGGGCGGCCAGGACCAGCTCGGCCTCGTCCACGCAGAGCCTGTCGCTGCGCAGCAGGGGCAGCAAGGCGGGCGCCGACAGCTCCAAGAAGCCCCGGGTCCGGAGCGCCTCCTGTGGGTCCACGAATGGGTCAGGGGGGAGTCAAGTGAGGTGTGCGGGTTTGGGGTGATGAAGATGGGGAGCGATACCCGGCTGTGGGCCTCTATGAAGGCTACGCAACGCTCCTGCAGGGCTCCCAGGCCAAAGGTTACGGCAACCTGGGAACAGAAGGAAGGGCAGCAGGTTGGAGGCAGGAAGGCCATGTGGCCGGGGCCTCCACGCCGAGGCCCACCTACAAGCCCGTCCAGCAACACCTACCTGCAAGGCCTCACAGACCATTTCCACATCCATCACCTTCACCACAAACTCCAGGCACAGCTGGAAACAAATGAAAGTGGGTTGTGCGGAGGTGTCTCTGTTCCAAGACCCTGGCCTCACCCCAGAAGCAGTGAGCCTAACAGCCAGGGGAGGCGAGGAATCACCAGGGGCTGAGACCTGGCAAGCCTGAAGGGATTAGAGGCTAGCAGCAGTCTACCTTCTAGCACATTCCCCAATAATCAAACTAGATGCAAGCCTCGTGAAAATCCACTCTCCTTTTCTCTGAGGACATTTGTCTTCTTCCACCTGTTCCCCTCCTACTCAGAGACCTTTTGGTTGTAAGCCAGAAACTTGAATTTCATCATGACCTGTCCCTTTCACCCTCACCCAGAAAAGTGCTGGGTCATTCCAGTTCTACTTCTCACGCACTGCTCTCTTGAGTTTCCACTGCTACTCATCCCTAGTGCACTGGGGAGCCCTTCCCATCTCTCCCAGTCACCTCACCCCATTACCTCCAAACCCTCACTCCCTTATCTGAAACCTCCAGTGAACCCATGCCCTCTGGGTAAAAAAAAAAAAAAAAAAAAAAAAAAAAAAAGTCCAAATTCTTGAAGGTCCTTCGTGATCTAGCCCTGGCTTCCCTTTCTCATCTCCTCTATCTCTCCTCCTCTCAAACTCTTGGTCCGGCCACACTAAACGGCTCCCTAGCTCCTTTTGTGCCTCAGTGACCAGAATGCCACCTTTCCACTCCCCCTCCAAGCAAACTCTGACCTGTTCTACTTGATCTAACACAAGTTTCCTCCTCCCAGGAGGCTTCCCTCCTTTTCTCCCTGATGGCTGAGACCCTCTGTAGAGTCTCAGCACCACATACCTTCCTCTACCACCCTTCTTAGGCCCCCGGGTTAAGAGTTTCCGTGTGTCTCTCTGAAGGACAAGGATCAAGGCTGACTTACCCTGGAATCTACTGCACTGGCCCTAAATACCCCACGTGCCCCTACTGCGCACACACACAGCACGCACACATCCTCTTGCACACAGGCACACATACGTGCCTATTTACACAGAGATATCCATACTTCTGTGTTGGTACACGTTCCTCTGCAGGCCACAGTGTGTGTGAGGCAGGGTGTGAACTGAGCCCATGGGAGGAAAGCGAAGCGAGACCCGGGCCTGCCATATAAACCCACCGCTCGCAGTTCCTCCAGCCCATATTCCACAGCCGCGGTCAGCACCTCCAGCACCTGCAGAGTGGGTGGTTGGGGGAGTGGGAGAGTTTCCCTGCCCCTCCCCCTGCCCCCCAGGCCCCCAGCCCCATGCCCGATGGGCTCACAGAGTGGCGGTGCAGCCTGACACTGTTGGTGTACAGGAACTCCAGCACTGCCAGGAAGGCCTCAGCTGGCACGGTGCTTAGCACCACAGGGCTAGGCATCCCGGGGCCCAGCTTTGGGCCAAGAAGTCCTCGGAAGAAGTTGCATCTACAGGCCAACAAGCACCGGTGGGCAAACACCTCCTGCCGCTCTTGACCGACCACAAAGCAAACATCACTGTGGGAAAGGGGAGAGAACCAGGGAAGAAGATGCCAGCATCTTGGGTACAACCCTGGGCTTCACCTCTGCCCACCCTGGGCCTTCCTTTCCTTATCCGTCCTAAGGGCCAGGTCTTCATCTTCTAGCCAAAGGCCTGGGATACACGTTCCTGGATTCTAGTCCCAGCTCCACCGGATGGCCCCTCGGGCAAGTGACTTTATACCTTTGAATCTCAAATTTCTCATCCATGAAACGAGATCTTAATCCCAAACCCTCAGTTCTTAGAGGAGGTGGCTACACTTGATCACTGAGGGGGCGCCAAGGCTGATGCAACATTGATCCTACCTACCCCCCTCCACCCCAGCCTGCATCTTGAGGCAAAGGAGGTTCTTCTTGGCTCCTCCTCCATAGACTGCAAACTCAGCCTTTCTCAGCCTCCTCCACGCAGGAGGGGGTGGGGAGCGGGGGCACAGAGTGCACTGGCTGGAGACAGACATGGCAGCGATACACCATCATGAGACCAGACCACATTTTCCATCTTCACAATCACTTCCTGCCCCAGCCTCTGGGCCTCCCAACAGCATAGGGGGTAGGAGGCAGGAAATGAAGCTTGAGCTTCTGGAGCCTCCTAGTCCCTGGTCCAAGGCCAGGGGTTCCCACTACTCAGACCAGACTGTAATCCCCAAAGCAGTAGGGTTACAGGAGTCACCAGCCCTTGAGGAGGAGCCGAGCTTCCAGGGAGGGGGGACAGAGAGGTACACTAGAACTAGAGTTCTGACCAGCCCTGCTCCCCATCTTCTATCCCTGGTTGCAGACACCACCAGCATCCTGGGCAGTGAGCTCTAGGCAGCACCCTACATCCTGTCTGAGGCTCTGGCTCACTCAGTCCCTTGAGCTTTGTTCCTCTTGTGAATCCCCAGTTCCCAGAACAGAGTCATCTGCTCCTCTGCCTCCCAGGGAGGGATTCAAGTTACATCCCATCTCTCAGGATCCAGGGGGCAAAGGGCTCTTCTCTGCCAGGAGCTCAAGAGCCAAAAAAGAAAGGCCTTTGCCTGAAGTCACACAGCTGCTCTGGGCTGCAGCCCCCACCCCCACCCCCACCCCCGCCTCCCACCTCTGGTTCTCAGGACATCAAGGACGCTGAGTGACCTGTAGTCGTTCTCCACACTTGACTTCCCCAGACTGAGTGCACCAGGGAGGATTGTCTTCCCCACCGCTTGTGTACCCAAGGCTTCCTCGGGGGTCATGGGGCCCAGCAGAGCCAGTTAGGGAAACCCCACAGACAGCCCACCCCCTCACCTGTATTGGGGATTGTTGAGCAGGCTTCGGAGTGCTGTGGAAAAGGATGCAGCCTCCCCTTGCACAACCAGTCCTGGGGTCTCCATGGGGTAGGGGGCGGGGAGTAAGCAAGTAGAACAATAGCCTAGGAGGCCTGTTGTCTGTTGGTCTAAGGAGGTGGTAGGTGGGAAGGAGCAGGAGGCCTGGCCAGGCCCAGCAGCTGGTGTGAGACTAGAAAGGCCTGAGAGGGAGGGGCAGGAGCTGGGAAAGCCTGTTTCCTGAGAAGCTAAAGTTTAGGGATGGGGCAGGAGAGGCCCAGCTTCCCTAAGAAGGCATCAGAGGCCAGTGGAAGAGGCCAGAGGCTGGGCTAGGGGATGGGGACTCAGGGAGGGGGCCTAGAGAGGCTGAGGGTGGAGCAGACTGGACTGGGGAGGAGAGGCTGGCAGCGGATGAGGCCCCAGTTGGGAGCCTGCCCAGGCAGCAGTGGGTGGGAAGCCTGTGGGTTTCCACGGAAACTGGAGCCCAGCTTGAGAGGCCCCGCCCATCTCCCACAGGCCCCAGGAAAACTTCAGGCCTCAGAGGGGTGGGAAGCTGAGTGGAGGGTCTCAGCACCCAGGCCCCTGCCTGTCTGGGGTTCAAACTCCCTGCCCCTCTCCCCTCCCCCCACTTGCACACAGGGTCAGGATCAGATTAGCCAGGCTTGGGGAACCCCCCTCAACAGGGAACTTCCTCACCCCTATGGAGTTTTCAGAGCCCCGACTGGCTCATCTGGGAGGGGGGCAGTCCTGTGCCTTCCAGAGGGAGGTCAGGTGAGGAGCTGTCAGCCCCGACAGAGGCGTCATGGCCTGTGGCATCCCTAAAATGCAATCTGTCATCCCTAAAATGCAACCACGGCTAGAGGGTGGCGTGCTGGGGACAAAAGGTGTGGCCAGCTAGGGACAAGCCCTAGGGCACTTGGGTCATCAGGGGTCAGGAGGCCAGGCCCTGGTTCACTGCCAAGTCCAGTCACCACTCTTGCACCACCATTGCGTCAGGTTGGCTCTGATCAGCAAGGCTGCCAGCCTCCCCTCCCCCTGCACACAGCCCTGAGCTGAGGAAGTCATCCAAACCCCACCCCAGCTCTGCACAGGGAGCGGAAATGTCTGTCCCAGTTGAGGCTGATGGGGAGACGAAAGAGCCATGACGTTCTCCTTCCTGTGGGCCCAGATCCTGATTCCCCAGCAGCCACCCCTGAAGGCTCAAGCTCTCCCCATATCCCAGGCTTCTGCAACTTGCTCACAACTGAAGAGCCAGACTTCCCAAGGAGAGAAATGGACAACAGCTCAAGAGCCCCGGGAGCCCCGCTCTATATCTGCCCCCCGCAGTGGTATGCCCTGGGTTCTGGGCCCTGGTGATCTCCTCTTCCCTGAGGACTCAGGTACCCCACACTAGGCACGCGTACAGTAGGAACACTTCCAGGTTAATCCAGAGCCGGGACTGGAAGGAGGGAACCAAACAGGAGTGCCTGCCCGGTAACCCAGGGCAACTTCCCAACACAAGAGGCCATTACCCTCCTGCCTGCTGGTCAGGTCAGCTGGGCAGGCAAGGCTGTGGAGCTAGGAGTTTGGAAGCCAAAATCAGCCGGTGACTCAGGTGCCTGCGGGAGTTTCAGGAGTTTCGGGAGAAGAGGGCATTCATCCCAGAACTGATTCTGGAGGTAGGGCCAGAGGCCAAATGCAGAGGAAGGAAAGCACTTCCTGAGTCACCTGCCTCCAGCCTCAGCCAGTTGTGGGGGCGAGTTTTGTGTCAGCCACCCCAGAAGTAGCTAGGGCTGGAAGACAGCCGGATTCAAAACCTATGGGGCTAGGATCTGTGGGGTTGAAGGAGATAGGGTCTCTGTGACTCCTTTTGGTGAGGCCCACTGTCTAGACTGGGGCAAAGGGCGGATTCATTCTCCCCCTTCTGCTGGTGAAGTCCGGCGGAAGGGGAGACTAGGAGGTGTACTTAGAGCTACCTCCACCGTGCCCAGGGAGAAGTGAAGCTCAGGGGGGCAGGGGCTAGCCCAAGATGATAGTCTGAGCAGCACCCCTTATGTCCCTGACAGCCCTTACCCCTTTAAGTGCCTAGGAATCCACGCAGCCCGGGACTATTTGATTCACCTGCCCCCAGAACACAGGTAAGAAGGGGTTAGGGGGGGACGCCTGGGTGGCTTAGCGGTTTGGCGCCTGCCTTCAGCCCAGGGTGTGATCCTGAAGACCCAGGATTGAGTCCCACGTCAGGCTCCCTGCATGGAGCCTGCCTCTCTCTCTCTCTGCTTGTGTCTCTGCCTCTCTCTCTGTATCTCTAATTAATAAATAAATAAAATCTTAAAAAAAAAAAAAAAAAAGAAGAAGGGGTTAGGGGATAAAAACCCTTATTCCTGAGTGAAAGACTGGATGGAGTACAAAGATGGCCAGTTTAGGCCATCCTGCCCAAGTGCGGGTCTTCCAGCCGACAGGTCCATGGCTGGCAGGTCCGCGCCCCCCGGCCGCCAGGAGGATACTCCCAAAGATCCCGGCCCGAAGCTACCAGCAGCGAGGCCTGCAGGCCACCTGCCCAGTATCGATGAGGCCCGCCTGGCAGGCCTGGGCCCGTCCTCCCGCCGGGGCTCTGTGCTGGGCCCAGCCTCGTCCTTCTCACGTCGCAACTCCCTGGCAGGACCAGGCGCGGGTCCCGGGGGCCGGCGACCATCTCTGGGCCCAGTGCCTCCCCTAGGCTCGAGGGTTAGCTTCTCGGGGTTGCCCCTGGCCCCCCTGCGTCGAGCGGCGCCCTCCTACCGCACTGAGCCCGCGCCGGGGGAGCGCTGGGAGGCCGCTCGGGTGCAGCGCTCGCTGGAGGCGGCGCTGGCGGCGCGGCTGCGCAGCACGTGCTACTCGGGCGCGGAGGCGGGGCCGCTGACCCGGGAGCTGTGCGAGCTGCTGCGAGTGCGCCTGCGCCAGCTCTGTCCCCCGCGCTACAAGCTGGTGTGCGGCGTGGTGCTGGGGCCGCGCGCCGGCCAGGGCGTGCACGTGGCCAGCCGCGCGCTCTGGGACGCCGAGAGCGACGGGCTGGCCTCCGCCACCTTCACCAACGCCTCGCTCTTCGCCGTGGCCATGGTCCACGGGCTCTACTGCGAGTGAGGACGCCTCCAAGTTCTGCAAAAACGGTTTATTATCCCAGGAGGAGGCCCTCCCCGGGGCTCAATCCCAATAAATAAATGTCTGTCAATAAATAAAAGTGGTCCATAAATAACGCCCCCTGGCTGGGGACTAAGGCTCAGGCTTTTCTTGGAGAAGGGGCAGGAGGCTGCTAGGATGGGCAGACTCCGACCCCAGTAAAGCTGGTCCCTGATTCCCTGGGGGATTCGGCCCAGAGCCCCCAGTGAGGCACCAAAGGGACAGGGCCAGAGCCGTACAGGCACAGGCCTTGGACCTGAGGCTTTAGGCCACGGCCTGCTCTGCAGGGTAGGGCCTAGGCTGGGCAGCGGTCCCGGAGCAGACATAGAGCATAGCGGAGCCGCTGCCGCAGGTCTGGGGAGCAGCCCAGCTGCCGAAGGTGGGAAGCGAGGTAAGTACAAGCACTGCGATTGCGAGCCACAAAAGTCACAAGGAGGGGCTCCCAGCCACTGAGGATCAGCTTGGTGTGGTCTCCGTAGAAGTTCACCTATGCGCAGAAGGATGGCACTGATCAGGGCCTGGGGCCAGCTTCGGCCCCAGCACCACCCCTCCGGGCCCTCCCCGAATCCGCGAGGTTCTCACCTGGACGGTGCCGTCACTAAACAGCATGAGGAGTGCCTGATCAGTCTTGACCCACTGCAGCAGGAGTGGAGGGACCGGCACCTCCACCTCTTCCACGCTGGGCAGGTCTCCACCCTGGGAGCAGGAGCAGGTCACTTGCTGATGTGAGTCAGCCCCCCCAACCCCAAGTGTCCCTTAGAGGCTCAGCCCCTAGCTCTGAGCCCTCCACCCCTCCCGCAAGGGGAACAGGAAGGGATCGGGAGGTGTCAATCCTCAGTGTGTCCCACTCCAATCCACACACCTTCATGAGACGCTGCTCCATGTAGGAGGCAAAATACCGGAGGACACCCAGCTGAGGCTGCAGGGCCGGAGGCACAGCACCCACAGAGAAAGAGAAGTGCTTTGTGCTGGTGGGGTTGTAGTGCACGGTCCTGGAGGAGAGGAGACAAAAGGTCAGAAGGAGCCCTGCACCAATGCCCGTCCCCAGGAGACCCTAGGACACCCAAGGGCAGGAGTGCACACGTGCTGGTCACGACAGCCTGGGCTCAAGGCACTCCATAACAGCACTTACTTTCTGTTAGCTGAAAGGGCCATGTGTGTGCCATTGTTGAAAAGCACAGCCACACGGCGGCTGGACAGTTGATACCCAAAGCCAAATTTGTTGGAGTAGTCAACCCACTTGCTGACCCATACCAGAGGCTCTGGCTGTGCAAGGGGAGCCGGGTTCTGTTCCGCTGTCATGGAAGAGGAACAAGTGAGGAGCTGTTCCCGACCTTTCAGCCAAAGAACTCCCAACCACCATTCACCCATACAGGACCCCAACCTTACCTGGGGGCATGAAGGCCAGGCAGTTTCTCAGAGCGCAGAGGGCCGACTCCACCACTGTGGCCACAGTCAGACCTTCTTCAAACCCTGAAGAGAACAGAACACGTGGAATTGGGCAGTGGTTCACCAGGATACAGGCCATGTCTCTGACACGCCTTCCCTCTGGTCCCTGGGCTTAGCCCCAACAACCCTAGCACCTCTCAAACTCCCAGCTGCTCACCATCTCCACTGCTCGCCAGTGTCCCACGGGGTGAGCTGTCTTCAGGTGCTGTCTCTGCCAGGCTGAGTGGGGCTGGACCAGAAGCTGCTGGAGCCTGGAGGGATGGGGAGGGGAAGGGAGTGAGATAGGCCCCCAAATCCAAATCCTCGAGAGAGTCCACGGCCCTGCCTTGCCCTGGCATCCGGGGCACCCCAGGTCAGCCCCGCCTGGCTAATGAGACACAGCCAATTAGGCCACCAGGAGGCTAGATGCTTCACTAACTTCTTTTATCCCAGGCTTCCCGCAGCAGCTAGGGTGAGAGTGAGTCAGGGCACACTACCCATGTGAGTAGCTCACCTCGGGTCTGGCGTCTTGATGGCCAATGGACGTCCGAGTGAGGCCGCTCACCAAACAGGAGACCTCGTCCCGTGCCTCAGGACAGTTTTTACCTGGGTGGGGGAAGGTACAGCCCTCATGTCCTGCCCATCCCCCCAGGCTTTCTGCAGGGATACAGATGGGCACATGCTCTCCCAGGGGTTCAAAGGCACTCACACTCTCACCCCCACAATATATGTAACAAGCCGCCCTGCCACTCTGTACCCGGACAGAGTGGAAACCATGGACATTCCAGACTTACTCTTCTTCTTCCTGCCAAATAGGCTCTTGGTAACTTTGACAAACAGAATCCTAGCTGGGTTAAGGGGTGTCAGGTCTGGGACTGTCACGCAGCTGCTGACAGGGAGCCGGTCGGGGGTGTAGCCCTAAGGAGGAAAGGCATGTGAGCAAAGAAGGGAGGCCCCAGGACTCCTGTCACCTCCCCTCATTGAATCCCCTGGGAATATGCAGCCTTGACTTAGATGTCTGGGGAGCCACAGACCTTGGTAAAGAAGTCGTGGCGCAGGATCTGGTCAATTGAGGGGCGGTCTTGGGGCGAAGCTCGAAGGATGGCAGCCAGGAGCTGCCGGGCAGGCAGTGAGAGGCTGGCGGGCAGTGTGTAGTGAACTTGTTTGATGCAGCGATACGTCTCCTTCAGGTCAACTGTCTCAAAGGGGGGATTCCCACACAGCAGTGTGTACCTGCAGGGCAGAGACAAGGGGGGCAGGAGTAAAGCGGAAGGTACACCCCATCCATGCACCCGCTGGTGCAGTACAGATGACCCGGGACTCACATGACACAGCCCAGGGACCACACGTCTGACTCGGGGCCATGACCCTGTCTCTGCAGCACTTCTGGGGCCACATAGTTGGGGGTGCCACAGATGGTTCTGAAAAGGGATAGGGAGGAAGACAGAAGTTTCAGACCCAGCCTGGCCAGCCCTCCCCTTCCCTGCCCCCACTGCTGAGTCCAGACAAAGCAGCTGCCTGTCACCAGAGGCAAGAGAACTCCTGTTTGTCCTGGGACAATAGATGCTGGGGATGGCAGCTGAGTCCCCGCCCACCCGCCTGGCCCAGCTGCTCACTACAGGCAGAGGCCTCGACCCCCACCCCAGCCCCCTCCTCCACGGTTAGCAAAGGGTCCCTCACGGATCCTTTCCTCAGTCCCCCACTCCCGTCTGTCAGACACCCACACAGGCTGTCACCTCCTATGCTCTGTGCCACACACAAACCAACACCAGCTGTCATATACCCCCCAAAACACACATCCACCACACATGCTATCTGTTGCCGCTCACACCTAGGCATCATGGCCACAGCAGAGTGTTCTTATCCAGGGTGGCATGTCGTGCCATTCCCACACTCAGTCTGTCACACACACACACACACACACACACACACACACACTGCTAATGTCACCTACCCCCATCTACACATTGGATCCTTACAGCCCCATCTGTCTCAGGGACTCAAACACCGGAAGGCCCCTCAGCCTTTCCAGCAGTCCTAGGGACTCGGGCTGCCGCCTCCACCCCCCAACCCCTCCCAAACGACCCATCATCCCTTTCCCATCTATCACACACACACAGACATCAGGCAGTCATCGTGCCTCCCACATACATACTCACTGTCACACACGTCATCTGTGTCACACAGACTGTGGTCACCCCTCTCCTCAAACACTCACTTCTTCCTATGTTCCGGGGGTTCCAACCGGGTTGCCAGCCCAAAGTCCCCCATCTTCAGTTCCATATTCTCAGTGATAAAAAAATTTCCTGAATGGGGGCAGAGAGGTGTGTCAGAATCCTTTCTCTCTGCCTCCCCAGACCCCACTCGTGCTGGCCCAGGAGTCTCACCCAGCTTGAGATCTCGATGCAGGATGCCCCGCTGGTGCAAGTACTTGAGTCCGGAAAGGATCTGACGCAGGTAGTAGCGTACCTCCGGCTCCAACAGAGTGTGCCGGGCCTTCCAGATGTGGGCCAAGGACTGCAGAGAGCCACTGCTTCAGCCCCTGATCCACCCTCTCTGACCCTCCCTCCATTCGTGCTCACGGAGGAGACGACAGGGCTCCAGCTCCGGGTCTTAAGGCCCCCCTTTCCCTAGCCCCCTCTCCTAGTCATCGCTCACCTTTCGGCTGCAGAGCTCCAGGAAGATGTATATGTTGTCCACATCCTCAAAGTGGTGGGAGAAACGCACGATGTGGCGGTGCTGCAGGCCGCGGTGCAGCTCAATCTCGTTTAGGATCTGCAATGGGGGCGCCGGGTGGTCATCCCTCAAGGGCTGACCGCTGTCCCCACCCCACCCCTGGTCCGCTGGGCCTGGGCCCACCTTCTCGCGCTGATGCGGCTTGGTGATGCGGCTCTGCGAGATGACTTTGACCGCGTAGGCGCTGCCGCTCTCTGTGTCAGTGGCCTCATAGCAGCGGGCAAAGCCCCCCTACGGGGAGGGGGCATCAGGCGGAGCGCTCCAGGACAGCCACGTCCGGCCCGCAGACGTCCCCGCGATGAGGACAAGCGTCCCCGCGCCGAGGACAAGCGTCCCCGCGTCCCCGCGTCCCCGCGCCGCGGACAAGCGCCCCGGCCCCACCCGGCGCCGTCCAGGAGGCCAGCAGGAGCCCAGCAGGAGCCCCCCGCTGCCCCCAGGGCACCCCGCCCCGCAGCTCACCTTGCCCAACAGGCGGCCTTTGAAGTAGGTGCGGCCGCTGCGCGGGTCGGTGATGAGGCGCCCCGGGTCCGCCGCCGGTGGCCCCGCCAGCACGTCCAGCGCGGGGCCCGGCCGGGGGCTCCCAGGCGGCCCGGGCCCGGCAGGGGGCGCGGGCGGGGCGGCCGCACGCGGGAAGGGGCGCGGGGACTGGCAGCCGGCGGCGGGCTCCATGCAGGCGGCGCGTCGCAGCGCGGGCCCGGCTCGTTTCGGTTCCGCCCGGCCGCGGCCTCGCGTGGCGCTGCCGGGCTCTGCTACTCTGCGCTCGCGCCCGGGGGAGCTCGGCGTTTTTATCAATGAACGCGGGTCCCCTCCCCGGCGCCCGTCACCGAGTGCCCGCCCCCTTCCCGGGCGGCGAATCCGCCGGAGGCCACGCCCCCGGGCCCTGCGTCACCGCGAGGCCCCGCCCCCGCCCCGCCTGCTGCCCGCCCCGCCTGCTGCCCGCGCCTTAAGGACACCGCCCTGCCGCCGGGAGCCTTGCGGGGGCGGCCCGAGTCGGGGGCGGCCTTTCCTCCGAAGCCTTCTCCCTGCGCCCCGGTGACCGAGAGGCCCGCTTAGGGGAGTCCCTTTCTGTCCCCATCTTTCGGGGCTTGTTCTGAAGTCCGAGTGGGGCTGGCTATCTGGAGAGCTCCCCCAAGCAGCCAGACGGACTAGCGATGCTGGCGGGAAGGGAGAGGTTGGGGCCGGGGCGGGGAAAGGGGGGCCGCTCGCATTCTCCAGGGGGCGTCACCAACACTCCCCTTTAAGTGCGCGAGACCTTCTGCGGGTCCCAAGCCCTCGACCAGCGCCCCCTGGCCCAGCCCGATACCACCCCCTTTTAGGGCTTGGGGAGAATTGCACACTCCTGAGCCTGGCTTGCGACCGGGAAGGGAGGGGTGGAGGAAGGGCGAGGCCGCCACGCTGAGTTTTGGGGTCAAACAGCCCAATATTCAAGGTTTTTTACCATGTGCCATGCCACATCCTCTGCTACCCTCCTCCACATTCTTGAGAATTAGCTCTCAGGTTCTGGCGGGGTCCCCTATTTCCTTTGCCTGGAAACACCTACTGCCTTAAGTCAGTGGTCAGAAAGCCAGAAAGCGAAGACTGGGATTTGGGATCTTCCCAAATCTAGACAGACAATTGCGCAGGTGGTCCTGGAGCCAGGTGGACCTCTAGACCCCCAGTTCATGCCCGCCCTTCCCAGGGCCAGAAACGCAGAGAGGTAGGGTCTTAACCCCTCCAGAGTGTTTGTCCCAGTTATCACAGGCCTCCCCCTGGCCTTGTCCTTTTCACCTCTCTGCCCTCACTCTGTCCCATTCAATTATTAAGCCATTCAGGCTCGGAGATTAATGGGGAGTACCTGCTAAGTGCCAAGCACCTGCTGAACAAGGCTCCTCAGGGTGGCAGCCCTCGTTTAATTCATGCTTTTAGATGGAAACAAACAATAGACAAGTATAGGAGCAAGGTCATCACAGGCTTTGAAAAGGCTATGAAGGAAGTGGACAGAAGAGTAACCAAAAAGCTTGCTTTAGAAAGAGTAGCCAGGAGAGTCAACAAATATTTATTAGAACCTAATTCCTAGGGGTGTCTAGGTGGCTCAGTGAGTTAAGTTTCTGCCTTCAGCTCAGGTCAGGATCCCAGGGTCCTGGGATGAGCCATGCATCAGGCTCCCTGCTCAGTGGGGAGTTTGCTTCTTCTTCTCCCTCTGCTCCTCCCCTCTTCTTATGTGTTCTCTCTCTCTCTCTCTCAAATAAACGAATAAAATCTTAAAAAAACAAACTAATTCCTGTCAGTTTTATCTTCTAAAAGATAAACATCTCTACAAAGTACCCACTTCCCTCCATCTTCCCCTCACAGCCTAATGTGAGTTGTGTCGCCCTGGTTGGGATTATCGATCACTGCCACTGTATCTTGCTGCCCTCCCTGCCTTCACAGTCACAGTAGTCTCCATTGCATCCTACCTCCATGTTGCCTGCCCACTCAACCCCTCATCAGGCCATCTAACCTTGCCCTTCATGGCCATTGATGGGAGAAACCAAACAGCCTGAAAGGGGGATAATGACTAATAGCTAAGATGAATGAGGAGGAGTGGGGGTGGGGGTGCTTAAGTGCCATAGTCAGGAGTTTGGTTTTATCAGACAAGTCAACAATTTTCCAGTGGGGAGATGGTAGTTGTGAGGCCAGAAAGGAAGCTCTCAGGCAAAATGGGGCTGAAGCATGTGTAGTATGAAAAAGCATATTTGGGGGCACCTGGGTGGCTCAGTGGTTGAGCATCTGCCTTTGGCTCAGGTCATGATTCTGGGGTCCTGGGATCAAGTCCTGCATCAGGCTCCCCTTGGGGAGCCTGCTTCTTCTTTTGCCTGTGTCTCTACCTCTCCGTGTTTCTCATGAGTAAATAAATAAAATCTTAAAAAGGGCAGCCCAGGTGGCTCAGCGGTTTAATGCCACCTTCAGTCCAGGGTGTGATCCTGGAGACCTGGGACAAGTACCACATCAGGCTTCCTGCATGGAGCCTGCTTCTCCCTCTGCCTGTGTTTCTGTCTCTCTCTGTCTCTGTCTCTCATAAATAAATAAAATCTTTAAAAAAAATTAAAAAAAATATTTTTAAAAAAAGAGGCACATTTGTGTTGCAATTTGATATTTGGAAAATAAAACAAAATTTATATTAGCCTTTGTATTAGTTCAGTAGGGCTGCCATAACAAAATTCTATGCACTAGGTGGCTAAAACAACAGAAATTTGTTTTCTCATAGTACTGAAGGCTGGAAGTCCAAGCTCAAGGTATTGATTGGTAAGGTTGATTCTATCAAAAAGAAAACCACAGGGCTCCCTGGGCGGCTCAGTCAGTTAGGCGGTTGCCTTCGGCTCGGGCTTGATCTTGGGGCTTTAGGATCAAGTCCCCAAGTCCGATTCCCTGCTCTTCCTTCTCCCTTTGTGCTCTCTCTCGCTCTCGCTGTCTCTCAAGTAAATTGTGGAGGCCAAGAAAAATTAAGGCCATCCCACCTAAAGTTTAGCATTAGCACAAGTACAGCTATCTTAGGGCCCTGTGAATAAGAGCTGAACTTTAAGGGGAAAAACTGCAGAATGTCCTCAATGTCCTCGGCAGGTAATCCCATATCAGAAAGACAACAGAGCCCACGCCCGTGGTAGAAAGTCCCATCTTAGAATTCTTCCATCCCTTCTGGAAATCCCCTAGACCAGCCTATAAAAAAACCAGCTGTAATCACTTCGGGGTCCAAGTCCCTGCTCCACTGTGTCGGGTATACTTGGAACCAAGCTCGAGCTTGTAAATAAACCCTCGTGTGTTTGCATTGGTGTCGGCTCCTCGGTGGTTCCTCAGATTCGCAATCTTGGGCACAACATAAATAAGTAAAATCTTTTAAAAAGAGAGAGGAAGAAAGAAAGAAAAAGAGGGAGAGAGAAAAAAAGAAAGATAGAAAGAAAAAAGAAAGAAAGAAAACCACAGACCTTAAATGGTGTTCCTTGGGCCAGGCCAAGTCACCAAGCCAGGGCTTAATACCTGACCTAAGTGCGGTTTCCACCTCCCCCAGAAATATAAATCCTAACCTGTCAGGAATTTTCTGATAGGTGCCAGTAAGTCTTTCACATAAGCCTTCCCGTCCCCCAAAGAAAGATGAGGTGATCTGCATGATAAGATCTCTGCTCTTCCTCCTAAGGGAAAGCGACCTTACCTAAAACAATCCTTTCTGGGGCAGCCCCGGTGGCGCAGCGGTTTAGCAACACCTGCAGCCTGGGGTGTGATCCTGGAGACCCAGGATCGAGTCCCACATCGGGCTTCCTGCATGGAGCCTGATTCTCCCTCTGCTTGTGTCTGCCTCTCTCTTCACTCTCTCTGAATGAATAAATAAGTAAGTCTTTAAAAAATAAAAAAAAAGTTTAAAAAAAGTCCTTTCTTTTATTTTGCTTCTAACTTTCCTGCCCCAAGCTCCTTCTTATGAAAACTTCCATTTTGTACAAACTCCACAGGAGGGCCTCAACTGGCTAGATGAGAGGCTGCCTGACTCATGACTCATTTAATAAAGCCAATTAGGTCTTCAAATGTACTTAGTTGAATTGTTCTTTTTAAGATTTTGTTTATTTTAGGGGCACCTGGGTGGCTCAGTCATTTAAGTGTCTGCCTGGTATCCAGCCCCCCATTGGGCTCCCTGCTCAGCTGGGAGCCTGCTTCTCTCTCTTGCTGCTCCCCCTGCTTGTGATCTCAGTCTCTCTCTCTCTAAAATAAATTTTAGGGCAGCCCCGATGGCCCAAGCAATTGGCATCGCCTTCAGCCTGGGGTATGATCCTGGAGACTCAGGATCGAGTCCCGCATCAAGCTCCCTGCATGGAGCCTGCTTCTCCCTCTGCCTGTCTCTGCCTCTCTCTCTCTCTGTGTGTCTGTCATGAATAAATAAATAAAATCTTAAAAAACATAAAAAATAAAATAAATCTTAGAGAGCACTTCAGTAGGAGCAGGGGAGGGAGGGGGCTCAACCACCAAATTTGACCTTGAGACCATAACCCAAGCCAAAATCAAGAGTCAGAGGCTCAACTAACTGAGCCACCCAGGTGCCCCTGAATTTTTTTAACCATATCTTTTGAGGTCTCTCTCTTGATTTGTGGATGATGGTCTTCTCCCTTTGATTTCATGTGATCTTTTTTATTTTTTTAACTTAAGTATAATGGACATATTATATTAGTTTCAGGTATACAACATATGGATTCGACAATTCTACACATTACTCAGTGCTCACCACCGTAAATGTAGTCACCATGTGTCACCATACAACATTGTTGTAATATTGACTACATTCCCTATGTTGTACTATTAATCTCCATCTGTGTGACTGACTTATTTTATAACTGGAAATTTGTACCTCTTAATCCCCCTTTATCTACATGACCTTTTTCTCTGTGTGTCCTAATCTCTTCTTCTCTTAAAAACACCAGTTGAGGGAATCCCTGGGTGGCTCAGTGGTTTGGCAACTGCCTTTGCCTCAGGGCGTGATTCCGGAGTCCTGGGATCAAGTCCCGCGTCAGGCTCCCTGCATGGAGCCTGCTTCTCCCTCTGTCTGTGTCTCTGCCTCCCTCTCTCTCTCTCTCTCTCTCTGTCTCTCATGAATAAATAAATAAAATCTTAAAAAAAAAAACAAATAAGAGGAATCCAGAGAAACCCTCTTCCTGCATTTGCTGGTTTTCAAGTATCTACAGTTCAAATTAGTCAATATGCCAAAATGGAATACAGGGTACCATATTCTGTTACCCTTCACTGTCTTCTCCCCTTGGGAAGTTAACAAGATTTTTGAGCCCTCGTCCAGAAGCCATGACACCATATTCCATGTCCCTATTATTAATGCGCTTTCTCTTTCCCCATCAAGAATCTCACAATCTCTGCCCAAGTGAGGTTTTGGAGAGTTCTCTGGGTCTCCATCCCATAGAGGATGCTGTTAGGCTCCATTGCCACTAGTTGAGGACCTGTCCCACACTTCTTGCCCTCTTGACAGCTCAGAGTCAGAATCTCCCTCTTTTTATTAAGACTTTCTTCTTTCTTTCTTTCTTTCTTTCTTTCTTTCTTTCTTTCTTTCTTTCTCTTCTCTCTCTCTCTCTCTCTCTTTCTTTCTTTTTTCTTTCTCTTTTTGAGAGAGAGGGAGGGAGAGAGACAGCATAAGCAGAGGGAGGCGGCAGAAGGAGAAGGAGAGAATCTCAAGCAGAATATGGGCTGAAAACAGCCTGATGTGGAGTGCCTAGGTGGCTCAGTGGGTTTAACAACCAACTCTTTTGTTTTTTTTAAGATCTTATTCATTTATTCATGAGACAGAGAGAGAGAGAGAGAGAAGCAGGGACACAGGCAGAGGGAGAAGCAGGCTCCAAGCAAGAAGTCCGATGTGGGACTTGATCCCAGGACCCAGGACCACGCCCTGGGCCAAAGGCAGGTGCTAAACCGCTGAGCCACCCAGGGATCCCCAGCAACCAACTCTTGATTTTGGTTCAGTTCAGAATCTCAGTGTTGGGTGATTGAGCCCCATGTTGGGCTCCATGCTCAGTGGGGATTCTGCTGGAGATTCTCTCTCTCTTTCCCTCTCCCTCTGCCCCTCCCCTTAATAAATAAATAAATAAGCAAACAAATAAACAAACAAATTAAAAAAAAGTCAGATCTTAACCCATTGCACCACCCAGGCACCCCTCAGAATCAGAATCTCTTGACAATGTCAGGTCACAGAGGCCAAGGGATTCTTTCTAGAATGAGAACTACCAAGAGGCGCCTGACTGGCTCAATTGGTAGAGCATCTGACTCTTAATCTCAGGGTTGTGAGTTTGAGCCCCACATTAGATGTGGAGCCTACTTGAAATAATAAAAAAAAAGGGATCCCTGGGTGGTGCACCGGTTTGGTACCTGCCTTTGGCCCAGGGCGCAATCCTGGAGACTCGGGATCGAATCCCACGTCGGGCTCCGGGTGCATGGAGCCTGCTTCTCCCTCTGCCTGTGTCTCTGCCCCTCTCTCTCTCTGTGTGTGTGACTATCATAAATAAATAAAAATTAAAAAAAAAAGAGCTGCCAAGTAAGGGTAGGACTTGGGAGGGGGCCACTGGAATCAGCAATAAGACCTCAGGTATCTTTGATGGGTGCAGAGAAAGAAGTACTAAAGCCAAACCAGAGAGATGCAAATAGCTACAGTAGCGTTTCACACTCACCATGTGCTATTCTGAGCACTTTATAAATATTAACCCATTTAATATGCACATTATTAACTCTATGAGAAAGGTATTATCCTCCCTATTCCCCATGGGGAAATTAAACACAGAATGTTAAACAGGGCACCTGGGTGGCTCAGCAGTTGAGCATCAGCCTTTGGCTCAGGGCGTGATCCCGGGGTCCTGGGACTGAGTCTCACATCTGGCTCCCTACAGAGGGAGCCAGCTTCTCCCTCTGCCTCTGTCTCTGCCTCTCTTTGTGTCTCTCATGGATAATTAATTAATTAATTAATTAATTTTAAAAAGAAAGAAATGTTAAACAGCTTGCCCAAGGTCACAAAGGTAGTTCACAGTAGAGTTCAGATTTGGAAATCTGGGCAGTCTGGCTTCAGACTCCATGCCGTAAACTGTCAAGTCATATATCCAACTCTGGGCTGTGAGGAGGGGAGAGGGCATGGGCCGTCAGGACCAGAAGGGAGCAGGAGGCAAGAAGTAGAAGACCGTAAAGAAGGGTGGAGTAAATGATTTACAGCTGGAGTGGTTCCCTCTCCTGGACCATAAACCACAGTGACCTGTCAGGTGCTGGGAAGGGAGATAAGATGACTCAGGAGGGAAGGGTTGGGTGGGGACTGGGGACTCCCCTTCCTGGAGTGAGGCTTCAGGTCCTGCACCTTTACCCATGGCTCTGTGGGAAACTCACAGCCCAGTGCTTCAGACTGTTGGTAACAGGCAGGAAGGTGAGAGCCACAGAAGCAGATGGGGGGGCAGTGACGGAAATGCAGCAGCCTGGGTTATCTGGGTTGTTCCTCAAGAAAGTTCCCAGGATCTCAGGGTGTGAGCTCCTCGAGGCCTAGGCCTGGTCCCCAGATACTCTTTAAGTGGTATGCAACCCAGAATCCTCTAGAAAAGCCACAGATCAGAGCTTGGGAAGGGCTGCATGGGCATGATGGCTGGGGCCTCAGAGCTAGTATCTCACCCTCCCTAGGAGAGAGGTCCTGGGTCTCCCAGACCTATGGGACACACACCCACCCACCCACACACACACAGACGCAGTGTGATTCTGAGACACAACAGAGGACCAGGAGGTGGAAACTAAGGGGAACAGACTTGGCTCTTCATGGTAATGGCAGCTAAATGGCAGCCACTTAGTCATGCTCAAGGCTCTGGACCTTGTTTCACTGAATAACCCCAATTGCTCTGGTGAAAGGTGCTATTGATCTTGTTTTGTAGAGGAGGAAACTGAGGTTCAGAGAGATGAGGTAACTTGTGTAAGGCTCCAGAGAGCTAGAATTGAAACCCAGGCTTGTCTGACTCCCAAGCTTGTGCTCCTAACCCCCTCTCCCTGCTTCCTCTCTAGGAAACACCTATGGGTGAGAATGAGCTCACAGTGCAGGGGAAGGAGCTTCCCAAGACAGGTCAGAAGTGGGACCAGCCCTCCTGGGTTTTTGTGGATGATCTCAGCACTGGGTGGCTAATTGAGCTGGTGCCTCAAATATTATTTCCTCTGTTTGACACAGGAAGAAATTGAGGCCTAGGAGTAGAAATGGCCACCCAGGATGCTAAATACCCTTAGGAGTCAAGATGCTGGGGATCCCTGGGTGGCGCAGCGGTTTGGCGCCTGCCTTTAGCCCGGGGCGCGATCCTGGAGACCCAGGATCGAATCCCACGTCGGGCTCCCGGTGCATGGAGCCTGCTTCTCCCTCTGCCTGTGTCTCTGCCTCTCACTCTCTCTCTGTGTGACTATCATAAATAAATAAAAATTAAAAAAAAAAAAAAAGATTAAAGGAGTCAAGATGCTGGACACAGGGCTGCGGGAGTGCTGCATCCCTAGGCTTGAGTCCCAGACCCGTGGCCCTGTCAGCCCTGTGCTGACAGGGGTGGGGAGTGGTCAAGACAAGCTCCTCAGAGCCTGTACCAGAAGCCTGGTAGTGTGGCCAGTGCACAGGCCCCTGGTCCCCGGGCTCAAGCCCTTGTTTCTGCCCACTGGGTCCCTTCCAGCCTTTGGAGTTGTAAAACTGAATAAAGGAAACCTCATTTAAAATAGAGTTTGGAGGCAGCCCAGGTGGCTCAGTGGTTTAGTGCCGTCTTCGGGCCAGGGCGTGATCCTGGAGACCCAGGATCGAGTCCTATGTTGGGTTCCCTGTATGGAGCCTGGTTCTGTTTCTGCCCACCCCTCCTCTGTGTGTCTCATGAATAAAAAAAATCTGAAAAAAAAAATAGAGTTTGGAGGCACGCTTGGGTGGCTCACCGGTTTAGTGCCTGCCTTTAGCCCAGGGCATGATCCTGGAGTCCTGGGATCGAGTCCCACATCGGGTTCCCTGCATGGGGTCTGCTTCTCCCTCTGCCTGTGTCTCTGCCTCTCTGTGTGTGTCTCTCATTAATAAATAAAGAAAATCTTTTTTTAAAAAAATAGAGTTTGAAGGCCAGAATGAGGGGAGTTCTCACACCCTACCTATCAATGCATCAATTGCAGACCCCAACAGGAAGACGCATACCTTGCATTTTCCAACTGGAAAGGACCTACTTTACCACCCCTGCAAGAGGGAGAAAGACTTTTTCTTTGTAGAGAAAAGTCCAGTCAATGAGACGTTGCCACAACTCAGCCAATAAGAAAACATCCCCAACTTCCAGTGGACTTTTGCTCAAATAGCCCCTCTCAACTTCCTCCTTTTTCTCTATATAATAACATTCCTGTCCTTTGTTCCTGGACTTGCCTATGGCTTGCTGTAGCTTGCGTATCCTGAATTGTCATTCCTCTATTTTTGATTAAACCTATTTTACTGGTAAAATAACTGGCCATTTTATTTTCAAGCCCAACCAAGTCCATCACCTCTGGCGTTGAATCCTACCTCCTCCAGTGTGTCTCAGCTGTCTGACCTTGAACAAATCATTTACCTCTTGGAGCCTCATCTGTAAACGGGGCTGATCCCTGTCCCACCGAGTTGAGAGGAGGACTCCAAGAGATGCTGATATACTAGTGCCTTTGGCACGGTGCCTGTCAGTCAGTGCTCTGTGATCAGTAGCTGTTATGATTATAACAATTTATCATCATGCGTCTGTCTTCTCACCTGGAGCGTGGGACAGTAATCCCTGTCATCCTGGTTTCAAGGACAGGGTATCATTGGTGCGAGCGGTAGGGTCAGTGCAGATAGCACTTTTGCCACCCAAAGGCCAGCCCAGCCCCGCAGGGGTAGGGAGATACATCTAGTTCCCAGGGCCAGGGGAAGCTGAGCTGGCTGATAGCCTCCATCCATCAATGATAACCTCCATCCAGCTAAGCTTTATGGGCCCAGCAGATATTTAAGTGCGTGTGGTGTGTGGGCTAGCCCAGTTCTCCTTCCTCAACACGGGCTGCTGCCCAGAGCAGGTAGGCAGGTGTGGAGTGGGAGGTGTCAGTACCCTGGGCCTTGGGAGACCAGCTGTGAGCAAGACCCCAGGGGGTAGTTGTGGGTTTGGGCTAGAGTTGGATCTTCTGTCCTCAGAAGTTCATGATCTGGTTACTTCTGGCCCTGCAAGTGGAACCGGATCTTGGAGAAGCCTCTTGCACGAGAGGTTATAGATCTCAGCTTCCCCAGGCCCATCCCATCCTGGCTCGACCCCTGTACCACTGAGTTCTGGAGGGGATGGGGGTGTGCTTCATGTGCTCTGAAGCTTCTTCCTCCCTGTCTACTAACACAGGGTTTGTGTGTGACCAGAGTTGAAGGGAGGTTGCTTGGTGATAAGAAGGCAAGCTAAGGAGAAGGTTTGCAGGAAAGAGGGACAGCTCTGGGGGCAATTCGTGTGACCTCCTTCCCAGGCCCCCAGCACCATGACGGTTTCATATACCCTCAAAGTAGCAGAGGCTCGCTTCGGAGGCTTCTCTGGCTTGCTTCTCAGGTGGAGGGGAAGCATCTACAAGCTCCTCTACAAAGAGTTCCTCCTCTTCACGGCCCTGTATGCTCTGCTCAGCATCACCTACCGGTGAGGGTGAGGTCCCAGGGCTGGCCTGGGGGAGCCTAGGCTGTCCGCTTCCCTCTCACCCAGGCTCATGACTGACCTTCCCCAGGCTGCTGCTGACCCAGGAGCAGAGGCACGTGTATGCTCAGGTGGCCCGATACTGCAATCGTTCTGCAGATCTCATCCCCTTATCCTTCGTACTGGGTAAGGCTCCCTCCTGTTCTCCTGGCATCCTTCTTACCGTCTTCTCTGACTTTTGGGTTGAGCTGATAGGTCTGAGGCGCAGAATTACCCCAGCAGCACAGCCTAGAGATCAACCAAAGTAGGCTCAGCAGGCATGCGAGTTACATCCTGGATTTCCAGAGGGCTGGACCTTGCCTATCACTTGCTAGACCCTCACTCCACAAAGGGACAAGACACCTGCTGGCCTCAAAACCCCACTCTGGGTACTGGAGAGGAGCTGGAGAGAGGTGACACTCCCTTCCCACCTTGTGGGAAGCAGGGCTCAGAGCTAACCATTACTTGACCACTTCTCTGCCGGAGGAGGTTTGCATTCCTCCATCCTCCAGGCCAGCTTAGCAAGGAAGATGGTTTAGGAAGAGACCCTCCCCCTGACAGCGAGGCAGGGCACTGGGGCCAAATGCATCCTTCTCCCTGCCTTGGTTCTCTGGCTGGGGGACAGGGCGTGCTGACTCCTACAGGGGCAGGCCTTCCATCTCCCCTTCCACGGCGGGTGATCAGGTTTCTACGTGACCCTGGTGGTGAACCGCTGGTGGGCCCAGTATACAAGCATCCCACTGCCAGACCAGCTGATGTGCGTCATCTCGGCCAGCGTGCACGGTGTAGACCAGCGTGGCCGCCTGCTGCGCCGCACCCTCATTCGCTATGCCAACCTGGCGTCCGTGCTGGTGCTGCGCTCGGTGAGCACCCGCGTGCTCAAGCGCTTCCCCACCATGGAGCATGTGGTGGACGCAGGTGTGGACAGGTGCCCTCGGGGCTCGAGCCCCGCTGGAGAGCCTGGGGGTGGCCCCGGGATCAGGACCCGAACGTGGGCCTCCTGGGAGGGGGGTTCTGACCCTCAGGGGGCAAGTCCTGGGGGGCAGGAGAGGTGTCTGCGCCGCACTCACTTTATCTCCTCAGGTTTCATGTCCCAGGAAGAGAGGAAAAAGTTTGAGAGCCTAAAATCCGATTTCAATAAGTACTGGATCCCCTGCGTCTGGTTTACTAACCTGGCGGCCCAGGCCCGGAGGGATGGGCGAATCCGTGACGACATTGCTCTCTGTCTGCTCCTGGAAGTGAGTCTGCTCGGGACCAGGCCTGTCTGTCCCCTGTAGCTTTGCAAACTGGAATAATAATTTTAGTAATTAGTAGTTAGATGGTACCATTCTTGCACTGTTGGAAGCACTGTGCGTGTATTAACTCATTTAGCCCTCACCACAGCCCTTGGGACGTTATTACCATCCCTCTTTCACAGGTGAGCAAACAGGCACAGAGTGGAAAAGAAACTTGCCCAAGTCATACGGCTAGTTAGTGGAGGTAACCAACTGAGACATGCTGGTTCCACAGTCTGTGCTTGCACCTACTTTGTTAAACTGCTTCCCATCACGGGCACCCTTGCATAAGACCTCTGATAGTAAAATGGGCCTCTAGGCCTAGTTCATTCTGGGCTCCCCTGTTCTTCCCCATTCCTCCTTCTGCACCTCCACTGACATCCTCTTCCTGCTTTTCCACCAGGAGCTGAACAAGTACCGGGCTAAGTGCAGCATGCTGTTCCACTACGACTGGATCAGCATCCCTCTCGTCTACACCCAAGTAACTGCCTCTCACCTCCCGCATCCCAGAGCCTAGTGCATGTCCTGTGCTGTGTGTGACACTGAGGATTAGAGATGGTACCTGCCCTGTGGCAGTTCAGTCCAGCGAGACACTGAACAACCACGGGCTCATCCTCAAAGCATCCCTTGGCCCCCACTGAAACGACCCCATCCCCTCTGATGCTGCCACACCTTGCTACACGTTTTACTTCCTTATCAGATTCCCTCCCTGGCCCCAGGGTTGGGGCAGGCTTTTCTCGCTTTTACTCAGTTGGGCTTCCTCCTCCAGGTAGTGACCATAGCCGTATACTCCTTCTTTGGCCTCTCCCTGGTTGGCCGCCAGTTTGTGGAGCCAGAGGCAGGGCCAGCCAAACCTCAGGAGCCTTTAGAGCCAGGCCAGGAGGCAGCATCCACCCTGGGGGACCTGGACATGTATGTGCCTCTCACCACTCTGCTGCAGTTCTTCTTCTATGCTGGCTGGCTCAAGGTGGGCACATAGGGTGGTCATACCAGCTTGTTCTGTAGAGATGTGGGCCCAGGGCCCACCTCAGCTTTGGGGATAGAGAATGGGGCTCCAAGCCCAGGAAACACTGCCTTACAACCTGCAGGTGGCTGAACAGATTATCAACCCCTTTGGTGAGGATGATGACGATTTTGAGACCAACAAGCTCATAGACCGCAACCTGCAGGTGTGCAGGGGCCTGGGGGCAGCTCCTTGCGCTCTCCACCTGGGTGTGGAGAGGGCAGGGGGATCCTTGTGACTTGCTGCCTGCCCCAGGTGTCTCTGTTATCCGTGGATGACATGTATCAGAACCTGCCTCCCGCTGAGAAGGACCTGTACTGGGACGATGACTCTGCGCAGCCGCCCTACACGGTGGCCACGGCGGCCGAGGCTCTGCGGCCTTCCTTCCTGGGCTCCACCTTCAACCTTCGGTGAGTGGCCCGCGCGGGTGGAGACAGGAGTTGACCCGGCAATCGGGCCCCAGGTCCTCACCACCCCTCTGGAGCGCCAGTGACCCGGTCGCCCCAGCTCCTTGCCCCCTCGGGAGAGCCAGCCCCGGGGTGGCCCCGCCCAGGTTGGCTCAGCCCGCCCTCCCCCCTGCAGCGTGAGCGACGACCCCGAGCAGAGCATGCAGGTGGAGGCGTCCCCGGGGTCCGCTCGGCCGCTGCCCGCCGCGCAGACCCCTTTGCTCGGCCGCTTGCTGGCCGCAGGGGCACCCTCCCCCGCCATCAGCCTCAGGACCTTCGGCCGCGCGCGAGGAGCCCCCCGGACCCCTCATCTGCTGCGCTTCCGAGCGGAGGAGAGCGGCGACCTCGAGGCTGCGGACCGCATTGAGGAGGCGTCGGTGGGGTCAGAGGAGGCGGCCAGGGAGCCCTGAGCGGAGGCCGTCCTGCCTGCCGCCCCTCCCCTCCCGGCCACCGCTGCCCTCCAGCGCAGTCAGAGCACTTAACTGTGCGTCCCGAGCCCGAGAATTTAGGGACAGACTTTGAAAGAGGAAGAGGGCGGGGCCAGCACCAGGGCTGGGAATCTGTCCGTTTTGGCGGGAGAAGGTAGGAAACTGATGCTAGGACACGTGGGCCAGAATCCAGATGCAGTTAATTTCCTGGGCACTAGGGAGCTGGGCCTGTTCTCAGACCTGAGGGAGCATCAGCAGCACTGAAGGGCCTGTTCACAGGGTCCACTCAGTGTCTCTGATTCATTAGATCTGGGAGGGAAGGAGGAAGTTCCCAGGTGATGGTGCTGCTGCTGGTCCAGGCATCACACTTTGAGTCCTATATAAAAGTTAGGGGCAGCCCTGGTGGCGCAGCAGTTTGGTGCCGCCTGCAGCCCGGGGTGTGATCCTGGAGACTCGGGATCGAGTCCCACGTCGGGCTTCTCCTTCTGCCTGTGTCTCTGCCCCTCTCTCCGTCTCTATGAATGAATAAAATCTTAAAAAAAAAAAAAAGGTGGGAATCCCTGGGTGGCTCAGCGGTTTAGTGCCTGCCTTTGGCCCAGGGCGCGATCCTGGAGTCCTGGGATCGAGTCCCACATCGGGTACCGGCATGGAGCCTGCTTCTCCCTCCTCCTGTGTCTCTGCCTGTCTCTCTTTCTCTATGTCTATCATAACTAAATAACTAAATAAATAAATAAATAATTAAAAATAAAAAATTAAATAAATAAAGTTAGTATACACCCTATCCTGATTATCTTACTCTGAAGAGGGAATCACCGTGTGCTGGGGGACTTTTGCTTTACCTGTAATATTCAACTTTTGTTTACAATTAGAAAATAATCATTACTTGTGCAATTACAATTGTTTTAGACCAAGTTGGCATGCTGTGAAGTGGGATAAAGAAAATATAGTAAGGGCTTGGGAATCTGTCCTGGAGGCTGATCCAACTGAGACGTGAAGGCAGTTGTTGTACACCAGCCAGCCTGAGCCGTGGGAATTTGGAGTGCAGAGTGCCACACCCTTCTCTGCTCCCACCAGCCCAACAGGAGAAAGGATGATCTCGGGGGTGAAAGCCGGGGGGTCCAACTCTGTTGGGCCTACAGTGCTGAAGGAAAGCAGCCTCACAGAGCACTAGGTTGGAGTTGCCTGAACTGAGCTCCAGCTCTAGAAGTCTTCCACTCAAGAATTGGTGAGGGGCGCCTGGATGGTTCAGCAGTGGAGCATCTGCCTTTGGCTCAGTTCACGATCCTGGGGTCCTGGGATCCAATCCCATTATTTGGCTCCCCACAACAAGCCTGCTTCTCCCTCTGCCTCTCTTTGTGTCTCATGAATAAACTAAATCTTAAAAAAAAATTGAATGCCAAAACTGAATCTCAAGGTCAAAGGATGACAAATGACAGAACTCTGAAGGAAGAAACAAGGGTGTAGTGGAGGTTGAGTACAGCTACAGCCTCTAACATCGTCGAGACTGGCTAGAGGATAACACTAGCTTTGCTACTTTCTTGCTGGATGACCATGGGTTACAGGAGGCCTAAGCGTAGGTCTCCAAGTCTTTAGAGACAATAGCACCCAAGACAGCCCTTTATGTGGAAGACATTTGACATTTTTCACGGGGTTGATAGAAGTTAGCCTTGGTTTGGGGCAAGAATGGTCAGCTGATGGCTTCAGGAATGGTGTGGATGGATCCAAGACTAAACACACTGGTTCTTTTTTTTTTTAATTTTTTTTTATTTATTTACGATAGTCATACAGAGAGAGAGGCAGAGACACAGGCAGAGGGAGAAGCAGGCTCCATGCACCGGGAGCCTGACGTGGGACTCGATCCCGGGTCTCCAGGATCGTGCCCTGGGCCAAAGGCAGGCGCCAAACCGCTGCGCCACCCAGGGATCCCAAACACACTGGTTCTATTTATAGAGGTAGAAGTGAAGGGGAGGCAGATTCGTACAGCTCAAATTAGGAAATAAAAAGCAGCATCTTGTATGGCTGTTATTCTTGACCCATACCTCAGTAAATAGCTAAAATTATGGTAATAAAGATATGACCACTAGATGGAAGAGAGGTGAGGGCACAGGGCTCCCAGAGCCAATAGTAAGGTTTTAGGTTGGGTTGCCTTTTTTGTATCCTGAAGTTTTTGTGCTCAAAAGGGGGTGGGGTGAGGGTCATCTCCATCTTTATTGTCTATTCACGCAAGTCTATAATTTAGCCAAGCTAAATGAACCAATTGGAATTTTCACTATTTTCGGCTCTTAAGTTATGCTTGTATTTTCAACTTTAACCTGAATAAAATCTTAAGTTTTTAAAATTAACTCAGCAGATCTGAGTGCTTGGTTTATTGCCATGCACTTCTAAGTACTAGACACAGTAGGAAACACTCATCTCCTGGAATTCCTTTCTAATAGGACAAAAAAGACAAAAGGAGTAAAACTTATGATCAAGTTAACAGCACAGAAGGGGGTGTAACTTAGAATTATCAGAGTAAAATTCACTAGGGTCTAAGACCTCATGTATGCCACATGGTATGTGAAGGAAAATGTTCTCAACAGAAGGACTAGCACCTCAGTAAGGCCAGGATGATCAGCACTATTAAAAAGGGACCAGGTCACATTGAGTTCTGTAATTTGGAAAGACTTCGGAGATGGGACGCTGTCCCATCAAAAACCTATTGATCAGGAACGCCTCGGTGGCTCAGTGGTTGAGGGTCTGGTTTGGGCTCAGGTTGTGATCCCCGAGTTCTGGGGTCAAGTCCTGCATTGGGCTCCCTGTAGGGATGCTGCTTCTCCCTCTATGTCTCTGCCTCCCTCTCATGAATAAAAAAAAAAAAAACCAACCAGGGGCAGCCCTGGTGGCTCAGAGGTTTAGCACCGCCTTCAGTCCACAGCTTGATCCTGGAGACCTGGGATGGAGTTCTGCATCCGGGTCCCTGCGTGGAGCCTACTCCTCCCTCTGCCTGGGTCTCTCACGAAGTAGAGGTGGTATTAAAGGTTGAACCAATGAGATTTGGTGACATTAGATGTACTAAAGTCAAAATGACCAAGATTTTGATTTAAGCGGCTATATAAAGGCAATAACTTGCTATAATCAAATAACCGAGAACCTATTTAAAAAGGGAAAGCTGAGGAAAAGTCACGGTCACGTTTTTAACATGCTCACTTTTGAGAGTTCAATAATGATACCCAAGTGCAGGTATTAAATAGGTTTGGGTTAGTCAGAAAACTGTAGCACACAGGACACCTGGGTGGCTCAGTGGTTAAGAATCTGCCTTTGGCTCAGGTCAGGATCCCAGGTCCTGGGACTGGATCTTAGGTGGGTTCCCCACAGGAGCCTGCTTCTCCTTCTGCCTGTCTCTCATGAAAAATAATCTTAAAAAAAAACAACAAAAAACTGACAGCAGACAATGTAGCTAAGCTGCAGACACAGTAGACCCTTAAGGATTTAGCAATGCAAAAATCACTGGTTATCTTACACACTTGAGTAGAGTGAGGGTGGAAGGGATTAGGGTTCAAGAGAAAATTTACTTTAGAAAGACATTCAAAAGCTGACAGGACAGTCTTCAACATGTACAACTTGCTCTCAATGCAGAAAAGGAACACAACTTCCAAGATTATCTAGGCCATCATGAACTTGACGCTAGAAACATCAAGCTAAAACCTGAAAACAAAGGTTCACATAGGAAAAGGGTACAGGATCTCTAAGAGCGAAGTTTTTACTTTTTTAAAAGATTTTATTCATTCACTTGAGAGAGAACAGGTGGACTCCCCACTTGAGCAGGGAGACTAATTTGGGACTGGATCCCAGGATCCTGGGATAATGACCTGAGTCGAAGGCAGATGCTTAACCAATTGAGCCACCCAGGCACCCCTGAAAGCGTTTTTAGAGGCAGCATGGCTTCAGGTTCCAGTCACAACCTCAGTAATATGGGGACCCAGTGCTGGGCTATGTCCTTCATACAGCCTCTGCTTGGCCTGAACGTCACATCCCTGCTCCCACTGAACACTAACTTCTGTGGTGAGAAATGTTCCCAGCTTTATAAAAGCACAGCCCACATCTAGGACTGACCTACAGGGAAAGCATGCAGAGCAATTGGATATTCATACGTGAACACAGGACAGAACAATAAACACCTTTATTACATGACCGAAGACAGAAGATTTATTTGCCTTTCCGGGCTTTGATTTTCCTCAGATAGAACTCCAGCTCCTTGCCCTCTAGCACATAGCCATCTGCCCGGCCGCACTGGCCTGGTCTCGAAGCGATGCATGCTGCAAGGAACGTATGCATTCATTAGCAAAAGGACAATGGGGCCTTACCCAAACCAGCTGTCTCCTTAAAAGTCCATGTTTGTTCAGTTCTCCCGGGGGCAGGCTTGAAGCCCAGTGTCTCCTCAGATATACTTTATCATCACTTTAAAGTCAGTAGCAGAACTGGACAAAGTTTTCATCACCGAGACGGCCCCCTCAGCCCAGACTTCTCCTGCCCACTATTTCCCATTTCAGCTTCATGCCAATGGGATGACCTGTTGAGTCGTACTTATATGCTATCATTCAACTCTCCTAGCAAGCCTCTACCACACAGCTGGCAGTTGAAAGAACAAGAAGCAAGAACGAAATGCAGACAGTACTGTGATTCCTCCCCCCACTGCAAGAGCCATCTCACCAAGAAGCTTGCCCTGTTGGAACTGCTCCTCCAGAAGACTGCTGATTTTGGCATTCTTTTTCCTTTCATCATACTTCTTCTGGATTTTCTTTGATCGTTTTTTATTTAAAATCTCTTCCTCCTCAGGCGTCTGAATAAAGGAGGTAAGGTAGGTTAGTTGGGGTTCCCGAGGCCCTGGCTCAGGGAAAATATCCTCAATAACCTTTACATCCCAATCCCTGCTGCCTTCCTCAGATGAAAGGCTTTCATCTCTTTCCTTTCAGTAGCAGAACTGGACAGTTTTCATCATAAGAAGGCTGGAATGAGGCTGACCTTCCTTCCCCCACCCCCACAGGGAAGGTGGCTCCCCGAGAACACGCACCAGCTTGGCCCCCTTCTTGCGTCCCAGGGGCAGTGCATAGTGGGACTCGTACCACTGTCGGTACGGTGTGCTGTCAATGAGCACGATACAGTTCTTCACCAGGGTCTTGGTGCGTACCAGTTCATTGTTGGATGCATTATAGACAACATCGATAATCCTGGTTTTGCGTGTACAACCTGCTCATGGAGGAAATTTAGAATCAAGTCCCAGAAGCCAACTGGCCTTGTCACCTCTCCCCCCAAAGTGCCTAAGGAGAAGCAAGGGAATAAGCCGTTACCCTACCACGGGGTGTTAGCTCATCTTCCACAAAGCCACCTTTCCAGAGAGGACTGGGAACCACACAGTGTCTCTAGGTTCAGTCCCAATCCCTGAGGCTACAGGAGTTAAGAGACAAAACAGGGGGATCCCTGGGTGGCGCAGCGGTTTGGCGCGTGCCTTTGGCCCAGGGCACGATCCTGGAGACCCGGGATTGAATCCCACGTCGGGCTCCCGGTGCATGGAGCCTGCTTCTCCCTCTGCCTGTGTCTCTGCGCCTGTGTGACTATCATTAAAAAAAAAAAAAAAAAAAAAAAAAACCAGGAAGGAGAGAATTCTCCAGCTACCACAACATTAAGAGCTTTCAAACAAACTTCAGTATCTTGGTGGAAGCCATGAACCTCCTGTTAAAAGCAATGACCGAATCTTAGAAGTTTTAGGCGTTGGGTTCCCACCCACTCCTGGAGGGCCCCACTCACACTCCGAGCCCCATGAGAAGTTCCCCACGTCTAGCCTCAAGGCTCGGTACTTCTTATTGCCTCCCCGGACTCGTACTGTGTGTATGCGGCGGGGGCCAATCTGGAAAAACACAGACAGGAACTAGGTTATCCAGGAGATTAAGACAAGAAGAGGCAGGGGAACCCTAGACCCCGTGGAGGCAACACAGTCAGTGTAACTATGACAAGTCCTAGCACTGGCATGTGGCACACAGGTGGCCAACACGGCCCCAACCACACCTAAGGATTCTTTCTCATCACTCCGGTTACCTCCAAGAGGAAAACCCTGCTTCCAAACCCCGAAAATGAAGTCTCTATGCAACAGAAAAATACCGGGTTTCTGACTATCCCTCAAATGGCCCACGCCCTCCAGGCGCCCTTTAAGTCCTAATACCAGCATGGGTCTCCGCGCAACCTCTTGCGTCTTAACCACACGTCAAGGTGAGGAGGCCGCCCGACCCCCCAAACGAATCACGAGCCCCGGGAAGCCTCAAGCACCGCACGGAGGCCAGACCACGCTGGAGACGGGGGAGCGGGCGGGAGGCGAGGGCCCCGCACACACCTTAGTGTTGGCCGCGGGGCGTCCCAGCTCATACTTCCGCTTCTTGTGGTAGGGCTTTCTCTTGCCCCCGGTCTTGCGGCGCTTGTGCCAGTTGTCCCGAGAGATGCCTGCGTGTGGGAGCAGGAGGCGGGAGCTTTAGCCGGCGCCCCGCGAGCCCGAGACCCCCGCACCGGGCGCGCCGCACGCTCAGCTCTCCAAGGTTGGCTCCCCCACTGCGCACTCGGGAGTTTTCCGCATTTCCAAGGTGTCATCATCCACGCGCGGCCCAGCCCGGGCTCCTTCCCGCGGCAGCCATGTTGGCGGCGCCCGCGGCACCAAAGCCCCGCAAGCCCCCGGCGCGGGCCCCGGCGGCCAGAACCGAGCACAGCAGCCTCCGCGTGGCTGCTCGGTGCCGGGGGCCGTGGCGCCCGCCCTCCCGACGCGGCTGCGAAGCAGGATGGCGCCGGATGGAGCTTCACCCCCTTCCCCGGCCCCGACACAGTCACACTCACCCATCGCTCTCGGAGCTGGCTGCGAAAGAGGAAACGCAAAGCCTCACGGGCAGGTTTGTAAAACGCTGCCCCGCCCCCTTACGTAATTTCCGGGCGCCGTGGTCGGGACCCGGAGTCGGAGCGCAACGTCGCTTCTGCTACCGCGAGGGGGGCGTGGGAGCTCCGTAGGGGTCGGCGAGCGGCTGCGCCCGAGGCCAGCGCGGGGCGACCTGCTCGATTTGCATTTTTAAGAAGATTTTATTTATTTATTTATTTATTTATTTTTAAAATATTTTATTTATTTATTCATGAGAGACACAGAGAGAGAGAGAGAGAGAGAGAGAGAGAGAGAGAGAGAGGCAGAGACACAGGCAGAGGGCGAAGCAGGCTCCATGCAGGGAGCCTGACGTGGGACTCGATCCTTGGACTCCAGGATCAGGCCCCAGGCTGCAGGCGGCGCTAAACCGCTGCGCCACCAGGGTTGCCCCTTTATTTTTTATTTATTATTTTTTATTATTTATTCATGAGAGACACAGAGAGAGAGAGAGAGGCAGAGACACAGGCAGAGGGAGAAACAGGCTCTACGCAGGGATCCCGACGCGGGACTCGATCCGGGACCCCAGGATCGCCCTGGGCCAAAGGCAGACGTTCAACCCCTGAGCCGCCCGGGCTGCCCTCTGTTTACATTTTGAAAAGACTCATTTCGGAGCCGGGCGCGGCTGCTGTGGGCCAGGGTGGGAGGCAGTAAGGGTGGAAACGAGTGCTGGACTTGGACTTTGTTTTGAAGGCTTTGATGATAGATGGTGGGGGGGCGGTTAGGGAAAGGGAGGTGTGTCAAGGATCCCCGATTCCTCACTCGATCCCTTCGAATGACAGGCCGCTGGGCGTGCATGTTTGGCTTCCTTATAGAAGGTCTTGCACAGGAGATGCTACTTTGGGAATCGGTAGTGTACAAACGGTGATGATTAAGGTCACCCGGATGAATGGAACCCCGCGAGAGAGCATAAAGCAAACTTTTCTTGTAAAACATACCAAGTAAATAGGCTTTGCGGGATATGGAGCCCGTCGCGACCACTCAGCTTTGCTGCTGCAGCGTGGGAGCATCCCTGGGCAATAGTAAATATGTGTGGCTGTGTTCAAATAAAACTTGCGATCCTGGAGGGAAAAAAAAACTTGCGATAATGGGATTCACCTCTCTTGAAATGTTATGCTTTTGATTTTTTCCAAACATTTAACAACTTAACAAGTATTCTTGACACATGGGCCCAATCAGCATAGGGTGTTGTGGACCAGAACTTCTGTTCTAGGTCCAAGGCTTGAGGAATGTGAACATTTAAGGCCAGGTAGAGGAAAACTGTCAAAGGAATTGAGTGACAGGAAGAAAGCCAGCACACAATGAGGTCATGGTCTAATGCTACTGTGAAGGCTAGTTAAAATGAGGACTAAAAAGTGATTCTTGGATTTAGTAACTCAAAAGTCTTTGGTAATATTGGCAAGGGGAGTGGCAAAACTTAAGGGGACTGAGCAAAAACTTAAAATCGAATGGGAAGTTTTATCTTTTTAAAAGATTTATGATAGCGCAAGAGTGGTGGTGTCAGAAAGGGAGAACCAAACGCCACTGAGCGGAGAGCTGGATGCGGGGCTGGATCCCAGGACCCTGAGATCATGACCTGTGCCGAAGGCAGATGCTTCCTTACCTGACTGAGCCACCAGGTACCCCCAGAAAGGGAAGTTTTTTAGAAAAGATACAGTATATGTGGGGCAGCCCGGGTGGCTCAGCGGTTTAGCACCGCCTTCCACCAGGGTGTGATCCTGGAGACCCGGTATTGAGTCCCACATTGGGCTCCCTGCGTGGAGCCTGCTTCTCCCTCTGCCTGTGTCTCTGTCTCTCATGAGTAAATAAAATCTTTAAAAAAAAGGAAAAAATACAGCATATGTAAGCAATTCTTTCAAGAAGTATGACTTTAGGGATCCCTGGGTGGTGCAGCGGTTTGGCGCCTGCCTTTGACCCAGGGCGCGATCCTGGAGACCCGGGATCGAATCCCACGTCGGGCTCCCGGTGCATGGAGCCTGCTTCTCCCTCTGCCTGTGTCTCTGCCTCTCTCTCTGTGTGACTATCATAAATAAAAAAAAAATTAAGAAGTATGATTTTAAAAGCAAGGAGAAAAGAGTGCCTGGGTGGCTCAGTTGAAGAAGGTGGTGGCTCTTGATTTGGGAGATCATGAATTTGAGTCCCACGTTGAGTGCAGAGATTAAACTATTTTATTTTTTTAAGATTTTATTTATTCATGAGAGACACAGAGAGAGGCAGAGACACAGGCAGAGGGAGAAGCAGGCTCCGTGGAGGGAGCCTGATGTGGGACTCAATTCCGGGTCTCCAGGATCACACCCTGGGCTGAAGGCGGTGTTAAACTGCTGAGCCACTGCTAAGCCACCGGGGCTGCCAGATTACTTAAACTTAAAAAAAAAACAAAAACAAAAAACAAACCAAAAAACAGGGGTGCCTGGCTGGCTCAGTCAATAGAAGATGCAGCTCTTGTAAATTCAAGTCCCACGTTGAGTGAAGAGATTACTTAAATTTGAAAGAAAAAAAAATAAAGGGGAGGAGACGATTAGGCTGGTGGCTGGAGGGAATCATGCAGCAGTATTGAAATAAGAATAAGCCTTTTTACAGTTGGCTCCAAATCCTATCCCATCCCTTTGAAGGGAATCTCTCAACATCATCCTTTCTCCTGTATCTTCAACCTTCCACTGGTTTCCTACCACATTCAGAATAAAATCTCAATTCCTTGTTATGGCCCAGGAATATCTGACCTCTGTTTATATCGTTGGCTTTATCAATTTGACTTCTTGTCTCCTACTATCTCCCTCACTCAACTCCTGGCACTGTGACCTTGCTGTTCTTGCCTCAGGCCCTTGTGAGTTGAGAGAAAATGCTCTTAAGTCTTAGCTTGGCTTCTTCTCTCATTTCAAGTTTCTGCTCAAAATGTCACCTCTACATACATACACACACTGGGAGGACTTTTCTGAGCCTGCTTTTTTTTCTTTTTTTAAGATTTTATTTATTCATGAGAAACACACACACAGAGAGAGAGAGGCAGAGACACAGGCAGAGGGAGAAGCAGGCTCCATGCAGGGAGCCCGATGTTGGGACTCGATCCCAGGTCTCCAGGATCATGCCCTGAGCTGAAGGCAGGCACTAAGCCGCTGCACCACCCAGGGATCTCCTGAGCCTGCTTTCTAAAGAGGCAACACTTGGGGTGCCTGGCCTGCTTAGTCTGTAGAGCATTTGACTCTTGACCTCCAGGTTGTGAGTTCAAGCTCCATATTGTGGGTAGAGTTTACTTAAAAACAAACCAAAAAAACTTCTCTAAAGTAGCAACACTTCTCTTTCTTTACTCACTTAATACTAACAATGTTTTTACATATTCATTATCTGCCTTCCCCACTAAAATATAATAAACATGAGAGTAGAAACTGTGTTGTTGGGGCACCTGGATGGCTCAGTGGTTGAGCATATGCCTTAGGCTCAGGTCATGATCCCGGGGTCCTAGGATCCAGCCCTGTATCAGGCTTCCCGCGGAGAGCCTGCTTCTCTCCCTCTGCCTATGTCTCTGCTTCTGTGTCTCTCACGAATAAATAACATTAAAAAAAAACTATGTTGCTTAACTACTGTGTTTCTAACACTTAGAATAATGCCTAGCATTTAGTAAGCATTAATAAATACTTGAGTGGCACTCAAATATTTGAACAAATTCTTGTTCTACTTACAACATTTTATTCAATATGTTTCCCCAATAGATTGTGAGATCTTTGAGTACAGTGCAAGGACTTTTAAAAAAATATTTTATTTACTTACTTATTCATGAGAGACACAGAAAGAGAGAGAGGCAGAGACGTAGGCAGAGGGAGAAGCATCGGGTTCTAAGCAGGGAGCCCGATGTGGGACCCGATCCTGGTATTCCAGGATCACGCCCTGTGCTGAAGGCAGGCGTCAAACCGCTGAGCCACCCAGGTGTCCCTGGTGCAAGAATCTTAATCATCTTTCCACCTCCAGCTCTTTGGTACAAGAAAAGGAAAAGGCAATTATATTGGACATAAAAAGGAGTTGATTTCCAGGGGCACTTGGTAGGTGATGGAATTAGGTAGACTGGATTAGGGAGATGAGAGAAAAGTAACCATGTGAATAGTGGGAGTAATTCCAATTAATAGAGAACACAGGCAGGTTTCTAGAAAGTTCAATCTTAGGATGAGCTTGAATTGCCTGTGGAGCATATAGGTGGCTATTCTTTGTATTGCAAATAATTGGAAAGCAGAGTGTGAAGCCTGGAAGAGAACGGAACTGATAATTCCCATCCCCATGCACCATGTTTTTGATCCTTTATGCATCTAACTTAGGGCTCCACCCTGTCAGCCAGTTTGCATCACATGAGCATGGTTTTTCAGTCATGTACTTCAGTAGCAGAATAATTATGAATGCATATGCATCTCTTGGGGGCAATATTCTAGAGGCATCTCTGTAGCTCTTGAAATCAGACTATGACAGTTCTCCATGTCCCACACCATGCTTCTACTCTGGCTTTAGCAGAAGTCAAATAGGAGCTCTAATTCTGTGTCATCCTGGAGAGATTTTTTTTTTTCTCCTGCTCCCCTCCAACACCTTACCCTGGCAACAACTCCATTTGCTTTGAGACCATTGGCATTAATCATACTATGCCTTTGTCCTTATTTTCATTAGTCACCTTAAAAAAAAAATCTCCCAAATTGAATCCATCACCCACATTCTAATCCTGACATAGGTTACTACAATATCTTTTTAAAATCGATCTCTCTTGGGACGTCTGGGTGGTTCAGTGGTTGAGCATCTGACTTTAGCTCAGGGCGTGATGTGGGGAGCCTGCTTCTCCCTCTGCCTAGGTCTCTGCTTCTCTCTCTCTCTCGTGGATAAATAAAATATTTTAAAAAACAAAAAAAAAATAAAAATAAAACTGATATCTCACCATTCTCTATTTCCTAAAATCTCATCATGTCCTATGTGAAAAATCCTCTGTCTCTTCAACCTCTTCTGGAAATGTTTCCTTTGCCTTCATAATAGCCTTCTAACAGAAATCTGGTTCTCTCACGGTTTTCTTCCTTGTCGGTCTTCTTAAGTGGGGGACGACTACACTCCTCTGGATGGGAGACAAGTGTTGGCCAATTTTGGACCATTTTTACTCTATCCTAAAAACCGTAGATTTTGAATCTTATGCTATAAAACAGTAACACTCAGGGCAGCCCAGGTGGCTCAGCAGTTTAGCGCTGCCCAGGGCATGATCCTGGAGACCCGGGATCGAGTCCCACGTCAGGCTCTCTGCATGGAGCCTGCTTCTCCCTCTGCCTGTCTCTCTCATTCTCTCTCTCTCTCTGTCTCTCATGAATAATAATAATAATAAAGACAGTAACACTCATTTTTCCTCTCTTACTGTAGTTACCTATAAATTTTGGTTCTCACCAACCTGTGCCTAGATTTTAGATCTCGAGTCATGGTAACTTTCTCATTACTACTACTCCTGTCATATTTTGGATGCCTACACATGTGTGTCTTTATCTCTTTCCACTTTTACCTTTCACCACTTCCTCACCCAGTAAGTCCTTAAACCTGGGATCAATCCAACCTCTTGTCCCTGATACCTAGATAAAGTCATGTAACTCTTGCAGACTAATAACATTAGAAATTAAAAATAACTGGTATTAGACTTTGTAATGAAAGACTTACCTGAAGCATAAACTTGACTAGAGAAGATATTATAAATAGATTGTTAATAAATTCTGTGAAGGAAATAATATGCTATCATGAGGTAAAGGGGCAAATGAGGTAAGATGGTGTGAGATGCCCTCTCTAGCGTGGCAGAGATCTGCAGTAAACTGAAACCTGAAAGAAAAGGAAACTGTATGTTTTTTTTTAAAGATTTTATTTATTTATTCACGATAGACATAGAGAGAGAGAGAGAGAGAAAGAGGCAGAGACACAGGCAGAGGGAGGAACAGGCTTCACGCCAGGAGCCTGATGCAGGGGACTCCAGGATCGTGCCCTGGGCCAAAGGCAGGTGCCAAACCGCTGAGCCACCCAGGGATCCCCTGTATGGTTTTAATTTGTACTCTAAGTAGGCCCAGTACTCAGTGTGGGGTTTGAACTCATGATCCTGAGATCAAGAGTCACCTGCTCTACTGACTGGGCCAACCAGACAACTCCGCAAATAGAACCTTTTGAAGAGCAAAGATGGTTCCATGCAGAAAGGATGTCAAGTGTAAAAAGCCCTGAGAAGGGTCAGCACTTTGGAAATGGTGGGATAAGGACCTTTAGAAAACCACTCCTCCATAAAAGCAACAAGAACGCTGATCCAAATTGTCAAAATCAGCTTTTCCGGAACTCTGAAATTAACTAAGGTTTGCAACAATCCAAGGAGCACTTACTCAAGAATAGCAGCTGAGGGGCACTTGGATGGCTCAGTGGTTGAGCATCTATCTGCCTTTGACTCAGATCATGATCCTGGGATCAAGTCCTGCATGAGCCTGCTTCTCCCTCTGCCTATGTCTCTGCCTCTCTGTGTGTCTTTCATGATAAATGGATAAAATAAAAAAAATAGCAGCTGACTCTGGGAATAGTGATCTTTGTTGCTTTTTAATTTGCCCTAATCCCATCTTCTTCCCCTAGTTCCATGGAGGCTTTGAAAACCAGTAGCCTTTCAACTACGTTAGCTGTGAAAAACAGCAGCCTAACCAGCAATCGGAGGGGGAAGATGGGTCTCGAGCTCCCCAAAGCCCCATCACTAAAGAATCATCACCATGGGACCTGTCTGGCAGCTTGCTGAAAAGCTCCATTCTCAGTGCTTGTCTTTATTTGACCTCACTCAAGTTCACTCTGGAAACAGCCCTATCCCTAAGGGTGTTTGTAAAAAAAAAAAAAAAATCAATCAATCAATCAGGGGCAACACAGCTGCTGAGGTGCCATTACCAGTTGGGGCTAAAAAGAGGCTGACCAAAAACCCCCAAAATCAATAAACAAACTGAAAAGGAAAAGCAGGGGAATGTGGGGATTGGGGAAACTCCCACATATTCCTGGGAATTTAAAGGCCACATGCATATTCAGGGCTGAGTACATACCCAGAAGACCTGAGAAGACCCTAATATTGGCTATTTGTAAGATACAGCTGATCTTGGAGCTGCATAAGCAAAAAGTGAAGGTTATACACCATGGGCAAGTGGGATTTATCCCAGGTTTGCAACATTGGTTAAACATCTGAAAATCAATTAACATAATACACCTTGTTAATGGCATGAGAAAAAACATATCACTTCAAAATACAGAAAAAGCATTTGACAAAATCCAATAACCTTTCATGATAAAAACACTTAAACTAGAAACAAAATTGAACTTCCTTGGGGATCCCTGGGTGGCTCAGCGGTTTGGCGCCTGCCTCGGCCCAGGACATGATCCTGGAGTCCCAGGGTCGAGTCCCACGTCGGGCTCCTGGCATGGGGCCTGCTTCTCCCTCTGTCTGTGTCTCTGCCTCTCTCTCTCTCTCTCATGAATAAATAAATAAATCTTAAAAAATTTTGAACTTCCTCCATTTTAATAAAGATTATCTACAAAAAACATAGCTAGGGATGCCTGGGTGGCTCAGCGGTTAAGCATCTGCCTTTGGCCCAGGGCATAATTCTGGAGACCCTGGATAGAGTCCCATGTCGGGCTCCCTGTGGAGCCTGCTTCTCCCTCTGCCTGTGTCTCTGCCTCTCTCTCTCTCTCTCTCTCTCTCTCTCTCTCTCTCTCTCTCTCATGAATAAATAAAATTAAAAAAAATTTTTTTGAACTTGTAGCTAAAATCATACTTTTTAAAGATTTTATTTGAGAGAGAGAGAGAGAGAGAGAGAGAGAACACACTAAAGAAAGCAAGCAGAAGGGTAGGAGGTGTAGAGAGGGAACAGCAGGCTCTCAAATGAGCCAGGAGCCTGATGCAAGGCTCAATCCCAGGTTCCTGGGATCATGACCTGAGCCTAAGGCAGACACCCAACCAACTGAGCCACCTACTGATCATACTTAATGATCAGGAACAAGACAAGGATGTCCACTCTTTTATTCAAAATTGTCTTGGATGTCCTATCCAAGGCAATAGGCAAGAAATACAAGACATCTCAATTGGAAAGGAAGAAGTCAAACTATATTCACAGATGACATGATCCCATATAAAGTCCCAAAGGATCCACATATCAAAATATTATAGTTAGTAAACAAATTCAGCAAAGTTGCAAGGTAAACACACAAAAACCGGGTTGTGTGTCTATACACTAGCAATGAACAATCTGAAAAGGAATTGCATCCAAAAAAATATCTAGAAAATATATTTAACTGAGGTGAAAGACTTGTACACTGAAAACTACAAAACATTGTTGAAAGAAATTAAAGACCTAAATAAATGGAAAGACATTCTGTGTACATGGATCCTTGTACGTGTTGTTAAGATGGCAATACTTCCCAAAGCAATCTATAGAGTCAGTGCAATCCCATTATCCTTTTTTGCAGAAATGGAAAAGCTGATCCTAAAAGTCACATGGAATTGTAAGAGGACCTGAACAACCAAAACAATATTGAAAAAGAACATAGTTGGAGGACTTACACCTCCTGAGTTCAAAACTTATTATAAACTATAGCAATCAGGGGCAGCCCCGGTGGCGCAGCAGTTTAGCGCCGCCTGCCGCCCAGGGCATGATCCTGGAGCCTCTGGATCGAGTCCCACATCAGGCTCTCTGCATGGAGCCTGCTTCTCCCTCTGCCTCTCTCTCTGCATCTCTATGAATAAATAAATAAAATCTTAAAAAAAATAAACTATAGTAATCAAACAGTCTAGTATTGGCATAAGGACAGACATACAAATGGAATAGCATTTAAAGTCCAGAAATCAACTTTCTATCCTGGAACCATGGCCCAGTTTTGTCTGTAACCTTGGAGAGAAGGTTCTGGTGCAAGTGAAAACTACAGTGACGGGGCAGCCTGGGTGGCTCAGTGGTTTAGCGCCGCCTTCAGCCCAGGGTGTGATCCTGGAGACCCGGAATCGAGTCCCACATCGGGCTCCCTGCTGGAGCCTGCCTCTCTCTCTCTCTCTCTCTCTCTGTCTCTCATGAATAAATAAATAAATTTAAAAAATAAAACTACAGTGACTTACTCTAAGCCTTAATGACCCAATTGGCCACATTTCGGCACTATGCCAAGGTTCAGCTGGTTCTTCCAACCCCCACTGAGATCCCTACAGCTATTTAGAGCTTGAAAAAAATAGTCAAGAATGGTCAAACTGGGTCCTTCAAACAGCTCATAGTTAAGGAAGCTCTGCTGAATGGCTTGGTGGCCACCAAGGTGTGGATGTGATTTTTATGTCGGTGAGGTAATAAACAAGCAAGGCACTATTGGGATAATGTTTGAAGATCAATCTTTAACATCTATTTATATTTGGTTTATTATTTGAGTGTTCTTGGGTCATCTGTGATCAGACAGGTATTTGAATAATGTATCAAAAAGAAAAAAAGTCCAGAAATCACTCCATTCATCTATATGGTCAATAGATTTTCAACAAGGGTGCCATGTCAATTCAATGGGAAAACAACAGTCTTTTCAACAAACAGTGCTATTAAAACTGGATAGCCACATGCCAAAAAGTGAATTCAGACCCCTTACACCATTTACAAAAATTAACTCAAATTGGATCAATGACTTAATTATAAGAGCTAAAACCATAATATTCTTATAAGAAAACAAATCTTCACAGGCTTGGATTCAGCAATGGAATGTTAGATATGACACCAGAAGCACAAGGAGCAAAAGAAAAAAGATAAGTTAGACTTCATCAAAATGGAAAACTTCTGTGCTTTCCTGGACATTAGCGAGATAGTGAAGGTAACTCACAGAATGAGGGCAAGTATTTGCAAATCATACATGATAAGAGTGTAATATCCAGAATATATAAAGAACTCTTGGGCAGCCCGGGTGGCCCAGCGGTTAGCGCCGCCTTCAGCCCAGGGCATGATCCTGGAGACCTGGGATCGAGTCCTGCATCAGGCTCCCTGCATGGAGCCTGCTTCCCCCCACAACCCCTCCCCATGTCTCTCATGAGTAGTTAAAAAAAAATCTTTATAAAAAAAAATAGGCCAAGGACTGAATATACCCAAGAAAATTGACAACCCCGGCCCAGACAGAAACTTGTACACAAACGTTCAGAGGAGCATTATTCCTGATACCAAAAAGAAGCAACCTAAATGTCTACCAGCTCATGGATACACAAAATGTGGTACCCAGAATGGGATATTTGGCCATAAAAGGGAATGAAGCACTGGACCAACATGGACAAATCTTCTTTTAATTTTTCCAAGTAATCTCTACACCCAGTATGGGGCTTGAACTCAGGACCCTGATAACATGTCTTGAGCCCAAGGCAGACACTTAACCTACTGAACCACCCAGGCACCCCAGTATTATTCCATTTACTTAAAATACCAAGAATCGCAAGTCCATAGAGAAAGTAGATTAGTGGTTGCCTGAGGCTGGGGAGAAGAGTTGAGTGGGGAGTACCTGCTAACAGGTACTTGGTTTTCATTTTGGGTGAAAATGTTCTAAATTAGTGGGGATGGCTGCCCAATTTTTTTTTTTAAATAATCTGAGACTGAGAGTATGAGCAGAGGAGAAGGGCAGAGGGAGAGGGAGAAGCAGACCCCTGCTGAAGCAGGGAGTCCAATGCAGAGCTCCATCACAGGACCCTGGGATCATGACCTGAGCTGAAGGCAGATGCTGAACCGACTGAGCCACCCAGGCGCCCTGAGGTTGCCCAATTAAATGAATATATCAAAACCACTGAATTTATAGTATATGAATTTTATTTTTTAAAAGATTTTATTTGAGAGAATGAGCAGGGGGAGAGGCAGAGGGAAAGTGAGCAGCAGACTCTGTGCTGAGCAGGGAATCTGATGCCGGGGCTCAATCCCAGGATTCTGGATCATAACCTGAGTCAAAGGCAGAAGCTTAACCCACTGAGCCACCCAGGTGCCCTTCCTATGAATTTTAAAAGGGTGAAGCTTATAGTATGTGAATTATATCTCAATAAAGCTGTTATTTAAAAATAAACAAGGGGGGGACCCTTGGGTGGCTCAACGGTTTAGTGCCTGCCTTTGGCCCAGAGCGTGATCCTGGAGTCCCGGGATCGAGTCCTGCATTGGGCTCCCTGCATGGAGCCTGCTTCTCCCTCTGCTTGTCTCTGCCTCTCTCTCATGAATAAAATATTAAAAAAAAATAAACAAGGGTAGTCCAGGTGGCTCAGTGGTTTAGCACTGCTTTTAGTCCAGGGCATGATCCTGGAGACCCAGGATCGAGTCTCACATCGGACTTCCTGCATGGAGCCTGCTTCTCCCTCTGCCTGTGTCTCTCATGAGTAAATAAATAAAACCTTTTTGGGCAGCCCCAGTGGCACAGCAGTTTACTTTGTGTATGTCAACTCAATCTTCCTAACACCTCTATGCCAGTATTATCCCCATGTCACAGCACAGAGATGTTAAACCCACATAAAGTTCTGCAGTCACAGAATGATGTGTGGCTTCAGAAGCTGGGCTTTTAACCTCCAAACTGTTCTGCCCAAACTGCATTCCAACTGGACCAATAGAGCACGGAGCTGACTAGGCCACAGTAGGACATTCTGAATTTATCTGTTGTGTGAAGGGATGCTATTAAAGGGCTCGAAGCAAGGGATGCCTTTTAAGGATGTCCCTGGCTGGTCCTGTTTGTGATGCACATAGTATTCCAGGTGAGAAGGTCTGGTAAGGTCTTCAAGTAATCTCTCCAATTCTGTGAGGTGGGTTTTGGTGGCATTTCACAGATAAGGCGGGGGGGGGGGTGTTAAGTACCTGGAAGTTTTTTTTTTTAATTTTTATTTTATTTATGATAGTCATACAGTGAGAGAGAGAGAGGCAGAGACACAGGCAGAGGGAGAAGCAGGCTCCATGCACCGGGAGCCCCACGTGGGACTCGATCCCCGGTCTCCAGGATCGCGCCCTGGGCCAAAGGCAGGCACCAAACCGCTGCGCCACCCAGGGATCCCTACCTGGAAGCTTTTAAGGCCTCAGAGCTAGTGCCAGCTTTGTGAACTTGATTCAGCTGAAAAACATTTTTTTCAGCTGAATTTCTGAAGCCAGGTGCCATAATTGGTTACTGAATGGCACCTTCCACTCATTAATGAGGCAGAGACTGTGCCTGTTTTACAAATTAAGTAACAGAGGCTGGGAGAGCCAGGCCTAGTCTGTTCAACCCAACTCCTCTCTAGGGTTTCTGCAGTAGCCCATATGCCCCATGAGCCCCACCCATCTTCCGGAGGCCTTTCTAGAACACACATTTGGTTGTCTGGCAGGTTTCAGTAGCATATTACTATTCAGATAACTAATGTTCCATGACAATCTGGAATCCTCCAGCTCCCAAACTGTCCATCCTCTATGCTTGGTTTCTCTTTTTTTAAAGGTTTTTTTTTTTAAATTTTTTATTTATTTATGATAGTCACAGAGAGAGAGAGAGAGAGAGAGAGAGAGGCAGAGACACAGGCAGAGGGAGAAGCAGGCTCCATGCACCGGAAGCCCGACGTGGGATTCGATCCCGGGTCTCCAGGATCGCGCCCTGGGCCAGAGGCAGGCGCCAAACCGCTGCGCCACCCAGGGATCCCGGTTTCTCTTTTTTTAATGCTTGGTTTCTTAGTCCACCTGGCAAACTTCTAAGTTTTCAAGACCTTCCTGTACACCACTCAACAGACGGATTTTTTTCCTCTTTATTGCTAGACACATAAAACACCAGGGAAGGAAGAGATCCCAAAGACTTTTTTTTTTAAATTACAAGACATAGTGCATGAACCAAGGGCATGTATGGCAGGCCAGAGCCAGCAGACAGCTGGACTAAAGGCTCCTTCCCTCTTCCCAGAGCCAGGAAGAGACCGGCGGGGGGGGGGGGGGGGGGCCCTCCACCAGTCGCCAGTCCACATAGGCAGAAGGCCATCCAAAGGAAAACTTTCTACCAGAGTCTTCTCCTCCTGGAGAGAGGGCAACACCCAGGATAAGTAAAAGGTCTTTCCTTTTTCTCGGTTGTAGCCATCCAAGGAGCAAAGATGAGAAGTAGTGTCCTACATCACTTTGACCCCCTCCCCAGCTGCCCCCATACTTGGCATTTACCAAAGCCTGTCCCAGACCCTGACTAGACCCACCAGGTGCCCAAAGTTTGCTGGGGAGGGAAGAGGAGGGGAAGAGGCTAGGTGTGAAAAACAGATCTTTTATTTGCAGTCGTCACTGGGGCCGTTTCTTGTTGCTTATTTGTTTGCTGGCCTGCTCTTCCAGCTGCATGGCCAGACGCAAGGCCTTGATGACATCTGGAAGGAAGGGGTGGTGGTGCACTCGGGGTTAGTATCTCAGAGGCCCCTCTCCCTCAGGGCGGAGGCCCCATCTCCAGCCACACCCACCTTGCAGGGCTGAGAAGTGCTTGGCTTGCTGGATCATGACAGACTCTGCCTTGTTCACGAAGGTCTCCAGGTCATAGTCTGGCTGTTCAGTCATCTCGGAGAGCTCAAGCCAGCCTGGCCCTTGCTGCAGTGACATGGGGGAAGCTTGTCCACTCAGAAATGACCCAACCAATTTAGCAAATCCTTCCTGGGCCCCTACCCTCCAAAGCAGACAACACACACCAGATGCTCATTCCTCCAGCCATAGCCTGTACTCTACCTCTGGACCTCCTCCGGCAGATTATCTTCAGCTTGAATTCATCCTCTTTCCCACCTTGAACTGTCCCTCTCTCCCCACATCAAATGAATGTCACAATCTGTCTTAATACCAAGTCAGAAATGAGAGCAACAACTTTATTCTTAACCCTCCTTATCCCCAGTATCCCCAGATCCTACCAATTTTGCCCCTAACTGGTACCTGAGTCTCACGTCCTCACTCCAGTCTAGGCCCCGGCCACACTCCATCTAGGCACCAACACCTCTCTTGAACTCTTAATCTCCTAACTGCTAACTTCTAAGTGCCTCCACTCATGCCCTCCCACGTTCCCAAACCAAGCTCCACATTGTATCTAAAGCTCTGAGAAGACCAGGTCATCTGATCCCACCACACTCTGCTTTACTCCTTTCAAAGGCATCCACTGCCCTCATAACCAAGTCCAGGTGTTCGGAGTGAACCATAGGTCCTTTAGCATCAGATCTTGCTGACACAGCCACAGACTTCATCTCCATCATCTGCTCACTGCTTTTGCTTGACCAGAGCGAACCTCTCATTCTTCCTGAAAGTACCATGTCCTTTCACACGTCTGTAACCCTGAGCACTCCAGGGAGGACATGCTTAAATGCTCACTCTTCATGTTCCCTCCTTGGTTCTAAGTGGCCCACACTCCTTTCTGTGCTGCACCCTAAGCACCCTACTGGCAGAGTGCACTTTGGCCTCCCCTCACCCTCCCCTCCTGCAGCAGGAGTCACAGCAGCACCAGCATCTACCACTTGCTACATGCTGCACACTGCCTAATCCTCAGATGCAACTCTCCTGTCTTGCCCATTTTAGAGATGAAGAAACTGAGGCCTAGTGATGATAAATGACTTTCGTAAGGAAATCAGCTTATAAATAGAAGAGTCAGGACTGATCTGGTCTTATTTTAGGGCGTACTACCCATACCTCATGTTTTTGGTCCTTGGTTTCAGCACAGTGGTTGACATATAGGAAGTACTCCTCACTCACTCACTGAATAAATAAATCAAGGTCTTTGCATATTAAAGTCACCCTCCAAAATTTCAATCAGGAGGACAGAGGAGAGACACTAACTCCAGCTAGTATAATGGAGGAGGCAAGCCTGTGTGGGCCAGGCTGGGGGGGTGGGGGTGGGTATGGTAATTTGTTGTTCTAGAATAGCTAGATGAATAGATGGGAGAATGAAGGAATGGTAGGTGGAGGCCTGCCTCATGCCATCCCTATCTGAAGACCCGTGGGAGCAAAGCCCAGTCACGTTCAAGGAATGGTGCTGAGCACTACTGAGGGCCTGTGAGGGTGTATATCCAATCCCACCCTAGCCAGGGCCAGCTCCTCACTTGTATAATCTCCTTGAGCTCCTCCATAGCCCTTTCCTCCAATTCTCTGATCTGAGACATGGCTTCATTAAAGCTGGACATCTGGGAAGATAGTTCCTCATCTTCCTTGGAGAACTGAAGGGGCCAAAAGGAGAGGTACAACAGTGTGGCCTAAGTCCCGTCTCAGCAGGCCATGTTTCTGTTCTGCCTGGCCCCACCCTACACCTTACATTGCCTGAGATCAGGGACCCATGAGAGCTGGATTCCATCTCTTCTGTTTCCATTTGAACTGGCTGCTCCCCACTGGACCCACTGTGGGGGCTCAGCTCCTTGACCCTGAGGAAGAAAACAAGAAGGTGTCAGATCCCATAGGAGCCTTCTTGGCACTCACAAGACTGTAGCACCATCGGCCACGTGGTTCAAGGGGAGTAGCAGCTTTGATTTTGGCCTAGAGGACCCATGCTGGCGCCCAACCAAGGCCTGAAAGGGCAAGGGGACAAAGCAACTAGCATCATGTCTGAACTCCCAAGTTTCAGATTCACTGAGTCACAGAGAATATAGAATAGGCCCTGTGAATCCAGAGCTTCCTCTCTTCCTTTCCTCCCTCCTGCACCCCTCTCCCCATCCCACTGGCCACGAGTACCAGTACCTGTCTGCATATCTTAGTGTGTTTAAAGTATATTCACAGGAGCTTATGCCTGGTGAGATCATGGCGATCTGCAAAAGGGGTAAATAGGTGGTTAAGGGTTAGGGATCAGAGGGTAAGGGCACCAGATTGCTGCTGGAGACTGCCAGGCATTGTCTATGAGCTGCTGACACCCACACAGTATTGGAGCAGGGAGTTAATTAAGCACCTACTCTGTGCCTGGCAACTTGCCCCATGGGCAGTGAAAATTAGGGCATCTTGAAAACTGGTCCCCTGCCTTTTAAGGTGCATCTGGTTACCCCGTTGCTTTATCTCTTTATTGTCCTTCTCACCAAGGTCATATCTCAAGGCTTTGTGGCTACTGCTGGAACCTTCCATTCACCAAGGCTCAGGAATGATGGTGTTTTTTGTTTTTGTTTTTTTTTTGAATGATGGTTTAGAGCTTAGTTAGAACTTCCCACCTTCCCTAGTAGGCAGGGAAGAGGAGGAGATTCCCTGGAGAGGAAGGAGGGCAGACCCTAGCTAGCAGGGCTTATAGAGAAAATAAGGAAGGGAACAAAAGTCATTCAAGGCCATGGCCTTGGGCGGTTCAGTCAGTTAAACATCTGCCTTCAGCCCCGGTCATGACCCCAGGGTGCTGGGATAGAGTCCTGCATCAGGCTCCCTGCTTGGCGGGGAGTCTGCTTCTCCCTCTACCCCATGCCTTCCCAGTCCACTAACGTTCTCTCATTAAAAAACAAAAAACAAACCATAGCCCTTTCCTATTTACAAAGCTGGGAGCCAATGAACCTAAAGGAAGCCATAGAAGAGATGAGAATTTCTCCTGCTTTCCCATGGCCCTTCTTCTGAATTCTGGGGCCCCATTATACCAGGGAGTACTGACCATCCCCAAACCAAGAGCTGCCCAGATATACAGTAAAGAGAACAGATCCTTTCCTTCCTTTTTTTTTTTTTTTCTTTCCTTCCTTCTCAAATAGGTAAAGAGGAACTTGGTACTAAGGCATCGGTGTGGAGGGGACGTGCCTGGGTGGTGCAGTCAGTTTGGCATCCTACTCTTGATTTGGGCTCAGGGTCCTGGGATCAAGCCCCACATTGGGCTCTGCACTTGGTGAGGAGTCTGCTAGAAGATTCTCTGTCCTTCTCCATGTGCCTCTCCCTCCTACTCACGCATGCTAATGTTCTCTCTCTCAAATAAATTTTTACAACTCAGTGTCATCCTACACCTCCTGCAAAGTGACCCTACTCACCATGCAGGTCCTTGAGTTCTCCCCGATAAAGGAGTCCCTCAGCACCTGTGTCAGCTTACTCTCTCGAAACGGGGTGTGAGCCTTGTTCTGTCCGAGGGCCCTGATGCACTCCTGTGGGGCAGACAGCAGGAGCCACTGAGGTCCCTTCTGTTCTTTGGAGCCACCTATTCCCTCTCCCCCTCAGCCAGAAGCCCTCCAGGCCAACCACCTCTGGCTAGGCCCTGCTACCTTCAGAGCCAGGAGACTCTTGTTGATTTCTGCACCCTCCATGCGGGTCTGCCGGTCAGCACTGGAAGTGTCTGCACCTCTCTCATTCCCTGCCAGATCCACCAAAGAGAACTTGCCATGCACTCTCCCTTTGGCTCGAAGAAGAATCTGGAAGCAGGCGTGGGAGCGGGATGAGTTGGAGTTGGCAAATGTCTGCCCAGAGGTCCTGTCAATGGAAAGCAAAGAAAAGGTATGAGCCTGTGAGGTTACCAGCCACTGTGGCTCCCCAGAGTTCAAGCCACCCCATTCCATAGCACTAAGCTCTCTGGTACAAGGGGCACAGGTCAGGACTCTGAACAGTCCTGTATCCTACCCAGACTTCAGTTTTGTCCTCCCTAGGCAGCAGCTCTCCCTCTAGTTCTGGACTTAGCAAGTTTTCCTGGTAGTGAAAATACTGGACTCTGTGCTAGGGTCTTAGACCTGAGGGCCCAACAACACACGAGGAAGGAGGAGTTGCCGGTGTTCCTGGGCACATGGGGAGTAGGGGTCATCATGAACCACTTGTCAAAGCTTGAGGGCCCTGAGGAGGAGGCCAGCCCCCTCCCCGGGCCTCTGTAAGTCACCCAGCATCCCATTGTACCATGCCGGGTGGAAGAGCATTTCCTTAAGTCTATATAGAAGCTATGATCCCACCACTTCCAGCCTAGAACAGACCCAGAGCTCCTATTTCCTACCACAGAGGGAGGGAACAGCAAGGAAAAACCTAGAGAAGTCAGAAAGCATGCTTTGGGGTAAGAGCCTGAAAATATATCTGCACTGGTTAGACTTAAGACACTTTGACTTGCTCCTGATGAGCCTCCGGCCCTGGGTCATCTGTCCTATTGAGAGTCATCAAGGCAGGGGCCCTCATAGCGCTCAAAAAACTTCGGAGAGTGGCGGTGCTGTGTGGAAACAGCAATGGGCTCAGGGCGAGAGTCTGTCACCTGAACCAGGCATCAGGAGGTCCCCTCCCCTCCCCAGGACTCTGACCTGCAGGCACTGCCTAAGTCGATCATCTTGATGACATCGTTGGCACAGTTCACCAGGTGCTCCTGCAGCCCCACCACCTGCACCTGCTGCTTGCCGTCCTCCAGCACACGCAGCTTGGCTTTCTTGTTGAGCAGATCGAATAGCTGTGCCAGGCAGGGGAACGAGGCTAAAACCATCAGGTGACAGGCACCCCACCCAACACCCCATCCCTCTGGGCCTGTCCCAGGTTAGAGAAGGGCTGGCAGGAGGGAAGGCAGAAAGAAGCGAAGCTGGGTGGAGGGCAGTCCACTTGAAAGCAGAACGGGGCTGCCCTCAAGCTTGCTAGGACTCTGCTACTTTGCCAGCTATGGGAGCCTGGACCCGGACTTATTCCTCATCTGCAGAATAATGACGGTAATACCTCCTCATAGGTTATTGTAATGACTGAATGAGTTGAGACGAGTGCTTAGCACATGATACCATACCGATAATCAACATTAGCTATTATTATTAAGATCCTGCTCTGGGAAAGGCAACTCTGCAAAAACACAATATAGAAGTGGCAATGGAAGGTACAGAGTGTCAGGGGTGGAGGAGAGAGTGAAAGAGAATATGAACATGAGAAGGAACATGCATGATCAGGGGAAGGGTAGGAAGGTTATAAAGGGGGTGGGTCAAAGGAGGAACAGGGTACACACAGGGCAAACTTCCCATGTGGGAGGGAGGCCTGAGGAGTGTTCCTGTCACACCTGCTGAGTCTGGGCCCCATCGCACCATCAGATGCCAGGGCAGAGCAGCCCATCAAAGGTTTGGCAGCCCATAGGTTGTTTGGTTTCTACAATTTCTAACTAATCTCACGGATTTGGAAAGTTCAGGGACCCCAGTGGTATAAACAGCGGCTCCCTGGCAGCTAGTTACCTTCCCATTATAGATCTCGAAAAATGTCACATAGACTTCCAGGCCCAGATTCCGGTAGCGGGGCTGATTCTTCAGGAGGAAGACGTCTCGGGCTATGGGAGAGAGCTTGGGTTAAGTCAGCAACCTGCCTGTCTGTGCCCAACCCCACTGTGGCACAACACAGTACTTACAGGCCATGGCATAGATCCCTTTGGATGCATTCTGGGCTTTCCCAGACAGGTCTCCACCCATCGTCTGCAAAGGGAAGGGGCAGAAAACTGTGGTAAAGGGCTCCAGGCCTAGGCCAGAGCCCTACAGGCTCCACTGCCACAGTGAGCCACCGTACCACAGCTGAGAAGCTGCACCAGCTAAGGCATCTGGCACAGCAAGAGCAGGGGCATCTGTACCAAGGGAACCTTCTGCAAGGAACTTATTTGCTTCTTTTTTAGGGACCCGGTATGACACCATGGGCAGGTTTGTTCCCAGCCAGGCCTGAATACTCACATGTGTCTTGCCACTTCCTGTCTGGCCATATGCAAAACAGGTTGCTTTTCCCCCTTCAAAGATTGTCTGGACCAGTGGCCTTGCTGTGAACCTAGGAGAAAGCATAGAAGAGAATATTTATCTCTCCCCAGAATGTGCTTCCTAGAATGTGGTCCTGCTGCTCTTCTACTGCAGATCCCAGGACTCCAGGATCACACCCTGTGCCAAAGGCAGATGCTAAGCCACTGAGCCACCCAGGCGTCCTGTAAATGACTCTTAAAAACAACTTTCTGTGATGATAGAAATGCTTCTAATAGCAGCTGCTGCCACATGTGGTCATTAAGCACTTAAAATGTGCTAGTATGACTAAAGAATTGAATTCTGGGATGCCTGGCTGGCTCAGTTGGTAGAGCATGTGACTCTTGATCTCAGGGTCATGAGTTTAAGGAAAAAAAAGAAAGGAAATTCTTAATTTTGTTTATTATTTAGATAGTCACATGATGGGGATCCCTGGGTGGCTCAGCGGTTTAGCGCCTGCCTTCGGCCCAGGGCCTGATCCTGGAGATCCGGGATCGAGTCCCACATTGGGCTCCCTGCATGGAGCCTGCTTCTCACTCTGCCTGTGTCTCTGCCTTTCTCTGTGTGTCTCTCATGAATAAATAAAATCTTTAAAAAAAAAAAAAAGATAGTCACATGATGGAGAGCCTTTAGCTGGCTCAGTCAGTGGAGCATATGACTCTTGATCTTGGGGTTGTGAGTTCAAGCCCTATGTTAGGTACAAAGATTACTTAAAAATAAAACTCTGAAAAAAGATTAAAAAAATAAAACTCTGAATAACAAACAAAAAGCAAAAATCACATAAGGCTAGTGGGTGCTATATTAAGCCAAAGCAGTCCTAGTGTTTTCTGAGTCTGCTAACCTCAGTAGGGAGCAGGGTGGCCACACAAGACGCTGGAAAAGCCCCTACAGCCTGTCCAGCCCAGCCTCAGAGGAGCGCAATGGGTAGTACCTCACTTCTGTCCCATTCAAGGATGGGTTACTACCGATGCAAAATGGGATGTGACAAGCCCAAACTGGGTCTTCCTGGTGCCCAGGAGTCAGAGTTGGAGCTAGAGCTAGCTTGGGGATGGCTGATCCTAAGAAAATACAAGGAGGCCAGGCCAGGAAGGGCCTCAGAGTTCAGTGCGGCCGTGAGTAGTGTTACCACAATGTCCCACATTGAAAAGAGGAAGGCTGGGGAAAGGAAAAAAGAGGCGAGAAACCAACCTGTAGACAACTTCATTTGAAGCTGTTTCATCAAATGCAAAGTCAAAGCAGAAGGCTTGGTTCTCCAGATACTTCGTTAAGTCCACTTTTAACTTGGGCTCGTGGACCAAGAGGAGACACTTACTGGGAATGGAAATCACATCAATTTCTTTCTTGGCCAATTCTGCAGAAGGAGAGTTATTTCAGGGGATGATTCCTGGACACGGAATCACGGTCAGTCCAGAGCCTCCTCCTGATCGATCAGGGCTTACCTTGTTTATTTAGTGGACGTTTCCTCACACAGACACATATCCTGTGCTCCTCGATCTTCAGAAGGATGAGATAAGACAACCAACCAGCAAAAGGTCAGAGCAATAGTGAAAGAAGCCCTCCTCTTCTGATCCCACATCCAGTCCACTCAGGGGCCACAACCTGATCCTAGGACCCCTGCCTTGACCATTTGTTACTCTGGAGCACAGCGGCAGTTCTGAATTTCCTTCCCAGTTTTCTCACTCTGTTGCCTACGGGTTTCAGTGCTACTTCCATGATTATTAGTAAGGATCTAGCCAACCTATGGAAGCGAGGAATGTGGGAGTTTGGGAGATCAGACTCTCATCTAGCCTTACTAGCTCCAGTCCGCCAAAAGCTGAAAATACTTCAAGGGTGAGTGGAGGTTCCTACAGGCTCTCACTCCCTTAGAGGGGAGATCTGTCTCTTAATTGTACATTTAGTCAGGAAGAAGTAGAAGCCCTTTGGGTTTACTTACAGGATCAGTCATAGTAAGTGGATGGCATTCCAAAGTAGTCCGAAATTCTTTAATCATCCGGGCAAATTCCCAGTTTGGAAAGCTGTTGTCATACTCCTGTTTGGGACAAGGGCGAAAAAGGATGGACTGTTGACACATAATTGCTTTCAGAGCTCAGTGCTAAGCAGCATCAGCAACAGCTCTTTATATTATGGACACAGCACTTCAGGTGACAAAGCCCCCCCCCCCCCCATCTTACTTTCTTGGAACAATGAACCCAATTGAGGGGAAATGCACCAAACTGGAATTCCATTGCAGCACTTCCCCCACCCCACCCCATGCCATACCCATAAGTAGGGGAGAGGAGGGCTGGAAGCAGGCAACTGTCCAGTTGCTCTATTGCTACTGCACTGTGACGGGTGTGCCTATCAGCATGAAATATTCCTCACCCGAAGTCTTCACAAAAATATCTTATTTTTTCCTCTGAATCCTAATGAGAAACCAGTTAAATCTTCTAGATATCAGAACTGAAGCCTAAGAAATGCTGGGGCCCAGGGTGCCTGGGTGGCTCAGTTGGTTAAGTGTCTGCCTTCAGTTCAGGTCATGATCCCAGGGTTCTGGGATCCAGCCTGGTGTCGGGCTCCCTGGTCAGCGGGGAGCCTGCTTCTCCCTCTCCTCCCCACTCATGCTCTCTCAAGTAAGTAACATTAAAAAAAGAAAAAAAAAAATGCTGGGGCCCAACTGTATCTCTGTTGCTAGTAAAGGTGCAGTTAAGGAGAACTGTCCAAAACCCTTGACCTAAGAGAAGTACCTGTGCTCGTTTTATTCTCATTTCAGAGTTCTGGGCCCTCTTCTCTTCTCTCTTGTTCTTCATTTTTTCCATTTCCTTCACAATACATGATTTCCTCCGAACTGTGGGGGAAAGGGGAAAAAGGAAGCCCACTTTTACCTGTCTAGGCCCGCCAGCCTACTCTTCTTCAGCTACTGTACTGAGTCCTGGCCTTTCTTAGGACAAGGCCTTCCCTAGACCCTTGCTCTTAAATGACCATATGCAAGGAGAAGCAGCAATAGTGGGACTATTGGGAGAGCCAAGCCTGCAAAGTAAAGACCTGCACAAGTCTAGGCCTAACCGAAGCTCTCTCCATGCCTTTGTGGCATTTTCTCAACAACCAGAAGAGGGGACACCATCCCTAATTGCTCTTGATGGTCATTCTGGGCTGTTCTTCAGGTGTTGGCCAAGACTTGAGCTGTGACAACATCTCGACTACATAAGAGGGCTCCGGTCAGCTGGTGGGGACAGGGTTACTTCTTATGAAAGACTGATGCCACGGCCACAGGAAAACATGCCTCCATGTGACAAACATGGTTTGAACTCAGGTGCCAAAATAGGCCAGGTTTGGGACAGGATGTAATGACGTGTCCCGCACTAGAGAGAACAGCAGACGGCTCAGCGTGTCTACCTGAGTTCACAGGGTTTGCAGAAGAGCTGCCTCGGACGGAATGGACTTGCTCCTCCACCTCTTCGCTGACCATTGTCAATGGTATTTCAGCCACTGCAGGGCAGGAGGGCCTAGGGGGGCCAGCTGTGGGAGAATAAGAGTCATGGAGAAGCAGGCAGGCATACCAGAGCTGTGCTCCTTTGAGCTTAAGCACGTCATGGGCCAGGAGGAATGCAACTGAGTGCTAGCTCAGCAAGGGCTGAGAGCAGAGCTGGGGCTTTTCCCTTCACTTCAGTCATAACCCTGAACCCAGTCAGTCTCTGCAGGGGCTGGCTCTTGGAATCAAAAATCTTGGGAGGTTGGGCGCCTGGCTGGCTCAGTCAGTAGAGCAGGTGACTCTTGAAGTTTGAGCCCTAGGTTGGGTATAGAGATTAGTTACAAATAAATTTTTTTAAAGATTTTATTTATTAATGGGAGACACAGAGAGAGGCAGAGACACAGAGGGAGAAGCAGGCTCCATGCAGGGAGCCCAATGTGGAACTCGATCCCAGGACTCCAGGATCACGCCCTGAGCAGAAAAAGGCAGATGCTTAACTGCTGAACCACCCAGGTGTCCCAAAAATAAAATCTTTAAGGGGCGCCTGGGTGGCTCAGTCAGTTGAACATCTGGCTTTTTTTTTTTTTTTAAAGATTTTATTAATGAGAGACAGATTGAGAGGCAGAGACACAGGCAGAGGGAGAAGCAGGCTCCATGCAAGGAGCCCAATGTGGGACTCGATCCCGGGTCTCCAGGAGCAGGCCCCAGGCAGAAGGCGGCGCTAAACTGCTGAGCCACCGGGGCTGCCCTGAACATTTTTTTATTATTTTTTTTAAATTTATTTATGATAGAGAGAGAGAGAGAGAGAGAGAGAGAGAGAGAGAGACGCAGAGACATAGGCAGAGGGAGAAGCAGGCTCCATGCACCGGGAGCCCGATGTGGGATTCGATCCTGGGTCTCCAGGATCACGCCCTGGGCCAAAGGCAGGTGCTAAACCGCTGTGCCACCCAGGGATCCCCCTGAACATCTGACTCTTGATTTTGGCTCTGGTTGTGGTCTCAGGGTCGTGAGATCGAGCCCTACTTCAGGGGAGTCTGTTTGAGATTCTCTCTCTCCCTCTGCCTCCACCCCTTTTCTCTCTCTCTAAAATAAAGAAACAGGGGATGCCTGGGTGGCTCAGTGGTTTAGCGCCTGCCTTCGGCCCAGAGTGTAATCCTGGAGTCCCGGGATCGAGTCCCATGTTAGGCTCCCTGCATGGAGCCTGCTTCTCCCTCTGCCTGTGTCTCTGCCTCTCTGTGTCTCTCATGAATAAATAAATAAAATCTTAAAAAAAAAAAAACTTTAAAAAATAAAATCTTAAAAAAAAAATCTAGATCTTAAAGGGTATGTGAGTAGCTCAGTATGGACTTTACTATGAAGGAAAAGCCTGAAGACTTTAGGCTTGACCCAAGCATGGGTTCTCAGGCCAGGACTTTATACTCTTTTGGAAGAAAAGCCAGGACTTTCTAACTTCTCTAAAGCCTTGCAGCCTGGATGGCTAACCGGAGCAAAGACTGAAAAGGCAGGAATGACAGGAATCTGAGCAACAACTAAACTTACTGATTCAACCCAGAAAGGTACATCCTATGATAATTCGTTACTTCCCATACCTGTTTGTGACCCTTTTGTTTCCCTTCATTTTATTAGAGCTGAATTTGATACACGTAAGATGCAAGGACTTTATCTTACAAAATCTGCACCTGCTTTAGCTAATAAAAGTTAACAATTAAAAAATTTTTAAAAATTCCATTTATGGAATTCCATTTTGATCCCTGGGTGGCGCAGCGGTTTAGTGCCTGCCTTTGGCCCAGGGCGTGATCCTGGAGACCCGGGATCAAATCCCACGTCGGGCTCCCGGTGCATGGAGCCTGCTTCTCCCTCTGCCTGTGTCTCTGCCTCTCTCTCTGTGTGCCTATCATAAATAAATAAAATTAAAAAAAAATAAAATAAAAATTCCATTTATGCAAAGTCCCAAAAGGGAAAAGGTTAATTTGTGCTATCAGAAGTCACGAGTATAGGTACCCTTAGGGGCTTAGGAACTGGCAGGGAGTTTGAGGGGGGACTTCTGGGTTGCTGGTAATGCTCTGTGATCTGGGCGTTAGTTATGTGTGTTCAGTTTGTGAACTATATACTCAATGATATATTTGCATTCTGTATATATATGTTTCAATAAAATTAAAAGAGCAAAACTAATTTCCAAATAAGGGAGCAATGGAGTAGGGGAAAAACAGAACTGAAGTTAGGGGGAGTATAGGAATCTCAGGATACTCCAGAACAGGGACAGGGAAATGTGTGAGGAGCTGTTCTAGAACCTCACACAGGGAAAAGAGATTGATTACTCACTGGGAACTGAAAGATGCTTGCGGGAATTTGTAGATGCTGGTAGCTCTACCTCCATATCATTCTCCTGAGTGGTAATGCGAACCTCTGAGACAGTGGACATTCGAGTGGAGCGGCTGCGGAGACCTGCAGAACCAAGGGCGACGGCCAGTCAGTGCGGCGTGAACAGAAGGGCCGGTGGGGGCCACTAGGGGGCAGCCCTCCAAGATTCTCTATAGGGAGAGATGGGTCCAGACCACCAGGAAAGGACCCCACCCACCAACTTCCCATTCCTTCCATCCAAGGAAAGATTAGAAAGGCCAAGTACTAGTGACCCCAAAACTACTGTTTGTTCTGCCAATCTAAGAGCTTCCAAGAGCAAGGACATCTCCCACAAGAACATCTGTCTTGAGTAAATGGAGGGATCCTATAGCCAATCCGAAATCCTTTCTGAAGAGCCAGACCTAATCTCTGGGGGGGGGGGGGGGGGGGGGAGGGGAGGCACTATTAAGCCTTAAGAGCAGGGACACCCACCACTGTACAATCTTCTCATATTTTTTTAAAGACTTATTTAATTACTTATGATAGACAGAGAGAGAGGCAGAGACACAGGCAGAGGGAGAAGCAGGCTCCATGCCAGGAGCCCGATGGGGAACTCAATCTCGGGACTCCAGGACCGTGCCCTGGACCAAAGGCAGGCGCTAAACCGGTGAGCCACCCAGGGATCCCCCAATCTTCTCATATTTCAAAACACCACCGTAAGGTAAATAACATTCTTCCCATCTGATGGAAGGGGGGGGCATGAAGGCTCAGAGAAATTAAGTGGCTTACTCATTGTCACTCAATTAGTAAATGTTGGAGCCAGTATGTGAACCCAAGAGTGTCAGATTCCAAACTCTGGGCTTTTTCTACTGCTCCAGGATCCTTTACAGAGCCAGGCGAAGGCCATGTCACCAGATCCCTGTATCATCAGGGTCAGCTATACTGATTTTCTGGAATCTTAAAAGAATGCTAACTGAGACCAACAACTAAGTCACATTTTGAATCATTAACTCTACCGACTCACATAGTTTCCCTCCATAAGAGAAATGCTTTATCACCTATGAAGTCAGAAACTTGAAAATAGAATACACGGTACAAAATAAGTAAGTTTCAACTTTTTAAAAAAGATTTTATTTATTCATGAGAGACACAGAGAGAGAGGCAGAGACACAGGCAGAGGGAGAAGCAGGCTCCACGCAGGGAGCCCGACGCAGGACTTGATCCCAGGACCCCAGGATCACACCCTGGGCCAAAGGCAGGTGCTAAACCACTGAGCCCCCCAGGCTGCCCCGTACTGAATTTCTGAGTCTCCTAAGTCTAGGCTGATCTGATGGCTCTGTATAATCCAGGTCTTTCATTAAGAGCATAGATAATTATAATTTTCCTATTTCTCAAAAGATTGGTAATCTCATGTTTCATTTCTACTACTGAATAGCATGTACCTTTATTAGGATTGTTTTTCACTGACAGGGGCTGTGGCAATGTCCTTTGGGGACATACATAAAGACCATTCCCATTTCTCTTGCAGGTCCTTATGGTACAGCTAATAAGGTGGCCCAGCACCACACCACTCAGGCCCAGCCCAAGCTTGCAAATGTACCACCTTTCACCTGGGCTCCTCCAAACCTGAAGCTCCTGGCAAGTAGTTCCTGGGCCCCTGTGGTAGCTTAGACCATGTCAGGGCAGTGATCACCTCCGGCTGGGATAGGCCATGCAGGCTGCGAGACACAGCAGGCTCTGAGTCCTAAGTTGGATTTCTTGGGCACTTTGCACCTATAGCCACCTCAGCCCCTATAGCTAGAGACTACTGTAGTCAGTTGTTTATGTTAACTACTTCTGCAGAGAAAACCTTCTATACTTCAAAGCAACACTACTATTCCTCCCATCCCACCCCACCTTCAGAGCTCCATAGCACTGTTGATTATACAGCCCAGACCTAGCTTTTCTCAAGGCCTGCTTACCACCTCACTCCAAAGCACACTGTTCTCTCGAGGAAAGAAAACAAGCCCATTAATGGCCGATTATTGCCCTGGATTCTACAGGAATTGGCAAATCACCCACATGCATCAGGTCCCTGAGAGGTTGGCCTAAACACTGGATTATTTTTTTTCTGAAAGCACTTCATCGAAGGATGACTGAGGGATCCCTGGGTGGCGCAGCGGTTTGGCGCCTGCCTTTGGCCCAGGGCGTGATCCTGGAGGCCCGGGATCGAGTCCCACGTCGGGCTCCCAGTGCATGGAGCCTGCTTCTCCCTCTGCCTGTGTCTCTGCCTCGCTCTCTCTCTGTGACTATCATTAAAAAAAAAAAAAAAAAAAAAAAAGAAAAAAAAGAAAGTACTTCATCGAAGTATGACTGAAATACAAAAAGCTGTAGATATTTGGGGTGCCTGGGTGGCTCAGTCAGTTAAGCATCTGCCTTTAGCTCAGGTCATGATCTTGGGGTCCTGGGATCAAGCCCCATATCAGGTTCCTTGCTCAGCAGGAAGTCTGCTCTTCCCTCTACCTCTGCCCCTCCCCTCTGACTGTGCTCTGTTTCTTGCTTTCTCTCAAATAAATAAAATCTAAAAAAAAACAAACAAAAAACAACACCTGGGGCTTTTTGGGGGACTCAAATGGTTGGGCATCTGCCTTTGGCTCAGGTCGTGATCCCTAGGGCCTGGGATCAAGCCTCATGTTGGGCTCCCAGCTCAGTTGGGAGTCTGCTTCTTCTGCTTGTGCTCTCTCTCAAGTGAATAAATAAATCTTAAAAAAAAAAAAAAAAAGGCTATAGATATTTAATGTATTCAAAACTCAACATGTCTGGAGATAAAACACCCATGAAACTATCATTATAATCAATGCAATAAGCTTACCCATCACTTCTTAAGGTTTGTTCCTGCTCCCCTTGTTTTGTATTTTATTTTTGATTTTTTTTTTATTTTTAAGGTTTTATTTATTCATTCATTGAGACACACAGAGAGAGAGAGAAGCAGAGACACAGGCAGAGGGAGAAGCAGGCTCCATGCAGGGAGCCCGACGTGGGACTCGATCCCGGGTCTCCAGGATCACATCCGGGGCTGCAGGCGGCACTAAACTGCTGCGCCACCAGGGCTGCCCTGCTTTGTTGTTAATATAAGATCTACTCTAATAGAAAAATTTTAAGTATACAAGAGTGTTGTTAATCATAGGCCAGATGTTGTACATTAGATCTCCAGAATTAATTTCCCATAAGTGAAGTATCTCATAGAGCTTTGGACTCTTCGACTACAGTCTCCCTATTTCTCCCTTTCTGTAGGTTGGCTTCTTCCTCATGAAAATGCTTAGAAGACAGGGCAGGACTCAGCCAACATAGAGCCACCTGTCAAAGTGGAGCAATGAGTTTATGTCACAACTTCCTGTGCCCCACGAACATTATCCCTGGCACAAACCCCATGAAAAGCCAATAGAAATCCATTTACCTTCCTTTGGAGCAGGAATTTTGGAGTGGACTGATCTGCGTTTTTGTTTCTGAAAAACAAAACAAACCATCACAATATATGGCTCCTATCAATGTTCAAGGACCTATCTTAGGTCCATGTTTTATACTCAAGTCCTAGGCAGTCAAGTAAGCAAAAGCCAACAAGCCAAGCAAATCATCTGGGGCACTGGTTTGACCAGATGACAAGCATCTACCTGGACCGTTACATTCTCCTGCAGGGACAGATCGTCCTTTGGGTGTAAGGGAAGAAGTTGTAAAAGTTCTGGGTTTATTGCGGCCACATCATCAAAATCAATCTGCAAAGAGCAAATAAAAAGTTTCAGTGGAACAATACAGCTTCAATCCAAGTGCATCTCTGCCACCAAGGTTGCCCCTAGATTCAGAATTTACCAACTTTAAGTTCCACCAAGTACCAATAGCTATAAACAAATAGTCCTTAGTTATAGTTTACCATCTAGATGGATATTAGTTTCTGATTGCCAAGCCAATGGTAGACGTCACTGATGAGAACGAGGTAAAGAGCTGGGCAGACAGACAGGCAAACAGGTAGTCCACAGTAGATCTAGGCCACTTGGCTCCCCTATTGTTCTGCTGGGCACAGTCTCTGAGCACCTCTTGTTGGCTGACTTGGAGGAGGAAACAAGTTCTAACTGTCCCGGAGACAGACAAAATGAAGGGCCCCTCAGGATCTTATGGGCGGGGACAAGTTCCCAAGAGCTGCTACCTAACCCTAAGTCTACCTACATTTTCTACTGGGCCCAGAAACTTCTACCTGAGTCAGGGCTGCCTGTTCATGCCTTCCCTACTTCTACTCATGCCTATAATGAGGTCACAATTCTAGGTTTACATCACCAGAGTCCTGCAACCCTACAGGAACAACTCAAACTTCATCAGCATACTTCACAGCAGTTCCAACAAACCAACACAGTAACAACTTGGTTATCTGTATCTTGAAAAGTTTTTTAAATATTTATTTATTCATGACAGAGAGAGAAAGACAGAGAAAGGCAGAGAGAAAAGCAGGCTTCATGCAGGGAGCCTGACATGGGACTCGATCCCGGGTCTCCAGGATCAGGCCCTGGGCTGAATGCGGCGCTAAACCGCTGAGCCACCTGGGCTGCCCCTCCTGAGATGTTTCAAAGCTGAAGCATGTACTCCAGGATGACAGCTTTACCTCTTATATATGCAACCTATATTTATTAACTAGCTTACTTAAACATTTATTAGATGCAATTAAGGCAGTAGGGGGAAAATATTTAAAGATGAATTAAGACATACATTGCCTTTGCCTTCAATTAGCTCATAGTCTAATGGAGAAATCCTATGCACAGAGGGCTAGAAACCAAAGCAGCACAGGACAGACGAAGATAGAATCACCAAACACAAAAGCTGGCAAGTACTTTGGTAACTACACTTTTGTCCCCGTTTCTTGGGCAGCTACAAACCTTTACTACATACTCCTGTTTCTGACAAACCATAGAAAAACAACATAGGAGACCAATGATCTAACCCTAGTTCTGACATTAACTCTGATGCTGATGATTCAGGACGAGTATCCCAGGAAGGAGTTAAGAGTGACAGTGTGAAGGCAACAAGGTACTAGGCATGGTCACAGAGTGGGCATTGTAACCCCATGACCCATTTGCCCCTGGCACAGCATACTTTGGAAGTAGAGTGTATGGTACAAAGAAAAAGGCTGACTGAGGTCAGATCCTGAAAAGGCTTTGAATGCCTCGCTAAGAAGTTTAGACCTTATTCCACAGGCAGTATCTGAGCTGGAGTGAGGCCCAACAAGAGCTATATTTCTAAACAAAAATAAGCTGATGAACAAAAATCCCAAGGAATTATTAAACAGCTGGTTGAAAAGAATTTTAGGAATCTCGATTCAAGGGCAGATAGTGTAAAGTATTCAGTCCTTTTATTTCTCAAAAGTACCCCCTAAATATCTGCATACCTACCATAAGGCACTATGCCAGGCAAGTCCCTTTCATGTGTTACCACATTATGCTCCATGAAAGAGGGTCCAGGTCTATCTCACCTGCCTCAGTGTAGTATCTGGCATTTTGGAACCAGCACAAAAATATCTGTTGAATAAATCCTCACAACAACCTCATCAGGAAGATATTATCATCATCCTCATTTTTGGGTGAGGAAACTGAATTTTTTTTTTAATATTTTATTTATTCAGAGAGAGAGAGAGAGAGAGAGAGAGAGAGAGAGAGAGAGAGGCAGAGACACAGGCAGAGGGAGGATGCGGGACTCGATCCAGTGTCTCCAGGATCACACCCTGGGCTGCAGGCGGTGCTAAACCGCTGTGCCACTGGGGCTACCCGGAAACTGAATTTTTAAGAGAGTTGGAAACCTGCTTGAGAACACAAAATAGTGGCAGACCCAGACTAGGATCCAGGTTTTCATACTTCTAACCTGGTGAACTTTATATCACACGACAATGCCTCTAAAACATAAATGCTCGGCAGCCCCGGTGGCTCAGCAGTTTAGCGCTGCCTTCCGCCCAGGGTGTGATTCTAGAGACCCAGGGTTGAGTCCCACATCAGGCTCTCTGCATGGAGCCTGCTTATCCCTCTGCCTGTGTCTCTGCCTCTCTGTCTCTCATGCATAAATAAATAAAATCTTAAACAAACAAACATAAATGCCTTAGTCATATCTTTCCTCTTCTCAAAATCTTTCCAAGGCTCGCTAGTGCCTGCAGAATAAAATCTTAAACATCTTAGTGCAAGAGATGAAGACCCTCTGGTCTCCTTTATCAACTGTCCAGTATCCTGAGCCTTCCACTGCCTGAAGTGAGCTTCTTCACTAGTCCCCATGAGGGCCAGCTCACTATTTCTGCTAAGCCTACCCATCATGCCCCCATTAAGTCAAGCTCATCCACAGTGAGCTACCACCTGAGCTGCTCTAACACTATTCAGCTGTGCCATTTATCAGATACTTTCTGTTATTTGGTTTCAGAAATGCTTTTTCTGCTCAACTGGGTTATCAGTTTTCCTCCTGAAGTCAATGTCATAGGTAGTTTGTGCTCAGAAGCTAGTGTACATAAGTAAGGTTTTAGGATTCTGTGCAGCTTGTCTTCTACAAACACACCAGAAACTGTTGATTGCTTCAATTTAGACCAGGCTTGACTAAATAAAATCCCAATGTGTCCAAAGGGGACCATGTTTAAGAAAGGCAACATCAGCAACGAGGCCTCACAAGTTCCATTTCCGCACAGATCTTTTTGTTTTTAAGATTTTGAGACAGAGAGCGGGTGAGCGAGAGTGAGCGAGCAAGCATGAGCAGGGGGAGGGAGAGGGGCAGAAGGAGAGAGAGCAGCTGACTCTGCGCTGAGCAGGGAGCTCGATGTGGGGCTCCATACCAGGACCTTGGGATCATGACCTGAGCCAAAGGCAGATGCTTAACTGACTGAGCCACACAGATGCCCCGGTTTATTTTTTAAAGTAATCTCTGCCCAATATGGGACTCGAACTCAGGACCCCGAGATCAAGCGTCACATGCTCTAGCAACTGAGCCAGCCAGGTGCCCCTTCACACAGATCTTTTAGGGAGGAAGGTGTTAAATGCAGTAGAGGCATTCTCATGGAACTTACCTCTTTGCCCTTTGTGGCATCTCCTTCTGTCCATTCAACCGAAACGCAGGATTTCTCCAAGTTCACAGTCCTTACATTGGCACTGTGAATTATGCCTACAGTATGAAAGGTCCAGGTTACCCATCTTTTCCACTTTTAGGATCCCACAGAGACTCTCAATATGGAGTTGACCTGAAGGAAGGGACAGCTGCCTTTTTCTTTCTTTTTAACACTAAAAGCCAAATAAACCTCCTGGCACCTCACCCTTAGAACATCACATGATGACGCAGGCAGGGAACAGGTCTTGAAACCGAGCTGGAGGGGATAAGGACTCACCTCCACTCAAAGGAGCTTAGGTAGGTCTAGGCAAGGGAGTCACTCTAGTCCTTAGGCACTGTTCCTCACCACGCACGGAGGGTCCGGCGCCCTCGGGTTTCCCTATCTCGCTCCTGAAAGGTTATGTCTGACTCCTAATGACAGAGTATTAGACCTGCCAGAGATGCGGCAGCTGTTTAACCAAAAAAAAAAAAAAAAAAAAAAAAAAAAAGGACAGAACTGTAAGCTCCTGAAGAGCCAAGGGTCTTTTCTGCCTGATGAACCCTGAATCCCAGTGCCTGATGTACTGCAAGTGTGGAATATTTGGAGGAGAGTAAAGGGGCCAGGAAGCCGAGGTCCCTACAAAAGCAAGGTAGTTTCAGGGGAGCCCCGCCCACTTCCGAGGACAGGCAGGGGAAATCCACCGCCGCTGGAGGCCCCCGGACCCGGGTGGAAAAGACCGACGGCCAGTGCAGAGACGCAGACGAGGCGCGGGCGGGGGAACCCCCGCAGCGTCTGGGCCCCGCGGTCCGGAGGGGAGAAGCAACTGCAGCCGTCTAACCCCCCACGCGTCCCCTGGGCTTCGCGACCCCGCCCCTCACCATTACTGCGTTGGATATTGATGGTGAGACCGGGAAACAGGCGAGACTGAAGCGACGAGTCCATGGGCAGTCGTCGGGAAGAGAAACAACTGCTCCACAACAACGCCGCGCAAACCGCCGCAATTTAAACCCCGCGCGCCCGCCTCTCTGGGGAACACCACGCCGCCGCCCACCTCGCTTCCGCCAGTCGCCGGCGCCCTCCACGGCCTTGTGGGATATGTAGTCTCGGCAAGATTCTTCCGGCGTCTAGGCCCGCCCACCCGCCTGGCCACACCCCCGCCCGCCGGGCTGGAGGGTTCCGGTTGCCGGCCTTCCGCGCCGAGCGTGCCGCGTTGAGCACCTGCGTAAGGTTAGAGACCGAGGGCTGTGCACTCCTTCAGCCGTGGGTTCGAATCCCGACTTCTTCGGTTACTAGCTCAGTGAACTTGGGCAGTTTAGAAACTGGACTCTGGGTTTCCTTCTTTGCACAGTGAGGAGCACGCTTTCTTCCTCACGGAGTTACTGCGAATTTTAAATGAGGAACTACGTTTAAAGTGCCTGGGAGACACAGATTACCTGGATGTTTATTGTCTGCCACGTGCGGGACAGTGCTGGGGGCTAAGGATAATAATAGTGACCAGGATACAGTTCTTGCCCTCCTTGACCTAACATTTCTAATATAAACAGGGAACAAAAGAAGTAACAATTATGAATTGTGGTAAGTGCCCCGAGGGAAACTGACGGTGGAGATAGGAAATAATGGAAGGGCGCCTGCCTCCGGCTCAGGTCCTGATCCCAGGGCCCTGGGAGCCGGCCGGCCCCCTCTCCCACTGCCTGCTGCTGCTGCTCGGCGCGGAAGGCCGGCAACCGGAACCCTCCCGCCCGGCGGGCGGGGGTGTGGCCAGGCGGGTGGGCGGGCCTAGACGCCGGAAGAATCTTGCCGAGACTACATATCCCACAAGGCCGTGGAGGGCGCAGTAATAGTGAGGGGCGGGGTCGCGAAGCCGAGGGGACCCGTGGCGGGCTATTAGACCGCTGCACTTGCTGCTCCCCTCCGACCCGCGGGGCCGAGACGCTGCGGGGGCTTACCCCCGCCCGCGCTCTGCACTGGAGAAACTTGAAGATGGAATAGGTATGAAAGATTTTAGGGAATTATTTCTAATTTACTGAAGTATAACAATGATGCCCTGATTATGTGAGAGAATGTTCTTATTCTTGGGAGATGCATGGTGAAATACTTAGAGCAAGAGAGTCATGATGTTTGCGACTTTTTTTTTTTTGAGATTTATTTATTCACGGGAGACACAGAGACACAGAGAGAGAGGCAGAGACACAGGCAGAGAGAGAAGCAGGCTCCATGCAGGGAGCCCGATGTGGGACTCCATCCGGGACTCCAGGATCACGCCCTGGGCCAAAGGCAGATGCTCAACCGCTGAGCCACCCAGGTGTCCCATGTTTGCAACTTTCAAATAGTTCAGAAAAAGTAATGAAGAAAACCAGGATGTCACCCTAAAATGTGCCTCTTTGACATAAAAATTATTTTGAGTTGAAGCCAATTATGAAGCAGCATATACAGAAAAAGTTCTCTTTACCCTTCCCCTTTCTGCCTAAAGCCAGAATATCAATTTTCCTTTACTGGGGGGACTCTAGACCCTCACCCACCCAGTAATAGCACCAGAGGAATCTGCAAACAAACTTTAACTCCATTAGCCTCCCGTCCCCCCATATATTTATCTTCCCAGGGTTTCCTGTTCTTGGAGCCTAAAACTTTTTTCCTTTGTCCTGTTTCTCTACAACTTTATCATTCTTTGTTGAAGATGCTATATAAGCCCAAGTTCTGGCCACCTCTTTAATTTACTAATTCTTTAAAATTTTCCCATGTATACAGGAGATACACATGTTAATGCACTTCTGTTTGCTTTTCTCATTACTCTTTTTTTTTTTAAAGTAGGTTCCATGCCCAATATGGGGCTTGAATTCAGGGTCCTGAGATTGAGAATTGAGAATACATGCTGTATGTGTTGACCGAGCCAGCCAGGCACCCCCACTCCTCACCCTTTGCTTTTTTAATTCATCTATTGTTACAGAACCCCAACTGAGAACCTAGAAGGGTAGAAGGAAAGAATATTTTTCTTCCCCTATAATAACATACAAATAAACTAAGGGTGAGATGGCACAATGTTAAGAGATGTTGAATTAGGTTGGTGGGTATATAGGTGGTTGCTATAGTAGTCCTTCAACCTTATTGTCTGTCTGAAATTTTTTTTTGAAATTTTTCATAACAAAAGTGGGGGAAATTATTAAATGGAGCAGATAAGATAGTGAATGAATCTACACTGATAGTTTGTAGCTCCTTCCCCCAAAACCTGAAGATGCCTCCGAAGTGAAAGTCTCAGATTCGTTTTAAAATAATCCAATAATCTGGGATGCCTGGGTGGCTCAGTGGTTGAGTGTCTGCCTTTGGCTAAGGGCATGATCCCCCGGGGTGTTGGGATCGAGACCCACATCGGGCTCCTTGTTTGGAGCCTGCTTTTCCCTCTGCCTGTGTCTCTGCCTCTCTCTGGGTCTCTAATGAATAAATAAATAAAATCTTAAAAAAAAAAAAAAAACCCTCAGGATCCCTGGATGGCTCAGCGGTTTGGCGCCTGCCTTCGGCCCAGGGTGTGATCCTGGAGACCTGGGATTGAGTCCCACGTCGGGCTCCCTGCATGGAGCCTGCTTCTCCCTCTGCCTGTGTCTCTGCATCTCTCTCTCTCTCTCTCTCTCTCTCTCTCTCTCTGTGTGTCTCATGAATAAATAAAATCTAAAAAAAAAAATACCCCAAATTGTACCAATGTAAATGCTTCCGCAGTGAAGGTTCTTTAAGGGGAAACTCAGTGGGAGCTATCCATTTAGAATAAAAATCCCATTTGTTGTCTTGGGCTACAGGAACATTTTTTCTTTTTCTTTTTTCTTTTTTTTGTTTAATCTCTGCACCCTAGGTGAGGCTGGAACTGATGACTGGAAGATCAAGAGTCGCATACTCCTCCAACCCAGCCAGCCAGGCATCCCTTTTCTTACTCTTATAATGCACTTTCATCATTTTTTAATGTTCTTTTCAGTGCATTTGTAATTCCAGTATCGTTAAGCGTTATATTAGTTTCAGGTGTACAGTATAGGGATTCAACACCTCCATAATCACCTGGCCCTCATCACAGCTCCTTAACCCCCATCACCTAGTTCACCCATCTCTCCCCCTCCCCCCAGGAAAATTTTATTTTTTTTTTTTGGAAAATTTGTTTTTAATGAAAAGATTTCCATCAGAACTTTTTCTGAAACAAAAGCATAGGGTGAAGTTGTTTGGTCGTGGTTTTTCATTATATTCCAAAAGGAGAATGTGGTTGGAGGGCAAGCCGGCTCTTCCCACCCCCTACCCCTCTCCCCATTTCCTTTTTCGGCTGGGAGAGGAGGAGCCCCTGGGCCCGCAAGGACTACCCAGGGAGAGGGGGGAGAAGCCCCCAGGGGCCGGGGTGGGTGCCCGCCGTCTAGGTGGGGTCCTAGCGGAGGAGGGGCGGCTGCGGGGCGTGGGGAGCCGCAGGTGCGGCGGCTCAGGTCCGCAGTTTCCAGCGGCTCCGGGCGATGCCAACCTGGCGGAAGGTTGAGGGGTGCGCGGGGGGGCGGGCGGCCGGCGGGCACGAGGGGAGGCGGCCGTCGTCCCGGGGCTGCGCACCTGCACCCGCACTCCGCCTCCCGGACCTGCCCTCCGCTGACCTCTGGGGGGGGGCAGGCGGAGGGCTACCCTGGGATCTCTGGCCTTTCCAGAAAGGGCTCTGGGGCTCCCCGCCTCCGTAGGGTGGCCGCCCCGGCCGAGGGATCCGTGCCCCCCGGGACCGTCCTGGGCGGCGCCTACCCTCGGCCCGCAGGCCTCACCACACCCTTCCAGGGACTGCCCTCTGCTCCCGGTTTTCCGCCGAGTGCTCCCGCCGCCCCTCCCGCGGCCGCTGCTCCCCTGCCCTGCCCTCCCCTCGCCGGCAGTACTCGCTGCCTTTCCTGCTGGCTCTCCCCAAGGTCGCAAAACTTCTCGCCCCCAGAACCTACAGGCGTTTGCCCGAGCAGGTGCTCAGTGGTTCTCGCTTCGGCTGCATCAGAATCCCCAGGGTTGCCTGGGTGGCTCGGGTCACGACCCCGGGGTCCCGGGATGGAGTCCCGCGTCGGGCTCCCTGCAGGGAGCCTGCTTCTCCCTCTGCCTGGGTCTCCGCCTCTCTCTGTGTTTCTCATGAATAAATAAAATCTTAAAAAACAACCCTCGATTGTCCACCCAGACACTTGGGTCCCACCTCCTCCCCCAGTTTCTGACTTGGTAGATCTGGGATGGGGGCCGATCATTTGCGTTTCTAACACGTACTACCCAGGTGTATTTTCTAGAATTTCATAACAAAGTACCACAGACTGTGGGGCTTAAACCACAGAAATGTGTGGTCTCTCAGTTCTAGAAGCCTCAACTAGTCACACCTGGAATGACCCTATTTCCCAATAAAGTCATATCCTGAGAGACTTCGAGTTAAGACTTCAAAAGACGAATTTGGGGAGGCACAATGTAAAGATTTTATTTATTTGAGAGCGGAGGAGAGAGCGAGCGGGAGCAGGGGCAGAGGGAGAAGCGGACTCTCCACTGAACAGGGAGCCTGGAGGAGGCCATTCAACTCATAACACCAGTAAGGCAGCTGATGCTGATGCTGCTTCAGGAATAAAGAGCTTGCCCGCCCTTCCCCTCAAGGTAAGTGCAAGCTCTTTGCTTGGCCTTGAAGGCCCATCAAGTCTGGTCCTTGCTACTGAGCCTCTTGCCTTTCTCTACCCTGTTCGTCCTGCTTATGGGGCTGCCCTGAAGGCCCTCATCACCCGCCTCTGGTGAATCCTTTCATGCTCGGCCCGTGTGTCACTGAACATTGTGCTCACCACGCGTACCTAAGGCCCAGCACAGGGTTTGACACAGTGTTCAATACATTTTTGTTGAATGAATGTATGAAGACAATGATATTCAAGAATTTTTTAAATTGTTTATTTTCAAAAATTAAAAAAAAATTCGATTTTAATTCAAGAGAAACTTCACCTTGGAGTGCCAATTGTAAAACAAAATGAAAACAAAAAACCAAAAGGAGACTTTCTAGTTGGACCAAGCGTCCGATTTCCTGCCAATCTGGCTTCTGCTCTGCCCCCTGGCGGTGGCTCTCGGCCTTAGCGGGGAAAGGAGCTTAGAGGAATTTCCGGCAACCTGGGGCGGGTGACAACTTCATTAACATACCCACAATGCATTGCACCCGGGTTATTACTTATTTTAAAACGGCTAGATTTTTCTTTTTCTTTCAACTTTTTTTTCCCCCTCCCAGAAAGGAGACTGCCGTCACAGGATTGACTGAGAGAAGGCAGAAGTTCCTGGCTCTTTTGGATAAATAACTACCATTGCTAATTTAGGAGTGACAGTTATCCGAGAGCTGTATGAGCAGGACCGCAGGCATACTCTGGTTTCTCTTCAGATCGTATAAATCTTTCGCCTTTTACTAAAGATTTCCGTGGAGAGGAACAATTCTGAGTGTTTACCCAATTTTTTGAGGCCTTGCACTTGCAGGGCTTACTTTTACGTATGAAAAAACAGACCTTGTTTGTGTTTTTCGTTCCTTTTTTTCTTGACTTTTAAATAATCTTTAAGCAGGCTTTTTTTTTTAAGTTTTCTTGTTTGGGGTTTGTGATATTTTAAAGTTAAAACTATATGCCTTTGTTGAAACTTCTATTCCGAGCTTTAATTTAGGATCCTGAGCTTGAGGCTCCTATCATATCGGTCTCTGCAGTTAATAGGAGGTCTCGTTTTTGGCTCCTCTCCTGCTTACATTCTCTAAACTAAACGAAAATCTTCCAAAAAAGACATGAAAACAAGGTACGGTTTGGGGACAACTGTGGAAATCTTACGCTATTTTAGATGTTAGTTGGATAGATTTTATTGCTGCTGCAACAAGAAACTACAAACTTTGTGACTTTATGCATATTGGTTCTCTTACAGTTCTGGAGGTCAGCAGTCTCCAGTTAAGGGCAGGGCTGCCTTCCTTCTAGAGGCTTTAGGAGAGGATGTTTCCTTGCTTCTTTCAGCTTCTAGAAGCTGCCTGTCTGTGACCCCTTCACCACCTCACTCCAGCCCTCTTGCTTCTGTCTTGTCATCTTTTAGTTCTAACTCTGGATCCTCCTGTCTCTCTATAAGGACTCTTGTGATTACCTCTGGCCCACCTGGCTAATCCAGAATAATCTCCCCATCTCGAGACCCTTAATCACACCCACAAAATTCTTTACACCATGTAAAGTAACAGATTCACAGGTTCCAGGCATAGGATGTGGACATATTTGTGCACCATTACTCAGATCACCAAAATAATATTGTAATTACGTAGAATGTCCTTATTCTTAGTAGAAGCATAATGTGAAGTATTTAGTGAAATGTCATGATACCTGAAACTTTTATTTCTTTTTTTTAAAGCAGTTCTATTATTTTTTTAAATTCTTATTTATTTATGATAGAGAGAGAGAGAGAGAGAGAGAGAGAGAGGCAGAGACAGAGACGCAGGCAGAGGGAGAAGCAGGCTCCATGCACTGGGAGCCCCACGTGGGACTCGATCCCGGGTCTCCAGGATCGCGCCCTGGGCCAAAGGCAGGCGCTAAACCGCTGCGCCACCCAGGGATCCCAACTTTTATTTCTTTAAAAAAGTATTATTTATGATAGCCATAGAGAGAGAGAGGCAGAGACACAGGCAGAGGGAGAAGCAGGCTCCATGCAGGGAGCCCGACGTGGGACTTGAGCCTGGGACCCCAGGACGGTGCCCTGGGCCAAAGGCAGGTGCCAAACCGCTGAGCCACCCGGGGATCCCCCTGATTACTTTTTAAAGTAATCTCTACCCTGAATGTGGAGTTTAAACTCAGGATCGTGAGATCAAGAGTTGCACGATCTGTCGACAGAGCCAGGCAGGTGCCCCAATAACTTCAACTTTCAAATGGACAGAAAGCAAATGTGTCCAAGAGTGATAGGTATATAGGTATTGGTTGTCTTTTCCTTTCACTTTGTTATAGCTCTGAACTTGTAAAGAGTGGGGAAAATATGTATTAATAAATTTCATGTAGGATGTTTTAGATATTTATATTTAAGATTCAATTTTAAGGGATCCCTGGGTGGCGCAGCGGTTTGGCGCCTGCCTTTGGCCCAGGGCGCGATCCCGGAGACCCGGGATCGAATCCCACGTCGGGCTCCCGGCGCATGGAGCCTGCTTCTCCCTCTGCCTGTGTCTCTGCCTCTCTGTGACTATCATAAAATTAAAAAAATTAAAAAAAAAAGATTCAATTTTAAGAGTTCCATTGTTGTGATGTCTGGTGTCTCCGTGTGTGATCCCAGCATCCTGGGATCGAGTCCTGCATCTGGCTCCCTGTGAGGAGCCTGCTTCTCCCTCTGCCTATGTCTCTGCCTCCGTGTGTCTCTCAGGAATAAATAAATAAAATCTTTAAAAAAAGGTTTCATGGTTCCAATTTTAGTATATGTGCTGCCGAAGCGAGCACAAAAGTTCCATTGTTTTTATTAAATTATGGTCACCTTAGACCAGTGGCTTCCAGATTTTTGGATTTTCTGATTATTAAAGTTTCCAAAAAAATTTCTGGGATACTTTTTTTTACCATCATTCTACAAAACAAAGAGCATCTGAATAATAAAAACGGGCACTTCTTTAAAACAGAAAACCCATTTCGCTTTATGGAAAGCATAACTACATTTTAATTTTTCTCTCAAAGCCGGGTCGGTTTGAGGGAAACGCTGGCCCGCCTTAGATTAACAATATCAGGGCCGGTGATGCCCTCCTGTGGCCACTTGGGGAATTACGGCTTTCTGATTTCATTTCCTCTGATTTGATGGACAATTTCCTCACAAGACCTCAGTCATTAACATGGGCATGGCAGGCATTATTCTCAGTGTTTGGGATGTTTTGTAAGGAACAAAAATACCCCTGCCCTTGTTGAGCTTATGTATACATACAGGTGGAGAGACAGGCCATACACAAATAAAGTAATGTGTTTGGGGGGAAAATAGCAGCCTAAGGGGCTTGGGGGCCAGAGTATAGGGAGTGGTAATGTAGGTTAGCCCTCATCGAGAAGGTATCTTATGTATAGAGTTGCAAGGAGGTGAGGGGGTTCACCATGTAGCTACACCGCTGAGGTGAAAGGTTCTAAGAACCATGTAGTTATGCTCTCCAATGAAGGGGAAAGAAGTAGGAGACAGTTCAGAGGTCACAGGAGACTAGATTGCCTACAGTCCTCCCTGCAGGCCACAGGAAGGACTTTAGCTTTACTGTTCCTGAAATGGAGAGCCATGTATGATTTTTTTTTTTTTAAGATTTTTTTTTTTTTTTTTAATTCATGAAAGACACAGAGACACAGGCAGAGGGAGAAGCAGGCTCCCTGTACGGAGCCCAATGTGGGACTTGATCCCGGGACCACAGGATCACAACTTGAGCCAAAGGCAGATGCTTCAACTGCTGAGCTACCCAGGCATCCCTGTTTTATTATTTATTTATTTACTTATATTTAATTTTTTTTTTTTTTAAGATTTATTTATTCATTCAGAGAGCGCGCGAGAGAGGCAGAGACACAGGCAGAGGGAGAAGCAGGCCCTATGCAGGAAACCTGATGCGGGACTCGATCCTGGGACTCCAGGATCATGCCCTGGACTGAAGGCAGGCGCTTTAACCGCTGAGCCACCCAGGTGTCCCGTCCCTGTTGTGTTTTATTTTTTTTTTATTTTTATTTTTTTAAATTTATTTATTTATGATAGTCACAGAGAGAGAGAGAGAGAGAGGCAGAGACATAGGCAGAGGGAGAAGCAGGCTCCATGCACCGGGAGCCTGACGTGGGATTCGATCCCGGGTCTCCAGGATCGCGCCCTGGGCCAAAGGCAGGCGCCAAACCGCCGCACCACCCAGGGATCCCCCTGTTGTGTTTTAAAAAAGATTTATTAATGTATTTGACAGTGACAGAGCACATGTGCACAAGCAGGGGAGCAACAGAGGGAGAGGGAGAAGCAGTCTCTCCACCGAGCAGGAGCTAGATGCCGGGCTCAATCCCAGGGACCCAGGGATCATGACCTGAGTGGAAGGCTGACTTAGACTAGAATCTAAGTTTAAAAGACTACCCTGCTGCTATATTGAAAAGGGAATGGGGTAGAAAGACCACTAGAGGACACCTGGGTGGCTAGTGGTTGAGTGTCTGCCTTTGCCTCAGGTCATGATCCTGGGGTCCTGAGGGTCCTGGGATTGAGTCCTGTATAGGGCTCCCTGCGAGGAGCCTGCTTCTCCCTCTATGTCTCTGCCTCTCTCGAATAAATAAAATCGTTAAAAAAAAAAAAAAAAAAAGAAAAGAAAGACCTCTAGAGTAGTCTAAATAGTGGTGGGAAAACGAAGCAGGAAAAACGATGGTGGCTCAGGCTAGGGTATCAGCAACAGAGTAGTGAGATTATGGCTGGATTCTGGATGTACTCGGAAGGTAGAGTCAACAGACAAATGGGTACAGACGTTGAAGAGAGACATTAAGGACGACGCTATTCCGTTCTGAGTCGCGGAGAGGATGGGGTCGCCATCAGCTGCGTTGGGGAAGGCAGGAGGGGATCAGTTCAGTTTTGGCCGCAGAGAAGTGGAAATATTTAACCGGAAGTAGAAACGTGGGAGTCACTGGCATATAGATGGCATTTAAAGCTGAGACTGGATGAGATCATCAGGGTAAAAAAGTAGATAAAGAGCATCAAGGTCACTTCAATTTGAAAGCAGCTGGGTTGAGAGAATGAATCAGCAATAGGGAGGAGTGAGAGGAAGAAGCAACCAGAGGGAGGGGAAAGAGCCGGTGGCCTTGGTCTCCCGGGAGAGCCAGGGGCCGGTGGGGAGCACGGGGAGGCTCGCCCCAGGCCGGGCCTTAAACCTTCCGGGCTGTCGATGTTGCTTCCCTCTGCACCCGCTTTCCCCCTGCTGAGCAGAGGCGCCCCAGCCCTCCAACAAAGCTCTCATTTCCCCCCTGCCCCCACAGAGAGGACAGACAGACAGCAAGACTATTTATTGAGTCCTCGCCAGCCGGCAGCTCCCCCTCGCCCCCCGCAGCCTCCCGCCTGGGGCCGGTGGAGTCGCGGTGAGCGTGACCCAGGGCCCGCCTGCCGGGCTCCCTGCACCGCAGCCCCGGCCCTTCCGGAAGGCCTGCAAGGCTCCGTCACTCCTTTCCTTCCGTATCTTCCTTCTGGAAGTAGGTGATGTAAGCCGGCTTCTCGGGCTCGTGAGCGCCGCGGTAAAAGCTCGCGTTGCAGTGGGAGACGCCGCTGAAGCACAACGCTGGGGGCGGGGCGCGGGGCTGAGCCTGGGGGGCCGCGCCTGGGGGGCCGCGCCTGGGGGGCCGCAGCTCCTGGCGCCGGGTCCCCTCGCTCCCCACTCACCTTTGGAGACGTTGACTTTGTTGGCCGCTAAGATGTCCGCCTGAAAGCTGTCTATTTTCATGTACAAGTCCCCGGCATTGCTCTGAGGACGGGAGCCAGGGGCCCGAGGCTGTGGGGGCTCCTGGGCTGCGGGGGGCGCGGGGGCGGGGCTGAGGAGGAGTGGGCGGGGCGACGAGGGGGCGTGTCCGGGATGCGGGGGCGGGGCTGGGAGGAGGGACGGGGCGGGACGGGGTAGGGCGGGGCTGGGGAGAAGAAGGCCGGGGGAGGGGTTGGCTAGGGAGGGGCCGCAGCCCGGGGCGAGGCCACCCGGCCCCCTCCGGGGCTGGGGGCGCCGTGGTGGCGGCGGCGGCAGGGGTCCCGCGGGGTTCCCGCTCGGTTCCCGCTCTGGGGGCGGAGCACTCACGAGGAAGAGCTGATAGAGCCCCTCTCCCATGGACCTGCGCACGTGCTCCTCCACCACCGGGAACATCTGCACCAAGTACTGCGGCGGCGGGCGGGAGGGTGAGGGCTGTGCCGCCGCCCGCCGCCCGCCGCCCGCCGCCCGCCGCCCACCGCCCACCGCCCACCTCGAGCGTGAGGCTGGCCTGCCGCTGGCTGTTGCTGTGGTCCGTGTTGCCCATGGCGGCCATCAGGCTGTGCACCACGCGCAGGTGCAGCAGCTCCTCCGCGACGCTCGTGTTGCTGCGCGCCAGGACCCTGCGCGGGGAACCGGGCGGCGGCGACCCCTCGGCACCCCGTGGCGCTCCTGGCTCGCCGCCTCCCCCCCACTCCCGCTGCCGGCTTACCCGATGGCCTTGGCCGCCGCGGCCTGCTGCAGGAACACCGGCAGGTGGGCGGTGAACTGGGGAACCGAGGAGTCTGGTGGAGGCCCGGGGGCAGGAGGTGTGAGGCGCGAGGCCGGGCTCCCTAAGCCCAACACGCACCCCCCTCCACCCCCCTCCGCGACCTCAGGCCGAGCCGCTCCCTACCGTTGAGGATCTTGGGCTGCAGTTTGCTGGTCTCCTTGACCGACGGTATCAGCAGCGCCACGAGGCCCTTGAGCAGCGCCTGGCACACGTCGTAGTTGACCAGGTCCTTGATCAGCTCGATGGCTGCAGAAAAGCAGAGGCCTGGGGAGGCCTGACACTCCAACACGCCCCGTCCCCACCAAGCAAGCCAAGACACCCTTGAACTGAGTCTCTTCCTTTTACCTGCATCCCCTTCATGCACCCTAGCACCTTTTACTGGCCAGAACCGTGTGTGTGTGTGTGTGTGTGTGTGTGTGTGTGTGTGTGTGTAGAACTGGGCAGGCAGCATCTCAGTTCTGCCGTCCTCTGTCTGGGGCTAAAGAGGAGGAGGGGGTCGAACCTCATCCCCCACAATCAGCCCTCGAAGAAGTAGGCTCAGAGGCAGGAGGAAGCGCTGGGTGGTGTGCCTACCCATCAAGGAGGCTTAGAGGCTGGCAGGGCCGGAGGCCCCTCGGCGGTGGCTCAGGGCAATCCCGGTGTCCCGGAGGTGGGAGCAGCTAGGTCTTCAAAGGGAGAAAGGATGGGCAAAGACCCTGGCTGAGAGGGAGACAGAACTAGTGGGTGGAGGACGTGTGGCAGGGAGTGAGAAGGGTGGAAACACGAGAGGCTGCGGTTTGGAGAAACCTTCACCTGGGCTCTCCACACAGCAGCCCATTGAAGGAAGAGCTGAGAAGAGGTTTGAAAAGAGGTTTGCTTTGCAATAACCCTGTGACCGTTGGCCCATTTTAGGTTTGAGGGAACGAGGCACAGAGTTAAAGCAGTTTGGCTAAGGTCCCATGGCCAGGATAGGGGTGGAAGCAAAAGGCAAGACTTGGTTAGGGAGGGGAAGGGAACTAGAATTTATTGGGGTTTTCCTACAGATACTTTCCAGGCATTCACTCATTCCGGCATTCACACAGCCTTGGAGCAAATCTGCACCCAACACCTATTGTGCCAGGTGCACAGTGTGGTGCTATACATAGGGGTCAGGCTGCGGGGGTGCCTGGGAAGGTGGGGGAAATGGAATATTTTTGCAGAGAGAAAGGAATCACACACAGAGAGGCCGAGCTGGAAGGGGATAGGGTGAGTTGGTAAATGCTATTGGAAGACAGGATGTGCTGTTCCCCTGCACAGGAGACAGGTCCCCCCACCCCTCCGCTTACCCCCAGGGGAGCCAAGACTTCGGGAAGGCTGGGGTCTCTGACTAGGTCATTTGCATACCAGAACTCACATAGACACCTGGGAACTATTACCAGTATTATCTCTTCAAATAATGAAAAATTAACCTTTTATTTCCTTGTCGGGGAATTTTTACCCAGTAAGGCTATGCTTGAGATAATTCTCTGCAATGGAAGAAAATCTTTGGCGGGCAGGTGCAAAGGCACGGCAAGCGTAGGGGGATCAGCCCATATCTGGAGCGGTGGGCATAGGGCTCCCCTACATATTTTGTTTCTTTCCACTTTAATTTGGGCCTTTGGTGTAGCTGCCAAAGGCTTTTGTGGGATGAAGCACGAGTGAATTGGTAGTGAAATTTCTGGAGGCCTTGCTTAGGCGAGGCTAAGTGTTGAGTGTCTAAAAGACAGATGCTTGGCTTGTGAAAGTGTTATTAGGTTCCTGATTTAATGCTTAGCGAATAACTAAGTTTTTTTTTTTTTTTTAAGATTTTACTTATTTATCCATGAGACATGCAGAGAGAGAGAGAGAGGCAGAGGGAGAAGCAGGCTCCAGGCAGGAAGCCCTATGTGGGACTCAATCCCACTGGGTTTTGTTGTTATTTTGGGTGTGTCTTTTGCAAGCTCAAGGATGAATTAAGAGAGAACGTAAGTTTGGGTCACCATATGGATTAGGGGCCCAGGCTTCTTAGAGCCCCCAAAGCCTTCCAGAGTTGGGCAACACCTTTAAAAATATTTTTAAAGTCACTAATTATTGTTCTATCATGGAAATTCTTTTTTTTTTTTTAAGGACTCATTTATTTAGAGTACACGTGTTGGGGGCGAGGGGTAGAGAGAGAGCATCTTTCAAGCAGTCACCCCACTGGGCGAGGAGCCCGTGAGATCATGACCTGAGATGAAACCAGAGCCCCACCCTAGCCAGCTGAGCTACCCAGGCGCTTTTTCTTTTCTTTTCTCTTCTCTTTTTTCTTTTTTCTTTTCTCTTCTCTTTTTTCTTTTCTTCCTTTCCTTTCCTTTCCTTTCCTTTCCTTTCCTTTCCTCTTTTCTTTTCTTCTTTTCTTTTCTTTTCTTTTCTTTTCTTTTCTTTTCTTTTCTTTTCTTTTCTTTTCTTTTCTTTTCTTTTTTTTCCTTTTCTTCTTTCCCAGGCACTCTTTAAACAATGTTTTGGGGGCAGCCCCGGTGGCGCAGTGGTTTGGTGCCGCCTGCAGCCTGGGGTGTGATCCTGGAGACCTGGGATCGAGTCCCACATCCAGCTCCCTGCATGGAACCTGCTTCTCCCTCTCCGACTCTGCCTGTGTCTCTGCCTCTCTCTGTGTGTCTATGAATAAATAAATAAAATATTTAAAAAATAAACAATGTTTTGGGGTCCCTCACACTCAAAGCAGTGGGTGGGGCAGGTTGTGAACCTTGCACCACTGTCCGCCAACCCTAGCATCTCATCCAGAGGGCACATTTGCATAACCAGGGTGCCAGCCTCGATACTACATTTAGGTTTAAAACTGCTCATTGGGATCCCTGGGTGGCGCAGTGGTTTGGCGCCTGCCTTTGGCCCAGGGCGCGATCCTGGAGACCCGGGATCGAATCCCACGTCGGGCTCCCGGTGCATGGAGCCTGCTTCTCCCTCTGCCCGTGTCTCTGCCTCTCTCTCTCGCTCTGTGTGTGACTATCATAAATAAATAAAAATTAAAAAAAAAACAAAAACTGCTCATTTCCCTGTTTACTTGGACCAACTTACATCTTTTCCCAAAATTCCTTTCACAAGTTTTTCTAGCAGAGTGGCGGTAGCACAGGAATAGACACCAGTCTTGGGGAACTGCAGTCAATTGTGGAAAGAGTGGCAAACATAGCTGAGTATACTCTGGTTTCTCTTCAGATTGCATGTCTTGCCTTTTACTAAAGATTTCCATGGAGAGGAATATTTGTGAGTTTGTCTTATTTTTGAGCTCAAAGGAAAAGTTTCCAGTGTTTCATCTATTAGGTATAGGTATGGCATTTGCTATAGTTTTCTGTAGATATCTCTTATTGGACAGACATTACATTTTTTTCAGACTTTTTTCCTATTATGATGATATATGTGCATTCCAAGATGACCTATTATCCTTAGCATATACTGTTAGATTCAATTTGCTAATATTTTGGGTAGGGTTTATGCAGATTGGTGTATAATTTCTCTTTTTCATGCTATCATTGATGGATTTTTTTAATAAATTATTTTTATTTATTTATGATAGTCACACAGAGAGAGAGAGAGAGAGACAGAGACAGAGACAGAGAGACAGAGACACAGGCAGAGGGAGAAGCAGGCTCCATGCACCGGGAGCCCGATGTGGGACTCGATCCCGGGTCTTCAGGATCGCGCCCGGGGCCAAAGGCAGGCGCCAAACCGCTGTGCCACCCAGGGATCCCTCATTGATGGATTTTTATATTAAGATTAGGCTAACCTTAGAAAATGAATTGGGGTTTGTATTCTCTTTTTCTAATCTTGGGAAGAGTTTGTGTAAAACCAGAATTTTATCTTGAATGTTTGATAGATTCTCTGAAACTGATTTTATGGAAAAAATTACTGATACATTTTCTTTATTGGTTAGAGGACTATTTGTGTTTTCTCTTTCGTCACAAGTCCATTTAGTAGGTTATAATTTATAGCACTTTTCATCTACATTCTCAAGCATATTTTAAAACATTCATTATATCATCTTTTTTTTTTTTTTTTTTTTTTTTTTAGATTTTATCTGTTTATTCAAGAGAGACACAGAGAGAACAAGAGGCAGGCTCCATGCAGGGAGCCCGATGCGGGACTTGATCCTGGGACTCCAGAATCATGCCCTGGGCCAAAGGCAGGTACCAAACCACTGAGCCACCCAGGGATCCCCATTATATTATCTTTTTATCATTTTAATGACTGTAGCATCTTTAGTGATGTCTCCTTTTATATTCTTCATATTGATTATGTGACTTTTCTCTTTTTGCCTCAAATCCATTTGCCCCCACATCCCATTGAGGTAACACACACGGATGCCTGCTTGTGCAATGGTGTCCACTACAAAAAGAAACCCTGATCTCAGAGAACCTGAATGGTATAGTCAGTGAGCATGCCTGCCTTTTGCTCTAAAGGGGGAAATATCTTTATTTTCCAAAGCTGTTTACTCACCAACATCCTAAAAAAGACAGTCTGGGACAAAGAGCAGTTGGTATTTCACTTGAAAGACATGCAGAAATGTGACAGACCTGTAGAGAATTGTCTCCTAGGATCATTTTTCTTTTGGTAGTAGTAATCCTTCAGTAAACATCCTTGCCTTTTTCCTGAACTTAGGGACAAAACACTCAGTGTTTCACTATTAAGTATAATGTTAGCTGTAGATTTTTTGGTAGATGCTTTTTTATCAAGTCGGGGAAGTCCTTCTCTAGTTCTATTTTCCTTAGGGTTTTTATCATCAATGGGTGCTGACTTTGTCAAATGCATTTTATGCACTGATTGACATAATAATATGAGTTTTTTTCTTTAGTCTGTTAATTTGGTAGATTAATTTGATTTTTTTGGCTATTGAACCAGCCTTGCATTCTTGGAATGAACCCCAGTTGGTCATGATATATAATTCTTTTTATATATTTCTGAATCCTAATTGCTAATCTTTTGTTAAGGATTTTTGCCTCTGTATTGATGATGGATAGTGATCTGTACTTTTCTTGTACTGTCACTGTCTGGTTTTGATATTAGCCTCATAAAATTAGTTTGGAATTATTCCCTTCCCTTTCTAGAAATATAGAATTCTGTTCTATAAATGTCAATTACACCCTGCTGGTTGATAGTGTTGTTGAGTTCTATATACTTGGTGATTTTTCTTTTCTTTTTCTTTTTTAAAAATTTATTTTAAGTAGCCTCCTTGCCCAATGTGGGGCTTGAACGCACAAACTGAGATCAAGAGTTGCATGCTCTACTGACTGAGCCAGCCAGGCACCTCTACTTGCTGATTTTACTAGTTCTATACATTGTTGAGGGAGGGGTATAGATGTGTCTGTAATTGTAGATCTTTCTTTTCAATTCTCCCATTTTTGTTTCACATATTTTTAAAGTGTCTTGTCAGCACATATGCATTTAGGATCACTTTGTCTTCTTGGTGGACCTATCTTTTCATCATTATATGATGTCCCTCTCCATCTCTGGTAATTTTCTTTGCTCTGAAGTCTACTTTGTCTGATATTTCTTTCTAAGATTTTATGTATTTATTTGAGAGAGAGAGAATGACCACAGCAGTGAGGGAGGGGTAGAGAGAAAGTCAGAAGAACAAGCAGTGAGGGAGAGGTAGAGGGAAAGTCAGAAGAACAAGCAGACTGAGCAAAGAGCCCGACATGGGACTCCATCCCAGGACCCTGGGATCATGACCTGAGCTGAAGGCAGATGCTTAATTGTCTGAGCCACCCAGATGTCCTTAGCTATTGTATTTTTAAGTTTGAGAAATTTCATCTGGTTGCTTCTTAAATCTATTATGTCACTTTTTATAACTTTTTGTTTCCTAAAGTTATTTACCAGATTTTTTAAAACTTAGTTTTTGAGGGACACCTGGGTGGCTCAGCAGTCAAACGCCTGCCTTTGGCCCAGGGCGTGATCCTAGAGACCTGGGATCAAGTCCCACATTGGGCTCCCTGTGTGGAGCCTGCTTCTCTCTCTGCTTCTCTCTCTCTGTGTGTCTCTCATGAATAAATAAATAAAATCTTAAAAAAAAAACCTTAGTTTTTGATAGGTGGAAGTCTTTCTGAGTTAGTCATCTTCTAGTCTACTGGTGTGCATGATTGTCTTATTTTTTGTGTGCATGATTGTCTTATTCTTTGTGTTGCCCTTATATTTGGAAAATTATTTGTAGGAAAAAACTGCAGGGGGATCCCTGAGTGGCGCAGCGGTTTGGCGCCTGCCTTTGGCTCAGGGCGCGATCCTGGAGACCCGGGATCGAATCCCATATCGGGCTCCCGGTGCATGGAGCCTGCTTCTCCCTCTGCCTGTGTCTCTGCCTCTCTCTCTCTCTCTCTGTGTGTGACTATCATAAATAAATAAATTAAAAAAAAATTAAAAAAAAAAAAAAAAAAGAAAAAACTGCAGGATGAAGATACTTTCTTCCAGAGAGCATTTTCCTTTCTTTCTGTCAGCCACCTGGGCACTCACAATTCTGAACCACTTTTGTCCAAGTTCAAAACTTGAAGTTTCCTGGACCACACAGGTGTTTGTATAATCCATGCAAGGTCATTTGAGGGCTGGCTTACTTCTGGCTCATCCTTATCAGGAGGACGTTGTCTTCTGGGGTCCCAGCTTAATGTATTTATGCTTGAGGTGTCACACCTCCCACCTGAGACAGGCCAATTTTTCTTTTACAATTTTTTTTCCTTTTAGATATTTATGATATGATGGGAAATATTTTTTTTGCCCCTGGTTCCTAACACACATCTTCTAAAAACCCATAGAATCTCCAGAATGTGAAGAGATGTGAAGAGTGTCCTTTATATGTTAAATGAAATAACTGGTGACTGGAAGCCTCTAGATGGCATTAGGATGGGGGCTAATCAGTAGAAAGACCAAGGAGTGATTACAGGATTGGAACATCAACTCAATCCCCTGACCTCTAGGGAGGGGAGAGGGCCTGGATAGTGATTTAATCATGAATAGCCAATGATCTGCTCATCAATCATTAATAACCGTGCTTACACAATGAAACTTCCTTAAAAACCTTGAAGTGATAGTTTCAGAGAACTTCTGGATTGGTGAACACATTGAGGTGTGTGGGAGGGTGGTGTGCCTGGAGCAGTCCCCAACCCATACCTTGCCCTATACATCTCTTCCATTTTCTTGTTCCTGAGCTGTAGCCTTTATACTACACTGCTAATAGTAAGCAAAATGCTTTCCTGAATTTTATGAGCTGTTCTAGTAAATGACTGAAACTGAAAGGAAGGAAGGAAGGAAGGGTTACAAGAACACCCCTGGCTTTGAAGCCAAGTGGGACAGAAGTATCAATAACATGGGGACCCAATACTTATGACTGGCATTTGAAGTGAGTGCAGTCTTGTGGTGCTGAGCCCTTAATCCTGTGGAGTCTGAAGCTGATTCTGGGTAGTTAGTGTCACAATTGAATTGAAATGAATTGTAGGATACCCACTTGATGTCTGCGGAGACCTGGACAACTGCTTGGTGTGGAAACCTATTTGGTATTAGAAGTGCTGTGAGTAAAAACAACTCAACATCAAGCCCTCCAGAAGAAGGACTGATCCAAATTTCCTAGTCTACTATTATCAGAAAAAAGAGTCTTTTCCACCTGACTATTGTTACTTATTCTTTTAGACTCACCTCCGAAATTAGCTTTCAAGGGGCACCTGGCTGGCATAGTCAGTTAAGTGTCCAAAGCTTGGTTTCAGCTCAGGTGGTGTCAGGGTCGTGAGACTGAACCTTGAGTCAGACTCTGCACTCAACGTGAGTCTGCTTAAGATTCTCTCTCTAAAAAAAAAAAAAAAAGATTCTCTCTCTCTCCTCTTATCCTTCCCCACCATGTGCACATGTTCTCTTTCTCAAATAAATAAATAAATAAATTTTTAAAAAAAGATTTATTTATTCATGAGAGACACACAGAGACAAGGGCAGAGACACAGGCAGAGGAAGAAGCAGGCTCCCACACATAGCCCAATGTGGGACTCGACCCCGGGACTCTGGGATCACACCCTGAGCTGAAGGCAGATGCTCAACCACTGAGCCACCCAGGTGTCCCTCAAATAAATAAATAAATCGTAAAGAAAAAAAAAGAAATTAGCTTTCAAGTAGTGTTGTCTGGCCTGTTCTCCCTCTGCCTCCACTCTGGACCACTCAGGAATAGATGTCCTGTGTCTCTAGCTCTATGACACCATTTTCTCACCATGGAGTACCGGCGTCATCCAGTAACAGTCTCTCCACTACTGTGAACTCCAGTGAACATATATGAGACATCTCTGCCTACCCATAGCCTCAAACCAGTCCAGTCCATAAATGCTGAATAGAATTGACTAGACTAGAATGTTCCTGCGCATTAGAGACTACTCAGGTAATGGCAACCTAGAACTCTGCTCAGAAACTGCCAGCCTGGTGGGAGATGACATCAGGAGAGGCTCTGTGCTGCCCACCGCAGCCCTTGTCCACACTGAGCCATGGAACCATTCCTGGCTCTGCCCCTTCACAGGCTGGAGAGCCAGCCAGCACTACCACAGTGCCATCCTTCCATCCCCCATGGCTGACTCTGAGAGAGTTCTTTGAAGCCAGGACCTTATACTTCCCAGTCAGCCCAAAACTGAGCCACATACCATGACTACTCGCTCCATATAAGGCAGGTGTATGGAGAGGTGAAGGGACTGCAGCCCCTCCTGTATGGTGGGGGACGAGGGGCAGCCAGCAAAATGGCCAGTGACAGGGACCGCACGGATCTGCAGAGCACACAGGAGTGTGTACGGGAGGCTGCCTGCAGCTCTTGGAAGCTTTACTTGCTTAACTACAAACAAACATATGTTGCTTGCCATGAGCATGTGCTGGTGATTTATAATCTTGTCAGAATACTGTCACCAACAGTCACCAACAGCACAGTGGCCTGTCTACCAGAGGCAGAGGCTGGGGAGGAGGCCAGTACCTCATCCTGTGTCTCATACACCTTACACTCTACTCTCCTGCCTGGTACTGAGCACCAGAAGGAGGAGTGCTGACTTCTCCACCCCAGGGCTGAGAGTGTTCTTTGGCTGGTGAGCTGGTATAAGGAAAGGTACCAGTAAGGCCTCCCTGCAAATGCCCTTGTCTCAAGCCCTGGGGAGCCTCCCATTCACCCACACCGCAGAGCCATGGGGTGCACAGAGATCCAGGCCTGAAGCCCCACACAAAGCCAGTCTTGTCTCGGCATGTTTTTCCCAATCACAGAATCAAAGTTTTACTCTCTGGCAGGAGAACTCTTAAGGACATCCCTGTACCCCTTCTAGTGCTTAGTATTCTGGGGACAGGCCTTGGATGGCAGCCCTTCCCTCTCTGGGTGGTCGGCACCCCCCTTCCACCCACCTCTGCGGGGCCCTGTCAGCTGCAGCACGCTCTGCCCTAGTAGTTGGGCTCTTGGGACACGTCAGTGCCAGGACACTGGGGGAAAAACGCTTGCGTCTAAGAGAGACTGCAGAGAGAAATGACTCAGAGAATATTCAGGGTGGAAAGAATGAATGAAAATATTTTTATGAAATTTCCCCTACCACAAATGGTATTCTCAGCCTGTGGAGGACCAAGTACTCCAGGAGATAAATATCTACTTTGCCTACTCACTTCATCCTAAATGCTCAAGCCATCACTGCTAGTGTATCTGCAATACTTGGAACACCTCGGAAAAATGAAGATTTAGTCACTGAATCATTTTTGATTGAGTTTTAAAATTCACAGCTGTCAATGTTTACACCCAAAGTGAAAGTGCTAGACTCTGTCCAAATGTCTCCACAAGAACCGCAGTTACAACTTTTCATACTCTGTGCTCGTTCCTAAGCATAGCAGAATCATTCAGAAAGCAGAGAGCAACAGGGGATTACTGTCTTTGGCAGCTTTGACTGAAACCTGAATTGTTGACAACACCCACCTTTCCTAAATTGGATCAGCCCCTGATTTATTCATTGGTTCATTCATTTATCTAACAAAACACTGAGCATCTTCTGTGTGCTGGACCCCTGTGCTAGGGCTATGAGGAGGACTAAGATACAATCCCTGTCCTCAGGGATGACACAGTTTAATAGGGGATGCCAGTAAGGAAACTGGTATGTAGGCCATAGCATTGTAAGAACCATGGGAACACAAAGGAAGTCAGGTTGGTGTGAAGTATGTTGAGGAACTGGGGATAGGGAATCCGGAGAAGGCTCTCTTGGAGAAGGGGGCATGTGAGCTAAAAATCCATGGAGGAGAAGGGAGGGACTGGAATGAAGAATGTGGCAAGTGCATGTCACCATTGTGGCCAGCCAAGCAGAGAGGTGTGGCTGGGACATGGGGTGTTGGGTCACAGAGTGAGAGCTAAGCTTGAGGAGACAGACTGGCTTCTGAGGACTTGGCAGGAGTTTCTTCTTGTCTTTCATTTCAAATATATTTTTTAAAAGATTTTATTTATTCACAAGAGATACACAGAGAGAGGCAGAGACACAGGCAGAAGGAGAAGCAGGTCCCATGCTCGATGTGGGACTCGATCCCAGGTCTCCAGGATCAGGCCCTGGGCTGAAGGCGGTGCTAAACCACTGAGCCACTCGGGCTGCCCTCATTTAATTTATTTAGAGAAAGAGAGCGCGTGCAAGAGCACACCTGAGAGCAGGGGGAGAGGCAGAGGGAGAGGAAGAGAGAATCCCAAGCAGACTCTGCACTGAGCACAGAGCCTCATGCAGGGCTCTATCCCATGACCCCAAGATCTTGACCTGAGCTGAAATCAAGAGTCCGACACTCAACTGGCTGAGCCACCGAGTTGTCCCTCTTGTCTTTCATTTCAGAGGAAACTAACTCAAAAAGGTTGAGTATCTTGCCCAAGGTCAAACATGAAAAAGTAGCAGAATAGCTCTGTCGGATTCCAAAACTCACATTCTTCACCACTAAGCTCCGTTTGGGTGGAGGGGTGGGAGGACAGTAGCCACTGTGCTGGAGAGATGGAGATCGGTTTAGAGGTGAGAAATACAGAGACATGAGTTATAACAGTGGAAACAGAATGAAGAAGAGGGAGATTTGAACGATATGAAGGCGTTAAGAGTTGACTGGTCGTGTTAGACGTTGGTTGCAGGTGGGAAGCAGGAAGAGAGGGCCATGACCTCCATTTCCAGCATTGGGAGCTTTTCACTGAGACTGGGACCTTATAGCCGGAATCTGAGGAGTCCAGTTCTGAACAGGGTCAGAGAGAGGTCACTCAACTGCTCTGTCCGTTTGCCACAACATGGGAATAATAATTGTGTCTACCCTGTCAGCTTGTTGTGAGGCTTCATGTGCAGAGAGCCGCAGCAGTACTGACAAGGAGAAGGCACCTCATAAAGGCCAGCCCTTGGTGTTTCTATCCTTATAGACAGTAATTGAAACCGTGGGAGTAGATGAGGTACCTCTGGGTACCCCTACCGAGAGCAGGGGACCCGGGATGGAATCCTGAGAGAAAAAGAAGGCTGCACCTAAGGGATTGGTGGAGGGACCAGAAGGTACAAAGGACTGCACCTCGGTTTCCAGAGAGACAAGAGGAAACTAGGAGTGCTTGGGCTCAGGGGAGGAAGTGCTCAGCGTGTTCAGGGAGGGGACTGTGAGAGGGGAGTGTGATCTGGGGGGGTCTGAGCCGCCAGGAGGTCGCGGCCCAGGAGGCTGAGAAGCAGCTCCACAGGGCTCAGGCCCTCATGGACAAGCAACTGGGCGGCAGGGCTGCCCCGACAGCAGCAGGCAACACAGACACAAAGGCTGCCCTGCAGACTTCAGTGCAAGAGACCGGAACCCACAGCCTGCCAGCTGCGGAAGAAAGTTCCGTGATCGCCTGTCTGATAGTTGAAGAAACCCTGAAAGAATGCCTTGCTCTGGGAATCACAATGAGGAGACAGGCTTGCAGCAGCTGGCTCAGCGTGGTTTGGGGCAGACACCTTAGAAATGGCATTGCACCCGGGGACTGCGGCGATGGCATGCAACTATAGCTCTTTCTTTCCTTCTTTTTTTTTTTTTTTTAAAGATTTATTTATTTATTCATGAGAGACATAGAGAGGCAGAGGGAGAAGCAGGCAGGCTTTCTGCAGGAGCCTGATTCAGGACTCGATCTCGGAACTACAGGATCAGGCCCTGAGCCAAAGGCAGACGCTCAACCGCTGAGCCACCCAGGCGTCCCATCTTTCCTTCTTTTTATTTATTTATTTTTAAAGATTTTATTTATTTATTCATGAGAGACACACAGAGAGGCAGAGACACAGGCAGAGGGAGAAGCAGGCTCCATGCAGGGAGCCGGACGGGGGACTTGATCCAGGGTCTCCAGGATCACACCCTGGGCTGAAGGCAGGCTGAGCCACCCAGGGTTCCCCTTCCTTCTTTTTAAAGGTTGATTTAGGGATCCCTGGGTGGCCCGGCGGTTTGGCGCCTGCCTTTGGCCCAGGGTGCGATCTTGGAGACCTGGGATGGAGTCCCACGTCGGGCTCCCGGTGCATGGAGCCTGCTTCTCCCTCTGCCTGTGTCTCTGCCTCTCTCTTCTCTCTCTGTGACTATCATAAATAAATAAAAAATTAAAGGTTGATTTATTTATTTGAGAGAGAGCGATCGCATCGGGAGTGGGGGTTAAAGGAGAGAGAATCTTAAGTGGACTCACCCTGAGATCAGGGCCCTAAGATCACGACCTGAGCCAAAACCAAGATCCGGTTGCCAAACCGCCTGCACCAATCAGGCGCCCCAGCACGTAGCTCTCTCTAAGGGACTCAGCACTGAGGAAGTTTTTTTTTGTTTTTTTTTTTTTTTTGTTTTTTTTTTTAATAATTCTTTGCTCCTGAGCCTCGGGAAGAAGCCAGAGTTCTGGGCCTTCACCTCCACGCGAGACTGCCACCTCCTGGCCACACGGGAGAAACGCGCTTCAGTGAGGTCCGGACACGGGTTTGCTGCTTCCTTTTGCCGCCGGTAAGAGAGGGAGAACATTGGGCAAGTGGCTGCTGGGTGGTAGAGACCCGGGTCAGGCATCTATCTCCCTGACCAGCTGCATCCTACCTCTGATTCCTGGACATCTCACCACCTCTTTCACCACATCCTGTTCAAAGCTCCTTGTTGGGAGGCAGCCTGGGTGGCTAAGCGGTTTAAACACCTGCCTTTAGCCCAGGGTGTGGTCCTGGGGTCCGAGGATCTAGTCCCATGTCAGGCTCTCTGCGTGGAGCCTGCTCCTCCCTCTGCCTGTGTTTCTGCCTCTCTCTCTCTCTCTCTCTCTCTCTCTCTCATGCATAAATAAATAAAATCTTTAAAACAAAACAAAGCTCCTTGTTGGGGAAAAAAGAGCATATTTTACACACTATTTCTTGTAAAAAAAGTCAATCAATAAAGTAACCCATGTTATGTACTCTGGTGGTATATATACTGCTGAATTCAGAATGACTGTCGTGTGTCTTCCACGGGTATCTGCTCCTCTGGGCAAGGCTCACCAAGTCCAGCCAGCCTGTGCACGGGTGCTGTGTATTGGCTCTAACACCCGAGTGGAGTGCCCAGCACTGGTGGCCCCCGGGGCACAAGGGGGAGGTGGTGCAGACACAGGTGTGGAGGGCCAGGCAAACTGGGCCATTAGAAAGGAGTGTTCCCCAAGGACTTTCTATTTAAAAATAAACAACTATGGGAGATTTCATTTTTTATTTTTTAAAAGATTTTATTTATTCATGAGAGACAGAGAAAGAGAGAGTCAGAGACAGAAGCAGGCTCCACACAGGAAGCCCGACATGGGACTCGATCCCGGGTCTCCAGGATCACACCCTGGGCTGAAGGCAGCATTAAACCGCTGAGCCACCTGGGCTGCTCCAACTGTGGGAGATTTTATAATAAAACTTATGAACAGTGAATTAAGTGTGGCAGTCAAAGTATAAGATTTTGGGGAGATAACATATCTTTTAAGAATATTCAGTAGATCTTTATGGCAAACTATCCTTTAGTGTCAGAGCCTTGTGGCTGTTGTTCAATGAAGTCACACAGGACAGGTGGCCTCTTACACAGCCCGAAAGGCTGAAACTTCTCCTGCTGATGCGGATTAGCTCAGAAGACGAAAGTAAAGGTACAAGGTTCTATGGGGCAGAAGGTGTAGTTTTAAAAATAAGATCTTACTGGGGCACCTGGGTGGCATCTGCCTTTGGCTCAGGTCATGATCCCAGGGTCTTGGGATCAAGTTCTGCTTCTGGGCTCCCTGCTCAGCGGAGAGCCTGCTTCTCCCTCTACCCCTCCCCCCAGCTTGCGCTCTCTCTGTCTCACACTTGCTCGCTCTCAAATAAATAAATATATTAAAAAAAATGAGATATTATAGTATTCGCATGACCCTCAGAAGGGCAAGCTAAGAAAACATAATTATGTTTTATGGTACTAATAATATTGTGTCTCCTCAGATTTTTGACTGTTTCTCAAAAGTGGAAAAGAATTTAGAAGTCTTGTTTTCATAATACTGGAGGGACAGGAGAGTATGGTAGTGATAATTCAGGTGCAGGGGTCAGACTGCCTGGGTGTGAATCACAACTTTCCCACTTATTGTCCCCCAAGGGATAACCTGTTTCTTATACCTATGTGTTCATTTTTCAGCAATTCTTATAAGATGATACAGTGGGGTGTTTTTTGTTTTTGTTTTTGAGATGGTACAGTGGTTTTAAAATATGTCCACAGGGATTCCTGGGTGGCTCAGTGATTGAGCATCTGCCTTTAATCCAGGGTGTGATCCTGGGGTCTGGAATCAAGTCTCACACTGGGCTCCCTGCATGGAGCCTGCTTCTCCGTCTGCCTGTGTCTCTGCCTCTCTCTCTCACTGTGTCTCTCATGAATAAATATATAAAAATCTTTAATAAAAAAAAATACATCCACAAAAGTTTTAGTATGTTTCCTCCCAAGGGGTAGAGCCCATTTTTCCCCTCGTTTCTAACAAAGAGGGTAAAACACAAGTGACAGTGTGGAACTTCTGAAATTAGATTACAAAAAGTAGTGGGGTCCCTTCTTTGCACTCACTCTTGGATCACTCACTCTGGGAGAAGCCAGCTGCCCTGTTGTGAAGACAGTCAAGAAGCCCGATGGAGAGGCCCTCATGGTGAAGACTCGAGGCTTCCTGTCAACAACTGGCTCTAACTCTCCAGGTGTGTGAGTGAGCCACACTGGAAGGGGGTCCTCCAGGCCCTGTCACACCTCTGGATGACTGCACCACCAGCTGACCGCTTGACTGCAATCTCATGAGATACCCAGAGCGAAAACCACTGAGTTAACCTGTTCCCAGAAAAACTGTGAGATAAAATGTTTATATTTTTTAGCCACTAAGTTTTGAGGTAATTTGTTATCTAGCAATGGGTAATGGATATAGATGGATTGATTTAACAGCTTTTGCAGATTTCTGCAAAGTTTGAATAGAATGGCTTTCATTTTGTCTTCAAAGCAGCATTTTAAGGAAACTTCATTTGTGTCTGCCTGAGCTCTGTAGCTGCTGTGGCAGGGAAGGGGGGCCGGGTGGGGGAGCCTGCTGGAGGTCATTGTACTGCATGGCCTAGACCCCCCATCCTTGAGAAGAGGAGATGTGGAGAGAGGGGACAGAGAAACAGAGACCAGGGGCCAGAGAGGGCACCCAACAAAGGGCTCATGGGCTGAAAATTCCAACTTCTAGCTCTCAGGCCCTTAACGATACAACCAATGCTCTAAACTTTACAAATGTTTATAGGTTTTATTTATTTATTCACGATAGACAGAGAGAGAGAGAGAGAGAGAGAGAGAGAGAGAGAGAGAGAGAGAGGCAGAGACGCAGGCAGAGGGAGAAGCAGGCTCCATGCTGGGATCCCAACACAGGACTCGATCCCGGGACTCCAGAGTCTTGCTCTGGGCCAAAGTCAGGCGCCAAACCACTGAGGGATCTCCAAACTTTACAAATGTTTAAAGGAAACATGTTGTCAGTAAATTGGTAATTTGGCGAGCTGGGCACTCAGTTGGTTAATTGATTTTTGGCAGGCATATATTTGGCAAATTAACTTACAGTGATTGGTCTGCTTCTAATTAAGTCATACATAGTAATTTTTATAATCCGGAGGTAATAATTTATTTGTAAAAGATATATTTACACACACATATATATTTCAAATTCCCAACAGAACTCATTAATTTCTTCCTCTGCGAAACTTTCGATGACTTTGAAATTTCTCTTCTCTAGGAAGCGAGACCAGTGAGCGAGTACTTCTGTGGCTTTAGACTGCTTGTCATGATTAAGTCCCTGCCTGCCACCAATTCCTGGAATAGCAGTCCTCCCTGGGAGGAAACCGCCATTTTTCACTTCACAGAAATCATAAATGGAGATAAATTCCAGGCAGTACCACTTTGAAGATGGCCTCTCTTAATTTTAATTTTGGCTGTCAAATGTTAAGTGGGATCATCATTAAAAGAAATTCTAAAATCTCAATTCTAATGGGAAAAAACTCCCTCTGAAATTAGTGGACATCAGTACCCTTTCCCTGGTTATTTCTACTTCAAAGTGAAGAGTAGACAAGAATGGACAACCAGAAGCCCCTGCACCAAGGACTAGAAAGCCATTCTTTGGCGCACAGGTTTCTCTTCTACTCTTTCGGAGGAAATAAGGTGCCATGTGAACCATACTGGGGCCTGAGGTGAAAGGAAGAATCAGTACTGGCCTTGAGTTCTAGTTGTGGTCCCCAGCTGTCTTCCAGGTGGGCCCCAGACAACGTGGAACAGAGAACACCCCCCTCTGTTGTGTCCTGTTGTAATACCTAAGCTACATATTATGCGAGAGTAAAATAGTTGATAGTTCTATGACACTAAATTTGGGGTGGTTTGTTATAAGCAATAGGTGACCAGAGCATCCACTCTGTGTACTTGTGGCCTTCCCATCTCTTACCTTCCTCCAGGAAACTTTCCTTTTTTCTCCCCTCCAAACCCTCTTCCTTGGCCCTAACAACTCTCAGGAAATAAAGGGTCATTTAATACACATAGCCTCCACTTAGCCATCTGGGCTGAAAAAACGAGGCATTTCAAATTTTATTTCAGTATGATGACTGTCAGTATAAGCCAGGATATACATGATTCACTCATCTCCATTCATTCTTCAACGAATATCTAAGAGGCTACACTGGCCAATACTGTCTAGACACCAGGGTACGGTGGTAGACAAAGAAGATGAAGTCTCAGCTCTTCTGGAGCGGAGTTTTTCTTTTCTTTTTTTTTTTAAAAGATTTATTTATTTATTTTTGATAGACAGAGAGAGAGAGAGAGAGAGGCAGAGACACAAGAAGAGGGAGAAGCAGTCTCCACACAGGAAGAGGGAGAAGCAGGCTCCATGCAGGGAGCCCGACGCAGGACTCGATCCGGGGTCTCCAGGATCAGGCGCTGGGCTGAAGGCGGCACTAAACCACTGAGTCACTCGGGCTGCCCCTGGAGCAGAGTTTCTTACAGAGCACAGACACTAGACAAATAAATGAACGAATGAGGTAATTTCTGCAGGAGGGAAGTGCAGTGATGTGGCGAGGTGGAGAGAGCCTGAGGGGGGGCAGTGGGAGGCAGTGGGAAAACTTTAGAGAGCGTGGTCAGAGGCCTCTCCCAGAGGCAATGTCTGAGCCGAAGTTGGAGAAGTTGTCCATCAATCCCAGGTCTAGGGGAAGAGATTTCCGGAAGTTTTGCTGGCCATGGCAAATGTGTAGATTTTAGTGTAGGTGCAATGGGAAGCTATTTTTGAAATGATTGTTCTGGCCACAATGTCAGAATGGATCACAGGAGGCCAGGATGGAAGCAGAAACTAGCAGGCAGGATGGTTGGTTAGCCGAGGGCCATCACGGTGGGGACAGTGTAAGTAGGGACAGAGCTGGGAGGACTCGGTAAGGGTGGGACAGGGAGGAGGTGAGAGAATGCAGACCATTTGGTACTAGTCCTACACTTTTTTAAAAAAAGATTTTATTTATTTACTCATGAGAAACAGAGAGAGGCAGAGACACAGGCAGAGGGAGGAAAAGCAGGCTCCATGAAGGGAGCCCGACGTGGGACTCAATCCCGGGACTCCGGGATCACACCCTGGGCCGAAGGTAGGCGCTAAACTGCTGAGCCACCAGGACTTCCCTAGTCCTACACTTTTTACTTGAGCAGTTGGGGTGGTGGTGGCACCTTTTACTGAAAATAGGAGACAGAACAGGATTTGGGAAGAAAGTCAAGAGTTCTGTTTTGGCTATGAATTTCAGATGTCTGGGGAGATATCAGGGGAGAGATCAGGCCAGAGACACAGTCTGGGACTCTAATATATAACATTTATGTGGTGTGTAAAGCTAGGGGCCTGGACAAAATCATGCAGGCAGAAGGTGTTGGTAAAGAGATGCGAAGTAGGCTGACCCAACAGTCTGGCAGAGAAAAAGGAGAAAGTATAGCAAACATGGAAGACGCAGCTGGCAGGAAGAAAATTGGGAGCGGTATCACAGAAGCCCAGAGAAGAAAGCCAGTTGCTTTGGGCCAATTGGGTCAAAAGCCGCTGTGAGATCAAGAAGGAAGAAAATGGAACAATGAGTGGGTGGAGGCGAATTTGGGGTCAAAGAGGGGTATGAGTCCTTAAATGCTATCATTTAACTTGGGGGTGCATATCTTTTATTTATTTATTTTATTATTTTATTTTATTTTTTAAGATTTTATTTATTTATTAGAGATACAGAGAGAGAGGCAGAGACACAGGCAGAGGGAGAAGCAGTCTCTATGAAGGGAGCCTGATGTAGGACTCGATCCTGGGACTGTGGGATCACAGCCTGAGCTGAAGACAGATGCTCAACCACTGAGCCACCCAGGCATCCTGGGAGTGCACGTCTTTTAAATCTCTTTTAATCTCTAGATTTAAGCCCAGGAGAAAGAGAGAAGCTCTGTTTATGAGAAGGCTTTATGAATGTACCTCAGAGAATAAGCAGAAGCAGAAGAGCTGACTTGTGGTGGGAGCAGGGACACAGGGTTGTAATGGGAAAGAGAGCAGAGAACATGGGTAACAGGCCAGGCAGGTTGGTATTTGGTGGAGGTGGGGAGGCGCGGTTCTCAATGAAAAAAGAGGTGAAGCTGTCACCTGGCTCCTGCACCACTGATCCACTATAAGGGAAAGAGTCACTTTGCCTCCTAAGCTTCTCCACTCCATTTTCATTGGACTTTCCCTGAGAATTCCACTTTCTCTGTAGCCTTCTCAGGGGAACAAGGTCACTACCCCTTTCCAGCATGGGAGGAGGGGCGCTCATCCTCTTTCCCCTCCTCCTTCTGAGCTAGTCCTTTTTCTCCTCAATGCAAACAAACACAAGCAACCCCCCAGTACTTGGCATGGTGCTTGGCACACCACAGATGTTCAATCAATATTTGGTTTTTAAAAACAAACTAACCCTGCCCTTTAAAAAAAAAGATTTTATTTATTTATTCATTAGAGACACACAGAGAGAGGCAGAGACACAGGCAGAGGGAGAAGCAGGCTCCCTGTGGGGAGCCCGATGCAGGACTTGATCCCAGGACCCCAGAATCAGGCCCTGAACCGAAGGCAGATGCTCAACCACTGAGCCACCCAGGCGTCCGCAACACTACCCTTTTAGGGTTAGTTCCTTCAGCTGTATCACCCAATCCTCCTGGTCACAGTCTTCTCTACCATGACTGTGGCCATCACTGGCCTCCAGCTCAGAGAAATTCCTCTCTGATCCTCTCTGCTCAGCACTGTTAGGACCACATTTAAGACCTGTCAGACCTTCCGTCCTCTGCTTTAGGAGGATTTTCAGAAGGAGCCAAACACGGTGTTCTCTCCCTGAACCTCCACTCTGAGGATCCTGTGGAATAACTCCCCCTAGTGGACAACCACACACATACACGCTCTGTTCCCAGTCACACCAAGACGACTTTCAAGTCCATGGTGAAAATAATAATTCTTCATTCAACAGATATACCTTGAGCACCTGTTATGTATGAGTCTGGCCTATTTGAAATTATCTTGGGTCTCACAGTTCACTGTTATCACAGGAGCAGACATCAAGCTTCTCTGCCTCCGCCAGGGTTTAGGGTGTCTGTGCAGGACTCCCTCCCTCTCTCCCTCAACAAACATGCAGAGACTGCTCTGAGGACATCAGGACAGACGTGGCAAGAAGTGCACTGAAACTGGGTGCTTCGGTGGCTCAGGTCGTGATCTCAGGGTTGTGAGGTCAAGCCCCGTGTTGGACTCCAAGCTCAGTGTGGAGTCCATTTAAGACTTTCTTTCTCCCTTTCCCTCTGCCCTGTCCCCACCCCTCGGGGCAAACGCATACACACCCTCTCTCTCTCAAATAAATAAATCTTTTATTTTTTTTTTAGCTAAAAAAAAAAAAAAGCATATGCTTTGAAGCCAAATCTGGTTTGACTCTGGTTGGCTGCATAACCTTGGGAAGCATTCTTAATATCTTTGTGTTCAATGCCTTAGCTTGAAAAACTTAATAAAAGTACCTCCATCATTCATTCATCGGAGCATTCGAATACCTAATATGAGCCAGGCTCTGTACTCTTGGGGTTCTTTTGAGGATTAAATGAAGTGACACACGGAAAGTAGCTGTCACATAGCAGTACCGAATAGGTGAAAACTCATCAGTCCTACCACTGTCCGGTTTAGTTTCTTAGAAGAAGGAGAGTCCTCTGGGTGATTTCTGCTTAGTGGGGAAGTACCACACATGACTGGGAACCAGAGCCAGGTGGACCATAGCAAATGGTAAAGTACCTCGAGGCTGGAGTACCAGCAGTGACTGTCATTGTCTGAATAACTTGCAACCAGACCGGGTCAGCACCTACCATCAGCCAAGGCTCTCCAGCACACTCAACGAGGTTCTTTGTGAGTAAGGGAAAACTTTTAAGAGCTAGTCTGTCTGGTTCTCAAGGCCACCTTCCGTCATCTGTGAGCAGGAGCAGAGCCGGCTGCCTCCCTTACCTTCATACTGGACTTCCAGGTGCATCGTGCGCAGTACCTTGAGCATGCAGTCCACGATGCTGGGGTGTGTGGTTCCAATGATAGACTGACAAGACAGACAACAGGACAAGGTGGTTACTCCTCAGATCCAGTCCACCAGGAAGACGTGAAGGGCAGACTTCCAAACTGCATGGCAGCCTGGCTGAATGGGGAGCGGAAGGGCTGTTCTGAGTCCCTGGGCCTTGGCCCCTGTGCTGTACAAGGAAACTTCTTCTCCAGAGAAAGGACAGAGATGGGCATCCAAGAATCGGACCGACAGTCTGTTGAGGTTGCCACCGACCCCTCTCGCTCAGGAGGCATTCAGTGAGGGGTTAGCCGGTCACCTGCTAGAGGTGCAGGGCCAGGCTGGCTACCGTGCTGGGGGAGGCTGAACTCAGCCAGGATCCTACATCTTCTGTCCCTCAGGGACCTCACAGGATTGGGGAAGACGCCTTTCTACCTCTTCAACCTTTATCCTCTCATTTCCTGTCCTTTCACATGAAACACCCACAAGCTCACCCACTTACACACAACTGTCTCCATCCTCTCTTGCTATCATGCCTTTTCCCCACCCCCCCACCCCCACACCTAAGCCTCCCAGGAGCCCAGGGGAAGACACTTCACCCTTCATGCATCCTTTGACAGGCTGCTGCTATTTAAGTTCTGCTATGGGACCAAAGTTGGGGTGAACCCCAACTTTTCATGCAGGGACCATCCTTCTGTTCTACACAGGCTTAGTCTCTGCAGTATTTGACCCGCAGAAATTTCAGGTTCTCCCTGTTGGAACTCTTTTCCCTTCATTTATCACAGCCCTGTGTTGTTTCCCTTTAACGGCTTCCATTGGTCTTTTTCAAGGAGGCAGAGTGGCATATGGAAAGACTGAGAACTCTGGAGTTAGGGAGAGTTGGATTTGTACCAAGTTGCCTCTTACTTCGTGTGTGGCCTTGAGTGCGTCACAGCACACCCCTCAAGGCTCAGTTACATCATCTCTGAAATGTCTGCCTCCATCAGCTATTGTAAAGACTAAAAGGCATCGAAGAGGTAAGCTCCTGGCACAGTGCCTGGTGGGTAGGAGGCACTTAATAAATGGAAACCTGGAAATAATAATGATAATCCAGCTGTTCCGTTGCTCAGCTCCTCTCTTTAATGCTAGCGATGCTCCTTCTCTTGCTTCATCTTACTGGGCTGAGCTTGCTCCCTTCTGTTGTCTTAGTGATTACTTCTCTGTTCAGGAAACCCAACTGCCATCCTCATCTCGGGTCTCTTTCTGAGGCTTCAGACTTATTTTCTACTGTCTGGTTGGCACCTCTACAAAATATCCTCAACACTAATTCCTCAATTGAGCTAGGAATCAGAATTACTTGGGGGAGCTTAGAAAGAATAAGCATTGCCAAAGGCTGCCTGAGAGCTGTCAAGATCTATGGGAGGGGGTTCCAGGATCCTTTTTTTTTTTTTTTTTTTTTTACACAAATGGCCTATTGTATCTTCTGCAGCTGGCTGGGCCGGCTCCTTTGATGGCAGTTGGGAGCCACCAAGGCTCATGGAGTCAAAACCTAACTCCTCCCAAATTAACTCGGCTTTTTCCTGCTCTCTCCTGGTGGCACACAACTCAGCCTGCTGCTAAGTCCAAAGTCGGGTGTCATTTTTGGCTGCTTTTGTTTTACTGCCCTCCATCCCATGCACTCCACCTCAGAAAGGTCTGTCTGACCAGGTCACTTCTGTTCCCAGTGCCACAGGTCAGGCCTTACCATCCCTTCGATCTCTTGTCTCCCTGCCTCCACTGAGCATGGAGCTGTTTTGAGAGCTTTTGATAATTCATCTCAAGATCACTCCTGGAGCCTCTCTTACCTCCTTACTAGCACCGAGTCTTCAGGTGGCCACCGTGTCCCAAATCCAATTCTATTCACATTCAGGAAGGCAGAAGCCGGGGATCCCTGGGTGGCGCAGCGATTTAGCGCCTGCCTTTGGCCCAGGGCGCGATCCTGGAGACCCGGGATCGAATCTCACGTCGGGCTCCTGGTGCATGGAGCCTGCTTCTCCCTCTGCCTATGTCTCTGCCTCTCTCTCTCTCTCTCTCTCTGTGTGTGTGTGTGTGTGTGTGACTATCATAAATAAATAAAAATTTAAAAAAAAAAAAAAAAAAGGAAGGCAGAAGCCAGTAAGAGAAGAGGAGCTTTCCCAAGCCCTGGTGATCTGGCCTCTCACTTCCATACTATCTACAAACGCACGGTGATTCCTTCCCTACCAAATTGACTCCTGTGAGCTTTTCTACAGTCTTTTCATCATCCTTGTTGCTTGTCTCAACCACTTTTAAGTCTGCCAACATCTTTCTGATCCTTAAGTAAACAGGACAAATAACTCTGCTGGGAGGCATGAACTCTTTGCCCTGCCTTGGCCTTCTGGAAGTAATGCTGATTGAATAGCAGACATACAGCGGGAGGCTGAGCTCTGTTTCTCATGCCTGTGTGAAGTGCAACTGTGGTAGGTAATTTTAAGGTTAGTGTGTTGAATCAGAACCACAGGAGCATACAGCCTGGACTTACCTGCGCAGTCCTGAGAGTCTGCAGGGACAGCTGCTGAGCTTTTGGGGACGCACAGGGCAGCAAAGCTATTAGACCTTTGTACACTTGATTCTGGTACTTGGGATTACCGTGGACCAAAGAATCCATCAGAATCTGCACTTCTTCCTGGGTCTCTTCTGATTTAGACTTTGCCAAAAACTCTGCTATGGATCGTACACCTGAGCAAAGAAGAAAGGAAATGCTCAATTGGAAGAGAGTTATGAAAACAATCATCATTCAAGATTACATAATATGGGGGAGGGGGACAACTGAAATGTGTTAACCAGGCCTGTTCAAACGAAGCAGAATCCAGGCTCAATTCTCGTGTTGCCTCACTGTCTTGTTTACTTTAAGGCTCTGTGGCTAGAGGATTTTGTTTCAACATAGGCATGTCAGCTTGTCAAAGTCTGTTCTAGGGATCCCTGGGTGGCGCAGCAGTTTAGCGCCTGCCTTTGGCCCAGGGTGCGATCCTGGAGACCCGGGATCGAATCCCACATCGGGCTCCCGGTGCATGGAGCCTGCTTCTCCCTCTGCCTATGTCTCTGCCTCTCTCTCTCTCTCTCTCTGTGTGTGTGACTATCATAAATAAAAATTAAAAAAAAAAAGTCTGTTCTAAAGTTTAAAATGGCTCTGCAGGGATCCCTGGGTGGCTCAGCGGTTTGGCACCTGCCTTTGGCCCAGGGCCTGATCCTGGATACCTGGGATGGAGTTCCATGTCGGGCTCCCTTCATGGAGCCTGCTTCTCCCTCTGCCTGTGTCTCTGCCTCAATCTCTCTCTGTGTGTGTCTCTCATGAATAAATAAATGAAAATATAAAAAAAATAAAATGGCTCTGCAAAATGCACAATTAAACATGTGTTTGGGATTGCCATATGATAATTATTTTTTTTAAGATTTTATTTATTTTTTCATGAGAGACAGAGAGATAGAGGCAGACGGAGAAGCATTCCCGGTGGGGAGCCTAATGTGGGACTCGATCCCAGGACCCCGCGATCACAATCTGAGCCGAAGGCAGCCGCTCAACCACTGAGCTGCCCAGGCTCCCTGCCATATGATAATTAACACATGTGCAGCATCCAGGAATTTACTAGATGTTCCTGACAGATGCTGCCTCATTTGATCCCAGAAACATACCGAGAGGAAGGTGTTAGTCCCATTTTATGGATGTGTACAGTGAGGCTCAGGAGAGGCCATGGGGAGACATAGACGAGAACAATGATGAAAAATTAAGCGAGGGAAGTGCTTTGAAAAAGGGATGTGTGGGGGCATGGTATCTTCCCCATCCACCTCCATCAGAGCACAGGATGGAACATATGGAAATGACAGGGTTATTTACCCTTCTCACCACGCTGTAAGCTCTTTGAGGAGAAGGACTGTATTTTATTCATCTTCATATTCTCAGCACTCCCTATCTATCTACCTATCTATCTAATCTATCACACATATTCAATGATTTTATTTCCATTTTATTTCTAGAGTTATTCATAACTCACTTAATTTCACAAAGGATTTTAGGCAATGGCTTAATAAATCTTTGTTGAATGGATGCATGAAAGAGGATATATTTAAAATGGAGAAGTATTTCCAAAACCACCATGGAAAGATTTTGAGCAAATGATGAATCAGGAAAATCATAAATCTGACTCTCATGGTGGTGATATGGACAGGAGCTAGTTGACTCCACTGTACAAAGTGCTTCTGTGCAACCTGCCCATGACATGTTTTTCTAGAGCAGTGCTGGGTACTGCCACCATTTCACCCAGGCCCCTAGGGAGACAGGGAATTGCCACCCCTGACATAACACAGTACCCACCATAGCTTTCACAGATGAGCTCCTTGTACTTCCTGCCAGTGTTTGCAATAACCTGAAGTAGCCTGATGGATTCCTTCTTGTCCTCTTCCTTGATCTTCTCCATCCCAAGTATTTCCAAGAGTGTCAGGACTCCTCCAACCTCAAGAAATTCTTTAAGGTACCGATTACTGTCCAGAGGAATACAAGAGTAGAAATAAGACACTTGTCATGTTCCTGGGCACTCACCTTTCTAAGGGATCCTGAGGTCCAGGCAGTGTTCATGGGCAAAGTGACACAATAATTTGGAAGTTTTTCCTTCTAGCAATAAATGCAAAAGTTAAGGACATTGGATATTTCTTGTATTTGGTTTTCCAGAATCTGTTCCTCCTCTTCTTGAAATAGCACCTCAGCTATCCTTTGGGGAATCACCCCTCTGCCTCTCATGGGCCATGCGGTTTTGGCAGGGTGAGCAGGTTACAGGGCATGCCATCATTCTGACTGCAGCAATTGGTTGGGACCAGCCATGTGACCTCAGTTGGTCCAATGAGGCTCAAAACCTGGAACTTTCGTGGGAACCCCTGGCAAAGATATGCTCTTTTTTTGGGTGTGGCTGAGCAAGAAGGATGCATGTCTGGAGCCTCTGAAGGCCACAGCACATGGAGGCCTATGAATACAGAGAGGGAGAGAGCTGAGAAATGAAGAAAAAGAGAGAGAGAGAGAAAGAGGCCAAGTACTGATGACATTTTTTGAGCCCCTGGATCTAGCCAGGTCTAAAATATGGATTTCTACCCATGTGGTAGAATGTGGTGGTCCCATGTGGTGTGAATGCCAAGGACACCATGAGCCCATATGCACTGAGATCCCAGAATCTCTCTAGAATGGAACTCACCTGCTCACAGCAGACAGGAAGATGCCAATAGACTTTAGAAGCTTATCTAAACAGGAGCCAGTCATATAGCTGTACGACAAGTTAAAGAGTGAATTCCAGGGTGGTTTTCCACACAGAAACCCGATCCTGTGTCGATTCCTCATAGCATCTATGGCCCAGGATGACCAACAGTTGAATTTTGTCCTTTATCTGAGAGGGGCCGCTAGGCCGAAGGGGAAGTGGCAACAAACACATAGTGGGGGGACACAAGGGACGGTGCTAGCAGGCATGTTCACCGTTCCCCCAGGAAGCTTTTCTGGGGCAGTTCAGGCACCTTGGGTCTGACAGGCCCCCTAGAGAGCAAGAAGGCTCTGATGAATAAGAGGCGCATGGAGAAAGCATAGTCAATTTTCCAAGCCTTTCTATGCCATGACCATTGCACCCTTGGGTCTCAGCACAGTTCATTACTTTATGCCTCATTTTTAGACTTCTCTAAAAATAATCAGCTTCATCATTAATTCTCAGTTTTGTACTTGCTCAAAGCTTTACACTGGAGGTCACTATCTTTATGAAGAATTGCGTGCCTTCCTAATAAGAACAACGGAAGATGGTGGAAAAATTAAACTCTGATTTAAAACAACCTCGGTATTTAGTGTTATTTTTTAATGTGAGCCTTGCAAAAAGCTTCATTGCAATAAAGCACCCAGAGCACGCATCGGCTCAGATACAAGGTACGAAATCAACCCACAACAGAAAAGGAACCAGTCAACAATTACTAGGCTCATAACACATCACAGGCTCTTAGAACACTTAAGAAATTAGCTGAAATTATTGCAGCTCGTGGAGGATGACTGAGAGCTTCCAAGACTGATAAAGGCTAATGTAATGGGTTGGAGGTAATGGTGCTTTGTTGGGGGGGAGGGCGCATGAGGCAAATTATCTCTGCTGCACCCTGGTTCCCAGGATGCCAATAGAAGTGGAGACAGATTGGCTCATTAGGAAAGGCTCTTTACTGCAAACACAGTGTTTGCTCCGGAGCCAGGCTCCCCCTGCCTGTTGCAGCTACAGCTGGAGGCCAGGCTGTCAGCCCAAAGGGTGGTCCCTGTATTCCTACACTGTCCTCCACCCAGCTCCCCATGACCCCAGACCCTGTTCCTGCCTCACTGCCTTCTCCCTCTTTTCCTCAGTTGCCAGCCAGGCTCACCAACTGCCATCACCTGCTTTTCCTCTGTCCCAGGCTAGTCTTGCTTTCACAGTCACTCATTACACATGTTTCTGGCCCATTATTTCCAGCAATTAGTTCCAGAAGTTTGCCACAATGTCAGCCGGTGCTAACTAGTCCTAAGCCTTTATTGTGTGCCAGGCACTGTGCTGCTCTGCTTGCGTGGTCTCATTTAATTCTCACCGCACCCTGGGGTGGCTGCTATTAATATGGCCATTTACTTCATGAGGAAGCAATCTCAGATAGTTTAATGACCTGTCCAGGTCTCAGAGTTAATGGACAGAACTGGAATTTGAACCTGGCAGTCTAGCTCAGGGTTCCTCTTGTCAGGCCTTCCCGCCTGTGGCCAGATGGAGGGTGTAGGGCTATTTACACAGCTCATCTCTGGGGATGGTGTTGGACGTGGAGCTGTGGGTCTGCCCAGGGCCCCGGGGAGGGAGGCAGTGAAGGAGGGTGGATGGGTAAGGGCTTTGGTCCAGACAGACCCACTACAAACCTCATCTCTGCCATTCGCTAGTAAATTACTCAACCTTTCGAAGCTCATCTCTCTTATCTATAAAACGGGATAATGCCAATCACCTATTAGGCTTGGTGTTCAGCTCCAACGAGATAATATTTGTACATCACATAGCTCAGTGCCCAGAGGATAAAAAGACATAGTAAGTGGCAACTAATACTTTTGTCATTATAATAGATAAATCCTTAGTGTTACTGGTCTCTTCTGGAAGTTCAAGGTTAGAAAAGGGGTTTGAAGCTACTGTGAGATTAGGTGGTAATTTTACAAAGCAGAGTGATGCTGATATGTTTTCCTTCCAAATCCACCATAACTAGAGGGGTGGGAAGGAGATGTGGGGTCATTGATTTAACACACTCTATCACTTCAGCTGCTCTCTTTTCTCTGTTGCTTGAAAAGGTCACAAAATTTAGGAAACTGCATAATTTCAGGCATAGAAACTGAACATACACAGCTATATACTGAAAGCATATATTTTTTTTAAAGATTTTTAATTTATTTATGAGAGACATACAGAGAGAGAAGCAGAGACACAGGCAGAGGGAGAACAGACTCCCTTTGGGGAGCCTGAAGCGAGACTCAGGCCCAGGACCCTGGGATCACGACTTGAGCCAAAGGCAGATAGATGCTCAACCACTGAGCCACCCAGGCACCCCTGAAAGCATGGTTCTTTCAGTCATTCAATAAGTGTGCTGTGAGTGTCTCATCAACATTGGGCATTCTGACCTGCACTTGGGGAGATGGGGAAGGACAATACAATGCCTAGAGCGGTAAGTGCAATGACTAAGTAAGAAAACATTCCCACTTAAGGGGGAGGGAGGAAAGATCCTGCAACAGAGACTGAGAACTGGCCATGGGAGAAGGTGGGGGACAGGACATTGTAGGAAGGGACAGTGATCAAGCAGAACTGGGGCTAGAGGGAGGTGAATGAGCCATTTGCTTCAGTTGTGAAATTTCAGGGGGCATCAACCAACTTAGTAATCAAATAATGTTCCATAGCACTACTTAAAAAAATCAAAATTAATACCAAAAAATCCACGATGAATGAGATACTCCCAAGTTTTAAATGAAGATGGGATCTGCCCCTGCACTTGTACAACCCTGCCTGCCTCATTCACCTCGTCCTGAGGTCACATGGAAGATGCTGCCAAGTAAGATGAGGTGGGAAAAGGGTAGTCTGGATTTGGTGACAAAGAGGTTTCTGCTAACCTTGGTGAGGTTAGTGTCACAAGTTGTGAGGTGGAAGCCAGATTATAGGTGCTGATGTTTCTCAATGTATCATCTTTGGACGGCAGGCATCAGAGTCCCCCAGGGTGCTTATGAGAAACAAAGAGGCCAAGGGACTCTCCTTAAATCTACTAAATCAGAAAGTGGGGTTGGGGTGGGGAGGCAGCCTGGTTAACTGCATTTTATTTATTTAACAAATTATTTTATGGGATGCCTGGGTGGCTTAGGGGTTGAACGTCTGCCTTTGGCCCAGGGTGTGATCCTGGAGTCCCGGGATCGAATCTCATGTCAGGCTCCCTGCATGGAGCCTGCTTCTCCCTCTGCTTGTGTCTCTGCCTCTCTCTCTCTGTATCTCTCATGAATAAGTAAATAAAAAAATCTTTAAAAAATTATTTATTTGAGAGAGAGAGCATGAGCGGGGCGGGGCTGGGGGGGCGGTGCAAGGGCAGAGGGAGAGGGAGAAGCAGATTCCCCACTGAGCAGGGAGCTCAATCCCAGGATCCTAGGACCATAACATGAGCTGAAGGCAGATGCTTAACCCTCTGAGCCACCCAGGCACCCCATGGTAATATGCATTTTAAAGCTCTTTCATGCACACTAATGTCTGAGGACATTGGGGTCAACCTAGAAGACACCATCTGTAGTATTTCCCTTGGCCTGTTCCAGGCCTGAGTCTCATTAGTAATTTTGTCAATGACTTAACTGTAAGGAAAAGAGTTGTTACTTTAGCTTTTAGTTCTGTGCAGTTGCAGACTCTGGTTCACTCATTCCTTTACTGAACAAACATGTAACAAGTACCCCTTCTATGCCAGGCATGGTCCTGGGCTTTAGGAATATAAAGATGAGGAGAAGAAATGTGATTCCTGCCCTCACAGAGTCCAGTGGGGAAGATATATATATATATTTTAAAATTTATTTATTTGAGGGCAGCCTGGGTGGCTCAGTGGTTTAGCGCTGCCTTCAGCCTGTGGTGTGATCCTGGAGACCCGGGATCGAGTCCCCATGTCGGGCTCCCTGGATGGAGCCTGCTTCTCCCTCTGCCTGTCCCCCACCTCTCTCTTTCTCTCAAATAAATAAATCCTTTAAAAAAGATTTTATTTATTCATGAGACACACACACACACACAGAGAGAGAGAGAGAGAGAGAGAGAGGCAGAGACACAGGCAGAGGGTTGAGGGAGAAAGAAATGAAGCAGACTGTGCTGAGCATGGAGCCCAATGCAGGGCTTGCTCTCTCACCCCTGAGATCACGACCTGAGCTGAAACCAAGATTCGATGCTTAATCGACTGAGCCACCCAAGCACTTGAGATATATTTTTTAAAGATTTATTTGACAAAGAGAGAGCCTGATGAGGGGCTCTCCCAGGACCCTGAGATCATGACCTGAGCTGAAATTAAGAGCTAGATGCTTAACTGACTGAGCTACGCAGGTGCCCCAATGTTAAACAGGTACGAACAATACAATGTTATGGTGACTGAGACAGAGGGGCTGCCATGAGCACATGTAACAGGGGAACCTAGGTCAGCCTAGGCTTGGAAAAGGGCTTCCTGAGGAAGGGATGTTTACATTGAGATCTCAGTAATGGAGTAAGAATTAGTCAAATAAGGAGTAGGTTTATTTTTCTAAATTTATTTTATTTATTATTTATTTTTTAAAAGATTTTATTTATTCATGAGAGACACAGAGAGAGAGGTAGAGACACAGGCTGAGGGAGAAGCAGGCTCCGTGCGGAGAGCCTGATGTGGGACTTGATCCCAGGATTCTGGGATCATGACCTGAGCTGAAGGCAGATGCTCAACTGCTGAGCCACCGAAGCGTCCCAAGGAGTAGGTTTAGAGAAGAGGAGAGGGTTCAGGCAAGGAGAAAAATATATAATAAAAGGATCTGAGAGGTGCCTGGATGGCTTAGTTGGTGGAGCATGCAGCTCTCGATCTCAGGGTTGTGAGTTTGAGCCCCACTTTGGGTGTAGAGATTACTAAAAAATAAAATCCTAAAAAAAAAAAAAAAAGAAAAGAAAAGAAAAGAAAAGAAAAAAGGATCTGAGATGATCCATGGAATGCTGTGGGCACACAGAGCAGGAATATCCTCAAACACATCCATAACCTGAACTTTCAAATCTGTCTTCAACCCATCTGTCTCTGGGATTCCCAAGCCAAGGCACTTCACATACGACATGTCCCAAACCAGACTTATCTACCCCACCTCCTTTTCTTGTATTCCCTTCCCACATAATGGCAACCCATTTACCTGGTTTCCTAAGCCAGAAATGTGAGTCATTCTGTGGGACAGAAGTGCAGATGGTAGTTGGATTAATAGGTATGGAATCAGATCCCAGAGAGAAATGTGGGCTGGGGCACACAACCGGAGAGCCCTTCAGGTGGAGTGGGGTTGACATCCTGACGCTGGATTGGGTCACTGAGGGAGAGGGATGTGAGTGGAATCCCAAGGAACATCCACATTTCAGGGAAGGCCGAGGAAAATTAGAGATGGGCAGAAAGAAAGGAGAAAACCAAGAGAACTGGTATCACAGACACCAAGGAAAAGTGTGCAGTTTTTTGTTTTTGTGATGATCTCCATGTGCTTTTTCTTCTTCCTTTTTTTCTTTCTTTCTTTTTACTGAAGTTTAATTGGCATAGAACATTATATGAGTTTAGGGAAGAGCGTTTTGAGAAGTGGTAATGACTGACAAATGCCGCAGAGAGGTCATGTGTAATGACCAAGGATGTGGCCACTGGGTTTTACAATTAGAACAGCATTGGTAACCTTGGTGAGACCTGCATCAGTGATGGAGACAGAAGTCATACTGCAGTGGGCGGAGGAGATAAGGTTGGTGAACTAGTGTAGACAGGGAAAGTCAATAACCTTTTCAACAAACATCACCACGAAGGGCAGGAAACAGGTGGCACACTGGTTTGAGATGGGGATTTAATTTTTTAAGGCAGAAGAGATTTGAGTAGGCAAATGCCGATGCAAAAGCTGGTAAGGAGGCAAAAGAGAAGGTCATCAGAGAGAAAGAATAAAGGCCCTGAGGGCAGAGAGAGGATTAACCCCAGACAGAAGGAATACCCACTTCCAATCTGATGGGAGCAGAAGAGGTTACGAGTGAGAATGAGGATACATTTATAGGTTGGCAAGACAGGAAGGGAAGGAGTTCTTGACTTTGGGGATGCTACTTTGATCAGCAGACGTCCTGATTTAAAATTTTAGAGAATCGAGAGAAGAAGAGCCCTCTCAGTAATCTTTGTTCCTTTTCTCCTTTGAAGACTGCCCAGTTTATTTCTGTTTGGCAAAGGATACATGAGTCTAAGCCAGGTGGTCAAGCGTACCAGGAACAAGCTGCCTCCCTGGGAAAATTCTTGCTCCAGTTCAGGAGCCGTCTTGCCTTGGTTGGCTTTGATGAAACTTTCAAGGATGTGACTCCTTGCAACTTTGCCGGCGTTGTCCCAATCCTGTAAGAAACTCAAGAGCCGGCTAATTGCTGCCTGTTCCTTTATGGAAGTCATGGTCAGTCAGGCCTGAAGTTGGCTACAGGGGAGGGAAAACAGACAGGTTACCAAGATGTTTAGAACCATGCACCTCTAAAAAAAAAAAAAAAATTCACCTCTAGAACAGATCACCTCCTACTCCGACAGGGAGGATTTAGCTGTGTTGTCACAGAATTCCAAGGTGGTAAACGTCTGTTTCACGTTTAAGAGCTAACATTTTAGCTCTTGGGATCCTCTGCTGATGGCAGCAACTAAAAGGACCAGCTGAGATGAAGATGCCTGCTAAAAACCTGGGTCCTGTTTCACCCCTCACTTCACATGGGGCCAGAGATTTGGGGCCTTTAGAGACCTGGCCCTTCTCATACCAATCAGCTAAGGAAAAATGCTCCTTAACCTTGTACCTTGGGCTTTTTATACTAACTCTCTTTTTAAAAAAAATTTTTTTAATTTATTTATGACAGTCACAGAGAGAGAGAGAGAGGCAGAGACACAGGCAGAGGGAGAAGCAGGCTCCATGCACCGGGAGCCCGACGTGGGATTCGATCCTGGCTCTCTAGGATCACGCCCCAGGCCAAAGACAGGCGCCAAACCACTGCGCCACCCAGGGATCCCTATACTAACTCTCTTAAAAACAACTTTAAAAAAAGTTAGTGAGAAGAAAAAGTTCCCATTCCATAGTTGGATTAATGGGCTGTGGTTTGTAGGAGTCTGTGTCCTTGGGAGAGTGTTTTCAGTGGGGGAGGGAAGGTTTAAAATAAACCCGTTTTCCAAAAATAGTTGTGATTGAAAGTGTTATTATCCATAACAAATGTTAGTGCTGATGGGAGAGAGGCATGTGTGATTCTTTTGTCTAACAGACAAGTGAAAGTCATATTTCACATTATCATGGGGTTTTCTGTGATTTACAGAATATTTGTGAAACATTACTTGCAGGGGCCATGATTGATATGGAGAGAACAGCTTGTGTGTAGGGGAGATGTGTATTTCACGAAGACTGTTCAACATGAAATTTACAGTCCCATAAAGTGCTTCTACATCTTCGCCAGAGATCTAGTTAAAAGGACTTTACAGTCTGAAACATCCTAAAATTGATTCTAAATTAACGTTTCCTCACATGTATTTGAGATATTGATGGGGCCCAGCTATCAGAATTTTATTAGGAAGCAATAATCTGAGGCACACGGAGACAGACATACATACACACCAACCTCCACTACTCCCCAGAGGACACTGGATATGTGCTCCCGGGGAAGGGCATCCATGTAACCTCGGGAGTGGAGACAACCACGGATTCCTGTCAGCCTTAGCAGCCAGGTGAAGGGCTGTGGATCAACCTAAACCAAAAATGACTAAAATCCCTCCTAGGATCAGGGATCCATCACTGGGAATGACATTATAGCCCTAAGTCTGACAATAACTTTCAAGGGCCATGGCCACTTGCAACAGCCAAACAGGCCTCAAGAAAATAGAGACGAGTGGCTCTTCTGGACCCAAGGGAAGAGCAGTTGAAACACCACCATTGGCTATTTTATAAGGCAGGAAAGCACCCTGTGCCCACCCAGCTGCCCCCACCCCTGGTGTGGGTGGACCCTCCCTAGCATCAAAATTTAAAGTGCCACCAGAGATGCACCCAGCAATTCTAGGACACAGAGGGAAGGAAACTTCTAGCTCCCCGTTATCCCCCTTGGATCTTCCCTATCTTACTTTTTTCTTTTCCTTTTCTTTCTTTCTTTCTTTCTTTCTTTCTTTCTTTCTTTCTTTCTTTCTTTCTTTCTTTCAATCTTATTCTTTTTTTTTTAACTCATTTATGATAGTCACACAGAGAGAGAGAGAGAGGCAGAGACACAGGCAGAGGGAGAAGCAGGCTCCATGCACCGGGAGCCCGATGTGGGATTCGATCCCAGCTCTCTAGGATCACAGCCTGGGCCAAAGGCAGGCGCTAAACCACTGCGCCACCCAGGGATCCCAAATCTTACTCTTTTCTTAACAGGAAAAGGAAACCACAAATGGCAGCTTCAAAAGTCACAGTGATGCAGCTGTAAACCAGTGACCCTGCAGTGCAGGGACAGCCTGTGGCACCCTGTGAGGTGCTGTGGAAGACGAGGAGATGAATACGGCACTGCCGGGGCCCTGGGGGAGCCCCAGACCTTGAGGTATGGGGGAAGGATGTGAGATCTGGAGGCAGATCTCATGTTCTGGGAGCCAAGGAGAGAGGCCTCCGAAGAAGCCAATCATGCAACTCCTTGATCTCAGACACCTTGGTCAGGACCTCCAGACCCTGAGATAACTAAGTCCTGTTGTTTAAGACCCTCCAGCCTATCGTGCTTTGTTATGGCAGCTCCAGGATCCAAGTAGTGCCCTTACTTCACTTAAACCTGTTAGTATTTACATTATTGACCAGATAGAGACACACGGTTCACTCAAGCTATAAATCACCATTACATTTCCTTTCTCTTGCCAGTTGGTTTCACCTGGATTAATATTTCTGACTACCTAGTGGTATTTTCTTCCAAATATTCCAAACACACAGCAATTTTTCCAAACGTTCAACCCCTAAGTGATCAGTTCCATCTTTCCCCTGGCGACTGCTCTCCCACAGGCCTCTCTCTTTCTGCTCCAGTTTGGACCGGTGGCTTGCTAAGCCTGGCACACAAACATCCTGGGATTTCCCTCTGCCAGTTTTCTCTGTTGACTGTCCCATTTCCCGGACCTGGCTCTTCCTCCTCTTTGGTCTGCTCTCTTATTTGGTCAAAGCACATTCCTCAGTAGTTTCCTAAGAAATGAAAATTACTTCTTGTGTGTATCCTTGAGAGTCTGAAAGTATATTGACTTTGTGTTATACTGGTTGGGTATACAATTCCATGTCGGAAATAAACTTCCCTCGGTTTGAGCCTCCCTAGTGTTGCTGGTTGAGAAGTCTGACATCATTCTGATGTGGCTTGTTTTAATTCCTTTAAAAAAAAAAGATTTATTTATTTATTTACAACAGACATAGAGAGAGAGAGAGAGAGAGGCAGAGACACAGGAGGAGGGAGAAGCAGGCTCCATGCCGGGAACCTGACGCGGAACTCGATCCTGGGACTCCAGAATCGTGCCCTGGGCCAAAGGCAGGCGCTAAACCGCTGAGCCACCCAGGGATTCCCGCTTGTTTTAATTCTTGATGCTTTTAAACACTTTTCTGAAATTGTAGTGTTATATGTCATGTTACAGGTCTTCTTCACTTAGTATTCTAGGCCTTTGGTGGGCTCTTGATCAGGTGCTATGTCCTTTGGGTTTTGGAAATTTCAGGCAATACCTAATCTTTTCATTGAGGAACACATAAATGTCAGTCTGGAGGCTTTTTTTCTGACTCCTGGGGTCTTCGGGACTTTTCTACTTTTGGGTGTGTGTGTGTGTGATGAGAGGGTGGAGGTGCTGGATGCTTGGCATCTGGCATCCTGGGAGTGGGGTGAGGGAGGGGCTGGGGCTGCCACACACGGTGTGTAGGCTTTCCCTCCATCACTCACTTTCCACCCTATATCTCATCCCTGTCTTTCAAACTATGCCTGAGGTCTCTGAGTATGAAGGCCTCCAGGGTTAAATTTCCTTCCTCCTTATGCAGCAAGAGAACTTAGGGTGGGCATGTGCCTTTTTTTTTTTAATTTTTATTTATTTATTTTATTTTTTGGGCATGTGGCTTTTGAGAAAGGAGAGCTGTAGGGTGAGGGCAAAGTGCTCTGCATTCAGGCTTCAGCCAGTCCCCCTATGCTTAGCCCCATTCCTCATGTCTAACCTGTGGTAACTTGGGCCTCCAAGGCACTAAGATTTCTGGAGGTTAAACTGGGTGAACTGACTTGCTTCTTGGTAATCTCTTCTGGTGGGCACTTAGTTTGTAACTTCTTAGGATGTTTCAAGCCAGGTAACATTCCCCCACCTGCCTTCTACCTTTCAAATATTTGTTGAACTTTCATCTGCTGTTGCCTCCACCTCTGAACTTTTGTGACTTAATACCTTCCTATATATATATATATATATATATATATTTAAAGATTTATTTATTTATTTAAGAGAGAGAGAGAGAGATAGAGAGAGCATGAGTTGGGGGAGGGGAGAGGGAGAAGCATGACCCTGGGATCATGACCTAAGCCGAAGGCAGATGCTTAACTGACTGAGCCACCCAGGAGCCTTTATATATATTTTTAAAGGTTTTACTTATTTTAGGCAGGGAGGGGCAGACAGGGAGAGAAAAACTTAAGTAGACTCTGTGCTGAGTGCAGAGCCTGACATGGGGCTCCATCTCACAGCCTTGATACCACAATCAGCTAAATCCAAGAGTTGGGCACTTAACTAACTGAGCCGCCCAGGTACCCTGCCTCTCTGTATTTCTTTAGTGTTATGTCAGGGAAGTTTGGAGAGGTAGGGGAGATACAGGACTATAGTAATGTTTAATTAAGAGTCTGTAGTCATTTATTTTTATCTCAACTTTTCTTCAAAATAAGACCTTTTAAAATGTTTTAAATTTATTTTATTTAAATTAAATACATATAGTGTATTATTAGTTTCAGAGGTAGAAGCCAGTGATCCATCAGTTGTATATAATACCCAGTGCTCATTACATCATGTGCCCTCCTTAACGTCCATCACCTAGTTACCCCATCCTCCCACCCCACCTCCCCACCAGCAACCCTGTTTTTTCCTATGACTAAGTCTCTTATGGTTTGTCTCTCTCTGATTTAATCTTGTTTTATTTTTCCTTCCCTTCCCCTAAGCTCCTCTGTGTTGTTTCTTAACTTCTACATATGAGTGAAGTCATATGTCTTTCTCTGATTGACTTGATGACTAGTTCAATCCCTGTTGTTGCAAATGGCAAGATTTCATTATTTTTTTATGGCTGAGTAGTGGTCCATTGTGTGTGTATATCAGGATATATATATATATATATATATATATATATCATATATATATCACGTCTTCTTTATCCATTCATCTGTCGATGGACATCTGGGCTCTTTTCATAGTTTGGCAATTGTGGACATTGCTGCTATAAACACTCAGGTGCAGGTGTCCCTTCTGATCACTATATTTGTATCTTTGGTGTAAATACCTAGTAGTGCAATTGCTAGATTGTAGGGTAGTTCTATTTTTAACTTCTTGAGAAACCTCCATACTGTTTTCCAGAGTGGCCACACCAGCTTACATTCCTGCTAACAGCGTGAGGGTTCCCTTTCTCTACATTTTCTCCAACATCCATCATTTCCTGACTTGTTAATTTTAGCCATTCTGACCTGTGTGAGGTGGTATCTCATTGTGGCTTTGATTTGTATTTCCCTGATGATGAGTGATGTTAAACATTTTTTCATGTGTCTGTTGCCCATTTGTATGTTTTTTTTTTTTTTTTTTTTGAGAAATGTCTGTTCACATCCTCTGCCCAATTCTTGACTGGATCATTTGTTCTTTGGGTGTTGAGTTTGGTAAGTTTATTATATATTTTTTTCTAGCCCTTTATCTGATAAGACATTTACAAATATCATCTCCCATTCTGTAGGTTGTCTTTTGGTTTTGTCAACTGTTTCCTTTGCTGTGCAAAGCTTTTTATCTTGATGAAGTCCCAATAGTTCATTTTTGCCTTTGTTTTCCTTGCCTTTGGAGACTTGTCTAGCAAGAAGTTGCTATGGCCGAGGTCGAAGAGGTTGCTGCCTGTGTTCTCCTCTAGGATTTTTTTTAAAGATTTTATTTACTTATTCATGAGAGACACACAGAGAGAGAGAGGCTGAGACATAGGCAGAGAGAGAAGCAGGCTCCCTGTGGGGAGCCCAATGTGGGACTCAATCCCAGGGCCTCGGGATCATGACCTGAGCCAAAGGCTCAACCACTGAGCCACCGAGGTGCCCTCCTCTAGGATTCTGATGGATTCCTGTCTCATATTTAGGTCTTCCACCACAAAATAAGACTTGATAAGGATTTTAAACCTCCCCTCCTTCCAAAAACTCCCAAACCAAACAACCAGTAAATACAATTTTAAAAAGGATTAAAAAGAAGGAAAGAGTGGGAAAAGGAGAGAAATGTGCCAACTTCAGGAGGGAGTTGCTGGGATAAATTCTGTATCTGAGTTTTTTCTTGAGGGGATACATAATGTGTCTTTCTTTCTTTCTTTCTTTCTTTCTTTCTTTCTTTCTTTCTTTTTGTGAATAATGTGTCTTTCAAGGTGCAGGGAGGAGAGATGATGGCAGGGAGAAGAAACCAACATTTTTTTAGTGTTTATAATTAGTCACATAGAATGTGTTTTATGGACATTATTTGTTTTAATTCTCTTAAGTTCCTGAGGAGGTAGTTATTATTATCCCTACTTTTCAGATGTAAAAACTAAGGTTTAGAGAGGTTTGCTCTTTTATTGAAGGTCTCACAGCTCAACAGGGGTGTAAACAAACTGCACTCAGATTGTGTAAAACTCGAGTCCAGGTTCTCTCCATTAAACCAAAAGCATTCATTCTGCTCTCCCGTGTATTGCAAAATGTCACCAGTAACCTCTTTTTTTTTTTTTTAAAAGATTTTATTTATTTATTCATGAGAGACACAGAAGAGAGAGAGGGGCAGAGACACAGGCAGAGGGAGAAGCAGGCTCCATGCAGAGAGCCCCATGTGGGACTTGATGCCGGGACTCCAGGATCACCCCCTGGGCCAAAGGCAGGCACTCAACTGTTGAGCCACCCAGGTGTCCCACCAATAACCTCTTGTTGTCAAATTCCCTGGCTAACTTGCAGTCCAATCTTGCTTGGCTTCTGATGGGTTGTGGATGACTCTCCAAACATTTCTTTCCTGACCTCACTCCCTCCTGGTTCTACCCCTCCCTAGAGCCTCCTCAGACTCCTTCGTATGTCTGTTCTGTTCTCTGTTATTTCTCACGCTTTGTAATCTCCTTCACTCCCATCACTTTGTATTACACATGTAGGCTTCCGGACTCCCAAACCCATGTTGTCAGCCTGGGCCTCCCTCCTGAGGACCAGATGCCTGTATCTAAAGAGCTAGGGGAAGTCTTCATCCTTATGTTTCACACACTCTTCAAATCCTAAGTCCCCAGGGTGGCTCAGTTGGTTAAGCATCTGACTCTATTTTTTTTTTTTTTTAAGATTTTACTTATTTACGCTTGAGAGACACAGAGAGAGAAAGAGAGAGAGAGAGAGAGAGAGAGAGAGAGAGAGAGAGAGAGAGACATAGGTAGAGGGAGAAGCAGGCTCCATGCAGGGAGCCTGACATTGGACTCAATCCTGGGTCTCCAGGATCAGGCCCTGGGCTGAAGGCAGCATTAAACCACTGAGCCACCAGGGCTGCCCAGCATCTGACTCTTGATTTTGGCTCAGGTCGTGATCTGAGGGTCCTGGGATCAAGCCCTGTGTTGTTGGGCCCTGCTCTCAGTGGGGAGTCTGCTGGAGCTCCCTCCTTCCTTCAGCTCACCCCTTCAAATAAATAAATCTTTTAAAAATGCATATTTGATATATGTCCCTACTTCAAACTTTTCGGTTGTTCCTCATTACCCTCAAGATAGAGTTTCAAACATCTCAGCCCAAAGAACTTCTGTCTCAATTCTGCCACAACTGAAATCTGACTTCCCTTCCGCCCCGCCCCTTGTCATGGCTTCCAGTGGGAATTAATTCCAGTGGGAATTAATTCCAGTGGGAATTAAGAGGAGGCTGCCAGCGTCGCCAGACTTCACAAACCAGTATCTACATTCCCTGAACTAAATCCTGTCTTTTCCTGTAGCTCAAGCCTCTTGTCCTTCCCCCTTTGCTGTGCCTTGGCACTCATTTATGGGCCACTCCCTCCTGCTCATGAGGGCTTGGGCACCTGTCTTCCTGTTTACCCAAGCGCGGCTGGGCAGTGTCAACATCACCATGTTCTATCTTTGCAATCTGGGTGGCTAGTATCGTCCCTGGCACATAACGGGTGCTCAACAAGTGTTATTTAAACTGACATCCGACACAGTGTGCTCATAATGAGCACTTTAATTTCCTTAACTCCACACAGTGATTAATTAAACAGATGTCCTGGGTGCTGACCCCTAGCCAAGCACTGCCATTGGGACTGGTTAACATGACAAACAAAGTCTTTGCCCTCAAGATTCTCAGAGATTTGGTGGGTGGAGAGAAAGGCAATCTGGTGATTTTAATGAAAAGTGAAAAGTGCTCTGATGGGGTAAATCCCAGGATGTGCTGGAGCAGGTAGGAGAGGCACAAAATCAAGACTATAATGACCTTGAACCTGTACTTCCAACTAACCCAGCACTGATACTCACGATCCACATGCTAAATGCTGTGACTTGCCTGTGACGTCTGCAATCCCCAGCTCCTTACCCTCCCACGTCCTCCATCTGTTCTCAAGACATCTACTCTTGCCACAAAGCAAGAATGTCCTCACAGTCCCTCATGTGATCTGTACCCACACCTGTCCTATCTTCCTTCCCCCTTCCGGAGCTCTCTATCCATCCTTCCTGCCTCTTAGGGCCCTCACTCCGTCCACTGCTCTCTCCTCTGTATCCTCAACTGCTCTACTTAGGTATTTTTCTGTTTACGTACTTAATTCTTACCTAGGCTAAAACAAAAGCAAAACACGAACACCAACCTACTTACCTCAACCACATGACTTCCTCCAGTTACCTCTCTGGTTTTCTCACTTCACAGCAAAGCTTCTTAAAAACCTCTATGCACTCTTTCCTATTCTCCCACTGACCATTCTCTCCTCAACCCACTGCTGATTTGACTTTTCCCTCCCCCACTACCCATCCCCCACACTCCACTCCCATCACTATACTCAGTGTCTCTAACCTCCTAATTGCTCAGTTCAGTGAGGACAGTTCAGTCTTTTGCTCACTTGTCCTGTTGCTGCATCAACTAACACCACTGACCATGCGTCTTGCTCAGAAGGTTCGCTTCCCTGATGCTTCTGCACCATGACATCTCCTGGTCTGCCTGCATCTTGGGCAGCTGCTTCCCTCCGTCCCATCTTGGGCCTCTGGAACCTGTCACATTGCACGAAGGCCTCAGTAAGTTGCCTCAAACACAATTGGGAGTCTCTCTGTCTGACTTCCAGTCTCACTGTCAGCAATTCCATTAAACATGAAACTCAACAAATCGTGGTAGACAAGTGTGTCCCATCTTTATGCTAGGCTTCTAGGGATAAGTGTGAAAAAGACACGGTTTGGGGTGGCATTGAGCCCTCTAGATAAGCAACTTCAGTTTCAATAGTGTACTAGGGGCACCTGGGTGGCTCAGTGGTTGAGCATCTATCTGCCTTCGGCTCAGGGCATGATCCGGGGGTCCTGGGATCGAGTCCCACATTAGGCTCCCCATAGGGAGCCAATTTTTTCCTCTGCCTATGTGTCTGCCTTTCTCTCTATGTGTCTCATGAATAAATAAAATCTTTTTTTTTTTTTTAAAGGGTGCTAAAGCACTATGATGCGGTGAGCACAGGATACTCTGAGAATGTGAGCAAAGGAGGACATCTAACCAGCAATTGGTTGGGATAGTGGCTGTTCCAGAGGGCATTCCAGAAAAGATGCCATCTTGGCTGAAAGGCGATCTGTAGATAGCCAGGTGAGGAGATGATGGAACGGTCTTTCAAGTAGGCAAGTGGAAGGCAGTACGGGCTGTGGTTAGGAACCCAAACACCGGAGCTCCATGACCTCCTACCTCCCGGCTCTGTGACCTCACACAAAGTACTTAAATCCTTTAGGCGTCAGTTCTGTTACCTGAGAAGAGGTGATACCTCACAGGGCCAGTAGACCACCTCACATAAAAAGCTTAGCTCCTATTTTCATTGCTGAGATTGTTCAGAACGGCTGGAGCACAGTCTGAGGGTGAGAGCGGCAAGAGATTAAACTGAGGAAACAGGCAGAGGCCAGAGAATGAATGGGCTGTGCGTGCTGTGCTGCAGGGTGGGCCCTTCATCTAGAGGGCATGTGAAGGTAATGAAGGGTTTGAAGTCCAGAGTGACAAGAGAGTCTGTTCTAGAAATATCATCTTGACTACAGTGTAGAAAGGTGACCGTAAGGGGGCGAGACGGGAAGTGGGGCACCGGTTAGGAAGCTGGTCCCTTATCTTGGCAAAAGATGCTGGTGACAGTAGGGCTGGAGAGAAGCAGAAACGCCAGAGAGGGAGAAGCAACAGGACCTGGTGACGGGCAGTGGAGGATGAAAGTGGGGGAGGAATCAGGATGCCCATCCCACTGTTTCTGACTTCACAGAGAAAATAGGGTCCATCAGGCGCACCGCCCTTCTCTACCCTGCCGGGTCAGTACCCAGCCCTTCCATGTGTATGCGAGTCTGCCCCTCCATCTTCAATCTTTCCATCTTTCTGACTCCCCTTAAACACCTGCTCAATTTTCATCAACCAAAATCAGTATGTAAATGGTGTCTTGACTCCCTTTCCTGCCAGCTTCTATCCTTTCTCTCTTCTTCTCCCCAAACTTTCTCCTACTGGCCTACAGGGTAAAGTCTAAACACCACATGAATGTACAAGGCTATTCAAACTTGGTCCCAGGCTAACCTCATCTCACTTCTTAACTTCCCAGGCCTTTCCAGCCCCTCTGCATCTCATTGCTGCTCTAACATCAAGAATAGCCAGCTTCCTTTTTGTCCTTTGGCTAATTCCCCAAAACAGCAGGGGTTGTTGGTTCTGTGGTCTCACTATGCCCCCTCTTCCCCTACTATTTTGTAAAACTTAACCATCCATCCCACTAGAGTGTGAGTTCCTCAAGGGCAGGGGTTGGTCTTCCCTATCTTTGTGTCCCCAGGGCCTGGCATAATGCCTGGAACAAAATAGATGTTTAATAAATGTGTGCTGGGTGAATGGATGAAGAAATCAGTGAGCTCCTGTTTGGATGGTTATTTCCGAAGGTCCATGATATGTAGGTCCATAAAACTACCAACTTCCCAAAGCCGCCATGTGCAGAGTAGCAGAATCTCCATCCAAGAAGGCCAGTGCGAAGTCTATGAGGCATTTTACAGCTATGACAGGAAATAGCAATGTCAGCAACGGTGTCATCCCTGGACACTGAGGAAGGGATTCAGTGCCATGAACGGTCAGTTAAATTGTAATTGGAGTGAACTGTTCCTCTGCAAACCATAATGTTCTTTAGCTGCAGCCAAATGGCATTCAAGAAGGGGAGAGATTTTTTTGAAATGTCAAGGAAATTATTTCCAATTTGGTGCTCACAACCAGAGACTCTAATGATCAGTGGAAATGAGAAGCAAACAAATTAGCACTAATGGAAAATGGCTTTTGGAAAAGAGGATTTAATTTATAGTCAACTGATCATGGCATGCAGCATGCAGTAAAAGTCAGCCTCACCAGCTTGATCATAAGAACGGAGCACACATGGAATGCAGGAGAAAAATATACGTATGCCATCATGCTTATTGGAATCTCTCTGTAAGTGGCAGCCAATTAAAATAGTCATTATTTTACCTTGGAGAGAAAATGGTCTGAAAAATCAAAGCACATGAAATTAAAATCCGGATTAGGAACCATGGTCCAAATTGGTTTGTTTGTGGCCTTTTCACCTTGGCAAAGTCTTCTGAAAGGATGACAAACCTACTTTGTCTTCAGCCCAGAGTCAACTCTTTGTTTTTAATTTCCTCTCCATTTTCAGAGGTGATTAATAAATCTGGACTCATCCATAAATCATTTCTATAGCAGGCAAATGGCTCTTCTTCATGCAGGGAAACTAAAAATCACAAAAATCTCAAAAAGCCCAGCTATTGTACTAAGTCAAAAGTCCTTAGTGACAAGAGAGAAGAGGTATTAAAAACTAAAAGGTCACTTGGTCTCGTTTCTAAATAAAATTTCTCAGAGGGCTTTTTTTCCTCCCCCTAAATCAAAGACATGTTTCTAAAAGCAAGAAGCCTCCAGGGCATTGCCAGCCTGGCTCCCTGTCCCCAGATGGCCTTGGAGACAAGGCAGTCACTGTCCCCTGTTCTTGCAAGCTCCACCTGCAGAATGGGACAGGGGCCTTCTCCTTGGGCTCCCATCTGAACTCCTCACTCTCAGCTCCCCATTTGGAAAGAGGGAGGGAGGGAGGGAGGGAGAAGAGAGACAGAGAAAGAAACATTCTCCTTCTGACCTCAGGCCCAGCCAGAGGGTGTTCTGGCCTTTACTTCTCCCTCAGGGCATACACACTACAACCGGTCACTTCCTTCTCATAGATTCCTTTCCTTCTGCTCGCCCCTCATACCTTCTTCACAGGTCCCTCCATCGGTTCCCTACAGACTCCCCCATGCCCCATCTTTCCCCCACAGCTGCCTTTCCCTCCATCTTCTCCCCAGAGACCACCTTTCTTCCCATCTCCCTCCTGCAAAGCCCTCTGGCTTCATCCCTCCCCAGACCTACCCTCAGTCTCTACCCAGATCCCACTTTTCCTCTCGGATCACTTCTGCCCCCAACTCTGCTCCACAGACCTGCTCGCATGCTCTCCCCACAAAAAAACTCTCTAGGCCAACCATCATCTTTCTACCCACATTCTCCTCACCCCTGCACTGCTCTGTGCTTCCCCTTCCCTAACCTGATTTCCTACCCTCCTTCCTTCCCAGGCTTCTTACTCTGCCCTCAAAGGCCTCTGTTCCCAATCAGCAGTCTTCTCCACCCTTAGCTTCTGCCTCCCTCAGCCTGTCCCCAGAGTTGGCTCTACCCCAGGTGCCAGGTGCCACTTCTGCAGAGCCCTCCCAGGTGGAAGTTGCTTAAACTCTTACACCCCAGAGGTCTCAGGATTGGCACCGGCGGCGATGGCGGGGGGGGGGGGGGGGAGTGTCTTCTGGCCAAGGCCCACCGAGTTCCTTATTCTACTTTTTTCTTGCAAGAACCTTTACTACTTTGAGGGTCATGCCACTCTGCTGTATTGACCATTACCCTTCCTCATATTCATATCATCACCTATAGACTCCAGAACAATGTACTTAATTCATCAAGGGCTTTGGTACCTGGCTCACAAGCATCCTTTCCCTCTTCAAGTCCTGTCATCACCTAAGGGGACTGGCCATGTCAACATCTTGACTGTGTTCTATGTTCCACTCCAGCCACCAACTCCCATGGCTACACCCTGGACCTTGTCATCACTTGGAACAACTCAAGCTTCATGATTCCACTTTCTGATCACACCTGTCTCATTCAACTATTTCCAAGATATGTGTTCTCCGACTTCACTGGGACACCCAGTCCATAACACTGTCATACTGCTCTTTTATGCAGGGTAGGGTAGGTTCTAAGCTCCATCATCTCAGCCTTTTGCCAGAATCATCCACTTCCTTGTCCTTCATCCTTCCATTTCATCTACCTGATGAAACCCAAACCTGAAAGGATTCAATTAACCTCTCTGCACTAGATAGCTGAATAACTTTTGGGGAAAAATATCTCCCACACAACCACGTAGACCGCTGCTGCTACAATGAATGGTCACCAACCTCAACAGGCCTCATAACTGCCCAGAAATCTGTATGCTGCTCAGTCATCTTGCACCCACTCTTCACTCACTGAGGCTAGTTCAGTCCTTCTCTGCTCTTCTCAGATCTCGCACACCACCTCCAATCCTACTCTCACTGGCTGATATCATGTCCGCATTTCAGAGAAAGAACAAACCACCAAACAAGAATTTCCTCAACTTCCTGCCAACAAAACTACTAATGTACTAATCTCACATGCTTCCTTTTTGTCACAATGTTAGTGTCTCTCTGCTTTTCTAGATGAATTTCTCCATCAGTGCTTTGGATCCCCGACCTTATTCCTTTTCTGGGGGGGTGCTATTGTCTCAGTTATCTCCTTTTCTCTGTTATTTTTTCTTTTTTCCCTTTTGCTGGATCTATGCCAAAAGCATTTCTCTTATCTGAATAAAAACCTCTGTCTCCTTCCAGCTATTGCCTTCTCCTTTTTTTCTTGGAAAGAGCCAATTGTCTCAAAGTGTACAGTTTTCACTTCCTCACCTTCCAACTCACTTCTCAACTCACTGTAATTTGACCTCTGTTCCCACTGCTCCACTGAAACCATTTTTGCAAAGATCACCAACAACTTCCTTGTTTCTAAATCCAGTGGATTTTTTCAGACCTATTTTCTGGATTATTCATCAGCCTTCAAACACTTTCCTCCCTTGGCTTCTGAGACACCATGTTCTACCACTGACTATCTTGCCATCTGCACAGTTCATCTCAATTAATTAATTTTGCAGGTTCAGCCTCCTTTGCAGACATCAGACTTGGGGGCTTCTCAGGGCTCTGTCCTAAGTCTTCTTTTCTTACGCCTATATATACTTTCTGGAAAGCCCAACAAACCTATCCACTGGTGTGGCAGATGTCTACAAGGCACTACAGGCCACCACATTTCTATCTCTGATTTAGACTATTCTCACAGGCTCCAGTCAGGTGTATTCCACTGCCTAAGGGATACTTGCACTTGAAAGTCCCACAGGCATCTCAAACTCATCAGAGCCAGAACATATCCTCTCTTAAAAACCCTGCCACCTCTTCCTTCTGTTTACTCAAGCCAGGAATTTAGAAGTCATTTGTCGTTTCTCCTACATGCCCCACCAGGCACCAAGTCCAGCTCTTTTTTAGCTCCCAAGTGTCTAAGGAATCCATTCCCCCCCTTCATTCCTGCTACCTCCCCATTCTTTAGGCCACCATAATCTTTCCCCATTATTGAAACGACTTCCTGACTAGTCTCCCTCCTTCTCCTAATTCCCAATCCAGTCTCTGCATTTATCATTGATCTTTCTAAAATGCAAATTTGATTGCTCCTCCTTTGCTTAAAGGCCTTCCGTGATTCCCCACTGTCCTCAGGATATCGTCTGAACGTTTGCACTCATAGGTATAAAACACACTAGAAAATTTTTACCATCTACCTATAAGCTCACAGCTGAGTTTGACATCCAAGACCCTCCAGGACCTGGGCAGAACTGTTCTTCCAAGTTAACTCTCACCTTAGTATCTCCTCTGGCCAGAAGACGCTCAAAATTTCTGGCACTCACCCCTGCTTCCAGTCTTAGAGCTCCTGCAAGGAGTCCTTTGTTCTCCATATCCCCACAACTGTTCACCGCCCAGCTCAAGACACATCCCCATTGTCATAAATGCTCCTTCAACACTTCCTGAAACCCCTAAAATACTTCGGGCCCACTCCTTTGTAGTATTTATCTCTCACACAGAATTAGAGTTGGTTCAGGAATGGTTTGTCTCCCTCTCCTTTTAAGACTTATGGTAGTCATGGCCAAAAGCTTCATCTTCAGTAGAGCTCAGCCACCTAATAGGTGCTCAGTAAAAAAATTATTTATTTATTTATGATAGTCACACACAGAGAGAGAGAGAGGCAGAGACACAGGCAGAGAGAGAAGCAGGCTCCATGCACCGGGAGCCCGACGTGGGATTCGATCCCGGGTCTCCAGGATCGCGCCCCGGGCCAAAGGCAGGCGCCAAACCGCTGCGCCACCCAGGGATCCCTCAGTAAAAATTTTTAAATGCATGGATAAATTCAAGAAAACCGTACTCTTTAGCTCCTTTGTATCGTCCAGGAACAAAGCATTCTCTAGAGCCTTCCCCTGAGGACACCACTCCCCCGCCTACCACTCACCCCACCGGCCAGGATAGGCCTCAACATACTGGGTGGAGGATGGGCTGGCACGCGTCCCCTTGGCCGTTTTTTGTACGGTTTTCTACCTCCAGCCCTCGGAGCTGCGTCTCGTAAAGGATAGCGGAGGTAGCGGGTGAGGTAAGTCAAGAGGCACTGCCGTCCACCCCGTAGGATACGACAGGTCGGGGAGGGAGACCCTCCGGTTTCCAGAACACCGCAAATCTCCCGCAGACCCTCCTACACGGGGGGCGGGGACTCTCCCCGACCGGCGTCCCTGCTGACCAATATCTGGCCCAGGCCGGGCGAGCCAGCCAATAGTGGCGAAGCAGGGACAGAAGGGGCGGGGCACGGTTGCTAGGGCCGGGCCGCGGGGCGCGGCGAAGGGCTCGGAGAGGGACTCGGCGGTTGCTAGGACCGGAGGTCACAGAGCGCGGCTCGGGGATTGGGCGGCGACGGGGGCGGTGGGTGGTGATTGGGCGGCGCCCGGGAGGCTCCCGGGTGAGGCACGGGCGCGCGAGCGGGAGTTCCGGCGGAGGCCCGTGCCGAGGGCTGGCGCCTTCACCATGGCCTCGGCTGAGCTGGACTACACCATCGAGATCCCGGATGAGCCCTGCCGGAGCCAGGGTATGGAACGAGGGTCGGGCCCACCGTGGGGAGGTGACCGAACGAGCCTGCGGGTCGCGAGCGCAGCCGTGGCCCCGCCCCTCCCGCAGCCCCGCCCCTAGCGCCCCGCCCCCGCCCAAGCCCCGCCCCCGAGTGGTCTCCGCGCCCCGCCCCCCCCGCCCCCGCGGCCGCGGCTCCGCGCCGGGCTCTTTCTGTCCTTGCAGCCGTAGCTCGCAGGCCGTGGGCCTCGCGGCTGCCCCCGCAACTGACGGCTGCCGAGCTCGGGGGGCGGCCCTGATTCCTTGGTTTGGGATCGGGCCTCCCGCCTCCAGCCTCTGCGGCGGTGTGCGTAGGGGGCCCACCCACTATTTTCCACCCGCTGTTTTCCCGGGGGTCCTTGCAGAAGCCGCCGGACACGGGACTCCTCCCCCCGCTCTCCGTGGCCGCGGGTAGCCCCGCAGTGCCTGCCGCCGGCAGGGAGAAGTCGGTTCAGACCCTCCGTTCAGTAGCTGGATGACCCTTGGCAGTTTCCTCATCTACAGAGCGAGGCTCCTGACAGCAGCCTCCCTTCCAGGGCGGTGGGTTGCACAACTGAGGCAACTTGTGTAAAGGACCCAGCATAGTGTCTGGCGTGGAGTAAGTAGAGTGGTTAGCATTACTCCTTCCTACAGTCCTATCATTAAAGACAGGTGTGGGGGAGGCTCCAAGAGATGAGCAGCCTGTAGAGCAGGCCTGGGCCCCTGCAGTGGGAGTTGGGCTGGGGCCCAGACAGTGGAAAGTGTGGCCCGGACAGGGAATGCTGCTAGAGGAGGCTTGAGGCCCCGAGGCCAGCATCTGTCTCTCTGCCTTAGCCCACCACCCCTCTCCCCAAGACCCCTCAGTGGCTCCTGCTTGGCCTCAGGATAAATCAAGTCCAGGTTCCTGAAGGTGGCGTTCAAAGTCCTCATCGTTTGGCAGCCCCTGCTTGTCTCTCTAATCACCGTGCCCTTCCACTCACTGATCAATTTGAGTTTTATGTTCTTTTTTTTTTTTAAAGGATTTTATTTATTATTCATGAGAGGCACAGAAAGAGAGAGAGGCAGAGACACAGGCAGAAGGAGAAGCAGGCTCCATGCAGGGAGCCCAATGCGGGACTCGATCCCGGGACTACAGCATCACACCCAGGTGCTAAACTGCTGAGCCATCCAGGGATCCCCGAGTTTTATGTTCTGGCAACCCAAACTGCTGTGCTTCCCCACACACAAAGCAAAGGCTTCTCTGCCTTTGCTCCTGCTGTTCCTCTGTCTGGGATGCCCTTTCCCCTCCGCTGGCCCACACTGCCCCCTTGCTTGTCCTTGTCCAGCTCCTCACTGAAGGCTTCGCTCAGATGTTGCCTTCTTCAGGAGAACCCTCCGGGCCCCCTCCCATAGCATCCTGTGTTACTTGGTTGGGGTCTAGGAGGAGAGGGCGACCCCTAGGCTCCCACGGGACAGCTGGCCCTAGCCCAACTCTGTTTCCTTAGAGCTGGGTATGGTGGCGCAGGGCTTTTGGGCTTAGGGATGTAGAAATGCTTTTGAAGAGTTTTGGCATCAGGGGGAGATGAAGCCAGTTAATGTTACTGCCCTCGGAGAGCCACACCAGCTGGAAAGGGCTGGAAGCTGCCCTCCGTGTGGCTAGGAGGGTACGTTTTCCCTCGGTGCAGGTGGGTAGCCTGGTGATCTCGGTTCACAATTCACTTTTACCCCCTACTGGCTTTATGGCTTTGGCAAGTTACTGAACCTTCCTGGGCCTCAGATTCCTCCACTGTAGAATGGAAATTATAGTGCCTACTTCACGGGCTTGTTAGGGTTCACAAGATAGTGACTGATGTGTGTGCCTGGCATCGGTGTATCCCCTCTGCTAGTGGGTCACCTCACTGCTTCAGGGGGAGAGGTCTTAGAGTTGGAAGAAACCTCAGGGGGGCATTTAGTTCTACTGGCATGAGGGTATTCTGTTGCTTTCAGACCCTTCACTGACAGGATGCTTCCTCCCAGACATGCTGGCCTGTTGTAGGTACCTGGGATTGTTAGAAAACACTTCCTTTTCTTGAGCCGTGATAGGCCTTCCTGTCATTTCTGCTTTTAGTTCAGTATTTGCTGTGTCCTGGCCACAGGCTCGTTGCTGTTGCCTCGGAATGATTCACACACGGGCTCACTGCAAGGAGCTGTGGTTCTGGGGAGGGATGAGGATTTATAAGCAGGTGGTTTCGCAATGATGCGGTAACTGCAGGACAAGAGGGTCATGGTGGGTACAATACAGCAAGGTAATCTCCCTCTCTCTTCAAGAGGTCAGCTCATGCCTTCCTCACATCTCTCTTCTCCAAGAGAAATACCTCTAGGACTGTCAACTGCCCTTCCTCTGATGTGGTCCCGAGAGCCTCCTCTGAATGGGCTTTAGTTCATCATGCCTTTCCCTCTCAAAGTGCATGCCCCAGAGCTGAGCTGGAGGTTGTAGGACCTCCTCAGAAGGAGATAACAACACCATGAGATAACAACACCATGATCCCCTGAATCTGTTTCCCATCTGCAGAGAGCTCCCTGCAGGCTGACATGGCTCCATACGGGGACAGCCTGTGGGGATCCTAGAGATTGTCTTTCTTTTGCATTTAATGGTGGAGAAATATGTAGGACAGTCATATTTAGTTTCTGGAATTTCTGTCCTCCATATTTGAACATCAAAACCGCAGTGCCCAACGCTGCTCAGAGTTGACAGGTGAGCGGCTGCTGCTGGCCCATCAGTTAGCTGGAAGGCAGCTGCAGCTCTGAGGTGTTCAGAGCCCAGGCTGGGCAGCCTAGGAACCTTCTGTTGGGAATCCCACCAGCCAGTAGGTTGTGGGATGCTCATGCCGGGAGACTAGTTGCCTGGTGCTTTGCTGAAGCTGATCTCTTGACCTGGAATCTCCCTACATCCTTCTTGTCTGACCAGTGATCCCCTTCCCCTCCTAATACTGTGCTCCTGTCTCATTTTCTTGAGGAAGGTTCTATTCTGACTTCCACATCAGGGATCCCTTTTGTAGCGCTTTTGTTGGTTTTGCTCACTGTTGCTAGAGCCTGGCATGGATGAGGTGCTAAATGAGCTGAATGTGGGCCTGAGCCAGAGATGCTCTGACATCCCAGGCCAAGGCTACGCTGCGCTTTCTCCCAGCCAGAGAATGGGTGGCCAAGTTCTGCCCCAGGGCCCCTCTTTGGCTTGCGGGCAGGCCAGCAGGCCTTCTTAACGGCACTATATTGCTCTCATGTTAAGTAAACATTTTCAGAAATAATTGATTCACAGGGTCTGGGTGAGGGGTTTACCCTTAGAGTACAAGGAAGGCTTTCGGAGGTCACAGACAGGGGAAGTGAGGAATTTATCGTGAGCCCAGGTTTTATTGTGACTTTGCACTTCTGCTAAGCTCTAGCAAAAAAAAGAATGGGGAGGGAAAGGCCACTTAACCTTCAGTTAGCTTTCACTGGCACCCAGGAAACAGTTCAGAGTGGTTTTGAACACCACGGTGGGCCCCATTGGTCGGGATGGCTTCTTGGAAAACAGTGGCCCAAGCTGGATCTAGAGCTTCACAGCGCTGATAGGTAGATGGCGTGAGCAAAGAAAGTGCAAGAAGTAGGGGCGCTGGGGGAAACTGAGGTGGTCCCACAGACCTGTCACACCAGAGAGGTTTTAGAGACCCAGGTGAAGAGGGAGTTGGGACTCAATCCTCTCTGCCTGTGGGGCTCCCAAAGGGTTTTATTTTTTGTTTGTTTGTTTTTGTTTTTTTTAAACAGAGGAATTTAATTTACAGGCCTACCTTCTTTTATTGTGTTTTGCTTTATTGCACTTCGCAGATGTGCTTTTTTTTTTTTTTTTTTTTTTTTTTTTTTTTTTTTTTTTACAGATTGAAGGTTTGTGGCAACCTTGCATCAAGCAAGTGTATGGATGCCATGTTTTCCAACAGTATGTGCTCATTTCATGTCTCTGTGTCACATTTTAGTAATTCCCATAATGTTTCAAACATTTTCATTATTATTATATTTTTTATGGTGATCTGTGATCACCTTTGATATTACTATTGTTGTTGTTTTGGGGCACCACGAACCCTGCCAATACAAGACAGCAAACTTAATCGATTGGCCATTCCATCTTCTCTCTCCCTCTCCGTGGGCCTCCCTCTTCCCTGAGACAGTGTGGAAATTAGGTTAGTTAATAACTCACTAGTGGCCTCTAAGTGTTCAAGTCAAAGGAAGAAACAGGAGTCTCTGACTTTCAATCCAAAGCTAGAAATGAGTAAGCTTATTAAGGAAGGGCTATGGAACACAGAGGGTGAACACCAGTCCTTTTGTGCCAGAGAGCCAAGCTGCGAATGCAAAGGAAAAGTTCTTGAAGGAAATAAAGTGCTACTCCAGTGAACACATGCATGATAAGAAAACAACCTTACTGTTGATGTAGAGAAAGTTTGTGTCATCTGGATAGAAGACCAGATGTTCCTTTAAGCCAAAGCCTCATCCCGAGCAAGACCCTCATTCTCTTCAATTCTGTGAAGGCTGAGAGAGGGGAGGAAGCCGCAGAAGAAAAGCTGGAAGAAAAAAAAAAAAGATAAGCTGCAAGCTAGCACAGGTGGGGTCATGAGGCTGGAGGAAAGAAGCCATTTCCATGACATGAAAGTGTAAGGTGAAGCAGCAAGTTATGGTATAGAAAGCACAGAAAGTTATCCAGAAGATTTGGTTAGGGTAATTCATGAAGGTGGCTACACTAAAGAACAGATTTTCTTTCTTTCTTTCTTTCTTTTTTAATATTATATTTATTTATTTATTTGTGAGAGATACAGAGAGAGAGGCAGAGACACAGGCAGAGGGAGAAGCAGGCTCCCAGCAGGGAGCCCGATGTGGGACTCGATCCCAGGAACCCAGGATCATGCCCCAAGCCGAAGGCAGACGCTCAACTGCTGAGCCACCCAGGCATCCCAAGAACAGATTTTCAGTGTAGATGAAACAGTCTTATACTGGAAGAAGATATGATTTAGGACTCTCATAGCTAGAGAAGAAGTCAATGCTTGGCTTCAAAGCTTCCAAGGACAGGCTGATTCTCTTGCTAGGGGCTAAGGCAGCTGGTGACTTTAAGTTGAAGCCAGTGCTCATTTACCATTCTGAAAATTCTAGGACCCTTAAGAATTATGATAAATCTACTCTCCCTGTGCTTTTTAAATTGAACAGCAAAGCCTGGATGACAGCACATCTGTTGACAACTAGGTTTACTGAATAGTTTAAGCCCACTGTTGAGACCTTCTGTTCAGAAAAAAAAGATTCTTTTCAAAATATTGTTGCTCATTGACAATGTAGCTGGTCACCCAAGAGCTCTGATGGAGACGTATGATGAGATTAATGTTGTTTTCATGACTGATAACACAACATCTATTCTGCAGCCCTAGATCAAGGAGTAGTTTCAACTTTCGAGTCCTATTATTTAAGAAATACATTTCTTAAGGCTATAGCTGCCACAGATTGTGACTCTCTGATGGACCTAGGCAGAGTAAATTGAAAACCTTCTGGAAAGGATTCACCATTCCAAGTGCAATTAAGAGTATTTGTGGTTCATGGGAAGAGGTCAAAATAGCAACATTACCAGGACTTTGGAAGAAGTTGATTCCGACCTTCATGGATGACTTTTGAGGCGTAAGACTTCAAGGGAGGAAGTAACTATACATGTGGTGGAGAGAGCAAGAGAAGTAGAATTAGAAGTGGAGTCTGAAGATGTGACTGAAATGCTGCAATCTCATGATAAAACCTGAACAGATGAGGAGTTACATCTTATGGACAAAGTGATTTCTTGAGATGGAATCTACTCCTGGTGAAGATGCTGTGAAGATTGTGGAAATGACAACAAAGCATTTAGGATGTTCCATAGACTTAGTTGCTAAAGCAGTTTCAGGGTTTCAGAGGATTGACTCCAATTTTGAAAGAAGTTCTGCTGTGGGAAAAATGCTATCAAGCAGCATCACATGCTACAGGAAAATCACTTGTGAGAGGAAGAGTCAATTAGTGTGGCAAACTTTTTTGTTGTCCTATTTTAAGAAATCGCCACAGCCACCCCAGCCTTCAGCACCCACCACCCTGACCAGGCTGCAGCCATCGACATAAGGGCAAGACCCTCCACCAGCAAAAAGATGATGACTCACTGAAAGCCCAGATGATGGTTTGCATTTTTTAGCAATGTATTTTTAAAGATTTTATTTATTTATTTATTTATTTATTTATTTATTTATTTATTTATTTATTTATTTATGAGAGACACGGGGTTGGGGGGGCAGAGAAGCAGGCTCCTCACGGGGAGGCCAATGTGGAACTTGATCCCAGGACCCTGGGATCATGCCCTGAACCGAAGGCAGATGCTCAACTGCCGAGCCACCCAGGCGCTCCTAAAGATTTTTTTTTTAAAGATTTTATTTATTTATTCATAGGAGACACAGAGAGAGAGAGAGAGGCAGAGACATAGGCAGAGGGAGAAGCAGGCTCCATGCAGGGCAGCCCGATGTGGGACTCGATCCCGGGTGTCCAGGATCACACCCTGGGCTGCAGGCGGTGCCAAACTGCTGTGCCACCCGGGCTGCCCAAGATTTTGTTTTTTTAAGTAAACTCTACACCCAATGTGGGGCTTGAACCCACAACCCTGAGATTAAGAGTTGCATGCTCTCCTGACTGAGCCAGCCAGGTGCCCCAGCGATATAGTGTCTTTAAACTAAGGTATGTACGTTGTTGTTGTTGTTGGTTTTTTTTGTTTGTTTTTTGTTTTTTTTTTTTTTTATATTATGTTAGTGGCTACTTAATAGACTACCAGTATAATATAAACATAACTCTTGCATGCTCTGGGAAACCAAAAAATTAGTTATTGTGATATTCGCTTTATCAGAGTTGTCTGGAAATGAGCCCATAATAGCTTTGAGGTATGCCTGTGTTTTTTGAATCATAATCTCTTTCACACATTAATAAAAATGCTTTAGACTTTGTTTACTCTATACCAGGCGCTGTGCTAGGCTCTGGATGTGAGCTTCAGACCTGGTGGACCCTTTCCAGGACTCCTGTCCCTGAGCTTACTGGGGTTTCCGCTGCTTTTATGCCATTGACCATGTCCTGCTCACATGCCAGGCCTGCCAGGAGCACCTGTTGCGATTTGATTAATGGGCAGCCACCTTATGTATGGAGGGCTCTTACTCCCTTTTACCTATGAGGAGCAGACACTTGGGGAGCTGAAGTATCTTACCCCACGTGGTCCCAGATTTCAGCTCTGGAGCTCCACTCCTAAGCCAGTGGTGTGTAGATTTCGGTTCCCATTTGGAAGGTGTTGCTTGAATACAGTTCCATTTCTAGGAAACAATTAAGGACACACACAAGGAAAGGGGTGTCCAATAAAGTTTTTTTTTATAATAGCAAAAATTGGAAACATCATGTCCGATAATGGGAGATTGGTCACCACAAATTATGAAATATTCTACAGTCGCTCCATAGCCACTAAAAAGAGTCATGGAGAAATATATAAACTGACAGGGAGAGACGTTCACAATATATTGCTAAGTGGAAGAAAGCAGATTACAAAACAGTGGGATTCCAATTTTATTAGACATTTTCTCCTTTTCTCCTGTACGCACGTGTTCCTCGTGAAGGAACGGTGTCTCCGGTTCATTGAACTCTTTCTTTGTGCTGGATACGATGCACAGATTTATTTAATCTTATTTAATCTATATATCAACAGCCCCATTTTACAGATAAGGAAGTTGAAGTTTAGAGAGATTGCTCAAGGTCTGTCTTATAGTTATTCGTGGCAGAGCCAGGGATTTGGATGCAAATAAGGTTTTTGTTTTATTTTTGTAAAGTTTTTAATTTAATTTTTAAAAAAGATTTTATTTATTTATTTATTTGAGACACAGATAGAGAGAGACAGAGACACAGGCAGAGGGAGAAGCAGGCTCCACGCAGGGAGCCCGATGAGGGACTCGATCCCGGGACTCCAGGATCGCGCCCTGGGCCAAAGGCAGGTGCTAAACCGCTGAGCCACCCAGGGATCCCCCACTGCCCAACTTTTTAACTTTAATTCCAATTAATGTATCATTAGTTCCATATGTACAATATAGTGATTCAGCACTTCCATGCATCGCCTGGTGCTCATCACAGCTCCTTAATCCCCATCCCTTGCTTCACTCATCTCCCCCTCCCCGCGCCCTGGTCAGCATCAGTTGGTTCTGTATCCTTAAGAGTCTTTTTCTTGGTTTGTCTCCTTCTCTTGAATTCGGATATGGTTTTATAAAGTATGTACTCTTAAGATACTGTGCTACTGGGGCCCCTGGGTGGCTCAGTGGTTGAGCATCTGCCTTTGTCTCAGGGCGAGATCCCGGGGTCCTGGGATCCCACCTCGGGCTCCCTGTGGGGAGCCTGCTTCTCCCTCTGCCTGTGTCTCTGCCTCTCTTTCTGTGTCTCTCATGAATAAATAAATAAAATCTTAAAAAAATAGATATGGTGCTACTTTCCCAGGTAGGCTATTATTTCAAGAAGTTTAAAAAAAAAGGTAATGTTAAGTAAAGTCATTCAAATATATAAATATGGGAACTGGGGGAAACCTGGCTGGCTCATTTGGAAGAGCATGTGATTCTTCAGGCAGGGAGCCTGATACAGGACTTGATCCCAGGACCCTGGGACCACGACCTGAGCCAAAGGCAGATGTTCAACCACTGAGCCACCCAGGCACCCGAGCATGTGATTCTTGATCTTGGGGTCATGAGTTCAAGCCCATGTTTGGGACAGAGTTTACTTAAAAAAAAAAAAGCAAAAAAAAAAAAAAAACACAAACAAACAAACAAAAAAACCCCACCAAACCAGAACCAGGTATGTGAGATTCTAGAAAGTATTTCTGGGGAGTAGAGGAAACTGAGGATTCTTTTATTCTTTGCATTTTAAAAAGAAAACATAGATTCTTTGCATTTTGATTCTGGCTTACAGATAAAAAGCACATATTGTGCCACAGACCCTCATGCCTTGTCAGCCTTTCCTTTGTCTTCTCCACATGCCCCTGGGATATAAAAAATCTAATTTATGCCTTAGTTTTATGACTTAAACTGTTGTACAATATATGTATCTGTAATTCTTATATTATTGGTGTCAGTGTTGTTTTGTTGAGAAATTCTAGAGGACAGGGAGCCTGTGAGAATAAATTGTTTTGTGCATGCTCAAGAATTGCCAGGATCGAAAAGCATACTTCTGCTTTGCCAAAGGGCTAAAATAACATTTTAACTCTCATTGCAAAAGTAATACATTACTGATTTTAGAAAATGGGTAAAAAAAAAGAATCATGAAAAAGCAATTGCTACTAATGCTAGAAATAATTGCTATTAATATTTGATGTGTTTTTTCTATGTATCAGTATATAGGTGTGTGTGTGTGTGTATATATATATATACATATATATATACACACACCTATAAATATATGTATATTCTGTTACATATGCTGCTTTTCAACTTGCTTTTTCACTTAATTTATTACTACTAATTTTTTCTTAAAGATTTTATTTTTAAGTAATCTCTCGACCCACCATGGGACTTGAACTTACAACATCAAGGTCACGAATCGTACGCTCTGCAGACTGAGCCAGCCAGGCACCCCTATTACTATTAATTTTTTTTAAATGATAGTATTGTTGGGATATAATTCACATGCCATAAAACTCACCCTTTTAAGATGTACAATTCATTGGTTTTTAGTATATTGGCAGGATGGTGCAACCACACCACTAACTCCAGAACATTTCCGACACCTCAGAAGAAACCCTATACCCATTAGTAGTCACTCCCTGTTCCCTCCTCCCTTCAGTTCCTGGCAACCACTGCTCTACTCCTCTACGGATTTACCTGTTCTGGACATTTCATAAAATGGAATCATGCGGTAGATAGTCTTTTGTGGCTGGCTTCTTTTACTTAGCACAGATTTCCAAGGTTCATCCATGTTGTAGCCTGTGTTGGTACTTGATTGCTTTTTTATGACCAAATAGTATTTCGTTGTATGGATATACCACATCATTTTTAAAGGTGATAGGCATTTAGATGGTTTCTACTTGGTGGCTATTGGCTATTGTGAAGAAAGCTGCTATGAACATTTGTGTACAGGTTTTTGTGTTCATGTCTTCACTTCTCTTTTTTAAAAATTATATTTATTTATTTATGAGAGTCACACAGAGAGAGGCAGTGATACAGGCAGAGGGAGAAGCAGACTCCATGCAGGGAGCCCGATGTGGGACTCGATCCCAGGACCCTGGGATCACACCCTGAGCCGAAGTCAGATGATCAACCGCTGAGCCACCCAGGTGTCCCCGTGTCTTCACTTCTTTTAAGTGTATATTTACCTAGGAAGAGAAGTGCTAGGTCCTATGATAACTTGATGTTTTATTTATTTATTTATTTATTTATTTATTTATTTATTTATTTATTTATTTATTTATTTTTAGGAAATGCCAAACCGTTTTCCTTTTTTTTTTTTTTTTTCCAAACCGTTTTCCAAACTAACTACACCTTTTTGGATTCTAACCGGTAGTGTACGAGCAGTCTGATTTCTCTACATCTTCATCAACACTTGTTAATATCTGACTTTTTGTTTTTTTTTTGTTTTTTTTTTTTTTTAATTTATTTATTTATGATAGAGAGAGAGAGAGAGAGAGAGAGAGAGGCAGAGACATAGGCAGAGGGAGAAGCAGGCTCCATGCACCGGGAGCCCGATATGGGATTCGATCCCGGGTGTCCAGGATCCCGGGTGTCCTGAGTCAAAGGCAGGCGCCAAAACCGGTGCGCCACCCAGGGATCCCAATATCTGACTTTTTGATTATAGCCACCCTAGTGGGTATAACGTGGGATCTCATAGTTTTGATTTTTATTTCCCTAATGACTGTGATGTTGAGCATCGTTTCATGTGCTTATTGGTTATTCATATATCTACTTTGGAGAAATGTGTATTCAGATCCTTTGCCCATCTTTTTTTTTTTTTATCCTTTGCCCATCTTAATCGGATTGTCTTTTTATTGTCGAATTGTAAGAGTTGTTTGGTATGCGTCAGATACAAGCCCCCTATCAGATATGTGATTTGCAGATATTTCCTCCTGTTCTGCAGGTTGTTATTTTCATTTTTTTGATGCTGTCCTCTGAAGTACAAATGTTTTTAATTTTGATGAAGTCCCGTAAAAGTTTTTTTGATGAAGTCCCAATTTATCCTTTTTTTTTCTTTTATTCCTTGCACTTTTGGTCACATCCAAGAAACCACTGCTTAATGCAAGGCCACAAGGGTTTACTCCTGTGTTTTCTTTTAAGAGTTTTATGGTTTTAGCTCTTATAGTTATGTCTCTAATTTGCTTAATGTATTATCAAACATTACCATGTGATTAAACATTTTTCTTTCTCAGAAGTGGAATTGCTATGTCAAAGATTGCATATTTTTGAGACTTTTGATATATGTTCCAAAATTACTCTTGTCCCTGTCCTTTCCCTCTACCTGCCTACCTGTTTTCCACTGTTCTGGGTCAGACCTTTGCCATCTCTCACCGTGCATGTTAGAGCAGCCTCCTACCTGTTCCACATGGACACTGCTTGGCAGTGTGATAAGCGCAGTGGCATGGTGATGATGGGTGCTGTGACAGTACAGAGGGGCATCTACCCCAGTCTGGTGATTGGGGTGGGAGATGAGAAGGGGTTGAGGAAGGCATCAGGCGAGGCTTCCTGGAAATGAAGAGTGAGCTGACTCAGTAGGTGGAATGGGCATTAGCCAATCATAAATGTGGAGCAGCAGCATCCTGGGCCAGGGAGGGAGGAGCACGTGTGAAGTCTTGGGGGTGGGAGTGGGGTGGCATGGTGGTCCAGAGAGATGGAAGCCGGCTCTGGCTGCGTGTTCTTGGGGAGAGGGACTTACTCTCTCTGTTTTAGTTTTCTTGTCTTTAAAATGGGAACAATAGTGACTAACTCCTAGGATGGTTGCAGAGCCAAATGACGTAACATATGTTGGGGCTCTGGCTGGGGTGACAGGTCCCTGAGGAGGAGGAGGTGAAAGAGGTCAGAGTTGGATCTGTTGACGTGCAAAGGTAGCTATGTGTACTCGTTTGGAACTGAGGTGATAGAGATGTGGTTCAGACTGTGGGCTTGGGTTTTGTTACCCAAGGCGCCAGCTGGGACAGTGGTTACAGTGGTCTCTAGACCACTTGGGTTTGGATTCCACTTTCACTGCTTATTAGTTGTGTGACCTTGAGCCAGTTATCGATTATCTCTGTGACTTGGTTGTTCATTGGTAAAATGAGAATAATGACAGTACATTTTTCATGGGATTGTTGTAAAGATTAAATGAGTTGATATATAAAAAAATAAAAATAAAAATAAATGAGTTGATCTATAAAGTGCATAGAACAGTGCTTGCTTGACACATAATGCTCTTTTTCCTGGTACCATTATTGTTTTTCTTGGTGATGGGAAAGAGGGGGAGGTAAGAGCTGGACGGAGATGTGGATTTCAGATGGGCTGGAACCTGTCTGTGATGGCTTAGGAGGTGGATTTGATTGCCTGCACTGGGTCATGGGAAGTCTTAGAGTACAAATGAGAGATGGAGCCAGTGCCTGAGTCTTGTCCCTAAGGGACAGCAGCCAGAGGCCCTGAGATGTCAGCCACAGGAGGGAAGTGGGTGATATGGCCGTGGAATAAGCATAAAGGGAACAGGGGCTTTTATAAAAGGATGGAGGAATCATGATCTGGAGGTGGCAATAAATAACAATAGCCATAACAATCACTTTTATTACTTTGGAAAGGGCAGTGGGTAACAAGGAGAATGCTGGCTCTTTCTCCTTGGATCCATCCTTCACTTTGCAGCCACATGTTCATTCCAGCACGTTTCTCCTGAGTGCCTGAATGGGCCAGCTGCGGGGCTAGGCACTGAGGATGCGGTGATAAACATGCCACACTCGGTGCCTGCCTTCACGGAGCTAAAGGCAGAGACACATATTAATCGTGCAAGTCATTAATCAGTACAGATGGGATCCTGCCGCTTCCCCCAATTCCAGAATCATCATTTGCTCTCTACTCCTGTGAAATAAAATCCCAACTCCTATGCATGGCCTGAAAGGCCTTGTGGGATCGGGCCCCAGGCCCACTCTGGGCAGCTCTCCCAACCACTGCTCCTCCTCACCCAGGTTCTAGCCCCCCAGGACTGTTTGCTGGGCCTCAGACCGACTGTAGCATCTCCATGGCCTTCTGCCCCCGCTCATGACCTCTCTCCGCCTGGCATGTTCCTACTGGGCCTCTGGGCCAGCGCAGCAGATGTGTCTTCCTTTGGGAGGCCTTTCCTGGTCTCTGGCAATCTCAGCCAGAGCACCTCGGATTTTTCTGGGTTGTAGCCCTTGAAATACAGAATCAGAAGGGGCAGCATGGCTCCGGTGGGAGGAAGTCAGGATAAAGGCTTAAGTTAGGAACCAGTATTGAGAGTGGGGCCCCGGGAGGAGATTGTTGGGGGAATAGGAGATGCCCACAGACAGAAAGAACACTTGTGGCTCAGGGGAAGCCTCGAGTGCCTAGCTGGAGGGAGGGACCAATCCCCTCCCGTGAGGGGCAGTACGGAGAGGTTGGGGTCTGAGAGAGAGGCAGTGTGTTCAGGGTGTCTATATATATTTTTTATTTTTTAATTTTTTTTAGATTTTATTGATTTACTTGAGAGAGAGGGAGAGAGAAAGGGAGAGTGAGAGGGAGAAGCAGACTCCCCGCTGAACAGGGAACTGGATGTGGGGCTTGATCCCAGGTTCCAGGGATCATGACCCTAGACCCTGGGATCAAGCCCCGAGCCGAAGGCAGACGCTTAACCGACTGAGCCACCTGGATGCCCCAGGATGTCTATATTGTTAGAGTTTCTTCATGGAAATGCCTACCTGAGTCGGTGACGCCAAGTGTTCCCGTAAGACCCGGTGGAGCGGAATGGGGTTCCAAGTCCAGCTGTGGGAGAGGGGCAGGTCAGGCCCAGCAGAAGCTGTTGGAACCTTTCCCAACCCAAAATGCACCATCACTGCTGGTGGGGGCTGGCCTTAACTTTGGGGGCCACCAGGGGGTGTGACGTCCCTTGGCTGCCTTCTGTGTATGTGAGATAAATGCCGAGGCCGTTTGCTGTGTCTTGGTGGTGGCACGGGGGACCACTGCAGACCACTTTAGGGGAGGGGAGCCTGTGCTCAGGCGGCTGCACAGAGGTGAGGGAGCCTCCCTGGGGCAGGTCTCAGGAATCTAGTTCCAGGATCTCAGGGATTCCAAGGCAGATCCAAATGGGTGGCTGTTGATTGGTAGGAGGCTGTTGAGGCCTGAGCTTCATGGGTGGTCACCCCCAGTGATATACGTCTAGGGTTCCAGGGAGGCACAGATGTGGCCTCTCTGCCAGAAGGGCCAGGGCAGTTGGAGAGCTGCCCTAGCAGCAGAGGGGGACACCCGATGGGGACACTGGGCCTGGAAAGGCAGTGCGATTATTTGGAGTGGCCTGAGTGAGATTTGTGGGCCCGTCTCCCTCACCAGGGGCCAGGCCAGCATCCGGGGATTCTGGGAGGGCTGGCAGGCGACAGCAGGGCCTGAGGCGCTTGGCAGCCTCTGCTCCAGGCCGGGTTGCAGTCCAGCCTGGGATCCCCGTGTGGGCGGGCAGTTAATCTCTGAAGGCCAGAGTCACCACTGCTGGAGAGCAGGAACAGTGAACTTTTCAATCACATTAATTTCCACAGGAAATTGTTGTCTTCCTTTTGTCCAAAGGTTAGTGATTTATATTTACCATCCTCTTAACTAGCCTTGAAATTTACTGTTGCCAGGTCACCACTGGCATCCATAAATTTCGAGGTGGCAGCTGAGCATGGCCAAGTGGCTTGATACTTGGAAGGGCACAGCCCAGCCCTTTCGGGAGGGCAGAGAACTAGTAATGGACAGACCCTGCACAGAAGTCCCCCGGAGCGGCTGGGTCCCTACTCGGCGCGGGAAATGAGTGAGGTCTGGCTAACAAGGTTGCAGGGAGGCCTCTGGGAAACTAGCTACAGAGAAGGCGGCTGGCTTGTGCCTGTGCACCTCATGAAGGAGACGTGCTTCTAAGTTGGGGACGGTGCTGGTGGCACAGAAGGTCCTCAAGTGGCTTAGTTCGGACGGGGGGCAGCGGCCAGATTCCCAGCCGTACGCTTCCTGTGTGCCTTAGGCCACTACCCTAACCTCTCTGTGCCCTAGTTTCATCATCTGCAGTAATATACCTGCTAGTGATGTTCTGAGTGTGAAGGCTCAGTACACATCGGCGAGGATTACAGGATGGGGTGGGCAGGTTGGTATGGACCCTCAGGGGCTGCGTGCTCTTCCTCCCTGATGCCACTGACCTATCCCTTTCTCCATTTAAGGTCCTCTCCTTCCAACTGCTTGTGAAATTAGAATAGGGCTGGCAGGCTTTTTCTGTAAAGGGCCCTAAGTATTTTAGGCTTTGCGAACCACAGGGTCTCCGTTGCCACTACTCAGCTCTGCTGTTTTAGCATGAAAGCAGCTACACACAGCGAGTAGATGAATGAGCATGGCCGTGTTCCAATAAAACTTTATTGTGGACAATCAGACTGAAATTTTATATAACTTTCATGTGTCACAAAATGTTATTTCCTTTGATTTTTTTTGACCATTTAAAAATATAAAAACCTCTATTATTTTTAGCGTGTGGTTCCTACAAAACCAGACCGTGGGCTGGATTCGGCCCATGGCTTGTAGTTGGCTGACCCCTGGATTAGAAGGTGAAATTGCATGGAGAAGGTTCTCACTTCTCTCACCAGGGCTACATCTTTGAGTTACTAAAGAAAGGCGCCCTCATGTGGGTTTTTCCAGTGACCCCGCATCACCTCCCGAGAGGCCTAAATGCCACTTGAGGCAGGATTAGAGGAGGATGCCCCATGGGGACCTGAGCGCCTGTGTCTGGCACCTGTTGGCTCCCGGTCTACAGCTAGGTGGGCTCTGGGCTGGCCAGTGGGCCTCGCCCCACACCCCGCGTGGCCACTCTGGTGCTCACAGTCCCACCATGTCTGTGTTTCAGAGAGCAGCTCCCACCCAGGCCAGAAGGAGGTGGGGGCCCGGCAGCCTTTGGTGATTCTTTTGGGCTGGGGTGGCTGTACCGACAAGAATCTTGCCAAGTACAGCGCCATCTACCGCAAGAGGGTGAGTACCGCAGGCTTGGGGGCAGGGGCGCTGCCTGGGGGCTGCTCCTTGGGGGGCTCAGCCCCCCCCACCCAGGCTGCAGCGACTGCCAGCGCGGCAGGCCTGGCACCCAGAATGGCCGGGGCCATGGGGACTTCGGCAGGGTTATCCCGTCTTCGCTGCCAGCTCTGCGGCCGCTCTATCTCCTTCAACCCGCTTCCTCCAGCCCCACAGTGGGCAGCCCAGCCCCGGTGTGCTCCCAGCTGTGGAGTCGGCCCACATCTCAAGCTCTTGCTGAGCCAGAGCCTGGGCCCAGGGTGCTGGGTGGAGCGGGTACTCCCGGGATGGCCCCTTGCTGACCAGGTAGGTGTCTTAGGGTCGACCTGGCACCGTCACATGCCTCCCGTAGGAGGGCCTCTTGGAAAAGAGACTCAGGCTGGACATTTTCTGGCTTCTTCTTAGGCCACCCCAAGAGTTCGGGATGCAGAGCTTGTGGTAACGGGAGAGCCTGAGGGGGGCCTGGTTATAGTTTAGAGGCCCCTTTCACATCTTTGGCCCTTGGCCAGGGCCTGCCCTCCTCAGCCCAGACCTCCCAAAGCAGGGAGAGCCAGTGCCGACAGCCCTGGTTGGCACCCCGAAGCCCTGGGCTGAGGGGGATGGGAATCTCCTGGGAGAAAGGCCAGTGCCGGTGCCCCCAGCCCCTTGCCTTGGCCTCCCTCCCCTGACCGCCGTTTGCAGTGGGCCTGTCGAGTGTGGGGGCCCCAGGATAGGAGAGGGGCTCGGGGCTGGGGTGGGGATGTTGTTCTGAGCCCGAGGCCTTCCCCCGACCAGAGGGCCAGTCCTCTGGCGTCGCCCTTTACACCCTTTACGAATGGCCTTGCTCTGCAGGTAGTTTCAGCCACTTCCCAATTCCACTCACTGGGCCAGGTTGGTTGTCTGGCTTCTCAGTGGACTAAGATCCCTGAGGGCAGGGGGAGACTAGGAATAGGTGAGCGTGACCAGAGCAGAGACTGCGGGGAAGGGCAAGTGTGCAGAGCAGAGGCTGGGGAAGGCCCCGGGGGGGGTTGATGTGGGAGTGTGGGGTTAGATCCCAGGGTCCTCTGGGAAAGGAAGGGGGTCAGGACAGGATGGGTGTGGAGAAAAGCATTTCCAACCCCAAAGTCTGGATACTTGATTTTTAAAAAGAAAGTAAAAATGCCCTATCTACCACCTGTGTTGACTAGCAGTGCCCATCCTTCCAGCTTTTCTCCGGGTGTAGCTTTTCTTTCACTAAACGAGATCTATTTTATTTTATTTTATTTTATTTTATTTTATTTTATTTTATTTTATTATTTTATTTTACTTTATTTTATTTTATTATTTTTTATTTTACTTTAATTTTTTTTAAAGATTATTTACTCACGAGAGACACACAGAGAGAGAGGCAGAGACACAGGCAGAGGGAGAAGCAGGCTTCACGCAGGGAGCCCGTCGTGAGACTCGATCCCAGGACGAGATCTATTTTATATACTTTTTTTGTATCCTGCTTTATTTATTTACTTTTTTCAGATCATGATCTCCACCTTGCCATGTTAATCTGTTTTTATCTCCTTGAGTCCCCAGTCCATATTCAGATTCTCTCACGGTCCCCGGAATGTCCCAAACTGGGATCCAATCCAGGATCACCCACTGCATCTAGTTACTTTGTTCCTTAAGGCACTTTTATTTTTATTTTTTTAAAAAGATTTTATTTATTTATTCATGAGAGACACATAGAGGCAGAGACACAGGGAGAGGGAGAAGCAGGCTCCATGCAGGGAGCCCGATGGGGGACTCGATCTATTGACTCCGGGATCACGCCCTGGGCTGAAGGCAGGCACTCAACCACTGAGGCACTCAGGCATCCCTATTTTTTATTTTTTATTTTTTTTTAAATTTTTTTAAAATTTTTTATTTATTTATGATAGAGAAAGAGAGAGAGGCAGAGACATAGGCAGATGGAGAAGCAGGCTCCATGCACCGGGAGCCCGATATGGGATTCGATCCCGGGTCTCCAGGATCGCGCCCTGGGCCAAAGGCAGGCGCCAAACCGCTGCGCCACCCAGGGATCCCCTATTTTTTATTTTTTTGAAGATTCTATTTTTAAGTAATCTCTATACCCAACGTGGGGCTACCAGAGAGTATAGTCAGGAGTGAGTGGTCGCCAGCGCTGCTGGAAGGAGAGTACAGTGGGCATGAGGAGGTGTCATGGGATTTGGCCATTTGGGGGATTGAGGGGTGACCTTGGTGAGAGCAGGGCGGGGGAGTCAGTGGGAGGGGACGAGGTGGAGAGGGCAGGTGTCAAAGATTGTCCAGGAAGGTGGAGAGAGGGTAGGAGAGAGTTAGAGGGGAACACAGTATAATAGAGGCTTTAAAAAAATAGTAATGTTATTTATTTAAGAGAGAGCACATGTGGGAGAGGGGATGCGGAAGGGGCACAGGGAGAGGGAGAGAGACTCTTAAACGGACTCCCCGCTGAGCACAGAGCTGGATGTGGGGCTCCGTCTCTGGACCCTGAGGTCACAACCTGAGCCCAAACCAAGAGTTAGATGCGTAACCGACTGTGCCACCCAGGTGCCCCGAAGGGGTGGCTGCTGTTGCTGCTCCTGCCACTTTTCTTTAATGAGATTGATTTGACAGGAATCTAGAGAGAGGAGGAGACTGAAAATACAGGAGAGGGAGACAAGGAGCCACACAGGGCCCCGGGCCCAGTGTGCCCAGAGATGGGGAAATGCTTGGGGGGAACCTGGGATCTGACACGCAGGGAGCATCTGCCTGGGGAGGTGGTCTCAGGGATGCCAGGCACCTGGGAAGCCTCGAAGTGGGGCCCAGACCCATGGGCACAGGGAGCCTTGGCACATGTGTGCCCTCCCTCGGGAGCGTTGGGCCCTTGTAGGACGAGTCCCGTGTGTGCACCCTCAGATGACGCGGAACTAGAGGGCACACACCATGTGTGTCCCCATAGATGACGTATTCCCAGGAATTGTGGTTTATTTCTGCATGTGAATGCTCCAGGGGAGGAGTGTGTGTGTGTGTATGTGTGTGTGTGTTGGGGGGTGTGCAGCATGTAACCGTGCACCTGCCCATGGTATGTGTGCATGTGCATCTGTATTCACAGATGGTGTGCTGGGTGCACATGAGTGAGTGGGGGGTGCGCGTGAATGCACATGAGTGTCTGCACCTGTGGGATGCGACGTGGGTTTAGTTCTGGGAGTTGCATGTGTGCGATGGTGTGAGGCGGGAGTGTGTGTGCATTTGTGGGAGATGCCGTGTGTCAGTTGGGGTGGTCGGGAAGTTAGAACAGAGCACTTTATGGAGTGTCCCAGAGCCTGAGGGGCCAGGTGGCATCAGTGACCCCGTCTGCAGAGTCGGAGGACGAGGGCAGGCCAGGGCCTTGGTGAGAATAGTGCCAGGAGGGGTTGGGGGCAGATGTCACCCTGGAGTCCGTGGGAGGGGTGAGGCTAGGGGGCTGGTGGCAGGGTTAGCTCGGCGACTTGTTTAGCTCTGGGTCGTTCGTCCTTAAGTGCTGCGGCCAAGCGCCGTGCTCCTTATTACTCCTTGCACCACTGGCCGTCCCGTCGGGTTACTGGGCCAGGGCGGCATGGGACCCCTGAAGTGCATTTTGTCATTCAGTCTCCACCTTAACCCTGTGAGATGGATGTCATCCCAGTTTACAGATGGACGCACAGGCCCAGGAAATTGATAAGTGGTGCCAGGAAGAGAACCCCAACCCGTGTGACACCCTGGGCTGACCTCAGGCCCTGCTGGCAACGGGCCCTTGGTCTCCCGAGTGGGACAGTGAGGGGGATGAGCCCCAGGCACATGGCGTAGGCCGCCGTTCCTTTTTTTTTTTTTTTAAGATTTTATTTATTTATTCATAGAGATAGAGAGGGAGAGAGAGGCAGAGACACAGGCAGAGGGAGAAGCGGGCTCCATGCAGAGAGCCTGACGTGGGACTCAATCCAGGGTCTACAGGATCACGCCCTGGGCTGCAGGCGGCGCTAAACTGCTGTGCCACCGGGGCTGCCCCTAGGCCACTGTTCCTAAGTGACCTAGAGAAGGATGTATGTGGAGACTTGGAGGTGTGCTTGACCCGGGCACAGAGGGGTCCGGGAACCGGAGAGATTGGCTCAGGTTGTAGAATTTAAGGAACAACAGTGTTACCATGTTTGGAATTTCAGGGCGAGTGGGAGGAGGGAGCCCGGGTTGGGTGCCAGGCCCTAGGCCCTGCCAGGCCCAGGAGGGACCCTGGGGGTCTGCAGGGGGGCAGCTGAGGCCACTGGCTATTGTGATGCGGGCCCGGCACACAAGTGGCCTCTGGCAGGGCTGGGGCATGCAGGCCGTGTCCGGCGTGGGGTTCCCTGGGGTGCCCCCGGTGCCAGGCGGGGGGCCGGTGCAGAGGGGGTCACTGCAGCCAGTGTGGCCAAGAGGGAGGCCTGAGTACGCCAGTGGCGTGCAGCAGATGAGGCGCAGGGGACCGTGAGAAGGAGACGGGGCACGGGCCACGGGCCGGCCTGGAATGATCATTCTGGACGTGGGCCTTGAGTGCCGCCTCCAGTCGAGAGGGCCCGTGTCTGGGCGAGGAGCCGGTGCCTGGAGCGTGCCAGGCCCGTGGGCCCCCGGCCCCCCCCCCCTGCCCGGGACCCGCCAGGGACCCGCCCCCCCCCCCCCCGACCCAGCAGGCCTCTCTCCTCTCCCCAGGGCTGCATCGTCATCCGATACACAGCCCCGTGGCACATGGTCTTCTTCTCCGAGTCCCTGGGCATCCCTTCACTTCGTGTTTTGGCCCAGAAGCTACTTGAGCTGCTCTTTGATCACGAGGTGGAGAAGGAGCCCCTGCTCTTCCATGTCTTCAGCAATGCGGGGGTCATGCTGTACCGGTACGTGCTGGAGCTGCTGCAGACCCACCGGCGCTTCTGTCGCCTGCGCGTCGTGGGCACCATCTTTGACAGCGGGCCCGGCGACAGCAACCTGGTGGGGGCCCTGCGGGCGCTGGCCACTGTCCTGGAGCGCCGGCCTGCCGCGCTGCGCCTGCTGCTCCTGGTGGCCTTCGCCCTGGTGGCAGTCCTGTTCCACGGCCTGCTTGCGCCCCTCACGGCCCTCTTCCACACCCACTTCTATGACCGGCTGCTCGACGCAGCCTCTCGCTGGCCCGAGCTCTACCTCTACTCGAGGGCCGACGAGGTGGTGCTGGCTAGGGACGTGGAGCGCATGGTGGAGGCCCGCCTGGCACACCGGGTCCTGGTGCGCTCAGTGGACTTCGTGTCATCTGCACATGTCAGCCACCTCCGCGACTACCCCACTTACTACACGAGCCTCTGCGTCAACTTCATGCGCAGCTGCGTCCACTGCTGAGTCCCCTGCCCCACCCACCCACCCCGCCTCTGTTCCAGAAATAAATGCCCAACACCTCCCGCAAACTGTATCCATGGGTGGGGTCCTCTTTTGCTTCAACTCCCCTGTAGCCCTTGGGGACTGTCGTCCCGCAAGTAGAGTATTCCCACTGAAGCTCTGCCGCGGGGACTGGTTGTCCCGGCATCCCAGGGCGGGAGCACCTGGACGGGTTAACGTAGGAGTCTCGCAGTGGCTGCGTGTAGGCAGGTGCGCGGCAGGCTGCTGGTTCCTGTGGCTCCAGGCTCTGTAGGGTCAACCAAGTGGGGACAGTGGGGTTGATGAGCCTCGGGGTTGGTCTCTAGCTTCTTGGAAGGACGGTGAGCTCTGAGGGGGGGTGCCAGACAATAGGGTCAGGCTGGTGCGGGGCGCTGCTTCTGCCCTGAAGCCCCAGGAGAGCAAGGCCCTGCAGCATGAAGCAGCTCCGCACAGACCCCACTTAGTAGTTCACATGGAGATGATGCTCTCTCCTCCCTGCCGGAGAGTCTGAGGTAGGAGTCAGATGCGAAGCTGAGGATGCAGAGGAGGCAGGCCTGCCTGCCCCCCCATGCTTTGCCAGGAAGCCACTGGTCCAGGAAAGCTGCAGGATGTTTCACAGGCAGGTAGGAAGCCCTCAGTGCCAGGAGGAGCTGGGGCGAGCTAAGTGAGTAGCCCCGAAGACCAGAACCGGGGCCAGGAGCCATTTGGCTAAAACAATGAACTCCCATCTCCTCGAGAGACCCACTTGGATCATCTCCAGGCAGGAGGGGTGGCTTCTGGGGTTCTCCATCGTTGCTCGGGCTGTCAGTCCCTGCTGCACAATGCTGGTGCGCAGTAGGTAATCGAGGTCTGCTGACTGAGCTTACTGTGGCATTCGGGGACTTGGCGGGGCGGGGACGGGCTTTGGAAGTTTGGCAGGCAGTGAGGGAGCTGACCCTTATGTTCTCCGTTCTCCGGGCTGACGCACCCTTTACCTCCAGAGCCAAGCTCGGTGTGCATCTTGTCAGGCCTCTGGGCCCTCGGGGCCCCGCTGCCACTGATCCCCAAGCTGTGTGGCTGCATTCCTAGCCATGGCCAACAGGTGGCAGTGCTGCCTGGGCCATGAGACCAGGCCTCAGGATCCCGTAGCAGGGTGGGCTTCACCACCTGGCTCAGGGTTAAGTCCCCTCTTAGAGAGCATGTGCCCCCCCGGGGGGGGGGAGTAACCAGCCATCGGGACCTACAGAGCCCACGGCAAGGCGAGGGGAGAGTCGAGACCTGAGGGGAGCCAGCCCACTGGGAACTGGGCATTACTTACTTACCTTCCAAAACCTTAACCCCACGGGGCTGCTCTGCTGTGACAGGTCATGGACATTCCCTAGAATCTTAGGCCCCAGGATTGTTGTATTCAGGATGTTTGGTACCATCAGGCTGGGCCCGGGGCCATGCAGGGCCTTTGCTGGGCTCCAAGCAGGGTGACTTGTCACCTGGGTGCTGGAGGCTAGAGCTGCCAACTGGACCCTGCTCTGTAGAATGTACCACAGGCACCCCAGATGTCGGGGTGTCTAAGGTGGGGGGTCCTGGGAAGATGGAGTTTGGGCCTGGGGTGTGAGAATGTGTAAAGGACAGGACTCAACCTGCAGCTTTGAGCACCCACTCAGGATGCAGATGACTCACTGGCAGCGGGCAGCCTCAGGGATGACAGTTTGATAAGGTGCCATCTCCAGTGCTGGCTGCCCAGCTTCTGTTCCCGACGGGAGTCCAACTGGACAACTGGGGGTTCCTACCATAGCCAGCTGAGGATCTAGGCAGTAGCTCTACTGGAGTGTTGGTTGGTCACTAGCAAGAAAGCCTTGGGGGCTGAGATGCTCGTTTTGGTCCGTGGCTCGTTTGAGGGGACTAGCAGGGTCTAGAGGCTTGGGGTTTGTGTCTGCCCAGCTCATAGCTGCTGCTGCTCTAGATTGGGGCATAGAGCTATGTACCCCCAAGCTCTGACCTCTTCTGTGATTAATGAGCTGACGATTCTGCATCGATAAGGAATTAACCTGGAGCCCCTACCCATCAATAGTCAGGAGTCCAGGTCCCCGGCCCCACCCCCACTCCTGACAGAGTGCTCCAGGGCCCCCCTGAACTGACCAACCCCACACTGCTTTGCACACCCACATTCTAGTCCTCTCCCCCACACTGCTGCCAGGAATTAACCCCTCACCTGCCCCCTGTCCACGCGGCCCCATCACAGACCCCTCCCTGCACACACACACACACAGAGGCAGCAGCTGTTTATATCGGTTTAATCCATGTCAAATGTAGTTTACAAAGGGAAAGGACAAGTACCTTTGTATAGAATATACAGACACAGCATCACACCGTGGGGCCCACGGGAGGGGCGGGGGAGACCACTTTCCCTGGGAACAGCAGTCCTAATCCCAGGAATGGTTCTTGGCAGAAGGCTGGGCAGCCAGGAGCACACTCTTCCAGGCTCCATCTCAGCCCCTGCTTCAGCTCGGTTCCCGTTTCCTGTGTCTCCCCACTCCCCCAACTCCTTATAAAGAGCCCCAGGAGCTAAGACTAAGGAGAGGATCGTGTCTCTTGGGGCATGTGCCCCATGTCTGGGGGGAAGAAATATACACCACTGAACACCGAGCACATGGAAGAGGGAGAGGGATACCATGGGGGAGAGGCAGGCACCCTGAGAGGTGGATGGGCCGAGCCCCCAGCCAGCCCTGAAGGGGGCACTGCTTCCAGGTGTTCTTAAAAAAAGAAGAAAATCATACAACCAAAGGGGAGGGGATGGAGAGCAAGGAGTTGTCCCATTTATACACAACATTGTAAACATACACAGTCTATATTACATGTGCTTCAGTCTGGTGTTTGCATGTCTGTCTGTCCGTCTGTCAGTCTGGGGGCTGGATCTCAGGAGCCTTGCCCCACTACTCCCCCTCACCTCCACCTCCCTGCCCCACCCTGGGAACAGGACCTGGAATAGGTATGGTCCCCAGTCTTAGTGGCAGCTAGCAGGCAGGGCCTGGGCCTCAGCCTCCACTCTGGCTCCAGAGTCCTGTGTGTGTGTGTTGTGTGTGCGTGCACGCACGTGTGGGCATGTGTGCGCGCATGTATGTACATGGGGAACCTGTGTGCAAGTATGTACAAGGGGGAGGGTCAGGTCACAGAGGCGGGCAGGCGGGGCTGCTCGATGCAAGGCCTGCCAGGGGTGGCTAGCTCACAAGTAGATTCTCCGCAGGTCTCCGGGCGCTGTGATGGTGTTGCACTGAGGGCAGAGCTTCTTGGCGCCCTGCAGGGAGAACAGGGCGCTCTGGTTAGACACACTGCCGCATGTTTGCTCGGGAGAGCACCGGGCCTGCAGCCACGTCTCCCCGCACCAGTTGTGCACTGGCACCTTGGTCCTGCTGGCCCAGGCCGGGGATGCACGGGTGGCCTCTGCAAGCAGGCAGGCACGCTCCTGTGCTGGGGGGACGCCAGGATCAAACCGCCTGGCCAGCCCCACAGCGGGAGCCCCGGTAATGAGAACAAGGCTGGGTCCAGCTGTGGCTGCAGCGGCCCTAACGAGATTACATGCGGCCTTTGATCAGGACACAGAGCCCACGTCCGGGCCTTTTATTGCTGTCTCCGGGCGACATTTTAATGGCTGCTCCGGAGCGAAGAACAGGGGCAGGAGCAGAAGGAGCTTAGTAATGGCAGGGGGAGGGGCCGAGGCCCCGGTCCTGCTTACCCACACTCAGCCTCCTCCTGACCCGGGATCTCACCACTAGTGTGAGAGTGGGCTTTGGGGGTGGGCAGGCAGTGAACCCACGGAGGGAGGGAATTTAATAAACGTGGTGGGGGAGCAAAGAGTGGAGGGACCTGGGGGGGTGACTATCCTGGCTTCCTGCCACTGTGTTCGAGGCTCGTGCTCCCCCCGGTTGCGTGCATCTCCCTCCCCTCAAGCAGGCTCAAGCATCACCGGAAACAGCCACCCACTCCCCGACCCCCATGCCACCTCACCAGGGTCCGCAGCCAGCACTCCTCGCAGTGCACATGCCAACACTGGATGGACGTGAGGGGCATTGAGTAGGAGTCCTAGGGAGGAGGGGGCAGAGAAGGGGTCACCCTGAGGCCGGCCCGCCCTCTAAAGCGCTCCGATCACAGCGCAGAGGCCCTGTCCACCCCCCAGAGGGCACTGAAGCCTGACCAGAGGCCTCCCAGGTTCCCTTTCTCTCACCATACAGATGAGGCATTTGTAACGGTCCCCACGGGATAGCTGCCGTTCAAGCTCCCTGACCCGAGCCTTCAGGGCCTCAAACGTGGTCACAGCTGAATCTTCGGTGATTCTGTAAAGAGGACGGCATGGTTGGGCAGGCAGCAGCCTGGCATCTCTAATCTGAACCTCCAGCCCACACCTCCCTTGATTTCTAGAAGCACATACATATATAAATGTCTCCCAGATGTCCCTGGCCCCTGCTTGCCCAAATCCCCTATCTGTAAATTCCACCTTCTAGAATTGAACTCCTTGTTCCTCTGCCTCCAAACCAGATACCTGGGAGCCATTCTCCAACCATCCCCTCGACCCCTCCAATCTGTCCCCTCGTTCTCAGTCTCTCTGTAGTCTCTCCACTGCCACCACTGGTCCAGGCCCTCATGATCTCTCCCACGAGTCCACCGCTGACCTGAATGGCCCTTCTGCCTCCAGATCCCTCATTCTATTCTCTTAGCGCCTAGAATTTGGCAAATCTGACCACTTCTATTTCCAACATCTCAGTTGCCCTCAGCATAACTTAGCTCTACCAAACCCCTTGCAAGCTGACCAGGGACTCCTCGGTCTAGCCCCAGCCCACGTGCTGCTCCATCCACCAAATAAGGAGCTGCCTGCCCACACACAGCACCGTTATTCACTCCCTTGGCCTCTCCGGCACCTTCTGCTTGCTCGGGACCACCCCACCTCCTAACTCACCAGAAGCCTCTCCTGACCCTCCTGCCAGCACCACCGCTGGTGGCTGCTCCCCTGTGCTCTCCAGCACCCTGCGCCGGACCACACAGAGGCACAGCTGCAAACGTCCTTGTCTCCTGTGCAAGACGTAGTTTCCCAAGGGCAAGCTGCTCATGCCACCAATACGGTCTATGGACAAGAGCCCCACGGCGGGCACATGAGTACAAGTAAATGTTTGTTGACTGAAATGCCACGTAATTAAGAGATGTGGGGACTGCACAAGTCTCACAGAATCCAGGTCCTGGGCCATAGGCCTCAAGGGTTCCTTATTGTTTCTTCCTGGGCACATCGGATGCCCTGAGAGTCCTCATCTGCTGGTTCAAGCCCTGCCCATGAAAGTCCTTGTAACTTCCGGAAGGCTCTGTGGGCCGCGGTACTGAATAGTGAAGAGCCAGGACTATCTCAAGGAGTGGAGGGATCCCTTCCATCCCTTCTAAAACAAGTGAACAGAACCCAGAGGAGCTCCCAGATGGGGAAGAGTAAGAATGCTGCCTGAAGGAATAGAAAAGATGCTACCAGAGATGGGCCTTAGGGGATAATAATGATGATAATACAAATAAAAAAGCCAAAATTTATTAAGCGCTTACTAAATGCCAGAAATTGTACTGAGAGGGATTGAAAATTATTATTTTATTTATACCTCACAAAAACCCCATGAGGAGATTGTAATATTCCCATTTTATATACGAGGAAACTAAAGCGGCAGAGGAACATTAAGTAGCTTGCCTCTGGCTCAGAGTGAGGGAGGTGGGACGCAAACCCCCTAGACCCATGCTGTGATCAACCAAGAACTACGTGATTACCATTACCGCACTGGCAACGCCCAGGAGGAGCTGGGTCTGTAGGCCCAGGCACCACTCACCCGTGGGCAAGCACAATGTACTCCAGTGGGAAAGGAGACAGTATCCAGGCAGACTTCGGGGGTCACACTCAGTGAAGTTCACCTCACAGGCAACCAGAAGTTGCTGGGCACCCTGGAGGAGGCTGTGACAGGGAGGAGCCGAGGTTTAAAGGGGAAGTAAGAGAGTGAACTGAGGGAGAATCGTAAGCGTGGTGCTGTGCGGGCAGCAATGGCCCGTCCTGCCAGCCTGGAGCAGACAACTGGCTTAAAAAAAACCTGAAATCTTACAGGTGGTCTTTCCCTGTTGGGCCTAAACAGTACTGGGGGGCATGGAGAGGATGGTGGGTAACATTCCATGGGCAGCAACAAACTCTGATCTCTGACTTTTTTCTCTTAGGCACTAGCAGCAACAAAGAATGTGACTTCTTGATGGCTGTCCCTGTATCAGGGATGCCCTCCATCTATTACTCCACGGGTTCCGGACCCTCTCTGCCCTGCCTCTCTCCAGGGAAGCTGCGAAGGGTCTGCACTGGCTGATTTCTCTGGGAGGGTCCATTCGACTTTCCAATCTGGAGGCCTTCACCACTCCCTCGAACCTTACAAACACCGGCACAGCTGGCAGAGCTGGCGCTTCCCCTGGTACTCTGCCCAATGCCATGTGTGCCATCCTCATCTGGACTGCTGGTAAATTCCTGACAAGGGGACAAGGTAGCTGTGCTCCCTTGCTCTCCAAGAACCAGGTTGGACATCTGCCTGGTCTTACGCAGTTATTTAAAAAAAAAAAAAAAAGGTTTTATTTATGAGAGATCCAGAAAGAGGCAGAGACACAGAGGGAGAAGCAGGCTCCATGCAGGGAGCCTGAAGCGGGACTCGATCCTGGGTCTCCAGGATCATGCCCTGGGCTGAAGGAAAGCGCTAAACTGCTGAGCCACCCAGGCTGCCCTTATGCAGTTATTTTTATTATTTTAAAAATTTTAAAAACATTGTTGTTTTTTATTCATGAGACACACACACAGAGAAGCAGAGAAATAGGCAGAGGGAGAAGCAGGCTCCCAGGACCCCGGGATCACAACCTGAGCTGAAGGAAGATGCTCAGCCTCGAGCCACCCAAGTGCCCCTTATGCAGTTATTTTAAAAATTGAGAAACTAAGGCCTGGAACTAGGGGCACAGGCCGACCCCAGAACAGAGCAGAGCACTCTCAAACCCTGTATCAGACGAGTTAGAGCTATAAAAGCAAAAAGGATGGGGTCAGGAGAGAATGAAGCCATCCCCTGCTTCATCTCCAAAAGCTCCACAGGCCACATCCAACTGCAGAGCCCACCTTATCGTGGATTTGCTCAGCATACACCTGGCCTGTAATCTCTGCTCTGGTGCGACACCCAATTCTCTAGTTCCTGACCTAGGCTGCTTGTGAATTGTTATTCCAGAGACCATCCAGGGCAGGGGATGGAAAATTTCCTGGAAGAAGCCATGGCATCCCGCCTTCCTGCTTCCCCTGGGTTGTGAAAAAGATCTAGGGCAGGAACCCACGTTCTGTACCAGGAAGAGAGAAGTCCTAGGGACTGGAGAGTCCTAATCTTAGCAGATCCAGACCCAGTGGAGATCTCTGCATATGACTGAGCTAGTCTACGACTCATCCCAGAAAACCTCACCTACTGGTGCCTGTGCTCACACAGGTGGGACAGAAGTCGCAACTTCCCCAAGCCTTGGGTAGGTAGTACCTACATGGATGGCCACTGGCTCTGGCCCCCACCTCCCCCTCGGGCGCCATCCCTGATTAATGATCTTGTCTTTCTGATTTATGAGCAGCCCCTCCAGACGAGGGTGGGCGCCCCTTACGGCCCCGCCCGCCCCGCTCAGCTGGAGTAGGAGAGAATTATTAAATAAACATCCATACGTCATTCCTCCCCCCCAAGCTGGTTGCGCCGAACCCGTGCGGCCCGCTCCAGCACTGACACGGAGCAGCTGCGGTGATTCATGGGCAGCCGGGCCCCGAGCCGCGGCCCATACATCATGCCAGCAGCACTCGCGGCCTCGGCCGAGATAAACTGATCAACCACAACGGGCTGGAATGAATTTATGACAACACAAAATGGAGGGAAACAAATGGGAGGTGACCCTGGGCCACCGACCCGGCCCTGCACCGGCCTGCAATCCACTCTCCTGGCAGGAGGCAAGATGGAACACTGGCCCTGGAATGAAGAGGCTGCCTTTTAACCCCAGGCAACCTAGCCTCCAGCAGAGATAGAGGGGTGGGGTGAAGGGAGGTAAGAAGTGGCCAACAGCAGCAACTCTAGGCAGCCAGAACTGGACAATGCCACTCTTGGGGCCAGAGCTGGCCTTGCTTGGGCTCCCGGAAAAGCAGTAAGACGCTCGGCTGATTCCAAGTCCTTGTGGCGCCTGGGGATCCAGGCCAGGGGCTACCCAGCCCCATGTAAAGTGCTAACGGATCAGATTCCCTTTCCCTTGCCACTGAACCCAGGCCAAAAATTCCTACCAGAAGTGATGAGACCCAATGCTCCTGCCTAAAACCCACTGCGAGTGCCACCCGGGACAAGAAAAATGAAACCAATTTAGCTCCCGATTAAGAAACAGAAACTGGAGATGAATCAAGTGCGCCGGCTGGGCTGGGCAGCCATACATCACATTCCCGGGCGGAGGCCGCCGCAGCGGGCAGGCAGGCAGGCCGACTGCTCCTCCCTCCGCCAGGACTCCTAGGGCAGTGGCCCAGCGATCAATTCACAGAGTCACGCTTAGCACCAGCTGGGCCCCACTGCCGGTCGTGTGCCCAGGGCTACAGGACTAAGCTGTGCTCTGGAGAGCCAGGAGCCCTGGCAGCAGACCTCTCTGCTAGCAAAGAGCACCCCCCTCCCCCTGCACTGCCCTCCCAGGCGCCCCTCTCTCCTGGCCACTCACTTCTCGATGTCACTATTCTTGCAGGTCTTCTGCATGGCCTCCTGCTTGCTGCTCTCACCGTTGCTGGTAGATGGCATCTCTGCTGGGACAGAGGGGCAACTCATACTCTGGCCAGACGGGGCAGCACAGGTGAGGGATTGGGCTTGAGTCAGTCACCACCACCCAAAGGATGTCCCTTCTCCCCCATTACTCCTAAGGTGGGTCAGGACTTACCGTCACTGGCCCATTTAGAGAACTCAGGCGTGATGCGTGTGCTGGGAGGGCCGCCACTAGGGAGAGGAGGAGAAGAGAACAAAGTGAGCCCTAAAGGCAGGCAGGGGAGCCCTGGGGTGGGTACAGGGTTGACCCCTGCCTTCAGGACTTCCCATCCCTCTATCCCACCCACCCAAGCCTGTGCCCACACTTGCTTTAGGACTGCGCCCCGAAGTGCCTCTCTTTCCTTGGCTTCGCCAGGCTCCTCGCCTGTGCAGGGGATGACATCAGCCTCCGTGTATCTGGCATGGTGGTCAAGGACAACAGATCCTAGTTTGCAGTAGGCCATGAAGAACTGACCCCAAGTGGGGGTGGGCGGTATGAACAAGTACCAGAGGTAGAGGTGCTGGCTACTTTTTAAATTCCCTTTGGCCTGTCCCACCAGCCCCTCCTTGTCCCACAATGCCCCAAGGATACTGCGGCTTCCCGTACTCCAGAGTGTCATCCCCATCCACATCCAGGTCAGCGTCGCTGTCTGGATTCTCCTTGCCGCTGCACATGACGAAGCCAGAGCCTGTGGGAAGCAGGATGTGAGCAGGGCCAGGGGCCAACAAGATGACGCCAAGGGTGCCCCTTCTTTGTTTCTAGGTAGGGCTCAGGTTTGGGGCCAGGTGAGGCCCAGATAGAAATTTGGGCCTGGAACACAGAGAGCCAATTACTCAGGTGCTCTTGGCTCTGACATTTCAATCTCTTTCACTCTGTGTATCTCCTCCTCCTCCTCTGCCACTTCTCGCTGCTCCCAGTGGCCTCTGCTCATAAACTAGCCCGTTCATATACTACGTCAGGTCCTCAGGAGACACTCAAGCTGGCCCTGCTGTCCACCTGTCTTCCAGGTCTAGGACTAGCAGAAAGAGGACAAGAAATTCAGGTCTACGAAGAAGCCACTCGCACCGAGGACCTGGGCATCCCCTGTGGCCCATGGTCCACCGTGACAGTCCATCAGAGGGAAGAGCAAACTGGCTAGGGCCAGTCAGAGCCACACTGCAAGACCCCCAGCCAACGTCCTGATTTTGGCCGCCAGGTCCTTGCCAGCAAAAACACCAGGCAGCTGTTCAAATATTTGGTGTCTGAAACGCCTGACATTAATTATTCATCTCCACCTCACTCAGCCCAGATTCCTGGACAAGTGCAGTTATAAAGGGATTAGGAAGGGACAGACGAGGGAGGATAGGCACGCACACCTGCTTCTCAGAGCAATCCACAAAGGCAACCGGGCTGCGTGGAGGCAGGGCCATGGGCCAGGAAGCTGCTGACCCTACCAAGGTGCATCTGGCTCAGCTCAGGCAAACCCGTGGCCAACAGGGACAGGTGAGCTGCCAAAGCCACCTCAGGGCTCCTTACCTGCCCTGTGCTCCCATCACCCTTCCTGAGAACCAGGGTCAGGGGCCATAAAGGTGCTTCTCCCTCCCTGCCCCTGCCTCCTTCTCCCAGTGGTCTCACACCACATCCCCTGGCAGGCACAGCAGCCCCGCCAGGACACAGAGAGATGAGAACAATGGAATCTGTGGCAGGTAGAATCAGCAAGGAAACCCTCAGAGGCGAGGAAGCTCAGGAACTTGTTCTTGTCGTTCTTTCCATTCTCACCAGGACAACAGTCTTACAGGGGGCCCTCAAGCCTCTCATCTGTTCCTCCATCCTGCTTGCCACACGTTCTGACCCTTCTGTTACTGGCTCCAAAACCAGCTATGGCTCCCACCAGGTGCATAATCTCAGCCAGATCTATCAACATGTGGATGCACCTACTTCTCCACCTTTGCTCATTTCCCTCCATGAGCACTATGCCTACAGACAATGTACCGCACCTCACACGAGCCCGTATGTCCCGCTCTTGAGACCTTTGCTCATGCTCTTCACTCCATGTGGAATGTTCTCCATCTTTCAAGCCCACTTTCCTCCTGACCTTCCTTCCGCTACCTACGCTTCCAGTCTCTGGTCTCACGGAGGTTCTGTCTATCCCAAAGGCAAGTAGCACGAAGGAAGGAGAGGCACTAGGCCTTGGCTCCACCCCTCCCCGACAATCCTCATTTTTCCTCCACACTGAGGCACCAACAAACTCGAGGCAGCAGGCAGGTCAGCAGCAGGGCCATTAAGCTGAGAAAACACCAAGTTACAGCTCTGTCTCCTGTTCACGGCCAGGTGTCCTGACAAGCAATTCCCTCCTTGTGGGTGAGTGGCACCTCTATAAACCCTCTGACAGTTTGGGAGACAAACTCCGCCATCAATCAGAATGTAGCTATCAGGTTCACTTACAGCCTGTGCCCCCGAACCCTGCCAACGCCCCCTCCCCCAAGTACACACAGCTCAGCAGTCAACCTCACATCCTCGCCTCAGCCTGGCCCTGCCCAGCCCTGTCTGGTGAGTGTGCAAAAAAGAAAGCAAAGAACTCGTGGCGAAGCTGAGAGCAGGGTCCCACAATGCTGCCAGGAAGAGTCCCAGTTTCTCAACACAGAGAGCAGCCCTGTGGCCTGAAGTCCTCTCCTCTGTCAGGCCCTGACCAGGACTCCTGCTCCAGTGGAACACAGCTGCTGTGCTTTCCCCAAGCCTGCGTTTGCTCCTGTGCCCTTGCCTTTGTACATCCTGTTACCTCTTCTGCCTCCTAGTCTACAAAACAAACGTCAGCTGGTTCGCAAGTCTGACCCAGCTCAGCCCTGCCTCCTGCTATGAACTCACAGTGCCTATGCGCATAGCTGCTCCAGAAATACCTCCTGAATGAACTCACCCCAGCAACATTCTTTCAACTTTTACTGAGCTCATCATCCTCTGCCTGGCTTGGCATCTGAGACCCAAGAGTTTCAAGACCCGATCTGTACCCTCCAGTGCTGAGGGCAGAGATGTCCCCAGGTATTTCTACATAGCTGTCCCCTTCCTTGGTGTCCACCCAGACTTCCGAGCAACTCCAATCATATTTATTTGTATTGCCATGGTCCCTCACCAGATTAAAAACCCAGGTCTGATACACTGCTGTGGTCTCAGCATCATCCAGCAGAGCTGGCCAGGCCCACAGCAGTGATGGCTGGCCCCGACCTGGTAGGGCCCAAGAGCCCTGTGTCAGAAAGGAGACTGAGGCCTGAAGCAGGTGACTTCCTGCTCCTCTGACCAGGTAGGTAGGACGGGGAGCATGGCACATGCTGTGACCCTGACCCCATCCCCCAGTGCAGACAGGTGTAGGGAACCTCTCCCTGCCCCCACAGGTGTTCAGAACAGGCTGCTACTGCCAATTTCCCTCTTATGCTGCCCTAGCCTGCTCCAACCTCCTTCCCAGCACATTAAACTTTATTTTCTTAATGAAATGTCACTTGCTGACTTCTGGCAGAATCATAATAAAAAGAAACTGCCATAAAGCCGTTTTATGCAGACAGCGCCCCCACCAGCTTGCCCTCCCCCCCTGCTCTGAGAGGAAGGCTCCATAGCCATTTTATGTTCTCAGCTGCTGGAACATCCCAAGCCAGTACTCAGAGGCAAGATGGTACACAGAGCTCCTTTCCAAGCCTCTGGCTCCTGTTCCATGTAGCTCTGGGGATAACAAGCAAGCTGCCACTCCTGCTGCTGCTATCCAGGGAAGGGACTCAGCTCCCAGGACCTCCAAGATGACCTGGAGTACCCCCTCTAGTCACCAGGGCAAGCCCCTTGCTGGGGCTCAACCCCATCTCAAGTGGCACAACACTGTCTACAGGCAAGCTAAGCCTGTCAACGATGCTCAGCAGAGTGGGTTCTGGGAGGGCAGTGTGAAAAACCGCTTCCCTCCAAATGAAGACTTAGCAACAGAAGAGATTTAAGTGCAGAAATGATAAGTCTAAATTTTATAAAAATGACTCCTCTCCCATACACTCATTTCTTCCTGGGTCATCAAGGAGAAAAGGGGAAAAAAAAATCAGTGTTAATTTAATCAATTGATTAGGTGATCGATTGAGAAACTGGAGATGCCCGTTTACTGGGGACACTAACGTCCTGGAACCCGAAACCACAAAATAAAGGAGCCATCAATTTCCTCACCTGCTGCTCTTAACAAAACCTGAGCCCAGGGAGAAAGCAAAGTCTTGGGGCCCTCCAGAGGCCATGCTCTCGAGGGGAGGGGCGGGGGAGAGACTGGGGCAGCAGCTTCCGGAGAGTTTTACACTGGAATTAGTTACAGATGCAGTTACGGTGTCTTGTGTAAACGCCATCGATTGGGGAGCTGACAGTCTGGGGAGCTGCGATGCGGGACAATCAATCGGCCTGCAGTGTCACCTGCCACCTCGCTGAACAGTTGACAATGCAATTATCCAGTGTGGAGGCAGGGAGTTGGCGTGTGTCAAACGCACTTAGCCACTTTCCGGGCCTCCTCAATAACGCGTTTCACTGCCTCACGTCAGGAGACGCAGAGAGACAGACGCCGTTTAAAACCATTGATACTTGCTCCTTCTGCCTGCACTCCCTCTGTCCCAGCTTAACAATTGTGTTCCAAAAGGCGATTAAATCCCCGTCAGTTGCCACAGGGGACAGAAGGTGCCCTGCTCCCTGCCACCTCTCCTCACCCCTCCCACCAGGCAGCAGTTAGAACTAAAGGCAGTAGGGAGCTGGAAGGCAGAAGCCCTAGCCATCCCCACTCCAAGACGGCCGCCGGCACTCTAGCACCTGTCACTGACCGGACCAAGCGGTGGGGCTGCACTGGGGGGTGCTTGTAGCCGTGGGGGCTCCCACCTTTTGGGGACTAATGTGTTAGAGGGGGCAGCGGCTAGGGGAGAGCCTAGCTCTCTGTGCCCTGGGACTCCCAATACCTCTCACCTCCTGACCCAGATCGGGTGGTTTTAGCAAGCCACAGCTGGTTAAAACATCTGGGAGACCTGCCAGGTCTTTTAGCTGTCCTGCCTGTCCTCTCTGTGAGATCTCATCCCTGGCTACTTGGAAACTGCCTAAAGCTGAGACCGGAACTTGAGAAAGATGCAATTGCAGGGCAGACGCCTGCACAGCTGATTCTCTAGTGGCCTCATTCTCTCTCCCCTCCACCTGTTTGATTCAAACGTGCTCAGGCACAGAGTCTAGCAGTGTGCCTCCTGTCAGGACTCACAGATGCAGCTGCGGCACCTTCTAGTTCCTGTGCGGCCTCCTGGGAAATTTTTCCATGTCACCACACTCTTGTGCCTGCCCCATCCCTGTTACCTTTTCTGAAACCAACCATTCCTGTGTCCTCTCTCCAGCCTGTCCATTCCAGACACGACGGGCTCCAGGCTCCTTAAATCCAGCGGGGTGAACTTTCACTAGCAACCAATACAGGGCAAGGATGAAAGCTCAACATAAGTCTCTTCTAGGACCCAGGGGCCAGAGACAGGCAAAGAGGAAAGGTGTGGCTCATTCATCACATACTTCCTTTGCCTATAGATGGGAGTTTTGTCCCAAAGGGCTGTGTAATTAGGTTTCCCTGAGGCCTGCTGCTCTAGCCTAGAGGCCCCTTGCTCTGCCCATGCTGGCATGATGTCCCAGAAGAGGATCTTTTTCTCCTACCTGCGAAGCTCTCTCAGGGAGATGTTGGGGAAGCACCAGGCCCTGTGCCACCCTTTATGCAATTCTAACTAACGCTCAGTGGAGGAGACAGCAGGAGCCGCTGAGCATCCCTCGGGTTCTGAGAGGACGTCAGCAGCTCGGGCACACAGTCCAAGACTTCTGAGAACTGGGAAGGTCACCGAATTTCCCAATGTTTTAGGTCTTCCAACCTACTGTCTTGAAATCTTTATTTCCTTTAGCCTCTTAAAGATCTCGTCCTAGATGGACCTATCCTGGTGCTTACTTACCTGTTCTGTCTGGTCTTTCATTTTGTTCTAGATCCCAACTCCAAGCACTCCAAGGCCTGAGCTAGCTGGGCTTTGCCTTTGATAGCCACAGGTCCATCTCCAAGGCCTGTTCCCCTCAGCCAAGTGTCTCCACCAAAACTCTTGCTCGCTCCCTGGCTCCACAGCAGATCATATTCAAGGTAACAGATCTGCTCCATCAGACCAGTTCCCAGTGGGCCTGGTGGGAAGCTTTGCTGAGGATGACGAAGGGGCCCTGGTCTGGGAGGAGGGATAGGGGATGATCGGATACAGGAACTTATCTGCAATTCTTCAATTCTTTCATATCTAACAAGGACAGCAATCTCTGTTCTGTCAGCACGCACAGCGCCGCTTAAATGGGCCTCACCACTCGCCCGCTCATCCTGCCTCTGCTCCCTCTCTCTGAAGTCGGCTGGGCAGCTTCTTCAGCCGGCGTTATCACTCCCTCTAACCGGTCTTGGCAGGCAATCTAATTCCTCCTGAAAAGGTCACCGCCATTTTAACTGCCTTTCAATCACATTAAGCACGCGCTGCCCGGCTTGCGGCCCGGCCCGCCCGGCGGGCGATCAATGCGCAGCACTGACACCAGCCCGCCTGGCGGGGCCACACCCAACCCCCCAAGAGTTGAGGCCTACCGGTCCTGGCCAGGGAGGGTAGACTGACAGATGGCCAGCTTCTGCAGACAGGGTTTCAGGGGCAGAGGCAGGCAGGATCAACCAGGGTCTCCTTTGATGCCCCCCCCGCCCCCCCCCACCGAGGAGCCTCAGCCTCCTCTGCTCCACTGCGCCCCGCTCTCTGCCTCGTGGCCCCCGCTGATCTTGCTGTAAAACAGCCTTTCAAGTCTGCCTGTCTTTTGACTGCACTAAGCTGTTTAAGAGGCGGCAGCAGCTTCTATCAGGCAAGCTGGAGCCATTCTCTGCAGATAAAGGCACCTCCGGCCCTGCTCCCTCTTCAAGCCTCACTCTCATTCTCGCTCTCTAAATCGCTCAAAGAAAAGCCCCCTTTGAACTCCCCTCAGGAATTCTTGAAAGGAACAACCTCACACTGTAAACACTCAGGGAAAACTGACACCCGCCCAGGGCCTAAGAGCACCGCACACCCGCTCTGCAAGTGCGTCCCAGCGCAGGGGAAATACTCTGTCAAACCAGCAGGCCCCATGTATGCAGCTTTACCCCCTGGAAGCCTAGTCTGGTGCCCAGAAGCCATCAGGTCCAGTTCTGTGCCAAGAAACCTAAGAGGCTGCCACAGTCATGGAAGATGTGAGTGTCTGCAGCTGCCAACAGAGTGAACCCAGGGCGGCATGCTGCAACAGACCCTGCATGGGCCACCACCAGACACCTGTGTGCCATTCCCAGGATCCTCGTTTTTTTTGCTGCTCATCCTCCCAGGGCCTCACACACTCTAAAACTCTAGGACCAGAATGAAATGGCAAATGAACTTTCTCCAGCTCAGGCTCTGGCAATGGTTTGGGCTGATTTACTGTCCTGATTTACACTCTGGCTTGCCCCAAATGCTTGGGGGATGGAGAGAAACCCAGAGGCAGAAAGCCTCACCTGGACTCGGAGCCCTTCACGTATCCAGTCTGCACTGCACCGGCGCTATGGAGACCGTTCCTCAGGACCAGCCCACGCAGCATGGCCCCAACAAGGCAGAGACCCTCTGCCCAGCTGCTGTGAGATTCCCCTGGGACCAGACCCACCAGTACTCCCAAGGGTGTTGCCCAGGGAATTGGAGGCAGACGGGAAGCAGACTGGTTCACTTAATGATCATAAGTTACAGTGCCAGCTGTGCTCATGCACAGAAAGAGGAGAGCTAGAGGCCAGGCAGCAGACTCTTTCCCTTTCCTCCTGCCCAAAGCAGGGGAGTCTGACAAGAGGACATGACCCTAGGCATCCAACCGGTCGGTCTACTGTCTGACCTGGTGGGAGAATTCCACTGAGCTGAGCCCCCTGGTGGGAGAATTCCACTGAGCCATGTCCCCCCGTGGAGCTGGCAGGGCAATGGAGCTAGGCAAAGCCCTGCAGACCCCTATGCAACACGGGAGAGAGCCCAAGGGAAACAACGAGCAGGTGGGCCTAGGCCCCTCTTGCTGCAGGGCAGAGGGCGCCCAGGGAGAAGGGATGGGATCAGAGCTAAAATTAGTTTCACCAATGAAGCTCATGGGAGGTCAGATTTTGCCATAACTCACTCTCTCCTCTGCAACTGATTTCCCTGACATGGGGCTGAGGAGGAGGAGGAAAATCCAATGTGTTTGCCTGGAAGCCCTCAGGGCCCCCAGTGCTGGAGGTGTACAGCAGGTTGCTGGATTCTCATTTATCAGCCTTAAGAGGGATGGAGTGATAAATGCATAACCGTCCCTTTAATATTTTATGCAGGTGCTAACGCGGCTTGGCTGTCACCTTCAATGCATCACCCGAGGCTGAGAGCCCCCCTCGTCACTCCTAGCTTGCAGCCTCACAATTCCATTTCCCCACCCAAATACATCCATTTTAATATGCACATCACAGGCAGGCAGCACGGTCACAAAGGAGCCCCGCCAGCAGCGGTTCCCACGTGGTGGAACGGATGACCAGCCACCGGCCCTGGCCTCTCGGCTCCCAACAGATGGATCCCCAGCAGAGGCCTGGCCACCAGAGTGCCACTGCTTTATGTGTCAGCTGCTTGTACCTCGGAAACCACCTTCCAGGAGAGTGGTGGCCCGTATCCGCTTCTGCCCGCACCACTCATATTCCTCAAAGCGGTTGCTGTTCTCGTGCTCGATGTCCACGGCATCATCCTCAGCCACGCAGGAGCCTTCCCTCTGTGAAGAGCAGAGTAGGATCATGCGGGTCCCAGGCCACCACTACCTGCTCCCCAGAGTGTACGAGGAAGGCACAGGCCTGGCCCCCAGTTTGGTGTGCCAGATGGGCTCCTGGCTCCAGTGCTCCTTTCAAGTAAACAAATCTAGAAGTCAAAGATCTGGGCCTCTTCCCAATAATTTTCCACTGGAGCCCCAGGGGAGGGGAAGAAGAGTAAAAGCAAAGGAAGAGGGTGAAGAACAAAGAGGAAGAAGCTGCTGAGCCCACATGGAGACCCCAACATAGCCCATAAACCTGGGGGCAGCCAGCAGCTAGTGTCAGGGGAAGGGAGGGAGGGAGGGGAGAAGAGGTAGGTAGTGATAGCCCCTCTACCTTAGAAAGGCAATGCTCCACATGCCTACTCATCTCCTGCTCCGATCCTGCCAGGGGGCGGTTGCACAGGGGACATACCTGCCCTTCATCTTGCTTCCTCCGTTTCATTTTCCCAATCCGAGCTGCATGGAGAAACCGAAAACAAAGCACAGAACAGGCAGACGGTCACTGTAGCTCCCAGGGTCCCAGTGGAGCTGACACATCCTGACCTCTTGGCAGCCATTAGCCCTTTTGTTCAGTGCCTGATCTGGCCCTCATTATGCAGCACCTTCTGCTCCTTTGGGGACTGGGCCTTGCCAAGAGCACCTGGGGAGGAGATTGGTGCTAGGGCAGCAAAGTGTCCGCTTTTTGGCCACAGCTGGCTCAAGTTCAACCCATACCTCCCTACCAGCAGTGCTCAGTAGGTCCAATGAGCAAAGACACTCCAAGTTGCTAGGTATCAGCCCAGAAGACCATGGGCTCCCATAGAGAACATCTCTTGGCTAGAACCCAAGGTCCCCCCGGGGGGCCAATTTGGCCTGCTGTTCACTCCTCACCTAAAATTCCTTTTGTTCTTGGGCCAAGAGCCTTGAGGCACAGCCCTTAGTATCCTACCTAGAATTCCTCAGGAAGATTTTCTCTCATGTCCACTGGTCCCTTGTTAATTTTTATGGAACGCTTTATGAATTTGCATATCATCCTTGTGCAAGGGCCACGCTAATTTCTGTATCATTCCTTTTTTTTTTTTTTTTGGTATCATTCCAATTTTAGTGTATGTGCTGCCGAAGTAAGCACTCCACTGGTCCCATTTTACAGAACAGAAGACTGAGACCAGTCATAAAGGTATAGAGGATCTGAATCAGAGAGCCCAGGCTACCTTGAGAAGACAGCCTTAATTGTGCCTACCCAAACCTGTTCCATCATTTCTAATCAGTGCAGGGGGTTGGCAGGCCCACGAGGCAGACGGCTGCCTGCCATGCTGCCCCGCAGGGGGCTCAATTCCAAAGTGCACACTGTAAGCCCACAGCACTGCTAATTAATGCTGAGAGATGCAATCATTTCTAATTAGCTCACTAATCCCTCTCCGCAGCCCTCCTGTCACTGAAGCAGGAAGGGGTCAAAACAAGGGACTGCCACCTTCCTCATGCACTATCAAGAGCAGAGCTAGGCACTCTGAGATCAGACTGATAGGGGTGTGGGGGGGGGAACCAGCCAGGGAGAAAAAGGTTCCCCACTGTAGGGCCAGGAAAAACTTTCTCAAGGATACTGGCCTCATGAATGCTGTTTAGGGAGGGGATCACAGATGAAAGCTGATGTTACAATTTAGAGCTTCAGCTGTGTATCAGACTCAGCATTAAATACCTTACAAGGGTAGCTTGTTTAATTCTATGTTCAACCTGAAAGCAAGGTTGCATTATCCATTTTAACAGAAGAAACTCAACGCTTAGAACAAGACACTTGTTCGAGTAGCTAAAAAGTGGCAAAGGCAGGATAAGAAATCAGGCCTCCCTCCATAGGTTAAAATGCTCTCCTGTCCTAAGAGGTCTCCCCAGTTCCCCCCACTGACTTGAGAGCAGCAACAAAGACTGATCCCTGAGTGTGCTAGGGCAGTAAGAATGTGCACGTGGGGACCTACCTCTTTCCTGTTGAGTCTGAGAGGCAGGGAGCTACTCCAACTCCAGAATAGTAGCTCTAGAAAGACCCAAATCAATAGGAAAGCCATCACCCCACCAGAGGTGGCATGGAGTTTGAGAAATCTTGGTCTGTAGCCTGGCCCTTATCTTCAATTTCCTGTGTTCTCACTACAGGAAAAGGGACTATGTTCTAGTGATCTCTTTGGGTTTGTAGACAAAGATCTAGATCCCTCCACCTTGACCATCCTAACCCTTGGAATTTCAGGCTTGAGCCACTTTGGCACCCTGCAGCCCGTGCTGGGATGGGGAAGGGATGCTAAACATCAGAATGGCAAGGGACTTTGACGGTTCTTGAAGACCATGTGGAGCAGTGTGCCAATTCAAAGGGCCTATGATAGACGCTGGTGACTGAATAAAGAAATCAATCTTACAGAACTGCCAAGGAGAGCATGATACTGGACGCTGTTCTTGCCCAAGCCACTCAGGACAGGAGGTCCTTTATAACCCCAGGAAGGCACCCTCATGGGTTGGACACCACCTGAATAGTCTCAGATAAGCAAGGTCGGTTTGGTTTAACTTGCCATTCATCTTGTAAGTCCTGAACTAAGCTTACTAAAGCACAGGTAGGGAAAGGTCTGTGTTTGCTTAAGGAGGTAGCATGACATGGGTACAGAAGCACAGGCTGTGGAGGTAAACTTCAGTCTAAATCATGGTTCACTATCCCAGCTATGTGATTTTAAACAAATCACCTTCACCTTCTTCCAACCTCAGTTTCCTTATCTACAAAATGTGTTCCTACTTTCTTCTCAGCGGCCTTATAATGATAATGCTTAACATGGTGTCAGCCCATAACGACAGCTTTCCCCTTCCCAGATCAGGGCTGGGCCAGGCAGCAGAAACCAAGTGGCAGGACCTGGGGATGGTGACTGTCCACAGCCTCACTCACTTACCGGCTGGCCCAGAGACCCTCAGCCCCTTGCAGCCGGCACCCAGATGTACCACACCCTACTCAGCACAAAAAACTAAGATCATCCAATTGTGTTCAGCAAATAGTAATGCTCCAGAGGTTTGAATCCAAAGGGGGGGGGGCACCAGGTAGTTCATACACGACGTGCTTTCAGAGAAGGCCTCTAAGAGCTGTCGGGCCCATGCTGATCACCTTTGTGAAATGTGGGCCGACTGATAACTCAAAGAGCCCTGGGACGAGTTAGTTCCTGTTGCCGTGGGAACTCCAGATCTCACTGCATTGTCAAGTCTCAGCAGAGAGGCTGTATTCACGCTACTGGGCACTGATTAAAAACTGGAAGAAAAACATTTCCAGCGCCCTGCCGGCTTGTACAGTGAGGTCCCAGCAGTCTGCAAATTCAAAGCTGGGCTCCCGAGTGGAATTGTGTAGCTTGTTCCTCATTCTCTGGTACTTATTGCCCGCCAGGGTTCTTGAAGGCCTTTAGAGAGGCGTGGGCAAGAGCTGGAACCATAACCTCCATTAGACAGACGGGGAAACTGAGGGCGGCCGCCGCGGTTAGCACGTTCTCAGGCGCGGTGACTGCGACCGAGCCAAAGGGCCCCAATGTCGAGGAGCCCCAGGCGAGCCTGGAGCCGCTCGCAGCGAGGGAGGGAGGAGGCCGGGGGTGGGGCGGTGGGAGGGGCCGGGCAAGACTCACCATTCAGTCGGGTCTGCCGGTTGGCTCGCACTCGCAGGAAGGTCTGGGAGAAGATCCCGAGCAGAAGCGAAAAAAAAGAAAAAAAGAAAAAAAAATAGCGTCAGGCGCGGCCTGGAGCCCTGGCCCCTGCCCCAGCACTAGACCCCGGGCCCCGCCTGCCCCGCCCCAAACAGCCCGTAAACAAACCTACTTCCTCCCTCCCGCCGGCCCCCCTGCTCCGCCGGCCGCTCCGGGCCCTCGGCATAGCCGCCGGGGGATGCTCTAACGGGACCCCGTGGCCGCCGCACGGTGCCGCCCCAACCCCGGTCTCTGGCGCTCTGGGCCCTGCGGCCGCCCGGCCGGCGAGGGCGGCGATGCGGGCGGATTCCCCCCGGCTGCCCGGCGGCGGCGGCACTTCAGCTCCCACCGGCGGCGGCGGCCATGTTGGCCCTGATCACGTGATCCGCTGCCGTCGCGCGCCGGGGTGAAAGTTCACGGGGGGTGGGGGTGGGGGCACGGCGGCGGGACCGGGACCAGGAAACAGCTGCTCGTACTCCGGTAGCAACCGGCTGGGGCCGCCCTGGGGCCCCTCCCACCGTCCGCCAAGCCTACCGGCCCGAGGTTCACCTACCGCCGGGTCTTCCCAGCCACCCCCGCGCCCCTTGCCCGCGCGGGTCTCTTCCGGCCCAGAGCCTCGCGTCGGACCCCGGCCGGGACCCCGCCTCCGCGCGGCCTGCGCTCTGCAGGGGGGAGGGGGGGGCGCCTGGGTCCCGGGTGGCTCCGGGCGATCCCACCGTGTGTCCTGACCCCGGGCTCTCTGCGGGTGCGAGGGGACTGTTAGAGGCCGTGGGACAGCCTCTGGAGGGTTCAACCGCACCGCGCGCCTAGGCGCCCCTCCCCCCCGCCAGGGGGCTCCGCGTCCCTCCACCCGCAGAGAGTGGGGGGGGCACCCGCCGGCCCCACCCTCCTTCAATCCGGCCGCAGATGCGGGACAGCCCAGCTTGAAAGGTCTCCTAAAAGTTCTCCTCTCCGCCTCTGTGCAGCTCCGACCCCTCGTTCCAGGCCTAAGCAAAATTATCTTTCCCTCCCCCCTTAGAGGACTTCCATTGCTCTCTTCGTTGTAGCTCCTACAAATTTTTATGGGGCGCTGACCGCTCCAGGGGTGGGGCCACGTGTGGGTCAGCCGGGTGACCCCAGGGCCCCCCACAAGGCTTGCGTAGCGTGCTGCCTCAGTGGCTGCAGCTGTCTTGAATGTTACTGCTCTAGTTCGTAGTCCCTGAGCTCTCAGAATTTGTCTCTCATCTGGCTTTCTGGCCTTCGGTTTCTCTCCCTGCGACCCATCCCTCAGGCTGCACACAATGTGATATTTGTATTGTGCAAGATTGACCCGTCTCCTTCCCCGCAACTTGGTTAAATCCTTCAGTGATTCTCCACCTAGAAGATCTGCAGCATGGCGCACGGGCCTTATGTGACCTGCTTTTTTTCTTCAGACTCCTACCAGTTTTGCTCTGTCCCTTTGCCATCTTGACACTCAGCTTTGCAGAGCTAACTGTAGTTCTTTGAGCACTCCACGCTCTGGGCTCTGGACTTGATTATCCTCCATGCCTCCATCTTCCCTGCTTGGTAAATGGTTGTTCATCCCTTTAGGACTCCGGGAAGGCTTCGCTTTTCCCCAAAGGTTGAAAACTCCCCCGAGTTTTCCCCATCCCTGGCTTCCCTCTGGTCTTGAATATTGTGATTGTTTGCATGTGTGTCCCTTCTACTGGGGGTAGGGTCATCTCTATCTAGTTACCCAGCACAGGGTCTAAGCATTGCAAGAGATACCAGTGGGAAGGGGAGAAAGGTGTTTATGAGGGAAGCCCTTGAGCCCGGTGCAGAGCTGGGAAACAATCTAGGATTCAGGGCCAGATTCCAGTTCAAATTCTGACTCTGTTACTCCTAATTTACATGTTCCCAAAAAAGCCGTATCCGCTCTCTAGGCCTGTTTCCTTAGCAGTGAATTGGGGGCAGTGAATCCTAGCATGCACAGTTGCTATGGAGGTAAAATGAGGTCATTGTTAAGGGGGTTAGGTAACCCAGCAGAAGCTAAGTAAATGGGAATCCAAACCAGGAACCACTACCCCCGCTTTCAAAATCTAGTTTGATGATTTAAAAAAAAAAAAAATCAAACTGATCAACTAGTACATGCCAGGCATTGTACAAAGATCAGGGGTTGGGATACCCAGCTAGCCCCTGGGGTACTTTCAGCTTCACCCCCTACCAATTCCCTGTGTGTTTTACACACTAACAAAACTGAACTGCCAGTAGGTCCCCAAATACATCCTTCTGTGTTACACCTCAATGTCCTTTGCACACAGGATTGCCCTGAAATGGCGTATTTTCTTCTTTGTCCACCAAAGTGAACTCCTACTTGTCCTCTGAAGCCCTGTTAATTGTTACCTCCTCCATGGAGCTTGCTCTGATTTGCCCCTCTTTACACTGTGTGGTCCCAGAAACTTATTTATAACTGTCATAGCACTTAAAATACTGGGCTATAATTATTTATTTGCAAATCTAACCCCTTGAAGACAAGAACACTGGGCTAAGCACGTTTGAGTACAGGAAGGGAGTAAAGAAGGATGAGACAAGGTCCTTGGCTTGGAGGAACTCCCAGTCTCGTGAAACAGTCATGCTCACTGTGATAGATTAAATGTGGCCACACTTCTTTGCAGCTCCTTCTGTCAAGAGCTGCATTTCCTTACCCCTTGATTATGGGTTAGCTTTGCGACTTGTTTTGCCAAGTGATGTGTGAGTTCCAGCATCTGGGCCTCAAGAGGCTTTGCAGTTTTGGCCTTCACCCTCTTGGTGTGACCCTGCCCTGAGGCTGCCAAGTAAAGAAGCTGATCTGACCTACTTGAGGATAGGAGGCCACATGAAAGAGAACCAAGGCACCCTGATCTCCCAGAATGCGAGGCTTTTCAGCCTAGTAGTCAGTCCTCCAGCTGAATGAACTGCATAAATGAACAAAGGCCCAGTCAACCAATAAAATCATGAGAAATAATAAATTGTGTTAAGCCACTACGTTTTGGGATGGCTTGTTATACATCAGCGAATAATGGAAATATAGCTAAACAGGTGATCAATATAGGATGATAAGAGCAATCATAGGGACATACCGGGGTCATGAGAAGAGGGTAGCTAGCTAATCCAGAAAGGCTTCCTAGGGGAGACAGGTTTTGGGTAGGATTTTGAAGGGTAAATAGAAATGTGATGCGGGGCAGCCCGGGTGGCTCAGCGGTTTAGCGCCTGCCTTTGGACCAGGGCCTGATCCTGGAGACCCGGGATCAAGTCCCACGTCAGGCTCCCTGCATGGAGCCTGCTTCTCCCTCTGCCTGTGTCCCTGCCTCTCTCTCTCTGTGTGTGTCTGTCATGAGTAAATAAATAAAATCTTAAAAAAAAAAAAAAGAAATGTGATGGGGTAAAATAGTCCCATTAGAAGAAAGAGCATGTGTAGAAGTGTGCAGGCAAGAAAGGAATGGCACAGCCAGAGAGTGGTTAGCATTAATTCTGTGAGGATAGCCCACAGGACTCACGGAGGGCAGTGTTAGGGATAGAAGCTGGAAATATGGATTGAACCTAAATCGCAGAAGACCTTAGTGCCATGCCTACGCCTGATGGCAGTTCTTTTCCTAGTTCGGCGGGTGCTGAGGCTGAACGCCATGAAGTAGACAGGGAGGCAGGATGACCCCTAAGGGCAGGGCTCTGTCCATCCCTTTGGAGTGGAACTCTCTGGTACAGAGCCTTGTCTCCCTGTCAGATTAGGGAGATTAGGTCGGGTCATTTCTCCACTTATACTAGGGTTGTCTGGGTGAGAGCTGTGTTCCCCAGGGGCTGGACTGGGCTGCCTCTTTTGAACCAAGGTCTACGAGGGTGGGGCTCCCTCCCCAGGGCTAGGGCTTTGGGTCCCATGTAGAGTTTGAGTCCCCTATAGAGACATCCAGCACAGGAAGTGCCCATGGAGGCTGCTGTCCACTCCCTTCTCTAAACTCTGCACAATGATGTCAGGCTGTATCAGTTGGGAGGATGGGGGGTCCAAGGAGAACCCCTCTAATTCCAACAGAGGCTTCCTGTGTGCCAGCAGTGACCCAGGCCTCCTATCCAGGATTATGGGCCCTGCTGCCTTGTCTTTGCATGTCAGACTAGGGTTTCCAAGTCAGAGCTGTTTTCTCCTTTCACACTGGGGTCCCTGAGAAGCCTCATTGCCATTTAGACAAATGTTTCTTGGAGCAGGGCCCTGTTTTCTTCCATCTGACCAAGGCTCCCAAGGGCAGGACTCTGCCTCTCTTCAGAAGCTCCTGGGGGAGTTCTTTCCCTTTCCTATCACAGAGGAGATCCATATAGAGCTAGGATGTTACCCGTAGGCCCCCTCTTGCTATGATCTTTTAGGATTGTGTGATTACTCCCTTCCTGTCTGCCTGTTTCTCTCTCTGGGTCTGATACCAAGGTCTGGCCAGATTGAGTAGTTATTTGCTCAAAGGATCCTGGTCTTGAAGTCTGAAGTCTTCAGGGGATTTAGGACTATGTCTCTGGGTCCATCATGAAACCAAACCACATAGGATCTCTCTTGATGAATGGGATGCTTCAGAGGTGCTCAGAGGCTGCTCGAACCCAGGTGACCTTGGCATCACTCCTTAAAACCCGTCTGTTGAGGCCCATTCCCTGACATCTGTGTCTGGGTTCACTTGGGGGACCCAGAGAGAACTAAATACAGCTCAGGTTTCTCTACACACACACCCCCGCCATGAGGAAGGGAGAAGTTAGCACCAGGTAAGCCCCTCTAAGCTTTCAGCACGTGAGCTTCCCTCTGCTGCCCACCCACCCCTCCCTCACCTGGTATCTGTCTGAGTGGTGCAGGTCGTCGGTGGCAGAGGAGTGTGGTGACGCTGTTGGAGACTCTCCTTCTCTCTTGATGGAAGCAGACAACAACAGGGACTGGAAGAAGAAAGAGGACATGTCGCCTCAGGCCAAATGAGACCTGCAGTCCAGCCCCCTAGAGTTTCCAGTCCAACGGAGCTTTGGGGAGAGGGGCAGAGAGGAAGGCAGAGGGCATGTCCTCTACCACTCTTGCGCCTTGGGAGGCAGTCTCTGGGGCCCTGGCGGTGTGGTTATGGGAGAGGATGGCTTGATTCTAGGAATGGGTAGGGACCTCCCAAGAGTGTCCAAACCTCCCAGACCCCTGGTGACCTCTGCCCCACAGGAGGCAGGACTCCCTGCCCCCTCCCGGTGGGCTTTGTTCTCCCTTAGCAGAGACTCTGGGACCCCCCTGAAGGGCTGGGGGGTAAGGCCACATACCCGCTGCCCTGCCTGCCCCTAATACAGACTGGCGGCAGCCCTGCTAGGGAGACAGTAAATTAAATAGTATGTATGAGTTTCCCGCATGCAGCTCGGGATGTACGCTGGGTCCATTTATCCCCACGCTGCGGCAGTGACCCCAGCAAGAACCCCGGCGGAACTAACCACCCCCCCCACGTCAATCCTGCACGGCCTCTCCTACATGCGCCTGCAGTTTAGATTAATAAACTGTCTGCTTTACATTGTGTGCAAGCGCCACAATTCTAAATACCACATGGCACGTTCAGCCTGCACTTGCTGGCTCTTGCCAAGGCCTGTTCAGCTGCAAACGGGGGGCCTGGAGGCCTGAAAGCAATCCCCACTTCCTTCCCCCCACCCTCTCCAGCCTGCACAGCCCTGAGCCGGAAGCGTACAATTCCCTAGGAGGCCTCCCCAGCCTAGAAACCATGCCAAATCGCCAGTGACAGCCCAAAGAAAGCAATTTGGGAAAGATGGAGCAGCCATTTATCCTTCATCTCCGACCGAGCCTTAGGATGTGACCCGCATGCGGTGGCCAAGCTTGCACATCCTCAGGCAAGTGCCCTGGGAGGGGAGGGGCAGCTGCTGGTCTGGCAGGGCTCCCTGACTCAGCCTCTCCCCCGGAGCAGGGAGCAGGCGGAGGCAAGAGCTGGGAAGGGCCTGCAACTTGGAGCCCTTTCTTCACCCCGCCAGGCCCAGGGCACAGTGATGTGGGCTTCCAGGCAAGGTCCCTCTCCGCTGGTCCCAGGGAGGACGCTGAGGAGGGGAAACAATGTGGGGTCCCTGCCCCCCCACCATGAGAGAGCTCGCTCTTGTGTGCTTTCTCTCTCTCTCTCATTCTCTCTAGGTTAGAAGCCCTGGGAGGCCCCAGCATTATACCTGGGGCAAGCAGAATAAAAAAAGGTCACTGGCGCTTTTTAAACATGGACCAAAAAGCAGTAAAATGTGTTTTGAAAAAAAAATCCCGGCATTAAATCATGACTTTTTGCCTGGCTCTTCGCCTCATTAAAAGTGGCCTTTTGGAAGGTAAAATTATCATTGTAAGCGATAAGATCTTTAAGAAAATAATTCACGGCTTCTTCACCCTTTAATATGATAGCCGCCACCGGCTAATTTTTTTCTTAATGGCAATGAGGCCATCAATCTTGTCTAAGGCCCCCTCGCCCTCTCCTCCTTCCCCCTCCCTCCTCCTCCCTGTCCTCTCAGTCTCTGGCTTGAACCTTCTGCCTCACGCCTCTTCCACCCATGACCTGCTTCCCTAAAGCCTCAGCTACAGGCAGGGGCACAGACCCTGAGATGGTCAGCTTCGGGGGCATGAGCATGAATCTAGGAGCGGTTGGGGGCCCTTGCCTCGGAGTCTGATTATCCATATGCCTGTGTCGGTAGTTGCAAGATCCACGCATGTTTTAAGACCTCCTGTGTCAGTATTCTGACCTCAGCGTGCGTGCACCTGCATTTGCACGGGACTAGGTATGGACGTGGGTTGTATCTGTGTTTATCCTTTGAGCACGGGCCTCACTGGGGTCCACTCCCTAGTCCTGACAGACGTGCTCAGGTGTCATGTGTCAGCAGCTGTGGTGGCTGACCTGGCAGCTTGACCACATGCACCGAATGCTATGGGGCCGGGCCAACCTCCGAGTGTGGCTCCCCAACCTGTAAGGTCCACAGCTGTGCAGCAGCCCCCACCTTTTCTCTTTGGGGCGGGAGGGCTTTGCTTCCTTGGGCAGGGCCTGCATCTGTCTCTGCCCCTCCTCTGTCCAGCTTTCTGTGTTGAGTGATGTCCTGAGTGAAGGTGCAAAATCCACTCACCCTTACTAAGGCCTCCAGGGGACTTGGGCCAAGCCCTGGAGGTAATATTATCCCTCTGGCTCCTTTTCTCCAAGCTGCCCTCTCAGATGTCACCAGTGCCTTCCAGGCTTCTCAATACAGTGACCCCCTTCTCCAGACTTTCTCTCTCTGACTGCTGGCCACCCCATAGGTTTTAGAACTTTTCTGCCCTAGGAGTCCCCCCTAGGGCACCATGCTCTCCTGTGCCCCTCCTAACTTGTGACTGTTCCTCCTCTGCCCCTTTCCTGGTACCTGTGCCTTATCTTGACTTCCCAGTGCAGGGGTCCCCAGAATCTCTTCTTGGCTTTTGCTCTGATTTCTCTGGGCTCTCCTCCTGATTGATTCCATCCATTTCTGAAGCTTTAACACTCACTCCTCACTCCCTGGAAAAAGGGCCAGAGATTCCTGCCTTTGCAAGTCATGTGAGAACTTTTAAGAAAGGATATTGCCTTATGGAGGGTGAGGAAGGGGACACTCTGTAGGGTTTAGTTCTCCTCCCCAGGTCCCCACTCCCTCAAAATCATCACCTTCGGGGAAGCAGTACCATCTTCCTCTGTGGCCACCTATGGGAGTGCTTGGTACAAATCATGTGTCATTGTGCTAAGACCTCTCTGGCTCCTCCTTGGAGCCAGCTACATGCCCTTCATTTTTCCTTTCTCCATCTGATGCTCTCAAACCTCTCTCCCATAGTATCTGTTTAGAGGGGGCAGACTGTCTCCCCAGAGAAGCCCAACATCCTCCCTAGCTCCCTGCTGCCCTCAGGACAAAGTGCACACACACGCACACCCACACACCACAGTCTGGCTTCTAAGGCCTGTGCCCTATCTGTCTTGACCTGCACTTCCATATTTTTCTTTACGTGTTACAGCTCCCTTTCCTCCTTTGGGTCTTGGTGTCTGAGTTCCCCTTGCCCCCAGATCATTCTTAGCTTTGCCCCCTGTCCTGACTGGAAGGGGAAGAAGTCAGATGAACATACTCTGGCTCACACTCAGACTACACACACACACATGCACACGCACACACACACACACACACACTCTCAAGCACACAGGGCAGCCCTAAGCCTCAGGCTGATGATCAAACCCTGGAGACAACTGGGGGGTGGGGGGTCCAGGAAGAGCTCCTTTTCCTCAAGGGGAATCTAGGCCTAGGTTAGGATGCGTAGGAGGAAAACACACAATTGCCACCTACCTTGGGGGTGCCTGGAGCCATGGCATCCTTCAGAAGGGAATTCTTGCTGCCAAGAAAGAAGAGAACAGGGTGACCATCCCACTTGCTGCCCAGGGCATGCAAGAGAAGAATAGCAAGAAGACCCCAAAAAGAGAAGGCATAGCCAGCTTAGCCCAGCCCCGTTCAGCCAAGCTCCACCAAGGCCATTCAACCCCTGCTGGCCCTGACTAGCTCAGCCTCCATCAGGGACCAGTGGCCAGAGCTGGCCTCTGGGAGGGGGACGGAGACACTAGGCATGGAGGGCTCCCTTGTGCGCTGAGTAGGGGGCTTTACCTGACTCCTGGTATCAGCCCTGAGGATTTTGCTTGTCCTGGATGCCCCCTTCCCTCCACCTCCTGTCCCCAGCCTGCTCTAAGCTCCTATGGGATTGGGGTGATGGAGCTGACATGGCTCTTGTCAATTCTCCCTCCAACACGCTGCAAACTGCGTTAGGCCAGGAATGATCTCCCCCTGATTCAATTTGTCAGCCCCAGGCCCTCCGGCATCGGGCGCGGCAGGCGGGCGGGAGCTGGGCCCTGAAATATGGTGGGCGGCTCGGAGCAGGCGGGGGCAGGGGCGGTAGGTGATGGATGGGCTGTGGGGGAGGCGAGGACTGTGTTTAATAACAAAATTGGTATGCAAGGCCACATCCCGCGCTAAGCATGAGTGATCCAGAGCCACAAAGTATTACAAATCCCTGCTAAACAGATGCTGACAATGGAACAAGACGTATCAAATCAGATCCACTTCAGAAACATTAATATCCCTGTTCCTGTCCCTCCCTCCCTGTTGCCCCCACTGTGCTCACCACATCTGTGCTCACACATTCACGCATGTGCACTCACACACACATACAGATACGTGCACACAGAGGCACTGGCTGAGCCATGCAGGAGGCAGACACAGCCCGTTCACATGGGCCCCTGCACAGATGAGCCCTGCAGGCCGGGCATACCCACAGAGAGACCCGTAAGGCACAAAAGACACATTGACACACCCAAGGCAGGATGCATGGGGCACACACGGAGTTACAGGGCAAATGCACAGGGAGCACCCACAGAGGCAGACACACACACACCCAGTATGTGAGCAAAGGCTTTTAGGCAGATTCAGATAAAGCAGTCGTTGTCACCCAGGGGACCTGTGGCCACTGGAGACCTTTCTGATCGTTACGACCGGGGGCAGGGAGTTTGCTACTGGCACCTGGTGGGTAGGGGATATTAGCCATCCTACCATGTATGGGGTAGCCCCTCACAACGAAGAATTATCTGGCCCCAAATGTCAAGGGTGCTGAGGTTGAGGAACCCTGGTGTAAAGGCAAATACTCACATACCCACGGTCCATAATTCTGTCAACAGTCACTCTGACACATGTGGTCACAGCCAGAGGCTCAAACGTGTTGTAAATAAAGACACGTTCACAACGGTCACCCAGATGTGGGTGAAGAGCTGCTCAGGCCCCAACATCCACATAAATGCATGCATAGATACAGATACCCACATGCACTGAAACACAGCCAGATACTCAGGCGTCCACACAAGCAGACACATATGGACACACACCCACACAGACACACGCATCACAGTGCAGGGGCCACCAGGCTGAGCAGCAGGGTTGAGGCCAAGGTCTGAGTGTAAAAACAGAGCTGTCCGCCTGTCTGATCACACAGTGTGGCCATCACACACTGGGGAGGACAGCCAGACCAGGTTTCTATTCAGTTCCCTTTGGTTCCTGAACAGTCCCTGTATTCCTGTGCCCTGCCAGGCCCTGATCTAGGCAATGGGGACACAGAGGAAACTGGGCGCCCTCAAGGAGCAACTAGTTGGTGACTTGATTCCTTTTAGCATCCCTTCAGTCCACAAGGACGGACATCCCACTACACCTGTGTCTGGACAGGTACAGAAATGAAGCATCTACCTTGTGACAATGTTCTCACTGGACTCCTGGCCTGAGGTCTGAGCTTTGTCTGAACAGGATCAGGTTGGGACAGAAAAGGAAAGGGTGAACCATGATCGTGCCCACCACATGTGATGGGTCTAGCAGCTGTGGGCCAGGGACTTTATATGTGTTCTGGTTTTGAGCTTCACCAAAAACTTTACAAAGTTGCCTAACAGGGATCCCTGGGTGGCGCAGCGGTTTGGCGCCTGCCTGTGGCTCAGGGCGCGATCCTGGAGACCCAGGATCGAGTCCCACGTCGGGCTCCCGGTGCATGGAGCCTGCTTCTCCCTCTGCCTGTGTCTCTGCCTCTCTCTCTCTCTCTCTGTGACTATCATAAATAAATAAATTAAAAAAAAAAAACAAAAAAAACAAAGTTGCCTAACAGAGGTAAATGACACCTCTCTGTTCACACAGTCCATGTAGGGTTTGGGATTTGAGTTCCTGCCGCACCAAGTCCGAAGCCCTGCTTTTCGATTGCTCACGCTGCTTCTCTAAAGATACTCAGGGGCTTAGGATAGAGGACGGAGCTTGGAGTTCTTTTGCTCTCTCCACTTTGGGGAGCATCCCGCTGACTCTGGGCTTTAGTTTCCTCTGCTGGTGAGCAGAAATGAGGACATCTAGGGGGAGAACATCCAGCCTCTCCCTTTTGCCAATTCTCTTCCCTTTCCCTCAGGTTGGACTGGTACTGCCTCAGGCTCCTTCCCTCTCTGTGCGCAAGTGCCCCCCCTTTCTTCCAACAACCCGATGGCCCTAAGTGTGCTTGGTGCCCCAGGCACAGGAGGCTGGTGAAAAGCCTGCCTCGGGAAGGAGAGGTCCGAGCCCCAGAGCTACACAGATGGCTCCTGCCCAGCCCATCCACTCCTCTGCTTTCCATCCCTCCCTGTTTCCACAGCCCGCCCCCAACGATTTCCTCCCTTCTCAGTCACTCGCTGCCTAGTGATCCATGGGTTTTAAATTATAACTGGGACCCAGGAAACGCGTTCCTAAGTACAATATTCATGGGCTGGGCTGACACTTTTAATTAAGGTGATTTACACTGAATTATCCTTGGAAATAAAGAAATGGTGTGCTGCCCGGGAATAAACCATCATCACCAGCCGCCTTTGTAAGTTACACTTCGTTTTAATCTATTTGGGGAATTGTTTATCTAGTTCATTACCCAACCAAACACCGAGGCCGGCCTTAAATAAGGCTTAAGTGGGGGTGGGGGCACTGCCATCTCCATACCTCGCCTTTCTAGAGTCACCCAGCCTCCCTGTGGCTCCTCTCAGCACTTTGAAAGCATGACCAGAGAGCTGGCTTCCCATCCTAGAGGCCAGAAGCCTCCCAGAAGAGGTCCCTGGGCTCAGGCCTTTGCACACATCCAGTCTCCACCCCATCACCATCCCAGAGACATCTTAGGCTTAGCAGAGCCCTGTCCATTGTCTCCTCCTTTCCTCGGAAACTTGCTTCTCTGCCACCATCAGCCTTCGGGTCACCCAGGTTGGGAAGCGCTTCCTAGTGAGTACCCTGTGAGTAATCAGCTACCTCCTCCTGCTTCTTCCTCCACCAGTCTCTCATCATTCCCTCTTCCCGTTCCCATTGCCACCGCCATTGTCCCAGGTCAGTGGGTCAGTTCGTCATCTGTCCCTCGGCCCTGCCCAACCTCCTCACTTGCCTTCCTGCTTCTCTCCCCGATTCACGCTCCACGCTGGCCTCCGGAGTGATTCTCCTACAGGTCTGCAATCTGGTCAAGTTTCTTGGCGGCTCAGCAATCTTCTAACACTCCCACTGCATCCAGGACAACCCTCCAGCCCTGGGAGCCCCCTACAGTCTGCCCTTAGTCTAACTTTGCCCTCCTTGTTCTAACTAGCTGAGTCCTGGGGTCCGTTTGTGCTCCTGAACAGGACTGAGAAAGGGGAGGCTGGGGTGAAGGAGCGTGCGTGGGCACAGCCTCTTATCCCAAGTGTAAAAGTACTTTGAGGGGCGTCCGGGTGGCTCAGCGGTTGAGCGTCTGCCTTTCGCCAGGGTCGTGATCCTGGGTTCCTGGGATCGAGTCCCACATTGGGCTCCCTGCATGGAGCCTGCTTCTCCCTCTGCCTGTGACTCTGCCTCTCTCTCTCTCTTGAATAAATAAAATCTTAAAAACATAAAAAATAAAAGTACTTTGAAAAGTCTAAGTAAGTGCCTTGTCAGCAGGAGTTTTGAGTCTTCTCCTTGTAGGTGTCTGTGCGCCCATGTACCTGTGGGAATGAGCACGGGTGGGAAGCGGTTCTTTCAGGGTGCATGTGTGTGCGTATCTACGTGTGTTGGAACGTGGGGGTGTGCATGTGCCTGTATGTCATGTACACGTTTGCCTGTCTGTGAAAACCGGCCAGCTTTCATTTGGGAGTGAGAGGTCCCTGCTTCTCTGGGTGAGCCCTTAGGTGTGTCTGAAGTAACAGCCTGCTGGGTGGGGGGATGGTGTTGGTGAGGGGGTGGGGGGGTGGGGGGAGGTTGCCGCTCTGTGCTAAGGGAGGCAGGAGGCACACATAACAACCAGGCCCATTCTGAAGAACTTCGGGGGGGGGGCGGCGTCCCAGGTGGTAGAGAGGCCCCTGCAGCAGCACCTACAGACTCCCCAGCCCGCAGGGGTGGGGGAAGAGAGGCAAAGGCGGGGTAAGAGAAGGAAGGGGGCCGCTGGAGAGAAGAGGAGAAGGGCCAGGAGGCGGGAGGGAAAGGAGTGATTGGAGAGCCCAGGAGGAGGGCTCCGGCCGCCTGCCGTGGGTGGGGGACGCCCAGGCACACGCAAGCTCCGCCCTCCTGCAGGACTCAGTTTCCCCATCTGTGAAGTGGCCGGTTGGAGGTCCCGTTCAGCTCGGGGAGCCGGCGGCTGGGAGGGGGGAGGGAGGACGGAGGAGCCCGGGAGCCCAGGGGCGGCCCCCCTCCCCGCCTCCCTCCTCCGAGGCCCGGCAGGGGCGGGGCAAGGGCGGCGGGGCCAGGCCGTCCCGCCCGGAGGGAGCTGACACGCTCCTCGGGAATTTATCACGCACCCAATTACAATGTTAATTGGCAAGTTCCTGAAATCAATTAATTCGCAAATTTTTTCCAATTAAAAATCCAGATAAATCACGAGGGCGGCGGCGGCCGGTCCGGCCCGCGGGGCGGGGCGGGGTGCAGGGGGCGGCGCGCGGGCGCGGGGGCGCGGGGGCGCGGCTGCCCTTGAACGCCTTTGCCGGCCGGTCCGACTGTCAGCGCGCCGGGCGCGGCGGGGCCGAGACAGATAAAACCATCGACCGGTCGCCGCCAGCGCTTCGGCTTTATCGATCCGACGGGAATTTCACTTGCTGTGCAGATCCCGCTGTCCGGCTGTCAGACACCGGGTGGGGGGGCGTGCCAGGGGTTAGGGGTGCAGCGCCGGGCCCGCACGTGAGGGGCACAGAGGTGGGGGACGCAGGGCGCGGCCGCGAGGGGCGGGGGGAGGGCGTGGGGGGTGGGGAGACGGCCTGGGGGGAGGGGTGCCCCGAGAAAACGTAGGGGCGGGTTGGGGGTGTGGGTGCGGGGCGCGTCTGCAGGTAGATGTGATGCCCCGGGCGGTGCAGGGGTGGGGCCGCCCCTGACGAGGCCGCAAAAGAGAGCTTGGGCCCCCATTTGCCAGATCCTTAGGGGTCCCCGGCTTTTACAGGGGCCGCAGGTCCCCCCACGTACTTCTGTCACTATGCTCTGTTCTTACTCAGGGGAAGTCCCTCTGCGGGAAGCAAATTACTCGGAGACCCTCCAGACGGCCACCTGCCACCGAGTGGGCCTCAGCTGCGGAAGGGCATTTCTCAGGCTCTGCTGGTTCTAGGCTAGTCCCAGGTGTGTAGGTTTGGGGGTTCAGGGCTGTGTGTGTGTATGCTGGGAATTGGTTAAAAAGCATAAAAGCATGGCACTACAGTCAGAGCGCTTGGATTGGAATCTTATCCTTACCACTTTACAGGCTGTGCAAACTTAGAAAAGTCACCTAGCCCCTCTGTTCCTCAGTTTCCCCATCTGTAAAATGGAGTTAATCATTATCACCTACCCTAGACGGTTGTTGGGAAGGTTATATAGATTAATGGCACCTAAAGTACTTGGCATACAGCAAGTGTTCAAACCGGATTATTATTTTTATCATTTGTACAGTCTGCTGTGGTAGTTTTAAGTATTCTCACAAATTCTTTGATATTCCTCCTGTTAAGAAGGAGAGTTAATAGACTTTAGTTCTCCTCTCTGGGGTCGGGGCTGGACTTGGTGACTTGCTTCTAATAAAGGGAATAGAATACACTGGAAGCAATAGTGTATGAGTTCTGAGACTAGATCATGTAAGGCATTGTGGCTTCCTCCCTGGCCTCTCTCTGGGATCACTTCCTCTGTGGGAAGTGAGCAGCCTTGTCCTCGGGAAACTCAAGCTGTCCTCTGGAGACACCCACGTGTGGAGGAGCCTTCTTGGGAATGGCTCCCAAAGTCCCTGCATCAAACCAGACGACTGCAGCCTTGGCTGACATCTGAACTGCAGCCTCACGAGAGACTGAGCCAGAAGCCACGACGACCCACAGCTACCCAACTAAGCTGTTCCTGAATTGATGGTCCATAGACACTGTAGATAATAAATGTTTGTTGTTTCAAGCCACTAGGTTTGAGGGTAATTTGTAACACAGCAATAGATAACTAATACTTCTTCCTTTAAAATTCAGCTCAGGCTGCCCCTCCCCTAGGAGGCCTCCTCTGCTCTGTGCTAGGGTTGGTGCTTTCTCCACGCCCCATAGTTCTTCCCGTAGAGCAGCCTCTACCCCTCACAGTTTCTGTGGCTGTACCCCCCCTTACTCCCATGCAGGGAGCTTCTGGGGTGGGACCAGTTCTGGTTCACCTTCGGGTCTCCGCACCCTGCAAGGGGGATTAGGTGAGAGGATAGAAGGAAGATCAGTCAAGTCTGATGACTTGGATTGAACAAGGGATGGGGTGGAGCTGGGAGTGATGGTGCAGGCTGTCCCCCTCTGGCAGACAAATGTCCCAGATGTGGCTGCAACCATGTCTCCTATCCCACATGTTCTCCTATCATACGACCTTGCCACCCTCCCATCAAGAGGTAGGGTGTGTGTCTGCTTCCCTTCAGTCCGGCTGGACTGATACTGCCTCGACCAATAGAGAACAGCAGAAGTGGCTTTAAGTGACTTTTGAGGCTAGACTTTTGTAAAAGGTGATCCAGAATCCATCTGGTCGGCTGGACCGTTTGCTTTAGTGCCCTAAGCTGTCATGTAGAGAACGTGCAACCACCCGGAGGCTGCCCGGCTAGGAGAGAGCTCAGGCCTCCTGGAGAAACCAAGTGTAGGTGCTTCGGTCACAGCCACAGCTGAGGTCCCAGCGGACAGCCAGAATCAGTCATCAAAGTGAGTGAAGAGGGCTCCAGATGACCCTGGTTCCCAGCCATTGAGTATTCCTAGCTGGGGCCCCAGGATCCCAGAGCAGACACAAGCCTGTCTGAATTCCTGAACCCACAGATTCCACGAGTACAGTGAAATGCCTGCTTTAAATCACTAAGATTTGGGGGAAATTTGTCACACCCTTGCTCTGTTCCTTTGATAACCTGGCTCCTCTATAAGACCCTCTGAGAGGCTTCACCTGGTCCTTCAGGCAGGGAGGAAGGAGGTAGGGGAGAGCAGGGGGTTAGGGGACACGCCTGAGCACATCCTTGATCGTCGTCACCTTTCAGACCCTGAGATTCACAGAGAAGGTAGGGCTTACTCCCCTGGATGGCAGCACGAGGCCGCACTTCTCTGGTCAGGCTTCCAGGCCCGGCCCTGCTTCTGCTACCCTACCCTGAGGCTTAGCACGGCCGTGCAAGGCCCGTGGGGCAGTGGCTCATCCCTTTCCAGCTCATCTTGTGCCCTTTTGAGGCTGAGGCCTGAAGAGGGGACCACTCTCTTCCCAATCTCCGAAAATACAGCAAGAAGGGAAAAGCATCGCCATTCAGCTGGAGGATCCGAGGACTGAAAGGAGAGTAGAGGAGAGTAACAGGGGGGCCTTGCCTTCTACCTAGAGTCTGGGGAGTGGGCCAGGCGGCCGTTCCTGGGGCCTGGTGTCTAGAACCCTGAGCGGAATCCTCTGGCAGGCAGGCTCCCCCGGCGGGTGGCTTACCTGGCAGGCAGCTGGGCCAGCTGTTCCAGTTCTTGCTCCATATGCTCCTGCAACTCACTGGGCCTTAGCAGGACCTGGCAGATGGGGCAAATAGGGGCCTGGCTGTCAAACAATGCTGCTGCCTTTTTCTTACCTGGGGAGGGAAGAAGAAGAGACAGACAGATAAGCTGGGCTAGTCTGTGGATGGAAACCCAGCGTCCTGATCCTGCAATCCAAGCCTGCTGCGTCCCAGGGCTTCCTGGACTAGAGGAGGGTTGAGCCCGAGGGTCTTGGAGACCCTGACCATTCACTCTACTTTGTGGCTCGGGGCCCCAAATCCCACCTCCTCAGCTGTCTGCTCCTCTGGGAAATCTATCGGGACACAGTGAATGCTCCGTGCAATCCAACTTGGATCGCTTCATTTCATACAGGTTAGTGAAGGTCTTGGTTTAATCATACCATCACCCAGAATATCCAGTGCCCTCTCTGTCTCTCCTTTCTTCACTGGCTTTCATATTCTCCAAATATGGAGAAGGAAGAAAAGAGGGAGAAAGGGGATTCATTCCTGCAGTCATTCAACAAACGTTGTCTGGGGTCTCCTCTGAATCAGCCCCGGTGCAGAACTGTGGGACCACAGAATACAATCGGATCTAGTTCCTGCCCTCGAGGCCCTCACAGTAGAGTGGGGAGGAGCAAAAAGGACCCATGTGACTTTTGGGGGTAGTGTTCCCGAGCAGTTCCTCACTTTCCCAGTACTCTGCTCAGAGCCCCTTCTTTCCCTATTCTGCATGCAGGACGATCTTCCTTCTGTGGCCCTAACTCCCATCTGTGCCCTGTAGACTCCAGAATCTGTGTCTCTGCCCCAGATCCCTCCCTGATTCTCTCGGCCCCTGGACCAAGTGCCTAATGGACATCAGTGCCTGCATGTCCCCCAAGAATCTGAAACGCGATGAGCCAAAAACAAGTTCTTCAGTTTCTTTCTTTCTTTCTTTCTTTCTTTCTTTCTTTCTTTCTTTCTTTCTTTCTTTCTTTCTTTCTTTCTTCTTTCTAAGATTTATTTATTTATTCATGAGAGAGAGAGAGAGAGAGAGAGAGAGGCAGAAGACACAGGCAGAGGGAGAAGCAGGCTCCATTCCGGGAGCCCGACGCGGGACTCAATCTGGGGACTCCAGGATCATGCCCTGGGCCAAAGGCAGGCGCTAAACCGCTGAGCCACCCAGGGATCCCCCTTCAGTTTCTTCACCCCTTACAAAACTGCTCCCCCTGTAGCACCACCCGTCTTAGTAAATGACACCAGCACTCACCCAGTCACCCAAGCCTGGAAACTTTGCCTCCCCTGAAGCCCTTGCCCTTGCCTACTGTCGCTCCCATGTTCATTTAACTACCAGGTCCTGTCTGTTCTGCTTCCTCAGTATTCCTGGAATCTATACTCTTCCCGTTTGGGTCTCACTACCTCTCACATGGATAACCTCATTGGCCTCTTGTAAGCCTAACAGATTTTGGGTTCCCCCTCTAAAATACCCTTCAAATTGTATGGGAATACAAGTGGGTATTGTGCTGGCTTGGGGGCCAGCTGGGAACCTAAACTCTGTCCCAACTCTGTCACTGTCTCTGTCGCTGATGGTATCCAGAGCATACTATTCTAGAAAGGAGGCTGAAGGTTGCATACCTCTTGGGGGACCCTAAACCCTCTCCTTTGTTACTCTCTCTACCCACTGCTCCTCTGCCCTCTGCTTAAGGCGTGGGGCTGAAGAGGCCTATTCGTTTAGAAACATCCTTGCCTATCCATGTAAACGTTGACTGTAGAAAGACTTCTTTAGCTTTAGCCAAACTTTTCCTCCCTGCTACTTCTTCCCACTTTTGCCCAGGGAGGGTCACAATTAGCTTTCAGAGAGATAAAGGCCCTGCCAGTAATGACGGAGGTGGTTGGGTTGGGTTGCCAGATTAAATATAAGATGCCCAGATTAAATATGTTATGCGGCACCTGGGTGGCTCAGTTGGTTCAGCATCTGCCTTCGGCTTGGGTCATGATCTCAGAGTCCTGGAATCGAGCCCTATGTTGGGCTCTCTGCTCAGGAGGGAATCTGCTTCTCCCTCTCCCTCTGTGCTTTCTCTCAAATAAATAAATACAATCAAAAAGTAAAGTTACTCGGTTACATTTGAATTTCAGGTAAACAACAAATACTTTTTCAGTATAAGTATGTCCCAAATATTATTGCATGGTATGTACTTATGCTAAAAGTTATCATTGTTTTTCTAAAAGTCAAATTGACCTGGAGGTCTTATATTTTATTTATTTATTTATTTATTTAAATTTTTTAAAAAGATTTATTTATTTATTTATTTATTCATGATAGACATAGAGAGAGAGAGAGAGAGAGAGAGAGAGAGAGAGAGAAAGAGGCAGAGGCACAGGCAGAGGGAGAAGCAGGCTCCATGCCGGAAGCCCGACGCAGGACTCGACCCCAGTACTCCAGGAACATGCCCTGGGCCAAAGGAAGGTGCCAAACCGCTGAGCCACCCAGGGATCCCCGGTCTTATATTTTTATTTGCTAACTCTGGCAACTCCATGTCTGAGGGAGCTCCCAGTTCAGGCTAAGCACAAGAACCCACTTCCCCTTGACACAAGGCTGACGTTGGTCACAGCTCTCCTGGATGCCCAGACTGAGTCATCTGAGCACTCAGAGGAGGGAGTAGTTTATTCTGGGTGTACATTTTGAGGAGTGAAAAAAAGGAAGTCTTAACCAAAGAAATGAAATTTAAGTTGCACTTCAGATGTGTTTCAGGCAGAGAACAGGAGCAGACGAATGAGTTGTGAGTTTCTTGTAGGCAGGGGCCATTTCTTATCCAACTTTATATACAATTGAAAACAGACCCGGCGTTGACTAGATGTGCAGTAATGCAGCGAAGGAGAAGAAAAGAGGAAGGGAGGGGGGTAGGAACAAAGAGCAGATCGTCCTAGAAGCCAGATGATCTTCACAGAGCTGGGATGCCCACCGTGGAAGCTTTGTGTGTGCAGGGTGGGATAGGTGTAGCTCGAGTCTGTGTGGTCAGCTCTCTGAGAGAGGAAGGGGCCCCACTGATCATGTGCTTTGGTGGCTATGCCTCAGATGCTCAGAGGACAGCTGGAAGGCAGCTATGAGTAAAAGAAGCAGATGTGGCCTGGTCTGGAAGATGGGAGATGAAGATTCTAGTCTCAGCTCCGCCTCAAACTTCATTTAGCCAGGGACTCTCCAAGGTGAGTGAGACCCTAGACATCCTGCAGGCCACTACCTTTGTTTTAGAGATGGGGAAACCGAGGCTCCAAATTGGATAGTGACTCCTGTACCCAGCTCATGATCTCAATCCTTCATTTATTTATCCACTCAGCAAACATTTTTTAAACAATTATTTAGCTTCAGGTATTATTCTGGGAGAAATTGGAATTCAGAGAGAATTAAACACATTCTTGGCCTGAAGGAGGTCACAAAGTAATGGGAAAGCCAAAGTAAGGTCCACGGTTTCATTCAGTGCAGCCAGGGCTGAGGGAGGTTCGAATGGGGGCTCCAGGGTGGAGGCCAGAGGATGGTTGGTGGGGCCTGGGGTGGGGGGGAGGCAGGGCCTGATGGAAGGCATGAGGGTGCATAAGGGAGAATTGACAGGGCTGTTGAAACAGATCATTGAGGCAGGGCTTGGGGCATCACTGAGGGAAATGGTAAGGGAGGAGACCTGAGAAAGAGGAGGATCCAGGGCACAGGGGCTGAGCTGAGGTGGAAATATCAGGGTTTGTGCCCTTTTAGGCTGGGACCCCAACTCTGGTTCTTAGGGATTCCTAGAGCCCAGGGTCTTTCATCCAAGGCTGGGACCCCAAATCAGCATTCCCATACACTTGTTCTCAGTTCATCTGCTTTGGTGCCACAGAGATCCACTTTTCTGAGCTTGGCCTCAGTTTCCCTATCGGGACAATGGGTACTCTTCCTGGCCCCAGCTTTAGGAATAGCATTGACAGGGATCAGCAGAGGAACCCTGAGCCTATGCCCTCCATCCCACCCCCATTTTCTCAGGGGTTAGAGTGGCAGGTGTCAGCCTGGCCATGGGCCCCCTGCTTCCCCTCCCCCGCTGTGTTCTCTATAATTTTATATTGAGACCTGTGGTCATGACGTGGGTTTTACTGCACTAACGACATGGCCTGCCCAGGTTTAATGACAAAATCCATACTCTGGCCCTGGGCCTGCTCCTCGTTTGCATAATTCCCAGAATACAGCTCCCTGAAGCTTTTGACCTGGGCCATTACAGTGGCCATAAAATGGGCCATAAAACCGCTGGGAATGGCCAAGAGGAGGGGGCTGTGGTCTTGCGGGGGTGGGAACCAAGTCCTCAACCCCTGTCTCTCCTTAGGCCTGGGAGTGGGCATCCTGGCCCTTCTCTTCCACAGGTCCCAGAACCTGAGAGTCCTCCTCAGGCTGGAGAGGCCTCTGGGAAGCCCTAGTTCAGCTGCCCATCCACGTAGGAGGATTCTCCAACGCCAACGCCAGCCTCACAGGTAGGCCGCCCAGGCAGACTGTCAGAAAGCATCTCCTTCTGGAACATCCTTCATTCCGCCCCTGCCCCCTCCCGGCACCCCAGCAGCCAGGCCCTGGGCCACAGGTGGGCCTGGGTCACTGGGCCTCGGCTCCATCGGGCCCCTCTTCAAGGCCAGGCTCCACGGGGAGGTCAGGAGGCAGGCCGAGCAGCCTAGCTGGGGACGTGAGAAGCACGAGGGACCGGGGACAGGGACTGGGACGGGCTGTCAGTGCTAAAGATGATGAATGGGGGAGGTGAGGCGGGAGGCCCAGTGTTATCGGCGCGGCTGGCGGTGCGGGCGCGCCGCTCCTGCTAATCCCCGGGCGCTGCCTCGGCCCTCGCACTGATAACGAGGAAATGGGACTGACAACAATTTTTAGCTGAGAGATTCTTCACCAAAATGCCAGGCGGCCCGAGGTCTGACAGCGCCTGATTGAGTGTGTGAGTGTGTGGGGGGGACGCCCGCAGCCCCCGCCTCCCACGCAAAGATGGATCGCTCATTCTGCCTCCCGTCCACATTCATTACCGCGCCGCCCCCGCTCGCTCTCGCCCGCCCGCCGCAGGTACCCGAGCAGGAGCACCAGGCACCCCAGGAGGAGCACCGGGCACCCCAGGAGGAGCACCGGGCACCCCAGGAGGAGCACCAGGTACCCTCAGGAGGAGCACCGGGCACCCCCCAGGAGGAGCACTGGGCATCCCAAGGAGGAGCACTGGGTACCCCCAAGGAGGAGCACCGGGTACCCCGAGCAGGAGCACCGGGCACCCCCAGGAGGAGCACCGGACACCCTGAGGAGGAGGACCAGGTATCCCAAGGAGGAGCACTGGGTACCCCGAGGAGAACCGGGCACCGCCAGGAGGAGCACTGGGTACCCCGAGGAGGAGGAGCATTGGGTACCCCGAGCAAGAGGACCAGGTACCCCGAGGAGGAGGACTGGGTACCCCAAGCAGGAGGAAGGCTGGCTCAGAGGACCCCACCCGGTCCTTAGCCCTCCCTAGGGTGCCACCAGCTCAAAGGAAGGGGATTATAGGGTCAAGCTCCCCCGAGCTGTGTGACCTCACAAGGTCCCCACCCAGCTGGTGAGGCTCTGCCAAGAAGTGGCCAACTGGGGGCTGAGAGGCCTCAAGGCCCAAGAGGCATGCTGAGGAGAGCACAGGGGTCAAGCCAAGTAGCCCTCTTCTTTGGGGTGTGTGTGTGGGGGGGGGCAGGCTCCCAGCAGTCCCACCCTCAGGTCTTGGGCCTCAGGCACCTGGCGTCCCACATCAGCCCTCTGCTGCCCCCGTCTGTTGGGAAGTGCTGACCACTGGGAGCAGGCCACTCGAGGGCCCACGGAGCTGCTCCTCCTCTGCCATCTTCCCTGGTGAAGCCCGTGCACACGCTGGAGGATGGGGGCTCATTCAGAGGAAAAGCCCTCCCTTCCTAGGTCACTAACCCACAACCCACCCTGCAACACCCTGTCATGGGATTGCTTCTGTGGCTTGGCCTGTTTGGTTGTGTCCTAGTTCTGTTGCCCACAGGTTCCATTCTTGCCTCTCTGTTCAAGCAGCAAGTCCCATCTTCATGATCTTTTCTCTACAGACCACAAGAGGCAGGGCTTGACCACCCGGTGTCTGATTTAAGAAAGAAGCAGGAGGGTTAACACGAGGGCGAGGGTACCACTAATGACACATGGCGATGGAAGCTGGCCCCTTTAAGAGAAGGTATGTGTGTACATGTGTGTTTGTGTGTACACACGCGTGTGTTCCACCTTTCCCTTCCCTGAACTCCCCCCTGCATAGAAGGGCTTCCATTTCCTGGTGACCAAGACACAGAGGAACCTTTAAGCAGAATTCAACAGAGTTGTCTCTTACTGGCCCTGAGACCTTGGACAAATCACTTAACACTTCTGAGCTTAAGTGTGTGTCACACACTCTTTGTGTGACACAGGTATAATGATATCTAACTCCCATTTTGTGAGGATTCAGTTAAACCAGGGCTCTGCACAAAGTGATGAGTCATCATCTGTTTTTGTGATCATCATCACAGTTGTTTGTGCTTGTATCTGTCCCCTTCTGACACCAGCCTGTCCTTGCCCTGGATCTGGCCTCCTTCCCTGCAAATTATAGAACTCGAGACATTGACACGTAGGTAAGACTGTGTATCATTCAGTACGCACCCTGGCCCTGGCCCTTCCGGCCTCCATGGAGGTCCTTCTTCCATCTATCCCCATATATCTCTTGATTGGTTTGTATGCCAATATATCCATCTGTCCGTCCATCTAACCATTTATCCACTGTCTGTGTATTAATAACCATTGGGTGTTACTGTATGCCAGGCTGTAGGCTTAATGTGTATATTTTATCTCATTTCATCTTTACAACAGTCCTGTGATACAGATACTATTCCTGCGATCATGCTGATGAGGAAAATGGGGTTTGGAACAATGAAGCGACAGTTAGAAGGTCCAGAGCAGGATTTAAATTCAGGCCTGTCTGACTCCAAAGCTAGTGCTCCTAACCACTGCGCAATACCCAGCTACTTATCCACCTATCCACTCACCTAGGCAATAATTCAGTAGTTGCGTCCTAGTTGACATTCAACCAATGTCAACTGGATATTGACAATGGGTCTGCTATCGTAGGGATGCCACGCAAAAATAAACAAAACAGGTACACTCTTCTGTCCTCAAGGAGCTTAGGAACCAACTACAGATAGGGACATGATACAAACATCTCTGGAGATGTTTTAGAAAAAGGAAAGTATGTGGAACTGTGGGAGTATATCCGTTGGCCTGGGAGGTGAAGGAAATGACATTCAAGCAAAGGTGTGAAGGATGAGTGGGAACCAGTCAGGTGATGATTGCTCTAGGCACACACAGCATGTTTGAAGGTAGAGAAGGGGAGAAAGCCCAACTGAAGAACTGAAAAATGTCCAGGGTGACTGTAGCAGAGTGAGTGAAGGCCAGAGTGTTGAGATATAATGAGAGAGAGAGGCCAGATCCTGGAGGACTTTTTAATTATGTTTAAATTATCATTATTTTTTTTAACCTACAGGAGAGTTTTAAGCAGAAGAGAGAGACATATCAGACTTGCATTTAAAAAAGATCATTCTAGGGGCACCCGGGAGGCTCAGTGGATGAACCTCTGCCTTCGGCTCAGGTCTTGATCCTGGGGTCCTGGGATGGAGTACCGCATTGGGCTCCCCACAGGGAGCCTGCTTCTCCCTCTGCCTGTGTCTCTGCCTCTCTCGGTGTCCCTCATGAATAAATAAATAAAATCTTAAAAAATAAAATAAAATAATAAAAAGGATCGTCCTAACTGCAGAGAATGGTCTGAAGGGGCAAAGTAGAGAATGCAGGAAGGCCGTTTAGAAGGTGCTCTCACTAACTCAGGCGAGACGGGCTGGTGCCTTGCTGGAGGGAGATGCTGCTGCTGCTGGTGATGATGATGGAGGTGAACAGAAGGTGGACGGGTTGGACGTAGGGATAAAGGACTAAAGGAGCCAAGGATGACTCCAGGGTTTCTGGTTTGAGCAACAGGAGGAAGAGCAGCAGGCTTGGTGAGGAAGAAAATGAGTTCAGGTTTGGACGATGTGCTTAGTTGGAGGAGCTGTTAAGACATCCATGTGAAAATGCTTTCTAGGCACTCTACGGGAGCCAGAGCCAGAGTTCCAGAGCTGGAGACATTGACACGTAGGTAAGAGCCGAGGTTCACCAAGGCATTCTCTGTGCCTGGCACAATGTCTGGCATATGGTAAACAGCCAGTAAATACCTATTGAATGAACAAACCATTTACTGAAGTTGTGAGTAGGTAAGATCACCTAGGGAGCAAGGATACAGTAAAAAGAGGCTGGAACAGAGCCCTGAATAATTCCAACAGGTGGAGGAAGTTCAAGTCATCAAAGGCTAAGAAAGAACAGTCAAGAGGAGGATGAAAACAGGTGCAATGTCATCAAAGCCAAGAAGGACTAAGTTTCAAGGGGTAGGGAGTGTCACTGATAGGGTCACGTGCTGCTGAGAGGTCAAGAACATAAGGCATGAAGGTGTCCCCTCCACCCACTGTATCCACAACCGTCTACACCACTTCATCCGTCCATCGCCGTCCAGACCACCTAATTACTCATCCTGCCCCCTCTCGCTCGTCCCCTTTCTCCTTCTCTTCCCTCCAGAAAACCATGATTGGTGCCTCTGGTGAGTGTGGGGCAGGAAGGGTTAACATGCTGACAGATGGCATTTTTTACCTTCAGTCAATATGAACAAGGCCCCAAGACTATGATTCCAAACATCTGGATTTCATCAATATGTGATCTGTCATCGTATATTGGCATTCCCCAGTCCCCGCGCCAGAGCAATGCGGCTGGTTTTATTAATACGTCAAATACATTATCCGTGTAATACACTTGTCTGGCTGGGGCCTCCCGCTGGGGCGGGGCGGCGGATTTGAATGTATGATGAATCAGTTTGCATTACATGTTCGTAAGTCATCATTTGTCAGGATTAATAGGCATCCCTGGTCGAGGGGGTGGGGGTGGGGCAGCCAGAGGAGAGATGTGCATCTAGCGATGGCCCGTATTTATCTGCCAGTACCCAAGGATGCCCTGAAAACAACCATGTACCCTCCTGCCCAGACCCCAGGGCAGTGGCTGGTGCTCGGGGGAGGGTGACATTTTGAGCAGTTCCCAAGTCACTTGGACCAGATAGGCCTATCCGTCTCTGCTTTGGGCTTGCCAAACAACCAAAAAGGATATGGCCGGGGCCATCTGCACAAGCCTGCTAACTCTTACTCTAAAGGACTCACAAGTCCTTCTTCCAGGGAGCCTTCCCTGACTCCCACAGACTGTACGAGGTGCCTTTTCTGTGTCCCCACAGCCTCTTGTGCCACCTCCAGTGACACAGTGTTACAATTGCCTATTCTGTGTCGGTCACCCTCTTTAGACTATACATTTCTTGAGGGCAAGGATTAACTTGTTTACTGCTATAGCTCCAGCATCTAGCAGAAGACACAGCCTGAAGTAAGAGAAGAGTAATAGTAATAGTAGAAATCAATACATATTCTTCGAGGGAACGACTGAATAAATGACCACTGACCTTGCTCAACTCCCCAAAGGACGCAGGCATTTGCTGGGAGACATTGTGGCAATTTTCTTGACTTCCTGCCTCCACCCTGACCCTTACCCAGCACCTGCTCTGCTCATCTATCCTACTGTCTATGCTTGTTCCTTCATTTGCTCCCCATCCTCCCATGAGACGGCAGAGACCCCCTCACACAGCACCAGGTTCCTTACATGTGGCGTTTATACATAGAATACACAGGGTGACACATTTCTGCCTGCATACCATTAGCTCAGATTGGCACTGCCCACCCCACACGGCCTCCAACCACCTCCAGGTCCTTAGGAAACAAGAGCCTGGCTGGTGCCCTGACACCCACTGTGATGGGTGCAATTTATACCCTACCCCAGCAGTAGAGGGGGCCTGGATTGAGCCGGGCAGGTCTCCCGGGTGGCCAGTGGCCAACATATGCAGGACAGCCAGGCGGAGGTCAGCTGTGGACAGGTTTAGGCTCAGACTTGGGCTCGAACTGGAGCCAAGGGTTCTAGGCCAACATACGATCGAGCTCACTGGGTCTGGGGCATGGAACCCCAGTTGTTGCCACCATCAGCCTTTGCTCCACCAAGGGCACCAGCCAACCTGTTTAGGGACTGATGGGGCTTCGGGGGTCACAGGTATTTCATAGCCCTGACCTTGGCTGTCCCAAACACAACTGCAGCCTCTCTCCTCTCTGGAGCTGCAGTTCAGCTCCCCTCCTCCCTTAGCTAATAACTTCCAAACAGTGCTCTGTGCTGGGCCAGGCCAGTGGTGGGTGGCGGCAGATGTAGCCTCCCAGGGTTCCACCATTACTGACGGTAGGAAAGGGCCCAAGTCAGGAAAATCTCCACATGTGGACACGCACACAGATCCTCTCAAATGTCTGGACACACGTTCACGTGAGGGCACTGGCACACACAGGTAGGGGCTCACACGAGCACGTCTAGAGAACCTCGCCAGAATGTAGGTTCTACATCTGAGAGTGTAGACGGGAGTATACCTGGACGCTCTTCCCGGCCTGCCCACCCACTTCACTCTCCCCCAGCGCCTTCCTTGCCATGGAGCCCAAGTGCTAGGACTGTACTGTTTAAAGTAAAGTAAATCCAAGTGTGCTTTACCCCCCGCTGGCTCTGACTATGGGCTTATAAAAATGAAGTGGGGAACCTCTGCAGCTGTGGGCAATAAATCCTGAACTGCGGAGGAGGGCACTTTACCTGCATTCTGGGCTGATGGGTGGGACTTGGGGCACTGGTTATAGGGGCCTGCGGGCTGGATGGGCAGCGGGCCAGCTCCTCAGCCTCAGGCACTGCCTGCTAGCCCAGCCCCGGCCAGCTGTGCCCCACAGACCTGCGGGGTCGGGAGCCTGGAACCCCTGAGCCCAGACTGGCCGGTGGGCAAGGACAGAGAGAGAGAGAGAGAGAGACTGGAGCAGAGAGATGTAGGGGAGGGGAGGAGGGGGAGGGGGAGGGGGAGGGGAGGGAGGAGGGGGAGGGGGAGGAGGAGGAGGAGGAGGAGGAGGAGGCTGGGGTGGGGAGAGCGAGCAAGACAGGCACGTGCTGCTAAGGCTGAGGGGAGCCCTCGCATCTGGAGATCAATTAGCATCAATTACTGACTTCATTTAATTGTCGTCCAAGATGAATTTGTCATTTTTAGCTGGGAATTAATGGGAGACCTTCACCTCTCCCTGGCAGCAGCCGCGGAGCCCGCAGCGGTCACCCCAGTCTCCTAGGAGCCCTGACTCCTGCTGGGCTGGGCCAGGCCGAGGGGCGGGCGGCAGGCTTCGGGCAACTCCACCTCTGGGGTCCCCCGGCCTGGCCCACTGGCCCGGGGCGCAGGTGGGGGCCGTGGGGCCCGCGGAGCAGTCCTTTGCAGCCTCTGGCTTCAGCCAGAAATTAATTTGCTGGGCTGAGCGTGTTTACCTTTTCCCAGCAAAGGCGAGACAGTAAACAGCGGACCGGCGGCTGAAATTGAATTGATAACTGCATCAACGTGCCAGATAACGCCTAAAATAATACGCCGATAAGGAAATTCGATTTGATTTGCTGCTGCGCATCAGATTGGCCCCATCTGTAGCTGCCTGTAATCATTTTCAATTGCGTTGGGAAACCTTATTTGTCCTTAAATATTTCTGTCATTTTTCATTGCTGGCGACAGATCCTCGGGCAGGTGGCAGGGGTGCGCTGCCTCTGCGGGCGTGGGGCAGCGGCCCGAGGAGGGGTGGTGGGGACTCTCAGGAAGGGAGGCAGGGAGCTGGCGGCTGGCCGGGCGGTGACAGCTGTTCCTCCAATCAATCACGCTGTCGACAGGGAGGGACGACTGGCTGGCAGAAATTGAGTTTGCCTCACAGGGGACGATTGAGCAAATTAATAGCCCATTAGCCAAGCAGTGACCTGAGAAATGAAGGTGCAGGGGTTCCTGCTCGCTCAGGCCGGCTGGGGTGGGGCAGGGCAGGGGGAGGGGCTGGGGAGCAGGTGGGGGCACCTGGGGATGGGGCACGCAGAGGTGGGCCAGGGAGGGGAAGGTGCGGCAGGAGCCCTGGCAAGCTGGGGGAGGCGGGCTGGAGGGCGGAGGTCAGAGAAGCGATTCTGGGGGAGGAGAGGGGAGGTGGCTCCGGGGTCTCTGGACATCTCCAGGGCTCGGTGCCCTGCCAGAAGCTCTCCTTCCTCCATCCAGAGATGCTTCCTTCACTTTTTCTCATCCCTTTTCCCTGAAATGGGCCCCTCCCCTGGAGACACCACTCCCTGGAGTCGTCCAGGTGCAGGGGGTCTCTTCTCCCAAGTCCAGGTCGCTCAGGCCCTGGGAGGTGGGGTCAGTGGCTGGTGGGTGCTCTCTGCCAGGCCGGCCCTCGGCCTCTCTGCGCTGTGGGCTCTGAGGTCAAGCACCGCCCTGTGCCCCGCATCCTTGGGCCTGCTCCCACTTGTCCACCCCAAGCCTCACCACTGACCTCCCCTCCTTGAAGGTCGTTCTTTCCCCTGTACTCACTTCCTCCTGGAGGACCTGCTCAACAGCCCCAATTGCTCTGTGGCTACAACTCCCTCTCCGCCCACCTTCCTAGGGCCTTGCGCCCATCACACTTGCTTCCCCCCCTCTCCTCCCACCTCCCGAGACACCACTCACTCGTGGACTGTAGCCCGAGTCCTAGGGCCCATCACCTCAACTCCCTCTTGCATCCTCTGCCTCCACAATCCAACTGTTCTCCTTTTTGTCTCAGACACACAGGCGGCTAAACGCAGCTGGGGAAAATCACAAAACCGCGAAGATATGTGCCAATAAAAATTCACAGTTTCCAATCTCGGCACTCCTAAGCAATCCCTTCACATGCCCTTGGTCAGCTCTGTCTCCCTTTTCCCACAGAGACAATCCAATAATATTTTACTATCTGGGGCCCTCGCCCCATCTCCTGCCCCCGGCTCTCTTACTAGGTGGCCTTGCTTCCCACTTTGCTCAGAAATCTGAAGTCCTTAGGGAGGAGTTCCCTCAACTTCCAGATCCACACTCACCTCTTTTCCTCTTCCAGTTTCAGTGGAAGAGGCATCCGTCTCCCTGTTCTAGCCAGGATCCCTTCTCCTGGGTTTAGAATCTCACTCCTGCCTATGTCTGCAGGGAAAGCTGATGTGGGTGCCCTCTCTCCTGTGCCCCCCCTTCCCTCCTCACACCTCCATCCATCAGCATCTACATGCTTGGAGTCACCTCCACTGCAACAATATCAACAACTCCTCTCTCCCTTCTGTATGGCACCTTGTGACCAAGGCCCTCTTCTTCCCATCTCACCTAAGATGCTCCAAGGAGCCTTGCTTGCTGTCCATACTCCTTTCTCTTAGTTCTTTTTTTTTTTTTAAGATTTTATTTATTCATGAGAGACACAAGAGAGAGGCAGAGACACAGGCAGAGGGAGAAGCAGGCTCCATGCAGGGCTCGATCCAGGACCCTAGGATCACAACCTGAGCCCAATGCAGACGCTCAACCACTGAGCCACCCTGGTGGCCCTCTCTTAGCACTTCTTAACTCCCTGCGATCTGCATCCCCACTGCCCCACACTCTATCAGGCGGATCCTTGATGATCATTATTCGCCAGATATAATGGATACCCCAGTGATAATCCTTTATTTGTTAATTCAATAAATATTTATTGAGGGTCTTCCATGTGCTAGGCACTGCACCGAAGTCTAAGGATACAACCAAATCTACGTCCTAATGGAGCTTACAAAGTAGGAGGAAACACACAATAAAATTATACAAACAACTGTAGTCATGCCAAAGAGAGGTGAACAGTGCTAATGGGGACCTGGAAATGCAGTTTTGCCCTGCTCAGAGGAAGCCAGCAAGGCCTCCCTGAGGACGAGACGCAGGGTGAGACGTGATGGGTAGGTACAAGTTGTACAGATGAGGAGGAAGGAAAGAGAATAACATCGATCAAATCCTTCCCCTGTACCAAGCACTTCACTACTTCGTAACTGAGGGAACGGGCAAGAAGCTCCATAACCTGCTCATGGTCACCCTGTAAGCGGTGGTGCTGGACCTCCAGCCTCAGCGGGGCAAGGCCAGAACCCGTGCTCTTAACCCTTCCACCCCACTCCCTGGGATGCCAGCTATCACCTTGTCTTCGCCCACTCCTCTCTCTGCACCCCCCCCATCCCTACCTCCAGTCCTGTCCCATGCCTGTCACCACGCAGGATCCTCTGCTCGGATGACCCACAGGCTCTTCAAGCCCAGTGCACCTGAAATAGGATTTACCTTCTCTGGACCTGCCTTCCACCTGCTTTTTCTATTTGCATGAGACACTTACCCCCCGCCCCGCCCCAGATTCCCTGCATCTTGGAGTCTTACTCTTTACTCTGGCCCCTCCATCCAGTAAGTCTACATCGTACTTGTCTTTACATCCTAAGCAGCCCCTGGCACCATCTTTTCTCCATTGATTTGGTTCAGGCATCATCTCCAGTCTTTCCTGTCATCTCCTAACACATCTCTGTCCCCTCTAATCCATTTCTATCTCTACAGCCAGCAGGAGCCTCCTAAAACACAAATTGGATCCTATCGTTCAGCCACTTAAGACCCTTCTTCAGCTCCCAAAGCCCACAGCATAAATTCCGGACTCCTTATCCCACGAGCGTCTCTCCAGCCTGTAGCCTCTCCGGCAATGCTGTGTGGACAAGCCCCAGCTCTTCACATGGTGTCCTTACCGCCAACGGTGCCCACGACATCCATCTCCCTATGGGCAACCCATAACTCCTTATTTATTCCTGAAGACCGCACCCAGACAATCCTTCCTCTTCGCAGCCTTCCCTGGTATTACCCTCCCATGCTATGTCTTACTTGTCTTTACCTCTTCTCGCACACATCATGCATATAACATTGCAATGGTTTGTTTGTCCATCCGTCTCCCCTGGTGGACTCTGAGCTCCTTGATGGCAGGGGGCTTCTCTGATTCGCCTGGTCCGCTCAGGACCTGACACAGGGCCTGGCGCAGAGTGCGTGGCAGTTAGGCTGCTGAAGGACTCAGTGGCCAAGCCAGCGGGAGGAGAACTTGAAGGGGCTGCAGGAGAATGGCTGAAAAGACAGTGAAAGCTGGGGTGGGTGGGAGGTGGAGGTGCGAGGGTGACAGAGGTAGGAGTAGGGGAAAGTCGGCAGTTGAGGGAATGCTGTCAATTTCTTTTGTTTAAATAAAGCCTGGTTTCATGGTCAGTGACAGGGACAAGGCCCAATGACTTTCAAAGGGAGGAGCCCTTGAAACACAGAAGCTCCAACTGTTCTAGAAAAAATATCAGTGTCCACAGACCTGGTGGGAAGGAGGTGGGCAGTGGTCCCCTGAACGCAGCTGGCCAGTCAAATCCTGTGCCTAGAAACACTGACAGGACGGACAGATACTCACGTGCTCAGAGGGTCTCCAGGAGCCTCCCCCATCTCCGAGCCCTCCGCGGGTCTCTATGCTAGCCCAGCACCCCACCCAGAACCCCTGGGCTGCTCCCTCTCTCAGCAATTTCCCTACCCAAGAAAGCTCTAAGGGTTTCAATTACCGGCGCATGGGATTTAGTGCCCTGGGCTTCTCTGACTGGAGGAGATTTATTTGAAGGTTTAGTGTCGTGGAGAATTCACGTCTTCACTCCCAGGAGCCCAGCTTCCGTCCTGAGCCCCTAAATCAGGAACCAAGATGGGCTATTGTCACTTACCGCATTAGCCTCGTTAGCGGACCAGGAGGGGTGATTAATAGCAATGCACACACAGCCATCCTGCTCCCTGGCCTGGGAGGGGGTGGGGAGCGGCTCGGCTGAGCCTGCACCAGGATAACCTGGGGGTCCGCATGGGAGCCCCCCCAGACACGGAGCCCCGTGGACAGGTGAGCGCCTGGCCCAGACTGCCCCGTGGGAGGCCTCTGGGGCCTGCTCCTGGAGGGGCCGGTTCCAGGTGAAGGCCTGAAGCAGACACCTGTGTGTGTGTGACACATGTGTGCACGGGGCTGGGGGGGTGTAGGGCGTGGGGAGCAGGGGGTCCCTGATTTCATTTCCCAAACACTCCATGAGTGCTGCCTACGGGCCAAGTGGTTTTCTAAGAGCTGGAAGCACAGCACTGGGGAGGACAGACAGGGCCCTTAGACAGAGGGTGTGTGTGTGTGTGTGTGTGAGGGGAAGGGAGCAGTGTGAGGAGAGAGATGAAAGCAAGCAGTTGGGGGAGAGAGAAAGGTGTGAACCCCTGAGCAAGAGGGAGAGGTTCACAGGAGAGGCAGGAGGAGAGAGGAGGGCAGGTGTGAGGGAGCACCTGGGAGCCCTTGGTGTGACAGTGGGTGTGTAGACAGGATTGCGATTGAGAGGACACACTGTGTGTGCAGAGGGGTATGGAGTAGAGCTCACGTTTGGGGGGACCGGAGAGCACAGGTGTCTGGTGGAGATCTGTGTACGAGGGAGAGGGGTGTGTGTGTGTGCATGTGTGCGTGTGTGCAGGCAGAGCCAGACAGGGTGTGTTAGGTGCTGGAGAGAGGAGGGAGTGTGTATAGGGACAGAGGATGTGGGACAGAGGGCTGGGTGTGTACTTTCTCTTTCTCTGCTTTGTCTCTGCAGTTTCTAGCACCGTCCCCTCCCCCCCTTCACAGAGTTTCTGGGGTCAGGCTAGCCTGGGTTTGAATGTCAGTGCTGGGTACTTCATTCACTTATTTATCCATTCGCTCGTCTGACGTTTACTGAGCATTTACTAGCTTTTCCCTTCAGTGCCTCATTTTTCTTACCTGTAAAGCGGAGACTAACAGGGCGATGATGAGAACCCAGGGAAGTAATTTATTAAAATGTCTTGTGAGCACACAGAATTAGGAGCCAGATGCACCCTGGCCCAGCACCTGGCGTGTGGGTCAAGAAGTAGTAGCTACAGAGCTGAGGCTGCCCTGCCCATCCTGTCTCCTCCTCTCTTTTTCCTCGTGCGCTCACAGTCACAGCTGAGCCATAGTATTAATTATTAGAGCCAATTGACTGTTTAGACTCTGATGTTTTAACTAATCACCACTAATGGCAGACACTGGTGGGCAATCACAATCATTTAGTTCCCAAGCAAACCCCTTCTCATAGTTGAGAGCAGCCCAGGGTTGGGCTGGGGTGTGTGGGTTCAACAATAACTGGGACTAGGACGGGGAGGGAGGGGGTGACTGGTACCCAGAGGAGGCTCCTCTCTCCCCAACCCGGGGGGGGGGGGCGCCCTCTGGGCCAAGGGCCCTCCTGGAGCAGTCAGGTCCCCTGGGGTGGGTCAGCTGAGCCCTACCTTGAAATGAGTTGCCTTCCTTCCCTGTCCTCTCACTTCTCTGCCCTTTGGCCTCAGTCTATCCTTTTGACCTAGAATCCTGTCACGGGAATTCAGTCTCCAGCGACCACCACCCTACACCAGAAATATCCTAGCTGTTTGCCTTCTCCGAGTTGCTTTTCAATTGTAGTTCCTAAAAGACTGCTTCCGGGAAGAGTCGTTCAGACATGGGTTCAAATCCCACCTCCTTGATGGGCAGCAGCTTTGGCTGGTTGGACTAGGAAGTGGAACCCTGCCCGTTTGGCTGAGGGCCTGGAGAAGAAGGCACGCATGTGCTCTGTGTCGCTGAGTGTGGAGAGCACACCAGGTGTCGGGGTGTGTCCTGAGCCCTGTGCACCCGCGTACTTGCCCTGCCTTATTCACACGGAGGCCTCAGGGCCCTGGCCCGCATGCAGCCCTGACCCATTTGAAGCCCGGGTCCATCCTACACCTGCTCCAGCCTAGCTGGGGAAGCCAGAGGCCCAGATCTCAGGAATGCCAGCTTCAGGGTAGAGGCCAGGCAGGGCGGGACCGCAGGGTCCAGATGTCCTGGAGGGGGTGGCCTAGGTGCCCGTGGCCAGTAGGTGTCGCTATGGCTCCAGCAGTGGGAGGGGGTGTCCGGCAGGGGGCCCTGGAGGAGGCCCAGGGGCTCCATGCCCTCTGGCCTTCCTGCCCTGGCCTCTCGCCTTTCTGCCAGAAAAGCTTCCCGGATGCTTCTCAAACTTAAAGTGAACAGAACTCTTGGAAGTTCACGTTAAAACGTAGATTTGGATTTGGTAGCTCTGAGGTGGGTCCCAAAGATTTTTTTTTTTAAGATTTTATTTATTCATTCATGAGACACACAGAGAGAGGCAGAGACACAGGCAGAGGGAGAAGCAGGCTCCCTGCAGGGAGCCCGACGTGGGACTCGATCCCAGGACTCCAGGATCACGCCCTGGGCCCAAGGCAGACGCTGGACCGCTGAGCCACCCAGGAGTCCTGAATTACTGTTTTTTTATTCGAATTTCTAAAGAGTTCGCAGGTAAAGCTGATGCTGCTGGTCTGTGACCACCCTCTGAGCAGCAAGGTCCTAGGGGAGACAGCTCCCTAGCTGGGGGACCCTGTCTGTCCTCCCTTCCAGAGCCAACCCTCACCCTCACTCCCACTTCCTCGACAAAGCTCCCAGACCAGAGGATGGGGTACCTAGTAGGGATTCCATCTTTTTGGAGACCAGCATGAAGCAGGCAGTCTACAGGGAAGCTCTGAAGCAAAATCTAACTCCAGTCTTCTGAGTCTGCCCAGCCTCACGACCTAGCTCAACTCCTAAATTTAAACCTAAACCCGAATCTACTCCCAATTTCCCAAAATAACCCCAGTTCCCACCATCAGAGCTATATCCTGACACCAGCCTCAGCCCAGCTCTCATGCCCCTCTAATCTAAATCCAACAATTGTACCATCCATTGCTTCAGGCCTGTCCCAGGACTGAATGCCCCCCGAGCCTCCCCGATAATCTTCCTGGCCCCCTGCCATACTTTCTTCTCGAGACCAGTTTGAGCCAGGACGGTGGGGCAATAGGATCTGAGAACATTTGCCTCATCAAGCTGGTCCAGGTTGGCCTTAGCAGCAGAGCTCAGGCGTTTGCCCCAAGCAGAGGGAAAAAGCAATTTAGCAGCCTGGTTGAGGGTAGGCATTCCCACGCATTTTCTGGAAGGTTCCTTTCTGCTGGAGAAGGTGAGAAATCTTGTCCTTAGTCTATGTTCTCCATCCTAAAGGCTCCATTTTTGGGGGGTGTTGGAGAAGGCAGGGAGGAAGTATATCCATTAGCCCAGCCTGATTGCAGGTGAAAAAGGAGGATATGGTGTGTGTGTGTGTGTGCTGGGGGGGTGAAGCAAGCAAAGCACCCTCTAGGGCTTTTTTTTTTTTTTTTTTTTGGTCTAAATCAAGGTTTTTCTGAGGGGCCCTCCTCTTTTCCCAGCTCTGTCTACTATCTGGTCCTCTCGGGAACAACAGAAGCTGATTATTACAGGTCGGACATTTTGTGATTTTTTTTTAAAGATTTATTTATTTATTTATTTATTTATTTATTTATTTATTTATTTATTTATTTATTTATTTATTTATGAGAGAGAGAGAGAGAGAGAGAGAGAGGCAGAGACACAGGAAGAGGGAAAAGCAGGCTCCATGCAGGGAGCCCGATGTGGGACTCGATCCCAGGACTCCAGGATCAGGCCCTGGGCTGAAGGCAGGTGCCAAACCTCTGGGCCACCCAGGGTTCCCCCCCCATTTTGTGATTTTTAAAGAAAGAATGCAACTTTAAATAGGAATTATTTGGTTTTGCCCTGGTGGACTACCCACTGTGACCCACTCTCCAACTCTGGGATGCGGGAGTGACTCAAATCAGAGAAGAACCATCTCTCACCCAGTGAGGCGCTGGGTAACAAAAAATACTTCCACCTGTGTCAAACACTTCTGCCTTTAAAAAGCACCCCCCCCCAAAAAAAAAGCACTCCCATTCTCCATTTATACGTAGCTCTACGTAGGAAAACTAGTTTCTAGAACATGTCCACGTTTACAAAGTAACTCTATAGGGGATCCCTGGGTGGCTCAGCGATTTAGCGTCTGCCTTTGGCCCAGGGCGTGGTCCTGGAGTCCCAGGATCGAGTCCCACATTGGGCTCCTGGCATGGGCCTGCTTCTCCCTCCTCCTGTGTCTCTGCCTCTCTCTCTCTCTATCATAAATGAATAAATCTTAAAAAAACCAAAGTAACTCTATAGTTTTACAAATCACTTCTCATCAACCATTTATGGGAAAAGACCCTTTTGGAGACCTTGGAAAAATTCCCTCACTCCCCTGTGCCTCAGTTTTCTCATCTGTAAAATGGGAAGAATAGAAGTAGCTGCTTCACAGGGTTACGCATCAAGTCATTTGAGTAGTTCCTGGCACATCTAAGCCCTTTATGTCGAGTGTTTGCTATCATTATTGCTGCTGTTGTTATTACTAATATCCCGGGATATTTAGCACCTGAGGTAGGGAAAGTCTCTGTAGATTGGAGTAGGTGAAAGTACTTGTCCAAAGTCTGCTGCCGGTAAGCTTAAAAATGAATCTCTTGGGGTGTCTGGCTGGCTTAGTGGGTACAGCATGTGACTGCTGATCTCAGGGTGGTGAGTTCAAGTCCCATGTTGGACATGGAGCCTACTGAAAAAAAAAAAAAGACTACAAAAATGAAAACTTTGAAAAAAAAAATGAAAACTTTGGCTTCTTTGGTCCGGTGCTGTGTCCTAACCTCATTAAACACATCCGGCCAAAGCAATCCCTATCAGGAAACAGAGACTGAGTGGGGAGAAGGGTAGGGTCTTAGACCCTCTGGGGGTGTCTAGGGCATGGAGGGAACAGAGGATCTGAGAAGGCCTAGCTTCCCCTTGTTGAGTGTGGGAACTGAAGGGGGGTGGGAGTCGGGGCAGGAGACTGGGTAGGCCCTGCTCCTGGATCTGTTCTGTGGCTGTCGGCTGGGTTCCCATGACCCTTAACCATGCAGCTCTGGACCCGATCCCCCCACCAGAAACATTTTCCTCTCCTCAACCTTGTGTCTTTTTCGTTTCCACATTGGCATTCTCTTCTGGGCCAGGGGTGGGCTAAAGGTAGGCAGTAGGAGTAAGGAGCCTGGTGCGTGGAACGTGAGTTTTGGAGTCAGAGATCTGGTCCTGAAACCTATCTTAGCATTACCAGCCACGCACCCTTTGGGCAAGGGCCTTACTTTACGTGAGTCTCCACTTCCTCACACCTAGAGGCTGAGGGTAATGATATTAGGCTCCCAGGTTGCTCTGAGGAATGAATCAGCGTGCACAGCCTGAAGCACAAAGATCCGCACGGCTAGGTGTCAGCATGCCTCCCTGCCCTGCCTGGAAGTGGGGGTGCCAGGGGCCTCTGCAGGCTGAGGAGTGCAGGGGGCCCAGGCTGACAGCCTGGGAACCTTGGGGCACCCTTGGCCACCGGCTCTAGGGCTCCTCCTTCCACACAGGCCAAGCCCTCCCCCAGGCAGAGTGGTCAGTGGTCATCAGGACAACACAGGCTTGTGTCATGAGGAAGGCAGCTGTGGGGGGGGGCTGGGCTAGAGGTTCTGTGCAGAGCGGGCGTGAGGGGGGGGGGAGCTGGGGGCCTGGCCAGGCACAGCCTGTTACCAGCTGTGCCCTGGGGCTCTCCGCCCTGCCCCCACCAGCACCCTGTTGCTGGAAGTCACCAGCCCTGGGCTCCTGTGTCCTAGTTCTCGGTTCTAACTGTGGCGTGGGGCTGAGGAATTTGGTGAAGTGTCCCACAGCTCAGGCTGGGTCTGCTCAAGAGAGAGCCTGCCCTCTGCTCCCTCTCCCTCTGTTCACTGGGTTGTCTGTCCCTTTCACTCTCTTTTCAATTTTATTATGAGCTGTTTCAAACTTAGTCCTGGAACACTCTCAAAGTTTGGGGGCCAGTGCTTGGGAAAGAAAAGCAGCCCAGGCTCCAGGGCTGGGCACAGAAGATCCCATTGCAGGGCCGAAGGGGGAGGGACGAGGAGGACAGGGCTTCCTGGAGGAGGGATCCCCGGAAGCCTGGCTTGTAGGAGAGATGGCAGGAGAAGCAAGGGTGGAGCAGTAACCAAGGCAAAGGCGGGGAGACAGCCCAGCAAGGCTTGAGAACATGGCTGCAAGAGAGGAGGATGGAGCAGTAATGGGGCTGGGTGACATAGGCTGGCGGGGGGGCGGTCCCCTGGGCCTCTGTGCTGTAGGCATCAGGAGCGAGGGATGTGTTGTGAGCCAGGGAATAACAAGGCCTTGGCATTTCAGAGGTGGGGAGACTTACAGACCATGCCATTGACCCCCCTCAATCTTTAGACAGGGCATTGAGGCTTGCAACCAGAAGAGTCCTTTGCAGGAGGACGCATCTTGGCCATGTCTGTAACTCCCATCAGCCAGCCACTGGCCCAGCCTGCAGCAGCTGGATCCTTGCACACGGGGGAGGTAGCTGGGATTATCATCCCCATTTTACTGATGAGGAGGTGAGAGGCGTCAGGTGAGATGCCTGACGTCCCCCAGCGGCGCATGATGGAGCTGGGACTTGCAAGGTTGGTTCATGGTCGACCACTGTTTACCGGCCAGCCTGGTCTCTTCCCCACTTCCTGCTGTGTACCCCACTGTTCTGGCCACACCGGATTCTTTTGGTTTCTCAAGTGGGCCACTTTCTCTCATCTGTGGGCCTTACATATGCTGTTCCCTCCTCGTGGATGGCAGGCCTCTCAGATCTCGGCTTCGCGGTGAACCGTCCGGGAAGCACTACTATTTTGAATCTTTTGGCTCCACCGTGTGCCCTGCAGCCTCCAAGCCTCACCTGTCACATTGTGATTACACTCTCCTGGTCTGTTTTCTCAACAGGGCCTGGCGCAGTTATGTCAAGTGAGCTCAGGCCCACCCCAGCCTTCCTATCTAGCTGTGGTATCAGCAGCACCCCTCCACATGGGAAGGAGGGGGCACTGGGACCTGACCAACAGAGGAGGTGCTAAGGATGCTCCTGGGCCTGCCAGGAGCAAAGGGTGGGGGGGCACTGGAGAAAGCAGAGACGCATGGGTATTTAAGGTCAGTGTAGCACCTGGCCTAACGCAGGCCTGGTGAGACTTCAGGGAGAAAAGGGGGCTCCTCCTAAAGGCTGCAGAGGTGCCTCTGGGACGAAGGCCCTTGAAGGATAGGGAATGCCACACTTCCTGCAGAGCAGAGGACATCCCAGGGAATGAGTGGGAACAAACACGACAGAGGAAGGAATTCGGCTCCCTACCAAGACTCTGTGCAGAGGGCACCATGTGGGGTTACCTGGGACGCTGGTCCCTCTAACATGCTGAGTGGATGCCCCAAGGTGTCATAACTACACCTGTGGGTGCCCGTGCCCCAACTCAGGGCTTACCATGGAAAGCACATTGTCTGAGGACCATACCATGAGCCAGCACCCCCTGGTCACAGAGCCATGCACATGTCAGTCCCAGTGTGCCCTGTCCATCCCTCCCGGGCCTCCATCCTCATATCTGGCTTTGCCTTGGGCCAGCGACTGCCCTCATTTCTCCTACAGCACTTTGCATCTTGACCTGTGCCAGAGTCCACAGCCTGCTCACTTGTCCATGCAGCCACAACTCACCCCAGCTGATTGCGTGCACCCCCTCTGCCTGCACTGTACCTCCTCCGGAGTAGGAGCTCCCTGAATGCAGGGGCTTTGTTTTAGAATCATATTGTTCCTGGGCGGCTGGGTGGCTCAGTGGGTTTAGCATCTGCCTCTTGATTTTGGCTCTGGTTGTGATCTCATTAGATAAAGCCCCATGTTGGGCTCCGCACTCAGTGGGGATCCTGCTTCAGGACTCTTTCTCTCTTCCTCTGCCCTTCACTCTCTCTCTCTTTCTCTCTAAAATAAATAAATCAACAAATCTTAAAAAAAATAAAAGAATCATCTCGTTTTTTGCAGTTCCCAGCCTACATGTTGTTTGTAAATATATGTTAAATTTTAACTATTGGGAGGGACAGAGACGTATAGGATAAGGGATGAGGGCTTTGGCACCCTCAAGCCTGTTTTGCTACATATATAACAGAGACAGTAATTTCCCATCGCCTGGGATCCTCGGGAAGCACAAGTGAGATTAAGATTGGCATTAGTCCACTTTTAAGAGGTGGATGTTCCTTTATCTCTATTTCACAGATAAGCACTTGGGGCTCAGAGAAGCTTGGGGACTTGCCCAGGGTCACACAGCAGGGAAGTGGAGCGCCTGGGATTCAGATGAGTCCTCTTCCCCTCTCTGCTGCTCTCCAGTTTGAAGGCGGGTGGGGATTTGGCTGCAGGTGGGGATATGTAAATCAAGAAGGGGAGTCAGGTAAGGTTCTTGTAGGGTATGGAGTTCAACCTGAAGCACACAGCTTGGCAGGGTGAACCAGAAAGGAGAAGTGGTGGGGAGGGGCCTGCCTGAAGCCAGGGGGCTCCTCAGGAAGAACACATGGCCCTGTCTTCTGGGTGCCTGATTTAATTCTGGGAGGGGAGGCAGGCCCCAGACACAGGAAAGGCAGCGGGTGAGCTGGGTGGCGGGGCAGGACGGTGAGGGAGGCTTGAGATCACAGCATCTGAAGGCGGGAGAGCCATCGGAAATGGGTGGCAGAGATGGGTCCAGCCAGCAGCCCTGGTACTCTTCATACCCTGCTTCCGCAGGCAGGGCTGGCGCCTGGCCACCTGCCAGACTCCTTGCACCTGGGCTGGGGCCCAGCCCATGGGCAGCCCTGGGCTCCTACTACCTCTGCCCCCTGGCCCAGCAGCAGGCCCAGCTGGCTCACCTTCTCAATCAATACTGCGCTCTTAATGGGCCCAGCCACCAGCACCAACCAGGGGCATTAAATGTTAATTATATCTATTTGGATTTGAAAAATTTTATTACTCAAGTTAATTATGGCTGGAGTCATAAAAAGGTTTCAGAGTGAAAGGGCTGCCTTATTGGGGCCACTTTCCCCAAGACAGATTGGAAAGGAAAAGAAGAAATAAAAGCATTTGGCTCAAAGGGCTGGACACTCCCCATCCACTAGGTTGAGAGCTCAGGGTTCCGGACCCGCATCCGCCAAAGCCTGAAGCATAGCTCACCCACCAGCAGTGCTGGGCCCCAGAAGACAGGAGAGGTCTGTCCTGGGAAGGCCGGGCCTCCGCTCACAGCCCCGGTGTGAGTGGTGCCATCAGCAGAGAAGGGCCCCCTGCCAGGGGAGGTCCAGGGAAAGCACTGAGGACATCTGGGCTCCCAGAGATCTGGGATTGAAGGATATGCCCGGGGCTCCTCTCGAAGTGGTCTTGATACTGGGAACTCCTCCAGCCCAGCTCCCCACCCAGGCCGGCCCCACCCAGCCCAGTCTGATTGCTTCCTGCCAGCCCCACTTATGATTCATGGGCCTGACCTTCGGCTATAAAGTGCTCACTGTAGTCGGTATAGAGGCAGGATTTACAGCTCTGGGGTCAGCTGTAGGCAATGACAGACACAATAGCTGACTCACAAGGGTGCCCCATTTCCAGCCACACATAACTCTCTTTTGCACACACAGGTACACATGCACACATCTCGACAGAGACACAGATGCTCGTTCACACCCAGGAGCTCTCCTACTGGCACATTCGGTAATGGGAGTTCCATTTGTGGAGCAAGTATGGTGTGTTAGGTGCCTCACAGGCATTTGTCTAATTCTTAACACCAATCCTGTAAGGTTGAAGCAGTGCTACTTGTTTTATAGAAGAGGAAGCAAACCAAGGCTCAGGCAGGTTAAGTCATTTGAGCTCATGTGCCCAACAAGGGAACCGGCTCTGCACAGAGCCGCGATGTCAGCACAGTTGGCCAGGGAAACGGTAAATCCGTCAGAGAACTGGCACTACAGCAGCCTAGGGGGTGGGGTGGTAAGCCAGGCCATCCCATCCCTCCTCCCTCTTCCCCATCAGGACCTAGAGGCTGGTTCAGAGTGGAAGAGAATGTTCCAGAAGCAGATCTGCCCCTGGGCCCCTTGCAAAGTGATAGAAGGGAGACTACAAACCAGGAGAGGAACGCCTTAACCAGATGAGACTGGAACTGAAAAGTGCACAAACTTTAAAAAGTCACAAGTCATTGCAGGTGGGGGGTGGGCACCTGGGTGGCTCAGATGGTTAAGCGTCTGCCTTCAGCTCAGATCATGATCTCCAGGTCCTGGGATGGGGTCCGATGTCAGGCTCCCGGCTCAGCGGGGAGTCTGCTGCTCCCTCTCCCTCTGCCTCCGCCGCCCCCTGCTCATGCTCTCAATCTCTCTGTCTCTTTCTGTCTCAAATGAATAAATAAAATGTTAAAAAAAAAAAGTCATTGGGAATTAGGGAGGATTTGCCCATGTTGTGAAAAGATCAACTGCCCATCTGACAACGGGCACTCAAGAAAGGATAGTTGGTAGGGAGGGGAGAAGTTTCATATTTGTGTCTCCCAAGTTTGAGCTACTCAATACACTGGTTTTATTATCATTATTGTCATTCTTGTCCTTATTACTATCCTCTTCCTGGGAAGACCCTGCAGAAGAGGTCCACCACTCCTCTCGGGCTCACGTAGCATTTGCCTCTAGCTGCCTCCCGTTTTCTCAGGTCTCAGAATTTCTCAGAATTTCCCCAAAGCTAGTGCCTACTGTCCCCGAGGGCCAGCCTGTCACAGTCCTCAGCGGGGGCTCCACTCTCAGGGGCTGGTCCTCTTCCTCTCACTCTTGAGTTTTTGCCCGTAGATTAGTTCTTTCTTCTCAGTCTTCAATCGTGTGTGAAATTTCTCTCTGACCAAGGCCAGCCCTTCCCTTGACCTGGGAAATCCCTCTACGCCCTAAGTTTCTTCTGTCTTCTCATCCGCCTCCTGGGGCGAGGGCCTTCACCCTCTAGGATGGAGGGCCCATCACCACTGGCGTCACTACCGTGGCCTCACCCTTGGCTGCTCACCGGTGCCCCACGGAAGCTGTGACCCTTAGGTCCTCCATGGCCTCCTTCTCATGGCATCTGTAGCTATATCTCATGGCCCTGCCCTGCCATCTCCCCTCACCTCTGCTGTCCCTCCTGTCCTTATCGCCCTCTCCTCCTCAGCTGACCCGATGCTGGTATCTTGTCTCCTCTTCCCAGTCCTCCAGACTCAAGGCTCACTCCTGTGCTCTTTGCTCTTAGACAATTTATCCTCGGCGACTTTGACTTTCCCCCTCTCTACATGACTCCCAGAGCTGCTTCCAATTTGATGTTTCTCCTGAACTCCCATCCTGAGTTGTCAACTGTCCAAAGGACATAACTGCTCAGACGCTCTACTCCTACTTCCAATGAAACGTGCTGAAATTGGTGATCACCTTTCTTCAAAATGGCTCACTTTCCTCCACCTCATTTCTATCCATGAAATAACTCTTGTTCTGGCTGCCCCGCCTCCCCAGACACCAGGTCCACTGATTAAATTAATAACACTGAGCAAATATTTTCCAGGTAACTTCATGTGCGAAGCCCAAATAGCCCAGGGTGGTGGGGGTGGAGCTGGGAGGCAGGACAGAGAGTAGTACGATGCCACTGAGGGGGAAGGCTTGGGAATCAGGTTAGATTTGGGTCCAAAGGGGATCCCTGGGTGGCGCAGCGGTTTAGCGCCTGCCTTTGGCGCGATCCTGGAGACCCGGGATCGAATCCCACGTCGGGCTCCCAGTGCATGGAGCCTGCTTCTCCCTCTGCCTATGTCTCTGCCTCTCTCTCTCTCTGTGACTATCATAAATAAATAAAAATTAAAAAAAAATTAAAAAAAAAAGATTTGGGTTCAAAGGCTGGCCCTACCACCGCTTGTCCGCTACGTGCTATTAGGCAAGTTACTTGAACAGAGAGCGCGTCCTCTTTGCCATACCCTGACATAAAGGCCCTGCCCATCTAATCCACCTCATCCTCACCACCATCTTCACAATATCATCATAATTATTCCATTTTAGAGATTGGAAAAACAGAAGGACCTCAGAGAGGTTAAGGAATCTGCCCTAGGTCACATAGCTTAGTAAGTGCCAGAGCCCAAGAATGGACCCAGGCAGGCTGGCAGCCTGTACTTATGACCACTTTGCTATATTTAACCTCTTAGGGTCTCGGTTTTTTTCCATTTTGCTTACTATTGTGTCACCAGCATCCAGGAACCCGTTAAATATCTGTTGCGTAGAAGAGGACAGATAAATGGCCAAAATGCACCTGTTGGATTTGATAGCTTGAGTAGTTGCTGACCTTGGCAAAAGCGGGGTCAGGGAAGACACAGGGTCGCAGGGAAAGCTGCAGTGGTGTAAGGAGTGAATGGGGGGGAAGGAGGCTAGGGGGGTGTCAGGTGTGGACCAGCCATTCAAGAACTTGGAGGGAGGAGAGAGAGGGGCACAGGGTCTGGGTTGTGACTGTGGTGTGTTTTGTTTTAGTGTACGGAAAAGGGTTGGGGCTCCAGGAGGGAGCACCAGCGCTGGAGCCAGGCATCAGAGAGGACCCAAGGAATAGGATCCCAAGCACCAGGAAAGGGGGCGAATCTGACCAGGAAGGATGTGGCTCTGTTGGAGAGAAATAGGAGTTAAACAGATCATGGCAGCCTCACTAGGGAAGGCCTGAGCTGAGGAAAACCCAGGGGCCGGAGAGCCTGGAGAAGAGGGACGCCTTCTTAACACCATCTTTGCTGGGACAGCCAGTGATCTGGAGAGAGGGGCTCGGGTGGCTGGATCAGAAATGGCTACTTCTGTCTGGGCCAAGACAAGCTGGGGTGGGGGTGGGGGTAGGGGAGGGCAACCCCTGGGCTACGAGAACCCGAGCCCCCAAGCCCCAGTCTTGCTGGGACCAGCAGCTAGCTACTAGGGGACAGTCAGTGAGTATCCCCCCCTGCATCTTACACCCTGACTGGCGGAGCCAACCCCAATTTCCAGAGCTGGAGCCAGCTTATGCTTTCCTTGAGTGAAGCAATAAAAGGGGAAAATCAACATCCCAATGATCTTGTTTATGGTGCTAAGTAAGCTGTACAGCTTAATCCGTGGAGGTTAATGAATTTACGACTTGCTTTGGAGTTTGACAAGGGCCGTAAAAGAGGAATGAATGCTCTGGGCAGCTCTTTCCCTAGTGGCTACTTAGGGTTAGATCAGCCTGGCCAGGCCCACCCTGGTGAGGGAGGGGAGAAGACTGAAGTGGTGGGTTCATGGCCAGCCATCTGGGGTCTGGGCCGACAGGACCAGAAGAGGGACAATCCAAGGGCCCAAGGACCCTTTCCGCAACCCTCTGGTAGGCTGCAGTGAGCTGGAGCCCCCAGGCTCTCAGGATCTTTGCGTCTTGGGCAAGTCATTTAACATCTCTGAGCCTCATCTGTAAGAAAGAGAGGGATGACACCAGCCGTGACAAAGATGTGAGGTACCACGTGGAAGAAATTAGCATCAGCCCCTAGTCAAGGTGATAACCACCTTCCTCAGTCCCACCTCGTCACCTGCTATTTATTTGTCTATGTCCCTCTTACCATTCACCCATTCCTTCAGAAACCCCATAAGTCTTCGTGAAGAGGTTACGCTGTGTGCCAGGCCCTGTGTCACACACAGTTTGGTGCAAAGAGGCACATACTTTAAAACCCCCTGAAAATGCAAAGAGACCAGTGCTGGGAAGGAGTGATGTGCAAGTTATTCTAGAAGCACAAAGAAAGGAGGGGCCAAGCCTGGCTGTCTCGTCTATGCCAGCCTGAATAATGCCTTGTTCTGATAGAGTGCTTGGCAGGTCACAGAATACTTCCACGTGATTCATTCTTTTGATTCTCACAACAATCCCATAACGACCACATTTTCTAAGTCAAAAATTAGAACCCAGTGCGACCACCTGGCGTGACAGTAGCTCAGAACACTTGAAATTCGGGCAGTTTAAAAACTGTGACACGCCGAGTTCCAGAAGCAAGAGAAGGCAGGGACTTCAGGATCTCTAAGCGGTCAGGAAAATGAAACTAAAGTTGTCAGCGAGGGAAGCGAGGCTTCACCTCGTCCATCCACCCATTACTTTGGGAGGTTGCCAAGGTCAAGGGCTGTGCTGCTTACTTCTGGATGCAGAGGGCCGAGGGTGGAAGCTTGCAGAGATCAGGGCCCCAGGAAGTGTTTCTCAGATGAACATGAGAATCTCTGCGTGGATGTGTTTATCTGCTTCTGGGGGCAACACTCCCCAAGAGAGCCGTCAATGTATTCCTCATGGTCCCTTCCTTCTCTCCCGCCCTCTTTTTTTTTTAATATTTTATTTATTTATTCATGAAAGACACTGATAGAGAGAGAGGCAGAGACACAGGCAGAGGGAGAAGCAGGCTCCATGCAGGGAGCCCGATGGGGGACTCGATCCTGGGTCTCTGGGATCATGCCCTGTGCTGAAGGCAGCACTAAACCACTGAGCCACCCGGGCTGCCCTTCCACCCTCTTTTGAACGTGCTCTTGCCAGTGTCATCCCATTTGCCAATCGGCATGGTTAGAACTCAGTGACCCTTGCCTTACTCTACGGGCAGCAACTCTAGAGCAGGAGCTCACTCCTTCCTTCTCGAACCATCTGTTTAACTTGGGTTCTGTCACAACCCACCCTCCTGGCTTCTTCTTGCCTCACTGGACGCACCTTCTGAGTCTCCTTGTTGGAGATCCCTCCTTTTCCGATCCCCTAAATACTGGAGTGCGAGGCCAGGTCCTCAGGAAGGTGCACAGGAGCCTGTGAGCCAAGTGTAAGCCAACTCACACGCCGTGGGGGCTACAGGGCCCTCTGCTTGTGCTGGGGTGCCGGTTTCTTAGGCTTTCCCTCAGGGAGTAGCCCTTTCCAGCTCCCCTCCTCCTAGCTCACCGGCCAGGAGCTCCAGTTCCTGTGTTTTCAAAGTGTCTCTCTAACTCTGACTGTCCTTGTTCTACTGTGAAACTAGAGTTCCTCTGTGATCTGTTGGTAGCTCCCTCCAGACAAACCACTGCAGAGACCAAGGTGTCTCCCATGTGGCTGGTAAAGAGATGGCCTCCCAAGGGGAGGGCTGGCTGCTCCACGTACCAGCGCAGGTCACACACGGGAGGTGGAGAAGGCACAGATGCCGGTGCTGCCTGGCACATCCCTTGGGCCGACGGATGCCAGCACTGACTGATGTTGCCCCTCCCATGGACCTGGCCAGTGTGCCCAGCTGCTCCGTCCTAGAGATGGAACCTGACAGCATATGGAGCACAAGGGTGGAGTGAGAAGACCAGGCTTGGGCCCCGGCCTTGCCAAAGAGGAATGAATCAAAGACCAGGAGATCCCAGGTTCTGTCCAGGCCCCCAAAGGAAGACCCAGGATCCTGTCCACTGTGGCCTCCCAGGCCTTTCTCTCCCCCCACATCCTCTATTTACTCAGAGCATCCACTCTGTACCCTCAGCTCTCTCTGAAGAGCTCCTCACGTCTCCTTCCTTCTGCCCAAAGGATGATACTCTTGGGGAAACACTGAGGCTTTGGTTCTGTCTTTCCCCTTTCCATGCATTCCTGACCTGAAAGTCATGGTTCCCTGGCCAGAGAATTCATGTTCTGGCTACCACCCCTCCCTCGTCCTCAGGCATGTGTGGGAAAGAGCTTGGTCAAAGCAAGGATTCCCTGGCTAGTGCCCTGGGGAGTCCTTTTGCTCTCCAGGGAGGGTCCCTGTGGGCTCCACCTGTCCAGCTGGCCCTACTGCAGGGGACAGGCATCTGGGACCCGTCCTGCAGGCATAGAGGCTGAAACAGGCTAATGAATCCTGATGGGAGAAGTGACCTTTTCCAAATGCCACATGTCATTGGATTTTATATCACACAAGGACAATGTGCCATGGGTATTAAAATCGTTTTTCCAATAGTTATATATGTGTGTGAGTGTGGTGCAGAGTCTGTATGACGAGAGGAAAATCCTAATGAAGATGTCATCAGATGAGCCTTCTCTCCTCAAGCCCCAGACAGGCAGTGCTTGAGGACACTCCTTCTCTTAGCCAAGGTTTGGCCCTAGACCTTAGCTCTGGAACACAGATAAACTTTTCTCCCATGAAGTTTCCTGGTTCAGACCCTGGCTCGGCATCTGGCCTTGGCTCCACTTCCTGGTTTAGGAAGGTCTACCTGGCATCAGGGGAAAAAGCAAGACCTAGAGGCGGGAGTCCCCCAGAAGTTGATGTCCTGTAGACACAGGCCCTAGGCATGTGGGTCTCCTCCCCTTGGTCTCCTGGAGAACCTAGAGGACACTTCCAGAAGGAAGGACATATAACCAGAGAGAGCTGCCTGGGTGGCAAATGTGATGCTCAGAGGCTTCCAGAGCCCTGAAGGCCAGGAGAGGCTGGACTTGGGGCCGAGAACCCCAGACTCTTCTGTTTAAATCCTCACCGTTCCCATGGTCTAGCTTATCCCTATAATATTCCTGACAGGTGGTCTGCCTAAACACCTCCAAGGTGGGGAGACTCCAGACATCCCCAGGAAGCATTTTGGCTCTGGAGAGCATTGGTTGTTTAGAAAGTTCACACACAGCTTGAACTAGAATCTATTTCGCTGGAAGTTCCACCCGCTAGTCTGTGTTTAACCCCTTGGGCCTCAGACAGAAAAGGTTTGATCTCTGTTTTATACAATAGCCTTTTGGGAGTCTGAAAACACTAAGGATGTTCCCTGGAGTCTTCTTTTCTCCAGGGCAAACATTCCCAGTCCATTCGCTGATTCCCAAGATGACCCCACTTCACATATCACCACCCTTAGGCACCCAGTTCTGTTATGCCCATTTTCTACTGTCATCATGGGCAAAGGAAGTCTGCATGATAAAGGGAGGAAAGAGCAAGCACCAGAGTCAGAGCCCAAAATCCCAGCCTCATTATTTAATAATGATAAGAAGTTGAGTAAGGTGCTTCACCTTTTTGAGATACAGTTTCTTTATTGTAACACTAGGTGCATCAACAACTTCCTCCCCTGGACAACCTCTTCAGAATGTGGTCGAAGGACAGGCCAGGACCTCAGTGGAGACCCACCCAGTCAGAGGTCAGCAGAGGTCATAGGATGAAGCGCAGAAAAAGTAAACACTATCCCCAAATAGCTCCTTGTCCCAGATGAGTGCCCAGAACTAACTGCCCCAAATCCCAGTCAAAAGCTTCAAACACACAGTCTGAACCCATTCTTGCCCTTCATGCTCGGACAAACAAGCCCACGTGCAAGAGACTGCTCATCTCGGTAAGGGAGCCACTTCCTTCTTAGGCCCCACAGCACCAGAATGCAAGTATCTTGGCTCAGAGGGGGCTCCCCAAGTCCAGGGAGAGATTAAGATCCAGCCCGGCACTGCCTGCCCTAGCAACTAGTGCTGATTCCCAGAGAGTTTCCATGTCTTGGGCTTGCTCAGACTCTTCTGTTACCTGGGTTTGAATCTTGATCTAACAGCTTGCTAATTGTGTGCCCTTGGCCAAGTTACTTAACCCTCTGTACCTGTTTCTTCATTTGAAATATGCTGATAATTTACCTACCTCCAGGTTGTTGCAAGGATTATGTGATCTTATACATGGAAAACACTTAGAACAAAGAGAGTTGAGCACACGGTAAGCACTCAATAAATATTGGCTATTAGTATTATCCCACACCTAGGACAGCTGTGAAGGTCATGGGTGCTAGATAATAGGAACATGTCATTCTTGGCAAACAATCAAGCTCTGTGATTCAAATTGTTGCCTGCCTATTCTCTTGCATTGGACCTAGGCCTCCGGTTGGTCTGATCAGTGCAAAGTGGAGCAGAACTGTCGGTCTCCTCAATTGTTATGAGATCCCAATGATACCAGATACTTGGGGGGTAAGCCTTAGCACTTGCTGGAGTCTCCTGAATTTACTATCAAAGATTCCCCAGAGCTTTTCTAGCTCCCTTCCCTCTGCATGTACTCAAAATCAAATGTTGATCCTGGTTGCATTTCATCTGGCTGGAAGTTTCTACCCATTATTTGAGCCAATCAAGATCACTTGATATTCTGATTCAGTCATCTTTCCTTCTAGAGTTGTGTCTTCTGCAGGTCTCATCAACATGGTTTTAGATCTTTTGTGAAATTCCATAGTTCAGAGCCAGCAGAGAGAAAATATACTCTCTCCCAGGCAGCCAGCTGTTTCAAGTCCTCCTTGTTCACCTGGTAAATTCATTCTCACCCTTCAGGACCTAACACCAATGTCAAGCTTTCTTAAAAACCCTGCACTAATATTTAGTTTTTAAAAAACATTTGTCAGAATACTTTATACTCACTAAGAAGACTATAACCAAAAAGACTATACCAAGTGCTGGTGAGGATGTAGAGAAACCGGGACCCTCATTGTTTGCTGGTGGGAACATAAGATGGTGCAGCTGCTTTGAAAAAGTTTGGCAGGGATCCCTGGGTGGCGCAGCGGTTTGGCGCCTGCCTTTGGCCCAGGGCGCGATCCGGGAGACCCGGGATCGAATCCCACGTCGGGCTCCCGGTGCATGGAGCCTGCTTCTCCCTCTGCCTGTGTCTCTGCCTCTCTCTCTCTCTGTGACTATCATAACTAAATAAAAAAAAAAAAAAATTAAAAAAAAAAAAAAAAGAAAAAGTTTGGCAGTTTCTAAAAATATTAAATATGAAGTTAACATAAGACCAAGCAATTCCACTCTGAGGTGTAACCCAAGAGAAGAGAAAACATGCTTTCATACAAAAACATTTATATGAATGTTCATGGCAGCATTATTCATCAGAGCCAAGAAGTGGAAACAACTCAAATGCCCTTCAACTGATGAACCAATAAATAAAATGTGCTATATCCACACAATGGAATATTATTCGGTCATAAAAAGGAATGAGGTACTGACACATGGTACAGCATGGAAAAATGGAAAGCATACTAAATGGAAGAAGCCAGTCTCAAAAAATCCCCCATCCCATATATAATAGAATTCCATGGATATGAATCGCAAATTTTTAGAGATGGTAGTTTAGTGGTTGCTTAGGGTTGGGGAGGAGGAAGAGGGAGTTTGACTGCTAATGCGGTTTCCCTTAGGAGGGACAAAGTGTTCTAAAATTAGATTCTGGATTCTGGTGATGGTTGCACAGTCCTGTGAATACACTTTAAAAAAATCCCAATTATAAAAAAATTAAAATTAAAAATAAATAAATAAACAAATCCCAATTATATTCAACTCTACATTTTAAATCGTATGGCATGTGAATTCTATCTCAATAATGCTTGCATTTATTTGTTTGTTTGTTTATTTGAGAGAGAGCAGGGGGAGGAGCAAAGGGAGAGATTCTCTGCTTGAGAGAATCTCAGGCAGACTCCATGCTGAGTGCAAAGCCCAGGCAGGGGACTCCATCTCACGACCTTGAGATCATGACCTGAGCCAAAACCAAGAGTCAGATGCTTAACTGACTGAGCCACTCAGGCGCCCCTCATAATGTTCTTTTTAAAAAATTTATCAGGCATCTACTACATACTAAATATTGGTAGCAGCAGAACTGGAGGGTGGGAGACAGATTGGGGAAGGGGGGTAAAGAGACATTCCCTGGAGTGAATGATGCTTGAGCCTAGTCTTCATGGAGGAGTAGATATTAGGCAAAGAAGTAGAGGCAAAGGATGTGCTCAGCAGAAGAACAGTAGGGCAAAAAGCATGAACTCTGTGGTCAGACTGTGTAGATTTTTTTTTTAAGATTTATTTATTCATGAGAGACACATACACACACAGAGAGAGAGAGAGAGAGAGAGAGGCAGAGACACAGGCAGAGGGAGAAGCAGGCTCCATGCAGGGAGCCCAATGTGGGACTCGATCCTGGGTCTCCAGGATCAGGCCCTGGGCCGAAGGCGGCGCTAAACTGCTCAGCCACCCAGGCTACCCAGACTGCCTAAATTTGAATCCTAATTCTACCATGTACTAGCTACCTGACTTCGGTAAAGTTATTGAGCCTCTCTGTGCCTCAGTTTCTTCATCTCCAAAAGGGGGATGATTCTAGCAGAGTGTGCATAGTAAAATATTTTAAGAGTAACACAGTGTAATATAGCCAGGGTGATGATGAAATGAGTTAACACATGTCAAGTGCTTAGAACCAAGACAAAAAAAAAAAAGAACCAAGACAAGATACATAATAAGGTCTCGATAAACATTAGTTATTGGGTACAGCATGGTTTGGTGTTAAAGGATAAGGCATAGAATGAAGGGAGATGAGAAGGAAAAGGTAGAAATCGGATCACATGGGGACTTGGATGCAGGTAGAGAAGCTTGGTCTGGAACAAGAGGAGGCGGACCTCTGGAAAAGAAAGAAGGGGAGAAGAAAAGGCTTAAGTGGAGTTGAAGGGAGAAGCTCAAAGTTGAGAGATGTCAGGTATCCTGGGTTTCTATGTAAAGTAGGAAGCGAGAGTGGTAGAGGAATAGAAGCGAATCAACACTGAGGCCAGGTCTGTAGAGTTGAGTGATTTTGTTCACCAGCTCTCAGCCATGGGTGTAGAGACAGACTGTGGCAATGATCCAGAGTTAGGGATTTGCTAAGTAGTGCCATAGGACAGGTGCAGAGGACTTGAGGAGTACTGGTGAGAGGGGAGTTCAGGGGTTGAGTCTGGGTAATGAAATAATGAGCAGGGTGTGCTGATATCCTGGGGTAAAATGTTAGAATTGGGTACTGGACGTCTTTATGAGGTCAAAGGGGAGATGTTCAACTGTGATTTATTCGATTATTCATTCCCTCATGCAAGCAATACTTATTGGGAACCAACCCTGGGATACAAGAGTGGAACCTGGTGGATACTGTCTTTGCCCCTCCCTTGGGAGGTGGGTAGGACATGAAGTGGGAGTCTGAGGGTGAGAGACAGGAAAGCATAGATGGCTGGAGTGGACATTTTCAAAGGTAACGCAATTTTATCCAGTGACTTAATCCTTAGACACCTTCCACCTGTACTTAGAATATACCCAAGCTTCATGCCATAGGCTAAAAGGCCCTACATAATCTGGCTCTTTCCTGCCTCTCTGACTTCATCTTATACCATTTTCCTCTTAATGCATTTTATCTACTCTGGCCTCCTTATCAGGTCTTTGATTACTCCCACTTCTTTCCCTTCCTGGACCTTTCTTGGCATGTCTGCCTCCATTTCATCTAGCAGTTCTGAGCTCAAACATCATGGAGGAGTCCTTTCCCTGACCATCCTAAGCAGGGGAGTCCCTCCCACCATGACCCTCTATTTAGCTTGCTGTTTATTTCCTTCATAGTACCGATCACTCTAATTACCTGGTGTTTTTTTCATTATTTGTTTCCTGCCTCAAACACAAAAGTTTTTGAAAACAACGGGGTTTTGTTTAGCACTCTATCTCCGGTGCTGAGGACAGAGTAGGCGCTCAATGAACATGTGTGAAATGAATGAATGACATGCAATCAGGACATGGACAAATAAAGTCGTGGTAAAGACCACTCAAGTTGAGGTGGTCAAGCCCCAAGAACAGGGAGCACTGGATGCTCATTACTTCACGGGCCTTGAGATCCCCTAAGATGAGGGAGGGAATGGGGTAGATAAGACTGACACGGGTATATGCATTGGGGAACAAGAAAGAAGCCAGTAGATGACAAAGATAGTAAAGAGAAGTGGTCTGATGAAATATCAAGAGCTTGAAGGGAAAAGGGATTTTCTCTTTACATGAGGGTAGACTAGTGACAGCCTAAAGTGGCGCAGGAGAGGAGCATGAAGCTGGGATCCAGGAGAATGGGGACAAGAGCTGAGATGAGGCCTTTGCAGAAAGCTGCATTTCAGGCAGGGTGAGAAGTAGAGGGAAGACTCAGAAGCTGACGTTGTGTGGAAGCCACTGGTGGCTACGTGTGGCAGAGGGGAAGATCTGGGAGGCAGTGGGTCAGGGGAGGAGGGGCATATTAATTTGGGGATGAAAACCCTGGGGAGAAGACTGTAGGGGCATGTACTTGGGCAGTGACTGGGGATGGCTGGGATGTGACATCAGATAGGAAGGACAGTCCTAGGGTTCCAAATGGAACCTTGGGGTCAAGATCACGGCAAGGTTAGGGTGACCTTGCTTTGCAGAAACAGAGTAGGGGTGTCCGAGACAATGTAGCTCAAGCTGTCTTGACTGGTTGGATCTCTGCTTTATGTTCTCTCAGTACCTTGGACACGACCCCATGGATGCGCGGAAACTTGGCAAATGCCCAGTTCCTTACCCTCCCATCAGCTCCCGGAGCCTGGCCCCACTTGTTTGCAGTCTCCATCTTTGGCCCCTTTCCCAGAAGTGAGCCTAGAGTAGAGAAGGAAGAGTGAGTTGAGGTGAGGGAGAGGAGATGTGGTGAGGAAGATTCCTCAGACTTTAGCTCGGCCCAGCCCGCCCCTGTCCCACAGTCAGCACAGCCACTGTCCGGCTGAAATAACAAGTCAGAGACTGAAAAACTGGCCAGCCCTCTTTGTTTACTCAGCTTTTCCCCCACCTTTTTCTTTGGACAATGCCCTGCTGGGTTGGGGCTGTCCTGCTGGGTTGTTGCTGGGGCTCCCCTGCCAAGATGGAGCCCAGCTGCTCAGCTGTTTACAAGGCGATTCCGGTTTATGCTGGGGCCCATCCTGTCCTGGCTAGGCTGGGAGCTCAAGTCAGAGCCCAGACAGTGGCCTCTCATGGCCCAGAGCTCCTCAGTCTCTTTCTCAGGCTGGGGAGCAATGGGCTGGGGGATCCTGGATGCCCAGAGCCCAGGGAAGGCACTGGCCTCAAGACAGAGTGAGAATGGAGTAAGACCTGGTCCCAAAGCCGAACTTCTGCCCTTAGGAGCCCCAGAGAAAGAAAAACTGCTGGAATCCCATGGCCTCTGTCTCTGTTCTTTCAGGTGGTGAAGTTGTGATAACAAAGATGGCAGGCCCTGCCCCCCCACATTCTTTCTGGTAGCTAAGGTCTGGGAACTGCTCTCTGCCTTATCTGCCACCATCCTCAAAGCTGAGGATCAAAGGAAATTATGTGTATGCCAAGACTTGAAAAGCACTTGTTACTATGATGAAATGATCTGCAGTAATTCATTGAAATGACACAGATGATCTCCAGCCCTAGATCGGCAGCTGCTCAAGGCAAGGCCCTTGTTCCGGTCAACTTGGTGGACTCAGGGCCCATCGTGGAGCACGGCACACGGTGGGGGCACAATTATTTCATTTATTAAACAAATATTTCTCAAGAAACTCTCAGACTGGTGGGAGAGACAGGTCATAAAAACACAGTGTGAGCAACGATAGGACAGGAACGAGCACAGGGTCTGAGTAAGTACAGAGGATGACACATCCTCCCTGGCCTAGAGGTCAGGGAAGGCTCCTCTGAGGTAGCAGCATCTAAGATACAGTGAACAAATGTGCTGATAAAGTGAAGAAGGAACTTGCCGAATCCCTAAATGGCAGTGCAGGGGCAGGGTAACGTGGGTGATCTTATTCCCTTTTCCTCCCAAGTAGTACTAAAGGGCCTGGCTTTAGGCTCTTGGGCCCTGAGGTCAGTGAACTGTCTGGATCTAGTGAACCTATTAAGGAATCCTGTGGAGCCTTGGGAAGCCTTTGTCCACACTACCCAATCCTCTTCAACTGGAGCAGGAAGGGGGAAGCATCGATGCACTTGTGGGCTGCAGGAAGCACACAGTAACCGTATGTTCTCCTGGACTTAGTGCATCAACCTTCTCACGGGCAAGCAATTTGAAGCTTAATCTTTATTTTTTTTATGTTTTAAAGATTTTGTTTATTTATTCATGATAGATACAGAGAGAGAGAGAGAGAGAGAGAGAGATAGAGAGATAGAGAGAGAGAGGCAGAGACAAAGGCAGAAGGAGAACCAGGCTCCATGCAGGGAGCCCAATGTGGGACTCGATCCCTGGTCTCCAGGATCACACCCTGGGCTGAAGGCGGTGCTAAACCACTGAGCCACCTGGGCTGCCCAAAGCTTAATCTTTAAATACGATCAGAAGGACAAGTAGGAGTTAGGCAAGTGAAATAGGGTAGGGAAGAGATAGTTCCATGCCAGAACTGGTGGGGAGAGCCCAGGAAACAGGCTGTGGGTGGACCAGCAAGGTCTAGCTAGGGAAATCCAAGAATTACAATGAGGCCAGAGGGGAGAATAACTCTGGGGGAGACAGGGGGCCCTGAGGGCTGATTCCTGAGAGGTAGGCAAAGGCTGGTTGATGAAGGTCTTGTAAGCCCAGCTCTTTGTCCTGAATGGGGATACACTTCCATGGAGTCAACTGCAGAATTTACATTCTGTTTATTTTAAATTTGTATCTTTACCCTGGAGCTCTCCTGGGGGTATCAGACTCTCATATCCAATTGTCACTGGTTGTAAACACCGGAAACTCAAACTAATCAATAGGAGCTCCCCCTGGTCTCCTTCCAAACTTAGTCCTGATCCTAGTATAAGGCCTCTGCCCTGATTTGGGTCTGCTTTCCCTGATGCCCATCTGTAGCTTCCTTTCATACATTCTGGCCTCTTCCTTCTGACCCATGGACCGATAGCTCAACACCCACCTCATTGTTTTCCTGATCCCAACATCTCCCTTTTTTGTATGCAGCATTCCACGTGCAGGCCCTACACAAATCTGACCGTGCAACTCCCCTCCTTCGAAGCCTTCAATGGATCCCCACACCCTCAGGATAAACAAGATGAGGTTCAAACTCCTTAGCACTGAACTCGTAGAATTCTAGGGAAGGTGATGTGCATAAAGCATTTGGCATGCCACCTGGGACATTTTGGGCATTCAAGTAATAACAGCTATTATTACTATCATCATAATAATTACACAATTAATATCATATTATAATCATATTCTAAGCTCCCTCCAACCCACATTCTGTGGCCCGTCTTTCTCTTCAGTCTCCTTTTATGCCATTCTCCTCCATGCTTTCTTCCACGAGCTCCTAGAGAACCCCTCTGTCAAGCCTCCATGTCCTTGTCCATTTTATCCAACCTCATTTCAGCCTGGAGGACCCTTCCTTTTATTTTTTACTCAATCAACTCGTCATCATCCTTCCTCACAAGCGTCTCTCCACAAGCAGAGCAAAAGAGCAAAAGTCTACGAACACGCATTTCTCTTAGACAGCAAGGGTTTCTTGGTGTTGTAGAGAGGAGGGGCGACAGGTGACAATGACCCAAATCTTTAGTGGCAGTAGCTGATAGTAGAGATCAGAAGCCACTCTTGGGGCAGTGAGTCACAGACACCCAGAGAGCTGAGAAGCAGCTGAGCCGAAGAGAATGGGCCTGGTGGGATGGCTGGCCTTACAGCTGTGGTGGCCGGCTGGTCAGGAGGAGAAGAAGGACAGGTATTTACTGGATGTTGTAATGTACCAGGGAGAGAATCAGTCTGTTGTTTAGTTAGCACACGTGATTGGGCACCCACTCTGTGTTGACAATTTAGCTGTGAAAGAGGGACTCATCATTTAGTGAGGGATCAGACAAGTAAACAGGCATTACAGTCCAATATGATAAATATTAGAATAATAGCAGTGGTGAGGTGCCATTGAGACATGGATTTCAAAAAGAATCCCTTCCTTTTTTTAAAAAAAAATATTTTATTTATTTATTCATGAAAGATACAGAGGAGAGAGAGAGGCAGAGACACAGGCAGAGGAAGAAGCAGGCTCCGAGCAGGGAGCCCGACGTGGGACTTGATCCGGGACTCCAGGATCACGCTCTGGGCCAAAGGCAGGCGCTAAACCGCTGAGCCACCCAGGGATTCCCAAGAATCCCTTCCTTAATGAATTTCAGGGCGACAATTACCTGCAATAAACATTCATGAGCCTACGTCCTGTGTCAGGCACTGTGCTAGGTGCTGAGGACACAAAGGACACAAAGATGAATGAGATGATTTCCGCCACCTAGTGGGAGGAGACAGCCAAGCTTAAAAATGCCACAAAGGCAGTCAAATGTCGCATGTCTCCAGATTGCCTTTTCTTCCATTTAATGTGATAGGAATCATTATCATTTAATTCCTCAAGCTACAAGCCTGGACATTATCTCTGACTCCAAGATTTATGTTTTAGATGAAATATAAAATATTCTGTAGTGGATGGATTAGAGGGAAAGGAGACTGGAGGCCGGAGACCAGCTAGAGGCTGATGTAGTAATTCAGGGGGGAGGTGATGGCTCTGGGTTGGATTAGGCCAGGAACCTGAGAGACCAAGATAGCTGGTAGATCTGAGAGCTTTTTAAGAGCAGGATTAGCAGAATTTGAATGGATGATTCAATGGACGATTGAATGGATATACCGGTAAGAAAGAAGGAGGAGTCCAAAAAGGATCCCAGGGTGCGGCACCTGGCTGGCCCAGTTGGTAGAACATGTGACTCTTGACCTCTGGGTTGTGAAGTTTGAACCCCATACTGGGTGTAGAGATTACTTAAAAATCAAAACTTAAAAAAAAATATCTGGATCAGATGTCTAAGATTATGGTGCCATTTAATGAGATGGGAATGAAAAGAGGGGGGAAATGATACGTACTGCACTTTAGATATCTTTATGAGAAGATGTCCAGTGGGTAGTTGGAAAGTGGGTTGGAACCTCAGGAGGTTGATCTGGACTGAAGTTGAGATTTGGAAGCCATTGGCATAGTGGAGTAGGATTTATATTTGAGTGGATGAGATCACCCAGACAGGCTGTGTGCAGAGAAAAGCGGAGCAAAAATTGATTCGTTAATGCATTCATTCATCATTCATTCATTCAATACATTTACTGGGCACTTACCGAATTCCGGGTACTGTTCCAGATGCTAGAAGTAAAACAGTGAACATGGAATTTACCTTCTATTGGTGGAAACAGACAATGGACAAATAAAAATAGAACAGGAGGTCAGAAAGGGATAGGTACGACGAAGAAAAGTAAAGCAGGGTGAGGAGATGCGGAGAGCGGTGGTAGGCAGTCTGGGAGGGGCTCTCTGAAGAGGTGACATTTGAGCAAACGTCTGAATGAAGTGAGCAAGAGACTCCTGGGAGTCTGTGGGAAGAGTGTTTCAGGCAGAGGAAACAAGGTCAAAGGCCCTGATGGGGAATATGCCTGGTATATTAGGGAGCAGCAGGCCCATGTGGCAGGAGTGGAGGGAGCACTTGGGAGAGGAGCAGGAAATAGGGGTGGAGAGAAGCCAGGGGCCAGACCAGGGGGTCCTGCCGGCCAGGATGAGGAACTGGATTTTCTTCTATGTGTGACAGGAAGGCCTGGAAAAGTTTGGAGCAGGGAGTAAAATAATCTGACTTACGCTGCAAAGGATTACTCTGGTGGCTGTGCAGAGAACAGATTGTCGGAGGGCAAGAAAGGAAGTGGGAGACTGACTACTGCAGTAGTGCAGTGAGATGTGCTGGTGGCCTGCTGTGACCACAGGAGCAATTAAGGTGGTGAGAAGTGGTCTGAACGCATTTCCATTGACTGATGTATTGGACAAGCAAGGTAAGAAGAGGTCCAAGAATCAGAGGGGGATTAGAAAGGAGGAGACTTCGGTTTTCCTCTCTGTTCCGCTCTAACTCTTTGGTCTCGGGTCTGGTATCTGACCATCCTCTGCTGCATTTACATTCATCCAACAAACAGGTAGGGAGCGCCTACGGTATGCAGGCTCTGTCCCAGGTGTGGAGCAGAAGAGCTGAAATTCTAGTAGGAAGGAAAACAAGCAATTTGAGGAAGTAAATAAACATTACCCTAAAAATCAGGCAGAGTCCTGTCATAGGGAGTGACAAGGAAAGGGGGACGTGTAAGAAAAGCTCCTGTGGAGGTGACACTTGAGCTGAGTCAGGAGTCAGAACTGCACCCCTTGCTGAGTCTGTCTCCCAGCTTGGCTGGGTGTTCGCCGAGACAATCGATAGAAAAGCACACTGGTGAAAGCAGTTACAGATGATAGTTTTAACTTGGCTCAGCTCTCTTCCCCCAAATACGCACCCATCATTTCTGGTAAGACCCGAAAAAACAAGCAAACAAACAAACAAACAAACAAACCCACAACTCCTTCTCCAGCCCCTGTCTCTAGGGGCCTTCACAGGATTATTCCAAGGATGCCAGGTCTTCCAGGAACTCTTGGTATCTAGAACCACCACCAAGTGCCGTCCCACAATCGTCATGGAGCTGAGCTCCCATTGGGGCCCAGGACACTGAAGGCAGAAGGCATCTAAGTAAATGACTATGGAAGGAATAGTCTAGAAAGGAATGCCCCTTCTGCCTCCTTTTCTCCTCTCATCTCGCCATGGCCTCCCAGCTCCCTTTCTCTTGTTCTCTCTCAGTGCCCTCTACACCTTCCCACGGGGGCCTGGCCAGCGTCTGCCCCTGGAGGTCGTGCAAAGATCCTGAGCTCTGTCAGGGTGGGGTCTAGGCCAGTCAGCCTAAGTCAGCAGGCTTTGCCCACAGCCCCACCCTGACAGGCGGTGCCTCTGGCAGCAAAGTCATGGCCCTGACTCCTCTGTCTCCACGTTTAAGAACATCTCTAACTGCTCCTTGGATAGCTCAATTAGTAAAGTGAATATATTATATAAAGTCTAAAAGATTAAACTATCATCGTCAGCCCATAATTTCATGAAGAAGTCAGGGGACCGTATCCCTCTTATTAACTCTATAACAAATGTGATGAAAATGTTCAAATAGAATGTTAATGCAATGTTACGTGTAATTTTCCCAGGCGATTTTCTGCTGAAATATTTCTTTATTAATAGTAATTGAGGGTATAAATTATGAATGAGGCGATTTTCTCCTTTCAGTAGGAAAGACGTACTAATGGCAATAATTCTTTATAATAATTTTTGGGGAGAGTGTGGCGGGGAGAGAGGCTAGTCTAAAAACAGACAAAAGCCCCCTTCCAAAGTCTCCCTGGGGGGACGACACCTTTGCCACAGCCACTACTCTTCAGCTCTACACACCCCAGACCGCTCGCAAGTGAAGTCTTTGTTCTTTATCAATTTTCCAAAAACCTCAAGGTCTGTTTGGAGGGCAGGAAGGAAGTTTTGCCTCTGGTCCTCGAACGGACCAAGTTCCCAAGACAAACTTTTCTGCCTGGAAACCATTCTAATAACAAGACCAAAGCTAGGCTCCTCTGCTGGGCTTCCAGATCCAATCAGTCTGACCCAAACTGTTTTTATAGCATCCTAGAATATTCAAGGAAGAATGGCCCTCAGAAATCTTTCCATCTAATCCCCCCATCCCTGTCTATAAATGAGAGGGAAAAAAGGGTGGAGAGTGGGGATGGGTTATTCTATGCCACATAGTGAGTCTTGGGGAAAGCAGGGACTTAGCCCAAGTGACCCTCCATGCCCCTCTGCAGGTGGACAGCCTCCAAGCCTCTCCTCTCCTGTCTCTTCAGCTTGTAGGGGAACATTTTCCAAATTCTGCAGAGTGGTTAGCCTTTCTCCGTGGTCTTTCTTCATTCAGGGATATCCCATTTGACATTTGCCCATTCAGTTATTCAGCAGACATTAAACATCTGCCACGTGCCAGGCACCATCCTAGGTACCAGCATTACAAGGATGAATTTATCCAACAAGAGTTAAGATCACAAGTGGGAAAGACAATAACAGGTACACAAACGCCCATGGAAATAACACATGCTTATTTCATAGCAAGTGTTTATTATTATTATTATTATTATTATTATTATTATTAGATGTTTGAGGAATGGCCTGGCAGCCCGTGTGGCTGGAGCAGAGTGAAGGCAGGAGAGGCAGATCCTGCAGGATCTTGTGGCCACAGTAAGGATGTTACCCTGAGTGAGAGGAACGGTCACCAGAATGTTCTCAGCAGAGGGGTGGCATAGTGTTCCCCCACTGATGGACTGCTAGTTGGCTGTGGAGGTTGAGGGTGAGGAAGCCATCTAGGATGAGCGGTAATTTTGGCTGCGGTGCCATTCACCGAGTTAGGGACACCGATGGGGGAACCGATTTGGGGACAGAGGACATGTTCAATTTTGGACAAGTTGAATCTGAGGAGTGTGGCAGTCAAACAAATATGAGTGTCCAGAAGCCCAGGTGGAGTCTGGAGCGGTGGGTGAGGTTGGGCTCTGAGGACTGGTTTCAGCCAGGGGCCTCTGGGCTGGGAGGTGCCTTGCATGCTCCATATCGTCATGTGTGTTTACAGGTCTGTTTCTCTCTACTAGACTTGAGCTCCTTGGGGCAAGAACTGGGCTGGGCTAATTTCTCCATCCTTGGTCACCAGCATAGGGCAGGTTACACAGTTGTTGGCAGCCAGAGGGCACTAAACAAGCAAATGAACCAATGAGTGAAGGGAGAGCAATGCTTATGCTCTGTGAGGCACCCCCTGTGGTCTTGGGGGGCACCTTAGAATCTCTCTGGATTGCTCTAAACAAAGGCTACCCCCACCCCCATCTAGACTCCAGGAAAGGTAGGCTCTCTCCAAGTCTCCAAAAGATCATGTGAGAAGTGCTACTGAGGACCTTAACAACTGCCATGATATGGGGCATTCTTGAGGTCATTCATAGGGCTCCCTCTGTCTGTCACTGCTTTGAGTGGAGCAGGAGAAATGGGCCCCTTCAGATCTGAAACTCTGGGTGGTCAACTTGTGTCCCTGCCCCAGGATCCCGCCCAGCTGGGAACCTTGTCACATGCCCTTCCCTCTATCTTCTTGCTATGTCCTGATCCCCAGTAGCTGGTCAGAAATGGGGCCACTGTGATAAGAAAATCTTGTTTTGTTCAAAATAATATTTTTCTAAGCCTTCTGTCTGGACCCTTCCTGGTTCCCTAACCAGAGTCCATAGCAGAAACATCCCACCTCTTGTGCCCGGATAAGGAACACAAACCCACCCACTCGATCCCGTTGCGAGAGCCCAGATTTCAGGAGAGAAGCCTGACAAGGGCTCTATGGACATATTCCAGGATAATTCTCCACCAGTTCTTCCCTGCCTTTCGCCATCTCTGGCTGTTCCTCCCCTTTAGACACCAAACCCTTAGGAGTATTCTGGGAGTCCTTGGCAGAGGCAAGGGCCCAGGTCCCTATAATCAGGCTGGCTTAGCTCTCTGCCCTCTGAAAACAGTGAGGGTGGGGTGGGAAACGGAGCTATGTTAGTGATGTTCTCAGAGTGACATAGTGACCTCTTGACCAGAGGCCCCTGGGGTGACCTCCAAGGGCATCTCTATGTCTCTCCGAGCAGGGCCCTGGGGCCAGAAGGCCATGCAGAGTTCCAGAGGTCTTTCCTCTTCCCTCAGGGAAATCTATCCATTAGTAGTTGCCCTCCGAATTAGGATAATGTATGTGCTCCTGCACTGGCCCCGATGCTGTAACAGCGGGCCCTGAGGCTTTCGCAGCTCTGTTTCAGATCCATGCCCCTTGTCTGGAGAGACCCCATCCCCTGTTCAATACTGGGTCACTTCTGGAGAAGGAAAGCTCAAGGCTAGCCCGAAGTGGCCTTGATGGGGAGGGGGACAGAGATCTGCCAGGCAGGGTGGAGGTCCCCAACTCTGGAGCCCATCCTCTGATCCCTTCCGTGCCCTACAGGCCGAGGCCTGGGAAATAGGCAGGTTTCCCCAGAGAGGGGCTGGGACTTGATCCACACTCCACCCCCCAACACGTAGTCTTGGCTCCCCTGGGCACCGTCCTCCCACTTTGGCCCCCTTCCTTGTTGAGCCAACAGCTCGATCTTGATCTCTTGAACAGGAAGGTTGACTCCAGAGGGGCCTCCTCTGAAAGCCAATGCTAATCGGGTTAGGGGCCAGGCTAGGGCGCTGCACTCCCTCTGTAGGACCAAGTGCAAGTGAAAAAAAACGCCAATTACCAGATGACAAAAAGGGTCCCTGCCCCTGGGGAAGGGCAAGCTGGGGGAGGGACGGGAGGGGCACAGTAACTGAACACCTTGCCGGAAATAGCTCCCATCAGTCCACTTAGGGAGCCATCAGCCCCGGCAGATTTATGGGCAGCGTGCGCCCCTCTGATAGATCGGACTATTTAAAGGCAGCCGAAGCCTCCATTTATATCAATGTGGAGCAGGGAGGGAGGGCGAGAGGCTGTGGCGGGGGAGTGAGGAGCAGCACTGGGGGCAAGCCCTGCGTGGCGCAGCGGCTTCAGAGAAGAGGGGAGGCCTGGCGGGAGCACTGGCTCAGGCCCGGGGACAGGAGTCGCCAGATCAAGTCCCAGTGGTGGGCACCCAGGGAGGGCCAGGCGTGGGGGCTCCCAAGCTTTCCGGGGGGCAGCACCTCTGCCCCAGCTCCCACGCACCCCCTTTGCCAGCCCCCCCCCCCCCGCCCCAGCTGCATGGGGTAGCTTGGACTAAGACAGAAGTGGAACTCCTCATTGCATTTCCAGCCGGGCCCCCACCCTCCCAGCTGCGGGGCATGCTTGCCCTCCCTGCAACCTCCCCCTTGCCTGGGCTCCAAGAAGGAATTGGGTTAGGCTGGGGGCATTAGCGCTGAGGAATGGCCTGCTGCCTCCCGCCTGCTTGTCCCCAGCCTGCACTTCCTGGGGGCAGATTGAGCTGCGCCCATCGCTCTCCCTGGGCCTTCCTCCCTAACTCCATTATTCCCAGGCTGAGGTGCTTACCCGACCCATGGTGCTCCCACTGATAATTCACCTCTCAGGAAACTGCCTTTCTGACCTCTCATTGCCTCCTCCCCCACTCCCGCCCTCCCCCTGCCCAGCCACCTCCCCAGGCTTCCAGATCTGGACCCAACTGGCCATATTCTCCTGGCTCAGGGGTAAAGTGCGGTCATTCCCCAACATACTGCTAGAGACAGAACCGACGCCTATCAGGTTGTGGGTCACTGATTCATTAATTCATTCACTCGCTCAGCGAGTGTGGACTGAACAGCTGTCTACTGAGGGCTCTGGGCTGGGTCCTGGGGGTACTGAGCTGATTCGGGTACATCTCCATCCTGGGGGAACTTAAGATTGAAAGGCAGGTGAGCAAGGGAGCAGCACAACCAAACTTGTCCCCGTGGGGTGGAGCGCAGAAGGAGCTGGGGATGCGAGTAGGGGCAGGAGAGCAGAATAGTAGTTCTCAGCTATGGCCACACAATAGAATTAACCGGGGAGCATTAAGCGATGATGCTCAGGCCACACAGAGGAATCTCTGGGGAGAGATCCAGGTGTCAGGTTTTAAAAAGCCTACCCCATCAGGAGATTCCAACGTCCTGAGCCAAGGTTGAAAACCAGTGAACGAGAAGTCTACTGTAATAGTCCAAGCAGAAGACAGTGATCTGAACAAGAGTATCCATGGTGTGGATGGAAGGGAGAGGAAATTTGAGAACTGTTTTTCTTGCAGCTGTTTCTAACTGGTCACACTCTCTGGTCCCCCATTCAACCTCTGCTCCCACCACTCTTATCATCTGACCTCAATCCTGACTTCACAGAAGAAACTGAGGCCACTGGGCAAAACTCTGCAGGATGGTAAGTCCCTGCAGGCAGGCAGCAGTTCTCAATTCATGGGGGTCAGTGGAGCTCCCGCAGGATAAGCACCTAATAGACCCTGAACTGAATTGACTAGCGGGCAACCTAGAAGTATGGGTCCCCAGCTCAGGGGACAGATGTGAGGAGAAGACACAGACTGGGGGGACAGCAGCCCTGGGGAAGACCAAGGGGCTTGTGAGAGGAAAGGAGTGCAGGAAGGAGACAGAGGGGATGATCAGAGGGGGGATGGGGTTGTGGAGGAGGGAGCAAACCGAGCAAACCGACAGTCCCGCAGTGCTATCCTGGGTGCCCAAGAGTTACCACTGCATTTGAACTTCACCTTTTGAAGGAAGTGCTCTGTCTTTGTTTTATAGGTGGAGATCCAGGCCCAGAGAGTGTAACTCATTGCAGGTTAGGGAACCCAAATTCAGGAGCGAAGATGTGAAACCATGTCTGTCCAATCGTAGGCATCTTGCATGATGGCACACCCCCAGACACACCTCCGCACACCAAGGGGTCATGGAGCCCAGTGACAGGGGATTTCAAGGACCAGGAAGGAGCTTCCCTTTTTCCTGTTCACCTGGCCCCACCTGCCTGGACGGCCTTGGAACAGGCACCATCAGGGCTGAGAGGAAAGCACAGCGCCCCCAAGTCCTCAGCTCTTTTGGATAGAGCCCCTTTTTCCACAGTCACTGGGCCATTTCAGGCTCCTCCAGCAGCAGGGGCCCAGCAGCCCAGGCTCTGGGGTAGGGGTGTCAGGGGGTCTGCTTGAGCCGCAGCTCAGCCCAGTTGGTGCATGATCAACTCAGAGGGGCCCAGCCCAGCCTTACCCTGCGGACCTAGGATGGTGCCGGGAAAGAAGGGGCTGCCTCCTTTCCCTCCAGCTCACAAAATCCTAATTTGGTAAGGCCCCGGCCCATCGCCCCCTTCTTGGTGCAATATCCCGAAGCTACTCCCCACTGCCTGGCCTCCTGAAGCACTCCTGCTCCCTTCCCTGCATCCCCACCACAGCGCTTCATTCATTTGGGCCTGTGAGAACTTGATCACAGTGTATTCCGTGACCTGGTAGGTGTTATTCTTGGCCCGAGTCAGGTCAACCAGCCATCCAAAGGCAGGAAACAAGTATGATTCTTGACCAGATCCCTGACATTCTCTGTGGTGTGGCATTGGATAAATACACACAGATGGAATGACGTAAGAAACTCTAGGACAAGGCTGGAAGGGGACACGTGGGGTAGAAGAGGGGAAGGTAGGAGAAATGAGGCCCTTTGGGATTTATAATGGCCCAAGCAGCACAAATGGCCCTGGGCTTTCAGGCAACACTTCCAGTCCTTGAGAAGAACCACTAGGGGTGCATAGGGAGCTTGTACCTGCTTTTTTGGGCTTCCTTGAGCTAAGCATGTTCCAGTCCCTTCCAGACACCCCCACTCAGCCCCCGTGGTTGCCTGGGACCTGCTGAGTCTGAGGCACAGATTGAAACGGTGGCAGCAACGACATGGCCAGGAGAGGCTGAAGGCGCTCCTATATCTTTGCTCAGGAAATGGCCTCATAAAAGTGACAGGGAGACGCACCTATGGATGCTTGTTAAAGTTTTATTACTAATCACCTCCAAAGTCAGCGAGGGAGGGAGCTGGGAATGGAGTCATCAAGGCCTGGGAGCAGGTGTCAGCTGCCTCGACATCGCATGGGAGGCAGAGAGTGCCCTGTGGGCTGAGGAGGCCACAGCTCCCTGCAGCGCCCTGGGTCTACCTGGATGGGGCATGGGCCCAGAGCTCTCCCACCTTGTGAAACAGAAACTTCCTCGTCTTTTCCCGCATCTAGAAGGTCACCACACTGACTTCAAACCTCCTCTGAAGCATCTGACCCATCCTGCCCCTCCTCCCCAGGCAGCTGCCCTGGTCAGACGCACCACCTCTCACTAGGCCCATCCAGGCAGCCTCCCAAAGGGCTGTAGCATTTGGTTTTCGGTCGGTCTCTCTAGACAACCTCTCCCACTGCTGCTGAGGTGATCATCCCTTTTCAGTGACCTCTAGCTGCCTTTAGAATGGGGCTAAGTCCTTGACCTAGCATGGACATTCCTTCAGGACTTGGGCCCCTCCTCGACCTCTCTCTCACACCATTTTCCATTATTTCCTCCATGGCTGAGCAATTTGAATTTCCTCCCAGATCCATGTGTTGTCGACCAAGAAATGCCTTGTCCCCAAAGGCTTGGTAAACATGTGCTCTTTTATGGGGCCTTAACTCAGACATTTTTAGGAAGGCTTCCCTAACCCCTCAATGCACTCATCCCAATGCTGGATCATCGCAATTCCTTGTACAAGGGCTTCAGAGACTACAAACTCCTCTAGGGCAGGATTCATGTCTGATTCATGTCTCCATCCCTGGCTGCCTGGCTTGGCATCATGGTTTGCTGAACGAAAGGAGAATGTGGAATTGTTATGAAGTGTGCACTCCACAGGGCTGCACACTACACAAGGGTAGGGGCAGCGACCCTGACCCTGATGCCCCGGCCCAGGGAGAGGGGGTGCGTCTCACCAGGGTGGCAACACTGGGGAGGAGGGGCAGGATGGGTCAGATGCTGCAGAGGAGGTTCGAACACAGCTTGCTCACTTGCTAGGTACAGGAGCTGAATAAGAAGAGTTCAGCTATTTATGGAGTACGTGAATGAGGATTAAATGAGATAGTGTATGGGAAAATGTTCAAACTCTAAAGGTCCTGTTTTTCTTGTCCTGCTTCCCTGTGTTTCCTGCTAGTGTCCATTTTCTTGTCTGTTTGGTCACCACCACCTCTATTCTCCTGGAGCCAAACTGATGAAGTCCAGACAGGAATCTGAAAATACTGGAAGACCTTGAGGCTGCTTTTCCTGTTGAGAAACTACACCTGCTCCTCGAGTACCTCATGGTCCTCTCCCCTCTCAGCATCTGAAGGGTGCGAGGGGGTACGGAGTCTTCCCTCACTCCCTCAGCCCCCAAGGCGACCTTCTGTAGAAGAAGCCCAGCTCTGGGCCAGGCTCCGTGCTAGTGCTGGGGACAAAGAAGCATCCGACAAGTTCCTGCTCACCACGAGCTCTCACCATGTCTCTGGAGGCGCTACAGTTAGCCAGTGGCCACCTCACTCCAAGGTGCTGAGCTCTGCTGGAGCTATCCAGGTGAGCACGGAAGAGTGTGGAAGCCAGGGAGCATGGAAGCCAGGGAGCATGGAGGAGGCTCAAGGAGCCATGGCTTGGCCTGAGCTGAGGGGGCCCGGCAAGCCCCAAGTCCCACCCCAGGAACAGCCCTTCCCAGAGGGAGCGAGAGGGGGTGGTGCTCTGCTAGACCCTGGGCTCCCTCGGAGGGGGCCACTTCACCATGCTTCCCTGTATAGGTCCAACCTCCCACAAAGCACAGGTCACCCTCTTGCATTCACAGTAGGCCAGCGAATAGGGTCAGAGTTCTTCAGGAACTATGTACCCAGGGCGAAGGGAATGACATTTGATGCAGAGGAGTGAGCATCCTCAAAGTGTGCCAAGATGCGGGGCACCTGGGTGGCTCAGCGGTTGAGTGTCTGCCTTCGGCTCAGGTGGTGATCCTGGGGTTCAGGATGGAGTCCTACATCGGGCTCCCTGCAGGGAGCCTGCTTCTCCCTCTGCCTGTGTCTCTGCCTCTCTCTCCGTGTCTCTCATGAATAAATAAAAGTGGGCTCAAATGCCTTTACGACCTAGTTGCCAAGTCCCTCCATCCACTGCGCTGGATTGACAGCAGCTTCAGTGGTCACGGTTCTCCCCCTGTGCCCTCCTCTCTGTGAGTCAGAGCTTCGGCCCCTCTGCCTCGCAGGCACCACCCACCTCCTCCAGCTCCCACTCCTTTTCCTTCTGGACTCGAGGGAGGTCTCCCCCGACGTGCCCCCTGCCTCGCCTACATGAGCTTGGTCAGATCCTGTGGAGCTGCCGGCCCCCCTTCCTCCTTCTCATCTCTATATATCTGTCTAATGAACATTTCAATAAGCCGAGCACAGCTTTTTCCACTTAATAAGCAGAGTGCTGACTTCATTGCGGGTTTGCTCTTCACTTATCTGTTCGGGGTCTTAAATCACTCCTAGGAAAAAGCTTAGCAAAGGGAAACCTGGTATCCTAGCTATTGGCTGCTCCTGTCAGTGCCCTGCCCTGCTGAGGCTGAGCTGAGGGGATGCCCTGCTTCCACAGAAAAGCTAGAAAATGCAAATAAGCGCATGGTAGCCAAGAGACAGGAAGGCTGAAGACTGAGGCCAGGGGGTGTCAGAGCCACCACTATTGAAGGAAGTTCTAGAAGCAAGGTGGAGGTGGCAGGGCAGAGCTGGCCTGGGGTGTCCTGCTCCAAGTGGGGGATTGGGGTGGGGTTGGAAGCCAATGGAGCTCCATGGGGGAGACATGCTGACAAAGGTATGTTTAATGAACATCTACTATATGCTGGGACCTGGGCTAGATGCTAGGGGCAAAGTGGTGAACGAAATTTTCACGAACCCCGCCCTCATGGACTTGCTTTCCAGCAAGAAAGGAAAACAGCAGAACAATTTACTAAATAAATCAGGTCTGTGAGAGCCAATGACAGGTGTCATGGGAATGAATAATGGGGGCTGGGGAAAGCTTCCCCCAGGAAATGAGGTATAAGCTAAAGTCTGAAAAGACTGGCTGAGACAGGTGACAGGTGACCAGGGAGAGACCAGAGAAGCCCAATAACTGCTCTTTCACCAGGGCTACTTCATGTTGTGTAACTGTTATGTGTTGAGACCACATAATATAGCGGCAAAGGACAGAGACTTTGGAGTAAGACACACCTATACCTGAATTCCAGCTGTGAACTTACTAGCTGTGCGATCTTAGGGAAGTGAGTTAACCTCTCTGTGCCTTGATATCTTCATCTGTAAAATGGGGTTAAAGTACCCACCTTGTGGGGGTGTTGTAGATTAAACTTGATCCTCATTGTAAAGAATGTATAAAGTACCTGGCGTGTAGAACATGCTCAATGAGCAGTAGTAGATGTTGCTGCTAATAGTCCTATCATCTGTGTCTATTTTACCCCCAAGCCTACCATGAGGTCCTTGAAAACTTGGACAAAGTCGTATAGGCTTTGTGTCTGATTAGACACGGAGAACTGGGAGAGATTGCTATTTCACATGGTGCAAGGACTCTCCCAGAAAAGAGCACCAGGCATCCAGCCAAAGAAAGGTATGACCTTTGGAGTGTATGTGTGTCTCTATACATATAGATAGAGAGAGGGGGAGGATGGGCCAGGGGATGCTGTTTTCTAGGATCCTTCTGGATCTAGTTGGCAGGAAGACTTCAGGGCAAAAGGGTACAGACTCAATTAAATGTGAGCAAGTGCAAGGCAGCGCCTTTTGTGATAAACACATCAAAATTCTCTCTCCAGTGTGCAACTCTGCATGGTCAGCCACGGTTCTGGCAAAGGACCTGGAAATCCTTCTTCATTTAGACAGTTCCCCGAGGCCGTTGGCCAAAAGACTAAGAGAATTGTGAATAAGATATGAAAAAAGAAGGAGAACCTACTTCTTGAGGTGTCCAGCCGGAACACTCCTACCTGCAGGGCTCTGCTGTGTCACTCTGTCCTGTTCTGGAGGAGATCCAGGCAGATGCAAGACATCCTCAGTGGGAAAGGGTAAATGCCTTACTCTCAAGTCTGCAAAGTTGAAGGCTGAGGGGGGTGGAGGGGATGTGCCGGAAATCACAAGCGGCGTAGAAAAGGTGATTAAAGACTTACTCATGAAATCCTGAAACCCTAGGCAAGTGGGTTCACTTTGAAAGCTTGAGCACATTTGAGATGAACAAAGGTGATTGCCATTTTACACAGGGGCCAGTAAACTTCAGAAATACATTAGCCCAAGTGCTGGGTCTAGCTGAAAGCATAAATGAATGAATGAATGAATTAAAAAGTATCTGGACAAATTTATGAAAGACAGAGTCCTATATGTCCCTTGATCAGGGTTTGTTCAGGGAATGAACCAATGAATATGAATGATCCCAGTTTTTTAAGGTATTTCAATTCAATGCAATAAATATTCATGGAGTACCTACTATGACAAAGCATTGTGCAGGATGTAAACCTGAACAGTTTCTATCCAGAAGCTTACACTTTTATAAGAGGATTAGAAAGCACAGTGTCAACACAGGGAGAGCATCGTGAGTGCTAGAGGAAAAATGCAAGAGGCCATGGGCACTCACAGAAGAGAGATTCTGTAAGGTTTGGAAAAGGGATCAAAAAAGATTTTATGAAGGAGGTGGTATTTAAAGAACAAGTTGAAGAACAAGTTGGTTTTTAGCAAGTGGCAAAGGAAATAAAGGTATCCCAGAAAGATGGAATGACAAATCCCAAGATGTAGAGGTGGAAAAATAAAAGGACATGTTTAGGTACAGATAGTAAGTATAGTAAGAAGGGGTGGGAAGGAGGGGAATGGGGAGCAAGAGAGAGGGATTGGGAGGGAGAGAAGAGACATGGAGAAGAACAGAGCAGTGTCTGTTGAATAGTAAAGGAAAGCCTAGGCTGCCCTATAGTGAGTAGAGGCAGAGTCTGAATTCCCAAGGCAAGATCCTGAAGATCCTCTGACAACTGGGCCCTGAGATGGAAAGGAGCAGAGATTAGGGTAGCTCTTGAATTTAAGACTCAAAATAGCCAGTAGATTCCAGAGCTAAGCAGAAAGAAGCTCCTTCAGCTCAGCCCCTAGGGAGATGCAGAATGAGGCCTCATGGTTCCCCATTAGTACAGAGATTGTCTTTGCCATGTCTGGCCTCCTGGGGTTCTTAGTGGGCAAGAACATGGAGCTCAGTCACGCTGGGAGCTCCCTGGATACTCCCTCCCTGTCCAGCAACATTTGTACAGAGGGGAAATTTGATTAAAAGTGAACATCAGGGGCAGCCCCGGTGGCTCAGAGGTTTAGCGCCACCTTCAGCCAGGGGCGTGATCCTGGAGACCCGGGATCGAGTCCCACATCGGGCTCCCTGCATGGAGACTGCTTCTCCCTCTGCCTGTGTCTCCGCCTCTTTCTCTCTCTGTGTGTCTCTCATCAATCAATAAATAAAATCTTAAAAAAAAAAAGTGAACATCAGGAGCAGCCAGGAAGAGACAAGAGAGGGAAGAGATATTAGAATTTGGTGCAGCCAGGCTGGGAGAGATCTGTTAAAAAGAGGGCAGGTTTACTAGAAGGCAGTGGCCGCATTTTGGGACGGAGAAGGGAGTCATTTGTTCATTCAGGTTGTTGTTAACTAGCAATTTATGGAGCATGTTTTATGTGCCAGGCACTGTGCTAGATCCAAGGCAATACAGAGCCTGTCTTTAAGAAGTTCACAGTCTGGGAGGGGAGAGAGACATATGGACAGATCATTAGAACATGGTGTGGTTAGAAGAGTAAGTTCTGGGTGAGTACCAGGCAGGGGATGGTCAGCAACATCGAGGAGTGCTTTAAGGAGGCTATGTCAGTTGAGCTGCATCTTGGAACATGAATGGTAGTTCAGCAGGTGGATGACGGGACAGAGGGCATTCTAGGCAGAGGGAAGAGTATGTGCAGTCAAGGAGGTAAAAATAAGTTAGTATTTGGAAAGGAAGTACTTCAGTATGGCCGGAATTGAGGGTATGCATGGAGGTGCCATAGGGGCTGAGACTGGACTTGATCCTGTAGGCAAAAAGGAGCCATTGAGGGAGTTAAGGAAAAGGTGAGACATGGTCAGGTTTGAGGTATCAATCCAGAAGCAGCATGGAGGAGAAATTAAGGCATCAGAATTGCTGGCAGGGAGACTAGCTGAGGAGCTATTGTAGAAGTCTAGGCGAAAGGATGAGGACAGGCCTGAGCTAGAACAATGGGAGCAGTTGGAATAAAGAGGACAGATCAAAACAGAGTGAAGAGGCGAGGGGGGAAGGTGAGGTGGGAAGGCCATTGCCTTTTACCTGCTTGCTCTGAAATTCCAGGCAGGACCTAGACTGGCTCTCCACCTGGCTGCTCATGAGGACCTGCTCTATTCTGGAGCACTGGGTGGCAGGGCCCCAAGGGTTTGCCTCAGATGATTTCTAGGGAAAAGTTAGATCTTTCTGTCTCTCCATTCTCTCGTCAGTTGATTCTGGGTCCCTGGTCATTGCTCTACTCCCTCCCAGCCCACCTGTTTCCTGTTCTTGGGTCTATATCAGAGCTCTTCCTTCTACGCGCCGAAGAAGCTATAGGATGGTTCTTGCCTGTATAGGACAGACAGCTCTGTTGAGCATGGATAGACCAGGGAATGTAATCTTGAGATATGTGCCAGGATCCTACTCTGCTTCACTTGGGGCCTAGTACCATGCTTGGGGTGTGAGATAGCAGAGGAGTAGGGCAGGGGAGAAGGACGCTCCCTATACAGTGATAAGAGGTTCTCACTTTTTGGCCAAAGTCTCTTCTCAATGCCCAGCTGGCTGCCAGCTCCCCACATTCTAGACTTTGCCTCTTCAGAGACTCTTGCTCTTTGTCTCAGTGAAGCCTGAGTGGAGGATAGCCTGCCCTCCTGATCTCCATCCTGCCTCCATTTCAGGAACAGGGGCTGGTGAAATATGTTTGCCCCTGCAGTTCCACACATCGGCCTTCTCCATCCTATCCTGTGCCCAGGAAGCTGACTACTACGGATGGCTTCAACCAAGCGCCCTTGCCTTCAGGATTCTTATTGGGTTTGACACATGGAGGACACTGGTGGACAGAAGGAGAGAAGCAGTTGGGATAATGTTATCCTGGCTCCTTCTTCCTCTACTGGCGGTCAGAGTTCCTAAACACGGCCATAGCCCCATAGCCGTAGCCACAGCTCTGTCTGGGATCTGGCGTTTGCTCCCTCAGGCCAAACTGTTAGCAGCTCCCCTGGTGCACTTCACCCTCTCTTTGCCAACAGACCCTTCAGCAGACTTTCCTCAGTTATTCCATTTGTGGACCTCTGTTTCCTGCTAGAATCCTGACTAATACGGCAGGCATCCTCGGATATATCACTATAGCGAGACATACATTTGTTTTAGCAAGTTCTCTTCAGTTCCATCCTACTTTGTCTACCACGGGCCTTTTAGGATTGTATTAGTAAATGTCGCTCCCTGCTGGGTTGATGGGCAGACTGTAGAGCCAAACAAATTAAATTCCATGCTCTTAGTCTAGGCAGCTTCTCAGAGAGCTCTACTTAGATGTTCATTCCTACAGCTTTGTGGAGAGTACAATGGTGAAAAAGAAGTTAAACTGAGACACAGAATGTTAGAACTCAGAAGCTGGAGGGATTGAAGCATTCATTCATTCATTCATTCTTATATTTAGCAAATATTTGTGGAGCACTTACCATGTTCTAGATACTACACTAGGCACCATGGATACAACCAACAGTAAACAAAATATAATCCTGGACTCACTGCACATGTGATTTTGTTGGAGAGACAAAGGAGTAATTAGGCAATTATAGTAAGTTGACCTTATTAGAGGGATGTAAATGGGGTGTAGTGGAAATATATAAATGTGGCACCTATCCTAATCTTGGGGGGTGTAGCAGAGAAGGCTTCCCAGAGGAAGTGAGTCTAAACTATGATCTGAAGGAAATCTTGAAATTGGCAGGAGTGGAGAGTAGGGGTATGGAGGGGGGAACAGCATGTACAAAGGCAAGGAGTGGGAACCTGGCATGATGGAAAGCTGAAGTAAGCCAGTACGGCTGGAGTTGGTAAGTCAGGGGCAGAGTAGTGAGACATTAGTCTGGAAAAGTGGTAGACCACATCATATAGAGCCTTCTAGACTGCATAAGGAGTTTGGACTCTGTTCCAAGAGCAATAGGGAGCCACTGGTGGTTTTTAACTAGGGAATGCACACAATCAGTTTAGTACCAAAGTAACCAGCTGTACTGTGGGGAATGGGCTGGAAAAGGCAAGATGGAAGGAGGGGACCATCTCAGAGGCTGAGACAGGGACAGGAGCGGGGACGGCAAGACTTGATCAAATACTGGCTAGTGAGTGATAGCTGTTGGGAAGAGTGGGAAGACAGAAGAGTCAGGGCCTGCTCCTATTTCCAATTTGGTGTCTGCAGAGAGTTGAAGGAAGAGGGGAAGAGCTGGTCTGGTGGGAGGTCGAAGATGAGTTTATTTGCATCCTTGAGGAGATGTTAAGATGCACATGTCTGAGGACAACCTAAAGGATGCTGGTTACAGGGAACTGGGGTTTCCATATTCACAAGTTCTCAGCCCGCTGTTAAGCATCTTTTTTTGGAGCACCCTGACATGATCTTGGGTGAGGTTTATCAGAACCACTAAGTGCCTCCAATAGCCTGCTGCCTGTTCTTTGATGGCATCTCCTAGCACTGGAGGGGCACTAGCTCCCACTCGCATACATCAAACCAGTTCCAGCTCTGGGTCAGGCTCCCGGAGGTGGTGGCTCCCATCCATCTCCCATAAGGAGGTAAAATGGAGGTACATGTCAGGAGGAGACAAAATATATGGCCTAGCTTGTGGAATGTCAGCTGAGGAGCTTTGCCTTATGCAGCACGCGAGCCTAGGAGCAGGACTGAAGATTCTGAGCAGGGAAGGAACATGGTGAAACCGTAACCTTAGGATATGTAACCTGATGGTAAATGGGATGGAGGTAGGGAAGGTGCCACAATAATTCAGAAAATGTTTGTTGGGGCAGCCCTGGTGGCTTAGAGGTTTAGCGCTGCCTTCGGCCCTTGGCATGATCCTGGGGGCCCGGGATGGAGTCCCATGTCGGGCTCCCTACATGGAGCCTGCTTCTCCCTCTGCCTGTCTCTGCCTCTCTCAATCTCTGTGTGTCTCTCATGAGTGGAGAGATAAAATCTTAAAAAAAAAAAAAAGAAAGAAAATATTTGTTGGTTGTATAGTGTTTTCTAATGCTAATCAATTAGTAAAGGTTTAAAAATTGATAATGTGGTTAATGGATTAAGAAAATGGGTGTTGTTGGGGTCCCTGGGTGGCTCAGTTGGTTAAGCATCCAACTAGTGATCTCAGCTGAGGTCTTGATCTCAGGGTTGTGAGTTCAAGCCCCATGTGAGGTTCCATGCTGGGCATGGAGAAAAGAAAAGAAAATGGGTAGTCATTCACTGCTGAGGAGACTGTGAATTGATATAACCTTTCTGGGGGAGACAGAACATGAGAGACTCCTAACTCTGGGAAACGAACTAGGGGTGGTAGAAAGGGAGGTGGGCGGGCGGGTGGGGGTGAATGGGTGACAGGCACTGAGGGGGGCACTTGACGGGATGAGCACTGGGTGTTATTCTATATGTTGGCAAATTGAACACCAATAAAAAATAAATTTATAAAAAAAAAGATATAACCTTCTGGAAAGCTGTCTACCAATATGTATCAACAAATTTTTAAAAGTTCATACTATCAGATCCAATAATTTCTTTGCTAGGAATCTAATCTAAGGTAATTAATTGTCAGAAATTCTCAAAAATATGTATGCTCAAAAATGCTCATTAATGTATTATTAATAATAGCGAAAGAAAGAAAGAACCATCTAAGTACCCATAAAGGGAGAGAATGGTTCAATAAATTAAAATGCAAAGAAATAACAAGGAAAATAAATGATGAATTATTTTAACATCATTGGGAAGAAGGAGGTGGAAGCATATGTAAACAGAATTAGGAAATGCTCACAGTAGAGTGATAAGTGGTAAAATCACGATACAAATGAAATTTTGTATCTTGGATTGAATCCTGGACAGAGAAAAGATACCAGTGGAAAAACCGGAAATCTAAATGGAGTTTGTAGTTATAGTCCAATAGTTTGTTAATAATAACATTGTACTGGTGTTAACTAATTCCTAGTTCTGATAAACATGGTGATCTAAGATGTTAACATTAGGGGGAGCTGGATGAGGGCTTTATGGGAACGCTTTATCGATCTCTATAATTTTTCCTGTAAATCTGTAGCTAACATTTTTTGAGGCTTGCTACATGTCAGGTGTTGTGTAAACTACCTTCCTTACAATATTTCTTTCTTTCCTTTCTTTCTTTCTTTCTTTCTTTCTTTCTTTCTTTCTTTCTTTCTTTCTCTCTCTTTCTTTCTCTTTCTTTCTTTCTTTCTTTCTTTCTTTCTTTCTTTCTTTCTTTCTTTCTTTCTTTCTTTCTTTTTCTTTCTTTCTTTCTTCAGATTTTATTTATTTATTCACGATAGACATAGAGAGAGAGAGAGGCAGAGACACATGCAGAGGGAGAAGCAGTCTCCATGCCGGGAGCCCGACGTGGGACTCGATCCCAGGACTTCAGGATCGCGCCCTGGGCCAAAGGCAGGCGCTAAACTGCTGAGCCACCTAGGGATCCCCTACAATATTTCATTTAATCCTCATTACTCTCTTATGAGGTAGGTACTGTCATAGCCCACTGTAGAGATGAGGAAATGGAGGCTCCAAGTCACACAGCCTCTAAGTAGTAGAGCCGGGATTTGAATTCAGATATTCTTGATTCTGCGCTTTTTCAATTCTGCATCGAAAAAAGAAACACAGGGCAGCCTGGGTGGCTCAGCGGTTTAGCACTGCCTGCAGCCCAGGGTGTGATCCTGGAGGCCCAGGATCGAGTCCCACATTGGGCTCCCTGCATGGAGCCTGCTTCTCCCCCTACCTGTGTCTCTGCCTCCCTCTGTCTCTTTCTGTGTCTCTCATGAATAAACAAATAAAATCTTAAAAAAAAAGAAAAGAAACACAGTATCAACTGGTTAATAGCAGGTTATCTCTGGGAGGCGGAGTCATATTCCTTTCTTTCCCCCTTGGGGGTTGTCGTGGGAAGAGAAAGGACAGGGGGATAGAATGGACAGGACTTCCCATCTGATGAGGTGATGAAGAGTCAAGGATTGAAGATGGAAGCACACATAGTCGCTACGTCTAGAGAGGGGCCAGTGTTGCTGGGTGCTGGGGGAAGGCAATGACTTTGGCTTTTGCTCTGCTGGGATAGAGGTGCTAGGGGATAGCCAATGTTCCCTGAACAACCTGAGTGGGAGGTCAGGGCCTGCCTGGGGGTCCCCATGGTTCTGGGGACCATGGTTTCAGTACACCATGTAGGCTAGGAGAAGGCACACATTCAGGGGTGGAGAGAGGGAATGAGATGAATGGGGCCCACCTACCCAGAGGAAGCATCACCGAGAGGCCCAAGAACTTTCTGTGTGTCTCCACTAAGCTGCCACTGAAGCTGCTCCCAGGCTTGTGTTGTCCTTATGATCCATACGATACAGGCTTATGATACACTTTGGTACAGCTCCAGCCAGTGTAACCTCGGGGCTGGGACAAGGCGGGGCAGGTGTCTGGGACAAGTCCTCAGCAGATATAATTTTGCTCTCTGGAGAGGTTCTTGCTCCCGAGGGTCGAAAAACAAATTTTTCTGCATCTCTTTAGAATCTCTGGCTCTCCTGATTTCCCCATTTTTTATTTTTCCCCTCAGTTCATCATTGATGACCAGCCCTCATGTTCTCCCTAGATGCCCCAGGGAGGAGCTTTGCCCTGTTGTCCCTGAGTTCAGGGGACTAAATGCTGCTCAAACACTGCAGACTCAAGGGCGGCTGCTGGCACTCAGTGGCCTTCCCAGCTAATGCACCCTGAGACGGGCACATGGAGGGTTCTCCTATGGATGTCTCCCTGACCCCAAATATCTCCACCCGCCTCCTCATCAAACCTGCCTCACACAGCTGCAGTAGGAGAGGTCAGACCTGAGCCCTCTGGGTTTTTCTCTGGACCAGCCTTGGGCCACCTCTCCGAAACCCCCTGGACCTCCAGGCCTAGACAAGGGGACTATGGAGGGACACCAATCAGCAGCCAGGAAGGCCCAGGCATGCCCTTCCGCTCTCTTCTTAGTTGATTTGCTCTCTTTCTATTCCTCTGGGCAATTGGCCCTTAGGACCTGAGGGCCTCCCAGGCTTTGGCCCTGCAGGGAACAAACTCCAAACTTCTCAGCTGGCTCCAGGTCCCTGCAGAGCTACGAGGACAGGGCTCTATGGTGGCTTGGGGCCCTTGCTGCTTCTCTTTTTGGAGGTTGGACAGATGGAGCCCAGGCATAGGATAAATAAACCAATTAAATCTGAGAAAACAATGTCCTGCTACTTCTCTCCAGAACCACTGCCCACCCCCCTCACCGCCCCCCTCCCGAGTCAGAGTGAGGGTGGGTCTGTCTGAGAGCTAAGAGGCTGGTGTGAGGACTCTCCCCATCCCTGGCTAGAGACCCCCTCCTTCAGGCTGGTGCCTGCAGCGTGGCGTATTTTCCTAACGTGGTGAACACATGTCTCTGGAGGATCATTGTTTTCTCTCTGAAGTCCTTCAGTTACACTGGAGGAAGGAATGGGAGAGGCCAGGTGTCCCCCAGCTAAGAGGCAGGGAGAGGAAGGGGAAGAGGTTGTAAGGTTGGGGAGGCAGAGTGGGGAGCGGCGACAGATCAGCCTTGGGGAAAGAGGGAGTTCCCAGACTTCAGAAACTTGAGGTTGGTGAATGCCTCCCAGCCACACACCAGGATCGGGCTGGGAACAATGTGATGCAAGACAGAGATGATCACTTTTGGACTCTGCCCCTTTTGAGAACCTCAGAAAAGGTGGAGAGAAAAAAATGCCAGCTTAGATGAAGTTTCCTTAGGTATGCTGTGCTTCCTTTACTTAAATTTGACCTGTCTTTTTTTTTTTTTAAGATTTTATTTATTTATTCATGAGACACACACACACAGAGAGAGAGAGAGAGAGAGAGAGAGAGAGAGAGATTGAGGCAGAGACACAGGCAGAGGGAGAAGCAGGCTCCACGCAGGGAGCCCGACGTGGGACTCGATCCCGGGTCTCCAGGATCACACCCTGAGCTGCAGGCAGCACCAAACCACTGAGCCACCCGGGCTGCCCTTGACCTGCCTTTAGCACTGGTTCACAGAGATCCTTCTAGATGGAAGGTGCTGTGCTAGCTGCTGGGGCTAGGAACTAGTATGACATGGCCTAGCTAGAGAGACAGCCATCCAGTGTACTGAGCACGCCAAGGCTCTAGTGTGTCTGTTCTCACAGTGGCCATGAACAAAGTGCTCGGTGGGAAGTGGGGCTCCTTTGTGCATGGAGGGGTTGGAAGGCTTAGACTTCACACAGGAGAGGGCCTCTGAGCTAGGTCTTTTTTTTTTCTTTTCTTAAGATTTTATTTATTTATTCATGAGAGACACAGAGAGAAAGCCAGAGACACAAGCAGAGGGAGAAGCAGGCTCCATGCAGGGAGCCCGACGAGGGACTCGATCTCGGGTCCCTGAGGATCATGCCCTGGGCCGAAGGCGGCGCTAAACCACTGAGCCACCCGGGCTGCCCTGAGCTGAGTCTTTTTTTTTTTTTTTAAGATTTATTTATTTATTTATTTATTTATTCATGAGAGGCACACACACACAGAGAGAGAGAGAGAGACAGAGACACAGCAGAGGGAGAAGCAGGCTCCATGCAGGGAGCCCGATGCGGGACTCGATCCCGGCCTGAGTTGGGTCTTAAACAACGATTGGGAGTGTACGTGATAGAGGCTGAATGACAAGGTCGGGGTGGAGTGCTCGGGTGGAAGAGCACATGCCAAGTAAATGAGCATGAGCAACTGCATGGAGAGTTGGGGGGCTTGGGCATTATCCTGGAGCAGTGAGGAGCCCTTCCAGGGCTTTAGACAGGTATGAGAATGGCATTCTAGCAGCATCGCACTAGCAGCAAAGTGGAGGATGGCTGGGAGAGAGAAAGACTGGATGGTGAACACCAGTTGGGAGGATTTCTAGATAATATAAGTGAGACATATGGAGGACCCCATCCTGAGCTAAGTCGGTAGCACGGGCTAGAGGTGAGCAGACATACGCAAAGGATGGTAAGGAGTCCGTAGGACTTAGTGACTGATGGAACATGAGAGATGCAAGGCCCAGAGAGAAGAGAGAGAGGATGCCTCGGTTTCTGGATTACGTGCCCGAGAGAAGTGTGGTGCTGTTCATGCTGAGAGAGAAATAAAGGAAAGAGGACAAGTCGTGTGTGTACGCGTGTGCGTGTCGAGGCGTCATAATGCTGTGCGGAGACAGCCCTGGCCCAGCTGGGGATATTCAGTATGCAGTGGGTTTATGGGTCTAGCGCCTCTATACCAAAGATCACTCCAGGATTTCATGACTGGGTAATTGAAAGGATGATAATATCATCAACAGAAATAAGGACCACTGAAGGTGAATTATGATGGGGTGGGGGCGAGATGATGGATTGAATTTTGTGATGTCTACGGGACGTAGCACCGAAGGTTCACCAGGCAGTTGGAAAAATGGGATCAGAGCAGCCCGAGGTCAGATCTGGAGCTTTATATTCAGGAGTCCTCGGAGTCAAGATGATAGTTGCAGCTGCAGAACGGATGAGATCATCAGATGCAAGTGTGTACGGCGAGCAGAGGGTCAAAGAGAGAATGCTGGAAGACACCTACTTCTATTTAGGGTGGGAGGGGGCCACAGAGCCGGAGGAGGAGCTGTCTGCAAGAGCCAGGAGCGGGCCACCAGGGTGGCCAGTAGGTTAGCTAGGAGGTGCTGAGAAGTAGAGGCAGTTAAGTATAAACAACCCTCTGCCACGTGGCAGTGAAGGGTACAGATTTTTAAAACGAGTTAAGACTTGGCCCAGTTGCATTTCTGTGATGCACGCCAGGACACGTGCACTTCAGTCCTCTCACGGGGCTGTTGGCGGTGCCCTTCCCTTGTCCTGGGGCCTCTTGTGGTCATAGATCCCTGGGGCCAGTGTGCTAGCGATGCTGGGGGAGGGGGCCCCTTCCACCTGCGACTCATGAACCCCTCGAGGCACTCCCCTCTTCTTTCTGTCCTGACTCCTATTCCTTTGCAAAACAAACATTTACTGAACCCCTATTCTGTGTCACTTGCCTTAGGTGGCCCTGTACAGCCGGCAAGGCCTGCGGAGAGGGGAGGCAGGGCAGGGGGTCTGGCGGGGCTGCAGCAGTGAGCAGTGTGAGGTGGACAGCAGCAGGTGTGGGGAGAGGAGCGTAGCTCTGAGGGTTGTGTTTGAGAGAGACTCAGGCCTTTGAGACTAATTGGAAGAGGGCTGAGGGGAAAGAGAGGGGCAGATGTCACCTTACAAGTCGCAGCTTTGGGGTGCTGGGGCGGCGGGGTCAGGATCGAGGCCCAAGGCCCTTCTGGCCTGCTCACAGCCAGAGCTGGGGGGCGTCAATGGTTCTGAAGCAGGCACTCCATCTCGGGGTAACATGATCCTGTAACGCAGGGCTCCTCTGATGTGGGCTGCTTGCCTTTTACAGCATTAGGGGAGCAACATTTCATGGAAAATTCAATAAATCCCCCTGTACAGCCAGACGTCTGTAAACAATGGCTTCCAAATTCAATCAGGCTGGGGACCCGCAGCAGCATTTATGAGCTCTAACGTGGAATATTATATAGGGGAGTGAGTAGCAGGGGCTGGGGGAAGGGCTTCCTGGAAGATGAGCACTCCTGGGTGGCTCCTGCTCTCAGATCCTGGCAGCGGAAGTGGTCCTCCAGGTAGAAAGCCAGGCCCAGGGGTCCCCCCACCGAGCCAAGGCTCTGAGCCTGGGGAGGAGGACAAGAGATTGAGCCTCTGGTACTGGCTGTGAGGAGGTTGCAGGGTCAGAACAGCCAAGGCTGGGGGGGAGCCGCCCACCTGAAGCACAGAGCACCCCAGGGTGGGCATCCTATCTCTGCCACAGTTGAAGGCCCTCTGGCTTTCAAATCTCCTTTCTATCAACCTTCTGCCCCTCTGGTTCTGTGGTCTGGCAGGGATCTTTAGAGAACTCGTCCCTCCCTCCTGCTCAGGTTTAGATGGTTCCTCACCTAGAACAGAGAGGTTTGCAGTAGGATCTGGCCGGGACAGGGACTGTAACTTTGAAAGGATAAGAGGGTTGATGGCTTAGGGAGGCTGAGGTCTCACCTGCTTTCCAGGTCCCCCCTACATCTCGCCTCTCCTTTGACCTTTTCACACTCCAAACTCTGGCCTGCTCTCCCCACGTCTCCCCCTCCAGAGTTGCTGCCTCTGGACCTCTGGCAGCCTTTCTCCTGCAAACCCAGATGGGACCTTACGCAGCAAAGGAAAGGCCCACAGCTCTGGATTCAAATCCAGTTCTTGTCACGGACCAGCTACGGGTCTTGGTTATGTCCCATTCTCTTCTGACTCTCAGTGTCCTTACCTGGGTGGGGAGAATAATATTAACTGCCTCGCAGAGCACCTCTGAGGTGAAATCGGACAGCGTAGGTGAAGTGCCTGACATTCCGGCACGTGATAGGCTCTAGCTTCCTTTTCCTTTTCCCACATCTCTCTTCCTTTCCTCAAACTTCCCTTCCATAAAGCTTCTCTGCTAATCACTGGAAACTGCCCTCCATGCAGCCAAAGGTACCAGATGTCCTATCATCTCTTCTCTCACATCCTGCACATTTCTCAGGCTCCCTTGTGGGCCTGGATCCGACAGGAAGAGCCTCAAAGACCATGGTAGGCCATGGCCACACTGGACAGCCCATGGCAGGGCCAGAGGCAATTCTGAGGTGTTCCAACTCTGAGGTACCTTTCTTATAGACCTGGCGGTAAGCTTCCTGAGGGCAGGGATTTTTGCCCCCCCTCCTTGTTTCTGGCTCTATTCCCTGTGTCTAGAACAGTGCTCAACACTTGATAAGTGTTCAGGAGGTTTTCTTGAGTGAATCAATCACTTCAGTTTCTCTTATCATTTTCCTATGGTTCTAGAAGGAGAATGGATAGATGGCCTTCTAGAAAAACATACTGCAAACCCTCCTGAAAGTCAGGAATCCTCTCTTCCCTTGAAATGGCCTTGGAATGTTGGCCAGGCTTCTGCCACAGAGTGGGCAGGGAGTAGAATCACTGCCAGCAAGGATTCTCCTTGCAACCCACTGCTAGAAACATGAGTTTTGGAAGGATGAGGTGGAAAGGGTGATTCTTGCAAGAAAGACTTTATGAAGGTTCTAGGCTCATCCACCATGTCTGGTTTTTAGAGACAGTGGAGATATATCTTCTGTGGATGTGGACTGGATATGCACTTCCTTCCCTCTGCGGAGGACAGTTCGATAAAGCAACTCCCCTTGTCAATCTTAAAATACAGGGCAAAAGGGAAAATAAGGTTGGCCAACCCCAGAATACTACTATGTAGCATTTATAAAGGGTTTATCACATGCCAGACTCTACATTCAACACTTCATGCATTAACTCATTTAAACTCTGCATCGGCCTATGTGGAAGGTACTAGTATGATCTCCATTTTACCAGTAAGGAAACCAAGGCTTACAGAGGTTAAAAAACATGCCAAGGTCACAGGACCAAGAAGAAAAGGAACAGGGTGGGATCCTAGAACTGTCTGGCTCCAGGACAAGCTATTAATCACTACTTTCTGCTGCCTCAGAAAAAGGTGGAGCCCAGTCCTTGGCTTGAATGGTTCTGAGGCCCTGATAGAGAGCAAGCATTCTCCATCTGCTTTTGCTATGTTTTGCTGCTCCTCCCACTCCCGACTTCACGATTGTCCCAGAGGTCATCTCCTCTGGGCCTCCAGCCCTCCTGCTGGGCACTCCTGGGGGAAGAGAAGGAAGGTGGGATGGGACCAGGGGAGACCCCCAGCTCCCTGACCTGAGCTACAGGTACAAGGCGGATGCTCTCTGCTGCCCAGCTGGGACCATCTCCAGCCAACTGGGCACATGTCTGCAGTCTCAGGCTTGGTATATGGGCTTCACCATGCTCAACATTCCACTCATCTGGACGGCGAGGTCCTTTAAGATTGGGGCCAATGTTGACCTTTTGGTTTTCCATTTGGCAGGATGGGGGAGAGGGTCCAAGGAGACAGAGCTAGATACCCAGCCTCTGGGGCTCTGGGATTCACTCCTGAGGCAGTCGTGCAAAATTATTGTGTTTTTTTTCAAATGTCCAAAATATGATGCCATGTTCACTGTACACCCCCAGTCATGTACCCCTGTCCACGCACATGGGGCTTCAACATTGACTTTCGTGACTAGCTGGGTCTGTGCTCCGGCTTTCTCTTTTTTTCTCTCGCTCTCAACTCCCCCCTCCCTCTCTCTCTCATTCTCCCTGCTAGCTGCTGTAAGGATCAGTCCCCAAAGAAAAATGCCCAATTTGTCATGTCATGTCCAGCTGTTAACCTCCCGTCGGTAAGCCATGGGGAAGACTTACTTTCTCCTATTTATTTATTTGCCACTTGGACAATAGAAGGCCCCAGGCCTGCTGAGTTCTCCATAATAAAGCCACCAACGATCTCCCCCATCACCCCTCCCCTCCCCCCCACCCCCATGTCAACAACACTAGCCAACCTGCAGGTGTCACTGGGCATTAACCCCGGGCTTAACTCTGGCTCTGCTGAACCGGAGGGAAGGGGGAGGGGGTGGTGAGCGAAGGTGGGGGGTCTGACGGGGAGGTCTCTGCACAAAGAGGAAGGCCTTGGGGATGGGCTGGCTCATAACCATCCCTCCGGAAAGCTCACTGTGCTGAGGCTGGGGGAGGGAGGGAGGGATCAACCAAATAATGCAGCTCCTTCTTCCCAGCCTCCCCAGTGGTCTCCAGGCAGAGCCTTGGCCAGCCGGTGGCAGGCGCCGGGCTCACCGCACCTAGCAACACTGCCGAGAGACGGGGCCCTGCAGGAATGAGGCCCCGTGTGGCTGGCCCTGGAGTAGGCCCCGGAAGGGCTGGGGCAGGGCCTCGAGGCTCAGACCCTCCGGACTCCAGCCTGCTAGGTAACCCCCACTTTCTCTAGCACTCCCTTGCTCCTGTCTCCAGGTTTCTTTGGCCCAGGCCAATTTGCCAAAAAGAACTTGGCGCTCCAGGGAGGAACTGCTAGCAATGTCCAGGTTGGACTGCCAGTTCTCCTGGGGTTTAGACAAGAAGGGGGAGGGTGTAGGGGGAGGGGCTGCTTTTTAGTCAGTGGCCCTTCCTTCTGTTCAGATGTCAGAGTGAGTTACAGATCACACCAGAGTGCAGCTCCTGTGGCCTTTCATCAGGGGCTCCCAGGCCCATGGTGCCAATACCACCGTCCTATCTCCAGGGACTCTAGCTTTCCCTGGGACGAACTGTGGAAGGGAGAGCATGGATTAGGATTAGCTGGACTGTACACCCAGGCCATGGCTCTGTAATTCTGTACATCCTGTTGACAACCTTGCCACTCCCAACATCCTCCCCACCCCGCGAGAGAGACAGCCTGAAGCACAGAGGCATTAGCAGGGCATTTCCCAAGGCTAGTCATGGGCGGGGGGTGGGGAGGTGGGGGGGGTGCACTTGGTTTTTCAACCACCAGTGACTGTCCTTAGACTAGCAGTACTCAGAGACAAATGAAAGATTCGGTGAGCTCCTGCCCGCTGAGATTTCTTAGTTACCTATTTGTTTCACGGTAAGAGCTTGCTACTTGCTGTGTCAGAATGGAAAGAACCAGGAAAGGGAAAAAGATAGTTGGCTGTAAACATGTCTTGAGGGTTCACAGGGGTCTGTACTGGTACCCACTCTGTTCTTGGCCCAGTGCTGCTATTATTTATAGAAGAAGGAACTAGAGAGACTCTAGGACCTTAGGAGGACCAGAGTGCCAAGACGGAGGTAAAAGCTCAGGAAGACCAGGCAGCCGCAGGTGATCAGCCTTAGTTATGTCAAGCCCAGGCTCTCCTGCAGCACCCGTCCTGGTCACCACCGTGAGGGAAGCAAGGCTACTTTCCATCGGGGGACTTCAAATGCTAAAATTGTTCTCAAGAGGACTTTCTCAATATTTCATTTTGTGAAATTACCTATATCCAAGAGACGTATGGTAAGAGGGATGCTAACAGTTGCCATGGGCCAGAGTGAGGCGACCAGAATGGGAAAGCATCTGACCAAACTGGAGATGTTCAGGTCACCATCCACTGTGAGAAGCACATATCTAGAACTATTCATTCCACGGGCTGCCTTGAAAAATAACACCCTCCGGCAGGGGCTTGGTGACACCTATCCAGGACAGAAAAGGGGAAGATTCTATGGCTGGTAAAAGATGGGACTATGATATAGGTCTTGGAGGAGCTTTCCAATTAGTGCTCAGAAGTTATACTTCTAGAGATTTCATGATCCAATCTAAGAGACAGTGTGTACAGAGGAACACATCCAGACAATGGTATGAGATGGATCTGGACTGGACTCCCAGCTCAGTTGATTACTAGCTACATGACTTTGGATAAGTTACTTGACTTTTCTGAGGTTCAGTTTCCTATTCCATAAAATGAGCATAAGGATACCTAACTCCCGGTTGTTAGGAAGATTGGATGAAATAATCTAAGTGAAAACACCTAGAATAAAGCCAGGTTTACAGCAAACATCACAATAAATGTCAATTACTGTCTCCTTTTCCTTATCTGGAACTTCCTTGGTTCAGTCTCTGCCTCAACGAGGAAACCCAATATATTGCACCCAGTGGCCACCATGGAAGGGGGAGATGTGTTAAGCACCCCTTTTCATGGCACCTGGTTTGTCCTCTCAAAGAGTTTGATCCTTCTCCCTCTCTACTTCCACATCACCCCTGGTTCTGGGCAGAGGCGCTGCAGTGGCTGGTTTGTGTGGGATGCATATACACATTTCTTATCTGGCCTGAATAGTAGGCATTAAAATGCATTTTGGTTCACCCAGGACAATAAAGAAAAAAAAGGAAGCTTTAAGTCACTAATAAAAATCAAATGTAGGCAGTTTGCAGGAGTGATCAGCTCAGAGCTTTGCTGTTCTCTTGTTAAGGGTCTGGAGCCATAAATAACTTCCCCATAAGAAGGCAGAGGCGAGGGGGAGTGAGTGAGAGGGAACGCAACAACACAAAATTTTTCATTTTTCTCCATAAATCATTTCAGCGTGCGATAATATTTGTTTTTTCTAATGAGTCTCTTGTGATCCATTCCAGGAGCTAACATCAGGGCCTGTCAGGGGGTGATGTGTGGTACAGTTCAACGCTTTACAAAAACTGCCTGCTACACAGATTTTTTTTCCTCTCTTCCTTATGCTAAGTATTCATGAAGCCCATTATTCTGTGCTCCTGCTTTACAGATTCTTCCTTTCTGTCTTTCTCCTTTGGGCAGCAACTGCCCTACTCTCTCCTCCTGCTTCTACTGAAGAGCTTTGCTGCAGCCTGGGAAAGAGATGTAGGCAGTGAGAGAGGACAGTGGCTCAGAAGTATCGGTGGGAGGCCTTCAGGTGTAGACTTTGAGCTTCGGTGGGTGGGGGAGCATTCTTCAAAGTTCAGCTGAAGGTATGGGAGAGAATGGCTCTTAGAGGGTGGAGTTCTCATGGCCAACTATGATGGACCCTATCAGAACAGGCAAGACCACCTGCGAGGCAAAAAGCATCCAGAGAGAGCCAAAACATTAACAGAGCCCAAGCTTGTAAGAGAGATTGTGCGTACCACGCTGGAGAATTTGGAGTTTATCTTATAAGCAAAAGGAGTCAAGAAAGTATTTTATAAAGAATCAGATTTATCTTTTAGACTCTCATGATGAGTGTGGCGGATAGATTGAGGAGTTGTGCAGGTTGAAGGGAGCAAGGAATGAGACTGGAATCTGGAAATTCTGGAAGAGTGTTGCAGTGATACAGACGGAAAAAGGATAAGGTAGCAGATTCAGCAATAAGAGTTTTTTTTTTTTAGGACAGTTTAGTAAACCTCTACTCATCCTTTAAGACTCATTTTAGTATTACCTTTGCTGTGAAATCATTTCCACCCTCTCCAGATTGGCTCACTCATTCCTCTTGGCTCCTATAATATCTTTCTCATACCTCTCCTCCCTTCAAACACTCATCACATTGTATTATGACTATTAACTTGAGCTCTTTGAAGGTAGGGTCTGTGCTACATGAATCCTTGAATCTTACCAGCTAACACGTGGATGGCACATAGAATTACTCAGTGGTATTTATTTTGAAAAAGTAAACAAATGAACGAATAAAAAGAAGAGGGAAAATAGAACTAGAGGTAGAAAGCTGAGGGGTCTGGAGCAGGTACAAGAAGCGGAGCCACCCAAGGAGACTAAGAAGGAATATTCAGAGTTAGGACAGAACTATGAGAATCACTTCTTGGGCTCGTGGCAAGTCATGGGAATAGAGCTTTTTAAGAAGAAGGTAACAAGAGGTGCCTGAGTGGCTCTGTCAGTTGAGCATCTGACTCTTGATTTCAGCTCAGGTCATGATCTCAGGGTTGTGAGATTGAACCCCTCTGCTGGGCTCTGTTCTCCATGGGGAGTCTGCTTGAGATTCTCTCCCTCTGACCTTCTCCTCCCTCTGCTGGCATATGTTCTCTCTCTCTCTCTCTCTCTCTTAAAATAAGAAAAGGCAATGGTTTTTGGTGCCAAATGCAAGAGTGAAATTAAATAAGACAGAGAGAAAAACGTCCATGGGATTTGGCAATTCAGAGGTTGTTAGCGATCTTTGTGAGAGCAGTTTAATTGGAGTGAGTGCAGAAGCCGGAGCAGCCAGTTCACTTCTGGATGAGAAGCAAGAAAAGTGTGGACTCCTTTTTCAAGAAGGGAATGTGACACATAGGAGTACTTCAGGGGAAATACAGGGTCAAGGCGAGACGTTTTCAGGAAGGAGGAGGGTTTAAAAAACATTTGTAGGGTCAAACCAGACAGAAAAAAGAAGTGACACACATACAAGGAGCAAGTTAGGTAGATCCAGAGCACACTGGATAAGCATACCCACAGAATATTGATCAGGGTTTGGAAAAGAGGTCTTCAGTGACACACAGCAGGATTATGGCCTTTGCCCTGTTCAGCATTTTTATCAACAACTTGAAGTCGTAAACAATAAGGCTAACAAAGGTGTAAGTGAGACAAGGCTAACGACAGCCAGGATGGACTGCAGGATCAGGATTCAAAAGTCACTTCCGGGCAGCCTGAGTGGCTCAGTGGTTTAAGTGCTGCCTTCAGCCCAGGGTGTGATCTTGGAGTCCTGGGATCGAGTCCCACGTCAGGCTCCCTGCATGGAGCTGCTTCTTCCTGAGCCTGTGTCTCTGCCTCTCTCTCTCTCTCTCTGTGTGTGTGTCTCTCATGAATGAATAAATAAAATATTTTTTTTAAAAGAAAGTTTAATTAAAAAAAAAAGTCACTTCCACGAGTTGGATCACAAGTGAAATTTAACAGAAAAAGTAAGTATTCTACATGCAGGCTAAAAAATATATAAAATCTGAGAAAGTATACGTTGGAGGAGTTCTACCTTGAGAAGAATTCATAGGACGAAGACCTGGGAGTTCCGGGTGAGTTTACATTTGCCGAAAGACTTGTGAACACTTTGGCCACATTAGTGAGGTACATGCAGTGTACAGAACAAAGGAGCCTGGTCACACCACGGCTCGGTGGAGACGCTCTGCTCTGACTTGGACTTCACACTACGGGCGGGCCATTGATAACTAGGGCAGGTTTGGTCAGGGCGGAAAGATGTCTTGGAACCATGATTTGTGATCAATGGTTGTGGAAGCTGGGGAAAGAATAATTCAAGACATGTGATAGGAATTCTTAAGTACTCGTCAGGTTATCATATAGTAAAGAGGAGAGATTTCTTCCGAAGAGATTCACAGGGCAGAACTTTAATCCCAGGGCAAGAATTAAATAAAGGCAAATTCAATTTTGGCCTCATATGAGGTAAGAAGCCTATGGATTTCCCTCCCACCCTATGCATGAGTTTTAGGATTCTTAAAGCCAAATATAAAATGTATGGGGTCCAGTCAGTGATTTTCGACACATTTTTAAAGGGGTCTGTCACACAGACACACACACACACACACACACACACACACACACACACACACGAGATCTGTCTCTCAATTATGGCAATTGGAATGGAACTATGACTTCCAGAAGGAGCAGGCTTCCCAGTACTAGATATGCTCAAATAGAGGCAGAAAGACCTAGTTAAACCTCTATCAAGTTTGGAGGTCTGATTTGGGAAGAGGTTGGCTGTAGACCATGCAAAGGAAGAGGTGTGAGTGTGTGTGTGTGTGTGTGTGTGTGTGTGTGTGCAGAAGGGGAGAGAGAGAGAGAGAGAGACAGATAAAGGAGAAGGCAAGACAGAGGTACTGAGATAAACACTGTCATGGGCCGTTTCCATCATGTACTCACAAGAGCATAATAAAGCCCTTGTAATATACTAGAACTTGTGTGGTCCCGGGACCTAATTTGCATACTAATTACTGAGTGCAAATGGGACCGAGGGGTAGGGAGGGAGGGTGGGGGAGGCATGCAGGGAGCGAGGGGCCTGGACTGTTTGCTCTGCCATTTCATATCATGCTAACAAGCTAATCCGGCGTGCAGTTAGCTCCTGATATATAACTGCTCATTAGTATTATAATAAAGTACATGAAACAACCATAAAACGTTATATACTGCACAAGTGTTGTTTTCTTGCCAATTATCTGCAGGCGGATTTATCACCACAGTTGTTTCGAATTCCCCTTGGTGAGGTTTGGGCGGAATAAAGAAAGGTGTTGGTGGCGGCAGCAGCAGAGGGGGGCCTTTTCGAGGGGCAGACCATGTGTTTTCTTAAGTAGCACTTACTGATGCGCCATTTCATGAGAGTGAAGCATCGAGATCCCATCCTTCCCCATCTCGGCAGCTGGGGGGGTGGGTGGAAAGCAAGGAGGGTGGGCCCCAAGGAGGGCTGCAGGCCCACGGCTCGGGACCCGGAGACACAGCCCCCGTGGCCCTTTGGACAGCCCAGATCCGCCAGGGGCAGCGTCCTGTATCAGGCCACAGGCTGTTTAATGAGACCTTGTAAATCTGTACCACTTGCTTTCCAACCTTCCAGAGCAGTGGCTCAAGTAACCCAGTTCAAAGCAACACTTGGCCCCCACTGCCTCACCCCGAAGTGCTTATCGAATGACTTGTAGTTAGCAGAGGCAGCCTTGTTTGGGGAAGACGGTCCAGAGATCAGTGGTTCTTGCGAAGAGGTGCTTTCTGCCTCGGTGCCCTCGAGACACTCCTACACCCCAGTGCTCCGCTCCACTCTGCAGGGGAAGCTGGTGGCAAGTGAGGGAACTCCCCAGGAATTGGGCCCAGGCCACACCTCTCACGGTCACTCTACTCCATCATCACCAGCAGACACAGGAGAGGCCCATAATGGTGCTGGGATTGGGAAACAGAGAGGCCCCCTTCTCAGTTTCTCTGTTAGATCCCCTTTATTTAGTGATAGATCAGGAAGAGGCTCTGGGACCCTATCACCCCTCTTCACCCCGCCCCAGGCTGCCGGACAATCGCTAAGCTCTCACTGCACTTGGCTGGCAAGGTCTCTTTTGGGTGGCACCACAGCATATGACCAGCTCTTGACAGCCTCGTTGTCAGGAATGGGCCGGCCACAGGATACAAGAAGCCTTAGCTAGGCCCTGGATGTCCTCTCAGACCTGCGTGGGGACATCGACTTTAGTAGTTCCCTGGGAGCCGTGGCAGGACAATGAGTCAATTTTGTCTTGCTCTGTGCTGTCTTGAAGTACCAAAGGATGCATGTGGGTTCCAGGAAATGCATGTCAACAGCAAAGGCTGGGGGTGTCCATTAACAGCCACACTCCCTTTACTGATCCACGGTGGATCTGCTAATTCACTCATTATATTCAAACTTCGAATGCATTTGTCCTAGACTCTGGGCTCCTTCCCAAGAACCCAAATGGTTGTAAGCAAGACAAGGCAATACCAATAGGAGTTCCACTAAATTCCCAGAAGCCCCTCCCCACATGGAAGGTAGGGATGGAATGGAGCTGTTTTGTCTACATGGCCACCACCCTCACGAAGCCACATGGCTTTATTCCTAACAAGAGAACATGCTTTAACGACCCACTGGCCATACACATGCTGTATATGCGGTATGTGTATACGTACATCCATGCTGTTACTGCCCCCTGGACAACTCAGTAGCTCCCTTTTCTCCCTGTGAATGACATCTCCACTTGAAGAGCTTAATAATATGTCAGAACTTTCTGTTCTAGATATGTTCTTTGTTGTCTTAACTCTACACCCTTTATTTTTATTATTTTTTAAAAGATTTTATTTATTCACGAGAGACACAGCGAGAGAGACAGAGACATAGGCAGAGACACAGGAAGAGGGAGAAGCAAGCTCCATGCAGGGAACCCGAATTGGGACTCCATCCCAGGACCCCGGGATCACAACCTCAGCCAAAGGTAGTCGCTCAATCACTGAGCCACCCAGGCGCCCCAATTCTATACCCTTTAAATATCTGTCTGAATTAGACTACAGATGGCCAGAGAAGTGACTCTTGGACTCTCTTCTGATGCCAGAGGCATGCTTTCATGTCCCAGAGACTTTAGGTCAAGGAAATGGAGTATCAACATTCTCTCTCACACGCAATTCCATTTTATTATTCGGTTATCATGATAACCATGATGCTAACGATAATGGCAAAGATGATAAAAGAACGGCCACTTCATCGTGACACCCAATAGTCCCCAAATCCAAGGAGAGAACAGCAGGCTGAAAGGTGACTTGTGTCTCTAGAATAAACTACACAGAGTGTTGCAGCAGAGTTCGGGGCAAATAAGGGGTAGTTGGGATATAGGGGCAATTGTTATGTGAATTGACTAAAGAATCAAGCTCAAGTTCTTTAGCAGAGGCTATAAGATCTCCTGTGGATGGGTACCCACCTTGCTCTTCACCCCATCTTCTGCGCTCTGCCCCTCCCCCGAGGCCCCTGCAACGCTGGGTTGGGTCTAGTTCCCCCTACCAAAGGAGGCTTTCGCCTGTGCTTGTTCCGATCCCTCTGCCTGGAATGCCCATCAACTTTTTTCCACTGCCACCTCTTCATGCCTTGGGTTGGGCATTATCTCCTGCAGAAGCTTTTTCCAATACTCCACCCCTCACCTGATCTAATCTGCCCTCATGTGCTGTACTTACCTCTACCTCAGTGTCCACCAGCAGCTTTGGAACCTCTGCGGGGCGGGTGTCTTACTCCCTACAGCCCCAGCACCTAGCATAGGGCCTGACCCAGACCAAGCACTTAGTACATGTTTCTACTTATCGCAGTTTGAGACACCCGCTGTGGATTGAAGTTTTTTAGACTCACACTGGCATCCCAAACCAGACACAGACTTCGGTGGACTTTGGTTTACCCTCTAGTTAACAAACGCTAATCCAGCATGCGTGAGGCACTCAAAGCCAAGCAGTCCCCTCCGAAACCAGAGAGAAGTATTACTGTTTCTGTGATACTGAAAGCCTTTTTGCTTCATTGTCATCTACTTTCTCCTTCCTTTGAGTCTCATCCTAAGGGTGCAGGTAGCGACTGACCAGGTCCCAGGACAGCTCCACTGTGGCTGAGTCCTGCAGGCCACCACTCCCACTCCCCAAGGACCCTCTTCCTCCCATGCAGTGGGCAGTGGGTGTTCGGGGGCTGTTCAACAGAAAGCCCCAGGACCCCCCCTCTGCTCTGGGCTGCTCCCATCTGCAGGAGCCTTCGGTGGACCGGAGTGGGCTACTGATACCTTCCCCAGGGTAATGACCGAGAGGAACTGAGCCCACTGATGCAGCGCTCCTGACACTGTGTCAGCCACCCACCAAGCACTGGCATTGGACCATGCAGTCCAAGCCATAGTCCAGAGGATGTGCTAACCTTCTTCCCCATCGGAAGACACACCGTTATGATGAGAAGAGGAGGAAAAAAAAAGAACATGGACTTGGAAGTCCGAAAACACTTCTGTCTCTTCTAAGCTATTCATCCTTGGGAAAACTGCTTGGCTTTCTCAGCTCCAGTTTTCCTACCTATAAAATGGAATTAATAAAGCCCACCCATAATGCTAATAAGGGCCAAAAAATTTGATAGAAGATACCAATATATGCACAAATCTGAAGTGCCTACCCCTGGCAAACAGCAGGGACCCAATGAATAGTAAAGATAATAATAATAATAAAAAAATGTAAAGGTCAGAATTTGGATCTAAAAACCCAACAGCGTAGAATGGGGTGAAAGAGATGTGACTCAGCAATGAACTGTTTGGGGTTTGGGTTGGTAAGCAGCTCAAGAGGAGCCAGCAGCTGATGAGAGATGCCACTGCATTCACAAAGCGGTGACAGGCTCACCCGGCTCTGTCCTTGGTCAGCTGCCTCGGGCAGGGCAGGTCCGGGCACTATTCTCCAAGAGCCCCAATGACCATATATGTGAAGACCTACTATAAACCATAGAGCTTTTATACATGGATAGCAGTACTTTGAGCCAGCAGCAATATATTAATAAGTGAGGTAGAGACAATCCATAGTGACTTCAGAGGGGAGCAAACAGTACTGAAAGGCAGGGCAGGGGACTTAGCACCATAGAAAGAAAGGAGGGATCATCAGTTTGTAAAAAGGAGGCTGATGATCCCAGAGAGAGCTGATTCCTGTATGTCCCCCTTAAGGAAAACCCAAGAACAGGGAAGTGAAAGCTCATTAGACTCCTCAAATTCGGATTCTTTTTAAGAAAAGTATTTTCTGACAGTCAGACAAGATATCCAGACAAGGACTGCTTTGAAAAGTAATGAGCTCCCCCTCATAAGAGGTATTCAAGTAGAGGATGGTTGATGTTAGTTGGTCCTAATAGAGGGAATTCAGACAGGGAGGTCGGGACCAGAGCTCTCCTACACTGAAATGTCATGGCTAGAGGGGCTCTTTGCCTCCTGTTCTCTATCACCAAAGGGGCAGGGAAGAGTCAGAAATCCTCAAATCGATCACTTATCCAATATTCATTAAACATCTAGTGCATGCCAGGCACTGTGCTAGATGCTGAGAAAATAAGCAAAAATAAGGAAAAGATTTTGGCCTTGGCGCTCTTACAGTCTAATGGGGTTAACCGCCACGGCAGAGGTCTGGCCTAATGCCCGGGTGCAAGCCAGAGAGAATAACTTGGTGCCAGGAGTCCTCGAGCTGAGTCTTGAAGAAATGCTTTTACTGGATGGAAAAGGGGAGAGAGAATACAACAGGTCGAAGCGACAAGATGTGCAAAACCGTGGCATCCTGCACAAACACAGCACATCCAGGGAAGATGAGGTATGTGGGGAATGAGACTGAAGACACCGGTTCGGGTGAGGCACTTGGTGCAACTTACTGAGGACCCCTCTGATGTACGGGAAGGGTTATGGGAAGCATGGTGGGGACTGAAAACAGGGACACAGTCACTGCATTTAAAAATGATCACTGTCACGGGTCATAAGAAAGGACTGAAGTGGAAGGAGCCTATGGTAAGTGAAAGCACAAGCAGGGAAGGATGATTGGTGACACATGCTCAGAATTTTAAAAAATATTTATTTATTTATTTGAGAGAGAGAGAGAGAGAGCGAGAGAGCACACGAAGTGGTGGGGGCAGAGGGAGACAGAGAATCCTGAAGCAGACTCCCTATTGGGCACAGAGCCCAACACAGGTCTCCATCCCAGGACCCCGAGATCAGGACCTGAGCCAATTCAAGAGTCAGCCACTTAACCAACTGAGCCCCTCAGGGCCCCCCCCAAGTTTCTTCCTAATTGTAAATGTAACATATGCCCATTGTAGATAGTTTAGAAAATCAAGAGAACTCTAAGGAAGGATCCCACCACTCAACATAATATGTTGGTGTGATTCTTTTTATTTTTTTCTCTGCATAGTTTTAACCTTATTTTAGGAGCTCTGCTAAAATATCCTTCAAAAACATGATATTTTAATGGCAGTGCAATATTCCATCATATGACTTTACTATAATTTATGTAACCATTCCTTTGTTGTTGAACATTTAGGTTGTTTTCAGATTTTCCAGACTACAAATACTACTGAAATGGTTTGCATAAATCATTGACCACATGTCCAGTTATTTTCTTAGAATAGATTCCAAAAGAGAAATTACTAAAATAAAAGACATGAATATTTTAAGGCTTTTGCAACATATTATGAAGTTGCTTCCAGACAAATATGTGCTTTTACTGATAGTATATGAAAATACCTAACTCCACCTTCATTATTATTGAACTTTATAATTTTAAAAGTTGTCCATTTGTATAGGCAAAATGTTACCTCATCAATTTATACTAGCTGCATTAATATGCAGGCTTTCATATTTCTTTTGCAAACTGCTTGTTCATGCCTTAGTTCATTTTCTATTGAGCTAGTAATACTTTTTATTGATTTTTTTTTAAAGATTTAATTTATTTATCCATGAGAGACTCAGAGAGAGACAGAGAGAGAGGCAGAGAGAGAAGCAGACTCCTCCACGCAGGGAGCCCAACATGGGACTCGACCCCGGGTCTCCAGGGCTGAAGGTGGCGCTAAACCTCTGAGCCACCAGGGCTGCCCCCTTTTATTGATTTGTAAGAGCTCTTTATATATGAGAAATATCAACTGTTCTACTGTGTTTACAGCAAATCTTTGTTTTCCAGGAGTCATTTTGTTTTTGTTTTTGTTTTTAAACTGATGAGAACAGATACTACACTTGATCTTAGCCAAAAGGCCGAGAAGCGATGTTTTTGTTTTTAAAGATTTTTATTTATTCATGACAGACACAGAGAGAGAGAGAGAGACAGAGACATAGGCAGAGGGAGAAGCAGGCTCCATGCAGGGAGCCCGATGTGGGACTTGATCCCGGGTCTCCAAGATCACACCCTGAACCAAAGGCAGGCACCAAACCGCTGAGCCACCCAGGGATCCCTCAGGAGTCATTTTGATATTTGTCTTTTATTTTTGTTTATAGTGGGAATTTTGTTGTTGTATAGAAATTTAAAAGCTGGGATGCCTGGGTGGCTCAGCAGTTGAGCATCTGCCTTCGGCTCAGGGAGTGATCCCATACTCCTGGGATCGAGTCCCACATCAGGCTTCCTGTGAGGAGCCTGCTTCTCCCTCTATGTCTCTGCCTCTCTCTGTGCCTCTCATGAATAAATAAAATCTTAAAAAAAAAAAAGAAATTTAAAAGCTTTGGTAACTTATTCCATTCTGTTTATGCTAAGAAGGTCCTTCCCTAACCAGATACATACCCATATTTGATACAGATCTAGCTATTGCTTTATCCTTTGCATTTCAGTTTTTTAAAAAAGATTTTATTTATTTATTTGAGAAGAGGGAGGGGAAGAGAAAGAGCATGAGCAGAGAGGTGGGGTGGAGGGAGAAGCAGACTCCTTAATGAGCAGGGAGCAGGATGCGGGATTTGATCCCAGGACCCTAGGATCATGACCTGAGCCAAAGGCAGACACTTAACTGACTGAACCACGCAGGTGGCCCTGTATTTGGCTTTTTAATTCATCCGGAATTTATTTTGATATGAGGTATAAGGCAAGGGACTTACTCCTTTGCCACCTCCCATATTCCTTTTCTTTTAAGGTGAAGGAGGAAAGGTAAAGGGCAGGGAAAGAGGGAAGAATCTAGACTGAACCAGGTTTTGCTTGTGTGTTTATTTTTTTATTTTTTTAAAATTTTTATTTATTTATTGATGATAGTCACAGAGAGAGAGAGAGAGAGAGAGAGAGAGAGAGAGAGAGAGAGACAGGCAGAGGGAGAAGCAGGCTCCATGCACCGGGAGCCCGATATGGGATTCGATCCCGGGTCTCCAGGATCGCGCCCTGGGCCAAAGGCAGGCGCTAAACCGCTGCGCCACCCAGGGATCCCCTGCTTGTGTGTTTAGTTGGATGGTGCTTAAGGATCATTTAAGTTGCAGGATGAAAAAAATATAATGAGGTCACTTTTGAATATGTTGAATATGAGGTGCCCTGCAAGGGTTCAAGGGGAGATAGTGAGTTGGGAGTCGGAATATGGGCATGAAGCTCAGGAGAGAGGTCGAGGCCAAAGTTGTAGACATGGAGTCATCAGTGTGTGAGGGCAAGTGGTACGGCATGGATAAGCTCATGCAGGGCAGATGTATAAAGTAAAAAGAGACGAGTGTAGGTATTCTGCGCAGCAAGCATATTGAAGGAACATACAAAGGAGGAGAATCTAGGGAATGAGAATGAGAAGGAGGAGATAAAATCCAAAGAAATGAGTTGGAGAAGTTGAGGAAAAAGAGAATTTGAAGATGGAAAAGGTGATCAAAGTACCCATAAAGTAGTAAGACAGAACAGTCTATAATGAGCTGAGCGAGCTAGAGATGGGCCAGTGGATGTGCAAGAGTTAGGACTGCTGTTGAACAAGTTTATCAGTAAAGAGGAAGAGGAAGATGGGGCAGCGGAAAGGCATCTGTAGGAAGAGGGTGATTGATGAAGACGTGGTGGTGCCAGGTCTCAAGGAGCAGCGTTGATGCACTAGGGCACGGGGAGAGGATTAATACCGAGTCAGGGTGCAAGGCTGTGAAGATGACCCCCTGGGTGGGGGCCATGGTTAGGAGGAGAGAAAAGTTGAGCTTTTGGCCTCTAGTCTCTCTGTAAAGTAGGAAATGAAGTCATCTAGGGAGAATGAGGTAAACAGAGGCAAGGAAGGAAATTTTTTTCTTAAGAGTTTATTTATTTATTCATGAGAGACAGAGAGAGAGAGAGAGAGAGAGAGGCAGAGACACAGGCAGAGGGAGAAGCAGGCTCTCTACGGGGAGCCCAATGTGGGACTTGATCTCAGGACTCTAGGATCACGCCCTGAGCTGAAGGCAGATGCTCTACTCCCAAGCCACCCAGGAGCCCCTGGAAGGAAATTTTTTGAGAGAAAGGAAGGCCCTAAAACAACTGCTGTGGGAAATGGAAAAGGGAATGGACTATAGGCCAAGCCCACGGACTGGTGAGAAGCATTCAGGGCCTGGCTAAGGTTCATACTAGGCACACCGGTTGTGTGATTTTTCTCAGTCAAGCGTCGCAGGGCAGACATAGAGGAGGAGGCAAATACTCACTTGGAGCTGGATCTGAGATATGCAGAAAGGCAAAGGGGTAAGGAAAGTGGACCAAGAAATTCTTTAAAGAGATCGATCAAAGGGCCAAGTTTGGGTAAGAAAAAAAGTGAACCCAAGAGGGAATGATGGGCTTGTTACGTTGGAAATGGTCCAAGGATTGAGTCCAAAACCAGTGTCATGGGGAGTGAGGAAGGAGCACGGATGTCGGCATAGAAGGTCTGGTTAGAACGTGGGATCTGAGGTGGAGAAATTCTGGGGCACAGACGGAGGCTGGGGCTATGTGCGTGGCCTTCTGCTACAGGACTGGAGACTGGGGCAGGGAGTCCGGGATTTGGGTGGTCCCCGTGGGTGCTGAAATCCCCAGGCTGAAGGTGGGAATAGGGGTCCGGGAGACAGAGAGCCAAGGGCCAAAGTCCACGGTGGACAGGGGGTGGGGTGACATCAGGAGATGGCAGTGCCGAGAGGGCGAAGAGGCTGGCACAGGCCAGAGAGCAGCAGGGCTGCTTGTGCGAGGCTGAAAGTTCGACCCTCGACCTTGTGCACCCCTGGACCCTGGCAGCCTGCACGCATCTGCTGCAGGCACCAGGGGCCAACAGGTTCAGGGCACAGGTAGGCCACCCAAAGCGGGACAGCGGCGTCCAGGCTCTGTTTGTTTTGTTGGTTGGTTCCATCACCAACCGTTCACTCAAAAGGGATTTGATGAGACGGGTCCCTGAGCCCCGAGCACCGTGCCAGGGGTTGCACCGAGCCTACCTCTTCGGGAGCAATGCACTGGAGCCAGCAGCCTTTCCCCTTTTTGCCAAAGGTGGCCCCACTCTCCTTCAGCAAGCCCCCCACACCAAAGTCCTGCCACCAAAGCCAGGCAGGCCCTGACACGGCTGATGGCCGGTAGGGGATCTTCTTGTTACAGCTTTTTCCCCAGAGATAAATAGGCCACAGTAAAAAAGATTGCTACATCCTTTCAATAAAGATTTTTTTTCTTTTCCAGACAGCTTGAGAAATGTTTTAAAAGCTTCTCACATTTCCAGTGAAACCCACAGAGAAGAATTTTGCTTGTTATCAGCCCTGGAAGCCTCTGATAGACGGGTGACATTTTTTTTCTTTTTCTTTCTCTTTTTCTCTTTTCCTTTTTTTCACCAGCTGAAGAGAGAGTCACAGTGTGTTTTATAACTGGCTCTCTGCATTTCAAAAGCTCAACGAGAGCTCTCTGCTAACCCCGATAAGCCTTGGGCTCTTAGCGTCTTAAATACCTCTGACAAGCTATACATTACAGCGCTAATAATTTGCCAAATTTGCGCCCATAATATGATATCTGTAAAACGTCAAGGGCAGTAATGCGATTAGCGGTCTCAAATGAAATATCGAACATTCAGCGTTTAGGTCCTGAATAGGGGGAGAAAGGAAAGGAAATCAATTTCAAAAGCAGGAGGGAAAAAGGCGATAAGCGTGTAATAAAAATAGAGAGAGACAGAGGAGAGATGCGGAGGAAGCGAGCCGGACAGAGAGAGACCCGGGGACGAGATAGAGTCCCGGCTCCTATTCATGTTTTCGGCAGGTAAGAGGCGGTTAAAAAAAAAAAAAAAAAAAAAAACTTTTACGAATTAGTTTGAATGTGAAGCTGGGAAATAACCTTTGGTCACCAAGCAACTGGCTTTGGGTGGAAGGCAGAGGCGGGGGCTGGATGCAGCGAGGGCTCGGCCGAGCCTAGGGAGGGCCTTTCACTCTCTGCCCCCAACAGCCGCTTCCATAAAACACAGGAAGTTGAATTACAAGGAGTCTGAGGGTGGGCTCCCGCCCTGCCCCCACCCACCCGAGGTGGGAGAGTCGTAATGGACTAATTATCTGGCCAGCAGAGGCGGTGGCGGCAGTCGCAGGAGAGAGGGCCCGGGCTGTCACATACCAGGCTCTAGACTAAATAACAACATCTCACACCTGCAGCTTTACGAGCCCTCGCCGAGAGGGGAGCGTGAGCCCCCCCTCCTCCACCCCCTCCTGCTTCTCCCCGTCCACTGTGGGCCCCCACTCGAGCCAGGCCGCAGTGGGGGCACTGGTGTGTGTGTGTGTGTGTGTGTGTGTGTGTGTGTGTGTGTGTGCAGGAGGGGGAGGTCCTGCTGCAGGTATCTCTGCAAGCAGTGCTCCTTCTCCTTCCCTCAGGTGTTCCATCCAGGTGATGTCTCCTGGGCCGTCAGCAAGGCAGGGGGGCTGCACCTTCAATCCATCCCCTCCCAGGGCTCTCCGGTGAGCAGGTCTGCCTACATCCACCATCTATCTCAGGTCTCAATACACCCACCATGTATCTCAGGCCGAGGGACTGTCTCTAGGTTGGGCTGCCTTGGAGCAAGAGGGCAGAAATGACTAGGGGGTCCTCTTAGACCTGAGGGGACAGCAGAGGCAGGAGCCCTCAGCACATCTCTCTGCTCTGCTCTTTTCATTTCTCGCCCTAATACCATGCTTCACAGAAAGAAGCACTTCTTTCAAAATGTGCTGTGCCTGCCCTTTCTGCACCACTTGGTCTTGGAAGTGACCCCATAACCCCGAACCTCCCTCTTTTGCAAAGAGATGAGACAGAGCTGCATCAAAAGAAGAAAGAAAACAGTGATGGATGTAGGAGCCAGTGCCTCATCGGGGAGATGGCAGTCCAGGAGAGCAGGGCCAAGTCCTTTCCCCGCTCTGAATGCCGAAGTTCTCCAGTCCCACAGTCACCCTGCGGGCAGCTGGAGGATGCCAACCAGGAGGCAGGCCAGCTCACCTAGGCGGAGAGGGCCTGGAAGGTGGTAGATGGGCCGGGGTGGGAGAAAAGCAAACAGGCTGCCTGGGGCCTGTCCCAGACCCTTCCCCGGGATGGCCTGGAATGGCCATTCCAGGGCCACTTCTTGCGGCACCACGAGCCATTAAAATAGGAGTGCTCAGGGAGCCATCAGCCCAGCACAGATGACTTCCCCAGATGTGGCAGTGGGGCAGGATGTGGAAGCCCCCAACCCCAAGTGCACAGACAAAACATTCCCGCACTAACCATCCTCGGAAACCCCACAGCCCAGAGCCCCTCTTACAGATGCTTTCTAGACCATTTAGCAGGAGGCAGTGTTTATTTTTGAACATATGTTCTTTCCCATCTCTCGCCTCCCTTCTCCCTTACTAGTCCTTCCATACCTAAAGCTAACCTCTGGATGGGCTGCTGTTGGTTGTTAGGGCCAAGCTCTAGGGTGGGTAGCATGCTTTGTTTTGGCTTGGTTGCATGCTTTAGTGTGTGCACGTGTGCGTCCGGGCACACATGCACCCACACGCGAGCACATTTGATCAAAGCTCCATTGGTGGAGGGCGTGTACTATACAAGTTCAAAGAGTGCAGGTTCTCAGGAGTTGCCCAAGTTTGTGAGCAAATCCTGAACCAGGCCATAGGTTCCCTACTTTCCAAAACCTGTACACCAGTCAGAGATGGTTTCCTGGGCATTTTATTCCTATTGGGAAGGTGAGATAAGGGATAGAAGGTTGCTGCCCAGAAAGGAAATTTTTGGCCTCAAGCTTGGAATGGGCTCTACTTGGTTCCCTATCCATGCACAGGGCCCAGCATATTGCCGTGCTCGGTAATCGCCCACCCCCTCAGCTAAGGCCTCTCTCTTTTCTTTAATAAAATAGAATCCCCCAGTCCCTAAATGACCTGCTCAGATTTTGCCCCCATCAAAAAGCCTTCCTTGAGTAGTCCAGTCGGCCAGGTCATGATCTCAGGGTCCTGGGATAGAGCCCTGAGTCAGGCTCCTTGCTCAGCCAAGACTCTGCTTGTCTCTCTCCCTGTTTCTGCTCCTTGCCTCCTCCTCTCATGTCCCTCCCCCCACTCCTGATCATGCTTTCTCCCTCTCAAATAAATAAATAAAATCTTGAAAAAAAAATGAAGAAGCCTTCCTTAACTCAAATAGTCCAGAGTTCTTTTTCTTCTAATAGACATATACTAGCTGCCTCTTGTGTACCAGGCACCATGTTAGGCATTTTACGTGTTATTTTATTTAGGTTTCAGAACTCTAGATATTATTTTTTTTAAGATTATTTATTTATTTATTCATGGGACACACACACACACACACAGAGAGAGAGAGAGAGAGAGAGAGAGGCAGAGACACAGGCAGAGGGAGAAGCAGGCTCCATGCAGGGAGCCCGGCATGGGACTCGATCCTGGGTCTCCAGGATCATGCCCTGGGCTGAAAGCGGTGCTAAACCACTGAGCCACCAGGGCTGCCCAGAACTCTAGATATTATTATTTCTATTTTATAGGCAAGAAAACAGGCTCTAGAGTGATTCGTCCAATCCAGTGAGCAAGCAGTAGAGCTGGAATTCAAACTCAGGTCTGTCTGAATCAGAAATCCCATGTTCTTTCCATTATGTGATGGAACTTCTCACATGCAAATGTTTGTCGCAGTCCTTTCTAAAGTGTGGCCTTCAGGAAAGAAAATTACACCCTAGATTTAGTCTAGCCAGGGCAGAGACTAGAAAGGTTTCTCTCAATGAAGCCTAAGTTTGTAGCCATCTATATGACTTTGTTGTTTCATACATAGCTGACAGGTAACCAAACCCTGAGCTTTTCTCAGGCTCTTGGTGTCCCCCACACTATGTTTCCAGACACAGTGGCCTTTGGCGCTTGTTCCCTCTGCCTGGGATGTCTACCTCCTCATTCATTCTCTTGCTAATTCATTCACTCTTTCATTCATTCAATAAACATCAGTTGAGAGCCTACAACATGCCAGGTATGGTACTAGGCTCTGGGAATACACTGGTGAACAGAAAGAGACAAATCTCTTCACTGCACGTACAGTATAGGGACGGAGCGGGCATTTGTCAAATAACAACAGAAATACACGTGAGTCTGTGACAGAGGTAAGTTCTGCAAGAGCCACCCTGGGTGCATAGGAGATGGGACCTTGTCAGGAAGGTCAGGGCAAATTGACCTATGGGAAGCAATAACAGAGATGAGATCTGCTGTGAACCACACCTCCTATCCCAACCACCACCAGGCCCCACCAACCATTGACTTTGCCTAGAAAACTCCAGCAGTCTTTCAGGTCAGCTTTTTTTTTTTTTTTAAATCAAATCAGAACCTGGTTTTTAAAAAGATTTTATTTATTTATTCATGAGACAGAGAGAGAGAGAGAGAGAGAAGCAGAGACATAGGCAGAGAGAGAAGCAGGTTCCATGCAGGGAGCCTGGTGTGGGAATCAATCCTGGGACTACAGGATCATGCCCTGGGCTGAAGCCAGGCACTAAACCGCTGAACCACTCAAGTGTCCCTCAGGTCAGCTTATATAGCACTTCCTCGCAGTCTTCCCTGGTCCTCCAGACCAGGTTAGATCTCCATTGCTCTCTATATTCTTCTCTACAGCGTTTCACTTACATGAACTACTTGTTTAAGATCTATCCTCCCTAAAGATTGTAAACTCCATGAGGGCAAAGAATGTATCTCCTTGGTTGCCTGCTTGATATCTATTGTCAAGCACAGTACCTGGCATGTACTTGATATTCAACAGATGTTTGCTGAAAGAATAATCTTGCTTTCACATCCTATCCTGGGGCAGCTGAAGTTTGGGATCCAAGTACAGGAATTTGCATTTATTAAATTTCACATTAGACCATCCCAGATATTAGTATTCTAATAAATCTCAATCTTTCTAATATTTAGAGCACCTACTGTTTACCCTGAATGTACCTGATGTTGGGAAATACAAAGAAACTAGCACAGTCTTAGCTCTAGGAGCTGATAGTCTAGTTTGGGAGATAGATAAGAAAACTAGTAGTTCTAGGGGCACCTGGGTGCCTCAGTCAGTTGAGCATCTGACTCTTGGTTTTGGCTCAGGTCACGTTCTCAGGGTTGTGATATCGAGCGTCTCATTAGGCTACACCCTTGGAAGGGAGTCTACTTGAGATTTTCTCTCCCTCTCCCCCACCCCGGCCCCCACTTACAGATTCTCTCTCTCTCTCTCTCAATCAAATAAATAAGTAAGGAAGGAAGGAAAGAAAGAAAGAAAGAAAGAAAGAAAGAAAGAAAGAAAGAAAGAAAACTAGTAGTTCTGGAGCTGTTCTTATGCCCAGAGAATGGAACTGCTAAATCTGGCTGGGGAAGAGGGGTAGGGAAGGCTGAACTGAGAATTAATTTAAGATGGACACGAGGCAGGGAGGACTTTTCAAGAAGAGGAGGCAAATGTATCTTGGCATAGAGGCAAACCCAGGACATGTGAGGCCAATACATGGCAAGTAGTTCAGTTGACTCATGAGGGTCAGAATAGGGACTTTTGTAGATAGCTTCTTATAATCATATACACACACCACATTATCTCGGACTTCAATATTTTCTTACCATTCTTTTTTTCCAATCTGAAGAATGTCTTCTTGGCAGAAAATATGACAGAAAGTGGCTTCTGGTTATGTCTCTGTTACTCCATTTTTCATACTAGCTATGAGTTATGTTTCTAAGATATGTATCTGATCATATCACCACCACCACCCTTCCTGATTTAAAGCTTTCAGTGGTTACCAATTACCCCTAGAAGTCAGATTCTTTTTTTTTTTAATTTTTATTTATTTATGATAGTCACAGAGAGAGAGAGAGAGAGAGAGAGAGAGAGAGGCAGAGACATAGGCAGAGGGAGAAGCAGGCTCCATGCACCAGGAGCCCGACGTGGGACTGGATCCCGGGTCTCCAGGATCGCGCCCTGGGCCAAAGGCAGGCGCCAAACCGCTGCGCCACCCAGGGATCCAGTCAGATTCTTTATTATGGCAAATAAGGCTCTTGGTGCAAGCTTATGATTCCAAGCCCACTTTCTCCTCACACGCATCACGGGGAGCCACAGTGACTCTACTAACATGTGCACTTGACTTCCAGCATCATTTATTCTCTCTGAAGGGGGAGACAGGAGGGATGTTGAAGAGGTCCATGGCTTGGATCTCTTACTATTTCCCATGGAGCATCCTGCTCCCAACACCATGATTCCCACTTGCTGAGTTATTTATAGTTCCCTGAAAGCTTTTCTTTCTTTTGCCACTGGGCTTTTGCACATGCTACTTCCTTTGCTTGGAACACCATTTCCCTGGCTTTAAGTCAGGCTGGCACCTCCTTCCCCCAGTTTTCAGAATGCAAGGGAGGTATTACTTTCTCCAGAAAGTCTTTCTGCCTCCACTTCTGAAGTCCCACAGAACTATGTGCTCACTTTTCTAAGGGCAAAACCACTCTATGTTTTAATCTGCTTTCTGATCCCTTTCCCTTATTTGACTTAATCTGACTTACTGTCTTATGTTAAGCATGTAGCATGGTACTAGACTTTGAATACACATTTGTTGATTAAATGAATGATCAAATAAATGAATAAATGAATGGATAAACTTCTCATTGTTCCTGAAACACATGCTTATTGATGATCGTGCCTTCTCTGCAGGTCAGTTCTGAAACTGAGCTCTTCATTCCTCCCCACTTCTCCCCACCCACCAGTGAATCACCTCCTCCTCTCCCCCGTCCACCTCAGTAAGTGGTACCTATGCCCACTGGTTCATATCAGAAACTGAAGACTTTCTCATGGTTCATTTGCTCATTCAACATTTATTGAGCAACTACTTTGTGCCAGGCACTTTGCTAAACAGTGAGGACATAGCCCCTGGCTTCACAGAGTTCCCTATCCAGTCAGGACTAAGTTTCTGAGGGCTCTCCATCCTGTCTCTGAAAAGAATTCCAGGAAGACCACACGCTGCCTGCCTGTCTATGCTGGTTCTCACTCATAGGAGGGCAGGATGGTGGAGAGGAAAGTTCCAGGGCTTTGGCCTCAGGAAGAGGTGGGCTTAAATCCAAGCTCTTCTTTACCCTGAATCAGTTTCATTTAATATTATTTTTAAATGAAACATATAATATTTAAAAATATTATAATATCAATGCCTACTCAATGCTTGCCATTGTGCAAGGTGGCCATGACTCAGTGGAGAACAAATGAGACATAGCACTGCCTGCACAGAACTTAGGCTTAGTGGAGGAGACAGATATTAAACACATAAACAAACATATCACTAGAATTCATCATAAACACTTAAAGACAAAGATAATAAATAGAAAAAATCAGAGGTATTTTTATTTGATTGAGAAGAGTTCTCTGGGGGAAATGGCATTTAAGCTAAGATCTGAAGCATAAGGACCCAGCTATGTGAAGAGGTGGGTGGGATGCAAAGACCCTTAAAGTGAGGGAAGAGTCTGGGCAGACAGGGAGCCCGTCTTGCCAGGTTAGGGATGATGAGCTGACTCTAGGGGTCATGCATGTTAAAGAGATTTCTGGGTTGCTGGCCTAGAGAGTCTGGATTGGGAGGTGGCAAGAATGGAAGAAAGGTATCAAGGAAGACTATTTCTGCAGTAACAGATGATAGGAGATGATGGCCTGATTGGGAGTGGTGGAGCAAAGCGGGGTAGAAGCGCATGCATTTGAGAGAAGTTTTAGACGCAGCATGGTCAGGATGGAGTGATGCATCGAATGTGGGGCTGAGCAAGAGGGAAAGGTCAAGAGTGGCTCTAGTTTCTTATACAAGCAAGTGGCTAGGGAGACGGCATGGGAAGAGTGGAGAAGGAGCAGATTTGAGGGGGTGAGTTATTGGCAGCATCTGGACAGGTAAGTTGGAGTGTCTGTCAGAGATCCAAGTGGTGGTAGTAAACAGCAGGTGGGGGCTTCAAAGAAGGGTCGAGGTAAACTTGGAGAGGGAAGGGGGGGAGGGAGGTGGGCAGGAGAGGATGGAAGAGTGAGGGAGGATGAAGAAATTCATTCATCTCTCTGAACCACATCTTCATCACTTCTAAAGTGGGAGCAATAACATGAAATGAGATCATGTAAAGCCTCCTGGCATATAACAAGCACTCAGTGAATGCCGCTTTCCTTCCTTTCTCTTCCTCTTTCCCTTTAATTTATGCCCACCTTCCTTCCTCCCTTCTTTTTTTTTAAGATTTTATTTATTTATTCATGAGAGACATAGAGAGAGAGGCAGAGACACAAGCAGAGGGAGAAGCAGGCTCGCTGTGGGGAGCCCGATGTGGGACTCGATAAAGTCCAAAGGCAGAGCCAAAGGCAGACGCTCACCCACCAAGCCGCCCAGGCGCCCCCATCTTCCTTTCCCTTAGTGGCTCTTTGAGCCCCTTTCCTTTCTCACTGTCCCTATACCTTGTGCACAATTGTCACAAAAATGAGGAGTGAGCTTCTTAGAAATGGCTAAGGAACTCAGGGCCAGGATTAGTTGACTTAAAATTCATGCTTTCAACAATTACTCTGCCTTCTGCTTGGAACACTCTTCCTTTGCTCTTCGGCTGCTTATCACACTTGTGTTCTCCCTAAAGCATCATTCCCAGTTTTGCCAGCTCTGTGACGCTTTCCCGAGGTCTCTAGCTGACTTAGGTGCTTGCTTCTGGGTGGTGCTGCAACTTGTTCATACATCTATCTTGGCACCTATCATAGCACATTGAAATGAACTCTTTAGCTAGGCTGTCTCCTCCGTGAACTATGAATTCCTTGAAGCAGGAACTATTTTTAAATCTCTCCATCTCCAGCATTTAAGTTAGAGTAGGCAGTCTATTAAAAAATGTCACATGACCTCCAAGGCTCTGAGATCCCATAATTTGAAGCAAAAAGTTTAGATGAGTGAAAAAGCAAGCACCACCCACAGCTCCTTTGCTATCCTTTTAGGAGGGTATATGCTATAACAGCTAAGATCACGTCCAAGGGAATCAGGCTGGAAGGTTTTAGCATCTTGTCTTCAGATCAACACGCTGCATTGACTGGCAAGCCAAGTGGTACCCAGAGGCACCTGCAGCCAAGTCATCATTCCAGATCCCAGTGAAAGGACTGTATTTTAGGAAAATGTCTGTAATTTACAATTTTAATATTCCTACACCGAGGTAATATAGGAGGACAAGGTTATCACCTCTAAATGCCAAAAAGAAGGAAAATTCTGTAAGCTGCAGCTGTTCCCCTAGACTCTTGGAGCGTCTACAGAGCTTGGAGAACCCTGAGGTTGCCAAGAGAGCCTTCTCATATTTTTTGATTTTCCTTCAGGGAATGCCAGCCATTTTTTTTCTTTACTCATACTCTCGATTCAGCATATAAAGGGAAAATAAAAGGGAAGTGACTTAAACAGTAGGTCTGGAGGGCTTTGGCCAACCAGAGTGGGCCTCCCATAAATATTGGCACAAATAAATGATTCTAAAACCCCAAATGCCTCAGTTTTTCTTTTAGAATCTGTATTCTGAGCGTAGACAATCACTTTGTCCTCTCTCCTCCTAGAGGAATCTTATGAATCATTTACATCACTTGCTATTACTGTACCTAATTCCATACTGACCACATGGGCCACACCTGATATTACTCCAGAAATGTCCCCTGAAATGTATCTACTCATCCTCAGTTGGCATCTCAGTGATTGTCACAGCTCCAGGAGTATCATTCCATTCGATTCTAGCCACTGCTGCCCTCTCTGACCCCCCGCAATGTCCACATGGCCAGGGTTCTGGATTCCTCTGGTGGTCCACCTTCTACTTTGCCTGGGTTGAAAGTTTCTTCAGTTCATTGAGGTAAAATGGAGAGGATGTAGAATATTGCCTTGTCTCTGCTGCTGGTACCTGTCCATTCCTGTTCTATACCAGTTTCCTGGACTCTTCTTTCTTTCTTTCTTTCTTTCTTTCTTTCTTTCTTTCTTTCTTTCTTTCTTTCTTTCAAGATTTTATTTATTTATTCATGAGAGACAGAGAGAGAGAGAGAGAGAGGCAGAGACGCAGGCAGAGGGAGAAGCAGGCTCCATGCAGGGAGCCCAACATGGGACTGGATCCCGGGTCCCCAGGATCAGGCCCTAGGCTGAAGGTGGTGCTAAACCGCTGAGCCACCCGGGCTGCCCTGGACTCTCCTTCTAAAACTGGTTTCCACCACCACAGCAACTCCCTGGCACAGTCCCCACTGGGTCTTCCCTTTCTAACTTTGTTCCCCATGACTGACCCATTTCTAAGGACAAGCTCTTGCCCAGCCCAGTTCCTAGTCCCCTCATTTCTTGACTCCTGCTGGACATACCCATCTTTGTATTTGGAGCTTGAGGGGTCATTGTAGAGGTTAGGGATGCAACTAGTAAAAGCTGGACTTCAATCAGAACCTGCAAAACCATATCCCAATCTGAGATTCTGTGATTCTGGTACCCCACGTTGAGGTCACCTGAAGAAAACATTTGATTTAGTTTCATTCACACATCTCATTACTACTTTAGTCAAAGGGTATACATTTTTTGAAAATCTAGACTTTTTTTTATTTGACAGAGAGAGACAGTGTGTACAAGCAGGGGGAGAGCAAAGGGAGAAGGAGAAACAGACTCTCCACTGAGCAGGGAGCCCAAAGCATGGCTTGATCCCAGGACCTGGGGATCATGATCTGAGCTGAAGGCAGATGCCAACCAAGTGCCCCTATTTTTTTGAAAATCTAAAAAGTAGCTGGAGAGCTGAGCATTGCTCAGCTTAGCCCACACCTTGTGCTTAATGTCCAGATCAAACAGGGAGCTACAGTCCATCTTGCAAGGCCCAAGTGGACCAGTCTACACTGGAAATGGTCACTAGCATTGATGAGTTGATTGGAGTTGACTGTAGAGCTTCTAGTACAGTTCACAATGGAGAAAGTCTGAACTACTAAGAACAAGTGATCAACACCTAATGTTCTAGTTTCACCACCACCTCAGAAGTCTTCCTGTCTGGCCACATTTCCAATAAGCAATGAAGAATCAATTCCCTGAATATTTTAGTACCCAAGATAAAAGTCTGATTCTTCAGCATTTTATACTCAGGAAGGTACAGTCTTCCAACTCAGCTACTGTTTCAACATAATTCTGTGATCCAGGGCCACCAAATACCAAATGCCTGCTGTGCGCTGGGCACTGTGCTGGGTGCTGAGATTATGGCACTGAGCAAGATAAAGTCCTGCATTCAAAGGGCTCACAGTCGCAGGAGTAGGAGTCAGACACTAAACAAATACAATTACCCAATCTATTACTTGGTTATATTTAGGATGAAGTGCTACAAGGATAAATACAAGATGCCAGCTGACTCTATAGTGGATCCGAATAAGCAATGCTAAGGTGAAACGATTAAGGGTGACCTAATATATTACTCAAATGATTCTCTTTTTCTCCCTTCTCGTAGGCTCCTTCTACTTCTGAAAGAGAAACTTCCAAAGCTAACCAATGTTTCCAGTTGAGTAAGGGAGAAAATAGAAGGCATTGACAATGCAGGTATGCAATGCACATGTACCTAGGGGACAGATGCATGGCCATGTGTGCATACACATGTGCATATACACACAGGAGCATGCACACACACACACACACACACACACACACACACATACACGGCAGAGGAAGACCCATGAAACATGCCCTGGAGGGAAGAAGAGGAAGAAAAAAAATGAAATCCAAACAGTCTTTTTCACCCCGAAAACATATAATTTTGTGTAAATTTTTACTTTAAACATCTCTCTTTTCCTGAGCTGTGATATGGGCCCTGTCAAAGCCAGGGCCAATTACTGCCATTAGGTTCCCATCATGTCACCGCTTCTCCCCGTCAGGAAGGCCCTCGCCTCACAGGCCTATAATCTGCACTCACTTTCGCTCCATCACTTTCAGAAGGAACAAAATTGTTTTGTGTGTTTTTTTTAAAAGGGCCTTTATTTGGCCCCTGTCAACTCTGAAAAGAAGAGAGAAAGAGAGAGAGGGGGAGAGAGAAAAGAGGAGAAAGAAAGATTGTTTAAGTGTTTAACTGTGAGATTGCCAACAGGACGACAGGCAGCCCAGCTCTCCTGAGGGTCCAGGCTTGGGGACCCCTGGGCCTTGTCCCCCCTTTTTGGACAAGTTCTTTCTGCTCCTAGAGGAGCTCTTCTCACAGGTGCTGATCTCACAGCTTTGGAAAGACTCCATCAGAAGACATCCTGAGGGACTGGCCTGGCTATGAACCACCAGACCAGCTACAAAGAATGTCACAGGCCAGAAAGTGGGGTAACCTTTTTGGGTTCCAACCCTCCTAAGTCATTGGCTGTGGTGGGGCCGGTGGGTCAGAGAGGACCCTCAGGAACACAGAAGGTGCTCTTCTTAGCAGAAGGTGAAATGAAAGCTGATCCATTGGGACAGTGTTGCCTGCTAAGAATGTGGGTTGGCTGGGTCCCTCCCTTAGCTCAGCAGGGATGTTCTGTGCTCTCTTCTGCTCCTCTGGTCAACTGGCTACTCCAGGAGCTCTGAGCTCACCGTTGGGAACCCCTCCCTGCATCTCTTTCCAAGGGAGGAGGCTGAGGCCTGTGCCCCACCTGAGCCAGCCACTCCTCCTGCCCTGGAATTACACCTTTCCGAAATCTGCAGACAGTTATCACACCCCCAGCCCGGCCAGGCAGGCCCAGCATGCCGCTCCACTCCCGCTCCACTCCCGCCGCCTCCGTCGTCACTTAGCCAAGCTAAACAGATTTAGCTCCTTTAATCTTTCCTCATTAGCTGGCAATCTGGAAAGGAAACAAATGCTCACCCCATACAGGTTCAAGCTGTTGCTTTAACCTTGTAAAAGCGTGCAGGGCGCTGGGGCTGTGGAGTCAGTTAGGATCATTACCATGAGAGGCCACTCCCTCTCAGCCACCCCGTAGGGGCCTTCCCCACTCTTTCCAAGCCACTCCAGAGTGTCACCCCCCCTTGTAGGCCTGAGAGCTCTGCATCCAAACTTTGTGCATGGAGCCCCCAATGCTATGGCTCTCTTTGAAGACCAGGGAGAGTTGTCTTCCCCACCCCCATCCCCGCATTCATTTGTTCCAGCCCAGAGGGTCCCCACCACACACACACACACACACACACACACACACACACACACACACGCATAAGTAGGTGCTGACATCCACGACTTGTTCGGGCTCCTGCGTTACTCCCCAGCCGCATCCCCCATCAGCTTCTTCAGCGCACAAAGTACCCCCCTGCCCCACCCGGGACCAAAGTGAGACCTTGTCAATGGGCTCAGAATTCCTATCCATTGGGAGGGTACCCTCCTCCCTGACTGGATTCTCTGCCACTGATTTTCCCTTTCTGTGCAGTCTTTGCTTCCATGTCTACACCACTGGCAAAAACCTGAACCTGTCTTAACAACAGCCACTTGTGGTGCACCTATTATAACACATCTGTTGTTCTGTTTCCAATTTGCTCACTTAGTACTATTCTGTTTGGTGTGGTTTGGCCCTTAGGCACACTTACACACATGCACAAGCATGTGCACACACGCACACAAGCACATATGCACTCCTCTCAGTTCAATTTTCCTCTCGAGGATGACAGATCCCTCCCCCTCCCACTGTATCCAGCTCCAAACTAACTGGATGAACATTTTTAGGGCTGTTGTACCGTTTTGTAGAAGTCACATCCGTTTCACTTGCCCAGGCTCCTGATGGCCCCTTTTACTTTCTATGATTTTCCAGACATAATTATAAGTGGTTCAATCAGCTCCCTGCTTAGCATGTTCCCAGAACACTAGCCTTAATACCTCATGATGGATGTCATCCTGGCTTGCTGATTTGTGAAACCTTTACATTTTCTGAGTATTCTCCTACCTGCTTTCTATCAGTAACGATTTTTGCACCGTCTGCATTTACTTCCTAATTATCCAAATTCCTTTTTGTCATTTTTCTTTTTAAAGACTGATCTAAAAAATGAGCTGAGTATCTCTGCCCTGTAGGAGGTAAGATGAATCTCCCACTTCTCCTCATTTATTAAAGGTCTATATGCTCGCTGGTCTTTCCCCCACCTTTCCCTGCCCCTCACCCTCAATATATTGCAAAACATGTTTATTCCCTTTAACTCTTCACTAGTTCAAGTTTCTCTCCACCTCCTCTGGTTTGTCCTTTTGCCCACAGGCCCCAGGATTGCTCCTCTGTTGCCTACCACAGACAATCCTTTTATTTTGCTGAATACTAGGGTGACCTCACCCAAAGCTATTCTAGCCGGCAAAACCTTTCTTGTCTCTTACTCTGCATCAGAACTGGTTGCAGTTCTGAGCATTCTTCAGCCTTCTCCTCCTCAGGGCTCCAAAATTGGACTGGCATCTTTGGAACATAAGGGAAAAACTGAAGCTGGCTTTCTGCCTTGCCTGCCTCACCTGAAAGACCTCAACTATCATTCCCATTTTCTCCCACCCCCTGCCCTGAAAGTGTTCTCTGCACCATTCAGGCTCTCTGGCTTCCATTATGGGGTTCTAAAGAAATTTTCTAGAGGTCAAAGCAACACCCAGTCCTCACTTTTACCTCTGGAAAGACTTGGTTTTCATTTTGCTCATTTTCTCTTTGAGTTGCTACCTTTCCTCCTCCTTCTCCTTGCATTCATTCATTCATTCATTCAACATGTACTAAGTGCTTGAGTACCCACCACAAGCACTGGGGAGAGAGTAGTAAACAAAATGGCAGGACGTCTGCTCTCACAGTTCTTGGGAGAGATGTTAAACATTCTCTGAGTGCGATGAGAAAGTAAAACTGGAGGACCAAACTTACATTGGGAGGATGGGACAGGCTTCTTTAGGCAGTTAAATTCGCAGAGCTGGGAAGGATGGGTAAGAGATGGGTGACGTATACCCTCAGATGCCTAAAATGAAATTTGAGCGTTTGATGAACCAAAGGAAAAGTAGTTGACTGAACACAGGGAAGAGGAGAAGCCCTGAGCTGAGGCTAGAGAAGAGTGCCCTGAACTGAGCATGAAATTCAAGACAAGGAATGGGCTTGGGAAGGAAAATTATGCTCTACTGTGCCTTTGAAGAGTTGAGGGACAACTCATTTCTAATACTTTGGAATATTCCAGTATCATCTCCCCTATTGTTTTGATGAAAACCAGGGCTGGTAAAAAAAAAAAAATCAAGTGAAACCGTTGGGTTTATTCTCTCTTTTGCCTTAGCTAACTCAAGTGACCTTCCTGATTTTCTCACCCACAAATGGAACTCTATGCTTAGCTAAAGGAAAATGCGAAAGATACAATTCCATGAAACAATTCTACTCTGGAGTGAAGGTAGAGGTAGGAGGGGTGAAAGTTTTGGAATCTTTGGGGATGGATGGGCAATTTGTAAGAGGCCCCTCGGGGAGGCTGATGTACCATCTAAGGGTTAATTTTTCAAAATTAACCCCTCTTGAAGTCCCAGTTTCCTCATCATAGAAAAGGGATTAGCCTTATCCACCTGTCTCCACAGATGAAGAGAAGACTCACATGAATCCTTTGAGAACTACAGTGTTCTTCAGGTACCAGTAGTTAGAATGGTGAGAGAAGTTTTCACTGTGGGGACCCAGGAAGAGCTGGGGGCCCTGCCATTGCTGTGTGGCCTAGAGGGAGGAAGAGACCAGCAAAGCCCATTGGAAGATCTGCCCCCAGAGCCCCAGGAAGATGGGCAAGGCCACGGGATGCAGCCCTGGGGATGCAAGAATGGTGCCACCTGGACTCTTGGGTGGTGATTTCTGGCCATATTGTATTGTAGGTAGATTCTATGTTGCCATCGGAACAGGGTTGGAAAGGCCTTTGAGCACATGGAAGTCAAACACCACGTGAGCACAATCCCTTCTATGAGTGTTCTCCCCATGTTCTGGGGCGCCCCTCCCAGGAGTTGACACTAAGAGGCAGGACTTCTTGAGGCAAAGAAGGGCAGAGGTGTAGAGAACACGATCGATCGCCATCAAGGGGCAACTGAAGGGTAGCAAAGAAGGTTCTCACTGCCCAGCAGTAGGTCTGCACTCCACCTGCTGCCTCCATGCAGTAACCCCCATCTCTCCTAGGGTGGGCACTCCGCGGATTCACGAACAAACCCAATCTACACAGGTGGAACCTCAGGCCAAGGACACCAAGGGCTTCTCAGAATAGTCACCAGAGGAGAGGGTGCCCCGCTGGCCTAAGGAAACAATCCCACTGCTTCCCACCCCCGCCCAACCCTGCCTCAGGAAGAAAGGTCACTCCCTCCTCCTCGTCTCCACAGCAGCTTTTCAAAGGTTAAATTCAACCAGCCCGCTCCACCCCCCCCTCACGCCCACCCCCAAACAAGAGAGGAAAAGTTAATTGAAAATGCTGTTTAATTTTTCAGCTCCAGTGGATCCTACCCCAGCACAGATGGCTCCCCCAGGACTGTCTGTCCCAAGCCTATCTCTACCACTCCATTGGTCCCCCCTCCCAAGCACGGGGGCAGAGGCACCGCCAGCAGTGGCTCAAAGGGAGAAAAGAGAAGGGGGAGGGTGGGGGGGGCACCTCCACACAAAAGAGCATTCTGAGCCCTTGGTTCCCTGGCCAAGGGAACAATGCTCCCGACTTGATCCTTTCATAAAGAGAGTTTCTGGTGTCAGGAGACAGCCGCCCAGCGCCCAAGCCTCCGGCACAGGCCACTTCACTGCCCACCACCAACTGCTGTGCTGGCTGGGCTTCATTCCGCACCCCCCTCTGCGTCCAGCTGGAAGCGAGTGCGGTCCCAACCCCCACCCTCACCCCCCCCCCCCACTTGGAGCAGCCGGCTACTTGTTGCCCCTCAAGGCTCTGACAGGGCCCCAGAGAGGCCAGCCAGCTGAGATGAAAGGCGAGGACTCTAACTGGATTACCCCAACCAGCCCCAGGACTAAAGAGGCCAAGAAGCCCTAATTAAAGCCATCCCCCTGCCCCCGCCCCCACCCCACCCCAATCACTGCAGCATTTCTCCTTTCATCCCAGGTTCTCCACTTTGTTCAAATTTCCGCTATTGATGAGTTACTAGGCTCTGGAGAGGTGGGGTGAGTGGAGAGAGGTACAAATTTCCGCAGCCTCCTGTAGCTTCAACATGCTTGGACTCTGGGGTCCCTCCCTTACAGCCGAGAGGGAGAAATCCTGGGGGGGGGCAGAAAAGGAGCTCAAGGCAAAGGAGCCCAAGAAGGAGAAGGGAATGGGCCCCGAGGCAGAGGGGTTGAATGGGATCCCACTAGGTCCTACCAGCCGGGGGACCTGCCCTGATGACCAGCTAGGTGGAGGAGAGCGACAGAGATCCGCCCCCAAGGGGAGCCCTGGGGGCGGGCGCTGGGTGGGAGAGCTCTGCCTCCCTCCTCTCCCCTTCTTCTGTACCACCCCAAATCTCCCCGCTCCCATCTTCCCTTCCTTGGCCAGAATTAGCCCCTTGCCTTTGGCTAGAGAGCATGATGGGACATCTGAGCCCCCATGACAAACCCTATGGCAATGGTTCTGGGGTTTGTATTCATCTCTTACCTCCTTCTTGATCTTCATAATCTCACAAGGCAGGTATTTTTGCCTTCACTTTACTTTGAAATTGAGATGGAAATGTTCCAAGGAACTTCCATTACCACAGTTCACTACCATTCGGTGGGAAAAACTGAGCCAAGAGCCCCAAACTCCTACTGTCGTGTGCCCTCCTCAGCCAATCGCCCCAAATGTCAGACCCAACGAGAGTGCCCTTTCCAGTGATTCTGGGCTCGCTCTTAGGGAAGAGGGGGTGGAGGTTTTACTTTTCTTGGGTCACCCCAGCCTATGGGTCATCCCAGCCTGTGGTCATCCCAGCCTATGGGGCATTGCCAGAGGCTTAGAGATAACCCTCGGGGCAAACAGATGAAGGCTGGGAGCTCTCACCTCTGGGGAAGCAGAAGATTGACCCAGACCAAGGCCCCCAGGGCACCTTCCCCCTTCACCATTCCCGGGTCATGATGATGGTCTTCCCCAGCAAGCCAGGGAGATATGGGGCCTGGTGTGACAGCATGATGAAGATAAGAGGAAGAGTCGCGGTGGCCACTGGAGACCATTTCCCAGTCCCACCATCAAAAGTTGCTGGCCGACCCAGTCTTCCGCGCACCTGCCCTCTCCGACCCCCGCAGGCCCGTCAGCCTGGACAGGTGCGCCCTAAGGAGATCCGTGTCCTAGTGGGCGCCAGTGCCCCGCTTCCCTGAATGAGGGGACAACCACCTCTGGGCCCGGAGGCCCGGGCATCCCTTGGGCACTGAGTCCATGCAGAGGAAGCCTCGGTGTTTGTGTTTATTCTTTTGTTCTGTCCTGTTTGCTGCCCAGGGGAGAAGTCAGGGGTAGGAGTGCTCTTTTCACCTAATTTTTCAAAATAAGGGGGGGCAGGTAGGAATGGATACCTTCCTGAGGTGGGAAGGGTGGGGGAAAGCGATCCTACCAACCAGAGCAGGGCGGAGACTGGGCAGGGCATGGGGGGAGGGGAGCGGCCAGGATTGGAGGGAGGTCAAGGGAGAAACGAAGAAAGAGGAAAAAAGAAAAACCCAGCAGTGCGCCATGTCGCATTGTTCATGCTCAGCCCTTCAATTTGCTCTCTGCATTCTCCTGCCGTGGGGAGAATGTTACGCTGGCTTAAGGGACAAATCAGACACAAAATAAAGACCAACACTCAGCAGTAAAGCAATTATCGCAACATTTTATGCCAGGACTGTTCCTTTTGAAGGCAGCCTGGTGCTACCCGCATGTACCTTAACCCGTTCCTAATAACCATAAAGTTACCATTATTTACGGTACAAGACATTAAATAAATAATGCAAACTCAGGCAGGCGAGCAGTCTGGGCAGAGCTAGGCAAGAGCGCTTCCCTGCTGTGGGCCAGCCGCAGGGGTTAACCGGGGATGCAAGGGATGCTCCCAGCGACCTGTCTAGGCCTCCCTCTGCCCTCTCCTCGGGGAGCCCATGAAGGGCCGGGAGGGCACACAGCACAACAAGCCACAAGAGAAGGCCAGAAATTAGGGAAGGCCTGACCCAGGGCCTAACCAAGATGGAATCGAGCCAGGACCGACGTGGCCCATGGACTTGGCCAGCGAGCGACCTGTCTCCTTGATGGCTGCCTGGGAGGGAGCCAGGACCTCCAGGAACTCTCTGGAAATGGTATGGTAAAGGGGTATGAACAGGAGCTCTGACGTCAGTCAGATCTGGGTTCAAATCCTACTGTTCCTTAAAAGCCAGTGGACCCTGCACAAGAGGCAATCTCTTCAAGCTGCAGTTTTCCTAGTGACAAAATAGGGGAGAGGATGTGTAGTTTCGAGGGGTGCCATGAAGATAAATAAAATGAATGTAAAGCAGGGATCACAGTGCTTGGCACTCAGTATCTACCTAATGGTGATTTTAGGAATCACCTAAAAGGAAAGGAATTCTTAGCCTCACTTTTATAGATCAAAACTGGTCATGTGATCACAGCAATCTGAAATCCTGAGGATGCCAAAGGTTTCCAGCACAAGGTGAGAGGCCAGAGACACAGATTGAATAAAAGGAAACATGCCACCTTCTTAAGACAGAAATGGTCATGCGGCCTCCAACAAGACACTGTCCATCTATGGCAAGAAAGATACTGACACCAAAGAGATGCAGGTGCTGGGGTCTCTTGAGCCTTGTTCCTGAGGCATCAGATACTTTGTGCAAAATCAAATATGGAAGAAGGGGCTTTGCCCTTTCCCCTGCCCTGTTCTAACCAACTCTTCATAACCTGTGCCCATCCAGAACCCCAGAGAATCAAACTGCGTTAGGTGTTGTTACAAGTCTGGATTCCTGATGGGAATCTCAAAGGAACCAGCCGCACCAGGTTGCCACTCTGTGCTTCTACCGGCCTCTCCTCCTCCTGCCTGGCCCTATTCTCTGATTTTGAGCACAGGAGGCCAGTGAGGATCAGAAGGGCCTCGGCCCCAGGTATCCATGATGAGCGGCCCTTAAAGCTTCTGTGTGACAGCCACTCATGTTCACACCCTTGGGCAGGTGAGCCAACGATTTAACCCAAAGACAGGTGCTGGGCTGGGTGGTCCCACTGGCTTGGCTTCTATCCAGAGCAGGTTATTTACCTTTTTTAAGATTTATTTATTTATTTATTTATTTATTTATTTATTTATTTATTTATTTATTATAGACATAGAGAGAGAGGCAGAGACACAGGAGGAGAGAGAAGCAGGCTCCATGCTGGGAGCCTGACATGGGACTTGATCCCGGGACTCCAGGATCACGCCCTGGGCCAAAGGCAGGCGCTAAACTGCTGAGCCACCCAGAGATCCCCCAGAGCAGGTTATTTTTGAGGCGCATCATGATTATCTAACCAAGAGTAGTTGATCAGCATGCCTACAACTTTAAGGAGCATCAGAATCCGTTGGGAGCTTGTTAAAACACAAATTGCTGGGCTTACACCCAGAATTTCCTGTTTAATAGGTCTGGAGTGGGGCCTGAGGATTCACGTTTCTAAATTCCCAGGTGATGTTGACATTACTGGTCCAGGGACCAGGCTTTGAGAACAATGGCCTAGAAATCTTCCTCTGGTCAACTTCTCCAGTGCCCTCTCTTCACCTGAGACCAGGCCCTGAAAGATGAACTGAAAGACTCCCTGGTGGAGGTGGGGATGAGGGTTGGGGTTGAGGGGGCCTGGGATTATTTTTTGGCTGCAAACCAGAGAGAGAACAAAACCAGGAAAGTACTTTCAGTGTGCCACTGGATGAAGGGCAGCACAGTTATGGACCTCTCTTAGCACATAAATTGGTGTGCACACAAAAATGGGTGCTTTCCTCCTTTATTCCTTTAGCCAGGATTTGGGGTCCATGCCTCTTCTTGCTCACTGGGGCAAGTTTTCAGCTCTGGAATACTTTTCCTTTGTAAACCTTTCAAATGTACCAGAATTAAAGACAAAAAATGTGAGCACCTGGGTTGCTCAGCGGTTGAGCCTCTGCCTTTGGCTCAGGGTGTGAACTCAAGGAGAAGCCTTGCCCTGTAACTGGGGAGAGGACACAGATCGAGTCCCACATCGGGCTCCCTGCATGGAGCCTGCTTCTCTCTCCCTCTGCCTGTGTCTCTACCTCTCTCTGTGTGTCTCTTATGAATAAATAAAATCTTAAAAAAAAATGACAAAAAATGTGAATGTAATCTTAAAAAAACTAATTCACACAAAGCTCTCTAGTATTTTCCTGTCAAATGAAAATAGATGTGATTTATGTCGTTGCGTGGTATGGTGACAGCATTATTATCTCATTGGATTATAATTATTTGTTAATCTTTTTCTATTCTAGACTGTGAGCTCCTTGAGGACAGAGACAGTTCTTATTCCCTCTTGTTCCAAAGGGCCTCGCATAATGTTTAACATAAGGAATGTTTAACAAATATTTATTATTTATTTATTTATTTAACAAATATTTAATGAACACACACTGCTCCATGAGGAAGAGGCCTAGCACCATGCACAGTGTTTATTAAATGTAAAAATGAGAATAAGTCCAGTCACCGATTCTCCTTCTCTCTTCCTCAGACTCTCTTCCTTTTTTTTTTTTAATTTTTATTTATTTATGATAGTCACACAGAATGAGAGAGAGAGGTAGAGACACAGGCAGAGGGAGAAGCAGGCTCCATGCACCGGAGCCCGACGTGGGATTCGATCCTGAGTCTCCAGGATCGCGCCTTGGGCCAAAGGCAGGCGCCAAACCGCTGCGCCACCCAGGGATCCCCAGACTCTCTTCCTCTCAAGTATTTCTAGGCTGGAGTCCAGGCTACAGTCCAGGCAGGTCTGTACCCCGTGGACCTAAAAGCACACGGTAGTACCAGTTGGAGTACATGGAGATTCCTCCGCCAGGACTCCCAGAACACCCCATGGACTCCCAGAAAACCCCATCGGATTGTGCCACAGCCTTATAAAGTGTGTGTGTGGGGGTGTATTCCTGCCACCAATTCAGGGAAGGGAAAGACCAGAGGCCCAGGCCTATGGGTACCCCCCCCCCGCCCCCGCACCGAGCTGGGGAATGGCTGACCCCTGTTTCCTGGCTAGGGGTCCCTCCTCCTTTCTCTTTTCCTGCTGTTCCAGAGACTCCAACAGTGCCCCCGATTTTATGTTTCATTTTTGGGGGAGTTAGGGTGCTGGCAGGGGGGGCGGTCAGCAGAGGCCCAGAGCAGGGCAACCAGCTGATTCCTGACCGCCTGGGGGTCCTAAGCCACCCTGGCCTCCTCCCCACCCCCAAGCCTGCACTGTCACAAAGTCCTGGCACAAGCGCTGTGGCCCCTGGGGGCGGGGAGGGGAGACAGGGAGGGAACTCTGTTCTTTGCTGGCTTAAAATAAGTCAAAGGCTTGGTAAGACTGGAGAAGGGGAGAAGGAAGATCCCGGGCCCTGCCCAGCGGTGCTTCCCTGCTGACCAGATTCTTCCCAACCCAACCAAGACTCCCGAGGGAGGCTCCTCTGCTCCTTCTCTAGCTCCTCTCCCCTGAATCCGCTTCCGGTGGAGGGAGCTGGGACTCCGGCGCCTTCCTGCTCTCCCATCCCAGCCTTTCTGCCGGCCTGGGGGTCCCACAGCTGACTGGCCTGCAAACAGGACTCCATCTCCAGAACCCACCCCCTCCCCCTCAACTTTAGCATTAACCTTTCTCTCTCTTACAACAAAAGCCAAACTCTTTCAAAGCCAATCTGATTGAAATTCAAAAACTTTCCAGGGCCTCGGCACCACTCTCTCTACTCCTCCCCATATTGACAGCCGCTCACCAGCCCCCCCCAACCAAACTTCCAACCCCTCACCCCCCCAGCAATGCATAAAATAGAGGGACAAAGGGCTCTCCCACCCCCTTCCCCCAAGCACAAGACTCTCCCTTTGTATCATTGTATCACTTGAGGCTGGTGGAAAGGAGAGCTGGCTCTGGGCTCTCCATTGTCTCCCGCCATCCCCACCCCCACTGCCTTCTGCAGCTAGGAGGCCTAATGCTGGGACCAGCTTAGTTGACCAAACCAAGAGAAGTTGGGGCCCTCTGTGGAGGCTCAAGGCCCACCCTCTGATAGAAGGAAAAAGAACTGAGAGCAAGTCTAGGGCGAAAGAGGGCCTGGCCTCATGGCTCCCTAGCCACACATGCTGGGCTTGAGAGCGGACCTAGAACAGCAGACCCAAGCTTACTCCCTTGTTTTCCTGGACACCAGATGGAGATCCTCCCTCCCTCCTTCCTCTTTAGAGGCTCCCTCCCTCCCTCAGCTGCAGGAGCAATTAGAATGCTCTGGCAGGCTCTGGGGAGGGGTGGGGGTCCAGGTGGTGGCCAGGAGGCTATTAGAGAATAGAGAAAGGCAGCCTGGGGACACCTCCCTGAGCAGGGCGGCAGCCGCTGGGGAGGAAAAATCTAAACAATTTTCAATTAATTAATTAATTCAACAAGTATTTATTGAGCACCTACCATATGCTCACTGGGGAAATGGCAGTGAACGAAACAAAGTCCTTCCTTGCAGAGCTTACATTCTAGTGGGTGGGAGATAATCAAGAGATCGAATCAATACATAATATTCAGGTATAAGTCTATATGGAAAAATAGAGACACAAAAGGGGCCAGAGAGGGCCAGGTGGGGTATTGTTAATGGGGGAGAGAAGGGTGTGTCATGAAGGCCTCCTAACAGAGTCAGAATTTAGATGGAGACCTATCTTGAGGAAGTGTCTGGGAAAGGAAGATCCCAGCCTGCGGGAACAGCAAGAGCAGAGGCCCTAAATTATTGATTAAGGAAGAGAAAGGCTGAAGTAGTGAGATCAAAGGGAGACTGTAAGCATGAGATTAGAGAGGAGCAGGGAGACCAGATAATGTAGGGTCTCTTAAGCCTTGATAAGGGGTTTGGATTTTACTCTGAATGGGTGGGAAGCCGGAGGGGTCAGATAATTTGATTTATGTTTTAAAAGTTCTCAGGGCAGATGCAAAGAGGGGAGACCTTATCAGGAGACGGTTGAAATTACCTGGGTGAGAGAGTATGGTGGCTAGGGCCAGGGACTGTGTTAGAAATGGAGAGGAGTGGCCAGATTTGGATATGTCTGCTAGTAGAGCCAACAGGAATTGCTGTTTGGTTGTATGGAAGATGTGAGAGAAAGGAATCCAGGATGACTTCAGGGTGTGGGGCCTGATCCAAATGAAAGACTGAAGTAGCCATTTATTGATAAGGTAGAGATAAAGGGGATACGTCTTTGGGTCTATGTGCTTAGAAGAATGAGGAGTTCAGTTCTGGGCTTATAAATCTGAGCTGCCTCTTAGACATCCAAGCGGAGATGTCCAGTAAGCAACTGGGGACAGAGGTTTGAAGTTCAGGAGGGAGGCCTGGGCTACAGATGTACATCCAAGAGTCACCAGCACAGGGCTGGTATTAAAGCCACGAGCCTGGCTGAGATTGCCTAGGATGGGAGGGTAGCTAGAAAAGAGAAATCTGTGGGCCAAGTCCAAGGGTACACCAAAGTTTAGGGGTCCGAGAGAGGAAACAGGACCTGACAAACAGGAACCAACAAAAGAGGAGCAAGCAGTGAGGCAGGAGAACCAAGGGAAAGAGGTGTCCCAAAAGGCAGGTGAAGAAAGGCTGGGAGAAAGGAATGATAGGTTGAGTGTGATGCGGACTGAGGACTGGTCATTGGATTTGGAGGTAGGGGAAGTCACTAGGGACCTTGACAAAAGTCATTTCAGAGGAAAGATTGACGAAGAATCTGACTCACATTGGGGCTTGTGTGAGAACGAAAGGAGAGGAGGGTGACCACAAGGATGGACATAAGGGAGGAATGGGACCAATGGAAAAGTTCTTTAGAAGGTGATTTATAGGGACGCCTGGGTGGCTCAGCTGTTGAGCGTCTGCCTTCATTCAGCTCAGGATGTGATTCTAGGGTCTGGGATTGAGTTTCACATCGGGCTCCTTGCAGGGAACCTGTTTCTCCCTCCACCTATGTCTCTGCTTCTCTCTCTGTGTCTCTCATGAATAAATAAATAAAATCTTAAATAAAAAGAAGATGGTCAATATTAATAGATGCTTGCATGTTGATGGGAATGATCCAGCAGAGAGAAAAATCTGATGATGAGATGGAGAGGAGACAACTAGGTAAGTGAGTGTCATTAAGGGAGTGGGAGGGACTGGGATCCAGAGCATAAGTGCAGGAGTTCTCCTTCTAGAGAAGGACAAGTCACCCGTACAACAGGAGAGAGGGCTCAAAAACGAGTACAGACACAAATGAGACATGGTTCATGAGATGGTGGGAGGAGGTAGAAATTATCTTCCGATGGCTCCATTTTCTCAATTAAATGAGAAGCAAGAATTAAGCAGAGAGAAGGCAAGAGGTAGACTCAACGAGCTTTGGAGTTTTACTAAGAGAGGATAATGAAAGGGAGAGGGGTAATGGGATTGGTTGAGGGTACGCACAAGGCAACAGAAATAACAGTGGGCCACGAAATCTATGCTAGCTGAGGAGAGAAGTTAGGGCATGGTGTGGTGAGGGACAGTGAAATGCTGGTAGGACCAGCAGAGTATTGTCCCACTAGGGTTGGAACTGGGACACTTAGAGGGAGTGAATTGGTGGCTGGAGGGAAGGATGCTCAACATAGATATTACAGAGGGGGGTACAGTTATTGGTAATGACAAGGTTTGGGGGATGAACTTCAGGGTCCCTGACTGAGGTAGGGTGGAAAACAAGATTACTGGAAGGGAGAAGGTCTAAGAACCAAGAGAGCAGGGAATTGGAAATGGTTCTCAGAGTGGGGTCCTTGGACCGGCAGCACTGACACTTGTGAACTTGTTAGAAGCACGCATCTTGGGGCTGCACTCCAGACCTACGCGCTCAGAAACTCGGAGGGGAGGGCCCAGAAATCCAACCCTCCTGGATGAGTTGATGATGTAAAAAATTTGACAATTACTGGTATAGGGGGTTTTGTTGTGGGTTGAGAGGAGGTGAGAGTGGGGTCAGATTAGGGCAGCAGTTCTCAACCCCAGCCACACAGCTTTAGAATCACCAGGAGAGCTTTAAAAACCCCAGTGCCCAGGCTGTAGGGTGGAGTCAATGAAATTATAATCTGTCAGGGATGGGTAATTTGAGGATATGAGTATTTAAAAACGTTTGTCCCGTGGTTCCAATACGCAGGCAAGGTTGAGAACCACTAGATTATGGGATATACAGAGCCCTAAGGAATGACAGGGTCCAGCTGATGAAGACCTCCTGGGACCCAGGGGGGTTTTGTGGTGAGTGCAGTAAACAGAAAGCATGATGATACTGGTCCAGGTGGACTCTAGGGCAGAATTTGGTGCTGAGGCTGGCTGTGCTAGCACTGAAGGAGTGGCAGTATGATTAGGAGCATGTGGACCTCTGGAGTTTCCACTTCATACCTGCCAGGGTGTCTTTCTCTTCCAGGAATCCAGAAGAAATGTTGTTTCGGAGGACAGACAGATCTATAAATGAAAGAGGGGGTATTCACTGCCCACCAGGTGCACTCTCTGGTAAATGCTGGCTGCCTCTGGGCCTGCCCAGGTCTAGGGAAGCAAGCACTGTTTGAGCCAAGGCCTGGCAGGGTCTCTGCTGATCCACTGCCTCCAAACAGGGAGCTCCCTGGCCAGACCAGGCTTTCCCCAGCCGGTTTTTTCTCACGGAAGCACAAGCAGCTTTTCATGCATCAGGCATCTTGGCCTCCACGTCCAGTCCAGATGCCTTGGGGGTTCAGATAAGAGACGGAACATAATTAGCTTTGGAGGGAGATGTACCCTAAGAATTTAGGAGGCAACTTCAAGCAGAAAAGGGGTTTTTGAGAGCAGTATTATATGTGCTGAATAAATGTAGATAATCAATAAACTGAGAAATGAGGAGAATTGTTGAATTTGGGGGGAATGGGGAGATTATCATGTACTGGGGAAAAGGAGTAAGGATGATCCTATACTCATGAGGTTTGGCCTCTATGCGGGAGGACTTGACTGGGGGAGATTCTCTCATATAATAAAACACTAAGGCCAAAGAGAAGGATTACCGCCTGGCGGTGATGGGGCGATAAATGATTATCACCCACAGGTGGATAGGAGGACTTGCCATACACTGGAGTCTGATCATACTCTGGTGAGATCTGACATTCACTTAAGATTCCAGATTAACCCCGACAAGTGCGTAAAGATCCAAGAGCATAAAGGGCAGGCGATTTCATACAGGAAGAGCTTGGTCTCTAAGCATAGGGGAGAACTGTGGTGGTAGGGAAGGAATTATCAAGTACATACATGCCTGGGATCGCTAATACCCTTGAGAATATATCCGGACTGTGGGGTCAGGTGGACACCATCAGAACGGAGGGAACGGACACATGAAATACGTCTGTCATAACAGCACTGTTTTAAAAGAAGCCCTGGAGATGCCTCAGGAATTCTGGGCTCTACAACTCGGAATTTATTTGAAAGGTAACATGCATGTAACTCTTGCTCTGTGTCCAGGGAAAGGGGGAAGTGGTCACAGGAGAAATCGTCCTGAAGGTCCTGCCCCCATCCTCGGGCCAGGAGATGTTAGTGGCCAGGACTCTTCATCTTTAAAGCAATAGGCAGGGCAGCCTGGGTCGCTCAGCGGTTTAGCGCTGCCTTTGGCCCGGGGCGTGATCCTGGAGACCCGGGATCGAGTCCTGAGTCAGGCTCCTTGCATGGAGCCTGCTTCTCCCTTGCCTGTGTCTCTGCCTCTCTCTCTCTCTCTGGATCTCTCATGAATAAATAAATAAAATATTTTAAAAAATAAAGCAATGGGCAGGAGGAAGGTGCCACTGTCGTTCTGTTCATCAAGAGTTTGGAGAGGGACCACAGGAAAGTGGAAGCACCTTTTGCAGCTCTCGTGCTAGAATTTTCTGCCTAGCGATTCCTCGTTCTCTAGCGCAGGCTGCAAAATTATTCAGCATTCCTAAGTGAACATGCTTGATTAAGTTTTAATTTTAGCAACTTGCTAGCTGAAAAGGGGGGGCTGGTTCATTGCTGAGGTGGGGGAGGGAAGAACTAGATGAAGAGCGAGGCTCTGGACTGTCAGCCCACATCACACAAATCTATACACAGCAGCACCACAGGGATGAGGGAGGTGAACAGGGCAGGGGTAAAAAGTGGGAGCTGCCGAGGTGGCGAGTGGCCCTTGCCTACTCTGTGGCACACACCTGTCTTCTCTTACACCAGCTGTGCAGCATGGGGTTGGGAGGGCGCACTGGTTCATCCATTTAAGCCTTCCCTTCTTTTCATAGCATTCCTCATCCTGCAGGTTTTTAGCCAAAGCTCTTCAGAGCAGGTTTCTGCGATTCATTCATTCACTCATTTTCATGCCATTCCATCCCTCTTCCAGGGATATCTCATTCACGTCCACAGCTTTAGTTATTATAGAAATGTTAGTGACTCTATCACCTGCCCAGACCCCTCTTCTCAATTCAATCCTGGGAAAACTGCCCAGCTTCACCAGGAGCCCCATAGGCACCTGTCAAAAGTAGAGCTCATTCTCTCGCCCCTTCACATTAATTTGTCCTTCCATCTCCACGGAGGGTCCTTCTGTTCACTCTATCACCCGGTCTATCCTGGAGCTACTCTTTAATCTCCACTCTAGAGCCACACTGCTCTTTCTAAAGTACAAATCTGTGGTACTTCCTAAAACTTAAAACCCTTCAATGGTTTCCCATTGTCTTTAGGATTCAATCCAAGCTCCTTAACAGGGCTTTTGAAAGCCCCACACGGCTGGCTTTTGCCTACTTCTCCCCCATCATCTCTTGTCACTGCTTCATTTATCCATTCCTTCAGTGACCGTGCATTGAGTGCTTACTTTGCGCCAGACAGTATTCCAACCAGTGGGATAGAGCAATGAATAAAATGGATCTCTGTCATCTTGGAGCTCTAGCTAACCTGATTTAACCTTCTGTCCCCCTCTCACCTCTGGGCCAATATATGCAAAGTTTATTTTGCCTAGGAAGCTCACTGTCTTCCTTCTACCAGAATGTCTCTCGACTCCAGTTACCTTTGCCTAGCTAACTCCTACTCATCATTTAGGTCTCTCTTGCTCTCCAGACTAGGTTAGGTTCCCCTAACTACACACTTGCAAAGCAACGTGTACCAGCCCCACCACAGCACTCAACCACATTTTCTTTGAACTACGTTTTATTTTTTATTTATTTATTTTTTTAAATATATATATTTTTAAGATTTATTTATTTATCCAGAGAGAAAGAGAGAGAGAGGCAGAGACACAGGCAGAGGGAGAAGCAGGCTCCATGCAGGAAGCCCGATGCAGGACTCGATCCCGGATCCCCAGGATCACACCCCAGGCTGCAGGAGGCGCCTAACCGCTGCGCCACTGGGGCTGCCCTGAACTACGATTTAATGTCTGTATTGCCGTAAGACTATACATTCATTGAAGGCAGTTTTCGACATCATCTTGTTGTATCCTTAGTGCCTAGCATTGTGGAATTCTGAGAATATCTTGCCATCCAAACATAGTCTTCTTTTTTTTTTTTTAATTTTTAAAAAGATATTTATTTATTTATTTGAGAGAGAGAAAGCATGAGCTATGGGGAGGGGCAGAGGGAGAAGCAGGCTCCCTGCTCCTTGATGTGGGGCTCAATCCCAGGACCCTGGGACCATGACCTGAGCCAAAGGCAGACACTTAACCACTTAACCGACTGAGCCACCCAGGTGCCTCCAAACATACTCTTCTTTAAAAAATCTGTATTTCCGGGCAGCCGGGGCGGTTGGGGGGGGGGGGAGCGTCAGCGGTTTAGTGCCGCCTTCAGCCCAGGTTGTGATCCTGGAGACCTGGGATGGAGATCCAAGTCGGGCTCCCTGCATGGAGCCTGCTTCTCCCTCTGCCTGTCTCTGCCTCTCTCTCTCTCTCTCTCTCTGTGTGTGTGTGTGTCTCATGAATAAATAAAATCTTTTTTAAAAATCTGTATTTCCTGTTCTTATTAGTAGTGTTACTCATTGCATACAGGCACCCAACTTAGAAACTTTATAATGAATTTATTTCTTCTTACGGGTCCATAACTCAAAATCTTAGCTAAGTCCAATAGATCCTCTAGCTCTGTCCACTTTCTTTAGTTTATCCTCTCTTTTTATTCTCACTATTACTGTTCCAGTTCAAGTCTTCAGCTTTCTTGTCTTTTTTAATATATCTTTATTGAAGTGTAATTTACATACCACACAAGAGACCCATTTAAAGTGTAAAATGCAATGATTTGGATATATTCAGAGGCAGTTATGTAGCTAACACTACAATGAACTTTAGAACATTTTCATCACCCATCCCAAAAGCCATACCTTTAAGCTATCACCCCCAGTCCTCTTATTCCCCACAGTCCTACCAACCACTAATCTACTTTCTGTCTCTACAGCTTTGCCTATTCTGGAGCTTACATATAAATGGAATCAAATAATGCATGGCCTGGCCTTTTGTGTGATGTATTCAAAGTTCACCCATGTTATAGCACGTATCAGTAATTCATCCCTGGTTTTTTTCCAGCTTTATTGAGATATAGGTGACATATAACATTGCATAAGTTTAGGGTATACATTGTGTTAATTTGATGCACACATATTACAAAATAATTATCACAATAGGGTTAGTTTAACATTTCCATCACCTCACATAATTACCATTTCTTTTTGTGGTGAGAACATTTAAGACTTACTCCCTTAGCAACTTTCAAGTATATAATATAGCATTGTTAACTATAATCACCATGCTGTACATTAGATCCCCCAGAACTTATCCATCTTATAACTAGATATTTGTGCTCTTTGCCCAACTTCTCTCCATTTCCCTCACCCACCAGACCTTGGAAATACCATTCTAACGTCTCCTTCCATGAGTTTGGCTTTTTAATTTTATTTTTCATTTCTTTTTTAAGTCACCTCTACCCCCAATGTGGGGCTCAAACTCACGATCCCAAGATCAAGAGTTGTGTACTCTACCGATGGAGCCAGCTAGGCACCCTCAAGTTTGGCTCTCTTTTTTTTTTTTTTTTTAAGTTTGGCTCTTTTAGATTCCACATATAAGTGATTTCCTACAATATGTCTTTCTCTGTCTGACATATTTCACTTAGCGTAATGCTCTTAAGGTCCATCCACATTACTGCAAATGACAGGATTTCCTTCTTTTTTTTTATAGTTGAATACAATTACACTGTATATGTATGCAGCACATTTTGTTTATCCATTCATCTGTTGATGGACACTTAGGTTGTTTCTGTGTCGGCTACTGTGAATAATGCTGCAATAAATGAGAGCAGGGATATCTCTTTGAGATTCTGATTTCATTTCCTTTGGATATATACCAAGAAGTGGAATTGCTGTTCATATGGTAGTTGTATTTTTAGTTTTTTGAGGAACCTCCATACTGTTTTCTCTAGTAGCTGTGCCAAGATACATCCCCACCAATGGTGCCCAAGGGCTCCCTTGTCTCCAGATCCTCACCAACACTTGTTACCTCTTGTGTTTTTGGTGACAGTCATTCTAACAGGTGTGAGATGATATCTCATTGTGGTTTTAATTTGCATTTCCCTGATGATTAGTGATGTTGAGCACATTTCATGTACTTATTGGACATTTGATGTTTTCTTTGGAAAAATATTCAGATCCTCTGCTCAATTTTTCATTAGGTTTTTTTGGGGCTGTTGAGTTGTATGAGTTTCTTATATATTTTGGATGTTAACTCCTTATCCAATAAATGATTTGAAAATATCTTCTCCCACTCAGTATATTGCCTTTTCATTTTTTAAAAAGATTTTATTTATTTATTTGACACAGAGAGAGCACAAGCAGGGGGAGCAGTGGGCAGGAGAGGGAGAAGCAAGTAGAGAAGGGAACCCAATTTGAGGCTCCATCCCAGGACCCCAGGATCATGACCTGAGCCAAAGGCAGACATTTAATGGACTGAGCCACCCAGGTGCTCCATTGCCTTTACATTTTGTTAATGGTTTCTTTTGCTGTGCAGAAACTTTTTAGTTTATGTAGTCCCACATACTTATTTATGCTTTTGTTGTTCATGTTTCTGGTGTCAAACCTAAGAAATTGTTGCCAAAGAACAACATCAAGGAGAATTTTCTCTGTTTTCTCCCAGGAATTTTATGGTTTCAGACCTTACATTTAAGTCTTTAATCCATTTTGAGTCAAAATTTGCGAATGGTGTAAGACAGGAGTCCAATTTCATTCTTCTGCATGCGATTATTCAGTTTTCCCAGTTCAGTTATTCAGTTATTGAAGAGACTATCCTTTCTCCACTGAGTAGTCTGAAGTCCCTTGTCAAATATCAGTTGGCTGTATATATGAGGGTTTATTTCTGGGCTCTCAGTTCTCTCAGTTCAGCAGTTTCATTGCTCCATGTATCTATTTTCATGCCAATACCACGCAGTTTTGATTATTATAGCTTTGTAGATCGTTTGAGGTCGGGAAGTATGATGTCTCCAGCTCTGTTCTTTTTCAGGATTGCTTTGACTATTCAGTGTTCTTTGTGGTTTCATGCAAATTGTTTGCTTTATTTCTGTGAAAAATGCCATTGGAATTTTGATGAGGATTGCATTGAATGCATAGGTGGTTCTGTGTAGTATGGACATTTTACCAGTATTAATTCTTCTGATCCATGAACATGGGTTATCTTTCCATTGATTTGTGTCTTTCTCAATTTCTTTCATCAAAATCTTATAGTTTTCAGTGTACATCTCTTTTACCATCTTGGTTAAAGTTATTCTTAAGTATTTTATTGTTTTTGATGCTACTGTGAATGGAATTGTTTTCTTTACTTCTTTTTCAGATATTCCACTGTTAGTGTATATTGATTTTGTATCTTGTAAACTTACTGATTTTGTTGATTTGTTCTAATAGTTTTTTGTGTGTGTGTGTGTGTGTGAAGTCTTTAGGATTTCCTCTATACAGTATAATATCATCTGCAAACAGACAATTTTCCTTCTTCTTTCTAATTTGCATGCCATTTATTTATTTATTTATTTAGCCTCAAAGTTCCAGCTAAGACTTCCAGTACAATGTTGAATAGGAGTGGTGAGGGTGGGCATCCTTATATCATTCCTGATCTTAGAGGAGAAGCTTTGAATCTTTCATCACTGAGTAAGATGTTAGCTGTGAGCTGGTCATATGGCCTTTATTATGATTAGGTATGTTTCAGTCATACTCAATTTGTTGAGAAAAATTTTTAAGCTTATTTATTTATTTTAGAGAGAGAGAGGCAGAGAAGGCAGAGGGAGAGGGAGAGACAAACCTAAGCAGTCTCTCTACAGAGCCTAATGGAGGTGCAGAGCCTGTGGCAGGGCTTGATCTCACAAACCTGAGATCAGACCTGAGCTGAAACCAAGAGTTGGAACGCTTAACCAACTGGGTCACCCAGACGCCCCAAGAGAATTTTTATTATTAAAGGATGTGGCATTTTGTTAAATGCTTTTTCTGCATCCATTGAGATGATTATATGATTTTTATGTTTTATTCTATTAGTGTAGTTTATCAGACTTATTGATTTGCATATATTGAACCATCTTTCAAACCAGGGATAAATCCCACTTGATCATGGTGTATGATCCTTTTTTTATTTTTTATTTTTATTTTTTTTTGATCCTTTTTTTTAAAGTGCTGTTGAATCCAGCTTGTTAATATTTTGTTAAGAATTTTTGCATCTATAGTCATCAAGAGTATTGGCCTGTAGTTTTCTTTTCTTATAGTGGCCTTAACTGCCTTTGGTATCAAGGTAATGCTGGCCCTGTAAAATGAATTTGCGACTGTTTCCTCCTCTTCAATTTTTTGGCAGAATTTGAGAAAGATTAGTATTAATGCTTCTTTAAATGTTTGGTACTTGGGGATCCCTGGGTAGCTCAGTGATTTAGTGCCTGCCTCTGGCCCAGGGCATGATCTTGGAGTCCCGGGATCGAGTCCCATGTCAGGCTCCCTGCATGGAGCCTGCTTCTCCCTCTGCCTGTGTCTCTGCCTCTCTCTCTGTGTCTCTCATGAATAAGTAAATAAAATATCTTAAAAAAAAATAAATGTTTGGTACTTCATGTACCAGCCATTTTATGGCTGAATACTATTTCATTGTATGGATAAAACACATTTTGGTTATCCATTCATCACTTGATTAATATTTGGGTTCTTTCTACCTTTTGGCTATTTTGAATAATGCTTCTAGGAACATCTGTGTACAAATTTTTGGGTGGATATATGTTTTCAGTTCTTTGGAGCAATGTGTAGGAGTCAGAATTGCTGGGTCAAAGGGTAATTTTACATTTAAGTTTTTGGGGAATTACCAGACTGTTTTCCAAAGTGGCTATACCATTTTACATTCCCAATAGGAATTTATAAATGTTCTGATTCTCCACATCCTCACCAACATTTGTTTATCTGACTTTTTGATTATAGCCACCCTAGTGGGTATGAAGTAGAATCTCATTGTGGTTTTTAAAAAAATTTTTTTTCATTTCTTCTTTAGAGAAATAGCTATTCAAATCCTTTACCAATTTTAATATCGGGTTATTCTTTTTTATTATTGAGTTTACTTCTTTCTTCCCAATTGGATGTCTTTTATTTTATTTTCTTGCATAATTGCTCTGGTTAGACTCTCCAGTACAATGTTGAACATAAGTGGTGAGAGTGGACTTCTTGTCTTCTTTTTTAATACTCCCAATCTTTCATCATTGAAGAAGTTCCCTTCTATTTTTAGTTTCTTGAGTATTTTATCATGAAGGGCTGCTGAATTTGTCAAATGTTTTTCCCCCCTTCTATTGAGATGCTCATATGGTTTTTGTCCTCTATTCTATTAATGTGGTGTGTTACATTGATTTTTTTCAAATGTTAAACCAACTTTACATTTCTGTTTAGTTATGGTGCATGATCCTTCCTGTTTAGATGTTGCTGAATTTTGTTTGTTATAATTTTATTGGGGATTTTTGTGCATATATTCATAAAGGATCTGTAATTTTATTTTCTTATGATCGATTTACCTGGTTTGTTATCACAGTAATATTGTCCTCACAGGACACCTCACCTGGGAAGGAAGGGTTCCCTCCTCTTCTATGTTTTGGAAGAGTTTGTGAAATATTTTTCTTTAAAAGTTTGGGAGAATTCACCAGTAAAGCCATCTGGGGTGGGCTTTTCTTTGTGAGAAGTTTTAAAATTATTAATTCAATTTCTTTATCTGTTATAGGTCTACTCAGATTTTCTTTCTTTTTTTTTGAGTCATTTTTGGTAGTTTTAATTTTTCTAGAAATTTGTCCATTTTATCTAGGTTATCTACTGTTTTTGGTATATAGTTGTTTACTGTATTCCCTAATAATGTTTGTTTATTTATTTTCTGCAAGGCTGGTAGTGATGTCTCCTCTTTCATTCCTGGATTTTGGTAATTTGAAAATTTTCCCTTTTTTTCATATTCAGTCTAGCTAAAGTTTTGTCCATTTGTTGATCTTTCTGAAGAACCACTTTTTGGTTTTGTTGATTTTCTCTTTTGTTTTTTAATTTTATATTTCATTTATTTTATTGCCTGATCTTTATTATTTCCTTCCTTCTGTTTGCTTGGGTTTAGTTTGCTTTCCTTTTTCTAGTTTCTTAAGCTGAAAAGTTAGGTTATTGATCTGAGATATTTCTTCTTTTTAAACTATAGGTGATTAGAGCTATAAATTTCCCTCTGAGCACTGCTTTAGCTGCATTTCTTAAGTTTTGGTGTGTTGTGTTATCATTTTAATTCATCTCAATTTCTAATTTCCCTTTTGATTTCTTCTTTGATACCTCCTTATGTACCTTTAACTGTCCCTAAGAAACATATCCAGTATTTCCTTTTCTACTTGATATTACATTTTGCTGCCTGACTAGTCTTATGAAGAACAGTTTGGTTTAGTAAACATTTCTTGAGTACCTACTATGTTCAAGCTGAGGGTTGGGAATACAAAAATGTTTAAGACAGTTCCTGCACTGAAGTAATTCACAGTACAGTGGGAGAGATGACCCTGAAACAGATAAGTATAATATAGGTTGATAAATTCAATGACAGACTTATGTTTAAGGTTCAAAAGAATTTAGAAAAGAAAATAATTAGCTCCGTTTAACAGAGTAAATCTTACAATAGAGATAATTACTAAGCAGCGTTTTAAAGGACAAATAATAACTCATTAGTTAGGCAAAATTATGAAGGACTATTTCCCAGGCAGTGGGGACAGTATATATAGACTTAGGTTGTGAAACAAAATGTGGAATTCAAGACCACCCTTTCCCCCATCCTCAGACTATGAAATTCTGGTAAAGCAGTTTCCACCCCTCAATCCAGGGTAATGGATGTCACCCAGACATAAGGCAATTCGAGCATTATGTTGTCCTGGACAAAATAATTAGCTCAGGATGACACAAGTCAAAGCCAAAAGGAGGTACTGGGACTTCAACTGGGATTTTGAGTAAAATGATTTGCCTTTCCATGCTGGAAAGTGCCTAATGAAGAGCTAAAAACCCAAGTTATCCTTATTTGTTGAAACTAAGGAGATGTATGAGAGCCAAGGGAGAGTGCCTGGCACATAGTGAGAACACAAAAAATACTCATCCAACAAATGAATGAATGAACAATATGTTGAACAGAATCCTGAAGGATACCAGGAATTACCAGCTGAAAGCCATCTCAGCTTTCTCTGAATTCCCCCAGCTTCTCAGAATTGTTCTTATAGTGTTTAAAAACTTTGATTTCTTTTTTTTTTTTTACAACTTTGATTTCATAGTAATCTATAAATCTACATTATCTGTTCTGTTAGGCTCTAATGCTTTCCTGATCCTACTGGAGATATATCTCCATATATATATATTCAGCATCAACTTTTATCACTTCAGCAGTATTTTAAAACTTGAACATGCCATGTGTACTTGTTTCTGTCCTTCTCATATTCTAATCCCTATTTCAGAATACTTCAACTCAATTCAACAAGCAGTTTTTGAGAACTAACAAAGTAACTATCACAAAGTGAGATCCATTAGTGGAGGGTAATATCAACTTAAGAGTGATCATCAGCACCTTTAAATGAAATACAATAGAACAGAGTAAGACAGAAAATTGTAGAGTGCATCACATAAAATAAGGATAATATTTTCTTTGTGAAACTTCTGTTTCAGTTGGTGTGTACTGAGTCACATTGTAAAACATATTTTTAAAATATAAACCATAAAGTTGGAAGGCTACTACTCTAAGACACCCATATTACCAAGATGAGCAGCTCTTTGGTTTGTAATGCAAACAACTAAGAATGCCTGTGAACTTCTCTCCCTTTATGTCTAGCCAAAATCTTGAGACTTTGTCCTCAAGCCCAAACTCTGAAGAAGGATCTCAAATCAGGTTAGAGTACTTACTTCTGTTGCAGCAACAACATTAAAAAAAATAAACCCAAACTATCCTTTCAAATCCAACACACAACCTGGCTCACAGCAGTTCACTGCTGTTAATTGTGCTACTTATAATAATAATTAGCAGTTATTTGGCATTTGGTGTTTGCCAGGCATTTTTCTAAACTCTTTACATGTATAATCATATTTACTCCTCACAATAACCCTAGAGGTAGGTAATACTATTGCCAACTTCATTTTATAAATTAGGGAGACTGAGGCACAGGTATATTGACTCAATGTCCCCAAAGCCACATTGCTACGAGGTGGTGGAGCTATTTGAATCCATGGAGTCTTGCATTTCAGCCCATGCTCTTAATCACTAAGATATGTGGCTTCCCAAGTGGGCATCACTGTTGGGCAGACACACGTATATCTTAAGGAACAACTCTTCTGGAATGGGCTTGAGTAGTTAACTCCTGAAGAATATTCTTTCCACTGTAGCTCCCGTCTTTCCTAACCATCCATTTTGATGAAGAACAGCCTAAGTTATTTGGGCCTGGGTTCAATGTTAATCTGCAGGTTGGTTTCTCTCACTAGTTCCTTTGGAGAGAGAGAAAAGGAGGAAAATGAGGCCAAAAATGCATTTCAATTTTTAGGGCTATTTTTAAAAAGCAAGATGATGGGGGAAGACAGCATATATCTGTCTCTTGAAAGGAATGAGCCTCTGTCTCTTGCCCGTGGTTTTCTCTGGCTTTGAAGCTCTACTTCCTGCTGGAGCCTCCGAGCTCTCTCAGCTCTGGGCGCTCTCTCAGCCCACGTGCTCCCGTTGAAGGTGATGAAGACAAAATTGGGCCAGGTCGCCAAAAAGACCCCCATCCTTTGTTCCCAGTGAATGCTCTCTTTCTGAAAATCCTCAGCTTTATCTAAGAAAGGGAAAGGGCAGACCCTATTTCATTGGAAGAAAGGAAGAGGGTCTGGGAGACTGTTCCTTCCCCAAGTATTCAGCGAGTTGCTAAATAACAGGGAGAAGAGTCAGAGAAAGGACAAAAAAATAAAAAAATAAATAAAAATAAATAAAGAATAAAATGACACAGCACAGCTCTGAGTCTCTCTCCTATCAGGTTTTACAGAGGGGCAATAGATTTTCTTCATTGCCAGTCCTGACTTATCACAGCCTTGTTTTTAATGAGGTATAATAAGGGGAACATTTTGTAACAACACGGTTCCCCTATTTTATCCCGCAAACAGCTGTGTCATGCTTGTGGCTGGAAGAATGAATCATATCTCTGCCTGCATATGCTAACTCCCATGTAATTACCCCAGCATCTTAAATAAAGCAGGTCCTAAACCTGTCGCTCACATTACAAGCAAACGGTGCAGACCTCGTAACTGGGGCCTCTATCATTACAATTAATTTATCACAGAAGCAACTGAGATTAGAGGCTAGAATTAAAACCCAGAGCATGGAGAGTCATCGTAGTGACACTGAAAAACAGGCTCTTGAGAGGCGGCTGGCTCCAACAGTTGCCTGACTAATGCCTTTCCTGGGGAAAAGCAGCCTTAGTTGGATTTTGTTTTCTTTACATTTTTCCCACTCCAAGATTTTACTAAAGTGATTTCACTGCCTCTCTTGATTCAGAATGATGTTGGAAAGATTTTACCTGATACTTAACCAGAACTCTGAGCAGGAGTCACCATTTCCTCATTCTTAAAAGACCACTGTCTCTCCACAGGAAATGATCCCCTGAGACCTCCCATTTGTTTTTGTTATTAGAAAGGAATTTCTCATGACATCAGTTTGTTTCCTTTCAGGGGGCAGGAGGCTGGGGGAAGGGGGGAAAGAGCCCAGAACATTTGCTTCAGATATAAAATGCTGTCCGCCCCTCCACAGGCAACGGTTCTCAACCAGGGTTCCTAGACTGAAACCTCAGGGACAGAAATATTACTTGAGTAGCGTTTTTTTCATTCTCCCAAGGATAGTACAATTAGTCCATCTAGACAGTACATGCATAAGAGAGAAGTTAATCCATTATGTTGAAGGGGGGCTTGGGGCATCTGCTTACCTTGGTTGGAAAGGCTGACAAACAGATGCCTACAGCATCATTCGGAGAACCCACCAGAGAACCCTCCTCCAGGCCACGTGAGTTTGCCCACTCCCATCCTATTCAGAGTAGGTCTCCCTCATCCCTTCACAGGGGGGCTCCTTTCATTCATGAGGTGGATCATGCCTCTACCAGCCATCCACCTAAAACCTGAAGTAGGATATTCTTGGTCTCCAGACATGGACGTTGAGGGATCCTGTTGCTGCTTCATTGTCATCATCATCACCAGAGCTCAGTAATCTACTGTGTCAGTTCCGCCTGTTGTGTGGTGGAGTCTACTGTGTGCCCACTGAAAACTGTTTCTTCCTCCTGGGCACACTAGATGGTCTTTCCTAGCTTCCCTTGTGGTTAGAGATGACTGAACTCTGGTCACTGGATCGTAGGTAAAGGTGATGTGTCCTATGCTATTTCCCCTGGGCCAATGGAAGTCTCCTACTTGATCCTTTATGCCGGCTAGAACATCCAGCTGAGGATTTTGAACCCCAGGGGTTGATGGATCTGAATTCCAATCACCACTAAGAAGCTGTCCTCTGAACAGGGTTTGCTGGGTATAAAAATGACCTTATCCTGACTAATAAACTCTGAAAGTGAGCTGACCCAGCCCCTTCCTCAGGAGGCTTGACAGCTTGTGAAGGGTAGGCGAGGAAGGAGAGTCTGGAGTCCAAGGCTGGGAAACCAGATTTTGGAGAGGATAAATGACTGAGGATGGCAAAGGCCAGCTGTGAGCTGGACTCTAGGCCTGGAAAAGGGTGTTCGCAGCATTTGGGAATTCTTGGTCCCTCATACAGTTGACAATTTCATTTGATAGGCTTTGGAAGGCTCGAGGAGAAAAGGTAATGGGGGGCAGGTCTGAAAAATCTGATTCGAACAGATTAATAAACATGTATATGAAAGCAAACTATATATCATAATTTCAAATCTGGTCAAGTTGCACATTTTGGCCCTCTCTCATCTGGTTACTTGTCTACTCTTGCCTAGTACTGCTTGTTCTCCAGCTCCTTGGACATATCTTCATCAAACACCTTTGCAAGGAAATCTGCTTGCCCACAAGCTTGGGAGCTCTTCAAGGTCAGGAGAGGAGCCTCATTTCACTCTACCCCCCCTTTGGTCAGCCTGGGGCCTGGAACCCAGGACTAGCACAATATCTGCTGAATGAATGGGTGTACAAGACACTGCACACGTTAATGTGACAAGTATATCTCCTGATACAGGCATGGCACTCCCCCCTCTCCTTACTCTACACTTTGGGGTGCTTTCTAAAGTAGTGCTGTTGGGATCCCTGGGTGGCACAGCGGTTTGGCGCTTGCCTTTGGCCCAGGGCGCGATCCTGGAGACCCGGGATCGAATCCCACGTCAGGCTCCCGGTGCATGGACCCTGCTTCTCCCTCTGCCTGTTTCTCTGCCTCTCTCTCTCTATCTCTCTGTGACTATCATAAATAAATAAAAATTAAAAAAAAAATAAAGTAGTGCTGTTGATACTGGAGATGCTGATGGTTCCTCCCCATACTTCCTTTCAACTTTCTTTCTGATCCAGAGCAGGCATCTGCAAGCTGGCCTTCAGGCACTGAGCAGGGTGGAGCAGAGCTAACTGGCCCAGGAGGAGATGAACTGATCCCCTTGAAAGGTGTAGGTTAATTAATACCAAGATTGAATTAGCCACAGGCCATGCCAAGGGCTAGCAATGTGAAACGTGAAGAATCTCATTTCAGATCCCCTAGTACTCAAGTACCTCATGGCTACCAGAAGAAGCCCCTTTTCTTCCTATAGAAAGACTGCTAGCTCCATATAAACTATTCATTACTCACTGAGAGAAGGAACACAAAATGCTTTGAAAAATCTGTAGTATACAAAAGGGGAACAGAGGGCAGCCTAGGTGGCTCAGCGATTTAGCACTGCTTTGGGCCCAGGGCGTGATCTTGGGGTCCCGGGATCGAGTCCCACACTGGGCTCCCCGCATGGAGCCTGCTTCTCCCTCTGCCTGTGTTTCTGCCTCTCTGTCTCTCATGAATAAATAAAAAAAATCTTTAAAAACAAAATAAAAGGGGAACAGATCGGTGTTAGCATTGGTCTGATCTGCCTCTTTCCTTCAAATGTCTTTACTGCAGCCCTCTCTCCCTATTCCTCCTGCCGGCTTGAGAAGGGAGCCTACAGAGATCTCATCTAGACCAGTTCTGGCCTTTATGCATTCTTGGTTTATCTTATTCAAAAATATTCCTCTATGGAAAAATGAAAAATGAATTGAATCAGTTTGGAATATAAGTTAGGAGTGTGGGTTCAGGAACCCCTGGGTGGTGCAGGCAGTTGAGCAACCAACTCTTGGTTTAGGCTCAGGTCTGATCTCAGGGTTGTCAGACAGAGCTTCGTGTCAGGCTCCCTGTTTAGTGTGGAGTTTGCTTGGAATTCTCTCTCTCTTTCCCTCTGCCCTCTTCTCCCTCCCCCAAATAAAGAAATAAATCTTGAAAAGAAAAGAGTGTAGGTTCAGAGTCAGACTGATTGGGTTCAAGTTCTAGTTCTGCTACTTGTAAGTGGAACAATCTTAGGAAAACTACTTCACCTCTTTAAGCCTCTGTTTTCTCATCTGTAAAGTGGGGATGAAATAAAACCAAGTTCACAGGGATTGAAGTATTGAATGCAAAACATTTAGCACAATGCCTGACAAATAACAGGTACCCAGGAAACGTTGGCTATCATTGTTTTGGTTTCCTATCTCTGGATTAATACCCATCTTCCTGTTGAAAACCATGATCCTCTTCCTATTAAACTCTAGCCCTCCACATGTGTGTGCTCTGGATCCTACTATCCCTTCTTGCCTTTTAAAAACTGCATCATTAATCATCATCTCTTTTTCCTGCACTATCAGTCATTTTCTTTGTCTGAATTATTTCCATCAGCATTTACACATGTCCTCGTATACTCTATTAAAAAAAAAAATCCCTCACTTAACTTCCCATCTCTTCACTTGCCATTGTATTTTTATGCTCTTCTTTATAGCTAGACATATCCAGTGTTGTCTACATATGCTATGTACCTTTTCTCACCTTTCATTAACTCTTCAATTCATGACAATTTGAATTTGCCCTGTCACTCCACTAAAATGACTCTCAAGGCTACCAATCACCTTCCATATTGCCAAACCCTGCAGGCACAACCCTTTACTTGATCTCTCAGTAGCATTTGACATAGTTCACCATTTGCTCTTTTCTTAAAACATTTCCCCCTTTTGCTTCTTGGTTTTACTATCCTTCTCAGGCTCCTTTCCTCTTCCTCTTCTACTAAATCCTTAAATGTTACAGTTCACTGAGGGTTGGATCTGTGCCCTTTTATTTTCCCCTTTTTAACATGATTTGTCTTGGGGATTTCATCTTTTTTAATCAATCCCAATATTCAGATGGTGCTATAACAAAATAACAAAACATCTAAAATATAGGACCGTGCATTGGCTTTGGAACTGGACAAAGCTGCAAGGAAGCTGATATAAAAGACTAGAAAAATAGCAACTTGTATCATGTAGAGGTAAACACTTGGTTTAACAATAGTAATCTGAAAGACAGAGAATGTATCTGGTGAACTAGTAGAGTTGGAGGAGATTTTTTAAAAAAGATTTTATTTATTCATGAGAGACAGAGACATAGGCAGAGGGAGAAGCAGGCTCCCTGCACCTGAGCCAAGTCAGACACTCAACCACTGAGCCACCCAGGTGCCCTGAGTTGGAGATTTTATGGAAAATATTGAAACCATGAGCTGGTTGCTTTGAGCTACATTTGATGAGGCACTAACTAAGAAGAGAGATAAATTTTTAAAAGAACTAGCTAGTCTGCAAGCAGAACTCAGTGGAAATATAAAGAACTTAGAACTTAATGAGTTGAAACATAAAATTTTCTCAACTTTAGCTTCTTCAGTAAACGATTTTCAAAGTAACATCCATCCTGGAGCTAATGATCAAATTCGGGATGCTGCCAGAAGAGATTGTTCAAGGTGAAGTAAAAATCAAGGGTCTTGATGAAGCTCTGAGGGAAATAAGATGGCATCTAGCAGGTTCTTTCAGTTGGAAAAGAGGCTCCTAGATAGCTTGTGAGTGTGGTTCTCCAGCAGCCTGAGAGGTCCAGACTGCTAGTAATTAAGTCTGGATAGATCAAGTCTTGCAAAAATTATGGATATGGCTTGTGGCACACAGAGTAGACTAGTATCATATACATAGAAAACCCACAAAGTTTGTGAGACAGTTGTATTGGCAAAAGCACTGCCAGCTCCAACTAAAAGAGACTGAGACTGTTCAAGATGTAAAAAGATCTTTTGAGTCCTCAGATTTCTATAGGCAGACAGTAGGCAGAAAAAGCTGCTCAGTGATCAAAAAGACATATTATTTAATGCCCCCTTTAGAAGTGACCAAGGCAGGACACCTGCCTCAGTCAGTTAAGGATCTCTGTTTTTTTAATTTTTAAAATTTTTTATGTTTATTTTTTTTAAGGATCTGACTCTTGATTTCAGCTCAGGTCATGATCTCAGGGTCATGAGATTGAGCCCCATGTTGGGCTCCCTACTGGGCATGGAGTCTGCTTAAGATTCTCTCTCTCCCTCTGCCCCTCCCCACAACCTCCTTCCCTGGCTTGCTTGCATGCGTGCACGTGCCCTCTTTTTCTCTACAAAAAGGGGAGAAAAAATCATCCAAGGTTGATGGAAAAGGAAGAACTTCTAGAGGACATAACAAAGAGCCATAAAAAACAATGGATTGGAGATCTACTCTCAGAAAACAGGAACAAGGACTAATCAAAGAATTCCCAACTTTATCAATATCCGTCTGGTAGAATTTCAGAACTGCTAGGATTGATGATTTCTATATGCATCTAGTTCTTCCCTTTTTTGAATGGAGTTTATTGCTGTTATCTTGTACCTAATTACGCCACTGTGTATTAAACGGGGTTGGGGGGTTATTTATTCATGTTCATTCTTAGGTCTTCACATGAAGAGAAACCATAGTTATGTCCAATGTAGAGATTATAAGATGCTGGACTTTAATAAGCCAGATGCCATGATTTAGATAAAAACTGGGGGAGTCTTGAAATTGTAGATAAGTGTATTTTGCATGTGAGAGGAATATGAATATTCATGAACAAGAGGTAGACTCGCTAGATTAGATTATTGTCCAAAAATATTCACTACCCTGCTGCCTCCATGGAGAAGTTTACTTTCCTGGTTCTTGACTTTTGGCTCAATTATGTGATTGTCTTGGGCTAATGATGGTACATTGGGTCAGATATGTCCCAAGCATGGGCTTGAAATGTACTTGTGTGAAGAGAAGTTCTCCCTACATAGCTGCTATCTCTCCAGTCCAAGCTGCAGAATGAGCATCCATGTATCAGACTAGAGTTCAACCCATTTGCAAGGAGCAAAGATGTCTGACCAAGCTGAAGCTAGATCAGCAGACTTACGGATGCATGAGAAGCGTGTGTTACTGTTGGATGCAACTGAGATTTTCGTGGTTGTTTGTTATGTAGTTATAGCTAACAGGTTCTTTCTAATTCTTCAAATGCAACAAGCACTCTCCTGCTTCAAGACTATTGAAATAACCTGTTCCTTATTTTTGAATGTGCCCTTTGCTCATTGCAGGTTTTAATACAAATGCATTTCTTCAGAGACCGCCTTTAGTAGATCACTCAACTATTCTACATTATTATGACATTTATTTCATAACATTCATCCCATGTGTAATAATAAATATTTTGGTTTTTTTGCTTTCCCCACTGGACTATAGGCCTTGTAAGGGGAAGGACCATATCCACTTATTCACTAATGCATTTTGAAAGGCTAGAATTAGTACTGGTGCATAGTAGGTTATTAGTAATTATTTGTTGAGTAAAGGAATTTTTAAAGTGAGTGAATGAACCTAGATATGTTGGGAAATACTTGGAATATTCTTTGGGCTACCCAGAAAACAGCTTTAGAAAGTGTAATTCAATTTATTTCTATTCATATTTTAAAAAATATTTTTAAAGTTTTTTTTTTAAGATTTTATTTATTTATTCACGAGAGACACAGAGAGAGAGGCAGAGACACAGGCAGAGGGAGAAGCAGGCTCCATGCAGGGAGCCCGACGCGGGACTTGATCCTGGGTCTGCAGGATCACGCCCCGGACTGAAGGCGGTGCTTAAATGGCTGAGCCACCGGGGCTGCCCATATTTTTAAAGTTTTAAAAAAATTAATTAATTAACTAATTTGAGAGATAGCAAGAATGAGAGCACGCAAGCTGGGAGAATGGCAGAGGGAGAAGGAGAAGCAGGCTTCCCACTGAGCAGGGAGGAGATGCAGGGCTCAATCCAGGGACCCTGGGATCATGACCTGAGCTGAAGGCAGATGCTTAACTTACTGAGCCAGCCAGGCACACTAAGGTTTGTTTACTTGTTTGAGAGAGAGAGAGAAAGAGCCAGGGGAGGGGCAGAGGGAGGGAGAGAATCCTGAAGCAGACTCCCTGCTGAGTGCAGAGTCCAACACAAGGCGCAACTCCAGGACCCTGAGACCATGACCCGAGCCAAAATCAAGAGTTGGCTGCTCAACCAACTGAGCCACCCCAGGCAACTCTCTTCTTATTTTTAATAGTAACTGCTTTGTTCCCTTCCTAATGAGCTATGCTTCCCAAGGAATTAGGTTGGTAACCAAACCAACCAACCTAGCTAAACTACATAATTAATGGGCTCCTTCTTTTTGCTATGTCTGACTGCTTTGGGACAAATATTGTGACTTAGGGTCAAAGATGTAGATGAGGCCACCTGCTGTTCTGCCAAGGTCAGAGCAAATTTTGTCACCAAGCTTGGTTGATGTATTACATCCACTCCAAAAACATAAGCATGCCCATAAAAACACATGCAGATACACAGAACTTTGGTTCAAGGCTATGGCAGAAACCTGAAGCCCAAAGATATCTTCTATCATCAGCCTGATGACTCTAAGCCCAGACAGAGCCTGGCAACCCTAACACATTTCTTCCCCAAGCTACTATTAGCTTCCTCCCTGTAGCATTTGCTGCTCCTGCTACATGGTCCCCATGTCAGTCTCTACAATGTTTCTGAAGCCATAGATCACATACTGTGAAGGAACAGAGGGGTTCCAGAGCATGAAGGTCCTCCTATAAGGGAGAAGTAGAAAGAAAAGCCAGGTCCTGGATCCTGGTGTAAGATACACAGATCGTTTGGCTTTCTAGCTTTTCTAACCTCAAGCCTCTCAAGTCAAGATCTTTGATGTTTTATCTTTTTCTTTTCTTTTTCTTTTTTGGAAGTAAGCTCTGTGTCCAATATTGGGCTTGAAATTATGACCCCAAGATCAAGAGTCAACATGCTCTACTGACTACTGTATGACTACTCTACTGACTGAGCACCAGCTAGGTGCTCCAAGACCTTTGACTTTAATCTCTATACTTTTCTACTTTCTCTTCTTTGTTCAGGCACTCACATTTTATTAAATATTATATGAATTGTATGGTACAAAGATATATTATATGGATATATCTTATATGATATGAAGATATGACCTGAAGATATGAAACATAATAATAAAATGAACATTTGTGAACCATGATCCAAACTTAAATAGAACATAACCACTAATAGTTATGTGCTTCTTCTGGATCCCATCTCCCTACCTCTCTTATCCCTTCCCAGACTTGTGTGTGTTCTTTTGCAACTGTTTTTATTTTGTTTTACTCAGTATTATATATATTTTTAAATATTTTATTTATTTATTCATGAGAGACACACAGAGAGAGGTAGAGACATAAGCAGAGGGAGAAGCAGGCTCCCTGCAGGGAGCCTGGTGTGGGACTCGATCCCAGGACCCTGGGATCACGGCCTGAGACTAAGGCAGACACTCAACCACTGAGCCCCCGCAGGCATCCCTCAATATTATATTTCTTTTTTTTTTAATTTTTATTTATTTATGATAGTCACAGAGAGAGAGAGAGAGAGAGAGGCGCAGAGACATAGGCAGAGGGAGAAGCAGGCTCCATGCACCGGGAGCCCGATGTGGGATTCGATCCCGGGTCTCCAGGATCGTGCCCTGGGCCAAAGGCAGGCGCCAAACCGCTGCGCCACCCAGGGATCCCAGGCATCCCTCAATATTATATTTCTAAGAGTTCTCTATGTTGACTCATATGGTTATAGTGCTTTCATTTTCACCTCTTTATAGTATTCAGTTATATAAATACACCACAATCTGTTAATCCATTCTCTTGTTAATGGACACATAGGTTATTTACAGGCCTTGTTTTGTTGCTATTATGAACAATTCTGCTGTGAACATTCTTGTACACACATCTCTTGGAGTATGTGAGCAAGAGTTTCTCTAGGGAGTATACCAAGGGGTGGAAGTGCTAGGGCATATGATATATACATGTTCAGCTCTACAAGAATGTAAGCTACAATGCATGAGGTCAGTGTTTCCGATCTATTCTGTTCATTACCATACCCCCAAAATGTAGAACAGTGCTTGGTACAGAGTAGGTAACTCAGTAGTTATTGATTGAATAAATGAAGATAATGTTACATTTTTCCAAAGTGTTGACACCAACGCATATTCCCAGCAGCCTACTGGCTTCTGCTTATAATTACTTTTTTGATCAAACACAAATATCCATGTGGTCCTGTATTCCACAGTAGACTTTTCATTTAATCTTGGTTCTTTAGCTAATGGACCTGAAGTGGTCACCCTTTCTGTGTGAACTAGCACAACTGAACTATTCTAAGCCTCAGTTTCCTAACTTGTAAAATGGGGATAGCAATGCCTTCCTCCTCAAAGATTAACACACTCAATAATGATACCAATAAATGATAAATCTTATTACAGAGAAACCCTCTCATCCAATGCACTGGTTGATTATCCAAAAAGTCCTGTAAAGCAGAATATCACTTTAAAAGATATATACTTACCTCAAACATTTTATTTTAACTTAAAATATACAAATGTAGATTCATTCTCCAATTTTTTGATGTAAAGCCAAGGAATGTGTCTGCTGACTGGCTTTCCAGATCTCTCCTGCATAAATCACACCCATAATACGTTGTCTACAATTCTTGGTTTTAGATTTTTTTATAGCAGAACAAGAACTTAGAGAAATTTGAGTGCAGATTCTCAGATCGTTGTGATGTTTTGCCTCAATCAGTATTACTCACAGCTCTTTCAGCAGCCATTATTTTAAAAACTCACTTTTGTGTTCAACTTGGCTTTCATAAAACAACAACAAAAAACATCTCTCCAATTTTATTGGAGTTTACAAAATATTTAATGAAATTGGGCAGTTGTAATAGCAGCTACCACTGGCATAAACAGGCTTAGGACCAAGTCTAGCCGGGTCTTGGTTAGCATATAAATCAGCTGGTGGGAGGAGCAGTGAGATGGCATATTGTTCAAGAATAACATCAAAGGTAACCATCACCTGAGAGGACACTACAGGCACTAGTACATTTTACACAGGGCATAGAAAGCGATGGTTAACCAGCCAAGGAAGTTAAGTGAAAGTTGGTTAAAAGAGCTACTCAACTACTATTCTCTTTGTTTCTACCACTGACATAGTTACAAGGCCCATCTATCTCCTCAGCTGAGCTCCCTGAATGAGATAATCAACTTACATTAAGCTTGGTTCATTGTCTAGGTTTGCCCCTTGGCCAGTGAGGGACAGAGGAAGACATGGACTCCCCAATGAATGAAGCCTGGTAGGATGGAGGAGATTTTTAAAACACTCAGTTACTGAAGGGTTGTTTTTGCTTTCTAAGGGTTCTTTGTCCCTGATAAACTTGAGATAGGAACAGAGGTAAAGAGAAGGTTCCACCCTTCTACATTGTCCTCTGACAGGGCACAGCACTGCGGTGAGGAAGAAGGCCTGACTTTAATTAGTCAGACCATCACCCTACTAAACTCCACTGCAACCAAAACAAACCAGGCAGTCCCATATGTCATAAGAATTAAAGGCATGGTTCCCACTTCCTAACGATGCTTTTACAGAAACCGTTCCACTGTAAAACTTTATGATTTGAATCTTTATAGCCGCCAGCAGAGCACATGTTCACTGCCTTAAATTATAACTTAATCACAATAGAAGCTGACTTTCCAGCCCTTTGCAGGCAAGACAAGAGAGGAAAGGGCCTACAGAGAAAACTGGCCACTATTCCTCTGCCCACCTGCCTCCTCCTGGGTTGTAGAGTCCCAGGGTGTGTAGTGACACAAAGAAACACACACCTCAAAGTCCAGGACGGCCTAAGCAAGAACCATTCAGTAAGGTCTAGAGACATAAATATAGTCCTGTGTGGCACTCACATGGTTTGATCAGGACAAAGTGAGTGCTACCAAGAGATTAAGAGTAAGAAAGGGGGATCCCTGGGTGGCACAGCGGTTTGGCGCCTGCCTTTGGCCCAGGGCGCGATCCTGGAGACCCGGGATCGAATCCCATGTCGGGCTCCCGATGCGTGGAGCCTGCTTCTCCCTCTGCCTGTGTCTCTGCCTCTCTCTCTCTCACTGTGTACCTATCATAAATAAATTAAAAAAAAAAAAAGAGTAAGAAAGGAAACACCAGCAGGGCTTGCAGGTGTCCTGATCCCACCTCATCACTTCACTGCTCAGATGACTCTTAACTTTGGTTGAGCATCCTCCATTACTGGAGACCGAGTCAACAAAAAAGGATACAAAAAGTACAGTCCCCCTACCTCTCCTCAGTTCAATATGGCAAAAACATCAACCCAGAGGAGGAGAGTAACAGAAGATGTTGAACAGAAAAAAAGCTGAGGCCGTATCCTGAAGGGCCTTGTAGGACACACCGAGAAATTTTCGTTTTTTTATTTAGACAATAGGGAGTAATTAAAAAATTTTAGTACTGAAGTGCCATGATGAAATTGCTTTTTAAAAAAGACTCTGCATCCAAAGAAGATATGCAAATGGCCAAAAAATGAAAAGATGCTCAACATCATTAGTTGTTAGAGAAATGCAAATTAAAACCACAATGATATGCCACTCCACATCCAGTAGGATGACCATTAAAAACAGACAAACCGGGCAGCCTGGGTGGCTCAGTGATTTAGCGCCGCCTTCAGCCCAGGGCGTGATCCTGGAGACTCAGGATCGAGTCCCACGTCAGGCTCCCTGCATGGAGCCTGCTTCTCCCTCTGCCTGTGTCTCTGCCTCTCTCTCTTTCTGTCTCTCTCTCTCTGTATCTCTCATGAATAAATAAATTTAAAAATCTAAAAATAAAAAAAATTTAAAAAACCAGACAAACCAACCAGAATAAAAGCAAGTATTGAATGTGGAGAAAGTGGAACCCTCATACACTACTAATGAGAATGGTGGCTGTCAATCGTGCAGACACTATGGAAAACTGTATAGCAGTTCCTCAAAATGTTAAACACAGAGTTAATGAATGACCCAGCAATTCCACTCCTAGGTATATACCCAAGAGAAATGAAAACACGCGTCCACATAAAACCTACGCTAGTGCTCATAACAGCATTGTTCATAATAGCTGAGAAGGTGAGACAACCCCAATATTCACCAACTGATGAATAGATAAAGAAAATGTGATACATCCATATGATGGAATGTTATTCAGCCATAAAAAAAAGAATGAAGTATTGACAGACGCTGTAATATGAATGTTCCTCAAAAATATTATGCTAAGTGAAAAAGCCAAACACAAAACCATACATTGTATGATTCCACTTATGTACAATGTCCAGAAAAGGCAAATACATAAATACTGAAAGTAGATTAGTGGTTGCCAAGAGATGGAGGCTGGGAAGCACAGAGCTTCTTTTTGGGGTGACGGGAAAGTCCTGTAATTAGTCAGTGGTGATGGCTGTACTACATTGTGAATAGACTACACACCACCAAGTTGTACACTTTAAAATGATAGAATGATGGATTTTATCTCAGTAAAAAAAAAAAAAAAAAAAAAAAAAAAAAGACTGGAGAGGAACAAGATAAAGGCCAGAGAGACTAGTTTAGAAACCTATTCAAATAATCTAGGTGAGCTACAAGAGTAAGAAAAGAAAAAACAGCAGGGATCTGATGAGGGACTGGACAAAGATAGTAGTAGGGATAGAGGAAGATACAGATTTAATCATATTTAGGGGTAAAAAAATCAAATCTTAGTGTTTAATGTGAGGTGTTTGGATGACTAGACTGGCAAGCCTACCATTAACCAGAACAGGAAAAGAAAAAAAAAAGAGGAGGAGTGGGTTGGAAGGAAAAGATGATTTCTTTTTTGGATGTGGTAATTGTGAGGTGCTTATGGGAATTTGTAGGTGCTTCATTCATCCTACCAATATTTAACAAATACCTACCAGGAGTCTGGGGGGACTATCCAGCAGGCAGGTAGAAACACATTTTCAGAGTTTGATAGAGTTCTGAGCTGGATGTAGCTATTTTGGGATTCATAACACAGAGAGTGAATAGGATCAATGGATAGATGAGGCATGAAGGAGGGTGAAGACACTCCTTGAAGGTTAGGATTCCTCAAAAGAGCCGAAGAAAAAGTAGACAGGCAGAAATGCAGACTTCGAGGAATGTAGAGTGTGAGAAGAAAGGCAACAAGGCCAGCAACAACAAAGAGCCCTTATAAAAGAAAGGCTGGAGAGTACCCACTGGATTCGGTCAACACCGCCACTCACAGTGGTTTAAGGAAGAGGAAACCATCATCCCCTGGATGCCTGTTATGTGTCAGGTGATGATACGGAGGAGATCCTTCTAGGAGGGTTGGAAATAATGGGAAGGAAAGCAACAGGCCAGGACATGCAGAAGGACGTGGACACAGAGGGGAGGGAAAGCGCAAGGACGGGGGGGGGGGGGGGCACAGTTAGTGTGAGAAGTTCAAGGCTGGTGAGTTCCGAGTGGAAAGGTTCACGGTGTGGCTGTGGGACTAGCCAGTGACCTGAGTGGTGACAAAGGTCTTTAGAAATTAATAGGCCAAAAAAAAAAAAAGAAAAAAAAAGAAATTAATAGGCCAAGAGGTATCCATGTCAGGTATTGGATCATTCCATCCAGCTGATGAGGAGGAGAGAAGAGAGTCAGAAAATAGACCAATGACAGAAGAAGGAATGGACAACAGACTAGTGGAACAATAGGGGCCTCAGAGGGGGTACAGTGTTTAATTCTTTGACCCCCTTTATTACCAATAAGCAAACCCATGAGTCCACCACCAGCTGCGCCACAGATGCCCCACAGTAGACGCTGCTGACCGAGGTGTCCTCTCAAAGGCATCTGTTTCCACCCCCAACTCTGATGCTTCCCCCCAAACCCAGTTCTCTCTGGGTTATTTTCTGTGAACAGTACCATCATCTCTCCAGACAGGAAGCATTATTGACATTTTCCTTCCTCCCCGTCACTCCTCAGATGGAGTCCACCATGGGGTCCTGCCCAGGTCGCTTCCCAGGCATTTTTGCACCTGGGTCCACTTCAGCGCTGGAACCCCTGGCGTCCTCCTAGCCCACCTCCAGGGTGCAATCCGCTCCTGCCTCTCCCTCATCACTCCCCGCCCCCATAGCCAGAGTAATAGTTTAAAGCTGCGCATCTGCTCCAGGCCCTGGTCCCCTTCTCCTCCATCCCCAAACCCTCCGGAGGGTTTCCATGGCCCTGAGCTCCGGAAGGCCAGACCCCTGTCTCCTCAGCCTCGCCTCATACCACACAGTCATCACCGAGTCTACTGTTTGCCCTCCTAGGCCTTGTGGGGAGCCCTCCTCAGGCACCCTTCCCCTCTTCCTGTTGCCTCACTAAACTCCTATTCAATTTCCCTAAAATCCCCGTTGGGGTCACATCATTCCCTTAGGCCTTCACAGCCTGCCACAGTAGCAATTTTACATTTGTTTGAATACATATTTGATTAATGTCTGTCTCCATGAGGACAGGGGCTGTGCCTGACACACACAGGAGGAGCTCAGTAAATATTTGTTGAATGAATGATATAGTAATAAACTTGCCCAGTGTTAACAAGTGGCAAATCTGGGACTGCGTCTCAAGAGACAGAGTGTTAGGTGGCAGGTTCCCTTGCATTTCCGAGATTTTGTGCTTTCTAGGGGACTTTTCATTATTTTCGTTTTCCTTCTTACCCTAGGCCTTGTGAACACCCCTCCATTGGGTACCAGAAGGAATTAAGGCCTCTAAGGACAAGAATGAATTCTTTGCTTCAGATGCTAGAAACTTTTCCTTTGTCAGATGCGTAAAAGAGACTCCTCAATGGCAACCTTAGTAATCCGTCACTTAGTCTCCACTTAAACACATCTAATAACAAAGCTCAGTTGTTCTCTGAAGGAGTCCTTCTGATTTTTCCTTTATTTTCTTTAATAATGCATGAGTTGGGCATTTTTTTCCATGTAATTACTGGCCTTTTATATTTTTTCTAAAATTAGTATTTATATCCTTTACCTATTTCTCCCTCTGTCTCTCTCTATTCTCTCTCTTTTTTAAAAAAAGAATTGTATTCATTTATTCATGAGAGACACAGAGAGAGGCAGAGACATAGGCAGAGGGAGAAGCAGGATTCTTATGGGGAGCCTGATGCAGGACTCGATCCCAGGACCCCAGGATCACGACCTGAGCCAAAGGCAGATGCTCAACCGCTGAGCCACCCAGGCGTCCCTCCCCATGTCTTAATTTAACTGATTTATAAACTCTGTAGGTAAAGGACATTAGCCCTTTGCCATATCATGTTGCAAATACGTTTTCCAGTTTGTTGATCTTCCGATACTGTTGATGTCATCTAAACAGTATTCTAAATGGAACAAAATGTAAAAGATACACATCCACAAAGAAATCTTCTCTCATCCTTGTTCTGCTCAATTCCCCTCCCAAAGGCAAGTGCTTATAACAATTTCTTGGATACCTTTCCAGAGCTTGCTTTAACAACAATAACATAGATGGGTATCTGTTTCCCCCCAACCCCAGGCATAGAAAGTAATCACTGTTCTGTAACTTTCCTTCTTACTTACAACACAAGGTGTACTGGAGACTTCCCTGCGTCAGTCCATAAAGAGCTGACCAGCATTGCCCAGCTGCACCCACAGAGGACGAATGATTTACACTCCCATCAGCAGTACGTGTGAACGTGTCTTTCCACACCCTTTACCAATACAATGTTCAAACATTTTTTTGATCCCTGACAACCTGGTACAAAAAAGCTATATGCATTTCTTTAAGAAAGAAGTTAAACATCTTTTTATATATTTAAAGTGCTGATGGCCATTTAAAACTTTTTGTGGCTTCAAGACCTTTCCATTTTCCAAGAATTAGGATTAGGAAGGATTATCGTGATTATGGTAGAAAGAATCTTTACTAATCTCGATCTAGTAGCCTACTTTCCCACTGGTGTAGCAGTGGGAGGGTTTGAGTTTTATCCTTATTTTTATCAGCAACACATGTGTGACTAAGTCTAAATTATGGTAGAGTAGAAAGAGCTTGGGCTTTAAGGTCATGCAGACTTTAATGGGAGTCCCATCTTCCTTCTTTCCTTTTTGAAGGATCCTGAAGATTCAAAGATAAGTAAAATGCAGTTCTTGCCGTCCAGAAGCTCTCAATACAATGAAGGAGCAAGGCGCATAAACCAGTAAGTGTAATGCAAAATACAAAACAATGATGCTGATGCTGATGCTGACGGGATACTGATGATAGCTGGCAGCTCTGTGGATGATGAATTGGGAAAGGACAAGACCAGAGACAAGGAGAGCAGGTATCAGGCTGTAGCAGCCATCTACGCAAGCATGAAGAAGAACCACATTCTAGATATAATGAAGCAAAATAAGGAAAACTTAGCAGTTTTGGTAAAAGCAGGGAACGAGAATAGACTAGTGTATTGAGGACTGGGAGGTGAGGAAATCTGATCTTTCTTCACTATGACAGCTCTTGTGGCATATTAGATGATGGTTCATCAGATAGTTGCTCTTTCCATGCCTCCACCTCCATCTTCCTTGCTCCCTGATGCTGCTTTGCCCATGTGGTTTGCTTTGTCTTCAAAACAAGGCAGAGTGATTTTTCCTACCCTTGAATTTGGGCTTGGCTATTGATAGGATTCATCCAGGGGAATGTTAGCAGATATTATGCAAGCAGAGGCTTGAAATGTGCTTACAAAGTTGGCCTTGGGCTCTTGCCTTTCACCATGAGAAAAAACATGCCTCTGGTAGTTGCTGGTTCAAGGAGGATAAAGGACACACGGAGCAGACCTGGACCTCACCCACAGTGGAGCCAAGCCTGGCAGAGCCAGCCCAGATCAGCTAAACCTTGGCTGATCCAAATACCTGTGCGCTCAAGAAATGAATACCCACCCACTTTGAGCACTGAGTTTTCAGTGGTTCGTTATGCAATGTTGTGGTAAGAGCTGCTAAGGTTTCCAACAGAGAGATCTCTTCTCTGACTAAATATCCTCACTTCCTTTCCCTGGTCATCATATGCCTTCTCCTTTCTCAGCAAGATATACCAACTGGGACCAATTAGGCACCCCCAAAAGTCATCAGATTAGAATTCTGTATGCATGAGGTCCTCTTTTCCCTCTTCCCTTCAACTCTACCTCCATTCTAGAGCCAGCCAAATGGCAAAGGAAGAACAAATCTGTCCTTGGGGCCTCGGCTCAAAGAGACTTAAGAATTAAGAGTTTCGAGCTCAAACACCATGAATGAATCAGAAGGAAGTGGTCTTCAGCTCCTGGTTAATTCTAGAAACTCAACTTATTCTATAAACCAAAAAAGAAGGCCAGGAGCCATCTGAAAGGTTGACATGGAAAGAGTCATACACCAATTGTCTGTAGTTGGAACGCTAAAGATGATAATGCTTTTTTATCCCAAACTAGGGAACACTAGGAAGATAAAGGAGGATTAGGGGCAGATTCATGTTTTGTGGCACCTAAAGCCTAGCATATACAACTTTGAAGGCCCTCTTAAAAAGAAAAGAAAAAGAAACAAAAGTAAAACTATAAAATTAGGTTCAAAAGTATTTACTTAGCATGACAAATGATAGCACAACAAATAACAAAATTTTTAAAGTTGACCATAAATATCACAAAAATTTTTAATATGATTTTAAAATTGCTTGATATACCCCTAAGTGATTATTTCCTACAATTTTGGGCTGCAGACTTTTTGATTGACTCTTCATATGAACAATTTTAAGCGTCATTTTCTATAGACAAATAGAAATATAATTCAGTCTTCTATCATTGTTGATCAAACTTTATTATTTATAATTTAGAAGATTTTCTTTCAGCTTCAAAATTCCTTATCAGTACTGTTATATAAATCTTTTAGGACTATCGTGAAATTTGGGGAAACATCTATCAAGTTTCTTTCATACAGGAGCTGTGAAATTTCAGGGCATTTCAAATTTTCCTTGGACTTTATTGACTCTTCTTTTTTTTTCTTTTTCCAGTTTATTATTGATGCCCTAGCTATAATGGCATATTAGGAGTTTTATGTTTCTTTGGGTGATGCCAATATACTGGAGAGATGTAAAATATAGAACTTCACATAAGAATGCACTCATTATTAATAGTGTTGCTATGGGCTTATGCTCTATAAAAACAGGAATTTTAGTAAACTCTATCTTATATGAGTTCCTTTTTAAAAAATGTGTGATACCTTTGTCATTGTGTATGCTCCATTAAGAAGTATATTCCCAATGGGTGAGAGGCTCTGTTTTGACCAGGCATTAATAAGAATCAAAATTTCCACTGAAAAAAAAAAAACCCACAAAATTTCTACTGAGAATTTTACATATATGGTGACTAGTTTCTGGATCCATACAATTTAAGCCTTGTTTCTCTTCTATTGCAGGCTGCCATGGGGCACATTCATGTTCCCTACAAGCTCTGGCTATGCATCTTCGTGTCCTGACACCCAGTGAGTCAGCATAGTGGACAGGTGCAGTACTCCTGAGAGCCATTTCTACACCGAGACAGCCAGTAGTAAGTTGACACAGCATGGAAGAAACTGCAGCCCACATAAATAGATTTCATTAAACCCAAATAAACTAAATATATTCCTAATTCAACTTCCCTTAACCAGGTCCCCCAAACACCCACTGTCACTCCAAAGCCATTCCACAGGAAGGGGATATGTGAAGTCCAAGCAGAATCGGTGATCTCACTTAATTTTGATAAAGGTATTTTCTTTTTGCAAATCTTTTTAAAAAGTGTGACCATATAAAAGTGTTGTTAAGGCCTCTCCCAGGATCTTCAAAGAAGCCCTGTAAGTAAGGGGCCCTTCTAAGTTTCAATTTCATTACCTTCATAGAAAATCTACTTCTAGGGGGGTAAAAACAATCTCAGCTTTCCCTTAGTCTAGACGCCATCAAAAGACACCAGTATTTGTGGGGTTTTCTCCATTAAGCACATGTTTATTGAATACTGACTATGTGCCAGGCACTAGGAGTAGGGTACTGCTAAGATGAACACAGTCTCTCATGGGCTTATGCTTTAGCTAAGAGATGGACAGCAATCAAAGAGTCATTCTTTAGATCAATATCATGAGAGTATTTCTTTTAACATGCCTGTTAATGCCCCGATCAAACTGGTTATTGTGATTTGTGGGCATGAGAGGGGAAGGCCAGGAAAGCAAGGAGCTACTTAGTGGAAGACCCCTCAGGAGCAGCTCTCCTCTGACCTTGTGGTTCTCTGTGGGCTCAGAGTCTGCCCCTGAGCTCACACCTGGTGCGATCAGCTTGGCATCACTGTCAGCCTCTTCCTCTAGGAACATGAGGCTAGAAAAGGCTTGCTCAGTAGGGCTTCTCCAGCAGGAGAACACAGGTCCCAAAGCCCAGCAGAGGAAACTCTGGGTGCTGGTCCAAGGAATCTGAAGAAGGCCCCTGAAGTGAGTAGTAGTTAGTGCAGCTAAGTACAACTCATCCTAACTAAAAATGGGAAAATATAAATTTTTAAAAGGATTTATTTATTGGAGAGAGAAAGAGCATGTGCAAGCACACATTAGAGAGGGGCAGAGGGAGAGGGAGAGAAAGTCTCCAGCAGACTCTGCACTGAGCAGCCCACTGCAGGGCTCCATTCCAGGATCCTGAGACCCTGACCTGAGCTGAAACCAAGAGTCTATGCCACTCAGGTGCCCTGTGAAGCTCTTCAATGAACATCACCAGGATGTTCTGACATTCTGTTACACCTGCCCTTCTTTCCTCCCCTCTACAGAGTCAGCCTGTTGACCTATCTTCTACCTTCTTTCAGCTAAGCACTTTGAAATAGATACCTACACCCATTACTTCCACTTCTCACCTCCAATTTACTACCAACCTACACACATCTGGCTTCCGCTACTGAAACTGCAGGTACCAAGAGTCACAGGTGCTGTCACTGCCCTGTCCATACCTCCGCCCCTACTCCTAGAGTGCACACCAGACTTCCAACTGCCAGGACCTGCGTTCATTCGCTTCCTTATACAAGCAAGGTCTGCTCTGTTGCCCAAGCAGCAGGTTGGAAAAGTCACTGAGTTATCCCCTCCAAGAGCAGCTCTCAACCAGTGACTCGCAGGAGTTGGTATATAAATATTCCAGGTCCCTCATCCCTTAAGAGGGATAACTATGAGCTGGGTGTTCTGCACTGACCTCCCGAATTTTCCATGGGAAATTACACTTTAACTGCTCACTGTGGTTGCTGGCTTGGTAACTCATCCTTTACTGGCTGTTCCCCAGTCCTGTTTCACTCTCTCCCACCTCCCAGGGTTTCTTCATCTTCCAAATACACCGATCCTTATCTCAGGGTCTGCTTAGGGAAACCCAAACCTAGGACCAAGATCACCACCATCATCCTAATCATTTCAGTCCTAATTAGTCAGTTAACAAGTGTGCACTGAGTATCTACGTGGTGCTGGGCACCATCTAATCTTACTTCACCTCTTTTTTATGTTTAATACTGGTAACCACTCCTTCTTGAAGCCCTCTTTCCATGGATTCTGGCTTCCTTCTATCATCGGCAGCTCCTTTTCCACCTATCCCCCACACAGTAGTATTCCCCAGAGTTCTCATGCCCTGTTTTAGTGATGTGACATACTCACATGGGGTCAAATCCCACTTATTTATTGAAGATTTCCAAATCTACTTTTACTTTCTCCTGGGTTCTAGACTTTTATGTCCAACTGCCTGTTGGATATTTTTACCCAGAAGTTGCAAAATCACTTCAAATTCAATATATCCAGTGTTTAAGGGGCTACTGGATGGCTTCTGTGTAAAGATAAGTATGTAAGAAAATGGGGTAGAAGATATTGGCAAGAAAGCAGTTAAAGGCAATGGACCATAGGGTCTAGGCTCAAAAAGGAGGAAAGTGATTCTAGAAGGCTGAGAGACTGGCAAAAAAATGGAAGAGTCAAAGGCAATGCGGGATTACCCAATAGATACATTCATTCTGGGATCCCTGGGTGGCGCAGCGGTTTGGTGCCTGCCTTTGGCCCAGGGCGCGATCCTGGAGACCCGGGGTCGAATCCTACGTCGGGCTCCCGGTGCATGGAGCCTGCTTCTCTCTCTGCCTATGTCTCTGCCTCTCTCTATCTGTGTGTGGCTATCATAAATAAATAAAAATTTTTAAAAAATCTCTTCCTTCTTTTCAACTCATTTCCATTTGTATAGGAAAATACCCCTCTTTAAAAAAAAAAAAAAGATACATTCATTCTCAGGGCACCAGCAAAGTAAAGGGACCACCTACAACATTTTTGGGGAAAGAATTTGAAATTGAAAAAACAACAAAAAAACAAAGCACTGAAATAATCACCATGGGAAAAGTCAGAACTTTATTGGACTTCCTTATGCTTATTTTACAAGTTAGTATTGTTTTTATTTTAAATTCCATAGGGGAGCATTCTCTTTTCTGGTGCTTCGGAAGATTAAAGGTCTGGCCTGGGTCTAGGAAGTTGATGAAATTAAAACATAGCTAGAATAGGAGCAAGGGAGAGAGGATGCTGGAAGGATAGAGGTTGTCATCCAGGATTAGATGCTCTCTTAACTGATGGTGTCTTTACTGACCTACTGGGCTCACTATATACCACTCACTATATACTAAGATGCACTAATTAATGGCCACAGCACCCTGAATATTCCTGGTGAATAAGCTACTCTAGTACGTCCATGTCTGCCTCCACTAGTTGAGTGTAAGTCACCATTTATGCCAAAATTTGTTTATGCCGATGGTAATGGTTACTGAATTGATAAAATTTAAATAAATATTTTGTAAACCAACAGTACAAAAATAAAGATAATGTTTCCAAGAATACAAAACCAAATGCTTTGGCAAGTCTCAATAAGGGTAAATCCCCTTTTCATTTCATTCTATGTATGTATTTAATTTAGAAAGAGAGAGTGAGGGCAGCTCGGGTGGCTCAGCGGTTTAGCACCGCCTTCAGCCCAAGGCATGATCCTGGAGACCCGGAATGGAGTCCCATGTAGGGCTCCTTGCATGGAGCCTGCTTCTCTCTCTGCCTGTGTCTCTGCCTCTCTTTCTCTCTGTCTCACATGAATAAATAAGTAAAATCTTAAGGAAAAAAAAAAGAAAGAGAGAGCAAGAGAGCAGGGGTGGAGAGTAGAGGGAGAGAGAGAGAATTTCAAGCAGACTCCACACTGAGCATGGAGCCTGATGCAGGGCTCGATCTCACGACCCTGAGATCATGACCAGAACTGAAACCAAGAGTTGGATGCTTAATGGACTGAGCCACCCAGGTGCCCCTAGATCTCCTTTAAATTAATTTATTATATATTTTTTTATTTTTAAAGATTTTATTTATTTATTCATGAGAGACACAGAAAGAAAGGCAGAGACATAGGCAGAGGGAGAAGCAGGCTCCCTGCGGGGAGCCTGATGTGGGACTCGATCCCAGGATCCTGGGATTACACCCTGAGCCAAAGGCACTCAACCACTGAGCCACCCAGCTCCCCTAGATCTCCTTTTCATAAAATGCTGTTGAATTAGGGCATGAGTGGGACAACTGGAAAACAGTTAACATCTATAGAACATTTCCTGTGTGCAGGTACCACATAAAGCCTTTATATCAAATATCTTTTTGATCATTGTGATAACCCTCTGAAGTGAGTGTTGAAGAAACTGAAGCACAAAGAGACGAAACAACTTGTCCGAGTTAGGAAGCAGTGCATCTGGCATTTGAACCCAGGTGGTTTGGCTTGAGAGGCTATGCTCTTAATCATTATTACGCTATCATGTACAAAACCTGAAAAATCGTAATAATGGAATCTGTGCTAAGGTTATTTTACAAGAAATATTTAAGTTTCTTGTTCAACTTTAAAGACGTTGAAGCTAAGATCCAAGGATGCTTCCATATGGGTGCAGTCATTTAAGAATCAAGGACTCCACACTTAAGGAAAGGCCTTGGACCTCTACCTGAAGATCAGACCATGGTTGTGATTTATATGTTCTAAATTAGAATAAAATGTTGAACACATCTATGTAGTGCTTTTTATGTTTTCCTACTTTAACTGAGTTTGATTCATAAACCTAGTAGCAATGCTGTTTTAGAATTTAAAATTTTGGAGATGGAATACCAAGAGATAAATAATCTGTTATCTTCTGAAAACACAGATCTGAATAACATTCTCTTGCTTAAAAGCCTTTGATTTCCATTCCTTTCCCTCACTCCCAACTGGGAAAAAATCCAAAGATACAAACAGCCTCCTGCTTACCTTTATGATTTTATCTTCAGCCAACCCCCTTATTCATATCTCATATTTTGCCAATTACAGGCATACCTCATTTTATTATGCTTCACAGATAATGAGTTTTTTACAAACTGAAGCTTTATGGCAACCCTGTGTCGTGAAAGTCTATGGGTGCCATTTTTCCAACAGCATTTGCTCACTTTGTGTGTCAGTGCCATAGTTCGGTAATGCTTGCAATATCTCAAATTTTTTCATTATTATTAAACTTTTAGGGTGATCTGTGATTGGTGATCTTTGAGGTTACTATTGTAATTGTTTTGGGGTGCCATGAACCCTGCCCGTATAAGACAGTGAACCTAATCAATAAATGTTGTGAGTGTTCTGACTGTTCCACTAACCTAGCAGTTCCCCTGGTGTCTCTCCCTTCCTATTCCATGGAGACACAATAGTGAAATTAGGCAATGAATAACCCTACGAGGACCTCTAAGTGTTTGAGTAAAAGGAGGAGTTGCACATCTGTCACTTTAAATCAAAAGCTAGAAATGATTAAGTTTAGCAAAGAAGAAATGTGGAAAGCCAACACAGGCCAAAAGCTAGGCCCTCTCATGCCTAATAGCCAAGTTGCGAATGCAAAGGAAAAGTTCTTGAGGGAAATTAAAAGTGCTACTCCAGTGAACACACCAATGATAAGAAAGCAAAACAATCTTACTGCTGATATGGAGAAAGTTTTTTTTTTTAAAGATTTTATTTATTTATCCACAAAACACACAGAGAGAGAAAGAGGCAGAGACACAGGCAGAGGGAGAAGCAGGCTCCACACAGGGGGCCCAACATGGGACTCGATCCTGGGTCTCCAGCATCACACCCCAGGCCAAAGACGGCGCTAAACCGCTGAGCCACTCAGGCTGCCCTGATATGGAGAAAGTTTGAGGGGTCTGGATAGAAGATCAAACCAGCCACAACACTCCCTTAAATCAAAGCCTAACCCAGAGCAAAGGTTCAGGGTTCTCTTCAATTCTGTGAAGGCTGAGAGAGGTGAGGAAGCTGCAGAAGAAAAGCTGGAAGCTAGCACAGGTGGTCATGAGGTTGGAGCAAAGAAGTCATGCCCATAACATAAAAGTCCAAGGTTAAAGTAGCAAGTGCTGATGTAGAAGCAAATTATCTAGAAGATCTAGCTAAGACCATTAAGGAAAGTGGTTACACTAAACAATAGATCTTCAATGTAGATGAAAACACCCTTATATTGGAAAAGGATTTCATCTAGGACTTTCATAACTAGTTAGAGTCAATGTCTGGTTTCAAAGCTTCAAAGGACAGGCTGACTCTCTTGCTGTAGGCTAATGCAGCTGGTGACTTTAAGTTGAAGCCAATGCTCATTTACCATTCTGTTTACAACATGGTGTACTGAATATTTTAATCCCACTATTGAGAAAAAAGATTTCTTTCAAAATATTGCTGCTCATTGACGATGCACCTGGTCATCCAAGAGCTCTAATGGAGATGTACAATGAGATTAATGTTGTTTACAGATCTGCTAATACATCATCCATTCCGCAGTCTGTGGATCAAAGACTAATTTCAACTTTCAAGTCTTGTTATTTAAGAAATACATTTTGTAAGGTTATAGCTGCCATAGAGAGTGATTCCTCTGACAAATTTGAGCAAAGTATATTGAAAACCTTCTATAAAAGATTCACCATTCTAGATGTCATTAAGAAAGAACATTTATGATTCATGGGAAGAGGTCAAAACAGCAACGTGAACAGGAGTTTGGAGGAAGTTGATTGCGACCGTCATGGATGACTTTGAGGGGTTCAAGACTTCAGTGGGGGAAGTAACTGTAAATGGGGTAGAAAGAGCAAGAGAACTGGAATTAGAAGGGGAGCCTGAAGATGTGACTGAAATGCTGTAATCTCATGATGACACTTGAATGGAGTTGCTTCTTATGGATGAACAAAGAAAGTGGTTTCTTGAGATGGAATCTCCTCCTGGAGAAGATGCTGTGAAGATTGTTGATATGGCAACAAAGGACTTAGAATATTGCATAAACTTAGTTGATAAAGCAGCAGCAGGGTTGAGAGGATTAACTCCAATTTTGAAAGAAGTTCTACTGTGAGTAAAAAGCTATCAAATAACATTGCATGCTACAGAGAAACTGTTTGTGAGAGGAAGAGTCAACTGATGAGGATGAGACAAATCTCACTGCTGTTGTCTCATTTTAAGAAATCGCCACAGCCACCTCAGCCTTCAGCACCCACCACCCTGACCAGGCTGCAGCCATCCACATGAGGCAAGACCCTCCACCAGCAAAAAGATTATGACTTGCTGAAAACTCAGATGATGTTTTTAGCAATAAAGTATTTTTTTTAAAGATTTTATTTATTTTAAGTAAACTCCACGCCCAATGTGGGGTTCAAACACACGACCCCGAGATCAAGTCATATGCTCTACCGACGGAGCCAGCCAGGCACCTGAGCAATAAAGTATCCTTACATTAAGGTATGTATGCTGTTTTTTTAGACATAATGCTATTGCTCACTTAACAGGCTAAGTATAGTGTAAACATAACTTTTATATGCACTAGGAAACCAAAAAACTCATTTGACTCGCTGTAGTGCAATATGTGCTTTTTTTGGGGGTGGTCTGGAACTGAATGTGCAATATCTCCGAGCTGTGCCCATACTTCATGCCTATTCATGCTTCTGTATCTTTGCACATATCATATTTTTGGCCTGGAATTCTCTTACTGTATTTTCCAACTTGAGATATCTTACTGATAATGAATTGTCATCCATTCAACAAATAATTCAGGACATGTATTTGTGTGAATCATAAACCAACATATAATATATATTTATATGTCCTCACTGAAATGAATAAGCTGCTTTTTCCCCACAAACATTTATCACAATTTCCCATTTTCTTTTCTTTTTTTTTTTTTTAAAGATTTTATTTATTTATTTGACAGAGAGAGGGAGCACAAGCAAGGGGAGTGGCAGGCAGAGGAAGAGAGAGAAGCAAGCTCCCCATTCAGCAGGGAGCCCGATGTGGGGCTCGATCCCAGGACCCTGAGATCATGACCTGAATTGAAGGCAGATGCTTAATGGATGGAGCCACCCAGGCATCACCCACAATTTCCTATTTTCTCTTTATTTTTTGGTTCATGTGTTTGGTGTCTGAGGGAAAGGGGAGAGAAGAAGTGGCCAAGCAGGGTATGCACAAGTGGAGTACATGCGGCTTACAGGAAAAGGGGAATGGTCAGGAGGACTTCGAAGAATTCAATTTGGAGCTGAGAAAGGGTAAGTGGGACTAACGGGAAAAGTGAGCTGGCAGCAGGGGTCAGGAGGGGCAAAGAAGTGCTGTAGGAGGACACAGATTCTTTTTTTTTTTTTTTTAAGATTTTATTCATTTATTCATGAGAGACGCAGGGAGAGGCAGAGACACAGACAGAGGAAGAAGCAGGCTCCTTGTGGGGACCCTGATGCGGGACTCGATCCCAGGACCCCGGGATCACAACCTGAGCCGAAGGCAGACCCTCAACCACTGAGCCACCCAGGCACCCAGGAGGATCCAGATTCAAGGGAACAGCAGGTGCCAAGCTCCTGAGGTAGACGGTGGGAGAACATGTTGGAAAAACTGAAAGAAAGCAACGGTGGAGGACTGCAGGGCGTAAGGGAGACTGCAGGAGGATAAGTCCAGGGCCTTGGGGGCCCCAGGCAGGCTAACATGACTTGGGGATCTTTATCAGAAAGGCAAAGAGAAGCCATTGGTAAGACAGCAAGGGAATAACCTTTTCAGGCCTGTGATTTTAAAAAATTCTTTCTGAAAAAAAAAATTATTTCTGGCTGCCTCATAGAGACAGATTGGGAGGGAGTGTGGCCAGGGTCGGTCCTCCCTTAAGCCTTCCCTGGTCCCAGACAGACAGAATGATTTCTCCCATGTGTTCCCAGCCAACTGAGAAGCTTCCTGAGGGCAGGGCCTTGGTCTGTTTGTCCACTGCTGTATCCTCAGTGCCTTAGGATACAGTACCCAGCACTAAGTAGGTTCCTAATAAATGTTACCTAAATAACGCCACTCCATGATATAATTTCTCACACTCCACTGTAAGTTATTTTTGTACATAGGAGGGATCCCGTCTCCATGCCTTGTCCAGTGCCTGAGAAGTAAATGATCTCTCTTGTAAAAAGGAAACCAAAGTTCTACTTAATGCACTGTTAGAGCTGTGAATAAAAACCATTTAATCAGAAGGGAGGAGACATTTGCCACTGGATTTTCTCCTTCTCTTACAACATGGAGTAACCAGACCTCATAATGGGAGCACTGGACAAAAAATCCCATCAATTCTGCCGTGGAAAAGAGTTTCATTCTCTCCCGAGAACTCATTTCCAGGGATGGATGAGAACCGTCTTGGCTCAGATTGCCCAACAGCCTTTACTTGCTCTTTCCCACTGAAGGCCTTGGGGTCTTTTTCCAAGCCAAGAGAGCCCTTACTCTTACTCCGGGAATGTGATACTTGAGTAGAATTTTCACTAGAATCACAAGATCCTAAGGCTAGAGAAGATCATAAAGCTAGAAAAGTGCTTCAGAGTCATGTCATCTACCTCTCACCCCCACCCCAAAGCATAAACCCCCTCAGGAACATTTCTGCTCAACATTTAGCTGTCTGGCCTCAGGGTATCCGTAGACAAGCTCAGACACCAACCAGTGTCAGAGGTCAGGTACCAGAGCCCAAGAACCCAGAAATTCATCCTTGGTCATTGCAAGGTTTCCATGTTTATTCAAAAAGTTTGTGTTAGGGATCCCTGGGTGGCGCAGCGGTTTAGCACCTGCCTTTGGCTCAGGGCGCGACCCTGGAGACCCGGGATCGAATCCCACGTCGGGCTCCCGGTGCATGGAGCCTGCTTCTCCCTCTGCCTATGTCTCTGCCTCTCTCTCTCTCTCTCTCTCTCTCTCTCTCTCTCTGTGTGTGTGTGTGTGTGTGTGTGTGTGACTATCGTAAATAAATAAAAAATTAAAAAAAAACTTAAAAAAAAAAAGAAAAAAGTTTGTGTTATATTTACGGCTTTAAGTCTTGCCAACTCCTTCCCTTACCCTAGACCATTAAAATAGTTCACAGGATTCTTTTCCCCTCTCAACTTACTCATCTTTCTGTATTGTTCTCACTGTTTTCACCTCTTTGGTTCATTTGTTTGTAGTTCTAATGAACTTCTACTTCTGCAACCAACTTAAAATGTCAAGTTCTAGAGGCGCCTGGATGGCTTAGTCCGTTAAGTGTCTGCCTTCAGCTCAGGTCATGATCTCAGGGTACTGGGATGGAGCCCCACATCAGGCTCCCTGCTCAGTGGGAGGTCTGCTTGTCCCTGTCCCTCTACCCCTCCCCACAGATTATGCTCTCTCTCAAATAAATAAATAAAATCTTTAATAAAATAAAATACCAAGTTCTTTAATTAGTTAATTAAAAAAGCATTTATTGAGTATCTACTATGTTTTCCATCCCACAATTTTTTCTTTCTCTGGTAACATCATGATCGCCCGAGACTCTTAGAGCAGCCTCACAGCTGGGCCCATCTCAGCCTCTGTCCTTTTCCCAAACTCCAATCTCATCACAATAATCACTGGTATCAGACCATTCCTCTTTCCCAAAGTCCACAGTGGCTTAACCTCTCTACTCATATTGAACCTTGGAACCACAGGCTTTCAGGATCTGCACTAGTAGTTTCTGGCCCACCTCCCCTACCCTATTGCCCTCAAGGCCACTGCTCTAGGCTACCATGACACCATGATGTGACATTAAGGTATTACCCAGTAGCACTTTTATTTTCATTTATTTTCTTCCCCTCCTGCTTTCTTTTTTCATCTTTCCGATTTTCCTCCTCTCCCTCCTATGACCCCCAGGGTTGTCTCACTTGGAAAAACTTAGTATCATTTTGCTCAACCACTTCCCAAGTCTTGTCACTGAAGTGTCCTCTCTGGTGTTTTATGCTTGAGGCATTGTGGTGTGCCCTTTGCCCTTGCTAAGGTGAATCAGCAAGAGGAGACCAAACTCACATTCTAAAAAAAAGAGATTTGACAGAAGCGAGGGAAAGAACAAAACAAATAGAAATCCAGTAAACAGAGAATGATAGGAAAACGATTTGTCGTTTCTTATAAAGTCAAACATACACTTATCATATGACCTAGAAATTCTACTCCTAGGTATTTATTCAAGAAAAATGAAAACTAAAATTTATACAAAAACATATTTGCAAATGTTCATAGTGGCTTTATTCATAATCACCCCAAACTGGAAACAACCTATATATGCTTCAACTGGTGAATGGATGCAGTGCATCCATATAATGGAATATTACTGAGAAAAAAAAAAACAAATAAACTACTAAAACAGGAAACACGATGCCAGAAACTGAAGATCAAGGGGGAGCTAACTGCAAAGGGGAATGAGGGAATTTTTGAGGATGACAGAAACTTTTCTGTATCCTAATTGGCTAGTGGTTACATGATTGTATGCATTTGTCAAAACTCATAGAACTGTACACTATAAAGGGTGTATTTTACTATGTGTAAATTATGTGTCAATAAATAAGACTTTAAAAATAAATCCACCAAAATAAAAGAATAAGGAGAGATGCAGAAACAAACAAAAGAATAATAAACATGATTAATAACACAAAAAGTGGTCCTTTAAAATAAACAAATACATAACAATACAATAGATAAAATTTTAGCAAACTCAAATGAGAATAAAAGAGAAAAAACACAGGCAAACAATATGGGAAATAAAAAAGCAGATTTAATTTGTGACATAAGGAAAATTTAAGAATTATAATTTAAGCATTATCATAACTTATACTTAAAAAATAAAAATCTACATAAAATTGCATGTTTTTCTAGGTAAAGATGAATGTATAAATTGACTTAAGAAGAGATATAAAACCTGATTAGGCCAATAATCATATGGGGAATTGAAATGGTAGGCAAAGATATAACATTCTAAAAACCATAAGTTCCAAATAATTTACAGGTAAGTTCTACCTTCAAGACACAAATAATTTCTTTGTTATTTATATAGTACAGGGGGAAAAATGGAAATTTTGCAACCCATTCTGCTAGCCAGCAGTTCTCAAAGTGTGGTCTAGGGATCCCTTAAGATCCTTGGGGCCTTTTCTGGTAGACCATAAGGTCAAAACTATTTTGCTAATAATATTAAGATGTTTTAACTTTTTCATTTTCATTTTTTCACACAACTGTAGTTGGCATTTCTAGAGACTAATGGAATATGATGTAATGATGTCATTGTTCTGGCAGTTGATGAAATGTGTGCTTGTACATTGTTGAATTTTAAAATTTGCTTCATTTTAGTTTTTATTATTGACAGGAAACACATAAACAAAAGTCCTTTGAGGTTTCTCAATAAATTTTAAGAGTACATGGGTCCTGGGAGAAAAAAACTCTCTCAGGTAAACTAGTATTACCCCAACATGAAAAACCAAGAGGAAAACTATCCACTGACTTAAGAACATCAATACAAATATCTTAAACTTAATTTTTCTAAAAAACTGTTTTCAGGACGCATGGGTGGCTCAGTGGTTGTGCACCTGCCTTCCACCCAGGGCGTAATCCCAGAATCCCAGGATTGAGTCCTGAATTGGCCTCCCTGCATGGAGCCTGCTTCTCTCTCTGCTTATGTCTCTGCCTCTCTCTCTCTGTGTCTCTAATGAACAAATAAATAAAATCTTAAAAAAAAAACCCAACTTTTTTCATGACTAATAACAGATAAGATTTATCCAGAAATGTAAGGGCTGATTCTCTACATCAATAGATTAAAGGAGTGGCAGCACAGGTGGCTCAGCGGTTTAGTGCTGCCTTTGGCCCAGGGTGTCATCTTGGAGACCAGGGATCAAGTCCCACGTTGGGCTCCCTGCATGGAGCCTGCTTCTCCTGCTGCCTGTGTCTGTGCCTCTCTCTCTCTCTCCCTGTGTCTCATGAATAGATAAAATCTTTTTAAAAAATAGATTAAAGGAGAAAAACATCATGATTACCACACAAAAAGATACTTTATTTTTTTATTTTTTAAGATTTTATTTATTTATTCATGAGAGACAGAGAGAGGCAGAGACATAGGCAGAGGGAGAGGCAGGCTCCATGCTGGGAGCCCGACATGGGACTCGATCCCAGGACCCCAGGATCATGCCTTGGGCTGAAGGCAGATGCTTAACCGCTGAGCCACCCAGGTGTCCCCAAAAAGATACTTTAAAAAGTGATATATTTTAATTCCCATTTCTGATTCTAAGAGGCAAGCAAGCAGACCAAGAAAAAATAAGGCAAAAATTTAAAAACTCGTGGCAAGCCAGCAATAGAAGGAAATTTCTTTAATTTGATAAAGGACATTTACTATTCCCAATAAGGTCAGGAACAAGAAAAAAATGCCAGCTTTCATTGCTATCACTGTAACTACTAAACATGGCACTGGAGGTCCTAGCTGGTCCAATAAGACAAGAAAAAGAAATAGAAGTATTACAAAGTCAGACATAAAATGGTCACAATTTATAAATGATTTAATTTTCAACTTAGAAAATCTAAAAATTAACTATAACAAAACAAATACTAGATTTCAGGAAAAGCTTGATACAAGATCAACAACAACCACTCCTTTCCTACATACCAACTATACCCAAATAGAAAAATGTGTTGGAAAATATCTTATTTATCATAGGAAGCAAATTGTAAAATACATGTAACTAAACTCACCAATGTGTCTAAGATTTATATGAAGAAACTGTAAACTTTATTGAAAGACATTAAGAGAAGACAAAAATAAATGAAGAATACATCATGTTCTTGGATGAAACTCAAATTAAACTATAAATTTAATGAAATTCCAATGAAAATACTTATAGAATATTTTATAGAACTTGGCAAATTGATTCCAAAGTTCACTTGGTAGAGGAAATGTACAAAGGCAGTTAAGAAAATTATGAGAAAGAAAAACAATGTGACAAAAAAAAAGAGAAACATAATGAAAAGGTAGAATGTGCAGTTGTGGGGTCCATAAAGAGTAAAAATGTCCTATAATGCTATAGTAATTGAAACAGAGTGGTGTTGGCACACACACACACAAACACACACACAAAAAAATCAAGGGAATAGGATAGAATCCAGAAACAGACCTGTGTATACAACCTGGCATCTCAAATCAGTGGGAGAAGGTGGAGTATTTAATTAATTATGTTGGCACAATTAGAAATTACCTTAGAAAAAACTAAGATTATAATCTTAATTCACACTGTTGATATTTATTTTAATTGTATTAAAGATCTAACTTGGACAATAAAACTGTGAAAGCATTGAAAAGAAAAAGATTATATACATATAAAATCTTCTGAAAGAAGGAATGGCATTCTAAGCAAAAGACAAATCTAAGAGATTATCATAGAAAAAGACTGGCAGGTTTTACTTTTTTTATTATTATTTTTTTTACTGGCAGGTTTTACTAATAAGAAAACCTTTTGTGTGATGTAAGACAGTGTAAATGAAGACAAGCAAAAAAAAAAAGACAAGCAATAGGCTTGGAAAAAATATCTGTAATGTATATAACAGAGAAAGAATTAATATCGAAATGTAATGATGCAAGCCTTCAAATCAATGAGAAAGACAACAATCTAATAGGGAAATAGGCAAATAATATAGACATCCATTTGCAGAAGAAATACAAATGATCAATAAATATATGGAAGCATGCTCAAATTGACTAGTAACCACGGTAATACAAATCTGTAAAAGATGAATAGAGCTTTTTTACTCATTAGATTTGCAAAAACTGAAGAACAGATAATAGCCAGTCCGGGTGAGATGTGTTTCCACATCTGAATGAGTATTCTCATTCACTGTTGGATGGCAGTGTAAACAGATACAGTCTTTTTGGAGCACACTCTAACAAAAACTTAAATTCTCACATCTTTTATCTCAGCCCTTCCACTACCAGAAACTTACTTGCAGAAACAATTAGATACTACATCCATAAAAACATCTGTGTAAAAAGTTCACCACTGCATTGCTTATAATATGAAGCATATTATATTATTATAAGCTATTATTATAAGCTTATTATTATAAGCAATATTGCTTAAAAATGAAGCAATAGAAGGAAGCATATTATATTATTATAAGCTATTATTATAAGCAATATTGCTTAAAAATGAAGCAATAGAAGGATTCCAATAGGGAAGCAACTAAATAAATTGTGATAGTTACAAAATATGGAATAGCACTAGGGGCTAAAAGAAAAGATGATTCTATTATGTATTGACATGAAAAAAAATTAAAGATATATTGTTAAGGGGTGCCTGGGTGGCCCAGCTGGTTAGACGTCAGACTCTTGGTTTCAGCTCAGGTTGTGACCTCGGGGTTGTAAGGTCGAGCCTTGCATTGGGCTCTGCAAGGGTGCAGAGTCTGCCTAAGACTCTCTCTGTCCCTTGTCCCTCCCTACTGCACACTCTCCCTCTCAAATTAATAAATACATCTTTTAAAAAAAGATATATTGCTAAATAAAAAAGCAAGAAATATGTTTATGGTATGATCTCATTTGTATAAAAACATATTTTAACCTGCATTTAACTATATCTTTATCTATATAAGCATACACATCTATAAATAGGAAAAGGTCTAAAGGAGGTACCTAGTAAACTATAAATAGTGTTAATCTTTGTGGATGCGAGTAGGATTACAGAAGTGGAGTAAAAGAGACTTTAACTTTGTAATTATTCTGTAATTTACTTTTTTCCCAATGGGCACCTATTTCTGTTTTCCCTATATATTTTGGAAATCAATAAGGAGGAGGAGAGAAGGAGGGAAGGAGGGGTAAGTGGAGGAGGACAGGAGAAGGAAGAAGAAAGAGAAGAGAAAGAAGAGGAAGAGGAAAAAGGAAGAACTCCTATAATATCCACAGTTGGAGGTGACATAGGTTGAAGTGAGAGCACTTGAAAGGAGGAAAGAATATCTCTCCCAGGCTCTTTTTAATGCACTTTTAATGCACTTCGTGCATTTCCATTAAGTGGATCACTTAAAGGCTGTGACTATGTATCTGCCTTCACAAACACAGAGACTGGTAAATATTCCTCTCTGTGTCTTTGGAGCCTAACAACGTGTTTGGCATTCAGTAGATGTTGAGTAAGTGTATGTCGAATGAGCCATCATCTGGAAGATAACAAAACAGTAGAAGATACAGTTTTAGGTAACTAAGTAGATGAGATGGAGTGAAGGTGAGGGTTGGAGTGGGTAATGCTGTCATTACCAAGTAAAGAACATAGGAAGTTTGGGGGAATTATGATAATAGCTACCATTTAATGATTACTATGTGCAGATCCTGTGCTAAATGCTTTATATCCATTATCATTCTCACAATGACTCCGAGGAACAACCCCACACAAGGAAAGAAGAGTTCAGAGACTTTCCCAAGGTCATGCAGCCATTAAGTACAGGAGCTGTGAATCAAACCAATATCCCAGACTCCATGCTCTTAATCCTGAGGTTACAGTGCCTCTCCAAAGATGGAAAGTTAATAAAATCAATTTTGACATGTTGTGATTGAGATGCTAATGGGATATTCATTGAGGTGGAGCTGTCCAGGGGGCAGCTGGATATCACAAGCCTGCAGCTTCTTAGGGAGGTCAAAGCTAGAGATATGGATTGGAAGTTGTCTATGGGAGAGTGCCATCTTGGAGGTCAACATTCAATAATCATTCAATAAATATTTATTGAGCCCCCATATTAGCTACAGGCACATATGATATCAAACATTCACTTCAAACCCATTCATAAAATGCTTACTATGTGAAAGTACTGTGATCTTGTATTTTTAATTGTTGGTCATTTCTTTGTTCATGTCTAATGCTCCCAATTATACCATCAAGTATCTTAGAATACTAAATTTCTTGTATTCCCCATTGTTATAAGGCTCAAAACAGGTTAAAAAAAAAACCCAAAATATGTTTGCTGATTGAATGCTTGAGAAAACATTAAGAAATGAGCAGCCATTCACAAAGGCTAGCCTACCTAAGTCTTGGGAAACCAAGTGCAGATAGTCTCCATCTCTGTTACTATCAAAAAGTCTATAGAGGCAGTCAGGTTTCAAACCAAATAAAAGATTTTTTCATAAAATTTTTTTTTCATCACTATCATCAAGGTTAATGATAGGCATCAGAAAATTGTAGTCTGGAGCAGTAGGCTGGTTGCCAGAAGACTCATACCAAGAGATGTTTCCCTTGGCAAATCTATACAAGCCCAGAATCTGGCCCTCACCCTCACTGGTCCAGAAACTCAATCTTGTCAATTGAGAGAAACCAGGGAGGTTTATGCATGTTCACTAAGTCATAAAAGCCTGAAAAACAAGCGTGTTAGTTTATTGATGCATGACTAGGTATTTGCATTCACCATCATCTCCCTATAGCCAAGTGATATGCAAAGCCAAATTATTAGGAGACCGTATTGTAATCTCAGATTCAGCACACAGGGAGTTAGTAATAGGATCAGGATGTTTAACAGCACCAGGCTCTGATAACCTGACGCAGAGGTAGCATGGATCAGGAACAGAGCAAAAACTTTGGAACCAGATTAACCTGGATACACACAGAGCTCCTTGCTTCCCAGCACAGTGGCTGTGGGCAAGTCACTCAATCTCTCCAAACTCTAGTTTCTGAAAGGTGAACGATGATACCTACATCTCAGGTTTATTGTGGAGGATTAAATGAGATCATGCGTAAAATGCTAGACCAGCCTCTGTCATGTGATAGACACTCAGTAAATGGCAGCTCTATCTCCATCTCCATACCAGGGACATACCTGTTAAGGGTTCAGGTCAGCCTTTGAGAATATTTGCTTGAAGAAAACAAGGCAAGTAAGGGTGGGAGCAAAAGACCAGTAAGAAGGCTGCTGCAGAAATCTGGAACATGATACTAGTGGCTCAAAACAGGGTTACAGCCGTATGGAGTAGGGAGTGGGGAGAGAGATGTATACAGATTTGAAAGATATTTAGGAGGTAGGCACTATGCTGGGTGTTTTACACAATTATTTATAGTCCTGACAGCAACTTATAAAGTAGCCCATTTTTCAGATGAAAGTCAGAGATATTAAGCAACTAGCTCAGGAACACATGGCAGTGACTACACTGCAAAATGAATCACAATTGGTACCATTCCAAAGTTTCTCATCTCTCTACAAATAAAATATACCACTGTTCATATCTTTGGTTCTCAACCAAGATGTCAATTGTGAGGAATATAGTAATTTCTTACCACTAATAATTAAAGTATTGAAGTTTGGAGAAATGATTGAGTTTTTAGAAAACATAACTTGGAGCACATCGAGATTATCACTATAATAAATTATGTCATGATTGCACACTTCCATTATGATATGCTTTCTTGTGGGGGAGACAGAGAGAAGGAGGCCGAGCTCCAGAGCTCTGGAGGACCAGAAATTATACATCACTGTATATTTGTCTATGACAGATTACCATGCAAGGGAACTTCATCTACTGTGTGGAGATGAAAACAGTTTAAGAATGGTTACTCCAAGGAAGAGGCGTTCTTTTTGAGCAAAGAAAGTCTTAGCCAAGCCATCTACAAGATGTCACTGTAACACTGACAAGCTCTTCAGACAGCAGACATAGGTGCTAACCAAAGGATAATCTCCTAGGACCTCGTTCTTAGATTTGCATCTTTCCAGTCACACTCACATACAAATCTGCCGCAAAAGCTTCATCTTTCTAGATGAAGGACAATATCAAATAACAGATTTCAGCTCCTCTTCCACAGGAACGGACACATCAGGCTTTTCCCACTTTTACTTTTACAGCTTAAATTTTTAGCCCAAGCATAAAATTTTACATTTGTTCCTCTAAAATTTCACTCTGAATTTGAGATTAAAATTTCATCCTCGTAAAGTGGATGCAAATCAGCTTTGTTCCTCTGCGAGTATAATATACATGGCTTCTATATTTCTACTTCAAATATCACTTTAAAACAATCACTGGGGGATCCCTGGGTGGCGCAGCAGTTTGGCGCCTGCCTTTGGCCCAGGGCGCGATCCTGGAGAACCGGGATCGAATCCCACGTCGGGCTCCTGGTGCATGGAGCCTGCTTCTCCCTCTGCCTGTGTCTCTGCCCCTCTCTCTCTCTCTCTCTCTCTCTCTCTCTCATAAATAAAAAAAAAATAAAAAAAATATTAAAACAATCACTGTTGGGGCACCAGGTGGCTCAGGGGTTGAGCGCCTGCCTTTGCCTCAAGGTTGTGATCCCAGAGTCCAGGGAGCCTGCCTCTCCCTCTGCCTATGTCTCTACCTCTCTCTGTGTCTCTCATGAATACATAAATAAAATCTTTAAAAAAATAAATAAAACAAGCAATGTTTTCAGAAGTTTTTGTAAGTTATTTATTCATTCAACAAATGTCACTGCTTGCCACACGTGCCGGGTCCTCAAGGAATTCACAATCTAATAAGGAAACAGGTGGACATGTACTCATAATAACATTAATAATACTAATGACAATGTCTACTATTTACTGCTACTTTCTCTGTACCAGGCACTGTGGTAGGCCCGAGATTAAAGAGAGGAGTGGGATCCCGGGGTGGTGCAGCGGTTTAGCGCCTGCCTTTGGCCCCGGGCACGATCCTGGGGACCCGGGATCAAATCCCACGTCGGGCTCCCTGCATGGAGCCTGCTTCTCCCTCTGCCTGTGTCTCTGCCTCTCTCTCTCTCTCTCTCTGTGTGTGTGTGTGTATGTGACTATCATGAATAAATAAAATCTTAAAAAAAAAAGAGAGGAGTAAGAAATATGGCTGCATTCAAGGGGCTCCCCATGCCTTCGGAGGGCGTATGTATAGCCTAGTGGGCAAGGGAGGTATATTAACCAGTATATGCAGTAGAATAAACAGGTGACCTACTAGCAATAATAATGTATTTAATAGGAGGACAAAGGATGGTGAGGTTAATGAAGGATGAGAAAGAGAGCTGGAAAGGTCTTAAAGAAGGAGTGACCTTTGAACTGAATTTAAAAACGGTAAGTAGGTACTCTCCCAATTAAAGACAAAGGGGAAAAAAAGTATAACTCGAGCAAAGGCAGGTATAAAATGGTTTTATGTGTGTTCAAGGGACAGCAAGTTTAGTAGAGTTGGAGGTTACAGTAAATAAAGAGGAAGGAAGCAGTTGAGGGGATCCAGCAAAAGCTGAGGCTTTTAGGGCAGATGATGGAGGACCTCACATGTTATGTTGTCCAGGAGGCAATGGGGAGACACTAAAGGGTTTCAGGCATGGGAATTACAAGAACAAGGTTTGTCTTAGAAACAAAACTCTCATAGCCATGAAGAAGATGGAATAAAAGGGTCTGAGTAGAAATAAGGAGATTAATAAGAATATATAGGGTTGGGGTGAGTGGGTGGCTCAGTTGGTTAAGCATCTGCCTTAGGCTCGTCATGATCCCAGGGTCTTGGGATCAAGCCCCAAATTGGGCTCCCTGCTCAGCTGGGGAGTCTGCTTCTTCCTCTCCCTCTGCCAGTCTCCTACTCATGCTCGCTCTCTCTTTAAAAAAAAGAATATATAAGCTATCTTTATATAAGGAGCAGTCTCTGAGTAGGAGAAATACTAAGTTTATCTGAAGAAATCAGGGAAGAGACAACCCAGTAGAAAAATAGGCAAAACCCTCAACAGGCACTTAACAAAAGAGAAAATCAAATGGCCAAGAAATATGAGAGGGTGCTGTATCTTATCAGGAATCAGAGGTATATGGGGACCCTGGGTGGCTCAGTCAGTTAAGTGTCTGCCTTTGCCTCAGGTCATGATCTTGGGATTCTGGAATCTGATGACCTCATGGCTCATAGCGCATAACAAGTATTCAATATATTTGTGGAATAAGTGAATGAAAACGATGACCTGCTGCTCACTTCTCTTACCATCACGTCTCAAGTATTCTCTGCACTCTACTCCACAGAGATCAGGAACCTTCTCCACGCACTGTTTCCAACCGTCACTCTATCCTTTCTTCCACAGTTCTCCACAATGTATCTTGCTTCCTACTTTAAATGTGGAGGCCATGGCATCTTCCTCCTCATCCATTTAGAATTTTCTCTTCTATCACTCTTCTTAGATTTGCTGCTCATCTCCAAAGCTAACCATTTTATCTATCACCTTAATTATATCTGTCCCACTTCTTTCTCAGATTTGCAACCTTCATTGTTCCCAATCTGAATCATCATACATGTTATCTTCCCCTTCAATCACTCATACCAGCTCGGAGAATGTGAAGGTAACATACTCACCCTAGAAGATACCAGACTTGGGAATGAGACTAATGTAGAGTTCACATTCTGTTGGTTATTTTCTCTTTAATATCCTCCCAGGTATGACTTTCATTGGCTCAGAAAATGCTTGGTGGTATGACAGCAAATTAAAAGCTTCAGCTCACCCTCTCCAAAAAAAAATTTTTTAATTGAAAAATAAAAAACTTCAGTCCCTATGACTGCTTAGGGGTGGGGCAGACAGGGCCTAACACATTCCTCAACTGCTGGACTAGATGGGCTTGTATTAAGGCAAGGACTTCCCTCTTTAGCTGGCGATCAGCACTCTTCCTTTCTGAAGATAGTATCTTGGAAGTGGCCACCATATAGGTTCTAGGTCAGGGATGACTTAAGTCACATATTCTGATACTCATGAGGACCTCTGACAGGTTTCAGATGGGGTTCTTCAAGCTGGTTGCTCTTTTTGGTAATGTAGTCTTGGTTCTAAAGTCAGCCCCTGGACAGAGCTTCCCCTTGAATTTGCCTAATGTCAAGGTCTCTTGGACAGCTGAAGGAGTTTCTCTTGGGAGACTCAGGAATCAAGAGGCCTAAAGTTCCAAAGAAAGGGGGCACCTGGGTGGCTCAGTGGTGGAGCATCTGTCTTTGGCTCAGATCGTGATCCCAGGATCCTGGAATTGAGTCCCGCATCAGGCTCTCTGCAACGAGCCTGTTTCTCTCTCTGCCTGTGTCTCTGCCTCTTTCCGTGTGTCTCTCATGAGATAAATAATCTTTAAAAAAAAAAAAAGTTCCAAAGAAAGCTCTGCCTCTAAGTTCTCACTCTCTCTCCCTCTCACACTTCCAGGCTTGGTCCTAAGCTCACCTATGAGTAATAATCCCAAAATAGAGTACCAAGTTGAGAAGGGATCTGTTCTAAATCAGAATCCCTTCTATCCTGATCCAATAGATCACTCAGTAGAGCTTTCTGAATCAACTGAAGTGACGGAAAGAGTACATATTTTTGGCATCAGAAAGGTCTGACTCTGGATCTCAGTTCTGTCACTAACGAGGTGTGTGTTGGTCAAATGTCTTGAGTTCTCTCAGTCTCTGCTGCACTGTCCATAAAACGGAGATAAAACCTACCAGAGAGGTGGATGTATAATAAAAGTTAAGTTTATTCCCGTTTCCTTCCTACTTCCTCTATAATATGCTGGGAACATTGGCCCCAATACCACAGTCAGCTTCGACTAAGTCCCTGCATTCTTTGCTCTGTCCTCTTCATCTTTTGCCACCCCACTCTGTCGTACACTATGTACCTACTGCAGTGAACTCTTTTCAGTTCCCTGAATACATAAAGCTCTTTCTCCACAGTGCTGTCCCACAGAACTTTCTAAAATAATGAAAAAGCTTTGTACCTGAGCTGGTCACTGTAATAGCTACTAGTCAGACGTGGGTAGTCAGCACTTGAATTGTAGCAAGTGGGACTGAGAAAAAAATTTTTTAATCTTATTCAATTCTATTTAAATAGCCCCCATAGCTGGTGGCTACATAACTGACAGTTTTAGACTATAGGTCTCTGGGTTTGCCATTCCCTGCGAGAAATGCATTTTGCCTAGCTAACTTCTAATCAGGCTTAAAATCCCAACTTGAACATTTATTCTTCCAGGATACATATCCTGAAGATTAAAGAAGTTCCCAGTATAAATAAGTTCCCCAAACCGGACCCAGTTTGGTTTCCCCTTTTTTACCTTTGAAGCATCATCTATGCTTCTCCTATTATATAGGAAGATTATTATATAGCATATATATGTCTGTCCATATTTACCATTAGGTTGTGAACGTCTTTGGTCATCCTACCTATGGACTACCTCCCAGATCTAGATGCCGCCTATATTTCTTTTTAGTGGACATCCACAGGAGCTCTGGATTTAGACTTTTTCCAAGTTGGGGACCATTATCTTTGAGATAACTATTGCATATTTGAATATGTTTTAGGGATTGATTGATACTAGATTATCCTCATACCTTTCTCAGGATAAGCCTAAGTCAGAAACTAAAAAGAATAGAAACCATAAAATGACCCATTAAAAATTAAAAACTTCTATATGCAAAGTAAACAACAAAACTCCACTATTTTAATATATCGAGACAAATGATAACGGGAAAAAATGTACAACATACATGATACATAAAAAAGAATGAGTAGTCTTATAAAAAGAGCCCTTAAAGTCTAAGAGAAAGATAGAGAAAGGATACAAACAAGCAATTCAAAAAAAAAAAAAAAGACTAGGGGCAGCCCTGGTGGCTTAGTGGTTTAGCGCTGCCTTTAGCCTGGGGTGTGATCCTAGAGACCCGGGATCGAGTCCCACGTCAGGCTCCCTGCATGGGGCCTGCTTCTCCCTCTGCCTGTGTCTCTGTATCTCTCAAGAATAAATTAAAAAAAAATCTTTAAAAAAACAAAACAAAAAACCAAAAAGACTAATGTCAATAAACATTTTTAAAATGTTTAACTCCATTAGTAATTAAAGAACACAGACAAAATAAAGAAAATACCATTTTTTGCCCATTGAATTGACAAAATGGGGGATGCCTGGGTGGCTCAGCAGTTAAGCGTCTGCCTTCGGCTGAGGGCGTGATCCCGGAGTCCAGGAATCGAGTCCCACATTGGGCTCCCTGCGTGGAGCCTGCTTCTCTCTCTGCCTATGTCTCTGCCTCTCTCTCTGTGTTTCATGAACAAATAAATAAAATCTTTAAAAAATAAAAAAAGCAAATTGAAATGAAAATGCTTTATAATACATTGATGAGTATAAAATAAAATGAAAATGTTTTATAATACATTGATAAGAGTATAAAGAGGGACACCTGGTTGGCTCAGCAGTTAAGCATCTGCCTTTGGCTTAGTGTTGTGATCCTGGAGTCTCCAGATCGAGTCCCACATCGGGCTCCCAGCATGGAGCCTGCTTCACCCTCGGCCTATATATCTCTGCCTCTGTGTCTCTCATGAATAAATAAATAAAATATATTTTTAAAGATTTTATTTATTTATTCAGATACAGAGAGAGAGAGGCAGAGACACAGGCAGAGGGAGAAGCAGGCTCCACACAGGGAGCCCGACATGGGACTCGATCCTGGGTCTCCAGGATCACACCCCAGGCTGAAGGCAGTGCTAAACTGCTGGGCCACCGGGGCTGCCCTATAAATAAAATCTTAAAAAAAAAAAAAGAGTATAAAGAAATAGGTAATGGAGCAATAAGCATAAAAATTTATTTTTAAGCATAAAAATTTAAATAAATATATATTTTTAAAAGATTTTACTTATTTATTCATAAGAGACACACAGCCTGATGAGGGACTGGTCCCAGGATCCTGGGATCGCGACCTGAGCCAAAGGCAGATGCTCAATCCCTGAGCCACCCAGGTGCCCCATATTGTTTTCACTTGATCTTAGCCAAAAGACTGAGAAGCGATGCCCTATATTTTTTTTACAGCTTGCATATTGGGGGGAGGGGCAGAGGAAGAAGGAGAGAGAGAGAATCTTAAGCAGACTCTAAACCCATTGTGGAGCCATTGTGAGACCCTGAGATAATGACCTGGGCTGAAATTAAGACAGGACACTTAACCCACTGAACCACCATGGCACCCCAAATATGTGCATTTTTTTACTCAACAATTCTCCTTTTAGGAATATATCCTGAGAAAATAATCAGATACTTGGGCAGCCTGGGTGGCTCAGCAGTTTAGCGACGCCTTCAGCCCAGGGCCTGATCCTGGAGACCCAGGATCAAGTCCCACATTGGGCTCCTGCATGAAGCCTGCTTCTCCCTCTGCCTGTGTCTCTGCCTCTCTCTCTCCCTCTCTGTGTCTCTCATGAATAAATAAATAAAAATTTTTTAAAAAAGAGGGATCCCTGGGTGGCGCAGCGGTTTGGCGCTTGCCTCAGGTTTCCTGCAGGATCAAGCCTGCTTCTCCCTCTGCCTATGTCTCTGCCTCTCTCTGTGTGTCTCTCATGAATAAATAAATAAAATCTATAAAAAATAAGTAAATAAATAAGTGGAAAAGTTAAAAAAAAAGCATGTTAGTAGGATCCTACTTGTATAAGAATATTTGTCAGCTTACTTATCTATCAACTCATGAAAAGGAATCTGGAAGGACATATGCCAAAATATTAATGATTCTCTCTCTTCCTCACTTAAATTCATGGCGGTTAGCCAGTGGGAGGTCCTCCTCAGGATTCTCTGGTGTAGGGTTTGGCATCCCCTCAAATGGGTCACAGAGAACCTGAGAAATATCCAATACTAGGTTTCCTGGTTGATGTAGATGTAAGTCACTGGGAGCACGGACCCTATCTAACTTATTCACTGCAGTATCCCTGGTATCTTGAATTGCTTGGCACTTAGTAGGCATTCAAAAAATATGTGTTCAATTAATGAACTGTATCAGAGCACCAATTTTACTTAATGATAAGCATATTTAAACATTGTTGTCATAAATTAAACCCAGAAGGTAAAATCCACAAAAGTTTAAGGTAATACAAGACTCCCAAATATTTTTTATTTCCTATATACCATTACAATGCTGAGGGCCAGAAGTGCATTTTCTTTTATCATTTGTGTATTCTCCCAGAAGAGTTTGAGAAGCAGTGAATAACGTCTTTGTGCAAGGCCTTTCCCAACCACTTTTGAGGCTACATATTCCAACTTCTAACTCACAGATGAGAAAAATGCAGGTTTGGTGATTGCTCAAGGTCACACAGTTAAAAAGCAGGAGAATCAGGATCCAAATCCAGGCCCATTTGTCTCCAAAACTCACGTGTGGCTTGAAAGGTGCAAAGCATGACAATGAAAAGGACATTGCAGCTCTGTGACAGCTAATGTCTGTGCCTCCTAACGAGTCACCACCACTTAGCCCGGAGCTCCCATGTCTAAGAGGTGCTTTTTCTTAACCCTTGGAGAATCCAGAGGACGATTTGTCACCGGGGTTATTAGCATTTTTCCCTGGATATCGACAGCTTGTCTTTCCTCCCTCCAACCAGTGACTGATTTCTTCAAATGCTCGCCAAATACAGCCCAAGTCACCATGGTAAACGTATTGACGGAATCATATTAACAGCTACTGAGCATTTACAGGGTTGTAAGTTATGCAGAGGGAAGAAAAGATAAGAAAAAAAACACAGGAAAATAAAACAAGTTCAATCAGCAGTGACAATTATTTATTTAGAAGCTGTTGGTTGAAACAGTTTTTTTAAATATATTTTAATTGCTAATTAAGGTTTCTTCAAGAGAGTGGCCTGAGTCCGTTGCTCCACCTCAGAGCTAACCATTAATATTTTAGCTGCTCAGCTCAGAAACTGTGCTTGTTGCAGTTGACGCACCCACAGCTGTGTCTATGCAGTCGGCTTTAGCTTCAGGGGCTTGCTTTGGTAAAAGAAATTCAACCGCACTGGGTAGCTTGCCACACCAATCCTCAAGTCTGCTCCTCCATTTGCCAGAAGGCAGCAGACATTTCTGTCCTTAGTTCTCGAAAGATTGAGGTTGGTTCAATAAGCAAAATTCTGCTCTGAGCCACCAAGACAACTGACAATTTTTCAAAGGAATGACCTATCTTTTCTAAGTTAATTTACACCTTTTATTGGGGAACATAAGTGTGGCCTTAGGCAAGATAGAGAATACAGAAGAGTTTGTTTTCGGTTTCTAATTCCCTGGGTACTCCTAGGTGAACCTTATAACAAATAAGGTCAGCCCCTAGGCCCAGGGAGGTACTGCAGGAACACAGGCATGAGGGCACTCTGGGGTCCCTGCGTGTGAGTGTGTTTGGGCACAGCCTCGTCTCCCGTGTCCAACTTTGCCTGCTTCTTAAGGAGAATCTAATCCTCACGGGAGAATTTAATCTGTTCATTTGCACGCATCTCATCAGCACCCTGCTTTGTTGAGGACTGTTTGATGTCCCAAGGAAAAGACTTCGAAGTCTTTTAAAGCCTTTTTGATGTGAACCAGAAAATCACGTTTTGTCAAGAGTGCACTCAACTTGAACCTCAAAAGGTTCAGGACTCAGAAACCACACGGTTCAAGTGGGATTTAAACTGGGTAAAATCACTTCCTTGTCTTCCCCTGCAAGGCCCTCCCCTGGCCTTTGTGCCACCAGTTTCTGTGCACTATTGGGCCATTTTTTCGCCTTCTTATTCTCTCTCTTTCACACACACACACACACACACACACACACACACACACACCTTGGCAAGAGAATCTTAAGAAAAAGAAAACTCTATCACCCCCAAAGAAGTAGCTATCTCCCCACTAAGGATAAAAACTGTCTCTAGCTCCATCCTGTCATCACAGGTTCAGAATGATCATTGCTGCGGCCTCAGAGGCCTGGGCCACTGTAGGTGAGGGTCAAACGATACACAGAGCTGAACAGCTATGACTGCATCCCTCCTCGAGGTGTTTTAACCAGGTACAAGTCTAGAGCTTCCTGTGCCCCCACCAGCTTTTGCAGAGAAAACTGGAAATTTGCCTCAGAGGGTAGCTAGTTTGTGTGTGAAGGAAGCACATACCTTAGGACTTCACTGTTCAATTTGGGAATTAAGGGACAGGAGATCTCCCAAAATCAGGGGAAAGAACTGAGCTAACCAAGAAGATGCTAACCATAACTGTCTCTCTCCCAAGATCTCTTCTATTTTTTTCCCTTTTAAGACTCGCAAGCACAGTTACTCAAAGGCTAGCAAAATTTAGATTCAGGAAATGGGATCTCAACTGGTAAAAGGTCCAAAGTGTTCCTGATATCCTAAGGAACACCAGCTGCTCTGTTCCCTGTGGCTATATCCACATCAAAGCTTCCCTGACCACTAGCTCATGTCCTAACCATAATGGTCGCCATTGACTGAGTAGTTACTGTGTATCAGACACTATGCTAAAAATACAATATCAATATTTTGTTTCAATTAAAAAAAAATGTGAGTCAGCTTATTCCCATTTTGCAGACGAGGGAACTGAGGTTCCAAGAGTTTAAATTACCACCTCAAAGTAGCACATCTAATAAGTGCCTGAGCTGCAACTGAAGCCCAACCTGTTGAACTCCAAAGTCAATGGTCTTGGCTTACCACCTGCTCTACTGCAGTTTTGGTGGTTTTTTTTTTTAAGCATTTAGTGTTTATAGATTTATTTATTTAGTATTTATTGGGTACCTACCATGGGAATTGTGGATATTTCAGGAAGTATAAGGTGCTATTCCTTCCCCTTCTCTCATTGTGGCTACTGCAACGGCCTTTTTACAATGATCTTTTTTACTAACACCCTATTACAATCCATTATTCACACAACAGCCACAGTCATCTTTTATTTTTTTATTTTTATTTTTTTTTGACAGTCATCTTTTAAATGATAAGTCACAACATGGTATTTCTTCATTTAAAACACTCTGTAGGGGCACGTGGGTGGCTCAGTGGTTGAGTGTCTGCCTTCGGCTCAGGGCATGATCCCGGAGCCCTAGGATCGAGTCCCACATGGGGCTCCCCATGAGGAGACTGCTTCTCCCTCTGCCTGTGTCTCTGCCTCTGTGTGTGTCTCATGAATAAATACATAAAATCTTTAAAAAAATAAAACTCTGTGGCTTCCTGTTAGAGAATAAAATCCTTTTTATCCTGCATAGAGGATAAAATCCAAACTATGATTTAAAAGATTCACAAAGGGCAGCCCGGTGGCTCAGTGGTTTAGTGCCTGCCTTCAGCCCAGGGCATGATCCTGTAGTCCCGGGATCGAGTCCCACGTCGGGCTCCCTCCATTGGAGTCTGCTTCTCCCTCTGCCTGTGTCTCTGCCTCTCTCTCTCTCTCTCATGAATAAATACAATCTTTAAAAAAAAATTCATGGAGACCTGGCTGTTCTTTCTTTCTTCTACTGCTGTATTTCCCCACATTCACTCCATCCCAGTCCTCAGACTCTCTGTCCCTCAAATGTACCAGGACCCAAACTCTTATGTAGTTGTCACTTGCTCACCATTCATATTCAATTCAAACATCACCTCCAGGGCCATACTGGGCATGTTGGACACAGCGCATCATTTTTTATGACAAATAAATAATCATGTCATAATCAATGATAACAATTATTTTCTTGATTGATTCTTCAGTTTTAACATAAGTGATTAACAATCTTTTTTTTTTAAGATTTTATTTATTTATTCATGAGAGACACAGAGAGAGAGAGAGACAGAGAGAGGCAGAGACACAGGCAGAGGGAGAAGCAGGTTCCATGCAGGGAGCCTTACGTGGGACTCGATCCCAGGTCTCCAGGATCAGGCCTTGGGCTGAAGGCGGCGCTAAACCGCTGAGCTACCTGGGCTGCCCATTTTAGATTAACAATCTAAAATTTTTTTTTTATGTTTTATTTTTAAAGATATTCTAGTCTAGTAAACTGTTTACTAGATGAACTAAAATTTGCATATACCAAAGGAAATGTCACATCCCACTTCTTAGTTTGTATCACTGTTTCAAAATTTAAACATAAAGAAGGACTCCAAGAAGTCAAGAAGAATGGCAGCCTGAGACAGCTCGATTTTTGTTTCTTTATCTTTACACTTAATGTGCTTTATTTTGAATTTACTGTTTACATGCAGAAGGGTGCAGTATCACAGGAGCTGGAGTCCTAAGTGAGCTCAACTGCTTCTGAACTGTTAGGCCCCTGCTCTCAAAGCAAAGTGAGCCTGCAGGTGTCATGGATCCACAGTATAACTAAAAGTTCTCTCAATTCTTCCCTATAGAATGCAATGTAATTAAAGAATAAAATTTAAACATGCTTATTTAAAAGTTACATATATATTTGTAAAACTTAAGAGTCACTACAGCAATCTTTTTTTTTTTTTTAGAACTTAGGCCAACAAAAGAGATTTTTGGGGAGAAATGTTTTATAACTGATGAACTGATGTTATTTAAAATTACCAGCACACAATGACATTAAAAAGCAGACCAACTTTCAGGTGACTGGTGTTTTAAAATTCCTCTACAGGCTAACATAGCACTTTACTCCCCTCACCAATGCACATGATACTCTATCACAATAAAAAAAAGTTGTAAGTGCTGTGATACAGGGAAACACAGGTACTGTGGGAACAGAAACAAGGGCAAAGGAGAAGGAGAAGAACAATGGAAGTATAATGTCCCAGAAGCCAAGGGAGTAGGAATTCCAAGAAATATGAAGTCAGCAGTTAGTTGCAACCAATACTACAAAGGAGCCCTCCTCTGAATTGGGTGCTAGGGCCAATGCAAGTAAGGCCTAGAGATCTCCCATAATTACATGGAAAGGTAAAACCAACTCTGCCTTCCTCTGGCCGGCATGTAAGTTAGTTCAAAGGGAAAATTCTTATCTTTGGTCTTAACTATTTCTTATTATCAGAGGCAGAAAGATAGAAGAGCACATATTGGGACACCTGGGTGGCTCAGCAGTTTGGCATCTGCCTTCAGCCCAGGGCATGACCCGGATCGAGTCCCAGGTCGTGTTCCCTGCACAGAGCCTGCTTCCCTCTCTCTCTACCTCTCTCTCTGTACCTCTCATGAATGAATAAATAAAATCTTAAAAAAAAAAAGAGAGAAGAAGAAGAAGAGCACATATCATATTAAGCCAATGGCAGGTCTGCATTCTCTAGACCCTAATCCTGCACAGAACTCAGCCAATGGCCAGCACTGGCCCTGGCCAGTGCCTGAGAAGGGAAGAGAGCCCACTTAGAAGATGGGTTTAGGAACAGAGTCTTCTGGCCGGCTCCTACTTGGCCATAGCACCAAATCTCATATAAATAACCACAAACAGAACTGCTTAAGTGGAATACAATTTAATCCTCACATCTGCTCTCTGTTCACCCCGCCGTGCTCACTTGAATAAAGCTGCAAGCATTTGGCCACCATAAAGTCTCTTTTCATGTTTAAACTCCCTTCACTAGGTAGGTAGCTCCTGCACCTGTACTTTTTGGATGGTGAAGCTGAAATAGCCATCAGTTAATTTAATCTTTTTATAAACTAATTCAGAAAAGAAAATTAACTTTTTAAGAAACAACAAAATCAGACACTTTCACAGCAATTGTGACTATCCATCCCATTCCACTTTGCATTCAGAAGAAATAGAACCAATCAGTAATGAGTTCTAGAACAGAAATCATCCAGCTTTATCAAATCATCTCTCTAAGATTCAATCTTTAAAGGCTAGGTCATGGGCCTTTCCTGTAATATAGTCTTCCAATTTTTCTTTTTTTTTTTTAATTGTCTTTTTTTATTTAAGTGGAGTCCAATTCAGGGCTTGAACTCATGACCCTGAGATCAAGACCTGAGCTGAGATCAAGAGCCGGATGTTTAACTAACTGAGCCACCAGGTGCCCCCAAATTGTCTGTCTAATATAAACTTCTTTAGAAGTTTTTAAATTTACAGAAAAATTGCAAAGATAGTACAGTTCCCATATTCCTCACACCCAGTTGCCCCTATGATTTACATCTTATTTTAAGTATGCTGCATTTGTTATAACTAATGAGCCAATGTTGATACACTATACTAACTCAAGTTCATACTTTATTCAGATTTCTTTATTTTTTTCACCTAACATCCTTGATCTATTCTAGCACCTCCAAACTACGTTTTAAATCATAAACTGGATTTTTAAATTGTAAAAATAATACATACATATGTTACCTATTCAAATACTGCAGAAGAGCATAAAATAAAAAGTACTATTTCTACTTTCCTTCCCAGTCATACTCCCCAAATAAAACTACTGTTAACAACCTCTTTTGTTCCCTTCCAAAAGTTTTATACGCATATAAAGATATATATGTATGTATCTTCTTTTCTGTACAAAGGAGTCCTGTACTTTTCTGTACCTTGTTTTACATATAAGCACACCCGGCCCTAACTTACTTTTTAAAACCATGACACACAAAATAAATAAATAAATAAATAAAAATAAAACCATGACACAGTTTTCTACAATAGAGATGTATGATAACTTATCAATTCCCTATCAATGTACATTTAAGGGGTTTTCAAATTACTAACAATATTATAAAGTACATACATCTTCCTACAGTTGAACTGCATCAAAGGATATTTGCATTAAAAAAATTTTTTTTGCATTTAAAATTTTCATAGATATTGCCAAATTGCCTTCCAAAGAGACTAGGCCACTTTACATCCCCACCTATGCATACATGGCCTGGTGTCCCCACAGCTTCATCAACAAGGGGTATGTTATGAAACAAATGGTTCGTAATTTCCTTAAACGTTTCCAATGTTCCATCATCTTCCCACCACCATCTTCAAGCATTCTCTCCTTCTTTTTAGCTTTCTGATCACTTTTGGTTTTCTTCCTGCCCTCTCTGAGAAGATTGTCCTGTACTTTTTTTTAAAAAAATGTTATTATTGAAGTAGAGTTGACATACAATATTATATTAGTTTCAGATGTACAACATAGTGATTCAACAATTCTCTACATGACACAAAGTTCACCATGATAAACGCAGTCATCCCCATCACCATATAACCTTATTACAATATTATTGACTATATTCCCTATGTTTCTTTTTACCTTCCTGATTTATTTTATAACTAGAAGTCTATACCTCTTAAACCCCCCTTCACCTGTCTCGCTGTACCTTTTTTTCTACACTTACACTCTTGATTTCCTTTCCTCACTTCTCCAGCAACCTTGGTTTTCCTGCTCACAAATTTCCTTTATAGTTTTCCTGCAGCTCAAGATGGTTTAACAAAAAACATTCTTCCCCTGCCCTGCTCTCCCAACCTGCTGGCCCTTCTGAACCAAGAGAGAATGTTAATAGGGAAACCTGAAGATCTTTAATCTGGGCCAAAATATCAGAAGGCATACATTCATCTTGGCGTAACTCTAAAGAAAAAGAACATTGAGAAGAATTCTGCATTGTTTCCTTTGTTAGAATCGAATCTGTTATTCTTTTTCTACATTCCACACCTGGATTTCCTCTCTTTGAATCAATAGTTCATAATTTTTAGTCATTGCTCCCTTTTTTGTAGCTAGAATTAGAGAGGAGGCAAAGGGTGGAAGGAAAAAAAGGAAAAATCCCAAAGTGGCTGATTGAAGAAGAGGAACAAATGGGCAGGAAGGATAGAGGTAAGAGGCAAAGCACAGCTCAAAAAGAAAAAAAAAAAAGCCAACTTCTTAAGTCCTCAAAGAAAAGTTCTTTACTTTGGCTCCGTCACCACCCCTTTCATTCCTGAGCTCTGAAAACAGGATCCTAGTGCAGGAATGGGTTTGAGGGTGGGGAATAGTGGAAGAGGGAGTGAAAGTATCCTATTCCTAAAACTGCAAACCGCCCCCCCCCCCATCCAACTTCTTATGCGGCAAAGCTCTATCCACCACCAAGAATCAGCTTAATAGAATAAACCACTTAGGGCTAAAGCTCAGAGAAAAGTCAAAGACCCTACAATCTCCTTGCCTATTAAGCTTCTTAGAAGTTAGAATGCTGCTAAAGAAAGTGATATTATGGCCGAGCTACTTAGAAAGAACACAAAGATGCTAAGTTGGGAAGAGGGAGGCCAGTTTGGGGATTTATGGGCATCTATCATTAATGAGAGATGATAGGGCAGGAGTGGGAACAAAAGTAGCCAGAGTGAGAACAGGTGCTCTTGTGAGTCTTCAAGTTGAGACTGAGGAGATGGGTATTTACAGAATGTACAAATGGGATGAGAATCTGAATAGAGAAGTAATTGTTTTCTTCCGATAAAGGGGAAAACATGGCTTCATGTAAGCTCCACATAAGTAATCAGAGAGCAAGCAAATAAAGCAACTTGCGACAGTTCCTTCCTAGGTCAATTTTCCCAATGATTTCAGGCACTCTGACACTTCCTTATCTTCTCCCAAGTATAGCTGCCAGAGTCCACAAGCTTGCTCTCTGAAAGGCTGGCAAGGAAGAGGCCAAGAACAAGACTAACCAAACCCTTTATTCCCAAATAAAGTCCTGATGGCTCCCTGTCCTTCCCCAGGTAGGAGTGTAGTGTGGAATTCTGGTTATTTCTACCCTATGCCATTTAGGGTAGTTACAAGGGGCGATCATTCAGGTGAGCTGTAGTCATTCTTGCTCCAGCCCCCATTTAACTTGAGCCAAGAAGGAAAGACAACATCATAGGTACCAGTTCCTTAATGTCAATTGGGAATTTTTTTCAGCTATTGAAAGAACTGTCACAAACCCCCTAAGAGATCAGGACCCACCAGTCACTGCCCCTATGATGTAATCAGGAATAGAAACTGGGACTAGGGCAGCCCAGTGGCTCGGCGGTTTAGCGCTGCCTTCAGCCCAGGGCCTGATCCTGGAGTCCCAGGATCGAGTCCCACATCGGGTTCCCTGCACGGAGCCTGCTTCTCCCTCTGCCTGTGTCTCTGTCTCTCTCTCTCTGTGTGTCTCTCATGAATAAATAAATAAAATCTTTAAGAAAACAAAAACAAAAAACAAAAACAAAAAAAAAGAAAGAAACTGGGACTAACTAGAATTTAAATAAAAATTTGAAAGAAAAAAAAGAATAGAGGCTGGTGGGGAAGAGCCCTGTTCAAGAGACTTCAAAACTGTGCTTGAGCCCTTGTAATAGAGATTATTAAATCTAACATGTGTTTAAGGCCTACTTGGGGACAGGAACTATTCTTGACACTTTATTTGCATCTTATATTAACCCCTTTAATCCTTATAACACCCCTAGGGACTGGTATTAGTGTTAGTCCCGCTCTATTCTGAGGAAACTGAGGCACAGAAAGACTAGAAGCATCCATCTAAGAGCTAGCTCTCCCTGCACTGCTCTGTAAAGTGCAGGGTACCACACAGGCGGGCTCTGCACCACAAACACCATGAGGAGTCAGCAGATGCTAAGCCATCTGCCCCCTCTCCCATCAACACAGACTGGGTTTTGTTTTAGATCACAACTAGTAAGTTCCAGGCAACACGTTAGAGACTGAGATCAGAGAGGAGTAAGACACAGTCCCTACCTCAAGGAACTCACAGCACAGGCAGGGTGACCAAGAACTGTGAGTGGGCTAAAAGAGACTGTGTCTTGGGGCTGCCTCACTGTGAAAGGCTCCCACAATTTCTCCCAGTGTGGACACAGCCTGGCATACAGACACGAGGTGCCGAGAAGCATCTGGCACGCTGTGAACAGACACAAGTCTTATTCTTACTACCTCACGACTTCCCACTTTTGGGGTTTTCCACCTTCCCATAGGCTCTAGAGCTGCCTGCGTCTGAATCTCCTCTCTGCTAGCCCTAGCTTTTCCGACAGTGGGTACACCACTTAAATGCTCTGGGCCTCAGTTTCCTCATCTGTGAAATGGACATGGTAACAACCCTGCTCTCGGAGGGACTTTATGAGAACTAAATACACAATTACTTGTAAAGCACTCAGAACAGTGTCTGACTCGTGGAAAGCACTCAAAAGGTGTTAGCTTTTCTTATTAGGAGTAGTGCTCGGTGCCTGCCTTTGCCCGCAGTCATTTCTCTTGCAATAAAAAGACTGAATTTAAATGCGTCTGGAATGGTTAGTTTAAGGAGGATAGGAAGTCTCTGGGACTAAATAGGAGGAGAACAGTTCCCCTGGGAAGTTGGAGGAATAACCCTGGAACTTGTTAATTAAGATCTTGTTAATGAATCTGCTTGTTAATGGTCTATTAAATAATCACACAATGAAGTTTACCGCACAAGTAAAGCCTTTTTCAAATGCTTGCTCTTTCCAATCCTCCTGGCTCAAGCTCTGACTTCTAAAGATCTCGCCTGCAGGGCAAGTCCTTCCAAATCCTTCCAAATCTGATGGCCCTCTTCATCTTGTCATACTCGCCTGTAGAGAGTGGCTATTCTTGCAGCCTAGGCAAGGTCTCGAGGACAGAAAGCCCTCTTCACCTCTCTTCTGCCCCTCATTCCTTAGGCTAAGACCTTCTAAGTCAAAATATTTCCCTCCCCAAAGTAGGAAGAGAGAGTCACGGGCCCTGGGAACTGAAAAAGAAAGGCGCTCTGAACTTTGCTGAGAAGAAAGGCAGAAGATGAATTCGTTTCAGTGGGAATCCAGCAAAATAATATTTCAGCTCTGATGTCACAGATCTGTACGGAGAGTGGCCTGCCAACCTACATCCACAAAGAGTCTACAAAACTTTTGTCCCAAACCACCGAGGAAAATAATGCTTCAGCCGGTGGCGGGGAACGCAGCCTCTCTTCTGGAGTCCAGCAGCAAGGATGCAACTGCAGGTAGGAGGGCTCCCTCTAGGTTGAACATTCAGGTATTTCATAAACTGCTCTACCCCCCCCACCCCCCAAGACCACGCTGCTCCTTAGACAGATGCTCTCCGAAGGGGATGAATACATTATACTGTGAATGCGTTATCCGTGCTTTCGGTGTTTGTGTGCCATTTATACGGTAACTTTTGGATGACAAAACACATCTGTGTTACCTTTCCTGATTCAACAACCCTGTAAAGTAGGGCAAGGATTGTTTGCCACCTTTCATTTTATATATGAAGCGCTGGGGCTCAGAGAGACAGTGACGTACCCAAAGGTACACAGCTTGGAAATGAGAAGCTGGAGACTCTGGCTTTGTCCTTTCGCCCTGTCGCTGAGCTGTTTCCAAAGCTTCTATTTGTAGTCATCACTTCCCACTTGTAAATGTGCCAAGGGGTGCCCAGCCCTGCGGTGGATCCTGTGTGGTCCTTCAGACTATGTCAGAGTGGGTAGAGCCAGCTGGCAACACTCAGCATAACTCGGTCGAGGAAACAGTGACCCTGGGTTCACTTATTCTCACAACAAATATTTATTGAGCCAGGTGCTACACGAGGAGAAACACTGGGCAGAGTCACATAAGGAGACGGACTCAAGCCCACGGAGGAGGGACAATTAGGCAAATGATTACAATGTGATGAATAGTTTAAAAGGAGTATGTTGGGAAAAGGACGCCACTCCCAAGTCCATAAGCAAAACTGATGAAAGTATCCACTCGTGTGTACAGGTGCCTGAACCACCTGAACCTTAGCCCCAGCCCCTACTCCTGGCTCATTTAACTTTCTATCCACTGGCAGCTGTCCCCAGCAGGGTTAAAGCTTGAAGCAGAGAGCCAATCTGCAGGTGTTGACTAATTCAGCCTCAGAGAGATTCCTCTAACTTTCCAACCCTCCACTCACCCTTATTTCTTTACGAATGAGCATTTTAGCATAAGAAGAAAGCTTAAGGGCTGGGGAAGAGGAGAGAGGAGGCTGGCAAAAACCCTCTCCAGCCCCAACTCGGCAGTAACAGCAGTGAGAAAGCCAAGCTGGCTGGAGCCCAAGAAGCACCAAAGCGCGCACTGGCTCCCTCACATCTGGCTAAGCACCATGAGCCCCTCCACTGGGCCACCTTACAGCTACAATATTGCACCAAGAAAGGGGCGTTCTGAGCATGTACAGTCAGCCGGTCAGCAATAAGGGAGGAAAGGGGAAACAACCCGAGGAGGAGCAAAGGCCAAGGGGGTAACTAGAAGCAGTTGGGCAGATCCTACCCGTAACGGGAGACTGGAGAAGAAAGATACTGTCTTAAGCAGACTTCATCTTCACTCTTGCCATCCCGGGCTTCTGGGTGGAATCCCAGCCTCTTCCTCTCTACTTGCCTATGCTGACTCCCCTTCCTCCAAAGCTGTACCCCTTGGTGAAAGCTTCCCTCTGAGACTCTTACCCTGGGGGGAAGGGGGACGGTAAGACACACTTGAAGGAGTCTAAGAATCCCCTGCTTGCTAAATGTACAGATTTCCAGGTCACATTCCCTGTGATTCTGATAAGCTGGTTTGGAGTGGGCCCTGGGAATCTGCATTCAATATTCCCCTCCTCACCCCCAAACCACTCCCTCCTCCCTCACAGGTGGTAGGGGAAGCTGGTGGTCTTAAGATCACATTTTAAGAAACCTAGCATTGGTAATGACTCTTCTTGAAATCCCAGAGCCATTGTTGTCTGTTATTTTACGCTATCATTTCTTTTTCATATATATATCCCATCCACTCACCTTAACCATAAGGCCCTCAAGAAGAGGAAGTATCATCTACTTTTTTGACTCCTCTGCAAACAGCCCCAAGCACTGCTCTCTACAGGAAACGCAGTGGATGTTGAGTGATGATCACGATAAGAGGCCAAGGGAAGGAAAACCACAACAGGGATGGCAGCGTGCGAAGCCCTGGCTGGAGTGAACTGTTTTTAGTATGCCTACATGTGCCAGGCTGGAACAACGGTTTCCTTGCCTTCTTTTTTTCCTTCTTCAATAGTCTTGGCACTAAAAGCCTAACCTCCCTCATGAAAGTCATGCCTGAGCAAAGCACCTCCCATAGGAAATTTTGCCAAGAAATCCTGCCAAGAATCCTGGGTGCTGTGTGGCTTAGTTTAACGGTCAGGGTAGTTTAACTACAGATCTTGAGACCTATCGGGTCTCTGTGCAAGCAAAGTATAGAGCTGAGCATGAACTTGAGTAAAAAGGCCAGAGTTCCTGACCTACCCCCCTAAACATCATCAGGGTAATGGTCTTTTATATTCAATAAATATTTCCTGAGTACTTTGTACCAACCATGGTTCTGGGTGCTCATGGGTCTTAAGATATCATATGTCATTAGAAAGTATTTTACAGTGGCTTGTCTTTAGAAAGTTATTTTGTTTTGTATTGTTTTTGTTTTGCATAGCGAAAGACGACCCTCTGAATGGGAAGAGATATATGCAAGTGATATATCTGATAAAGGGTTAGTATCCAAAGTATATAAAGAATTTATACAACTCAATACAAAAAAAAAAAAAACCCACAAATAATCCAATTAAAAATGGGCAGGGGACCTGAACAGAAATTTTTCCAAAAAAAAAAAAAAAAAAAAAAGAAAGAAAGAAAATTTTCCAAAGTGGACATACAGATGGCCAACAGACACATGGTAAGATGCTCAACACCACTAATTATCAGGGAAATGCAAACCAAAACTATGGTGAGATATATTACCTTATATCTGTCAGAATGGCTAGACTCAAAAACACAAAAAATAACGAGTGTTGGGGAGGATGTGGAAGAAAAGTGCACTGTTGGTGAGAATATGAATTGGTGCAGCCACTGTGAAAAACAAGATGGAGTATTCTCAAAAAAATTTTAAAACTAGAATTACCCTATGATCCAGGAATTCCACTAGTGGGTATCTACCCAAAGAAAATGAAAACACTAATCTGAAAAGATATATGCGCCCCTATGTTGATTGCAGCATTTACAATAGCCAAGATATGAAAGCAACCCTAGTGTACATCTACAGATGCATTGGCAAAGAAGATGTGGTTATATAAATACTATAGACTATAACACAGCCATAAAAAAGAATGAGATCTTGTCATTTTCAACAACATGGAGGAACCTAGAAGATATAATTCAGTAATTATAATTAAGTCAGTGAGAGAAAGACAAATACCCTACTATTCCATTCATATGCCGAGTTTAATAAACAAAACAAAACAAAAGACAAAAAACCCCAGACTCTTAAATACAGAGAATAAACAGGTGGTTACCAGAGGGGAAGTGAGTGAGGAAGGATGGGTGAAATAGGTGAAGGGAATTAAGAGGACACTTATCTTGATGAGCACTGAGTAATATATAGAATTGTTGAATCACTATATTGTATGCCAGAAATTAATGCCTGCTACTACTGTATGTTAATTAGCTACTACATCTACTACTATAGTTAATTATACTTCAACAAAACAAACGGACAAAACGAAAGAAGGTTACTTCAAAAGCAAGACCCTATAGGATGCTGGGCTTCTGAACCATATAAGCACCAAACGAATGTTCTCAAGAACACCTGGCCATAGCATGATCTGAGGTCATGTCTCAGGTCCTGGCAGACAAATTCTATTTTTACTTTATCATGAGCAATCCTTGGCAGCTCTGAAGTTCTTCTTCCTCTCTCAGATGCTATACTTTGTCCAGAAAGGCAAACTGCCACACCTAGCCCCTTTGAATAAGTAATTCCTTTTTGATTTCCAGATATCAGTTTAAAGGTCACTAGTCTCCAGATAGTTATCTGCACTCATAGACAAGATTAGGTGCTCCAGTTTCTAATCCCATGGCATTTTATACTTCTCTAATAGGACTTTTCACAACTTCCTGCAATTGCTTGCTAAACTTTAAATTCTAGTAAAGCCGGGACTATGTTCCGCTCATGGTTATGTCCACAGCACTTAGCAAAGCACCTGGAACAATGCAGCTACTTAGTAAATACTGATTGAATAATTAAATGAATTAATGAGTGCATCATACTAGCAAGATAGAAACTGAATCATGCCTCATGTACTCTGCCAGTTTTATCCATAATACGCCAATAAACACCTAAGACAAGCAGCACCAGTCCTTCTGTGGTGCCAGTACTGTATGGAAGCAGAGCTGAGGCTCACAGCATCACCCCGATACAGACTCCAGGAGGCACTTCCCGTGACCAAAGATGGATATAATGCTCTAATGTCACCAAGAGCCTGAGAGTTAAATCAGCCATAAGCCACAATGCCAGCCCTGTCACAGACTGGATGCTGAGATCTCTTTCAAGTCATTCAACTTTTCGTAGACTCAGCTTTCTTTCTCATGAAGAGGGTATGAGGCCCTTCAGCAGCAGGTACCCTCTTTAAATAAAGAACAAATGGCAGTAAGAAGCTAACTCACACCCATGATGGGAAGTTGGAAGAAGAGGGCAACCTTGGCAATAAGTCATCTCTGCAGTTAGGAAAGGGTTAAGCCTAAACGTCTGTCTGGGATCTCTTACCAGTAAATCAGCCTTGACTGCTGCTCAGGCTGAATGAAGCCCCCACCAGGTTGGCCTGTCAGGAAGGAAGCCCATGCGTCCAGACTTTTGTTGTTCTAAGGATTTTTTTTTTTTTTAATTTTACTGCTCAGGAAGGAAGCCGAAAGCCTAGGCCCTAACTGCAGTCCTGGTGATTCCTTACCCTAGCATGAGCTACTGCCTCTACCTCTCCATCCACCTCTTGGGTCCAACTCAGAACTCTTTTCTGGAATTCCTTCCTTCCAATGACTTTGGCATTTGGGCCTAGATCTCAGACTTTCCTCCTTCTTTAACAACTCAAAATTCAGAATGGTGAGCATTTCCCTTCCTACCCCCTGTCCACCTTTGTGTAGGGACACAACACAGCACCAACACTGATGTGAATCCCTTCTTGGCAACAAAGCCATGTAGGAACCAGTAAGGATTGAGGGGTCAGCCTCAGTTGGCTTCCAATGGCTATTTCTGCTACATTCCTATGTGAACAGGAGACTTTTCAAATACGAACTACTATATTTAATAGACTCAAATCCAAGGTCCTCAGGCAGAAGGTCAGGCTTGCCCACTCCCATCCCCCTACTCCCCACCTCTCCCACTGACATGAGTTATCATTCTCTGATACTCCCAAACCCCACGGGGCTTTCTTTCTACAAAGAAGAAAACACTGAGTTTATTTGTGCACTCAGGGTAATGGACAGCCCTCTTTTACTCCTAGAAAATGCACACAGACACCATGGAAGAGGCCTATCCCCGCCCAACCCTGCCCTCCCCTTCCCCTGCTAATCCCTCCCCAGCAGCTCTCCCAGCTCAGTCCTGCTGCTGTATTTCTCTCCTGACCTACAAGGCCCCTTCAAGCCCCATCCTAAGCCTCCCCCAAGCAGAGACAATCCATCATGTTCTGGGACTGTGACACACACAGATGGGGGAAGGTTCACAGATTTCTCTCACACAGGCAAGAGGGTAAAAGTGCCTATGTAACTTAAAATCAAGGGACACCCTAGAAACTCGGGGACTTGGAATTCTAATACAGTCAAATACCATTACAGAAAACCTGATTATGTAGAGCTCAAATCTCTACCACAAATACTAATGGTCCATTTATTTCAAATGCCATCTGATAATACAAAGTTCCAGAATCAGAAAATATGATGAGATCTGGCCTCTCTGACCTGGGCCACTGCCTAGACACCTAACCCTGGTCAAGCCTCTTCCAGACTCAGACTTGGTTTTTCTTTAAATATTGCCTTGCTTCTAAATAAAACGGAGGAGAAAGAGGTCAGAGGGCCACCAGGGCTAATCCTAGTGGATGGGTAATAATGACGGGAGGTGAAGCAGCTGGCTGTCACAGAAAAGGGCTCTGTGACTTTCTCTCTCCCTTTTGCCACATTGCCATAAGGCACGGATATGTGAAAGGATCCTACATACATGCTAGTTGTTAATATGTTTGGCTAAATGGGTGCTTCTGACAATGAAGATTATAGCACCAGATTATCCTTGAAGTAAATTATTATGCCTTGAATGCTTAGTATGTATGGGGAACTGTTCTAAGCATTATCTGTGTACTTAATCTCATTCAATCCTTCACAACAGCCCTTGAAGGTTGTTGTATAACTCCCATTTTACAGGTGAGAATATCGAGGCCCAAGGAGGTCAAGTAATCTGCCTAGGGTCACAGAGTAAGTAAGCTAAAGGGTCAGGATCTTACTCCAGAGGCTGAACTCATAACTCCTACATTACTATGGTCTCCCCACCTTTGATCTGAAACATCTTCAAGTTGAGGCTCAAGGGGGCAAATGCAACATTTATTTCTCTCCTAGGTATTTATTCTGTTAGGCCACTCTGACTTGGGATAAATCACACCCCAAAAAGCAAGGCCAAACGACAGCACTATAGGCTTAGCTGGCACCTAAATGGGAATCATATACCTGAGAATAAAGCAGAGGTCTCTCCAGGGCTGGCCCTTGCCCCCTCCCTACAGCTTTCTCACTGTCTGCTGCTCTAAGATGGATGCAAAGCCATAAGTCTCAGCCTGCAAATGAATTTCAGTGGAAAAAGACAACCCTCATCTGGTGAGTCACATTCAGGCTTACTGGGCTTGATTTCTCATGAGACTGTACCAAAAGGTTCCTCTTCACACATCCAGCTCTGGACCTCCCTAAAGCTCCATGTCTCCCGAACAGAATGTACTGGATGCAGCACCATGTCTTTCCCCCCAAAACACAACTTTCATTTCCTCTAGGTCATCTTCAATCAGAACACATTCCACAGAGAAAATTGACGGTCAAATGTCTGAATTGCCAGATGGTTATATGTGTCTACAAAACCCCCACATCACTTGTCTGTTTCCAGCTTCAACCAGGACCTGGGTAGGAACTTGTTTTTTTTTTAAATACACATCAAAAGCGGATCAGCATTTGTGGACTCCATGATAGGGGATGTAATGCTGTGAGAAAACATTTGGGAAGGGGATAGCCTCTGATCTTAGGTTTCTAGAGTGTTAGGTGAGAAAAGCAAATTTTAAATTGTTTTTTAAGCTATGAAATATCCTTTTGGCACCCCGAAATAATCAACACAGTAAGTCTGTATTTGAGAAAGGCAATTTCACATGTCTCTTGAAAAACTCCCTACCTACTTTTATCATTATTAAACCTCAAGGCAAAAATAAATTCTTTTTTTTTCCCCCTCAAAATTCTACACCTTTGGGATAGCATAGTCTGATATTATCCAGTGCAATGCTGAGTGGTGGCAAACTGATGAAAACTTAGAGAAAAAATTAGATTACCCTCACACCATTAATTTATTCAGTACTCAACTAACACTTACTGAACCCTTCGGTGTGATTGGCACCAATGCCAGAAAAAAAAATTTTTTTAGCACTAAAACTAAACTGTCATTAAGATTATAGAAAAACCTAATCCATTGGGTAAAAACGGAAGGGAATGAATTTCTCCTGTTTACTTTGCATCTATGAGGTTTACTGATTCATACCACAGCCTATCATTTCTCTAGGCCTAAACCCAAGGTCCCAAATCAGGATCTTTTCCTGGAAAAGGCATAAGAGAGAGACTAAGTAGGTGAAAGTTCTTTTGCAGAAAATTCTCCTTGTCCAAAGAAAGGGATATTTACAAATTCCCACCCACAGCACACACTTTTAGGTTCTGTTCAACCACAAATGCCACCATTTAAATGGTATTTTTTTAAACGTGAAGGCATGTTAGCTGCTATACAGCAATAAGTTATCCTCAAGTCTGCAGCTCATCTGCCTTTAAGAGGGCTAAAATAGCACTGAGAAGTGCTGTTAAACTGTTGGGAGAAAATATTCAAATTCAAAAATTATTGTAATTTTCATGTTAAATCGTGTGGATTTTACACTTAAAACGTATCATCACTCCCAATCCCAAGTATTTATAAAGAGTACACTCCAGCATGTACACTGATATTTACTGACCAGATGGAAGTGGTTAATAAGTTAAAAATTTTTTAAAAATTATGAAAATAGAACTCTATTAAACGTATTGTCACTCCAAATGCCGAGTATTTACAAAGAGTACATTGCAGCGTGTGCTAATGTTTATTAACCAGATGGATGTAGTTAACAAGGGTTAAAGATAAGAAAAACTATTATAAAAAATATAATTCTATTTTTTCAGTTTCCTCTTCTGCCTAATGAGGAAAGGGGATGGGGAGGGGAAAGCAACTTTTGTTATTAGGATACAATGTGTGTTTTTTGTTTTCAAACAAAAAAGGGCCACCAAATAATCAACCTGGGACCGCTGACCGGAAGGCAGCCCCGGAAAACTTCCCGTGGGAAGAGTTCCAGAAATTGCCCGGACTTTTAACAAGCCCCGCTGTGCTGGCTGCGACCTCGCCTCGCCCGAACACCACCGGCCGTCCTGCGGATTCCGCAAGGCCAGGGCTCCGGAGACAGTCCCCGGAACGGTTTACAATTTTGCAAAGCAAGACTGGGGCTGGCGGGGTGGGGGGGGGGGGGGGGGGGGGGGGGGGGTTGGCGGCACATTTCGAATCTACCGGGAAGCCGCAAAGTCCTCGGGCGCCTCGGGAAATGCGGGGCCCCGATGCGAGGGGCCCACACGTCGGTGCTCCGGGACGCGCCCCCGCGCGCCCTCCCCACGCCCTGCCCCCCACTCCCCGCCCCCTGCCTCCCAAGTCCCTCCCTGCGCCCCCTGCCCCCACCCCCACTGCCCGCCCCCTGCACCCCACGTCCCCTCCCTGCACCTCCCTGCCCCCCCACGCCCCTCCTTGCGCCCTCCCCCCACCCCCACTGCCCGCCCCCTCCCTGCTCCCTTGACCCCCACGCCCTACCCCCCACTCCTGCGCCCCTGCCCTCCACACCCTGCCCCCACTCCCACTGACCGCCCCCTGCCCCCCACGCCCCCGCCCCCACTCCCACTGCCCTACCCCTGCCCCCCCTCGCCCCCCTCCCTGCGTCCCCTGCACCCTTCGCCCGCGCGGGGTCCCCCGCCTCCTCCCGCCGCCACCCGCCCACCTGCACCTCCCGCCGCGCCCCCCGTCCCCCGCGGGGGCATGCCCCCCCTTCCCAGGTCACACTGGCTCCCTGTCCCCTCACCCCGTCCCCACACTCCCCGTGCGGCTCAGACGGCAGCACAGGAAGCCGACCGAGGGCTCCGCTCCTAGCGCGACCCGGGGGCGCGGCCGCGGGGCGGGCGGGGGTGGGGCGCCCAGGCGGCCGGGGGACCCGGGGGCCGGGCCGCAGGTGGCGGCGGCGGGGCGGGGCGAGGCGAGGCGGGGCGCGCCCCCGGTCTTCTCCCGCAGCCTCCGAGTCCGGCCGAGCGACGGCGAGGTCACCGACATTTCTGCCGCCGCTTGAAGGCCATCTCGGTGGCGGGGGCCGGGTCCTCTCCAAGGGAGCTCCCCCGGCCGGGCCCCGCGCCCCCGCGCCCCGCCCCGCCCCCCCCCCCCCCGCGATCAATTACCAGCCACCCCGCAGCCGGAGCGGCGAGGGCTGGCTGGCGGCCGCGGGAAACGGCAGCCCGGATCGCTTCTGCATGACAATTGCTGGGAGGGCGGGCGCGAGGCGCGGAGGGAGGACGGCTGCGGCGGCCGCTTTCTCACCATGGTGATTAGGCATTCCGGCCGCGCGGGGAGGCGGCCGCCGGCCAGGCAGCGCGGCGCGGAGCGAGCACCGGGAGAGCGGGCGCGGGAGCGGGAGCGAGCCCGGGCGGCGGCGGGCGGGCGGCGGGCGGGCGGCGCGCTGAGCCGAGCCAAGCCAGGCCAGATGGCTCTGCAGCCATCAGGGACTGCTCCCGTCCAGCCCGGCCCCACTTTAGCTGTGCAAACATTTCTTTATCCCGACAAGACAATTAAACCCGGCAGCATGAAAAGGAGTCTCCATGACTGTGCTGGGAGTGAACAACCAGAAACAACCCCACATCACAGGAGTTCTTGCCCTCCACCCCCAGAGGGAGGAGAAGAAGGGGCTCCGGGAGGAATGGGGGGGGCAGCTGAGCCGCAACTGGGCTGGGTCTGGGCGTTCAGTACGGAGGGAAGCATCCCACCCATCTCCCCTGGTGATCTGCTGGCCCTTTCACAGGGTCATCTGCTCCAGCTAAAACCCAGAAGTTGAGCCTGGTGACCTGACAACTGTCCCAAACATTTTCCCCCCTCAAGAGCAATTCTTCTAAAAGCCCAGGTTAGGGTCCCTGGCCGCTCCAGTCCCAGAGCCCTCGGGAAGTAACCCCCTTCATGCCACCCCCATGATGTAGTGGGAACTCCTCATTCCATGCTGCCCTTGGGCCTGTGTGGGCTCAGCTGATCTGATTGTTAGGATGCAGGATCTTCGGTGATACATGGTTTTATAAAGACACATTCTCCTAGTACAAAATACCGTTTTCTACTCAGGGCTTTAGGGGCCCAAGAATGACTTTTCAAATACATCAAAGATGAGAGCAAAGCAGAACATTCAGGAACTGCTGTGAGCCACCCAGTTTCCTGCCTACCTGTGAATCTGCCTGACACAGGGAAGGGCCAAGGAAACAGGGCCACTGTGAGGTCAGTACCCACTGCCATCCCTGAGGTAAATCAGAGGGCCAGTCACTGCTCCAAGACAATTCTGGTTCCTCTCAGCTCTCTGGTGAGCATGCATACTAGCCAACTCCAATTTGGGCTGACTGAGTGGAATGACTGGCAGGCTGGCCAAAAACAAAACAACAACAACAACAAAAAAAAAAAAACCCAAAACCAAAACAAAAAAAACTCCGTCACCCAGGCAGGAATCTGGGCATAGAGGTGGCCAACAGAGAACAATCAGGAAATGCACATGATAAGAGCCAGGGCGCTAAGGGGGTAATAAATGTATAGATTCGAGCACAAGGCAGCAGACAATACTTATCTTCCCTTTTGTTGTAAAGTTTCCTTAATGAGGAAATGTTTATTTTAAAAGCCCTGGGAAACATATCTGTAGACACTTCATATGTAAGATACACGTGGACCATTCGTAATTGGTCCATAAATTTTAGCATCATTTCCCTGGACAAGAAGCCTTGGAGACCAGTTCAGGGAATGACAATAAACAGGAGTTACCTCAGTTCCCTTCCTGGGGAATTATGCATCCTCCATGAACGGCTTCTCACAAAATACCTCTCCCTTTCTCCAGGGCAAGTAAGTCAGTCCTGTGGAGTAAAGGCTTCTTTTTTCCATAGAACCCAACACCTACCTCACGAACCACCTGTGATGCCAGGTAGATGAACAGGCAAGCAAACTGGAAATCATCCACTAGGAGAGACAACACTTAACCCAAATAGCTACATTTTGGTCTGCAAAAATGCATATTTAATCACAAAAGACATCCTGCCTATCGGCACCCAGATTTAAGGAGAGAACATGTGTGCATTACACCATGTCAGCAGGCCCCTCTTTCAAATGCTCTCACATGTGGACATATCTGCATATGGATGCAGTGTGTGAGCAGGGGGTGGCTGCGACAGTAAAAACTGTCAGTGTTTCCATTGTAAAACTGATTTTTCATTGACCTCAAACTCAGTCATAAAACTTCTACTCTAAGTAAAGGACACACACATACACACATCCATACTCACTCCCCACCCCCACCCCCACCCCCAAAAAGAAACCCTTAAGCTAAGTGCCTATTTAGGAGTTTTACTGTTGTATTTAATTAAAAGATCTTTTTTTAAACATTTTATGAGAAAAATGTATTTATATGAAGAAAACTGAAAAATAAGTCAACCACATCAGAAATGAACTCTTAAATTTTCAGAATAAAAAACCAGAATATACACAGTTAATTTTGGTCATCTGACCAAAAGCTACTGCATCCCTATTACTTTGCTCTTTTGAACACTTTCTATCCTCTCTCTCTTCTCGCCTCCCCACCCCCCTCACTGCCCCATCTGCCCCTTTAAGCTCTCCCTTTGGAAGCAGTCTTGTACACTGTCACTCGATTATCTGAGAAATATTACTTATTTCAAAACGGTTCTGTAGGGAGGACCTGAAAGGCATCTAGTGGGAATAATCAGGCCTTCTAACGGCCCTTAAATATGTATTTACATAAAACAGACCATAAATATTCCAACACACGTCGGCATATGACAGGAGCCAAGAAAGCTGCTGCAGACTTTGTCACAGTGCCTCTTCAACCCTTCGCTACAGAAAAATGTTTCTCCTGCCTTCCAAAAACTCAAAATCAAAAGCACAAACGCTGCCCAGTACCACCCTGTGAAGGGGGCTCTGGCACCTAAGGAAAGGAAAGGAGGAAGGAGCCCAGATCCAAGGCTATCAGAGGCAAAGAGGCTCCTCTTCACTTTGCATCTTTGTTTCTTGTCAAAGATTAGTCACGAAGGCAACTCTAGATAATAATGCGGGTGTGCAAACATCCTACACTCATAGACAAGCCCGTAGGTTTTATGTTTGTGTAAGAGAAAAAAAGGAACACAAAGTACTCTCTAAAGAAAGAATATTTTAAGCAAATAAAAGGGGCAAGGGTTCCAATTTCTGTAACACAATTTGAAATAAAGAAGTTTCTCCACCCTTCTGATCAGAATCTCATTAATTTCAAGGTCAGAATTCCATTTCACTTTGGGAGATAGACTCATTTAATTTTTCTCCACCCAGGCGTATTCCTGTGTGAGGGATCCATCTCCATGGGGGATGGCACCACCACACAATGCAAACCAGGCAAAGGGAAGAGTTATAGCTTTGACACTCAGAGGGGGAATGGACAGCCACATCTATGAGTTCTGACTTGACTTACAAGCTGGCTCCTGCTCTGGGGGTCTGACACAGGTTTGGGCTAAAAAGAGAGAAAAATGGAGACAAGCCGGATCTGTTGGGAGAGAAGAAAGGAATCTTGATCTCCATATGTCACTTTGTGGCCTATTAGTTTTGAGAGGATTTCATTTTCAACTTGTATTTGGAGCAAAAAAAGGGACAGAATCCGTCGTACCCTCACCCAGGGCAGCTTTAGCCAGAGGTCAGACTACAGCTCGCCTTGATCACTCTGCACACTGACAAATGAACACTGCCCGAAAGTAAAACAGAACAGACCAACGCAACGCCAACTGGGTGTCCAGCGGGTGTACCCAGAAAGCAAGATGGTAACACACACACCAGCTGTCCAGAAGGGGAGAGGGGGGAAGTGAGAGAACACACGGGCACTTGTGCTGGCATACAGCAGCTTCTCCCTGAAGTGGGGAGGTCTCGGGCTTACAGACGCTGACATAAAAGACACACTTGCAACATATTTCAAAACCAAAGAGCGATGGATTTACAAGGCAGGTTGATTTTATGATGACTTTTATTGAAAAGGTACGCTGGGTTTAGGCAGATGCCTTTTAGCACAGGAAAGTTAACACAGTGCCTAATTCAAGGAGACAGCCTGAGGAAGCAGTGCCGACAGGGGAGAGAGCTGCAATGTCTCTATTACTCTCCTCGGCATCATAAAGAGAAGAGAAAAAAAAAATGGTATTTGTGTTGGTGGTTATAGAGAGGACAGGAGCACAAGAAATAGAGAAGAGGGGAAAGCAAACCTCAGATGTAGTTTTCTTAAGAAAATAAAATGAACCAAGTCTTAGAACAAAGGGTTGGGTGGAAAAACACCCTCAGTTCATAAATTCTCACCAGGCTTGAAGAAAACTGCTCTGCCTACCCATAGCCCAAAAGCGTCAGGACACAATTATTTTCTGATTCCGTTAGAGGAGAAGATTGCAGGGTTCAGCACTCCTGGTCTACAAGTTCCAAATAAAGGTTTAGTTCCAAATATTAGCGAGGGTCGCCAAAGCTCATCGAGGCACTGGGAGAACACGAGAAAGCTGTTCCATAAGCAGAAATTAATAATAGTTGCGAACATCAAATATGGAGCAGTTACACAGGTCAACCGTGTCTAGTCCTAAAAGTGAGCCCCAGGATAAGCATCCAGCAAACCTGTTAAATCCCAAGAGAAGTCGGCTTTCTAGCCTTGCGATCGCAAGGAAAACACAGCTGTTTGAAATGCTTTATGGTGATGGACGACACCTTTGTCCTTCTCTGAAAAATAGCCTGATGTGGACAAGGGCTGGGAGTTGGGAAAATAAAATCATGTGGAGGCCACTGGATGTGATACAATGGAAAAGCTAAAAAATAATGCCAAGTTCAGGGAAATATAATGAGGATAACAAAGAGGGGAGGGATGGATGAGTTTCTTCAGCTCCCCCCCCCAAATTCCTAGGAACCTACGCTTTCTAATAAAATGACATTCACTCTAGTATACATTGGCACCCCTCTTCACTCCAGAGTCCTCAGAGAATAAGCCAATCATGCCCCGGAGAGAGGCAGCATGGAGGCCAACTTGCCTCTGGCTACCTTCAGAAAAACATGTCCTATCGGAACTGTCAACGCTCAGCGACAAGAGACAAGTAAATGTTAGCGCTCGGCAGCCATAGAGTGGGAAGTAGTGGGCCCTCCCGGTTACTAGGAGCGTGAGACCTGTTGAACACGACTATGAGGCAGAGCTCGCTGGGGGTAGGGAAGGCTCACACCAAAGTACTTACATCTGTCATTCCGATCCTCTGGGCTAGAAGAGGCTTCCCGATCCGAAATGAGGCCAGAGACAGCAAAAATCTTCTTCCCAGTATCGTCAACCTTAAGTGAACCGGGGGAGCTAGATGGCAGCTGTGTCCCAAAGTCATATTCCTTGCCATCTGCATCTGAGAAGCGCAAGTGGGGAGACTCTGTGTCGTGGCAGTTCTTGAGTCGCTTGGCCGGCGTGAAGGCTGACTGGTAACTCTCCCGGTCCTCAGTGGAGGCGAAGGGACGGAAAGCCCCCACTCCGCTATGATTCAGCATACTGATCGGGGTGCAATCTAGATTTGGGGGAGCGAACTGAGGGTGGAGGTGTAGTAAAGAAGGGGGGAAATCACGATTGGCAAAAGTGCCTGGCACCCCACCTTGCCGATGGTACATAGAGGCAAAGGTGTAGGAACCGTTGGTGAATGGAATATGCACGTCCTTGTCTACTGAGACAGGTACACCAAAGGGTCGTGGCTGCTGACAAGGGATGGAAGCATCGCGGCTGGCCTCAGCTGTGGACGCCAGGACCATCAGTGCTGGGGAGGCCAGCGGGTTGGGGAGGTAGGATGAGTTCTCCATCTTGAAGGCTGCCCGGTGTAAGTCCATCGGAGTCTCTTTCTATGGCTGGTGTCACACAAGAAGCAGTCTTCCCTGGGAGGAAGGCCGAGCGGCACCTTGGATCAGGGCAGGGAATATTACTGGGGAATCATCCCCTTCTACGACCTGTGGAAACATCAGAGAGAAAAAAAAAAAGAGGGGAGGAGGAAGGTCAGGGGGAGGAAAAAAAAAGGGAAACCCCAAGTGATCGAAACACCATCCTTCTGGCTTACAGATGCTCGGGCAAGAGACACCACGGGCTTTAGGAGCCAGTGGGCAGCAGCATCAGACCATTTTCATTCAGGAAAATCAATAGACAACTTACTGTGATGTACGCGTAGCTGACTTTGGTCCCTACACGTTCCGGGTGAAATGCGCCTGAGCCCAGCAAAGGAAAAAAAATCATAAAACCTCCAAATACAATATTCCCTGAGCAAATGAGCTTTGGAGGGCCAAGTCACCCAGTAGATTAGGTGGGGTCTATATTTTAAAGGGCTTCCACCTGCACACACTACTCGTGGCAGGCCTGATGTTCAGACAGAGGCGGGGTTCTCCCTATATGACCCCCCAAGAACACAGCCTCTCTTCATCTCCCCTAACAATGCCCTGGTGCTGAAAAATTCCTAAATCAGGCACATCTAGACCATCTGCACATGCTAGTTGATACGAACTGTACGTGTGAATAAACCACACATGTTGGCACAAATATAAACACACATCTTCACGTATCACCTAAGACCGTTTCCAGAAAGAAGTGCTATGTGAAGAAACAAGAGCAACATTGTTTTTGATGCACACCTCTCTCTAATCACACAGGTTTTCTCTTTTCTGAGAAGGAACAAAACCTTCATCAGTAAAATGCCTGGCATCTCTGACAACATTTAAAACCATAATGGGTGCCTTTGGCATATGTTCTCTAGAAGCGGCTGTCTTCCAGGGGCAGCAAAGAACCGATCGGTAATTTTAGTTACTAATGCACTCGCTCTTAAGTAGATTTGTAAACAGCCTTTAATTTGCCATTAACATTTGGAGCAAAATGTTAGCAAAATTTCTGACTTATTTTTGCTCTGCTTATTGGCCCAGTCAGAGTTGATGTCTGATAAAGGCCCCCGCAACAAACTGGAGTTCAGAGACTTCCTTCAATTCCTCTTTTAAATTTAGGTTGCACATTTCCATAGCCACCGATTCCATTTCAAAATGTATTTTGAGTTGGGAGGAGAAGAGCTAGATATCAAAAGTCAGGCTAACAAAAGATGAATGCTAGAATTTATTAGCTTCAAAAATATACCCTAGATAGAAACTTAATGAAACTCCAAGTGTAACCAAAAAAAAATCACCATCTGCTACAAATTATTACCTTTAAATCGAGAGTCGCATCTCAAATAAGAATATACCCCCTCCCTTAAAAAAACAAAACAAAACAACACCCAGATAATGGAGTATCTTTGGTATTCCGTCAAATGGAGAAGCCTCAGTTAAACAGTAGATGAATCCCCTTGGCTTAATGCAGTGCAAAGAGAGTATTTCCTTCTCTCATCCTGTAGCAGACGTGTCAATGGCTGTTATTAATTGGGAAGATGAGTGCACATCATCAGACTGCTTCCTCATTTGGCATCTCTCCTTATAGACATCATTGCTAAATTACCAGATTATGTATCTCACATTAACGGATTTTTCTCTCTTCCAAATTTTAAATAACTTTCCTGTCAAGTTACAGCAGTGCAGGGAATGATCTGCCAAGGACAGCCAGTTAGCCTGACAAGTCTGGTCTGGGAATCCTGTTCTTGGCTGTTTTCAAGTCAGATTAATAGTCACACAACATGGACGCTCTAAAAGTGGGTCTAGGGCTGTTCCAAGGGTTCTGAGCATCTCTTCATAACAGAAATAACTACTTGTCTCTCAACAAGCAATATTACACGAGGCAAGCAGGGGAAAAGGACACACATACCACACTGGGGGTGAAGGGTGGAATGTTCTCCCCCCCCAAATAACCGGTTGCCCAGAGAATTCACTTTCTATTTTTACTTCCTGGATCACCTCATTATGTTAAATGAGTTTCATAAATTAGTAATCTGGCGACAGCACCGGACACTCCAGCAGGACACGGTGAATCACTCAAACCTGGTTATTCATTTGAAACTTCATTATACTGAAAATAAATCAACAATATTTTTCCAGGCCACATCTCTTTTACTCCACTGTGTGGGCGTTGGTCTCTGTGGGGGCAGGGGGAGTGTTTTTTTTTTCTTTTTCCTTTTCTTTCTTACCCCCTCCTCACATTAACAACTTGTATAGATGAGGCTTCAGCAGACCACACTCATTATGAAAATCTATAGTTAATACACTCCCAATGTCAAAATGTCATGGGTTTAAACACAGAACCCAAAATAAGAAAACTAACTGACCCTCTTAATTAAAAAAATATGGATTGTAAGATAATCAGCTTGATGGAGCATTTGGGTGACTGTAAAGAACCAGGCAAAGGGAAAGTAAGTAACTGTTACTTTTCTGCCTCTATGCTGATTTTTTTTAATTTAGCACTTCGTGCAAATCCAGATTAAAATAACTCCAGCTATTGATCCGAGCAGTGGAATTGACATTAATTTTAGTTCACTTCTCACTTTGCAAAGGGATCAATAGGAAGTAATAACAGCTGACATCCCCGCTGAAAGGAGGAGAAAGAAGGGCTGAAGACAGAAATCGAAAAGCAACCAAATAAATCATCAGCTACTTTTCCACGGCATCAGACAAACTCCAAACAGATTGCAAAAAGTCTTTGTTGAATTAACTAAACAAGGAGGAGGGATCAATCCACGAAGCTAAATAAATTGTCTGGCAGGCAGTGAGGTTGGACGGAGGGGACCAACAAATATTGAGTTTTAAAAATTTCAAATCCTTGACGTGATGGGTTTAGTTCAGGGTCTGCATGCGTGGGAGTTTTGTTTGTTTGTTAAATCGCACACCCGACCCTGGTTTAAAGTGATTACAAAACGCCAGCTAACTGAATAATTGGGGAGATCACCAATTGCGTGGTTAAACATGCCAGAACCAAGACAAATGCAACGAAGAAACTGGCGTTTGGAACGTGAAAATGTCTGAAGCTGGGCTGATGCGCAGCGCTCCGCGCTCTCAGGCGGCGCGAACTCGCCACTTTCGCACTGAAAAACCGAAAGCCAGAAAGAAAGTCCCGGAGAGTGGGCATCCTCCCAGGCCAGCCTCGGACCATCCCTGTCCAGGGTCTGGGCTTCCTGACCCGCGCTGGGATCAGCGTTAGAAGGAAGCGGCGCTGCTGCGGCGGCTGCTGGGAGCCAAACCCACTTGCAAATGACTGCCACAAAGAAAAGCTGCAAAGCCTCTTTCCCGGAGCCCTAGCTCTGAACGCCCACCAAACTACGACTCTGCTGGCAATTAAAACGCACACACAACACCCCTCTGCTTATTACAACAGGTGACATTTTTGTGGTCTCTGAATCGTTTCCAAAAACCAGGAATTAAAATAATAGAACAAATTAAACGATATTTTTCCTTTGCATAAATAAACTTTTAAAAAATTAACAGGCAACTTAAAAAGCAAAGAACAATGGGAAATGGGGCCAGGGCAGTGGGGGGTGGTGAAGAACTCAGGAAAGAATTTTTTTTTTTTTTTTTTTTTAAGTTCACAGACTTCTTCGCTGGAAGAGAATTCCCGCACACCAAACGCCCAGGGGGTATTTGGAAACACCGCTCTATCAGAAATTTTACCACCATATGCAAGAGCTCAGGAAGCATAAGCTTAACACTATTCCAAAGGCTGGGGCCAACGCCTGCGATTCAGACGTGGCCGGGTATCGGGCCCAGATTTGGACCCGGCCCCAGGCCCGGCTTGGCCGACGGGTGCGAATCCGAATCGGCCCGGCCTGTCGAAGAAGAGTGCGGGGCTGCGGGGTTGCGAGCTCAGCTAAGCGGTGCAAGATCCAGCCGGTAGAAGTCTTAACCAAGGAAAACCAACTCTTTTAGGGAAAACGGAGGAAGAAGAGGCGAAAGCGAGACCTGCAAAAACTTGGGGCCAACGCAGAGCCGGGCCCCCCGCTCCGCGGCCTGACCTCTCCCTCCAGCTCTCGGCCGCACTGCACAAAGAATACTTTAGGTCCCGACAACCTCCGCACGAAACAAGCTGCTTGGAACTTTGGGGAACCGGGGCGCCGGCCAGGGAAGAACCGAGCAGGGCGCGGAGCCCAGGTCCACAGCAGGGCAGGACCCGCGGGACACGGGCTGGGGGGCAGGCTGCCTTCGGGCAAAGTCCGAGGACCTCGTGCCCCCGGACAACCCCGCCCCGCGGGTCACCCGGGTCTCCCCGCCGCGCGCCGCCGCCTCGCCGGGCAGCCACTGGGCGCTCCCGCGGATGCGGGCCGGCGCGGAGCCCCCGAGCCCTCCGGGGTCCGGGACTGCGGCCCCGGGGCGAGGGAGGGCGGGCTCCGCCCGTCGCGCCGCCGCCGTCCGACCGCCGCCCACGACGCGGCTCGCAGAACAGGTGTGTGTCCTGCCGTCTGGGCGCCCAGGCGGGCCCCGTCGGAGTGCAGCGGGCCTTCCCCCACCTCGCCCCGGATCGCAGCGAGCGAACTCACGCCACTTCGGCCGGGCTTCCGCGGGCCGGCAGGGATGGGGACGGACGACTCCCGCACCTCTTCCTCGACGCTCTTCCTGCCTTCCCCCCTCGGTTCCTTCTCCATTTTCGGCGAGAACCCCCGCGACGGGCAGAAAGGGAGCCGGGAGTCCCTGGCCGCTCTGCTCCCTCTGGGCCGACCCGCCGCTTCCTCGCTGCCCGCCCTTTTGCCTCTTTATTTTTCCTTTCTTCCCCCTTTGCCCCTCAGGCCGGGTCCGGAGCGGGGGCTGCAGGAGCGACGTGGCCGGCGGGCATCGGCGGGCAGGGAGCGCCCCAGGCCTCCCCCTCGGCCGCCCCGGGGCGCGCAGGCGGCGCAGGCCACGGACCCCGCGCCGCCCGGGCCCGCCACGCCACGCCGGGCAGCGCCGAACCCCACGCCGAGCGCCCCCGCCCCCGCCCCGGGGCCCGGGCCCCGGCCCTCCGCTGCAGCCGCGGCCGGGGCCGGGGCCCAAACGAGCGGCGCGTTCCGAACGGGAAGCGCGAGCTCTTCCTCCGCCTCCGGGCGGCCGGAGCCCCCGCCACTTCGGGGCTCCCGCGCGCCCTCGCCGGCCGGGGTCCACCCGGGCCCCGAGCGCTCGGAGGGGCGCGTGGAGCCACGGGCGGCCCGGGCATCCCCTCAGATGGCCTCCCCAGCGGGGGCGGCCTCGCCCGGGGGCCACACGGAAGCTCTCCGCCCAAGTTTGCGGTGCCCTGGAAGAAAAGGGCTTTCCCTTACAAAGCACAAAGGCGAAACGCCCAGGCCGAGCCCTGAGAGCCCGGGGCTGGGGAGGGGGCCCGGCCCGGGGCTCGGGAGCGCGGTGGCGGGGCCCGGCTCCGGGCCGACCCGGTCGCTCCGCGGGGGCGGACGAACACCGCGGCGGCGGCGGCGGCGGCGGCGGCGGCGGCGGCGGCGGCAGGACTGCGGCGACCTGCGTGCTCGCTGAAAAGTTTTGTTCTCAAGTCGGAGGAAGAGAAATTGTTACTCAGTTGAAGGCAGGTCTGAGACCAAAATAAAACTAGGACGAGAGCTGCGCGCCGCTGTCTACACGGCGGTCCTCCCGCCCCGCTCGGTAGAAGCGCGGGGCGAAGAGTCCCGACCCCGAAAATCCCGGGAGGCCCCCCGCGGGTCCTGTGCTGCGGGGCCGCGCGGTCCGCCGGGCGGAGCGGGGAGTTTACCGGTTGCGTTCAGAACGGAGCACCTCAGTGCCAGCACCTGCCTCCTCGCCGCGCGCCGCGACTCCCCCCACCTCCCTCCACGCCCTTCGCACCCGCCCCCGCTGGGAAGAAGTGAGCCAGCACCCCGCCGCCGGAGGCTCCCAGCCGCGCCCGGGGACCCCGCCGGGCGCCTCGCGTGCTGCGTGGGGGCGGCGGCGACCCTCCGCCGCGGGGTCTCCCCGCCGCCCTCCCGCCCGCCGCCTCGGGCTCCCCGCTGTGCGCCGCCCCGGCCGGGCCCCGCCGGAAATCACCGCGGGGGAGCGCGGCGACCGGGCATTCTCCCCCCCATCGCCCCCAACAAAGTGGGAACGGGGCTTATTAGAAGACGGAGAAAAGAAGTCCTGCTCCCTTCCCTGGCTGTCCCCTCACCCTCCCTGCTTGTCCAATTCCCGCATCTGGTCCCTCCCCCTCGCACCCCCCAAATAAAACGCATTAAGGAAAACTCAAGACGGAAAGTTTGAGCGCACGGAGCGCGCAGGGCACCGATGCCGGGAGGCACCGTCGCGGCGATCAGAGACGCGCCAGCGCGGGTCCCAGCCCTCGCCCCTGTCGGGGGGCGCCGCCCGAATCCTAGGAAACGGACCCGGAAAGTTAGTGAGGTTCCCGAGCAGCCCGCCGCTCTCGCACCCACCCCTCTGGGTACGCGCACACACCCACACCCCTTTCTGGTCTCCATACTTGCCGTGGAAATTCCTTGGGAAAACGGTCGCACTTTTCAGGACACGGAGGGAAGGAGGCGGTGAGTGTGGTGCATGAAAAGTCCGGGGTGCGCAGAGCCGGCGGAGGCAGCGGCGGCGGCGGCGGCGGCGGCAGCGGCAGCGGCAGCAGCAGGCGGCCGGCCCCGGGTTTGTGGTCGCGAGCTGCCTGGGATTGCATGTACAGATCAAGAGACTCGGTTGGTGTGAGAGAAGGAGCAGTGCTGCCTCTCAGCGCTGGCTCTAATCAGTGAATGAGCCTCCACTCTCCCAGGGACTCGGAGACACACACACACACACACACACACACGCACGCACACACACGCACACATTCTCTCACACTCACACACATACAGGCACTCTGAGCACTGAATACATTAGGGCACTAAGGGACTCTGGGAAATGGAGTCCAGACCCAGGGCACTCCTGGAGAACAGTCAGACCTGCTGGCCCTCACCAAAGAGCTCCAAAGTCTTGGGGTCGCCAGACACTGGGGTTACCAAGGGAGCTCTTGCTTTTTTTGTTGTTGTTGTTCACATTTTCCCCCTCCCTTCCCCCACTCCCCCCCCCCCATCTCAACGAATGCTTTGGTGCTCTTCTTCCTTTTTGGAACCCAAAGTGATCACGAGTAAATGGGTACATCTTTGAGGCTGACACCCTCTGCAGCGAAATGACCCCCAAATCCTGGCTCCCTCATAAACTCTTGTCTTTTTTCCAGAAAAATCTTGACCTACTGCTTTGTTCCCGGAATGCTGCGCAGGGTCTTTGCCTATAATAATAAGATAACAGATGAATGTAAGTAAAACTACAACTTTCAGAGATGGTGGGGAAGGCCTAGCTTAGCACCCAGAATCAAGAATTTAAAATTTTATTGGTATCCGTATTACAGTTCTTTTTTCCCCCAAAATCATCTTATATCATTTTTTAATTCACCAAGGACAGAAAGATAAATAGGGGGAAATGGATGGAGAACTAACATTCCCCTAGTGCCTTCTAAGAGCCAGGTTACAGGACTAAATGCCTTTACATAACCTCATTTAACCCTTAGATTAATTCTGGAGATAATATTATCATTATTTTATATATAAAACAGGAACCTGAAGTTTAAAGGGTTTTGCAATTTGCCCATGGAACATGGTTAAAAAATCTAGGATAGCAGGTACTCCTAGCTCTGAAAGCAAAGCCCAACCAAAGTCTAATCCTGGTTTAAGAAATCACTCCTTTGTTTGTGGCTCAGTTTCTGAAACCTCAGATTTCTCATCTACAAAAAAGAGGGGGGGAGGTAGGGTACATACTGATAATCCACTCAGCAAATAACCACATGGGATTACAAACTGTCTCTTTAAAAAACACAGAGCCCTCAAAGTCTCATTCCTGCTATTATTTCATGGTTCTATTTTCTCATGTGTAACATTAAGGTAGCATCTACACGTCATGTATGTTTACGTGTATATGTGTGGCTTGTATTTCAAAATTTTAATTAGCAACCCTTTTAAGTAAATGATTATTGATTTGATCAATCTAGAGTTCTATGGGTATGACTATTTCTGTATCTGTAATTCATCGGACGAGGGTTGTTTGTTAGGAGCCTCTAAGTCTTAATCCACATTTAGTCATTCAGTCACAGCAGCATTTGTTGTATTAGGTGCTATTCTTCCCATTAGATAATTCTTTATGTTGGATTGTAAGCTTCCTGAGGGCAGGAACCATTTTGGTCTTATTCAACATTATATCCCCAGTATCTAAACAGTGGCAATCTCTTAGTTGAATGCATAAGCGAGGGTATAAAAATAAAATTGACAAACAAAATTTCTGCCCCCCAAGAGCTCATCATCTGGTAGAGGAGACTAGAGGTAGAAAACAATTGGGATGACCGTGTAATTTATTGGTGTGAGACAAATCTGAGGGTGAAAAGGAGCATTATTAATTATGCTGCTATGGCCAGTGTGAACAGGGACCATCCTGAGCTGAGCAGGTTAAATGGTCAACCCAGCTACATAGGGTGTTTTATCCATTTATTTAACAAGCATCTGTTGAGAATTCTCTTCTGTGATGTGCTTAAGGAGCTATAAGCCACTTGATTTCCCTAGAAATTGAAGTATGAGTCATTGAGCAGCAAGAGATAATCAAGACAAGTGGGGGCAAATCACAAAAAGCTATGTATACTAGGGGCACCTGGGTGGCTCAGTGGTTGAGCTTCTGCCTTCTGCTCAGGGTGTGATCCCAGGATCTGGGATCGAGTCCCACATCCGGCTCCCTACAGGGAGCCTACTTCTCCCTCTGCCTATGTCTCTGTCTCTCTTTCTGTGTCTCTCATGAATAAATAAATCTTAAAAAAAAAAAAAAGCTGTGTATACCAAAGAAAGTGGACTTTATCCTATAGCTGATGAGAAATCCCTAGAGGGTTTTTCAGGGGGGTGACATGGTAAGATTTCTGCTTAAAAAAAAAGTACTAGTTACTGGGTGAGCATGGTGGAGGTTAGACAAGAGGCAAGAAGACCAATTAAGAAGTTTGTTACAGGTAAGTGAGTTGGGATCTAGTAGGGCCTGAACCAAGGTATTGAGACAGTAAATGGAGAAGAAGGGACTCATTACAGATCTAAAATGTGAATTAACAGGATTTAGGGGCCACTGGCTGGCTCAGTTGGTAAAACATGTGACTCTTGATCTCAGGGTTTAAGTTTGAGTCCCACATTGGGTGTAGAGATTACTTTTAAAAAACAAAATAGGGCAGCCCTGGTGGCGCAGCGGTTTAGTGCCGCCTGCAGCCTGGGGTGTGATCCTGGAGACCTGGGATCAAGTCCCGTATCAGGCTTCCTGCATGGGGCCTGCTTCTCCCTCTGCCTGTGTGTCTGCCTCTCTCTCGCTGTCTCTGAATGAATAAATAAATAAATCTTTAAAAAAAAAATAAAAATAAAAAAAATAAAAAACAAAATAAAAAAAATTTAAAAGACAGAGGTGCCTGGGTGGCTCAGTCAATTAAGCCTCGGACTCTTGATTTCAGCTGAGGTCTTGATCTCAGAGTAGTGAGTTCAAGCCCCTCCTCCGGCTCCACATTGGGTGTGGAGTCTACTTAAAAAAAAAAAAAGGGACAACTGGATTTAGCCACTTTCTATGGGAGATGAAGCAGAAGGGAGACCCTATATAAATCTGAAATAGAATTTTATTATTTATGGAACAAGATGCTATCAGTACTTTAACATTCATTAGTAGTAAAGGGCTTCCTCAGATCAGCTTCTAGAGTTTTCATAAATCCAGTGGATATTCTCACAGGTAGATGATACAGATAAGAAGCCCTATGTCAATCATCAAGCCAAACATTTTTAACTGCTACCATATCAATACTTTGCATGTAAAGCAAATACTGAAGAATTACATGAAATAATGAAAAAATTAAATCCACAAAATCATGGCAAAGTTATATATGCAAAATTGAATATGTAATGCCTCACGAATTCACAGGTCATTGTCCAGCAACCTCAGCTATCCAAAACACAATGGACCAGGAAACAAGCAAAAAAGGGTCCCAGAATAGCCAAAATAAACACTACAAAGTCCTTGCACTAAAGTTAACACATTTTACTCCTAGGAGAATTCCTCAAGCCTTCACTCAGAGCCGATTTACTCTTTCTTGGTACAATTCTAATAAGCTCGATTATTTGGCTTTCCCATTTACAGCTGATTAAGATTGTCAAATTAAAAGGGGGCAGCCATTAAAAAGAAGGAGATAGACTTGGATGTACTGACATGCAAGAATATCTATTGTATATTGTCAGGTGAGAAGAGAAGCAAGTTGTATAAGGGCATGCATAATATGATTGGATATTTGTACGTACCCAAGTATGCACACATATCGACAGAAATGGCCTGTGGGGATATACATTAAACTGCCAACAACGGTTATGCCAAGGAGGGGGAGTGGGGATGTGGGTGAGTGCTGGGGGCGGGTGGGGGGGGACGGGGAGGGGTGGAGCAGGAATGAAGAAGGGATTTTTTTGCTTCAAATGCTTCCATTTGTGTTTCAGGGAACATATATTAGTTTTGTCATTTTAATATCCATTAAAAAGCATATAAAGGGAGCAAAGGGCAATGTGGTTAGAACAAACACACTCACAGCCAGAAGTGGGGACCAATATACAAGAAGCGAGCACAAGAACTCAAAGAAGAGGATGGAGTTCTTCAGTGTGGAGGCAAAAGGTCCTATCCCATCAGTGGCCCCTAGAGGATGTCACAAATTCCAAACCAGCATAACCCGAATGCTTTCAGGGATAAGCCATCAAGGAACACACCATACTTAGTATATTTTACTTATGAGAGCAAGCAAGTATGTAAAAGCTTAAAAAAATAAATTCACACCAAAAGCAGATTTTTATACTTCAGGAAGTAAATTTCAGTTGTCTGGAAAACATACATTCATAGAATACATCATTCCCTGAAAATGAGAGGTAAAGAAGATATTACTTTATGTAAGAGTAGAGGTGATGCAGAGTAAGGAATGATCCATAAATACTACTTTCAATAGACATTTATTGCACCAGACACTAAGGACACAAAGGGTAAATTTTAAAATAGTCCATCCCTGTCCTAGAGAAGCCTACAATTCCAGGAGCAGAGCCGAGGAAGCAGCTGGTGAGCAGTGCTGTACAATGTGAGCAGCGCTGTGACTGAGATTCTGAGTAAAGGATGGCAGGAGGTGCTCACTCTGCCTGGAGTTATGAGGAAAGGAGGCAAGAGTTGAAGTGGGTATTCAAAAAATAACCACTTTAGGGGCACCTAGGTGGCTCAGTTGGTTAAGTGTCTCATGATCTTAGGGTCCTGGGATTGAGCCCAATGTCAGGCTCCCTGCTCAGTGGGGAGTCTGCTTCTCCCTCTTCCTCTGCCCCTCCCCCTTCTTGTGTTCTCTTTCTCTCAAATAAATAAATGAGATCTTAAAAATAACCATTATATGGGATGACATTTAAACAGTGTTAAGAACGATTATTATGCGGGGGCCTGGGTGGCTCAGTTGGTTAAGTGTCAGACTCTTGATTTTGGCTCCGGTCATGCATGATCTCAGGATCATGAGATCGAGCCCCACAATGAACTCCATGCTGGGTGTGGAGCCTGCTTGAGATTCTCTCTCTCCCTCTTCCTCTGCCTTCCCCTATGCTCCTCCCATTGGCATGTTCTCTTTTTCTCTCTCTCTCCTCCCCCCCAAAAAGACTATATGGGAAAACACTTAAGTTGGGCTTTGAAGGATCCAGTTTACCTAGGGAGGAGAAAAGTGATGAGGGAACAGTATATGCTAAGGCATAGAGACATGAAAGTTCTTGGTGTATTCAGATATTGCATTTCAAACTTTTCTACAAGAAAGGGGTGATGGTGGATAGCAGTGTCTAAGGGCAAGCCTGAAATTTATGCATCAGGTTTTATCTTGAAAAAAATTAATGGAAATTTTGCCTTCAACTCCACAAATATATTATGTTTGAATATAAAACAATGTTCTCAGTGATTTATCAGCTGATAAAACTGATGCTCCAGAAAGATGCACCACATTTATCCAGTGCTTTCTCATATCGCATGTATAACACTAAATAATCCAGGGTCTCTTGTTTCTAGTTTGAAAAACAAAGCATAGAAGATATAAGGGCACACTGGAAAGGTAGATCAATGAATTGTGAAGGATTTTGTTTGTTGGTTAAGGATCCAGATTATGCTGTATCTAGCCAACTCCTATTCGTACTTCAAGACTTAGGCCTGGTCTCTTTCAGGAAGTTGCACTACCCACCAGTCCTCTCTTTTCCTCAACCTGTGTTATTGTAGCATGCTATGTATTTATCTATCCACTCACCATGCTGTGCTGGAATTATTGATTAAATTTTCAGGCACCTCCACTAGACTTTGATCTGTTTAGAAGCAGTTGTTTTGCATAGGAGTTAGCACAATAGATACTAGTATCTGTTAGATTGAATTGATTTAAAGCTAAGGACAAGATTCAGGAAGCACTACTTGACTTCCCAAGACAGCACAAAGTGCTCCTCTACACACTCCCACAGAATCGTGTGCTTCCTCTGTCAAAGCTAGTATTAAACTATACTGAAACTATCTGCTTATTTGTCTCCTGGTCTAGACTATAAGCTTCTTAAAGGGAAGGACTGTTTGCTTACCACCCCATCCCAAACACTTAACATCACAGTAGGTGATCGATGACTATACAAAATGAGTGAATGAGGAGCCGTTAAAAATTCTCAGGTTAGGAATGACACGATCAGATCAAGGTTTAGAAAAAATAGATTTGGGGGCAATTTTAAATGTATGCTGGAGAGGGATAAGACTGGCGACAAAGAAATTAAGATAAAAACTGAAAAAGAAACATAGGACATACTGGTAAAAGACTGTCCTTTCTTAATAAATGTCTTTCTAATTGGCTAATTTGATTAGATGTTTATATGTATTTTACAAGGTTGACCTCTTTAATCTCTTAGGATTCCCTAAGGGAGAATATTCAGTTACCTCCTTGAGAAAGCCTTCCCTGACCCCAACCCCCACCAAGTTGGTGCCTTCATGTACATCTGGAGGTCATTGAGGGCAGTGACTACGTCTTATTCATCTTAGTATCTCCAATGCCTAGGACATGCCTGCTCAATAAATGTTTGCTGAATGAATGAACACATAAATTGATCTATTAGTATACTGTACTCAAGCTCCGACCAAGACACAGAGGACCTAATGATCCCTAGTGTGCAGGTTTCTGGATACAGGAAACAGAACAAATAAAACAAGACTAGATACGGAGGTACACCTATTCCACAGGTAACACAGGGTAAATTTCTCTCTCTGACCCCTCCATCCTCATTCTGAAGAATAACTCTCATTGAGTGAAAATCAATAAAAGTCATTTTAAGGGAAGTAGGTTTAGAAAAAGGCTCTGAAGGAGGAGAAAGGAGGAGGGAAACTTCAAGTTCAACCAATTTGGGCTTTTTTTTTTTTTTATGAGAACTTGTAAGCTGGAAAAACCTTTACAAAATAAAAAGTCTGCTTTTCTACAGTCCCTTTCAAAGGAACCCCCCACTGCCCTTATACACATACAAACCCATATTCTTTTTGAGATTCCCACCTTTGTAACCAAAAAAGAAAAATAAAATCCACTGCAGAAATAATAATAAATCTTCCATTTCTCTTTTTTAAAATATTTTATTGGGATCCCTGGGTGGCGCAGCGGTTTGGCGCCTGCCTTTGGCCCAGGGCGCTATCCTGGAGACCCGGGATTGAATCCCACATCGGGCTCCCGGTGCATGGAGCCTGCTTCTCCCTCTGCCTATGCCTCTGCCTCTCTCTCTCTTTCTCTCTCTGTGACTATCATAAATAAAATTAAAAAAAATTTTTTTAAAAATATTTTATTTATTTATTCATGACAGACACAGAGAGAGGGGCAGAGACATAGGCAGAGGGAGAAGCATCCCATCCCATGGGGAGCCCGATGTGGGACTGGATCCCAGGACCCCAGGATCACAACCTGAGCCAAAGGCAGACGCTCAACCACTGAGCCACCCAGGCGCCCTAAATCCTCCATTTCTCCAATTAACATCAACAAGAAACTTTCTGAAGTAGCTGCAGACAGTTCTCAGAAACATTCAACCAATATCCGTGGTGAAATTGGCCCGGCAATCTTTGTTTTTATTTATTTATTTTTAAGATTTTATTTATTTATTCATGAGAGACACACACAGAGAGAGATAAGCAGAGACACAGGCAGAGAGAGAAGCAGGCTCCATGTAGGGAGCCCGACGTGGGACTTGATCCTGGGTCTCCAGGATCATACCCCAGGCTGAAGGAGGTGCCAAACTGCTGAGCCACCCGGGCTGCCCTGGCCCAGCAATCTTTTAGCAATAAATATTGACTACAAACCATGGACAAGGCATTAAGAATAAGTTTTAAAGATGTTCAGAAAGAAAGAAAGACAGACAAAATAAAAAGGCATAGGATGTACCTCCTATCCCCTAAGAAGCTTGTGGAATTGTGCTGTTAAGTCATTATCATAAGAAAATCCTATGAAAAGCTCAAAAGAAAAGTGAATATTCTCAATTACAATGCAGAAAAATTTCACCAAGTGAGAAGCACAAACTGTTGTAGGATTTCAAAGACAGAGAGACCATCGGGATTTGAGGTGTCCTGAAGTGTTTAGTGAGAAAGTAGGATTTTTTGAAAAAGATTATTTGTTTATTCATGAGAGACACACAGAGAGAGAGGCAGAGAGAGAAGCAGGCTCCATGCAGGGAGCCCAATGTGGGACCCGATCCTAGGACTCCAGGATCATGACCTGAGCCGAAGGCAGGTGCTCAACCACTGAGCCATCCAGGTGTTCTGAGAAAGTAGTATTTAAGTAGGGCACTAATGGAGATAGAATTTGTATCTTGAAGAGCAGGAAATATCACAAGAGAATAAAGCCCATGGTATGCCAGGGAACATTTTACTGATGACTGTACCATGAAGAGTGATAAGATAAGTCTGCAGTGATAAGAGTTAAAATCTGAGATGGACCCATAGCACCACAATTAAGAACAATGAAGACAGATCTGGGTTTGAATCCTGTCTCTACCACTAATCAGTTGAGTGGCCTTGTCACATTTATCCTCTCTGAAGCTCAGTTTCCACCATCTTAAAACAGAGACAGTATTAATTACGCCTGCTTCATAAAGTCCATATGAAGATAAAATGAGAGTTACTCTCTATAGTTCTCAGGAAATAAGTGCTCAGCAGGGTGACTATTCCATGCTCTCCCCCAGAGTCAGAGTTTGTGGTCTGAAACTTCAAGGGATTGAAAAAGAATTTTTTAAATTAAAAGTATAGAACAAAGCAGGCCGTAGAACAGATACTCAGCTTTTTTGCTTTTACTTTATCCAATAGAGCAGCATTTTCCCTGCTGATTTCCATTTGGAGCATGACTTTAGTATACATATTGTTTGATTTTGAAACATCCTTTCCCAAGAAGCATTCTTCCTAAAGAATACTCTTCCTGAAAAATATTCTGAATCCTGCTCACCTCCACTATCATCTCCATGCTTTGCTAGACAACAGATTGCTTCTAGAGCAAAATAAGAAATGATGTGGATTTCAGATTTGTGTTACTTGCATTTATTCATCCATTGATTTAACAAATATTTATTGAGTACCTATTTTGAAAGATGAAAGGCCATCAAGGGGAAGCTACTTCACTTCCCACCTCCTACCTGCACCTATAATTCCCTTTCTGTGTTCTCTTCTGTCACAAAGAGGGAAGAAGAGCCTCTCCTCCTTTTATCTTTTATTTATTTATTTATTTATTTATTTATTTATTTATTTTTACAGATTTTATTTATTTATTAATGAGAGACACAGAGAGACAGAGACATAGACAGGGAGCCTGATGCAGGACTCGATCCTTGGACTCGATCCCAGGACCCAGGGATCATGCCCTGAGCCAGAGGCAGACGCTCAACTGCTGAGCCACCCAGGGAGCCAGCCTTTATTTTTTTTTTAAATTTTTTTAAATTTATTTATGATAGGCACACAGTGAGAGAGAGAGGCAGAGACATAGGCAGAGGGTGAAACAGGTTCCATGCACCAGGAGCCCGACATGGGACTCGATCCTGGGTCCCCAGGATCGGGTCCTGGGCCAAAGGCAGGCGCTAAACCAATGCGCCACCCAGGGATCCCGGGGGGCCAGCCTTTAAAAGGAAGAGGGGCTTGGGATTCGGGGGCGGGGGGCTCAGCGCTTGAGCATCCGCCTTTAGCTCAGGTCTGCCTTTGGCTCAGGGCATGATCCTGGAGTCCTAGGATGGGTTCCCACATTGGGCTCCCTGCATGGAGCCTGCTCCCTCTGCCTCTGCCTCTGCCTCTGCCTCTGTCTCTGTCTCTGTCTCTGCCTCTCTCTCTCTCTGTTTCTCATGAATAAATAAATAAAATCTTTAAAAATTAAATTAAATTAAAGGCTGGCCCCTCCACCTGTGCTTTGGAGCCCTTGCTTTCCTAGGAGGCCTTTGCCTTAGTATTGTCTCTTTCCTGTTTCCAGCCTCTTCCTCTTTAGTGGTTCCTTTCTAGTCAATATTTAAACATACTCAAGTATCCCTCATTAAAAGAAAAAAAAAGATAAATGTTCTTTAGTCTTTCATCCACATCTTCCTTATGTTCTCTTTCCCTTCTCTCTAAAGTTGTAGAAAGCCTGGCCAACAGACTCTGCCTTGATTTTATTAACCACCCCTTACTCCTCAACCCCATCAAAACTGGAATTTGTGCCTGCCAATCCTCAAAAACTGCCTAAGATCATCAAATTTTATTTCTCATTTTGCTTTGACCAATTACCTGTTTGAAATACTTTCTTCCCTTAACTTCTGTGATATCACACATTTCTGATTTTCTTCTCTCTTCTCCAGATGTTCCTTTTTGCCCATCTTTGACAGCTCTCCCTTTGTGAGACCATTAAATGTTTTTCACATTCTTTTCTAATGCACACATCTCTTCCTACTCTGGCTTTTTCCTAAGGAAAATGCATTCACTCCCATGGCTTTATTACCAATGGCATATCTGCAACTCTCAAATCTCTAGCTCCAGATCCACATATCCAACTGCCTCCATAAGCCCTCTACCTGAATTTTCCACTGGTACCTCAAACTCAGCATATCCAAACCTGGACTCATCGTCTTCATTCCCAAACCTGGTTCTTCTCTGGTGTTTCTCAGCTCAGTAAATGATAGTACCAGCTGCTTTAAGAGTCATCTCCGACCATTCCTTCTTCATCATTCATTACAAATCAATGACTAATTTTGTCATCATACTTTCTAGATATTCTGAAAACCATCTTTTTCTCCATTTTTACCACCATCATTTCTTATCTAAGCTACTGCAACAGTCTTCTTTTAAAAAGGGCAAATCTGTTTAGATCATTGTCAATGCTTATATTAAAGCTGTCCATTGAACTGGGGATAAAGTCCAAAATCCTTAATATGGTCTACAAGGTCTTATATGTTCTGACCCCTATCTGTGTTTCTACCTTCATTCTATGTTCTTTACTCCCACTTTTCTCTCCTTGGCAGACATGCTGGTTTCCCATCAGTGCTTCAATGCATCATACTCTCTCCTCTTTCACACCTATCTCTCCTCCACTCCCCTAGCAATCTCTACCCCTCACCTAACTACTCGTATTTGTCTTTTCAGGTTTCAGCTGAATTGAAGGCAAAATTGGCTAGTTCTTCTTCTATACATTCACATTATGCCCCATTCTCATCCTTTGTAACACTCCTCACTTTTATATTGTCTACCTTCACTAATTGTCTATAAGTTCCAGGGGCTATACCTGCCATGCTTATCAATGTATTATTTTATTTTTTTTTAATTTTTTAAAATTTATTTATGATAGCTACAGAGAGAGAGAGAGAGGCAGAGACACAGGCAGAGGGAGAAGCAGGCTCCATGCACCGGGAGCCCGACGTGGGATTCGATCCCGGATCTCCAGGATCGCGCCCTGGGCCAAAGGCAGGCGCCAAACCGTTGCGCCACCCAGGGATCCCTTATCAATGTATTATTAGTGCATAGTATAGTATCTGACAAATTTAGGCAATAAAATATATATTAATTCATTCATACAGTGATAGGTCAGCTTCACCTTTATTTCTGCCAAGTCGTCCTTGACTCATTCAAGCAGAATTGGTAACTTTCACATTAATATAACCACTATACAGGGGATCCCTGGGTGGCTCAGCGGTTTAGCGCCTGCCTTCGGCTCAGGGCGTGATCCTGGAGACCTGGGATCGAGTCCCACATCGGGCTCCCTGCATGGAGCATGCTTCTCCCTCTGCCTGTGTCTCTGCCTCTCTCTCTCTCTCATGAATAAATAAAATATTAAAATATATATATATATAACCACTATACCAAAGATACTATCTGTATCTTATTTCTCTTTGTGCCCCTAGCACTTCACTTGGTGTCTGGAACAAAATGAATGCTCAACCTATGCTTATAGAATTGAACTAACAAAGACTTTGCCAACTGGCTGGATATGAGATCTGAAGGAATATAGAAAGTCAAAGATAAACTCTGAAGGGTAGGCTAGCCTTTAACACAAATGGAAAAGTTGGTAAAGGAAGGTGGTTTAGAAAGTAAATATATGCAGTTCTGAGCATAGGTATTGATAGTGTAGTGACAGAGGGGAGAGTTTATACAAAAAGTCATTAAAGCCCTTTCACAAAGATGGCGCCGAAGGCGAGGAAGGAAGCCCCTGCCCCTCCCAAAGCTGAAGCCAAAGCAAAGACTTTGAAAGCTAAGAAAGTGGTGCTGAAAGGCATGCACAGTCACAAAAAAAGAAAAAGAAGAAGAAGAAGAAGAAGAAGAAGAAGAAGAAGAAGATCCATACGTCCCTACATTCCAACGACCCAAGACCCTGTGTCTCCAAAGGCAGCCCAAATATCCTCGAAAGAGCACCCCCAGGAGAAACAAGCTTGATCACTATGCCATCATCAAGTTCCCCCTGACTACTGAGTCAGCCATGAAGAAAATAGAAGACAACAACACACTTGCGTTCATTGTGGATGTCAAGGCCAAATAAGCACCAGATCAAACAGGCTGTGAAGAAGCTCTATGACATTGATGTGGCCACCTTGATTGGGCCTGATGGAGGGAAGAAAGCATATGTTTGACTGGCTCCTGACTATGATGCTTTGGATGTTGCCAACAAAACTGGGGTCATCTAAACTGAGTCCAGCTGGCTATAAATCTAAATATAAATTTTTTCACCACACACAAAAAAAGTCAGTAAAGCCATGGAGTCCTGAAATGGCAACATGAAGATAATTCCCGAGGTTGGAAGCAGTCTGCTGGAGCCAGAGAAGGCTAACAGATGGGATACATTCTAATTTGCCTAGGACAATCCCAGTTTACACCTGTTATCCTAACATAATTATTGATGGTGCTGCCGCCTTGTATGTTTAAAAGTGTCCAAATAAATTAGGGGTACCCAGTTGGCTCCGTTGGTAAAGCATGCAACTCTTGACCTCAGGGTCTTGAATCAAGCCCCATGTTGGCCATACAGCTTACTTTAAAAAAAAAAAAGTGCCCAATAAACTATATGACCAGCCAACCAGAAGACCATGTGAATTTGGAAAAGTTAAGTGAGTTAAGGGCAAGAACATTTAGGACAAGAGCAGAGCAAGAAATTACAGTGATTTCGAGTTCTAGATAGTGAAGGAATGTACTGAATTGAATGACATTTTATAAAGAGCTATGAAATGAACTAGCTACCACTTCTGGATGGGCAATGTCACAAAAACCCTGATAGGTAGGCATTTCCATCCATATTTTATAGATAAAATAATCAAAGCTTAGATTAAACACCCACTCAGAAAATTAGCTAAAATATAGCTTAATAAGTAAAATACAGTGACTTTTCCTCACTCATAGCCATCTTAGCAGCTGTTCTTGGTTGGGGCCTGCTCAAAACCTAAGGCAGGAAATACAGTGGCTGCATAAAAGATGAAAAGGCCACTGGAATCTTTCTACTCTGGGCTCCCACTCATCATGAAAAGTGGAAAGTATGTACAAGCACAATCTGAAAATAATCAGAGATGGCAAAAGCGACACTGATCATCCTTGCCAACAACTGCCCAGCTTTGAGGAAATCTGAAATAGAATATTAAGCCGTGTTGGCCAAACCTGGTGTCCATCATCAGTACAGTGGCAAGACTATTGAATTGGGTTTAGAATGTGGGAAATACTGTGCAGTATGCACACTGGCTATCATTAATCCAAGTGATTCTGATATCATTAGAAGCATGTCAGAACAGACTGGTGAAAAGCAAAACATGCAAAATCTCTAATAAAACTGGCCAGAGGGGAATCCCTGGGTGGCTCAGTGGTTTAGTGCCTGCCCTTGGCCCAGGGTGTGATCCTGGAGTCCTGGGATCAAGTCCCACATCGGGCTCCCTGCATGGAGCCTGCTTGTCCCTCTGTGTCTCTGCCTCTCTCTCTCTCTGTGTGTGTGTCTCTCATGAATAAATAAATAAAATCTTTAAAAAAAAATAAAAATAAAACTGGCCAGAGCTTGTTTGGAAAAAAAAAAAGTAAAACCTAGCTAGAGAGCAAAACTAACTAAATATAAACAAATAATTGAAAAAAGAAGTCAAAGGGGGAAATATCTGGAAGTCACAAGAAGTCTCTTCTCCAATAACTTGTAAGCATCTTGAGTGGGAAGGGAAAAATAAAGCATTGATATGGTAACTTCCCCATAAAGGAGGGTAACCACTGCTACCAAGATCCTTCACTATAACTTGCAAAATTACTGCTCACTATTTTCTGAAGTAGCTTCATTGAAAACCATCCTTCTTTTCCCAAGAGACAAGTAATTCCAGGAAGTAACTTTTTAAAAAAAGACTTTATTTATTTGACAGAGAGATGGAGAGAGAGAGAAAGAGAGAGAGCATGAGCAGAGTGAGGGGCAGAGGGAGAAGCAGACTCCCCGCTGAGAAGGGAGCCTGGGATCATGACCTGAGCCAAAGGCAGCAGCTTAACCTGAGCCACCCAGGTGTCCCTCCAGGAAATAACTTCAGTGAAATGGAAAATAGACACTTCTACCCTGGGACACACCTGACTTCAAAACCAGCTTGTAGGTAGGGAAAAAGCAAATATTCAGGGGCAAAAGGAATTTAATCTTGGCTAAAATGGATGTCAGAGAAGGTATCATTGCAATGAAAGCAAAAGCAAGAAAGGGAATAACCTAAGGAGAGCCTGGAAATGTATATGTAGAGGCAAAGATTACTCCAAAAGTCGAATCAAAGCTAAGCAGTGGAGAGTGACACCACAGCGCATGGGCAGAAAAGGTAAGACAAAGGAATATAAACATTTCATGAGGATGACTTAAGGATTCTAAGTTAGTTGATACTTGTGATGATTCCTTCAAAGTGAGTGAAAATTGCATTTTAGCAGCAAAGGTCCTTCAATCTTTCCCAAGAGCTAAATAAGGTACTCTTTACTAAGTAATAATAGGAGTTTCACTTTTTACTGCCTCCCTCATTGAACGATGCCTAAAAACAATTATACTTCAGCTGTGCTGCATCTTTTCCCTTTCCCCTTTTCCCCTTCTTCTGAAGACTAGAAAGAGATTAATGCAACAGCACATATGCAGTTAGAATTTCACTCTAAAGCAATCAGTTTTAAGAAGCACTTTGTACAAATGCGCTGCATTTAAGAATGATTTTGGTGCATGTGTCTTTCCATGGGACAACCCAGCTCAATGTAAAGAACAAGTACTATAAACCAAGAAACCAAGCCTGACTACTTGTGGAACTTAGGTAAATCATATATTTTCCCTATTATTCATTTTTTTAAGTTTATTTATTTAAGTAATCCCTACACCTAATGTGGGGCTCAAAATTACAACCCCAAGATTAAGAGTTGCATGCTACCCTGACTGAGCCAGCCACATATCCCATAAAGTGAGTGGTTTTTTTTTTAAGATTTTATTTATTTATTCATGAGAGACAGAGAGAGAAAGAGGCAGAGACATAGGCAGAGGGAGAAACAGGCTCCATGCAGGGAGCCCGACATGGGATTTGATCCCAGGACTCCAGGATTACACCCTGGGCCGAAGGCAGGCGCCAAACTGCTGAGCCACCCAGGGATCCCCCCCCCCTTTTTTTTTTAAGTAATCCTGGGACACCTGAGTGGCTCAGCCGTTGAGCATCTGCCTTTGGCCCAGGGCGTGATCCTTGGAATCCCAGGATCGAGTCCCACGTCAGGCTCCCTGCATAGAGCCTGCTTATCCCTCTGCCTGTGTCTCTGCCTCTCTCTGTGTGTCTTTCGTGAATAAATAAATAAACTCTTTGAAAAAATAAAATAAAAATAGTAATCCCTACATCCAATGTGGGGCTTGAACTCATGATCCCAAGATCATGCTCTATGGACTGAGGCGTCAAGCATCCCTCTGTTATTCTAATAGCCATATATATATATATATATATATATATATATATATATATATCTTAATATCTTATATATAGCATGGTTTGTTGTTGTTTTGGTGAAAAATTCTACACAAAAGTAAGGTACGTGCTGTTAGGAATGCCTTGTAAATATTAAATCCATTTTAAATCATTATAAAGGCAGATGAATTATTACACTTTCTTTATTCCTTTCCTCTATTTTTGTAACAACCTAACATTTTATTGAATAAAGACTTATGAAACTTAAGAGTCTGAATAAATGCTGGAGGTCAAGTTAAAATTGGTATTTAAGAAATAATTCAACTTGTATGGCCTCTTCTTAATTTACATATTAGTCAATCAATAAACAAACATTTGTTCAGTGCTTCCTGTGTGTCAGGAATTATGTTAGGCTGTGGGAGGGGAGGGATACCAAGGACTATATTTCATCAAATCAAAGACAGCTTGGATTATAAGAAGTATATCAGTTTCTGAGCTGTTAAAATGTAGAAAATATGCATCTAAGAAGTGATTATATGTAGGTAAAAAACAAAGAGCTTCCATGGCGAAAAAATAGAATATATCCATAATAGATACCAAGTGTTAGAAACCAAAAGCATCCCCAGAAGTTTAGTGAACAAGAAGTACCAAGGAGCTGAGGGTCGTGAAGGAGATGCACTGTATATGACACTGGCCTAGTTCTGCTAATGTATTTTCTATCGATTCTATAAGACATTGGCAAGAAAAGAACAAAATAAAAACTAAGATTTATACTTTCCCTCCTGAAATGTGACAACTTTAAGTTTTGTTGAGACTTCTGAATTCTATAGTTATACCAACCTGAAACCATGATTTCTCTTGCATTGGAAAATTTAACTTACCAACGATTATGTAAATTATGAATTAAGCAAATACACGCTTTGCTAAAATACAAAGGAAACTTGGGGCAAATGGCCCAGATCATTTAAAATTTGAGCCTGTAATAACGAGTGAAAATACTTTGAGATAATAGTTTTGGCATCATTTCTCATTTGGCATTGAGAGAGTAAAAATAAAAATTGTTCTCCAGTGGAAGTTCTTTTAAGATTTTATTTATTCTTAAAAGAGAGAGAGAGGGAACAAACGTGGGGGAGAGGCAGACTCCCTGCTGAGCAGTGAGCCAGATATGGGGCTCCATCCCAGGACCTGGAGATCATGATCTGAGTTGAAGGCAGTTGCCAAACATCTGAGCCACCCAGGCGCCCCACCAGTGGAAGCCCTAAACTAGACCTGCATCTGTAGCTCTAGGCTCAGTTCCCGGGCTACTACTAAGTCCCTCTTTCTCATACCCTACCCCGAGCTCTAAGTACCAAGGCCTCCAACCCCTGATTAAAGAGGGCACCAGTTGATGCTACGCCTAAGAATTTAATCTTAGGACCACTGTTCATTCCTTCCCTCAAAGAAACTTGAACTTCAAGCCTCTTAGCTCCCATTACTGTCCTCTGTTGCATCTACTGTGACTAATCACACTTGTGCATGAAAACAAAAACTTGTAGGATCTTACAGACCACAGCTGACTTTTATTAAGACTTTATGTCCACCATTCTCCAAGAGTCAGCTGTGACTACATCTGGCAAGCTTCATTCCTATTTTGTTGTTGTTGTTGTTTTTTTAAATATTTTATTTATTCATTCATAAGAGACACAGAGAGAGGCAGAGACACAGGCAGAGGGAGAAGCAGGCTCCATGCAGGGAGTCCGATGTGGGACCTGATCTGGGGACCATGGGATATGCCCTGAGCCAAAGGCAGGGACTCAACCGCTGAGCCACCCAGGCATCCCTTCATTCCTATTTTGATAGGTCAAAGCCCCAAATATAATTACCTGCTCTCTACCCCTGTCCTCTATGGAACTGTCATTCCTAAAATGCTCTGAACTTCCTTAAGCCTAGTACAATCCCTATCCTCTCTCCCTATGCAAACCTTCCATTTGCCCTCTGGAATTCCAACTTCTACACAATCATTTTCCTGAATGTTCCTTCCACTTTTCATAAAAAAATTTTTTTTTAAAGATTTTACCCATTTATTCATGACAGACAACAGATACAGAGAGTAAGAGAGAGAGAGAGAGAGAGAGAGAGAGGCAGAGACACAGGCAGAGGGAGAAGCAGGCTCCATGCAGGGAGCCTGATGTGGGACGGGATCCTAGGTCTCCAGGATCACGCCCTGGGCCGAAGGCTGGGCCACCAGGGCTGCCCTCCCTCCACTTCTATACTTATGTAAACCTGGCCTTCTCTAGGTCACCTTCTGTGCTGCTCCCTCCAGTGAGGTCTGCTCACACTTTCACACCTATTTAGTGTCAGGAGACTAGGATACTCCCCAGTGCTATTTGAAGTCCACTGCTTCCCCCACCCTTTTGTAAAAACCCCTGCCATCCTCTCCCCCACTGACTGTAATCTACCTGCCTCCCATGTACTCACTGTTCACAGAAGATATTGGCATTCATTACTGTGTTATCTTGTACCGCCAGTACAAGTGAACTCATCCTAAGTGAGTTCAGAGTCCTCATGAAAGACCCACCTAATCTCCAACGTCCTCCTCTAATGTTACTCGACCACCTACCACACCCCCGCCCCCAGTCACTCCCTGGACCTTGTCATCATCTCCTAAAACTCCTCTACTTTCTTCATTCCTAAAATCACTAAATTCTTTTCCCCCTTCCCCTAAAATCTCTAATTCTAAAAGTCCACTTTCTGACCACAATCACCTATACCTCCAGCTCACTTACTATACCAGTCTGAGTGCAATTGTCCTTCCCTTTGTTTGAAAAGATTATTGATCACTTCACTTCCTTTCTATTACCCACTTCCTGTCTTTACTTCTCTATTTATCTAGCTTAGTGTTCATGGTCCATCATTTCACTCACTCTTAGAATTAACCTTGAACTCCCTCCTTGAATGCACTCTTTCCTTGTCTTCTAAGACACCATACTCTCCTGGTTTCTCTTACTTGTCTGGCAGCCTTTTACAGACATTTTTACTGGCTTCTCCCTCCTGTATTACTAAACCTTTAAATGTCCTAGTGTTTCAGCAATCTGTCCTGGGAGTTTTTCTCTTTTGATTCAACACCCTTTCCTTAAGTAATTGTAGCTCTTCCCATGGGTTTAATTATTATCAGTATGCATATACTCCTCAAATTCATACCCGAGTTCAGAATTCTTGTTTCAGCTCCAGATTGATATACCTGCTTACCTGACATCTTCAAATGAATATCTCCAAGGTATCTCCAACTCAGCATGTTTAAAAGAAAACTCATCACTTTCCCATTAAATCTATTCCTTCCAGAAACCTGAATCACCTTTGAATTTCCCTCTCACATCTCCCCAAATTTAAATAATCTCTCTATATTTATTCATTTTTTTTTAAAGATTTTATTTATTTATTCATAAGAAACAGAAAGAGAGAGAGAGAGAGGTAGAGACACAGGCAGAGGGAGAAGCAGGCTCCCTGCAGGGAGCCCGAAGCGCCCTGGGCGGAAGGTGGCGCTAAACCGTTTAGCCACCTGGGCTGCCCAGATTTTGTCATCTCTTGATGTAAGGATTAAACTAGATTATGCATGTAAAGGATTTAGTGCCTGGCACATGATAATCAATAAATGCTATTCAGTGGATATATGTTGGATAATTCAGTAAATGATTTTGGAATAACTGGTCATCCATTTAGAAAAAATACAAATTTATCCCTATCTCACTTCTTAGACCCAAGTATGTGGGGGGAATGAAGCCATAAAAATACTTGAAGAAGACATGGGGAAATATTTGTATAACCTTGGAGTTGAAGAAAGCCTTTCAAAACATGTCCCAAAAGTTAGAAGCTGTAAAGAGCAACCAGTAACCACATACCAATGTAAACATTCTGCATGGTGAGAAAGCCATAAATAAGACCAGAAGACAAATAACAAATAGTGAAAATATTTATAATACTTAATTAAAAAGTTAATAACAAATATCTAACTAGCTCTTATAAATCAACAAGAAAATATTAACAACCCACTAGCAAAAGGTCAAGCTGCATAAATAACAAAATTCAGTCTAAGATCTACAAGTGTCTAATAGTCTAAAGAAAATACAAATAGGGGATCCCTGGGTGGCTCAGTGGTTTGGCGCCTGCCTTTGGCCCAGGGCGTGATCCTGGAGTCCTGGAATGGAGTCCCGCGTTGGGCTCCTGGCATGGAGCCTGCTTCTCCCTCCTCTTGTGTCTCTGCCTCTCTCTCTCTCTCTATGTCTATCATAAATAAATAAATATTTTTTTAAAAAAGAAAATACAAATAAAACAATAAGCTATTACATTTTACTTATAGATTAGAAAGGTTGACTACATTTCGTGTAGGTAAGGAGAATGGGCACTAACCTGCACTGTAGGTGGAGCATAAATTTGAACAATCTTTCTGGAAATAGTTTGACAATGGAGAACATAATATGAAATGTGTGTACCTCTTGATATAGTAATCCCACCTCCAGAAATTTACTCTAAAGAGATCATTTAAATGTTTCAAAGAGATATCTGCTGAGAATGTTCACTGCATAATTTATAAAATTGGAAATAAATATTTATTGAAACAGCAATAGTCTTCTTGGGCACTGCTCATGATAGTGGGGATACAGAAATGACAATAGAGAGATAAAATTCCTTTTCTCATGGAATTTACATTCCAAGGGTTAGAAAGACATTAAACTAATAAATAAGATACTTTCAAACAGTGACACATGCTTTGGAAACATAAAACCAGGTACAAGAACACAACAAATTAAAAAGAAAAGGTGTTTTAATATATGACAGAAGAAATTTTTCCTGATGTGAAGAGCTGTGGAGAACTGAATCTACACATGAAAAGGACATACTGTATTGCAAGAAAACCAACAATGAACAACTGAAACTAAAATATATCCTGATTAAGTTCTTCAGCTTTCAGGATAAAGAAGCAATTCTTTTGCAGAATTCTGCAGAAAAAAACAGGTCACTTATAAGAAGGAAGAATCAGGCCTGACTCAGATTTCTCCACAGCAGCATTCAGTGCCTGCAAAGTTTCTAGGGAAATAAAGTGAGCCCAAGAATATAATATCTGGTCAGGTTGTCATTTAAGTCAACAAGCCAACAACACACATTTTCAAACAAGCAAAAACTTGGGAAGTAAATAACATACAATCCTTCCTGAGAAAACAACTTAAGATGAAATCAAGCCAACCAAGAGATGAACAAAAGTGCTGGGGTAAAAGTAAAGCAACATTCAATATCAGAAAAACAATGAAGCATGACTTCAGGGGTGTGAGGAGAAGCAAATGCAACCCATGAATTTTCTTCTTAGTTGAGTTGTTTTTCTTTTTTATTTTATTTATTTATTTATTTATGATAGTCACACACAGAGAGAGAGAGAGAGAGGCAGAGACATAGGCAGAGGGAGAAGCAGGCTCCATGCACTGGGAGCCCGATGTGGGATTCGATCCCGGGTCTCCAGGATCGCGCCCTGGGCCAAAGGCAGGCGCCAAACCGCTGCGCCACCCAGGGATCCCTTGAGTTGTTTTTCAAGTAAGTTATATCTTGTTTTATTGTACATTGCTTTATGGCATTTCATAGTTTTTTATAAATTGTGGCAATCCTGCATTAAGCAAGTCTATTTGCACCATTTTTCCAACAGCATTTGCTCATTTTGTGTCTCTATGACACATATTGGTAATTTTTATTTTTATTTTTTTTAAAGATTTTATTTACTTATTAATTAGAGACACACACAGAGAGAGAGAGGCAGAGACACAGGCAGAGGGAGAAGCAGGCTCCACGCAGGGAGCCTGACGTGGGACTCGATCCCAGGACTCCAGGATCACACCCCAGGCTGAAGGCAGGCGCTAAACCGCTGAGCCACCGGGGCTGCCCTATATTGGTAATTTTTAAAAAAGATTTATTTTATATTTTATTTGAGAAATAGCATAAACAGGAGGGATAGAGAGAGAATCTCAAGCAGACTCCATGCTGAGCACAGAGCCTAAGGTAGGCCTAATCCCACAACCATGAGATTACAACCTGATTTGAAAACAAGAGTCAGAGCCTTGACTGACTATACCAGGCAGCTGCCCCTCATTTTGGTAATTCTTGCAATATCTCAAACTTTTTCATTATTATTAGTTTTGTTATGGTGACCCGTGATCAGTGACCTTTGATATTACTATTGTCATTGTTTTGGGGCACCATGAACTGTGTTTATATATAAGCTGGCAAACTTTTTTTTTTTAAGCTGGCAAACTTTTTAAAAAAGATTTTATTTATTTATTCATGAGAGACACACAGAGAGAGGCAGAGACATAGGCAGAGGGAGAAGCAGGTTTCCTGCAAGCAGCCTGATGTAGAACCCGATCCCAGGACCTGGGATCACACCCTGAACTAAAGGTAGATGCTCAACCACTGAGCCACCCAGGCACTCCTAAACTGGCAACCTTAATCCATAAATCTTTTATGTGTTCTAACTGTTCCACTAACTGGCAGTTCTCCTGGTCTCTCTCCCCAGGCCTTCCTAGTCTCTGAGATAAAACTGTACTGAAGTTAGGCCAGTTAATAACCCTACAGTGGCCTCTTAAGTGTTTGAGCAAAAGGAAGGTTGTACATCTCTCATTTTTAGTCAAAAGATAGAAATGATTAAGTGTAGCAAGGGAGGCATGTCAAAAGCTGCAATAGGCCAAAAGCTAGGCCCCTTAAGCCAAATAGTTAGCCAAGTCACAAATGCAAAGGAAAAGTTCTTGAATGAAATTAAAAGTGCCAGGGAGGGGCAGCCCAGGCGGCTCAGTGGTTTAGCGCCTGCCTTCGGCCCAGGGTGTGATCCTGGAGACCCGGGATCGAGTCCCACGTTAGGAGCCCTGCATGGAGCCTGCTTCTCCCTCTGCCTGTGTCTCTGCCTCTGTCTCTCATGAATAAATAAATAAAATCTTAAAAAAAAAGAAAGAAATTAAAAGTGCTATTCCAGTGAACACATCAACGAAAAGAAAACAAAACATCTTTATTGCTAATATAGAAAAAATTTGAGAGGTCTGGATAGAAGATTAAACCAAACACAATATTCTCTTAAATCAAAACCTAATCCAGAGAAAGGCCCTCACTCCCTTCGATTCTGTGAAGGCCAAGAGATGACAAAACTGCAGAAGAAAAGTGGGAAGCTAGCAGAGGTGGGTTCATGAGGTTGGAGGAATGAAGCCATCTCTGTAGCAGAACAGTGCAAGGTGAAGCAGCAAGTGCTGATGCAGAAGCCGCAGCAAATTATCCAGAAGATCTGGCTATAAGACAATTAATGAAGATTGTTACACTAAACAACAGATTCAATATAGACAAAACAGCCTTATATAGGAAGAAGATGCTATCTAAAACTTTCTTTTTTTTTTTAAATTTTTATTTATTTGTGATAGTCACACACACACAGAGAGAGAGAGAGGCAGAGACACAGGCAGAGGGAGAAGCAGGCAGAGGGAGAAGCAGGCTCCGTGCACCGGGAGCCCAACATGGGACTCGATCCTGGGTCTCCAGGATCACGCCCTGGGCCAAAGGCAGGCGCCAAACCGCTGCGCCACCCAGGGATCCCTATCTAAAACTTTCATAGCTAGAGAGAAGTCAATGCCTGGCTTCAAAGCATCAAAGGGCAGACTGACTCTCTTGCTAGAGGTCACTACAGCAGGAAATTTTAAGTTGAAGCCAATGCTCATTTATCATTCTGTTTACAACATAGTTTACTGAATATTTTAAGCCCACTGTTGAGAATTACTGCTCAGGAGAAAAGATCCCTTTCAAAATATTGCTGCTCATTGATGGTGCACGTGGTTACCCAAGAGCTCTAATGGGGATGTACAATGAGATTTTTTTTTAAGATTTTATTTATTTATTTATTTATGAGAGAGAGAGAGAGAGGCAGAGACACAGGCAGAGGGAGGAGCAGGGCCCATGCAGGGAGTCTGATATGGGACTCGATCCTGGGACGTCAAGATCACACTCTGGGCGGAAGGCAGGCACTTAAACCACTGAGCCACCCAGGCTGCCCTATACAATAAGATTAATGTTGTTTTTGTGCCTGCTAACACAGCATTCATTCTGGTGCCCTTGGATCAAGGAGTAATTTCAACTTTCAAATTTATTATTTAAGAAATACATTTTGTAAAGTTATAGCTGCCATAGAGAGTGATTCCTCTGATGAATCTGGGCAAAGTACATTGAAAACTTTCTCAAAAGGATTCACTCTTCCAGATGCCATTAAGAATGTTTGTGATTCATGGGAAGAGATCAAAACGACAACATTAATAGGAATTTGGAGGAAGTTGATTCCAACCCTCATAGGTGACTTTGAGGGGTTCAAGACTTCAGTGGAGAAGTAGCTGCAGATGTGATAGAAGGAGCAAGAGAACTAGAATTAGAAGGGGAGCCTCAAAATGTGGCTGAATTGATGCAATCTCATAGTAAAACCTGAATGGATTAGGGGTTTTTTCCTATGGATGAACAAAGAAAGTGGTTTCTTGAGATGGAATCTCCTTCCAATGAAGATACAGTGAAGATTGTGGAAATGATAACAAAGGATTTAGGATATAACATAAAATTAGTTGATCCCTGGGTGGTGCAGTGGTTTGGCACCTGCCTTTGGCCCAGGGCGTGATCCTGAAGACCCAGGTTCAAATCCCACGTCGGGCTCCCGATGCATGGAGCCTGCTTCTCCCTCTGCCTGTGTCTCTGCCTCTCTCTCTCTCTCTCTGTGTGACTATCATAAATAAATAAAAATTTATTTAAAAAAATTAGTTGGTTAAGTTTGCAAAGATTAAGTCCAATTTTGAAAGAAATTCTAATGTGGGTTAAATGCTGTCGAATAGCATTGCATACTATAGAGAAATCTTTTGTGAAAGGAATAGTTAACCAATGAGACAAACTGCCCTGTTGTCTTATTTTAAGAAATTGTCACAGCCATCCCAGCTTTGAACAACCATCACCCTGACCAGTCAGCAGCCATCAACATCAAGGCAAGACCCTCCACCAGCAAAAAGATTAGGTCTCACTAAAAGCTCAGATGAAGGTTAGCATTTTTTACCAATAAAGCATTTTTTAATTAAGGTATATGTATTTTTTAGACATAACGTTATTGCATACTTAATAGACTACAGGGTAGTGTAAATATAACTTTTATATGCATTGGGAAATAAAAAATTCATTTGACTGGCTTTATTGTAACATTCGCTTTATTGTGACATTTGCTTTAATGGGGTGGCCTGGAACCTAACCTGCAATATCTCTGAGATGTGCCTATATGTGCAAGTCACATTTGGATATATCCTTCCAAGTGATCCTCCAAAAGAAGCCGTACCAACACATATCCCATTAACAGTATTTGAAAATATCTGTTTTCCCATACCCTCATCAATTGTATTAAAAACACTAACAATTTTAAATTAAATAGCAGTTATATGCCCCTCTCAGGTATCTTTTTAAAATTATAGCAATCTTAAAAAAATAAATAAATAAAAATAAAATAAAATTATAGCAATCTTATGGAAGAGGTTAAAAGTGAATTTGAACCATTTTCAAATGTTTTTGAGACATATTATTAGATATATTTTCTGTCACTTTCCTAATTTATATCCTCTGCTCATTCTTCTCTTGAGTTGTCTTTTCCTTATTTATTATTAGGTTTTCTTCATACATGGTGGATAGGAATCCTTTATTTATTATGTAACTAGCCAATGTGTGATCCTAGTCTATTGTGTCTTTCAAATTTGTTTATAGTGTTTTTCTTCGTATAGAAGTTAAGTATTTTCCTTTATAGATTCTGGATGGCAGTTCTTACTTAAAAGGAGCATTTCAACCACATGATTAAAAAAATATTCTACTGTATTTACTCCTACCTCATAAGTTTCATCTTTTTTTGCTAATATCTTTACTAAATTATCAGATTCACGTAAACTAAGATTGTCAGATTCACACAAAGAATAGAGATATACTTTTCAATTAACTGGAATGCTTAAAACCTTATCAGAGGCGCCCCCATCTCAATATCTAAATACCTAAGAAGCAGAATTAGTAAACCAGTATGCTGATGGGATTGCCAGACCTAGTAATTTAAAAAAGAGGACTATTTCATCCAGGAGATCGAAGATGACTAGAATGCTGAGTATCTTTATTAGAGACATAAAAGGGAGGAAGACCAGGTTCTCCTGTTTCCAACTGTCTTTCTTTGTCCCATGGTCAATGCTGGACACATTCAGTTAACGTTGATCTCTGTGGCTTTCTTCTATTTTGAGTTGTATTGCAGACCACACTGAAGCTTTCTTTCCTTATATGTGTTCAGATCACTGATTAGTAGTCAAGTAACCGTTCCCAGGGGCCCAGGAGACCTTGGGTTCCTTTCATCACCTGCCCATTAAGTTAGATTTTCTCAGGAGCAACCTTATTTTCCTTATTTGCAAGTTCTAAGTCCTTCCTAACTACAACAGTTTTATCTGGGAAGAGACGTCTAAATTGAAGAAAGATTGCTGAGCACTTCAAGACAGTATATAACAGAGAATTGTGTAGTACAAGAGTTAGCCAAGGTTTTTACGCATGGAAATGAGTGACAAGGAAGGCAGGGACATTAGTCTGGAGGCTGCTGTAGTAACCTAGACAAGGCCAGCTCCAAATTCTAGGCCATGGACTCCCTACCAAATTCCTCTCTAGGGCAGCCTGGGCAGCTCAGCGGTTTAGTGCCTGCCTTTGGCCCAGGGCATGATCCTGGAGACCCGGGATCGAGTCCCATGTCAGGCTCCCTGCATGGAGCCTGCTTCTTCCTCTGCTTGTCTCTGCCTCTCTCTCTCTTTCTGTGTCTCTCATGAATAAATAAAATATTAAAAAAAAATTCCTCTCTAGATCCTCAGCCCTTAGTCCTAAGGGAATTTGAACCTTCAGGTATTTTTTTAAAATGTTGTACAACAAAACATTGTTTGTCCTATTAACTTATTAATCCTCTTAATTTGGCTTAGTAATACCTTTCTTTGTAATAATGTCAACCATTTATCAAGGGCCCACAATGTGACAGACATTTAAACATTTTTCTATAATCTCATAACAAACCTATAATGATTTACAGATAAGCGAAGCAAGGTTCAGAGAGTTTTAAGACACTTGTACAAGGTTTCACAGACAGAAAATGACAGTCCAGACACCAAATAACATATAAATTAAGAGAAGTGAAGTTTTATCCCATCACTTTTCTGGAAAACAATAATTATTTTTGACAAAACCTGAGATACAGATAAACTGAAATAGCGGTCTCCAAACTTCTTGACAGTGCATACTCGGTAAAAAAAAAAAAAGCACACCAGCTCTCAATATATGTATATTTATTTCTAAATTACTACCATCAGCTAATATCTTAAGGTACAATATATACTTAGGGTAGAATTCACTATAATGTATGTAAATCCATACTTCAAATACTCTTAATAAATCCAAAAGTTAGGGATCCCTGGGTGGCGCAGCGGTTTAGCACCTGCCTTTGGCCCAGGGCACAATCCTGGAGACCAGGGATCGAGTCCCACATCGGGCTCCCTGCATGGAGCCTGCTTCTCTCTCTGCCTCTCTCTCTCTCTGTGTGTGTGTATCATGAATAAATAAATAAATCTTATAAATAAATAAATAAATAAATAAATAAATAAATAAATAAATTCAAAAGATTATTGCTGACTCCTTGTCAGATCTGATTGGCTTCCAATTCTTTTTATCTGATAATCTGTCTAAGGGTTCCCACTAGGAGTAGAAGCGATTGTGCTTACATTTTTTGTAAGCACTAAATTACATTACACAATAATGTAAATATTATTTAAAAATCATGTTTTCTTTATAGGAATATTTTAAACACTGTCCATTCTATGAAAATGTTTAGCTAAAACTAGTTAATATAATCAGTAAATCCCTTAATTGGGCACATGTTAATTGCAACACATCTTAAGAACCTCTGTCAATCTTCCGTATTGTTGAATTCCCTGCTTCCTTTCGGGATACATCGTGTTCCTTCATGACAGGTGACCTACCAGGTAGGGGGCCTGTCCCAATGTGTATGTTAAATATCAGTAAAACCCAATTTCTTTCTTCCTTACATTTAAAATACATACAAATTCTAATCTTTTCTTCCTGGCCTAAGGAATCACCTTTGAAGATCCCTAGACTAGATGACTGCCTCCAAGTAACAAGGTTGGAAGTTTTCTAGCTGGCTCTAATTCTTAATCCAGAGTCTTCCTGAAAATGTTCTTCCAACGAAGAAACCTGTACATCTGGGCCTTTTTGTTCACTTGGATGGTGGGTAAGCCTACTCTGTGTCAGGAGTGTGGGAGAGGACCAGGGGTTTGGCCTATACATTTAAGTTTTAAGGTTCCAGAGCTTAGAAGAGTCGTAGTAAGACCTCAGGTCTGCTCCCTCATTTTCCTTTATGCAACAACCACAATAAGAGACAGAATCTCATACAGGATTGTGGCTGGAAGAGGCTTTTAGGGGAAGCTTGTCAGAGTTCCTTGTTTTACTTTAGAGGGAAATGTGGTATGAGATGCACAAGCCTCCCCACTCCATAGGCCTGGGGCTTTCCAGGACCCACCCAGAGACCAGGTTTCCTTACCTACTCAGCTCATCTCCATCCCATTACCACTTTGGGTCAGGGCCAAGAACCAGGATGTTCCCTCTTCCCTAGAGTGGTCACTGTTCCTCATTCCCCTTGAGTTTTTAGGAGGCCCAGATCCTGAGGGCAGCAGGAAGGGTAAGAGGAGGCCAGCTAATTAGCTGGTCATTGTGATTAGCCATGAGAGCCACTCTCCCTCCAAAATCCAGTCAGGCAGGGGTAGAGCAGAAGTATAGGGCCACCTGCCCACTGCACAGATATCCTGCCCCTGGGGCAGTACCTGCAATGCCACCTCTCCCACTCCCTTGCCTGGGCCCGTATACTCTTCCCTCCCATTCTGGACCCCCTTCTACAGGTTTCCTAGACTGTGCTCAGAAAGGCAAGAGAATAGTCATTCCTCCCACTACTCTTAGGTAAAACATCAGTTTTGTCAAAGGGGGTGCCAGGCAGCTCCCACTCCTTAATGTACCCTGAAAGGCTGTGAGTCTTTAATGACCTGGAACCCAGCCTTTTCCCTTCCATAAACCCTACAGAGATGGAACTATCTGGACTTTACCAGGAGTCTACTCAGCATCCCACCATATACACCATTCCTGCCTAAATCTTCAGTCCTTCTCCTCAACTCCCCTTCACTTTGAATGACTTAGAAATTGACTTCCAAACACCCATTTTGAGCACCACAGCCTCCCATAGGCCCTCTTGTCTCTTCCCAATAAGTAACAGTAGCTAGCTAGCTCTTTTTTTTTTTTTTAATTTATGATAGTCACACACAGAGAGAGAGAGAGAAGCAGAGACACAGGCAGAGGGAGAAGCAGGCTCCACGCACCAGGAACCCGACGTGGGATTAGATCCTGGGTCTCCAGGATCACGCCCTGGGCCAAAGGCAGGCGCTAAACCACTGCGCCACCCAGGGATCCCAGCTAGCTAGCTCTTAAAGAAGACTTATTATATGCTCAACAATTTATATGGATTAACTCATTTAATCCTCACAAGTCTGTAAGGTAGATACTACAGTTATCCACATTTTATAGATGAGGAAATTAGATCATAGAGAAACTAAAGCCCTTGCTTGAGGTCACCTCAATGGTTAATGGTGAAGCTAAAGTTTGAGCCCAAGCAATATAGATCCAAAGGTCTGCCCTTAGCCACTCTACTATGCACCAAGATAAACCTTATATAGAAAATTTATGTTTTCTCCACTTTTGTAATGTATGACTAAAAGCATGTTAGGAAATATTATTGATCTGCATCATATAAGCTTCACAAATTCAGCTTCAAGTTAAATCCCCCAGCTGCCTTCCAGTCAAATTGCTGCTGCCCCAAAGATCTTCCTAAATAGAAATTCTGGAACCACTGCAGCAAATGCCCTTCATTTTGCTCCTTCTTGAGACCCTTGATATCCTGTGGACACCTTCATTGGTGGTCTTGTCTGCTCTCAATGATATTCCTTTCCACTCCTCAAGGGACACCTGCAGTGCTCACTAGCTGAATGTTTACTCCTCTTTCTGGAAGGAAGATGAAAGCGAGCAAGGAGAGCTGGGTACACAGACATCCATCAACTGGGCTTTTGATCTCTCTGCCCCGGGAAGCAGATTTCACACCCATGCCAACTGCAACAAGTTTTACTAGTGAAGTTTCCTGTAATATCCCATGCACTCTGCAGTTGAATCTGCACAGTGGCGAGTCCTCTCAATGCCATGCCCCCCAAGGGCCTAGAGTTGGCTGTGGCGTGGGTACAGTTAACACTTGTCATAGCTGTCAATTCCTGTGGGTTGAGCAACATCAGACCCCAAACTCAGAATTCCTACTATGTGCAGAACCCATCCCATCGTGTGTCCATACTTGCCACCACCACCAGCACAGGAGAGAGACGGGCTGGACATCAAGGCCAACCCTGCCCAGGGCTTTTGCCCTTGGACCCTTGAATTCTGATGCAGGATCAAGTAGGGAACCTGGGCACCAGTGAAGAAATTGTTTCATGGCCCTCTGACAAAAGGGGTTTGGTGAACGGATGAGGGGGCTGCCCGGGGGGCTGCCAGGTGGCAGCTGGAGGAGAAGAGAAGCAGTCAGTGCAGGCAAGAAAGGCAGGGGACCAGCTGTGGGCAGAGGCCAGACAGCTGGCTGGCCAGAAGAAACCCTTTAGGATGTCGTTCAGGGCTGAAATGCACCCTCAGCAGGGAAAGTTATTGCGACGCCCTTGCAAATATAAAGTGCTGTACAAACACTAAATCTAAAATGGCTAATAATTTTGTTATGTTAAAGCATTCGTGTCAGGTAATTAATGTACTCATTGTGATCATTTAATTTTATGGCAGGTAGTGTAGGGCTGGACAGAAATAGGGCTCTTTGGCCCAGTCCCCTCGTTTCTCATTAGATAAGCCAGCAGCGCAGTCTCTCTCCATCCTGCTGGAGGGGGCTGCGGTGGGGGGCTGAGCACCGGCCCTGGGCCTCCAAGCTTCAGGGATTTCATGCTCCTTGGCCCCTGGTGCCTAGAGGACCTGGTGCCCCCTGGTGGTGCTTGACGTACCACCACTTCCTCAAAGGAAATGCCTGGCTGAATTCCTGGGGGAGAGAAAATTGTGATCTCCTAATGGAAACTTCTCCCTTGACAAGTGTGCCTCAAGGCTACCAGGTGCTAGGCACAGTAAAGGGGGAGTTGGCGTTGCTGTGTGGTGTTCCTTGGGGAGGGGGGACAGCAGACCAGGTTTTGTAGCAGTTGGAGCACCTGGAGGGAACCCAGAGGCCCAGCCTTACTGGCCCAGAAAGCCCCAAAGGGAGGTGAGGTGGTTCAGGCTCCAGCCCCCAGTGCAGGCCACCATGCAGCTCTGTCGTTGCTCTTTGCTCAGTCTACCGAGGGTCCAGCCTGCGGCAGGGACCCCATCTTCCCTCTGCTCTCTCTATTCCTTTTCCCTGCCCACCACCCCTCTGCCTCCTCCACAAACCCCGACCCAAGGCAACTACTTGCATTCCTTTTCCAAAACATTCTCATAGTCTCTTCCATGGGGATCCCTTCCTGGTTAAGTAGGTTCCAAAGAAGAACCTCATCTTCTATCAGCATTCAGTCTCAGTCTGTATGCCAGCCTGGAGTGGGGCTCAAGAGGGTGTAAGGCTGGCCACACCTTGCCCTGAATGAACCTCCAATCTCAGACATGTCTACATTCACATAAAGGCATAGATAGCCATCTCCATCTCATTGTTGGCTGCCGAGACAGGGGGACCAGAAGACTCCTCCACACTGGAAATATTAAGATTGGCTGGTTAGATACTGAGTTATAACTTGTGGAATCCTTGGACTGCAGTCAACGTACCCTCTTGTTTCTCTCTCTTCTCTCCCCTTATTCTCTGCTGGACATACCCGTAACTTCAAGAGATTGAGGGTCTAGCAACCTGCTTGCCCAGTAACTAATATATTTATTGCTGATCCAGAAAGGTTTGATACATCCTTCAGTGGCTTTCTTTGCTAAAATCAGCAATAGCTGCCTAGATGACACATAAACTCCAGGTTACTTGTAACCAGGTAGGCGAGGCCACAGGGAAAAAACAGTGAGTCCAGCCTGCAGACCATGGCCTTGCCAGCCTCAGGATCAGTGCGTGCTTAGGCAGCTCTCTGTGTGATAGGACCCTACCCACTTAGGTGAGGGGAAGATGTGACTCCTGCCTTCCAGACCTATATCTAGCCTAGAGCTTTATGCTTATTAGCATGAGTCTCACAAAGGAAAATCACAGTGATACTATTACTGAGGCATCACCATATGCCAGGGACTATAGAAAAGCACTTTATATATATTGGCTCATTTACTGTACCCGAGGTTCCTATGTCATTGGTGCCATTGTGGCTTCACTTTCCAGATGTAAGAACTAAGTCTCAGGGAAGTTAAGAGGCTTACTTAAAGTCATATGGTTGCTGGGGAGCAGAGCTGGGATCTGAACTCAAGCAGTCATTGGCAAGAATCCACATGCTAAACCACTACTCTGTATTGCCTCCTTTTGTGCCATGTTGTTTGGATGCACTGGCCTTCCATTCTGCATAATTATTGGTGTCTACTCTGTGCTGGGCACTGTGCTGAGCCCTTGGGAGGGATGGACATTATATATAAGAATGACTGATTGATTGAGGTTTCCCATTTGAAAGTCACTGTTGTTAAGTCATTTATACCAGAGAGTGAATAACTGCCACACCTATAGCTCCTTGCTAGGAGAAGGGGCTCTGGGTGCTTCCTTATGCATAGATGACCATGCTTTGTATCAACTAACTTTACTACTCTGGCCACAGCTAACTGGGTCAGGGATGGACATGTGACCCAAAGGCAGCCAATCTATTTGTTGTTCAGGAAGCCATGAAGTGGTCTAGCTAGAAATTCTGCTCGGTGGAGTTACTGACTGGGATGCGGCCAAGCCATTTAGATCCTTTTCCTTGGAAAATATAAACTCATGTTAATTTTAAGTGTTAGGGGGGATCCCTGGGTGGCTCAGCGGCTTAGCGCCTGCCTTTGGCACAGAGCGTGATCCTGGAGTCCCGGGATCGAGTCCCATATCGGGCTCCCTGCATGGAGCCTGCTTCTCCCTCTGCCTGTGTCTCTGCCTCTTTCTCTCTTTCTCTCTGTGTCTCTCATGAATAAATAAATAAAATCTTAAAAAAAACTATTAATTTTAAGTGTTAGGTGCTGCGGAAGCAAGGACAGAGTACTAAGTGACTATATTGGTGAAAGACAAGAGTGGAGATCAATGCATGCTTACTCAAGGCAGAAATAAACACACCTCCTTGCTAGAAACACACTGTCTGAAACAACAGCATTCTCAGAGTTTCTATAGGCTCTGTGATGGCTCATGGTGTGCCTGTCTTGCCTTCCTTATTTCTTTCTATGTCCTCACAAGGATCCTCTCTATTATCAACAGAATCTCAATGTGTCCTCATGGAATTCACGAGTAAGTGGGGGAACACAGACAGATAATGAAGCAATTACAATGGAATGTGATAAATGCAACCATGATGGAAGCCTAGGAGGCTGTGAGAGCACAGAGGAGGCACCAGGAAGAGTAGATCCAGCCAGAGACAGTCAGGGAGAGCTTCCTGGAGGAAGGTGAATCACATACACTTCTCATTTTACTCAAAGCAAAAATCATCACCCTGAAACACACTGGCTCCTGCCTTAGGATCTTTGCTTTTGCTCTTCTCTCCCCGGAACGTCTCCAGATACTCACTTGTTCAACTCTCTTACTTCCTTTAAATTTTGCTGAAATCTCATCTTCTCAATGAGGCCCATCCTGTCTGCCAACTCCTATACCCAGGAAGTACTGATTTCCTGACTCTGCTCTACTTTTTCTTTATTCCTTAGAACTTATCATACTTACCATCTTCCAACATACTCAATGATTTCCTTACTTATTTGTTTATAGTTTTTGCCTGCTTCCCCCTCTAGAACGTAAGCTCAACATGGAGAGAGGTCTTATTCTGTTTATTGACTGTCATATGTAGTGTTCCCCAGGAAGAAGGTTCTGAGACAAAGATTAGTACGCAAGATGTGTAGCAGACTGCTCTTGGGATCAGTACCAGTAGAGAGAAACATGATTAGGCAGGGGGAGAAACTCAGTTGTGAAGCAGTCCCAACAAGGCCTCAGCCAGTCCCATAGGAAGCCCTGGAGAGCTGGGATGATCTTTCAAAATTACCCGGAGTTGGGACAAGTGGGCTTGATCTTTATGCCCCAGTATTGATCAGTCATTGTCCTTAGAAGAAGGCCGGACCTTGGGCAAAGAAGTTCTCTTCAGCTGCAGCCAGCCCCCAACAAGGCTAGCTGTTGAGGGCTGCTAGCAGCACTGCCAGTAATTGGTGGTCCTTCATTTCTGAAGGGGGATCTAGGCAGCAGATCACTGCATTCACTGCACTTTGCCCTGGTACCACCTGGATTCCCTTTCTCATATTGGTTCTGAGAGCACCTCCATCAGGCTTTCTGTGGGCATCTCTTTCAGTGGGGAACTTAGAAGAACAAGGTTTGAAGAATGAAATACAGACCCCACAGTTGCTGCTGGTCTCAGGGTCACAGCTTATATCTATTATACTCCTCCTCTTCTCACAGTTCTAGATTCCTTTCACCCTCAGCTAGCACATCTGTTGGTCTTGATAGCTTAGCTGGTGGCATGATGCAGACTCTCATCCCTCAGGGATCTCAGACTGGTTACCATTCCCTTCTCAGTCTGGGGTTGTTGCATTTGTACTTACACCATCAAATTAGGAGAAGTGAGTACCAATAGATCAAGTATCAAGTAGGTCACCAGGCTGATCCCACCGTGTAAGAGCAGCCCTACTGCCCCTGATGATCTGAGCCAATTACCTTTGCCAAGATATGGTGTCACTTCTGCTTGCCTGTTGTCCTTGACATAACGCACCTGGAGGACCTAGGCAGGAGCCATATCATACAGTTTAATGGGATTCTTGCTGTGTCTTCTAATAGAAGGGTTCCCATTCAGGAGTCAGCTCTTCTGAATTTGCCAAGCCCAGCATTGTATATTCCACAAGTAGATCATTGGGAGTAATTGTAAATGAGGCTTTGGTTTCTGGACCCCACTAGGGACACATCTCTATATAAAGATCTTTGATTTAAAATGGATATTGTGGGGATGCCTGGGTGGCTCAGTGGTTAAGTGTCTGCCTTCGGCTCAGGATGTGATCCTGGAGTCCCGGGATTGAGTCCCACATCCAGCTTCCTGCATGGAACCTGCTTCTCCCTCTGCCTGTGTCTCTGCCTTTCTCTCTCTGTGTGTCTCTCGTGAATAAATAATAAATAATTTTTTTAATAAATAAAATTTTTTTAATAAATAAAATCTTTTTATTTATTTATTTATGATAGTCACACACAGAGAGAGAGAGAGAGAGGCAGAGACACAGGCAGAGGGAGAAGCAGGCTCCATGCACTGGGAGCCCGATGTGGGATTCGATCCCGGGTCTCCAGGATCGCGCCCTGGGCCAAAGGCAGGCGCCAAACCGCTGCGCCACCCAGGGATCCCTTAATAAATAAAATCTTAAAAACAAATGGATATTGTGTCCTAGGGGGCACCTGGGTGGCTTAGTTGGTTAAGTGTCTGACTCTTGATTTTGGCTCAGGTGATGATTTCAGGGTTGTGAGATGGAGCCCCATGTCAGGCTTTGCATTGGCCATGGAGCTTGCTTCTGCCTGTCTCTCTCTCTCTGTCACTCCCCCCTCCTCAAATGTGTTCTGTGCCCTAGAACAGCGTTTCTCAATCTTGGCACTACTGACATCTTGCACAGGATAATTATTTGGGTGTGTGGCAGAGGGGGACAAGATTGTCCTGTGTGTTGTAGGATGCACACTCCTAGTTTCTATCTACTAGATGCCAGTAGTATTACTTCCCTTCCCTTCCTCCAGGTGCAAAAATGAAACATGTCTCCAGATATTACCCAATGACCCTATGGGGCAAACTGTCCCCAGTTGAGAGCCAGTATCCAAAAAGATGGTGCCCCATTCTCATAGGGTATCACCTCCTCAGGACCTAATGGAACTCAGTTTTAGTGAAAGGATGAAATTCTAGGACCTTCCTGAAAAACCACGCAGCAGCAGGGGGAGTACGGGCCCACAGAGAAGGTTTGAAGGCATACAAAGTGGGGAGAAAGGGAGCATTAAGATATTTTCTCTATGACTGTTTTGATTTTCTCTATCATTTTAATTCTATTGAATCCTACTCCAGGGCACCGGGGGTAGCTCAGCAGTTTAGCGCCTGCCTTCAGCACAGGGCGTGATCCTGGAGACCTGGGATCGAGTCCCACATCGGGCTCCCTGTGTGGAGCCTGCTTCTCCCTCTGCCTGTGTCTCTGCCTCTCTCTCTGTGTGTCTCTCATGAATAAATAGATAAAATCTTTAAAAAATAAAATAAATAAATCCTACTCCATCTGCGTAGTACTTAAGTTCTATGAGCCAGGCACTGTACTAACTTCTTCACATGAACTGTTATGAATTATTAATTCAATCCACACAACATATGAAGTGGGCACTATTATTATTCAAATTATTATTCCCATTTTACAGGTGAAACTGGGACTTAGGGGGTTTAAAGCGCACGGCACTGGCAAGTAGTGGAGCAAAGTCTGAATCCCAGGATGGTCTGACTCCAAGGCTTAATCTTTAAACAGCCACATACTATCAGCCATTCTCTTCACGCCAGCTGCCTTGAGATAGAATGAGGAAAGAGGGTGTGTGTGCGCACGCGTGTGCATATGTGCATGTGCCTGTGTGTGCACCTATGGCAGGCAGGGGAGATTTTTCTAGCACCGGCTGTGCTGAAGAGCTTCAGGATTTTTACTAGTTCATCCAACCCTTTATCCAACTAACATTCAATGAATACCTAGTTACTAGAGAATAATAAGGAGTGAAACAGATGTCTTGCCATTATGCCCTCACCACTTCCCTTAGGGAAGGTTCTTCTGTAAGGGGAGGGTTGCCGCTGGAGACAAGAGCAGAAAAGGGAAGGCCTCTATACGGAAGGCTGTACTTCTTGGCCCAGATAGCTCAGAGGGCTGGAAGAGGAATAATAGGATTGGCTATTTGGCCCAAAGATGCCAACCGCTTTCCTCTGCTTCAAGAGCTACCCCTGATGGGTCTGGTCAGAAGTACTGATGGTCTAGTCCTCAGAGTTCCCTTCAGTTATGGCCTGTGTGTCATCTTCCCTTCCTTGGGGATCTCAGTCCTGTACCCTGACCCACCGCATCGCTAGAGTGATTGGTTACTCTCTACCCGCACCCCCCCCTCAAGTTTCCCTATCAAGTAACCACCTGTCTACTTGGCCTCCTGCATGCATTTTGGAGGTGCAGTCCTACCTTGGCCCAAATTTTCTTTTTTCTTTCTTTCTTTTTTTTTTGTTTTGTTTTGCTTTGAGTTCAGCTTGGAAATATTAACTACCAAAATAGTAATAATTTACATTTAGTGAGCATGTACTGTGTATCAGGCCTTGTGCCAAAAGCTCTATGCATGACTTCATTTCATTATTCTGAGTTGACCCTGTGATGGGAGGTCGGGCCTACGGTTAGAGGAGAGCCCGAGATCGGGGTGCAGGAGGGCTCTGCTGGTGGGACTCGCTGCTGCTCCTGTGCTTGTCCCGCAGGTTCAGCCCACTACAGATCGCCACCGGCCTCAGGCGACACCCAGTGTCCCCAGGTGAGCCGAGGGTTCACAGGGCTCGGCGCTGGGCTCGGCCTGCCGCTCCCCTTCTCGGAGCAGGCATCTCTGCCGGGTCTGCGCCCTTTCCTTTGGCTTCCTTTGTGCTTTTCCTGGCCGTGGCTCATGCTGTTCCTTCTGCCCAGAATCCCTCTTTTCCGTTTTCTGCCTGGTAAAATCCTTATTTTTCAAGCCGTGCTTTAATGTCACCCTGACCTCCCTGCCCTCCCCTGTCAGAATTAATTGCTCCCTCCTTTTGTGTTGCTCAACAGCACTTATCACTGTGAACTGTAGTTACTTGTTTCACCACTCAGCCTGGGGGAAAGGGAGGCAGAGGCCCCTTTCGATTCACCTCCCGGTCTTCAGGGCTCAGGGGCCGCCCAGTAAGTGTTTGCTGAAGCCCACTGGGACTGGGGGCAGGGGGCTGGGAGGCGAGACTGGGGACGCTGCCCCTGCCCCCCCAATCCCTGCTCTCTAAACCTCTAGTTCCCAGGCTGGCCCAAACCCGATCCCAGGGACTAGGATAGGATCCCCTCAGCGGGGAATATATCTGTCCTTCCTCCTCACTCCCTAGATGACTCCCCTTCTTCAGGGGCCAGCCTGCCCACTGGCTTCTCTCTTGGCACCCCCTTCTAGCCCGGGGCTCCCCTCTCTCCCCATTTAGCGGCATCTGCAGATTTCATTAAGTTGCTACTTAACCCCTCCCGCTCAGATCAGCTCTGAAGATGATAAATCAGGCCCGGGGCTCATCCGTGCAGCGGCCAGCCTCTCCACATCCCCCTCTAACGAGGCTCTGGCTGCCTCTATTCATCACCCGCTGCCCTCCCTTCCTCCTGCGGCCTCCTTGCTTTGTACCCCCCATGCCCCCACGCAGATAGTGTCAGTGTTGCTACGGCCCAGCCACTTGGGGTTGAATTCTGGACGGAGATTCAGGACAGACCCTGGAGCTGGTGAGCTTCCTAAGCCAGATCACCTTTGTCCCTTGGGGGGCTGTGGGCCTCGGCTTCCCTGGGCATGGCAGGGGTTAGCCCAGAGGCAGCACCCAGGGGCTGCAGTAGAGGGAGGCCCTGGCCTGGAAAATGATGGGAGGGCTGAGGGAGCAGAGGCTCCCTTCCGAGCTACCTTTATTTCTCTGTGTGTGCAGGGGGTGGGGTGGTGGTGGTGGTGGCGGCCAGGGTGGCTGGCTGGACCTGCCTTCTCATTCCTTCCTTTCTTTCTCAAGACCTTCCACTCCTTCCCTGCCTAGATCTTCCCAAGAGCCCTCCTTTAAATGTCCTTCTCGGTGACACCGCTAGTCTCACAGGCACCCACCCTTTCTTCACCTCCTCCTAGAGCATGGGTGGGATGAGGACTGCTGTAGCAGTGGCCCTGGTGGTGGGGTGTGCAGAGCAGTGCCCAGACTCTTCCCCATCCAGCTCCTCCACTGTGGCAAAGCTGCCCCTGCTCTGGGACTTCCTTCTTCCCCTCATCTTTGTAGCTCCCTCTTCCCTTATTTCTTGAGGCTCCTCTGCTTACACTCAACCTGTGACCCCTCTATCCTACTGCCACCTGTCACTGAGGCTGCCCTTCTGCCCTGTGGGCAGATTACCTGTGCCTCAGTGGAGTGCTAGAGCTGGCCAGCAGTGTGGTTTTTCTTGGCTTAGCAAAATGGCCCCTTTCCCTCCCACCCTCCACCCCAGCTGCTTCTTTAAGCCCTGCCCAAATACCATCTTTAATTTTCCTTTCTCCCTATGGTTACCTTTTCCTCTCTCCCTCAGGCTCCAGGTCTCTCCTCCTGGCCCCTCTCTCCTTCCCTCCCATGGCTCCTCTCCTATTCTCTTCCTCCATTTATAGGACTTCCTAAAAGGGACCACCCCAAATTTGTCAGAAACCTCACCTTTTTGTCATTCTAATCAGGATCCTTCTGGTTCTCTCTGTCTTTAGAGATCTCACCTCTCTGGGCCCCTTCCTATCACCTCCATCTGCCCTCCTTGTGTCCCCTCCAGCACCCACTCTCACTGTCATTCTAGCCTTCCCAGGGGACAGTGTCCTGCCCCCCGCCTCTGCCCCCAGTTTGCACCCTACCCCTTTCTAGTCCTCCTCTCCTTTAGCATTCTTCTTCTAAGGGAGTCTAAGCCATTGGATGTTCCTTCAGCAACCCCTGCCCCCACCACCACGTGTGCTTTTGTCAGGTGCTATTTCTACGATGTCTTCATTACCTCCTAATTGGCCAAATCTCTTTTCTTTATTTTTCTTGTTAAAGACAGATTTAAAGAACGAGTTCAGTAGCTCAGCCATTTTCAGACCATCATTAATTTCTCCACCTTCTTATTTATTAATGGGGCAACTTCCTTGCTGGTATTTCTTGTTCCCTGGATATCTCTGTAAAAGCCTGCCTGGCTCATGCAGCCCCTGGGACCAGTGCTAACTCACTCTGACTTTGTGCTGCCCTCAGCTGCTCTGGCATTCCCTGCACAGCCCCCTCTGCTCTTGCAGCCCTCCTTGGCCAAGATCGCCCCTTCCGCTCCCTGCATTGAGGCCCAGAGCCTTCCCTCCTATACACGGAGAAGACTGAGGCTCCCAGTTCTCTGCTCCATGCCTCCTCCCTTTCCACAGCATCCTAGGTTCTACTTGAAGCCAAACAAACACATGCATGCTATCTTACTGACTCCCCAAGATCTTAACACAAAAGGACAGGCCAAAGCTCAGGGAGCAGTGCTGACTTGTGCAGGGCCACTTTGCTTAGAAGGGTTAGGGCCAGGATGGGAACCCAGCTTCACCTGGCCCCACGGCTAGCGCTTTTCCTCTCTGCCAGCCCACCTCAGGGAACCCCGCATAGAAAGGTCACGTTTAGGGTAAGTTCTGATCCAGACGGCAATGCTGGGATCAGTGAAGGCAGCAGCACAGTGGGGAGTAGAAGTCAGCAGCCTGAGGCTCAGTAGTGCTGTGGTCAGCAAGCAGTACTGGGTGACCGGTCTCCTTCTTCAGCACCTGACCTTTCTGGGTTCCACTTTCTTTGCCTCCAACGCCAGTTAGCTAAAGGACTCGTGTTCTGATGAGGGCATTACTAACACGTGGGAGCAGTATCTGGGCTCTTTCTACGCTTCTGAAGGCTGGGTCTGTGCATATACTCTTTTTGAGGCCTTTTGATTCTAGTTCTCTGGGAGCCTCAGCTCTGCAGGTGAGAGGGTTGGTCCTGCTGCTGCCCACCCATCTCTGCCCATGCACGTGGAAGTCAAAATCAGTAAGCACTGGGCTCCTCTGGCAGACAGCTACCGCCCTAGAATCCAGACCCCAGGTCCAAGCATATGCTGACTCCACTAATGGCTCCTAAACCTTCTTGAATATGAAAGATGGGGGGGAGGTCTAGCCTAAGATAGAGGCTACTTTTTTTTTTAATTTTTTTATTATTTATGATAGTCACACAGAGAGACAGAGAGAGGCAGAGACATAGGCAGAGGGAGAAGCAGGCTCCATGCACCGGGAGCCTGATGTGGGATTCGATCCCGGGTCTCCAGGATCGCGCCCCGGGCCAAAGGCAGGCGCGAAACTGCTGCGCCACCCAGGGATCCCCAGATAGAGGCTACTTAAAAGCAAAAAAGACTTCTGATATGGTCTTGTTAAGATCTTTCCATAATCAGGAATATTCCTGTTATCCCCTAGGCTCTGAGCCCAGGCTCCAGGTGAGGATGTAGCATGCCCAGGGACCATCTTTAAGGCTATAGCTGCTTCCACATTGCCAGTGAGAGATGAGATGGTGATGAGGATAGTGACCCCAAGTCAGGTAGAGGCCTTGAGGTCCCCCGTGGTTGCCACTAAATGCCAAGTCATTGCTCTTCTCTTTGGAAAAGAAAGCTCTGGGCAGGCCCATTGCAGGATCCGGGGAAGAAAAGGCAGAGATTGAACTCAGGACAGAATCATCCTGTGCAATCTGGCCCTCTGGCAGCAGTAGCTGGGAGCAGCAGCAGCAGCAGCAGCACAGGGGAGGAATCCCCTGAGGCCATGCCCTGGGAGCCATGTTTTTACACTAAAAGACCTTGTTTCTTGTCTCGTCCTGGTCATAACCCTGCTTAATAGAGACATTAAGATGAATGATTGAAACTGCCTCTTTCCCTGCAGCTAGAAGGGGAGGGGCAGCCTGGGTGACCCTGGACAGAGGGGACACTCTGTGGGATGGGGTTGGGGTGGGAGGGGATCCACAAAGCATCCCTCTCCAACACAGAGCCTCAGCTTTTGTAGACTGAAACCTCCTGTCCCAAAAGTGTTCCCCAAAGGCTGCCTCATCCAGCAGGGCTTCTCTGCACTGACCTCCAAGGCTGCATCTGCCTCCCCAGCATTAGAGAGGGGCTGATGCCAGTAGGAAAAGCCATCCCACGTAAGGGGATGGCAGGGATTTTTGTTTATACAGACTTTTAAAGGGGCTTTCATAAGCTTCTAGACACACAAGTTTTCATATTTATAAAGACAATGGCTAACAGTTCTTGGGTTTTCTCTGCATGTTTCAGGGGCTGTGTTTTATATATGCATTGTCATACGCAGTCTCACAATAGCCTCGTGATACAGAAAGAATTATTATCCCCAATTTACAGATGAGAAAACTGAAGTTTTGAGACGTTAAGCCACTTGCCCAAGGTCACCCAGCTAATAAGTAGTAGTGTTTGGCTATGAATCCAGACAGTCTGACTTCAGAGCCTGGGCTGGGAACTGCTGCATAATATACTGTCTGCAGTCTTAAAAACTGTCATGGTCTTGGATTGGGAGGATCGGGGTTTTTGTATCAGATAGGGAATTGATTTAGAGGTCAGAGACAACCGTTAGGGATAAACAGGCTCATCTCTGGATGGGGTTGCAGAAGCAGTGGGAGCCCCAGGGAGTACCACTGAGACAGGCCTCATTTACCATGTTTATGACAGGTCTGGCAGAGGGCAGCTCAGGGAAAGCTGCCCCTTCAGAGATGATGCCGAACATTTTGGGCAGGAAAATGTCTTGCTTTTTGTTTTTCTCCAGACCCCCTCCCCCTACCCCCTGTACCTGGTCTTATGCTGGACGGGCATGGAGCAAATAAATATTCAATAAACAGCTTCTAAAAGATAGAGGCTAACTTAAAAGCAAAGAGCCACAGCAGCCTTGGACCATTTTCAGTGGAAAGGAGAATGCTCTGTGCTTGCAGATGTGAGTGGATGTATTCGGGGATGCATTCGGGGAAGGTGGGCAGGTGGGCCAGGATTGCTACTCCGTGTGTGGCCCCGGGGGGCCAGCAGCATCACTTAGGAATTTGTTAGAAATGCAGCATCTGAGGCCTTTCTTAGACCCCATAATTACAGTTTGCATTTTAACAAGATTCCCAGGTGACAGGAATGCACACTGGTTTGAGAAGCAATGCGCTAGCATGGAACAGACCTCATCACTGCTCTACTTTAAAGCTTTTCCGTGGCTCTCTATTGCCCTCAAGCTCAAGTCCAAACCTATTAAGAAGGCTCACTTTAAGACTAAGCATGGTCTAACTCTTGCCTACTTCAAACTCCTCTTTCACCACGGGCTCTGTCACCCTTGCTGCTCCAGTAATGCCAAGTTTTTTCTTTGTAGGGCTCATTTCTTTGCCTTGTGACTCATTTCTTTGCCTCATGGCTTTGCGCATGCTATTCCCTTTGTCTGGACTGCCCTCTCTTCTTCACTCCTTTCTTCCCCACTATTCCTTGGCCTGGGAAATTCCTACTCAAAAAAGACTTGACTTCAATGCTAAACTGTTCAAGTTGTGATCAATACCTCCTCTTCAAACTTTCACTGCAATTGGTCTCTCTCTATGATTACAGTTATCTGAGTGACACATTTCTTTACCAGTGTCTGCCTCATTACAGTGTAAGCTCTATGAGGGCAGAACTGTGTCTCTTGTTCTTGTTCCTGTCCTGTGCATTCAAGGAGCCAAGTACAAAGCAGATATTCAAAGAATATTGTTGAATCTTGGGAAAGTATATACTTTGAGAAGGATGGGCTCAAGCTCTTAGTTCAGCTGCGGTTGCTGGAGGAGATCTCCTGAAGTGTTCGGATGCCTCCTAAAAGCCCTACAGCATTCTCAGGTCCTGGGGGGTGTGGTCAGGCACTGTCTACAGATTAAAATGCTGAGGGGCACCTGGCTGGCTATTTCAGGGTTGTGAGTTCAAGCCCCACAGTGGATGTGAAATCAACTTAAAAAGAAGAAGGAGGAGGAGGAGGAAGAGGAGGAAGAGGAGGAGGAAAGGGAGAAAAAGAAGAAGAATGCTGAGCAAGCCCCTCTCCTGTGGATTAGTGAGTGCCACGCAGGGTAGGACACATAGATGGGGTCTAAGGGCTTAGAGAAGGAAAAGAAGCAATCACATCCTGGGGCAGGGCACATTTCTCAGGAGGTTCAATGGTAGAGATGGAAACAGGGAAGGCACCTAGTTGAGAGAACATCATCAGCAAAGAAAGTCTTGGAGCAGAGAAGTAAGTGCAAATTCCTTGATGAGTAACAATTAATCCTTTTGGGCTGGAAGAGAGGGGAGGTAAAGAACTAGTAGGAAAGAAGCCTGGAAGTGTAGGTTGGAGCATGTGTGTAAAGCACTTGAAGGCCAAATCAAGATCAGGAAGGAGGAACTATGAAATCACAAGGGGTCCAGTGGAAGGACAAGGCTGTATTTGTCTGAGAAGGCCAAGAAAAGTGGCAGACAGTACCAGTTTATACATTGAATCTTGGGGGGAATATGCAGTGTAATGGAGGTCCTAGTGGGTTGGGGCTGATACTGGGCTACATCCATGGTGGGGAGTTAGGCAACACCCCTGACCCAAACATCTATTTGTTTTTTTGTTTTGTTCTTTTGTTCTTTGTTCTTTTTTTTTTTTTTTTTTTTTTTTTTTATTTATGATAGTCACACAGAGAGAGAGAGAGGCAGAGACACAGGCAGAGGGAGAAGCAGGCTCCATGCACCGGGAGCCCGATGTGGGATTCGATTCCGGGTCTCCAGGATCGCGCCCTAGGCCAAATGCAGGCGCCAAACCGCTGCGCCACCCAGGGATCCCCAAACATCTATTTGAATCTACCATTTACATGGGGCTGCACAGCCAAACAAATTAATTTGAACCAAGCCTGAACCATAACTGGATCAGGTACATACCAGCATGATTACAGTGCGGGAGTATGGACAACCCAATGGAGAGCAGATTGCCAGAATAGCCAATAGAGCTTGAGAGAGAGAGGCTTAATGATAGAGGGGCGATGAGCCAGTTTCCACAGTAAGACTAATGGTTGAAGAGGACCATGGCTCTGGTTCAGTATGGTGATTTTTACATAAACTCACCCAATCCTGGCTACTCTCATGGTAGGAGGTATGCAGAATGAGAAGAAAAAGGACTAGTTGAATAAGTGGAAAGAGTTGTCTCCAAAACACTTAAGAGCTCAAATACCCTGCTGCAGGGCTTCACATCCTACTAGCTGAATGTAGTATGTAGGGATTCTTCTTACTTCGTGAAAGAATGCTGTGTTCTCACACTGTCATGGTGTCACTAGAACTGAGGGTGCCAAGCAGAGGCATTCAAGGCCAGCATCTATGGTGCACTTAGTGATAGAAGCCAGCAGAGCACAGTAGCTTGGATTGATCCATGGTCACAACTGAGGGGTTTGTTTTTTTTTAAGATTTTATTTATTTATTTATTTATTTATTTATTTATTTATTTGAGAGAGAGAGAGAGAGGCAGGGGGAGAAGCAGGCTCCATGCAGGGAGCCCGATGTGGTACTAGATCCTGGGACTTTAGGATCACGTCCTGAGCCAAAGGCAGTTGCTTAACCACTGAGCTACCCAGGCATCCCAACAACTGAGGGTTTTTAAAGAAACATTGCTGGGGACTGGTGCTTCTACAGGAGCAGGTAGGGTCCTAGGATTAGCAAGACTGGCGTGTTAATGTTAACATAGACTCATTGGTATCGCCAGCTGGAATGGCCTTGCACCAGACAAGCTACAAGGCAGTCTGGGGAATAGACACAGAGCCATCAGGCGGCAGCAGTTTGTGAGTGGGTTTAGAAAAACTGAGGGAGCCTGGCCTGGAGGAGAGGAGACATCAGTGCCACTCCAAAGGGTCCAGGGTGAACACTGGCATCTGATCAGTGATGGGAAGCTCTAACAGGCAACAGGAGACAGCTGAACTTGAAGCTGAGATGGGAACAGGCAAAAGAGGGGAGCGCTGGTGGCTGATGACCCACCTCAAGTGACACCTGATGAAGGAAACTTGACTCACTGAGTATCCTGTGTGACGTTGGGTGGGTACTGTGGTTGGTGCTTTCTTCACTCTATTGGTTATGCAGGTATTATCTCCATTTCATAGCGGAAGAAACAGGCCAAGATAAGGTGACTTTGCTTATTCATCAAATATACACACTTGGAATATAAAGACGATTAAAACACAGTCCTCTTCTTTGAGGACCACAGAATATTGGTCCAGAGGCAGACAAGGGAAGACATAAGCATGAAGCGCAATGACACTACAAAGAGGTTCCCCAAGCCACAGAGTCAGTAAGTATCAGAGCCAGGATCCAATTCCTGGATTATCTGGATCCAAACTTTAGTGCCTGCCCCTGCTCTAGCTGCATGATAATAGTTGTCAGCTTAGTCAGAATCCAAGTACTGGGAAACAGCAGTAGGGGTAGACCCTGCAGCTGGCAAGGAATTTGTAAGAGCAAGAAGAGGACATTGGGAATTGGGATGGGACATGTACAGGTGACCCAGCAGCAGCCCAGGTCCAGAAGAAGAGATAGATGATGGTGGCCTCAGGGTTATCAGGTCATGGAGGCCTTCCCCCAGGACAAGACTGATTCCAGTGCCTAGAGGTGGCAGTGTGTGGTTCTAGTTCTGTCAGCCACTGGAGGCAAGAAACCAGGCTGCTTCTTAGAGAGGCAGATTGGGACCAGAGAATTGGAGGGGGGGGGTGTGTCTCAAAAATCAAGTTGGGAGTGAGAGGAGAGCCCATATTGGGAATGGGAGTAGGGAAATGGGAATGAAATCAGACAGTTTAGGGGCTGGAAGGAAAACCTGCCCAGTCTCCTTTTTGCTTCTATTGAGTTCAATACACCCTGACAGGATTGTCTGCCTTTTTGAAACACCTCTTTTGCTTTAAAAACTTGTCTTTTCCCTCCCCTCTGAGCATCATATCTAGAAGAGGTCTGGGGCCCCCAATCTTTTCTAGGGATGCTTTGCCTCTGACTAGAGTGGACTAGACAGCCCAAGCCAAGCTTCCATACTTAGGGTAGGGCTGTGAGCCATACCCCTGGGCCATGTGAATCACCACGTCCTCTGGAACAGTGGGCAAGGCAGGGAGAAGTCTGAGGATGAGAGGCAGGGAGGCTAGGACAGAGAAGGCAGGGTGGAATAGCTTGGGGGAAGAGAGCCTCCCTGGGCAGGTGGCTCCATTTGATTTCCGATTTAAAGGGGAGGCTTAGATGGCCAAGAAGAAAAAGGCTAATAAGAAAAATATTAAACTGCAGTGTGTGTGTCCCCAGGGACTTCCTGTTGCCATGACTGACCTCCCGGAGAGCGCCATTCGTTCCCGAGCATGGCAGCTTTATAGGCACTTGTAGGCCTGCAAAGAACACCAATTTGCTGCCGCAGTTTGTTTTGATAACTGAAACTTTCAATAAATCTATATTAAAATCAAAGGGAAAATTAACTGGGCCCCAGTGAGGGGCACAGAGATAAGGGAGCACATTACCACCCTGGCCTCAGCCACCCCACATCCATCTCTCAGTTCAGATTCAGGTCACCAGGGAGATGAATGGCTTGGGCTCATGGGGAACAGCCTTGGGGAAAGCCAGGCAGAGAAGGCACAACCAGGTCTGGCTCCCACTGCTCCTGCAGCAGAGACTGTTGGGGGCAGAGGATTGGGGGGGGGGGTGGTGGTGGGAAGAGGAGTTGGACAGAGGCATGGGGGAGGGGCAAGAATAATAGTAATAACAGCCAGTATTTACTGAACTCTTTCTGCTGGATGTTATACTAAGCGTGTTTGTATTTAATTCTAATAAGTAGATACTAGTGTTACCTCCACTCTAGAAATGAAGCAGTGCAGCCTCAGAGAGGTATGTGGCTTGCCTAAGGTCACAGAGTTAGGACTCAAACCTGAGCAGGCTGTCTCTGAGCTCACACTCCTAACTGCACCGCGTGGGCTTACGCAGCTTACAGTTTTCCCCATTTTTAGATAAAATGGTTTCAGACCTAGCCTGGGTTCGTTCAGCCTTGTCAAGTTTGTGGGCTGTCATGCCGGCTCTGTCCTTGGGTCCTTGTCCTTGGGTCTCCTCCATTGCTGGTTAAGGTCCCAGCTTTGCTGGCCATCTTGCTGTTTTCCCTTGTGGTTTCACAGAGCAGCAGAAGAATCAACCTGGCCGTCTAATTCCTGCTCTGTGTTCACTTTGGCTCAGTCACTTCATCCGTCAGCCAGGAGGCTGCCCAAGGAATATCTGTGCCTGTGTCCTGGACTCAGTTCATCTGCCTCCAAAAATTCACTTGCCCCATCTGTACCCCCACCCCGTGCCTTGGCCACTTGTCTTCTGGACAGCCCAGCTGCCATTACTGTCACCTCATTTACTAACACAGCTGGTTGTCTTAGCCTCCTCGGGAGGAGGGTTACGTTTTGACAGAGCTTCCCGTGTGCCCACTGTACGGGGACTGCAATGGGCCCAATTTGGCCAAACCAGGGCTGTGACTCCTCTCATCATTTCTAGTCTCAGATGAATCCCTGTGCTTTTAGGGTGTGGGATCTGGCGCCCCCTGTGGCTACCGGAGTGCTTGGGGTAACACAACCTCCCTTTCCTTTTATTTTTTATTTTTATTTTTTTCCCCTTTCCTTTTAAAAGTGATGGTTCTATATGGCCTCCATGACAGAGAAACTAGCTGTGTTTCTGTTTTCACATACAACCTTGTATTTTCTTCTTTTTCTTCTCTGCCTCACTTGCCTTTGTCTCCTCAACTCTTGCTGCCTTGGGATTATATTTCCCAATGAAGTTTTACCATATAAGCTTTACTTTAGGCTCTGTTTTCTAGGAAATCAGAAAACAGAGGGAATTACAACAGAGCCAAAGGGTTAAGGGAACCAAATGTATGTTAGGCAGCAGTGTAAGGCACCAATGTATACTCATCTCTTAAACTGTTCTATTATTTTATTTTTTAAAAAGATTTTAAAAAGATTAAAAGATTTAAAAAGATCTATTTTTAAAAAAGATTTCTAAAAGATTTCTTCATGAAAGACAGAGAGAGAGAGAGAGAGAGAGAGAGAGAGAGAGGCAGAGACACAGGCAGAGGGAGAAGCAGGTTCCATGCAGGGAGCCCAACATGGGACTCGATCCAGGGTCCCCAGGATCATGCTCTGAGCCAAAGGCAGACGCTTAACCGCTGAGCCACCCAGGCGTCCCAAACTGTTCTATTATTTGAATACACTCTGCCTGGAATTTGTCCAAAAAGAGCTTATATATAACATAGTTTGGTGAGGTCCTGGAAGTGTAGGGGTGAGCTCTAGAGCACCGAGGAAAGAGCACATGCTGGGGAAGTTAAGGGCACCATGGAAGGCTCCATGGAGGATATTGGTGCTGGGCCTTAAAGGAAATCTCCAATTCAGATACTGTAGGTTGACTTCATTCTAACAGCAAGGAAGGTTGATTGTGCCCTATTTTTAGGCCAGATTCAGGACATATGAAAGACAGGGACAGGAGGGACCATCTCAGGGCCTCTAATTTGCCAAATTTAATTTATCTGCTTACTTATTTATTGTTTGTTCTGCCTCTCCCTTCCCCTTCCCAGTATAAAGGCGCCTCAAGGATACAGGTGTGCCTTATTCCCTAGCGAATCCCTAGCACCAGAAACAGTGCCCGACGCTTAGCAGAGGCATTATAAATATATGTTGACTAATCAACCACAATTAATGTCTAGATGACATTAACAGGAGCAAGAAGACCCAATCCCAGCTCCAAAAATCAGAGAATAGGAAGGTATGTCTCCACTTTACTGACCTTGGGTTAAGTGACATCTGTCCTTGCTGACGTCTATTTCCTCCTTTGTCCACAAACATTTACCAGATTCCTGCTTTATATTCGGAACTGCGCTGGGAATTACCGACACCCATGAACAATACAGAAGTAATGCTTACCTTAAATGAATTTACAGCCCTGGGGGCGGGGGGGGGGGGGGGGGAGAGACAACAAGGAAATCGGTAATTACAAAACAACACGATGAACTCTAGGTGCAGAGTAGAAACGCCTAACCCGTTAGGCGGGATTGAGCAAGACATTCCCTTAATATGGTATTCCCAAGCATTCCCAGCTCAGGCAGGAACCATTACGTTAAGGTCAGATCTCACAGAAATGGTGGGCCCAGAAGTGACATCATTTTGTTATGCGAAAATATGCAAATGACAGAGAGAGAGGGCTTGGCGACCAAAGCTGGGCCCGGAAGTGACATCATTTTCTTATGTGAAAATATGCAAATGGAAAACAGGGGGCTTGACGACCAAAGCTGGGCCGGGAGGGTTCCTCCTGGCTGGCTGGGAAGCTGTTGGAGCCATCACCGGTTCGGCCAGGGCTGGGGGTTCCCCCCTAGAACCTGTTACCCATAACTTCCCAACGAGTTGAAGATGACAAGATGAAGGAGCCCCTCTCTGGCTTTAGCTAGACTTCTCTCTGGACGACAGAACAGATGCGGTAGCTCCCGAAGCTGGAGGCCGGGATCCTTTCAACTCCGCCGTTACCTCCGGGGCCAATTCAAACAAATCCGTTCTCTCTTCCGTAGGAAGGCCCTCCAAAATCGAAGGATCTTCTACTTAGCCTAAAATCGGCCTCCTCTCAGCTCTCCCCAGGCCTCCCTCAGAGAGTGGAGGATAATGACTTGTTGAACCAACAAGTCGCGAGAAGGTGTCCCCTAAATCGAACCCGTCGTGTTATGAGCCTATACTCACCTCATAAGTATATTGGGAGGTGGGGAAACGGAAGAGGGGGGCCTGGGTCGCTCTAGGCCTTAGAAAGTTTTCGTTATTTAAAACATTTCTTTTCCAGCTCGTGAGCGAGCTCCCCCTTCACTTTCTTCTGAGTACGTGCAACCTCAAAACTACAAGTCCCATAAGGCCAGCCGCGGGGAGGCACCATCTTGACACACTTTAGCGCGCATGTCGGCGGGAGAGCGAGCATTTGGGGGGAAGAAGCCCCGCCCCCTTGCAGCCCATTGGTCGGGGCCGAAAGCGGCGGGCTCAGCGGTTGGCCACCGCGCCCGCCCGTCAGTCGCGTCGGCCGGGGTCAGAGTGCGCGGAGGTGAGTCGGTGTGTTGTGGACTCGTGGTGCTGGCTGCCGCTGTTGAGGCGGCCGGGAACGGGCGGTGGGGAGCGGGCGGAGCTGGCCTTGCCTCTGCCTGGCCGGCGCCGCAGTCGGCGCGGGCCGCGCCCGCCGCCGTAAACTGCCCTGAGCTTCTGCTGAGGCCGAGGGAGACGTCGGGGCCTGCACCTGGAGGGAGCCTGCCGCGCTGGCCCCGAGGAGGGGGCGTTGCCATGGCGACAGCCTCTCCCGCCGCTGACGGGGGGCGGGGGCGGCCCTGGGAAGGAGGGCTGGTCTCCTGGCCCCCTGCCCCTCCCCTTACTCTCCCCTGGACTTGGATGGGCCCGAGTTGGGGGCAACACCCTGGGGTGGGTGATGCGGAGAGGCCCCCCAGATTGGGCCCTGGTTAATGCATGTGGGGTGAGGGTCGCGGCGCGCAGTTTGTGCAGTCTGGGGTGCTGGCCCGTGTGCTCGCCCTGGATGCATGATCTACTGAGTAACGTTCTGGCCGAGGGGGAGCGGGGCAGGGCTTTGGAAGACCGACTGGGTGGGGTGATTAGGGTGCTGACTTCTTACTTGAGATTACTAGGGAAGAGGAAGAGAGGTTCGACTACGGAGAATAGAAACTGAGCAAAGAGGTAGCGGATAGAATAACCCCACTCTTACCTCTCCAGCACGTACACGAGGTTAGCACTTCACCTCTTGGTAGATCTGTAGCTGGTGTAGATGTAGATGGTGGAAGGAGTGAATAAGGGGCCTAACCTAGCTAGCTTTCTCTTTGTTTTTACTGCAAATGTTCCAGCAACAGGTGTTCTCTTAAAACAAAAAAGCATGAACTTGGATTGAGGCTTGCATAATGTAACTTCTGGTTGACTTGGAAGGAAGATGCTGAATGTGGCCCCTTCCTGGGGGGTTTGGGTTCTACCCTTAGGGTTGGATTCTTGCAAACTGATAATGTCCATCATTGTCTCTGCTCTAGGTCTCTGGCCACCTCTATGGTATTAGCTCTTATCAGACATTTTAGCAATCTCCGAGCTAAAGGGCAAAAAACCACGAATCCCATTGGCTAAAGACTATACACTATTTGAACTATAGTAGGTTGTGATTGGCTGAGTGGTTTTTGATTGTAGAGTTTCTACCAGAAATTGGCTTCATCAAATTCTGCTTTATTCTGACTTTATCATACATGGCATGCCTTGTTTTAGTGGGTTCGTGCCTGGAGCTTAAGTATATTATACCTGAATCCCCTACCATTTAAAAGCCAATTTATAAACAGGGACTTGGAGTGTGACTCCACTAATGTGTGTGTCTGTGATCTTGGTTAGAAACCCACTTGGCTGCCTTTCCTCAGAGAGTTGGGGTGTGGGGGAAGGGAGCTGCCGGGAAGTGATTGATAAGGTTTCCTTTATGGATTCTGTGGTGCTTCACTGGAGCTCAGAGCACTTTGGCAACTTAAGCACTCCAAATTAAAAGCTCATTAACAATTCCTGCCCAAGGATCCTGTAAATAATCGGCTAGCTAGGTCCTAGAGCTTGGCTGAGAGCTCTCCTTCCAACTTGAAATTTCCAAATAAAAGTGCCTTTATTCCCCTTCATTTTGAAAAGTGTTTTCTTTGTGGTGGGGTAAGTCGGTGAGTGGTCTTTCCCAGGGGATCTGAGTAGCATAAAATCTTAAATGCATAGAGTGTTAGACTAGAGGAATACAGGAATAGATTGGTTCCAAACCCAAGTGTTTCTTTGTGCAAAGGGCATTGCTAGCTTACAAGAGCACCTCTGCAGCCTCTAGTCTTTTGGAAAATCTGAATTAGGTGATAAATATGATAGGTGTCCAGTAATGGTTTGACTTATGGTTTGGTTACACTTTGACTTTCTTAGGACTTGAGGTGGACCTGGAAGTATATTGCAAGTGTTTAAAGGTCTCTTTGGCCTTTTGCAGTATGGCCTGTGGGTTTGTGGAAACCAGCCCCGCCCCCAATCCTGTCCGTAGTTCCTGAGTTCTGAACATTGTCAGCCTTACCAGTGTCCTCTTCTTGATTAGGCTAGGATTCTGGTGTTATCCTGAGAAACACCACTTTCTTGGTCCAAGCTCAGATATTACAAATGTTTAGTGTTTCTAGGAGTTAACCTCCTTAGGAAGAAAGGTACGCTACTAGAAAACATGAAATTCATCCTTCCAAAAAATATATTGTACTAGTAGCTTCTGAAAGCTCTATTCAGGATTATTCTTCCACATAAATGACTGTTATCCCAAAGTAGTGTGAGTTTAGGGGTTTGAGGTTTGGTATGGTCCTTAAATTGTTTCAAATAGCAGCAGTCCCCAGGGGATTTGATCCTTTATACTGAAATAGACTTGTTGCAGAGATGTGTATTTATCCACAGCATTGGGGCTTTCCAGCTCTCACAGAACCTTCAGCATCCCCAGCTGGCAGTCTTGGCATCTTCGAAGTCAGGAGAGGTGAGAATCTTTTTCATGGTCAAGTTTGGCTTGACTTCTTTCTTATGAGTATTTGGGTTTGAAGGGTGAGGGGATGGTGGTCGGTGTAGATTGTATTTTTCTGTGGCTTTTTCTGATTAGACACCATGAGCTCAAAGACTACTGAAATGTACCCAAAGTCTATAAAGTGGTGAGAATTAGAGGTAGGGTATCCATACTCTCAAGTTCTGTCATGATTTCTTTGTGGGCATTGCATGAGCACCTACTTTAGGTTCAGGAAGGCTGAATAGAGCTGGAATAACCCTTCATCTTGAGAAATACACAGCTTAAAAATAACAGGAAAGAACACATCGATTTGGCTTTTGATAATGCATTTGACCAAGGCCTTTAGGATTTTGGTTTGGTTTGGGTTGGGAGTCACCGTTGGGTGGATGGTTAATCCCAGCCTGTCTCCATTTTACAAGGATCAGAGCTGGCTAAAAAGACTGACTCTGATGATTGATATCCAGGATCTCAGAGTCTTGTTTGTTCAATAATGAAGGGCCAGACACTTTGCTAGGACTGGAACTGTAGTAGGAGTAAGACAGCTGCTGTCTCTGATGCCAGAGGGCTTACAAATTCAGGTGTCTAGAGATAGGTAGTAAAAAATCAGTTCTGATACACTCTGGGAATACTATAATAAGGTAAATTTAGGTGCTTTGGGTGTACTCAAGGGTCCTCAACTCAGACTTGTAGGCTCAGAGAAGGCTTCTCAGAGGAAGGAACCCCTTCATCTAGAATTAAATGAAAACATGAGGGACCAAGTGTGAAGGTCAGAGTTTTGTTGAGTTTGAGAAACTGAAGTTCAGTGTGATTAAAACAGCATAATCAGTAGGCAGGGGGTTGGAGAATATGGTGAGAAATGAAGCAGGAAAAGTAAGCAGAGGCCAAGGCCTTATGAACTCTCAGGATTAGGTGGTAAATAGAGAAAAGGTTAGACTAGGTCAGCAAAAGACTAGGTCCTTTTTCTTAAAGGACCAGATAGTAACGATTTAGGCCTTGTGGGTCTCTGTCACAACTATACAACTCCATTCAACTCCGCTGTTACAGCATGAAAGTGGCTATAGTACAAAAATGTATGAACATGGCTATGTTTGAGTAAAACTTTATAAAAATGAGTGGCAGCTGGATTTGGCCCATGGAACATAGTTTGCCAACACCTGGATCAGACTGTCATAAGAGCAGTAAGAAGCCATTAAAAAGTTTTTTAAGTCATGGACTGATAACTAGATTTGTGTTTTAGAACATATTCTCTGATTTCAGTATTAAGAATGGACTGAAGGGGCCAATACTGGAGGCAGAGACCAGTTAAGGAGCCTGTGACAGTTACATGGGGGGGGGGGCATTTTATATTTACCCCTTGAGGCAGTATTTTGACACTTAAAAATTGAGTGTAACTGAATTTTTGCAAATTGTATATACTGGTTATCTATTAATTTCCTGGCCATCAACTAGAACTTAAAGCAAGCCTACCAAAGAATTTGTTGGTAAAAGCAGCTTCTATTTTACAGACTAGAAAAGATGTAGGTATAAAATGAATGAAAAGGTTTGGGGAACTCTTCTAATCAAAGAAGTGGGGGATAAATGGATCTCTGGTAGGAATGTTGGTCTTAGGGCTCATAGCTTAATGTCAATTGCTTTAAACTTTTTGAACGATATAAACAAAGGAGGACCCATTTTCTTAAGTTTTCTAGGGAATTGTCATCATTCTGTTACATATCCTACTTAGTCTTTTTTTTTTTTTTTTAAGATTTTATTTATTTAATCATGAGAGACACAGAGAGAGAGGCAGAGACACAGGCAGAGGGAGAAGCAGGCTCCATGCAGGGAACCCGATGTGGGACTCGATCCCGGGACTCCAGGATTACTCCCTGGGCCGAGGGCAGTGCTAAACCGGTGAGCCACCCGGGGGCTGCCCGTGTCCCACTCAGTCTTAACTTTCCTTGCTTATAGCATATTGATGACCTTTTTCTGGTTTGGGGACTGTCTCCTGGTTCAGATATGATAGTATATGCCAGGCACAGGAGCCAGAGTGTTTGTTGAATGTCTGATGGATTGTCTTCCTCCTCCTGCAAGCCTACTTGCCTTGCTAGAGGGAAGCCTGTAGGTTTCTGATAACTACATTATAGCATTTATGTAACCTTGGGCAAGTGACTTACCTCTCTGAGTTTTACCTTCCTGTGAAATGCAGATAATGCGACTTAAGAGGGTTGATTAATGGGTTTAATGAGATAAGTGTTTTAATAACTTTTGTTACTAATAGTATTTTACCCAATTAATATTTTTTTTAAAAAGCAGCCCACAAATGGATGAGTTGGGCTTTGGCTTAGTATTTATTTTGGGTCCTCACAGTTGTCATTATGGCCATATGGTAGAAATATAACCACTAGTGGTGAGAGCCAGTAGACAGGAGGAAGTTATAACTAACGCAAGGGGCCACTCTTCATAATTGAAAATTTTCGGGCATCAGGAGTCCAGAAAACCAGAACTTTCTTCAGGATAGACCTTAGCCCCAGTACCATCAGTGAAGTGAATCGAGTGAGCAGCTATCTGAAAGAGATTCACCAAAGTGTGACCAGTCATTTCTCCCAGTTGGTCAGGGTTATTTATTAGTGTTGCCACCCTTGTGGCCCTATATCTTTGTAAAGTGCCTCTTGAATGTTTTTTATTACTTTTCACCGTCACTCTGGGAATGAGTCAGGTGGTCAGTATTATTGTCTCTGCTACCCCTGTGAGGAAACTGAGGCCCTGGAAGGTTAAGTGTGGTGCCTGAGGTCATGTTATGCTGTGAGGTGCCGTCAGAGTGGATTTGCCTCCAGATGAAATTGTGTTCGTTTATTGCTGTGATTTCTCTTCCTTTGAGTGAAAGATGTGTAGTCATTGCAGAACAGCACACTGATGCATGCTTTGTCCAGATGCACTAGGAGTGATTTGGGTCCCACTTTGTCCACTTGGTCCTGTTGGGTTTTCATTGATGACTGCTGGACCAGGGAAGCAGATTCCCTTTGGGTCATTGTTTTTAGCCCCTCCTCCTTTGGGGACATTCTTAGGGGAGCCTTGGGTTACAAGAGATTGCTTTGATATGTTCAAAATTGTGCCTTGTGCCCCACAGCTACAGGTAAAATCAAAAGGCGGATAATTTATGGGAGTGTCAGAGCTGGCCGCTGGCACCTCAGGAGGCCATTAGTATGCCTGTTCAGACCCTCTGTGTCCTTGCAATTGATTCCTCTTTGCATGAGCTTGATTTGGGAAGCTGTAGATCTGTGGGTAGTGATTGGATGTGACAGTCCAAACACCGGTCCCTAAATTAATCCTTTTAATAGTATTCCTGCACCAAGGCAGTGTGGTATCTCTCTGTCTTTAACTGGGGAGGACAGAATGGGGTGGGCTAGGAAGGAGATAGGAAAAAAAAAAAAAAAAAAAAAGCTTTGCTTGGTGCTTAGGGTCTGCTCTGTTCTTTTTTTTTTTTTTTTTTTTTTAGGATTTTATTTATTTGAGAGAGAGAGTGAGAGCACAAGTCAGGGTGGGGAGCGCAGAGGGAGAGAGAGAATCGGGCTGGACCCCGGGATCATGACCTGAGCCAAAGCAGATGCTCAAATGATTGTGCCACCCATATGCCCCTGGGTCTGTTCTGTTCTAACATGACATCGGGATGTCAGGCATATTCATTCAACAAACACTGATTCACACAACGTTGTGCCTGGTCTTGTGCTGGGTGCTGGGACTACAGAAATGATTAAAATGTGGTCCTTGCCCTTAAGGGCATATGTCTTAGTGTTTCTTGGAGTTTTTAAACTTTTTTTTTTTTAAGATTTTATTTATTTATTCATGAGAGAAAGAGGCAGAGACACAGGCAGAGGAAGAAGCAGGCCTTCCACAGGAGCCCAATGTAGAACTTAATCCTGGAACCGCGGGATCACACCCTGAGTCAAAGGCAGAGGTTCTACCGCTGAGCCACTCAGGTCCCTTTTCTCAGCTTTTAAAACCCATGCACTATTTAGGTGAAAAAAATCTTATACTTTTCTTTAATGCTACTTCAAATTTTAAAATGCATGAAAGGGTCTGATAAATCAAAGAAATTATGCTTTTTTTTTTACCCCTACATGCACACACACACACACACACACACACCCCTATACCTTCTCTCTTAAATCCTTCTCACCTAACTCTCTGAAAGTTATAGTAGGAGAAATAGATTAAAATTTTACAATATAGTGAGACAAAAGTTTTGAAATAGGAATAGAGTCTGTTACTGGATCACACTTAAATAATTAACTTTCTGATGGAGTATCAGAGAAAGCTACTAAAAGGGAGTTTTGAGCTGCATTTTGAAGAAGGAGTCTGGTGAAAATGGATGTAACATTCCAAACCAGGGGGTGCAGCATTGGTGACGGCACAGATTTGTAAAAGGAAACATCACATTTGGGGACCTGAGCAAGAGCTAGTTGCCCTGCCTCCTATCAGTTGCTCTGCTCCTCTGGAATTGTGTTTGAGAAGAGGCTTTGAGTTTCTGGTGCTGCAGTTTTAGTCCAGGCTTCCCCTTCCTGTTTCTGCTTTTTTATATCCAGGGCTACAATTTGTTTTTCCTGTTAAAATATGATAAATGTATTATGAGAACAAATTTGGATGATTTGGACATACTTGATCATTGCTTATGGTTGAGTTACTTTTAGTTAAAGCCACATCCTAACCTCAAGGGAAAAACTGAAGTTGATATGCATTTTTAGCTCTTTGGCAGGTAGGGGACTCAATCAAGTAGGGAATGTGGGCCCTCCAGACATGGGAGAGGAGAACAGAGCTTTGAAGTGCTGAGTACCTCAGAGGCTTAGTTTGCTTGTATGTAAAATGGGAATACTGTTACCCATTTTGCTTGAGAGTTAGGAGATGAAATATGTAGCTCACTAATACAATGCCTGGTTTATAATCTTGTTTCCCTCTCCTCTTTCTCGTGCATTAACAACAGTAGTTCTCTTTTACTGAGTCCTTTAAATGTGCAAAGTGCTTTACATACATTTGTGGTTGTGAACTGAATCCAAAAGAGATAGATATTATTATTATAGCTATTATTAGGAATATGTGGTAGAGGGGCACCTGGCTGGTTCAGTGGGTAGAGCATGCAACTCTTGATCCTGGGGTCAAGAGTTCAAGCCCCACATTGGGTGTGGAACCTACTTTAAAAAAAAAAAAAAAGAATATGTGGTAGAATTAGGATTTGAACGTAGACTTGCCTAATTCCAATGTTTGAACATCTGGGCTGTCTAACTCGTTTCTAGAACAGTTCCATCTTGGAAGCAGGGGAATGGAAGGTTCTTGATACCTCTCCTCTGGGGTCAGATGCTGTCTATAAGTGTGAGAGGTGCTTAAAGGGGTAAGAGTAGCACACTCTGCCCTTCCTCCATGTCTGTCCTATCTATGGTGTGTTAGAAACTTTGCCCTCTCTTACCTATGATGGGTATCACAGCTGACTTGTAAGACTTTGCAAAGAGATATTTCCCAGCTTTGCCCCTCAAAGGAGTTTGTCCAAACTACTGAGTGTAGCTGGTGAGTTAGCAAACAGCAGGGAAAATCACAGTCCCTTCTTTTTATGTGCTGCCTTGAGCTGCTGAGATGGCCAACCGAGGAGGAGAGTAAGCCTCCTGTGGCCTGTGATGTTGCCATCAGGATGTTGTGTTCCTGAAGGTCTTTAGTGACTGTAGCTCTCCTGATAATTTAGGGTTAGTAGCTGCTTCTTATGCTGAGAATGCTCTCTCTAGTCCCACTTTGGAACAGAAGCAGTTGTAGCTACAGGCCAAGGGAGTGCCAGGTTGTAGAGAGGAGGAGAGTGTTTTGTTGAGATGAGGACTTAGCTTCAGAGTTGCTGCTTCCATTCCATGCTGGGGCCATCAGGAAGTCGTGTAGAGAGGTTCCAGGGCATGTCAAGCTTTGTTCTGCCTCAACCTCTGGCTTTCAGCTGACTAGGCCAAGCCCTCAGACCCTTGGCCTCCACTGTGAGACTTCAGAGGAGCTTGGGAGGTGAGCGGTGAGGCCTGCTCCTTGTGCTGGGCCAGTGGTCTGAGACCCTGGTGTGGGAGTTAGGAGCTCTGGCTTCTGGTGTTACTTGCTATGTGAATCTTGGGCAGTCCTTTTCTCTTCCTGGGGCCCATTTTCCCTGGCTAGCTGTACTGTGTCTCCCCTTAGGTTTTCTTTTACCTTTGGCAATTTGTGATTTTCACAGAAAGTGCTCTGGCAGCAAGGATACATTCATTAGATTGAAGATTATGACTTTTCAGGGCATGCAGTTTATTTAGCTTTTTTCCAGGCTATTTTTAGCTTCCTAATACAGAGCCTGTGACTGAGTGGTTCCAGACAGATATTACCGTGCCCTCTGTTGATGCCTCTGTGACTCCGGTACCTGAGCCCTTGTGATATTGTAGGTCAGATTGGGACAGGGACTTGCCCTGGGACTGGGACCTGGGGAAGCTGCAGCTCTCTCCCGTGTTTCTAGTCAGCTGGACTCAGAGCCTGCCTGTAGTGCCTTAGAGTTCCTCTGGAATGTACTCCTGCCTCCCAGTCTAGTTTTTGATGGAATGGATTGAATCCAGGGATGGTACAAGTCTAAACCCTCCCCAGGGATTCCAAGTACAGTTGACCCTTGAACAACACAGGTTTGTACTGCACAGATCCACTTACATGTCGATTTTTTTCAGTAAGTACAGTACAGTACCGTAAATGTATTTTCTCTTCCTTATGATCTTCTTTACATTTTCTTTATCTTTATTATAGGAATACAGTATATAATACATACATAAGATATGCATTAATTGACTGTTTATGTTATTGGTAAGGCTTCCAGTCAACAGTACTATCAGTAGTTAAGTTTTTGGAGAGTCGAAAGTTATAGGCAGATTTTCCACTTTGTGGGTGGGGGAGTTGGTTCCCTAACCCCTGTGTTGTTCAAGGGTCAATGTATTTGCAGTTGGGGAGGTGGGGTGGGAGTAGACCCCATATTTCATGATGGCCCTCTCTTCTATCCTATCCCCCAGGTTCCCGTGGCCTGTGTATGTGGATGTTAAAGGATGGCCCCCTCCCTTTGCTCTCTCTTCCCCCCTCAGTAATGGAAGGCTATAAAATGTCTATTTACCCAAGACACCAGAATGACTCCTCTGTGGTTCCACTAATCTGGTGATTTGGTGCTTCTCTGGTCTCTCAGGTAAATACAGATTGAGGCTTTTTATAAAGGCATATTATTTCCCTCATTAAATGTGTGTTTTGGCACATGCGTTATTTACCTGACGGACAGTAATGGCTGCAGAGGAGCCATTGGTGTCTGTTGTGTAAATACTCTGCACAGAGACCATCCTCCAGGGGCTGTGGCACAGGCCTGTTTCTCCAAATCGGCCTGGACCCACAGCAGTCCCTATTTACCACTCCCCTGTCCCCCCTGGGGCCCTGATCCTTTCATTTTTGAGGAGGGAATAATTTATTTTCCTCCTTGCCATAGGCTACTTACTGCCTTTAATTACTAGGAAAAGAAAAAGGATGTCTGAGAATAAATGTGTGCGAGTCTTGGTCTCTGATGACAGTATGCAGAAATATATAGAATCATAAACTGTTCCTTTTGAGTTCTGCCCCTTGACTAGACATTCAAAGTCCCAATTGATGATACAAGTTATAGGCTTATAGTCTACAAACTTGTGACTAAAGTATAAAGATAGCAGTAGGAAAGGGGAATCTGTAAGATGCCAGAGGGTGCAAGGCAGGTGGGATGCCTCTGCAGGGAGTGTAGGGGTGTTTCCTAAGAAGGCTCTAATGGTGGCAGGAATCCCTGGTGAGGGGGCATTGAGTGGGGGCTCTTATCCTGGAAACTTGATGTTTTACGGGCTGGCTTTTGCTAGCCTCCCTGCTGAAGGAGAGCATACAGCCTACAGCCTGCCTTCCGTGGGCAGTATGGAGAGTTGAGCCCTCACATATCCTCTCTTCTCTCTCTTTTTTTTCCTCTCTCTCTTTTTTAGACCACAATGCAATGTATAGATTTAAAAAATAATTTTTAAAAAGTTTGGAATAGGCCAGATTTACACACAAGCTGGAATTATAGTACAAAGGATTTTTTGTGAAACTATTTGAGAGTTAATGTTGACCTAATGCCCCGTCACCCTGAATGAATACTTCGGGTGCATTTCCTACAGGCAAGGACATTTTCTTTCCTAACTACAGTTCAACCAGCAAAACCAGGAAATGAATATTGGTACTTTACCTCCTTCTAATTCTGAAACCCCATTCAAGTTTGCTGATTGTCCCAGTAATGTTCTTTGTAGCAAAATGATCTAGTTCAGAATGTGCATTGCATTTAGTTCGCCAAGTCCCTTTAATCTCCTTCAAATTTTGCTCAATAAAAGTTCCTTGACATTCATGACCTTGATACTTTTGAAGATTACAGGCTAGTTATTATGTAGACTCTCCCTTAATTAGGGTTTGTTGGATATTTTCTCACGATTAGAGTTAGATTATGCATCTTTGACAGGAATATCACAGAAACGATGCTTTATTCTCATTGCATCCTGTCATGTGCATGATTTTGATTTATCCCATTATGTTCATTTTGATCACTTGATTAAGGTGATGTCTGCCAGGCTTCTCCATTGTATACTTACTTCCTGTTATGATTAATAAACATTCTGTGGGGAGATAGTTTGAAACTATGTGACTGTCCCTTATCAGACTTTATTAATTAGTTAATTAATTTGTGTATTTTACACTTATGGTTTCCTTTTTTAGTCAATGCAATATAATCTATTAATATCATTTATTTGCCAGTCGGAGCCCCTTCAAGCTGGCTTCTGCATCCTTCTTTTTTTCTTTGATTTATTTATTTATTCATGAGAGACACAGAGAGAGAGAGAAGGCAGAGACACAGGCTGAGGGAGAAGCAGGCTCCCCACAGGGAGCCCAATGCAGGACTCCATCCCGGGTCCCTGGGGTCATACCCTGGACCCAAGGCAGGCGCTCAACCTCTGAGACACCCAGGTGTCCCTTCTGCATCCTTTTGATAAGTTCCCATCATTCTTGAGCATTCGCTTGCTCTCTGGCCCCAAAACAAAATGTTCTAGACTCATTTTGTACTTCTCTTGCCACAGTCGTGGAATCAACCATTTCTCCAAAGAGTTCTGGTTCTTCCACTGAAGAATGTTGTTTAGAAGGCAGCTGGGTGCTAGGTGTGCTCATTGCTGCTGGAGTGTTGCTGCTCCCTGGCCCTTTGATAGGCAGAGCTAGAAAATAGATGGGTGTGTGTGTGTGTGTGTGTGTGTGTGTGTGTGTGTTTGTGTGTATTCATATTCACAATTATGTCTAGCTTTATTTTTATATATTATATACCAGAAACCATGAGTTCACACTATTTCCTCCAATTTTAATTTGACACTAGGGATTTTTTTTCCTCTTTCCATATTTTAATTCCATCCTCTAACAGTGAGAAACCTGGTTCTCATTACCTTAATATACGCTCTTCTTTGATCAATCCCTCTGTATGTAACCAATCTCCCATTGTTGCCATTGCTCTTTCCCGCTCTTGACTGCCTCTTTTACCCTGCCCATGACTCCCTGCATCAGACTTGCTCCCACCTCCCCATGCCCTCCACACCCCACATGGGCTATGACATGCTACATCACACCTTCTTGCCTCTGTACAGATTCCTTCCTTACTCTGCTTGGGTTCTAATACCCTCCACCCCCACCCCCAGACTCTTCTGCTCCTCCCACCCAACTTGTAGATACTTAACCTTACTCTGCCACAACTAATGGCTCTAAAGCCATAAGATTGACTTTTTCAGGAAGGGAAGAGGAAGAGCTGCCCTCTGTGTCTTGACTTGAGTTGAACTTGGTTTTTAGAAGTAAGGGAAGTACCGAATCCAGTGATTACTGACATGTGGAGGCCTGGTCTCCTATTGTCTATTCTCAGGACTAACCTGCAAGAGAAGCTTTTTGATGTGGGTGAAATCAGGTGAGAAGGCAAGGCCTGCAGGCAATAAGACCAATGTGTTGTTCATGGAAGGGAAGAGGGCACATACAGTATGCTATATGGGAGGTTTAGAGCATTCTGGGTATGCAGGAAATTTTGATGTTACTCTCTGAGGTTGCCTTATACATTAATTGGATATGTAGCCCCCAAGCATGGGGATCCAGGCTTGGCCAGGTGGGTATAGCCCAATAAAATAGTAGTAGTAATAATAGTAAGCTAGTATTTATTGAGCCTCTATGTGCCAGACACTGCTCTTAGTGCTTTACATGTGTCCTCTCATTTCATTCTTACTTAAGGACTAAGAGCTATTACTGTTGTCATTTTACAGGTGAGAAATGGAAGAACAGAGCTTGCCCAAGGTGCCATGGCAAAAAAGTGGCTAAGCCAGGATTCAGACCTGGAAACCCTCCTTAGTTATGCTTAATTGCTGGTATTTTTTGGCAGATGGGGTCTGGTTGACTATATATACTATATACACACTCTCTGCATATAAACAAACATTAGGACTCTCAAATGTCCTTTCCTGGCCTGACTTCAAGGAGTTAGAGGAGAGTTCTAAGGCCCTGAGGGACTTTGGATCCAAACTATAATCCTATAATCTGCATAATCTGAACAGACTGGTGTCTCCCATCTCAGCAAGGCTTCCAGTTCAAGGAAGGGGCGGGTGGTGGTGGTGGTGGTGGTGGTGGTGGTGGTGGTGGTGATGTGAAGTTATTTTGGATCTGGTTTTCAAAGGAATGTTGACCCCTTTGCCTTTCCAAGGATTTCCATAATGAAATCCCAGCCAGCCTTTGTCTACCCTGAGCTGAAGAGTTGGGGCTGCGTTTTTGGAGATGCTGTAAAGCCATGGTGCTCTGTAGGATCCATGAGTTTATAATACTTTTCAGTCTTAGCACCTCTGAATCTCCATGGAATCTCACTACAGGGATGGGGAAATTGAGGACCCACATTAGCATGTGTCCTAGTAAATAGGCAAGTTATTGTAAGTCATTCAGTGAGTCAGGGAAGAGCCAGGAGGAAAAGTGATACTTGGCATTGTACATGTTCATTCAGGTAGTAGGGACCTCATTGCCTCTGAGGGTGCTCTGGACTTCATGGCCTGCTACCCTCTCAGCCCTACAGGAGGAGCCAGTGCCCATTTGCAGCCTTTCAGAGGCAAGCTTTTGGTTCTATTAGAATGGGGCTTCAGAAGGCATAAATTATGGCCATTGCTGCTTTGAGCAGAGAGATTTCTTGTTTAACTTTGAGGATTAAAGTTGAGTGAATTTGAATATTGGGTGTAAGAGGGATAAAAACAAAATTTCTGGTTTGTTCCTCTTTTTTTTTTTTTTTTAAGGGAAGCTTGAGTTATTTGTGAGTAAAAGTTAGGCTTTGATTTTTATATTTAGTTAACCCTCTAAGGAGCAGACATTCTGCAAATTTAAAGGGAAAACTTGAAAAGTGATTTGGAATTTTTTTTTTGCACATGTTCAGTCAGAAACCTTTACTAGATTTTTTTTTTTTTTTTAAAGCAGTGCTCCCATTACTGCCACATCTGGGTTTTCTCTTTTTCTTCCCTGTTTAAAAAAGTTCCGCAGTCATTCAGGGCCTCTAGTAGAGAGAGTCTGAAGGCAGCGAATGGGAAGGCCTGAGGCTGTTGCCAGCTGTGCTCTCCAGGCGGCATTCATTCCCCCAGGGTGCCACTTCCTGGCACGTGGGCGGGGGCAGCGCCCGCACGTCAGGAGCAAGCTCCCCTGTGATTGGCTGTGTTCCATTTCACCTTGGGAGACCGGAGGGAGGGTATGTGGAGAGGAGGGAGGGTATGTGGAGACGTGAGCTGCGCACTGGAAAGCCAAGGGGCCACTGGCTTGTAATGGAGCTGAGGAGAGAATCTTTGGCATTTTCCACTCTTTTGTCTGAGGCTCCTTAGCTCCTGAGACTGATTGTGCAGCTGGGTCACCTCATGCTACTTTGGGAACCTTAGCTTTATGTTGTTAACTGTTGCCGCCTGAGAAATGACCACAGAATTTTTCTCTCCCCTCTCTTTTGAACTTTAGAGCTCCATTTAAAGATGAAGGCCAGCATGACAGGTTGTCCTGAGAATGATCTTGGAGACCCAGAGGTGTCATAATGCTGCAGGGATCAGTATTAGGGTCTTGAACTTCAGTAATGAATACTGTTGATTTAGAAGAGGGGTCCAGAAACACTGGGGATTGGTTCATGTTGTGTGACTATTCCTGAAGACCAGATGGAACAGGGCCACAGTGGGAGGGGAGTAACCCAGGCTCTTTGTTCTTTTTTTTCTTTTTTTTTTAAACTTTCCTCCCCTAAGTTTTAGATGCTTCTGGATGTTCAATGCTAGCACCTTTACAGACTGGAGCAGCTCGATTTTCTTCATATTTACTTTCAAGAGCAAGAAAAGTGCTGGGCTCCCACTTATTTTCTCCCTGTGGTGTTCCGGAGTTCTGCTCCATATCCACCAGAAAGCTGGCGGCCCACGGCTTTGGCGCATCCATGGCGGCAATGGTGCCCTTCCCTCCCCAGAGGTATCACTACTTTTTAGTGCTGGACTTTGAGGCCACGTGCGACAAGCCACAGATTCATCCTCAGGTAACTGTTGCATCATTGCTTCAGAAAGGTGGGGTGGGCAAAGAGGGAGGGAGGATAGTCTTGCTTTCTGTGTTCCAGAGGAACTTTCTCATGTCTTCCTGGCTTTCAGCTACTCATCGGGAGTTCCTGCCTAGGAAGCTGGACTTGGTTCAGGCATGCTAGGGTAAGGTAGACCTGAGAAGTGTCTGGAGAGAACGGGGCATATTGTTTCTCTCTGGTCTCAGCCTTTGGGAATCAAAATATTTCCTTCTGTCCCATCCTTCCTCTCTCCTTTCCCTTCCCTCCTTCCTTCTCCTGCTATTGCCACCTGTTATTTTAAGGAATACTGTGGTAGTCAGCCTCTAAGATGGCACCCAATGATCCTTGCCTTCTAAGATTCATACCCTTGGTAGTTTCTCTCCCATACTGAATCAGGGATAGCCTTGTGTAACCAGGAGAATATAGAAGAAAAGACATCATGTGACTTCTGAGGTTAAGTCATAAAAAGCACTGCGGTTGGCCTTGCTCTTTTGGATCACTTGCCCTGGAGGAAACCAGCTGCCATGCATTGAAGACTCTCCAGTGGCCTGTAGGGAAGATGGCCTGTAGGGAAGCACGTGTGTACAGGAACTGAGATTCTTAGCTAAATACCAGTACCACTTGCTATTCATGTTTCTTGGTACTGTCTTGGAAGTGAATCTGCCAGCCCCAGTGGCCATCTGACGTCAACCTCAGGAGAGACCCTGAGCCAGGCTGGGTAGCCGAGCCACTCCTGAATTCCTGGCTGGCAGAAACCGTGAGAGATAAGAAGTGATTGTTGATGTTTTGAGTCACTAAGTTTGGGGGTGATGGTGTTTCACAGCATTAGAAACCCTGAACCAGTACAACTGTTGGTCTGTTGGAAAGGAAAATTTCTTTGCTTGTTTTTTTTTTTTTTCCTTACTCGTCAACTGTGTTCAGAGACATTTTACCTTTTAAGGTAGTGCTACTAGGAAGTTTGGATTAACAGCAGAGAGGCACCTGTGTTTGGAGACAATGGTGTGCTTGGTATTTGTTTTGGGGGAATGATTTGGGACCGATGTGGCAGTTCATTATACTGCGGAGGCCTTGAGTACCCCCAGCTCTAGGACTATGTAACTCTTCCTCCTGGGGCTGGGTTATTAAAGTGTAATTTGGGATGCGTAGACATGTTAGTCTGAGAGCAGCTTTCAGTGGTAGGGAGGATAGGGGAAAAGGGGATGGTAGCATCAGGCAATTGGGAGACAGGGAAGAGTGGGGTCCATAAACTGGGTTCACTTCTCATGGTTGTGTTTTGTTTTGTTTTTTTCCCCCATGAAGAGGTTCTATCTTTAGAATAGTAGATTATTTTCCATAAAGGAGATACCACCACCCTTTTACCTTCCCCCTTCTCTCTCCTCTTTCATATTCTTCCAAGTAGTGGTCTGTCTTTGGGAGCAGTGGAATTAGGCCTGTGGAGGTTTGGGATGACAGGAGCAGGATGAGGAGAATGTCCTGAGGGAAGGAACTTTGCATAAAAAGGAATGTGGCTTAGGTGCTGCCAGAACCACCCTTACTTTCTGAGCTGCCTGTTCCTGTGCATGCTGTAGAGTTGTCTTCTTGGCCTCCCAAAACTATTGGAGATTCTGTGCTGGCTGTTCTTGGGTGGTGGGAGAGAATTTTGGTTACATGGATTCTCCTAGGTTAGAAATCAGGGATCCATATCCTAACACACCATATTATCTCCCTTACTGATGTAGATTTTGATAACTGAGTAAGCCCTAGTGGGACATGAGTCTAAAATCAACACATCCCTATTGGATATGAATCATCCCTCTTCTGAACTCTCATAATCACTTGACACCTCCTTTAAGGCATTTTCTACATTCTGCTTTCTGGCACATGCCTATGTATGTTTGTTTCTGAACTTTTCAGTTAGATTGTAAGCTCAGATAATTATGTAGCTCTGTTCTCTTGTCCTACAGAGGGTCTTGTCAATGTTGCTGAAGGTGAAGCCTGATTCATGTCTCAACTTGGTCTGTCAGTATCACCTTTCATTTCTCTTTCAAGGGCATTGTTCTTTTTATTTATTTATTGCAATGCTGAAGATATAATGCAATACAGATTTAAATCATTCATATCACCAAGTTCCTACCTAGACTTAGGCACCAAGGCCTTCCTGACCTAGGCTGAGGTAAGACTTCATGCTGTTGACCAGGATCTGGGGCCTGATTAAAGATTATCTCCAGAATCAATGAACCCTGATGATGTGATTCCAAGGGCACTTAAAGAATTGGCTGCCCTGGCTCATTATTAGAAAGCATTAGCTGTTGCTTTAGACAACTCCAGAAGAAGCATTCACTGTCTTGCTTATCTTTAAAAAGGGAATACGAATGATCTTGGAAATTATAGACCCGTTAGTTTACTGTGATTCCAGAGAAGATACTTGACCTGATCGTCAGATAATCAATCAGCAAACAGCTAGAAGAGCATAGGGTACTGAGTAATAACTTACATGGGTTTGCAAAGAAGAGCAAATCCTGTCAGATCAATCTAACTTCTTGCTGTGACATAGTGATGGATTTGAGTGGATCTGGGGTAAGTGATAAATGTAATGCATCTCTACTTCATTAAGCCTCCACAATGCTGTGATCAACAGGTAGGAAGGTGAGTTTGTGGCCAGGCAGCTCTGTTGGACTACCCATTGGATCATTCTCAGGAAAGGAATGGGTAGCTCAGGAATGATTTGAGACTTGTTTGTGGCAACTTAAAGCGTCTCTCTCTTTTAAAAAAAAAAACATCTTCTCTAAAGTTTGCAAATAGCAGGATCCTGGTAGGATTCAGAGGGATTTTGGAAGATGGTTTGCAGAAGCTGTCAGTTCCACCACATAGGATAGCATCCTTTCCTGAGGTCATCATAGGTCAGGTTGTCATTAGAACTTCTGTGCTGTGTAGGGGGCAGTGGAGAAATTGGAAAAGCTCAGGATAAGAGGAAAAAAATCATTAGGGGTATGAAAATAGGACTTAGACAGAAGAGACATTGAATATGTTTTAGTGACTTATTTCTTATTCAGACTAAAAAAAATTCGTCATATGGGCGGTAGTTGTTCCAAGGAGTATACTAATAACTTGCTCCTCATTTTAATAAGGATAAAAAAAAAGAAATGAATTTAAATGGAAACAGGAAAGATTGAGATTTGGGATGAGAATGAAACTTTAGAGAGACAGGAAAAGGACTAGAAGATGAGCTGCAGGTTGAATCCAGACCTCCCTAGCGCTCTTAGAATGGCTTAATGGCTGTCCACTTGACAGAGATGCTTTCTGGGCAAAGTCTCTGTGCTTCCTGGGGATGAGCTTGGGACTGTGAGTCAGAACCATCCCAGCCCTCCTTTTCCCTGGCTTCCAGTTGCTTTCAATACTTGAAGCCTCTACACAGTCCATTTCTAATCCTTATGGGAAAGGAAATCCTTATACCATTACTCCCAGGGGTAGGAGGTGTAGGAGGCAGAAACAAGTTTGGGGCCAAGATCTTTCTGGAGGCTTGGCATGGGGTTCATTTTTCTGATCTATTTTTGGTCTTCAGAAGTCCCTGTGACAGCTTATTGGGACTGTCCTTAAGGAATGGCACCATGAGAACTAACAGGTATAAGCTTTGTTGTGTTTGGATGAGTAACAATATTGGTTATAAACATGTTGAAGCATCTAGTATTTTCCATTTGTCATCATTTTTGGTGTTTATTTTTGTACTTTGTTCGGGTAGGTGAAACTGGAGTGGTCGGTTTACCAATAATAGGCTTCACTTTCTGATTTTTTGCACTCCTTTTGATTTACGTTTTGATTTCGATTAACATGATAGATATTGGCAAAATGTGAGACTCTACATTTGAAAACATTTTTCCACTTAAATATTAATTTAGGTGGTTTAAATTGCTTTAGAGACTCTTAAGTTTGGGGAATAGGATTCCTTTCTTGCTTTAGGAAATGTTAGGGTAGGTTGGGAGGGAGGTAGGTTTTCATCTGGTTTGGGAGAGTCCTGACTCCTTTGTCCTGGCTAGCAGGAGTTCATGTTGCTCATTTTGGTGTGGATGTATATGGAATAATGGTGGTTGTGACCCTGAGGCCCAGAGAGCAGCCTGAAAACTTTGGTGGGATCTTAAATTGTCCATCTTTAACCTGGGGGCAAGTTCTCTCACCACCTCGGTGTTTAGAAAGGAACAAAGCAAATCTAAGTGAGGACAATGAGGTAAGGCCATAGCACAGGAGGAGAAGGAAGTAACCAGAGCTATCGGGAAGGCCAGAGAGAAGGCAGCCCTGTTTTTCCCTTCCTGGGGAACGAAGTCCTGGCTGCTGCTGCCCTCTCTCCCTGAGTTCCCTCTGGCCCTCCATCAGGTTCCTGGGTATGGTCTCTTTATCACTGCTCTGCAGCCGCCCTGTGACTGTTTTCCTTCTCATCTGTATTCAAGTGCCCATAACTTTGGAGAAAAATGACCTTTGGGGTTGAGGTTTTCTAGTGTTTGGTCTTTGTCCACAGGGGCTCTTTTCTTTTCCTTTCTTTTCTTTTCTTTTCTTTCTTTTTCCTTTTTTTTTTTTTTTAAGGAAACCTTGAAGAAACTCCCATCTGCATTTTGAGTTAGAACTATGAGTAAAGGAGTTTCTCTTTTATAGAAAATTGTCCAGATGCTAGGTTATTTTGGGAGGGTAGGGTAGAGGAAGGTTAATGGTGACAGGAGAAGTAATAATATAGCAGAGAGACATTTGGAGGATTTCAGTATGACTTAGAACTGATACATCATTATTAGTCCTTTGTGAGAGAAACATTTTGCATTCAGGGCTGAAAGCAGGACCCCCCCCCCCAACACACACACACACACTCTCTCCCCCAGCATCCAGCCAATTTGCACACACACACATTGCTCTCACTGGGCATTTTACCTTTGCCTTTTCCCTGCTCTTGGCTCTTGCGCACTCCAAGTGGATGGAAAGGCAGTTCCCAAGAGAAGAAACCACCCTTCCCGCCCCATTTGCTTGTCCTAGTCAGGGCTCCTTCAAGTAGGAGGGGTCCGCCCAGGTTTTTTATTGCCAGGGCCCAGTTGTTGGGTTGTGGTCCATCAGCCTGTGGGCCCCAGGCAGCCTGCACTTTTTTCTCTACGGACAGGCGAAGGCGTTGACGGTATTCTTCTAAACTGGGAAATGAAATGCAAAACCGACGTTAATGTAACATTATGGTTGAGATTAAATGCACCCAAATCAGGAAATTCAAAGTTATGCTTCCCACAGCAACTATAATTCAGCCTCATCTGGCGTGTGTAGTATTTTGTGTTAGTGCGGATGGTGTTATATGTTAAGACATTAAAGTTAACACCATAAGCAGAGCACAAAATGCTTGAGGGGGCTGAGTTATGACGACTGTGTGAGCTGTAAGTGTTCTTGCAAAGGCTCCCGACTCCTGGTATAATTTTTCCCTTGCCCATCAGACCAATTATTGCCTTTCTTTTTAGTTATATTTCTGCTTTAACACATCTCTTTTTCCAGGGTCACCGTAAATGAATTCCTCTATTGGTGGCCGGTGATGGTGGTGGGAATGGGACAGCCTATTAGGCGCTTTTGTCCTTTTTGTTGCTGCTTCCATAAAAGTGGTGCTTCCCCCTCTACCTCCAAAAGGCCCCCTCCTTCACAGACTGCTGTTTCCTGGTGGTCTGTCACAGGGATCCCCACCCCCATCCCCACCGTCCCTTCACTCTGACTGTTACTGTGGGTCCTCACAACGGCTCCCTGAATGGGAACAAACATTTGCTGTGTCCAGGTCTTGGCCTTGTTGTAACTTCATGTGAAAGCCAAAGGGCCCTTCTTTATTTGGAGCAGACATAGCAATGCAGAAGTAAAATATACATCCTGGGGAGTGGAGCACCGATGCGTGGTGGTGCTGCCTTATGTGTTTGGTATAGCAGAGGCATAGATCGAAGTGGGTTTATTTGCTCTATTCAGATTGCTTCTCTATCTTCCCCAGGGTTTATACCTCTAAGCTGCTGTGGTGTGTAGTTAGGGCTGTGGAGTTGCCTGGGGGTGGGACCAGGAACTTTCCTTGGGGAGCATTGGGTCATTGGTAACAAAATCACCACATAATTTAGTACAAATCAGGAAACCTCCCCCTAGCCTCTTATTATCCTGGTGGCCTCCCCAGTGCTGAGACAGCTGTTGGAATGCAGATTTTGTTAGACACTGGGCTAAGGTTGGTGGTGGGCAAGAGCTGTAAAGAATAGGGCCATTGATAAATGATGAATGAAATCAGGGACTGTAAACGAACAGTGACACTGAGCTGCCTTTTAAAGTTTTTGTTGGACACGACAAAACCAACCAAGTAAGCAAAGGAATAGGGAGGACCTCATTGTAACTACCTTAGAGGCAATGAAAACTCTTTCTACTCTTTAGATAGCAACTTCAAGCTCTGCGTTAGATGCTGGAGACATAGAAACAAGTAAGAAATGGTCCTTACCCTCAAGGAGCTCATAGTTGAGGAGGGTAGACCTATATGTAACCACAGTTAAGCATTTGATTTTATCATGTAGGTGAGTACTTGGTGTGGTGAGGGGTCAGGGGAGGAGAATGATCAACCCTGCTCATGGGGTGAAGGAGGGGTCGCATAGGTTTGATGTTAAGAGAAATCTAGTAGATCTAAGAGGGGCCAAATCAGCCTATCACCTCTTACAATTGTTGTAGCAGGAATGAAAGAAGGTACTCGCATAGTAAGCCAGGATGAATTAACCTAAGTCTGAAAAACTGACCTGGATTGCGGGGTGGTTTGTGGGAGTGTTGAAAAAGAGGAAAAGAGAATGAAGACTTTGTACCTGACAGATATTTTACCATTTGCTTAATTAGTAGGAGTATCCACTATTGGTTATATACTATTTCTCACATTCAAGCTAGAAGGTTTTTTGTTTGTTTGTTTTTACATTTATTTATTTATTTATTTGAGAGTGAGAACACAAGTGCACAAGAATGGCAGGAAGGGGCAGAGGGAGAAGGAGAAGCAACTCCCTGCTGAGCAAGGAGTCTGATGCGAGGTTCCATCCTAGGACCCCGGGACAATGACCTGAGCCAAAGGCAGATGCTTAACTGACTGAGTTGCCCAGGCACCCCGCAAGGTAGACAGTCTTAGTGGGGTCTGTGAGAGTATGAAGGCTAGAATAGATTTGAGAGAATTTTAGCCAATAAAGTGTGGACAAAAAGGTAAGGGTCAACAAAAAAATATGTTAGCTGAGGCCCTGAGGTATTGTCAGGGTTGGGCTACTCGGCCTCTGGGGAGAAGGAAGGGCTGAAGAATGACACGGCACCTCCCCCAAACCCCCAGAAGTACTGGCAGTTTGGATCTGGATCTGCGAGACATCCCTGGGAAGACCTACCTTCCATAGACTGGGGAGGTTTACACCCATCAAACAGATAAACAACTGGCTGACTGACATTGAGAGACACAATGGAAGGATTAGGGAAGAGGCAGGCAGGCCTGGGTAATAAGAGAAAATGTGCTAGAGCAGAGGTGACTGGAGGGCGTTGAGATGGGGGATTAGCTCTCCCTCTGAACAGCAGCAACAGGTACACAGCCATAGAAAGAAAGTGAGTAGTTTGGAATGGGGTAGTGAAGAAGTGAAATCCAAAGGAGTGTTTAGGTTAGGTCCATAGGCTTCTCTTCTCCCTGCCTCCATCCTGTCTTGTTTTTCTTCTCTCTGATATTGATTACATTTCTTACTTTGTAGATTGATCTTGGTTGTTTGACATGAGGAAACTGATATTAGGAGATGTTTTCTTCATCTCTTTGTCTTGTTGGGGAAAAGGATCCTGCATCATTTTGATTAAGATACTATTGGGGTGATTATTTTTTATTCTCTTATCCTTGGTGTTCACAATACTTTAAAAAAAAAACAAAACCCACAGCTATATATTTATGTGATGAGTTTTGAGCTCTTACTGTGAAAATTAAGTCATAGCCTAAAAGCCTGAAATAAGAGTGTTCCCAGATTGACACTAGCCCCCTAGGCTGGTAGGTCTGCAGCAGAAGGGCAAGCAGCCTGGGACAGGCAGAGAAGAGTTTGTGCACATGATGTGCTGCCATGGACAAAGCCCTGTCGGTGCTGAGAGAGTCGGAAAGGAGGTAAGTGGACTCTGGAGGGAGAGACAAACATTAGCAAGGTACCTAACATGCAGATACCTTGGAATAGGCTGTTGTTTTGGTCCTGTCCCTGTATGTAGTGGCCAGTGGACGATCTTGGCCGGTGGGCAGGAAAACATATCTGTTGTGTAGCAGTCCACTGCTGTTCCAGTGCTGTGGTCATTGTCTAGTTCGAGGGAGGCCCTTCCAGCCAGGGGTTAGTCTGGAGGCTAACTACTGGCTGAGTTTCTTATTTGGAGATGCTGATGTTGCTGAAAGGAAAGGAGTCCATGGTACAGAGGCTGGGAGCAAGGTTGGTGAGCCAGAAGGAGTGTGAAGATTGGATGGAATAGAAGAAAGAGAAAGAGATGTTGTAAGCCAAAGTTCATAGGAATGGCAAGAGAAGGTGTTCCAGAGGGTTAAAGATGGACGCGGGGAACCTGATTAGGAGGCATTATTTGGAAGAGTTGTTAGGTTGAACTAAAGTGGTGATGGTGGGGATGGGGAGAAGTTATGTATTGTAGCTTTTAGATGTGCTGGAAAAGAAGTGAGCTTGAGAACCATGCTTTTAAGTAGCTAGTGGCTCCTTTGGATACTGGTGAGCCCCTGGGAGTCAGTGGTGCTAAGAGATTTGGCAAGGAGTAAAGGTGGAACCTATTGTTGTAAATGGGGTGTTCTGAAAATCGATATTAGTGAGAACTAATAAGGTGAGTTCCTTAGTGATGTTGTAAGTAGGATCTTTTTGATGAACTAGCCATTGGCCTATGGGAGATAGGTAGTGATGGTTAGGTAGATAGGATGATAACTGGAAAAAAAAAGCCTGGAATCTTGCTCTCCAAAAGTGTGATAGAAACTGAGAGCCATGGCTTGAGACTGTGATGTTTGAAAATGGAATTCCAGGGAGTCTGTCTGCATTGTTCATGGGGTTTTTTGTTGTTGTTGTTGTTTTTTCTTCCCCAATGCTAGCAACATTTGAATGAAATGCCAACTGAGGGACTGAAAGGGATTGGTAGTTAATTGGGAATGGAGGAGGTAGGCACTGAAGAATGGGATGTGAAACATGCCATTTTGATAAGGTCCACTTTGGCTAGAAAGATGAGTGACTAAAGAAACAAGGCTAGGGGTAGGTCTTAAAAGGAAGCTAATGGTGATGGTGTAGAATGTGGTGGTTGGTTGATGTGGGTGAAGAATCCCCAGCTTGGTGCCTCAGGATATTGCAGGAATCGCTATGATCCTGTTCCAGATCTGTGGCCACAGTTAGGTCTTTCTCAAGAAGGTCTTCATTGGAAAAGTATCCAATCCTGCTTTTTGATTCATTTGGACAGAAGGAAGGTGTTTCTCTGGAGAGGATAGGGTGAGTGCTCTGTGGGTAGCTGATGCCCTGATCTTGACAGTATTCTTCAAGGGAGCACACATTGTCATGAAAGAAGACCTCTTGCTGGCTTCCTAACAGAGAGTGCCACCTTGCTCAATAAAAGTCTGGGATATGACATGCCAGTTTTTCTCCCCAGGATTGTGGTGGCCAGGCTAATGAAATGTCTGATGGCAAGAGCCAGGAGTGGTTAGCAGATCTAAAGGGCTTGTCCCAGGTGCTTGAGAGTGGGCCAAGTAAGGGTTTGTTCTGAGAAAGCAACTAAAACCTGTGGCTTGGATTCTCACTTGGTCAGTGTATCTGTGAGAAAGAGGTAGTCTCATAGATGTTCCAGACTACACCTCTGTTATTTGAAGTGTGGTCTAAGAACCAGCAGCATTCTCATCCTCTAGGAGCCTATTAGAAGTGCAGAGTATCAGGCCCTGCTCCAGCACTAAATAGAATCTGTAATTTGATAAGATCAAATTTGAAGTAATTTGAAGTCTGAGAGACACTGCTCTAGTCTACACCAGTAGTTCTTAAACTTTAGTAATCAGAATTGTGATCAGAATCACCTGGACAGCTGGTTAAAACACAGCTTACTGGCCCCAGCCTCAGGGTGTCTGATCCAGAATCTGGGGTGGAGGCCACGAATTTGCATTTCGAATAAATTCCCAAGTGATGGGATGCTCCCTGTGAGGGAGCATGCTTTGAGAACCACTGACCTCCCTAGCTTTTTCGTCTGCAAAATAGGGCAGTGATCCTGCCTGCCTCACAGAGATGTAAGATCAGATGAGCCAGTGTGTGAGAAAAGAGTTCAGTGCATTGTAGGTGGGATGTCAGTTTGTGTATTGGTTGCTCCATGGTCAGTGATTTTAAAAATCTACCGTCCTACCAGCACAACTGTTTTCCTGTCCTGGCTTCTGGCCAGTTGCTTCGTACAAAGAACAGGGAATCTATGAGGCACCCCATGGAAATAAGTCTTCTGTGAAGAGACCAGCAGCCCCTTCAGGAGCAGGTGCTCCCAAAGCCCAGATAGTTTATCTGGTCTACTTCCCAGAACCTCTGTCTACTTGAGTGGGCCTGGGCCTGTTTTGATCACCTGTTACCCCAAGGTAGCAGATCTTTAGTACAGTATTTGCACTGATTGGGAAAATGGTCTTTGACTAACCAAACCCCTGATTCATCTTGTGATCCTGAGCATGTTACATGACTTTTCCTCACCTTATTGGTTGATTAAATAAATAGTCATTGACTGCATGTGCCCAAGTCCCAGGATATGAACTCTGGACCTGCAGAATGAGGGAAACTGAGGTGGAGGCTGTCCTGATGAGAAGCAATATAGCATAATAATTTATAGAGCGTAGATTGCAGAACTGGGATCTGGATTTGAACCCAGTCTCCATCACCTACGAACAGTATGACTTGCCCTTAGGCAAATTACTAGTACTCTTTATGCTTCAGTTGCCCTATTGGCAAAAAAGGGGATTAATCATAGCACCAGTCTTTTTTTTTTTTTTTTTTTTTTTTTTTATAAAGCACCAGTCTTAACAGGACTGTTGGGAGGATAAAATGTAAGTGCTTAGAACAGTGCCTGACATGTAATAGCTATAGGAGTTAGCTCTTATTAGTAGAATTAGTACTAGTAGTGTTCTTACTCATGGCCTCATTGCAGGGTATTGGGATATAGCAGGTGGCTGGGAAGCACGCCCTCCTTCAGGAAACATAGAGAAAGCCTTTAGGTCCTCTATCAACATAGTGGGGAGAGCTGAGGCACCACCCAGAGAGATTTTTTTCTCTCCACTGGAATGGTAAGTTGGACTTGGCACCCTTCCACTTCCACACCCTCCCTTGGTCCTGCCTCTGGGGGGCTTCTCCTACACACAACCCCAAGATTTGCTTAAATTAATTTTATGACCAATATATATACAGGTAGCTACAAAGAAATCATTCGGTTGCTTGCTGCCCTGAAGGGTCAGCTTCACAGAGGCCACTAATATCTGCAGTTATTTACAATTGAGTACATAAGAATGCTTGAACTGAAGTGGATCCAGAGTCATGTGAAGGTAGACACATGTGTGCACACTCCTGGGTGAGGATGCAGTTTTGGAAACTTTTGGTCTCCTTCATTTATTGGTATTATCATTTTGTTTTTTAAATTCAGATTTCAGTAAAAGTAAATTATAAATCATCCTGCACACCATTCCCTGCCCCCTAATAAAGAATAGCAGTGTCTATTTTCAGCTTCTTTTCTACATTTTAATTGCTTTGGGGTCTATAGGGATAGTGAAAAGGGACATGTAGGTGAAAAATCAGCCCTTCCTTGTCCTGAAACTTCGAGCATCAGCTCTCATCTGTCAAAGTGTAAATCAGCAATTAAAACCCAAACAGCCAAATGCCAAAGATGACCCGAAGCACAAAGCAACTGACAAACAAGTCCGGACAAATCGACGGGTAATTTATAAGCTTTGCCCTAAAATCTAATTATTTGGCAATTCGAATTTGCAGCCAGCCAGGGCTCGGCAATAAATTTAACCCGCCATAAATTATTTAGGAGCAGGCTGTGGTGTAAATCAAAACCACGAGTGTTTGTTTAAGAAATAAGCTCCTTGTGCATAAAATGTCTTTTTTTTTTTTTTCCTCAAGGGAGAAACTGTTAAGCAAACTGTGCCCTATTCGTTGCCCAGTGCAGCCTTCACTTTCCCCTCTCAGCTTCCCCTCTTCCCTGTGGCCAGGAGGCTCCTTGATCCCTTGAGGAAGGGCCGTCCTTTGCATGGAATTGGTAGCCAAAAACCAAGTATTTGCATAAAACTCATGTTTTTGCCATGTACTGCCTTTTCTACCTTGTGTGATGTCACTTTTGGATCTATCAAGTCTGTGTAGGGGTGTACACGTTTTGGAATTTTTTTCAGAGGGATGGAGGGAAGGGATAGATTAGTTGTTACCATCTCTAAATTGTAGGAATGCCAGTTCCTAGCTTGAGAGGAGGAAACTGTGAAAAATGATTTGCCGATTCCTTATTTCAGACAGGACCATAGAACCATCAGCTCAGGCAAAGGAGAATCTGTTCTTTGGAGAAAGGGTCTATAAGAACACGACACTATTAAGCCTTCTGTCCCATTGTCAAGAAATTCCAGCAGTCTAACCTAAGTCCCTTCTGCTTAAAATTCTTTTGTTGTTGTTCTATCTTCAAATATAATCTTATCACTGAAGACACTTTAGTTGAAGGGAGTTTGAATACCCTGAAAGCAACCTACACGTTTATTTCTTGTAATCTACTGATTGTAGGTATGAAATTGTGAAATTTCACTTGCGATGCTATTACACTTTTGTCCTCAGTTAATCAAGACAATCTCTAGTATTCCTTATTGAGCAACTAGAAAGCAACTGTGTCTAAAACCTTTTCTCCAACTTTTACCTCTGCTCTCTTAAAAACGTAAAAGAATATGTGGTGCGTCCTTTTTATCTGCTACCTTCACCTTAAAAAACAAATTAAGGCTTGCTGCTGGCACTTTATTGAGGGAGACAACAGACGCAGTAGGTTTGGAACCCTGGATACTTTGAGAGATCCAAGTTCTGAGGCTTTTGTCTTCAGTTGTCAAGTTGTGGCTAGTTCCCATCCACCACCAGTAGACCAGCTTTTTCTGACTATTGTGCTCTGTCCTTGAACAACCTACTAGTATAGGTAGCTTGTGGACAGTGTAGGGTGACCAGCTGTCCCAGTTTTACCTCTGAAATTTCTGTGTTCAGAAAACCTTGGTCTGGACAGACAGAAAACTGGGATGTTTGTGGTTTGTAGCAATTGTGGAGGGAGGATGAGAAGCCACTTAAAGATGAGAGACAAAAGTGCTTTAGGGTGTTCTGTGTCTGGGTTTGAATCCTGGCTCCACCACCATCTATATACCCTGTTTTTCACCTTCAGTAGATCACTTTGCCTCCCTGGTCTTGTGGATAGCTCTGCAAAAGCAGAGATGTTTCTGTTAGAACCATGTACTTGGCTTCCATCTTTCCATTTATTGGCCCCTTCAGATGTTACTCAGTAGACATGGAGAGAACAAGGACAGCTGGGTGCTGAAGATGCAAACCTAAGGCTCCTGGTTCTCACCCTCCCTGAGCTCAGAGCATAGCGCCATCTGTGTCACCACAGTTGCAGTGGAGCTTCTGCAGCAGTGGGCTTCCAAGACTTTCTGCTTGGGTAGGCCACATTCAGGGCTCCTGTAACTGAGAGCAGCCTCTCTTGCTAGGAGACAGCAGACCGAGCTTCCTAAGGACACCCTTTCAGGCTGGAAGAATCAGCTCTTGACCCGTCAGATTTTGAAAACTGCGAATTTTGTTCTCTTTAAATCTCATTTCCACATTTGGAGTCCCAGCTCTGCCCCTCAAGCAAGTTACCACTTCTTGGGCCTTAGTTTATCTGTAAAATAAGGATCCTAGTGATTCCCACCTCCTGAGTTGTTAGGAAGCTTCAATGAGTTGTTAGGAAGCTTCAATGAGGTCGTTCCTGTTAAGCATTTAGCAGTCTGCCAGCCATGTGGTAAAGAACAAATGGAAGGAATGAAATGATTCCATTTTCCATGTGTCCCTGAGGGTGTCGGGCCAGCTCTTCTTTACCTTTTGCCCAGACTCCAAGCACCTTAGACAGAGGAGCCATATCTCATTGTATTTGTCTATGTGTCTATACCCAGCCCCTGCCTGGTAGATATTAGGCGCTTAATAGTATTGGTTTATGAGCTGCTGCTGCTGCTGATATGACCTATCTTCCACGATTAATAAGGGTACGATAAGAAAATGTATTTGCAAGCACACTGCAAGTTGAAAGTCCTAACACTCAGTATGTCCCCCCACTAAGATATTTATCATAGTGCATCATTATTTGTTCAGTATCTTCTCTGCTCACTAGTCTGTGCACTTCTCCAAAGCAGAAGCTACATCTTCTCTCTAAATCCCACTCCAACGCTGGTACAGTGCCCTGCACCCAGTAGATGCTACTCAGGCAGTTTAATTGAATGCAAATGACGTACGGATGTAAGGAATTGTGAAACTGCTCTTAGGGGAGCAAGAGAGAGCTGGTGAACATACAGTGGTTCTTCTTTCCTTCCTGGTGCTACCTCTGCAGAGGTAGACACTCAACTACTAAAAACTTCTTCCCAGGGGAATTAGGAGATAGAGAGGGAAAAAGAGGAGGGGCAGGAATAACAGTTTCATTATCGGAGTAAGCCTCTAGAAGATAGCAGGGAGGCACAGCTTCCCAAGCTCCTGGTTGGAATTAATGTGATAGCCCTGTAACTTTGTTGTTACCATTCTGATCCTCATGAACTGAAAACTGCTGAAGTGTTTGGCCTCCTGCAGGTGCACTGGCTGCAGAGTCCTGCCAATTTGGTAGATATTAGGGTTCCTCTCCCATGAATGGGCTGTTGAGGCCAGTATTTTGAGGTTCTGGGCTTGGTTGGGTAATATGGGAAGGTAAGAAGTACCTAAGTGAGATCCTTTCTGCTCTGACTCCCCAGGGGGGTCTTCTGTCAGAAGCTCCTCTTTGGCACCTCATTGGCTTAAATGAGTCTGCCAGTGTGCAGGGCCATTGTTACAACAGCTGCTGATGGTGCTGAGAAGTCCCATGCAGAGTCATGTTCTAAGATTGGCTCTTGAAAGTCCCTCTTCTTGGTCTTGAGGAGGAGGTGTGGCCGATGGACTAGTGACTCTGGAGAGGTATGTTTATCATAGGTCCAGTCCGTTGTGTCCTTGACGCCCATGCCTTTCAGGGATCTCCCCTTCTTTGTGCTTAGAGCTGAGACTGCCTTATTCTTCCTCTCTGGGAGGGTACAACTGAGGGTGAGCACAGATTAGCTCCATTTCACTAGGGGTGAGGAAGCCATCAGCAAGAGAGCTTGAAGAGCAAGCTGCAGTGGGGAAACCCAAAGGCCAGGTTTTCAGAGAATCTACTGGGGATGCCAACTTGGTGCTGGTCAGAGCAGGAGCTGAAGTGCTTACTATTTTATAATAAATACTAATGAAATTCTAGATCTATAATAACATTTAGATATCTAAAACAAACCATGTGCTTGTAAAAAAGTGGAAAGAGATCAACTTTAAGCCATAAATTCTTGGTAATAGAGGGTTTTTTTTTCTATTTATGTTTGATAGATATTTTTGTTTCCAGAGGAATGTCAACTCCTAATTTCATAATGTATCATGGGCTTAAGAAAATTGAATTTAATAAAAGCCAGAGATGAATGGCATCCTTAAAGGTCCCAACACTTGTCTTTATTAGCAGGACAAACTGCAGGTCTCCAAACACTGCTTCTCTCCAAATGAAAGTTTAAATGAAAAGTACAGTTGTGTCACAGGTTAAATCTCATTGTGGGCCCAGCTAACATTGTTAGTGAGGAACTGGCTGTATTTGTTCTTTAGACACCAGGGCAGCCAAACTCACCAGGCAGTGGAGCTCCTATTGGGGAAGTGCTGCTTTTACATAGTGGGAGAAGCAGGATACATCAGAAATTCGGGTGTCAGATGATTCCCACTTCAGAGTTAGTGCTTGGAAATCTTGGATATCTGGTTTTTCAGGGGGCCCGATATCTATCTATCTATCTATCTATCTATCTATCTATCTATCTATCTATCTATCATCTATCGTGTGTGTGTGTGTGTGTGTGCATGCGTGCATATGTGCCTCCATTTTATTTTTCAGCACAAAATTGTCCATCAGGTCTGCTAAGGAGTGCTTTGTGAGGAGTGAGAGGGGCCCAGGGAATTGGGGGATAAGCCCCCCCTTCAAGTTGCAAGGAAAGGTATCACCTACTCTAATCAAAGCTGGGGCCTCCTTGCCATGCCCCCTGTGGCTCAGCCTTGTTACCCTTCCTATCTCTGGGGGCTCCTGTCAGCCTCCCCATTTTGGGGGATCAGCTGGGGAGACCATGCAACCAGAACCTTTGGATTTTTCTGCCTTGATTTGGTCTTCCATCCTGCTTTAATGTGTTGGATAAAAACAGATGCTTTAAAAACAAGCCCGATAGTCATTCATAGGTGTGTTTGAGGGAGGGGCTACCTGGCTGCCCTGGGATGTCAAGGACATTGGCTGTTTCTCCTGTCTTCCCACTCGTCCACATCCTGCACGTGGTCAGGTGTCAACAGCTTCTGTGCTGTTTCTCCAGGCTGTCCCTGGAGAGAACCAGTTTGCCTTGATTTTAGTGGTACTAGAAAGGTCCCTTCCAGACCTGGGGACCTGGGGTAGGGATGCTACTGGAGCCGACTGCTGGGGCCACAGAGTGGGCAAAGCCCCCCTTCTCTCTCTGCATTGGAGGCCTTTTCCACATGCTAATTTTACTCGGAGGATTTTGCTTTTATTTATTTTTTTTATTATTTCCTATTTGTCTCTTCCAGATGTTTTCAGGGCAGTTTTTTTGTGTTGTAAACTAATTCCATTCATGTTTTAAAAATTTATGAAAGCGCTAATAAAAATGTCAAAGTGGTAAAAATGTTAGCTTTTCCTCTGCTTTGATTAAATTTTGCAAACTGTTTTTGAATATTAAAAAGCAATAATTTTTTTTATTCTCTCTCCTCACTTTCCCTTTTCTCTCTGGTGCGTGTGTGCTCTCCTGCCCTTTCCCTCTCCCCCCTCTGGTGCATTCCTCCCTTCCCAGGAGCGATGTAGGAGGCATACTGCACAGCCAGCATTCTGCAAGCCTGTTTGCACACCAGGACCTTGGTGCTGTGCATCTCTATTAAATAACGGAGACAAATTAATCTTAGAGACACCAAACAAATTGTCACTCCTCCTCTTTCTCTTCCATTACGTTCCAGTGGACTGGGAAGGGCTGGCTAAGTGATTGCGGGGAGCATCCTGGGGGAGGGTGTACTGCCTGAGAGAAAGGTGGGAGGCATTAGCTCCTATTACTCTTACTCATTTTGCTTCTTCTCTTTAGTATCCCCTTTGGCTTTATTTATTATTTATCCTTTTTTTTTTTTTTTTTTTGGAAAACGAATGAAGAAACTCATCGGTTCTGCTTAAACTTTCAATGCAGAAGGCTCTGATTGGTCTTATGGCTGGTTGTCTAGGTGACTGGAGATCCAGGCCATTCAGGGCAGAAGGCTGAGCAAGGGGAAGGGGCGGGGCTACTTTTATGGGCTCCAGTGAAGGCTTCTGGCAGAGAACCAGTTGGGGTAACTGGGGCAGCTTGTACTACTGTCTTCTTTCTCCTTTCCAGAGATGGTGGGGATCTAGTCCTGTCACCTGTGAGGGTAGTAACAGCAGGAAGGTTAGGGTTAGAGCTAAGCTGGCACCATCTTACTCAGTCTTGGGTCTGGCTTGGCAGGAGCTAATGAGTCCAATACACTGTGTCATTCTTGACTCTGAGTTATTTGAAACGGTTGGTTAGAAAAAATCATATTCTTTTTCTTTGTCTTTGCCATTCCAGGAAATCATCGAGTTCCCCATCCTGAAGCTAAATGGCCGGACCATGGAGATTGAGTCTACCTTTCACATGTATGTCCAGCCCGTAGTCCATCCACAGCTTACTCCCTTCTGTACAGAGGTAAGGGCCCTGGAGCTGGGCAGCACGGGCTGCTGGGACAGGAGCCTTTGGGTCACTGGTGCACCATACATGCCACTTTGGGACAGCTTTAGTCCTCCTAGTGGTTACGACAGGTGTGCACTGGACCCAGCAGTTGGCCTTTTACAAAGTCTCTCACTTCGCTTGCACCACTGTGGTCACTGGGGACCCAAGGAGAAATAGCACAATCTGTCCCAGCTTTCCCAGTGTTTTCCCTTCCTTATAGTCCCTGCCCCTCCTGGTGACCAGGCACTTGGAGTGGTGCACCACTGCAGGGTGGTGGTTCTGGGAATCAGCTTCTTTTCAGTTCCATTTCCCTTGGCGCCTCCTGATGAGAGGTGAAGATTGCAGCTTCTTGGAAGGACAGGTTATGTTCGGGCTCTCTTAGCTTCTGGTGAGGTTTTCCTGTCCTTGAGCAAAGCGGCCCTGCGTGAAGCATTGATTGAGTTTGTAGGAAGCACAGCTCCATCGTTGAAGAAAGAGAGGGCAGGCCAAGTGGGGTATGAGGCTGAAACGTCCTTATCCTTATCCTGTGCAGGTGTTGTACTTGGCCAGCCAGCAGGTTAGTATTGGCCCCATTTTACGGATTGTGAAATTGGGCTGAGATCTTGATGCTTGCTAGGGGGCTCAGAAGAGCTAATGGAAGCAAGGAGGTGCCCCTGAAGAGGTCTTACTCTTGAGACCCTCTGTAACTGCCTTCTCCCATGACCTATCATGTTAGGTACTCTGGTAGCCACAGGCTGTGGTGGAATCATAGACCAAGTATGTGTGGTAGTAGAAGTCATGGGAAAACATGAGTGTTTCTGGAATGTTTTTAAGAATTTGGGGCTAGAGTACATTTGAGACTTCGTGCTGTCATTTAGAGATCTTTCTGCATATGAGTGAAACATGAGGGAGAAGTTCTTGAATGATCCCAAAAAGATTGTCTTGGCGTGGTGAATGCCTGCCTGCCACTGGTGGGAGGGCCCTGTGGGCTCTGAGGCTGCCTTAAGCTCAGATACAAAGTTTCAGGGGTCACTCCTGAGCTTGATGCCAGTGTTTGCCACCCAACCCACACAGGCCTTTAGGTGCAGGAATCCATCTGCCAAGGTGTGTAGTCTCTCACCCCCTTCATTGTTCCCACTAATGTTGAGATTCCTGCTCCCTCTGGGATCTACCCTTTCCCCCCTTGCCCCTGGACATCACCTGTACCACCAGGGGGCGCTGATCTGCTCTTTTTGCCCCTTGTGGGAAAAAAAATCACCACTTTAATGGTGAAAATCGCCTTGTGGAAAGGGAAGACTTTCCTAACTTAAGCCAGCCAGTTACCTGAGCTTCCACTGGACTGAAAATGGAGTATCCTCTTGTGGTTCTCTTCCTCTTTGTGAGCGGATTCCCCTCCTGGGGGCTCCAGCTGCAGCTAAGCTGCGTTTGGGAAAGGTTGCTAGTAGCTATTTAGGGATGGAACTCAGCCCCACGCAGGGGTGATGCTTGAGAGTATTGGGGAAAAGGGATCTTTTTGAGGTCAGGGCTGCTGTTGCTGCTGCTCTGGGAGAGGGGAGGAGAGATTGTGAGACTGATGAGAGTTGTATTTCTTTTTTCTGGAAAGTTTCACTCCAGGAACACATACATAATTTAGAGGGCAGGCGGCATGGTGGGGTTGGGACTGTTGTCCTGAAGCCTTATCTGAAAGTGAAGGTGTAACTGTGGCACCTAGGGTGCCGTTTCACCTCAGGCTTCCAGAGCCCCCAACTCTCCCTGCCTTTTTGTCCAGCCTCACATCTCCCTGCTTCATGCCCTGTCACTTCCCCCACCTAAGGTTGCCCCCTCCCAGTCTGCCTGTGCACATGATACTCTTGCCTAGATGCTGCTCCCACTCTCCTCCCCCACCCCTGCTTGTCCTCTAGGACTTGCTTAGGGTCACCTTCTCTGAGGAGCTTTCCCTGAGCCCCTGGCTGGTCCCACCACCCAAAGCACTGATCAGATGCATTATACTGTATTTATTTACATGTCTCCTCACTAGACTGTGAGTTCCTTGAGGGCAGAAACTAGATCTGATCCATCTCTGGCCCATCATTAGGGTCTGGTGTCAAGTAAATGCTTAAGACGTGTTCCTTAAATGAATGAGATGAGTATTGTCAAAGAGTGTCCAACAATACCTTGTTGCCCACTGCCCTACCCCCCCCCAAGTAACTGTCCTGCTAACACATTCTTTTGAGTAAGTGAACTCTTCTCAGATCATCTAAATATTATCCTGTCTCCATATCAGATGGAGTTGTAATGTCAAGAGAGGCATGGACACAGGATGGGGGCCTGTGGTCCCCACAGTGGTGGGACCTTGTCCAGTGTGGCAGTAGCTGCCTTTGGGGTAGAGATAGAGATCATCATAGTCAGAGAGAATCTTTCCCTGGTGCGAGGAACAACCCAAAACCTCTGGGTTGTGCCTAAGCAGCTCCTCTAGTAGAATTTTCTGTTGTGCACAAGCAGTTCTTAAGAACCCTGGCCTGTGTGCGTGTGTATGCATGCACGCACGTGCACCTCTGTGTACACACAGGACACCTGAATACCTATATAAGCACATGATTGTGGGGGGAGAGACAGGCTCAGTTCTGGGCAGCAAGAAGAGGGATTCTGTGTCTGCAGCCCACATACAGACACTCTTACTGCTCTGTGTAATGGACATGTTGTTAACCTTCTTGAGATCTCTCCTAGTTCCAGTTGACAGTCTGCCTGGAGACTCGTTTCTGACAGAGACGGGATGGGATAAGTTTCATCCCTTCCAACCCCTTTCCCTACCACCTCTAGAGTCTACTCCAACCTGTCAGATCTCTGCCTGTAGCAGCTGGGCTGCTGCACAGTCCCTGACCATGTGCAGTCTTTTTTTGTTGTTGTTGTCACTGTCTTGAAAAAAACTAGGAAAAAAATTTACCAATTTTGCTAAATGCCAGTAAAGGGCTTTGTCTTGCACCTGTACTTATAAAGGGTGAGATTTATTGGTCTCTTTGTCTGAGGAGAAAGAGTGGGTCTGATTATCAGATTGCACACCAGAGACAAGTGCTTATGTAATCAACAAACTGTCTTGGTGTCAGAATACGATTGTGTTGGAGATAAACTGAAAGGAGAAAGCACTGGATGCTGACATGCTATTGGCATTGAGTGTCCTGGGCTGCTTCCTGTAGTTGCTAGTGTTTATGATGAAGCCAGCTCGTCCCTGGACAAAGCCCTTGTGTGGGCAGGGGATCTCAGTAACCAGTCATGTTATCAGTCCGGGTCAAAAGCCTCTCGCCTTGTGGTTTCCGAGTCTGGAGAAGCGGGAGTTAATCTGTAATCCCTCGGTGAAAGGAGCCACAGAGCACACATTAATTCTTCCTCTCACCTCTCCAGCTTTAAGTGGTTAAGGTCTTTGAGCTCTGTTTAGCCTGTGAGCCCTGGTTCTCAGCTTAATAATACTTGGCTTTGCTCTAGTACCTTTCATTGTGAGGATGTGAAAGCTTTTTACAAATATATATTAACCCAAGTGGGATTGGGTTTAAACTGCAGCATGAAGGATTTAAGTTATGCCTAAGGTAGAACTTTCCAGTATTTATTTTTTTAAATTGGCTCTCTCTTTCATGGCTTCTTGTGTAAGTCTTAGAGACATCTTATAAGTTGTCAGTACCAGGTAAAAGGACTCATTCTTTTTTTTCTTTTTTAAAGATTTTAAAAAAAAAATTTATTCATGAGAGACACACACAGAGAGAGGCAGAGACACAGGCAGAGGGAGAAGCAGGCTCCATTCAGGGAGCCCAACATGGGACTCGATCCCGGGTCTCTAGGATCACACCCTGGACTGAAGGCAGCGCTAAACTGCTGAGCCATCGGGGCTGCCCCAAGGACTCATTTCTTAATTTCACACTCTATTCATCTAGTGCCTTGGAAGAGCCAGCAAGATGTAGTCCATCCTTTGGAAGGATTCATATGGGGAAGTAAGGCCTCCCCCTGGAAGAGTGCCTCTAGCTGAACCAATAGTTCAAGCCCCTGTGTCTCTGGCGATTGAGTTCAAGCCCTCTAGGAGCTCAGCTGTAAGCCATGTCTTGCTGAACCACAGGTGGTCTAGAAAGCATGGAGAGAGAGGGAGCTCAGGCTTGGAGAGGCTCCTCCAGGCTGGTAATTCTAGGATTGCTGACCAGTGGACAGGAGTGTGAGAAAGCCCCAGGCCCCTGGAGCCCTACCACCTACGGTGGAAGAAGCAGGCCTAGTCTGTAGTGAGAGACTGCAGAGCAGAGCTCTAGTTTTCCTTTTTAGGGCAGTGACTTTCTTTCCCCACATTAGTGATTTTCCTGGGGCCCAGAACAGGTGCTTGTGGGATACACAGATGCTGACCTAAGGCCCATCTCCAAGGAGGGGGATCTCTTGGCAAGGGTGCCATTGGTTTCTTCTGTGAGTGAGCCTTTCTGGAAGCCCTTCAGTGTTCAGCTCATCCGAGTGACCCTTGCATGGTGTAGGAGTCGAGAAGTGGTAGACCTAACCTTGCCCCACAAGACTCAGACTAGATGTGAGACTGGCACACAGACCCCAGAGCTTTCTACGTAAGAGTGGCTGTAGGTTTTCCAGGATAGTCCTGACCCTAGCTGTAAGCTTGGGGATATGGCTTGGCCCTGGAAGAACTAAGCAGGAGAGGAGGAGGGCCAGGAAGGGCAGTGGTGGGTACAAGGGTGCTAGTCAGTCATCTGGGTGTTCACCTGGAGTCAGCCACAGCCTACTCTGGACTCTAGCCCCTAAGTGCCTGAGACAAAACACAGACACTGCTGTGCTATGACACCGCCTGCTCAGTGTGGGGCTCTGGAAGGTGTACAGGCTTTGGGTGCTGGCTGGGCTGGGCATAGAGGGGCTGCCAAGAAGAATGCAGATTCCATGAGGCAGGGATTTCATGTTTTTCCTTACGACTAGATCCCTAATTTCTGGAATGGGGCCCAGCACATTGTAGGCTGTCCATGAATAGCTGTTGACTAAATAAAAGGAGAAGTCTTAGCACTCCAAGATTAAAGCCGCTGACCCAGAGCTCTTTCTCACCCCTCATCTGCTAGCCCCACTCCTAGCCCTCAGTGGACCAACTTTTCTTCTCTTTGGCTCAGGCCCTCCCTCTGCTGGGCAGTTCTTTGGTCTCCCAAGCAAAGAAAGGGTGTGGAGGTGCCAGCCGGGTGGGCATGCTGTGGGTTAAAGCCTTGCGAAACAACAGTGTAGTTAATCTTTCTAATTTATTTTCCTTTTAGACCATGGGAAGTCTGTAGGCAGCAGCTGTTACCCAATTAAAATACAGATTAATATAAAAACAGTTTCTGGAATATAAAATAGAGTGGCTGTGTCCTTACACTTCCTTAAAATACCACCTAATAATGACTTGATGAACTACAGAAACCCACCTAGAGGAACTCAGCGTTCTTAAAATGAAAATTTCTTCCCTAAAAGGTGTGTATTACCATTCCATGTAAGTCGCTATGAGAAAATAACCTTCCCTCTTAGAGCCAGCGGTTCCTGTGAGTTGGGTATTTGATATTCATTAAATGTAATTATAGTTTAATTGGAGTTTAATCCCCCCCCAACACTTAAAAAAAAAAAGAAGAAGAAATTCCCCAGCAAGCCTGAGATCTTACTCTCTGTAGAGGTAGCCAGGGGCACATTGGACATGGTGATTTCCAGCTGGGTCCAGGTCTGTGGCTAGGGGCCTCCTGCCTCAGATCCCTGAGGCAGTTTGTCTTTGTCTGTGTTCCAGGGATATTTTCACTTCAAATCAAAACAAAGCAGAGCAAAGTAACAAGCTTGTTTGAACCTAGGCCTGACCTGGGTCGAGCAGCCTGAGTCAGTTGTTCTGTAGACCAGGTTCCTTTATTAGGTCTTTCGTCTGAGTTTCCCCATCAGTTAAAGGATCCTATTTCCTGCTTGCCTAGTTGGTATTGAGGGCCCAGGTATTCAGGGTAAAGGGTGGATGCCTGTGGGGCTCCCCTGGTTCTTCACTGATGTTAGAGGAGGAAATGCTGGACATTGAGACCCAGAGAAGGGGTGGACTTGAATCCAAATGTGGCTGCCCTAAGTTCTACAGGAACTTCTGTGAAGCTTGGAGGTAAACTTTAGATTCTAATTTGGAGGGATTTATTGAGCCTATTGAATACAAGACACATAACATCTTTTTTTTCCCTCCCAAAATGAAAGCTGAAATAGGTATGAAACACACCCTGCAGTCAGCATATAGATGTGTTTCTCCCTCTCGGGGCAGGATATTGTGGGGAAAGTTCACCCTGTGTCCTGGGACTTCATTCCCAAGGCCTCTGGCAAGTTCTGAGCTGAAAGCAGTGCAGGCCAGGGCCTTTTGTAGAATGAAAAAGGAAAGGATCCAGTCCGGCTTTGAGACTCTGCACCCTGCTGTTCCACCTATTGGCTGTTTCTCTTTCCTTTCAGCTCACCGGGATTATTCAAGCCATGGTGGATGGTCAGCCAAGCCTGCAGCAAGTGCTGGAGGTAGGTTGAGTGACCTTTAATTCCTGACCTCTGACCCCTTCCTGCTGCCTTTCTCTCCCCCCTCCCCTCCTGAGAATGTAGCCGTGTAATTTGACTATGATTATGGCTTGATTAGAATAACATTTGCTGTCACATCAGTGACATGCTGTTGAGAGTATCGAACCATTGATCTGTCATCTCCAGCTGTTCCCGTCAGGGTTACTGGCAAGATGTCCGAGTGCTGCCCCGAGTTCCACACAGGCTCCCACCCCCTCCTGGCCCCTGGCCCTCTGCTGGGCAGCCCAGGCAGCCTGGGCTGGGCGGGTCGGGAGGAGGGGAGCTGAGCTATGGCACTGCAGAACTAGCCCTGGGGACCGAAGGTGTTTTTGTTTAGCTTTAGTGTTGGCTTCCTGTGGCATGTGAGCACTTCATTAACTCACCCAGAACTCCCCATCGATGGCTTTTGTTTGCTGTCAGCTCCTCCAGGAGGTGCGGCTGGGCCCGCCTGCCCCACTGCAGCTTGCCACTGGATGCATTGTGCCTGTCAGGGGTGCAGAGGCTGCACTGGGTAATGATTCCTAATCAGAATAATTACAACAATTGCCCATGTGAAGGAAATCAAATTAAAGGCTTTAGAACCCTTGGCAGAGACCACACTTCTAGGATGTTCTCCTCAGGGAGCTGGAAAAGGTTAAGACGCTGCTTCTTATGCTCCAGCCTGAGGGAATAAGGATGGGCTGCGCTTGGCCTCAGCTTGGCTCCCACCCCTTTTGGCCTGGGGGTTTGCATTGAGGGAGAGGATCCCTCTCTCCCTCCCTCCTCTCTAGGGGGAGGGGAGAAGAGAAAAAAGCCTGTGGATCTCATTAGGTGCTTTATTTATCTTTACGACTAGTTAACCCAAAGCTCAGTTCCTATCAAAGCACAGGAGAAAGCAGAGTATGGGGGGGGATAGCAGGACACATCTGCATTGCTGGTATTCAGCCTAGAGGAGGTTGGGTGGTGGCAGGGGAAGGGAGGAAGGTCTCTTTATATAGCCAAGAGGCCCTGTCCCATGGGAGAGAGAAATGCAGACTGAATTTCCTGGGGTTCCCCAGGATGGAGTCAGGTTTAATCTCACCCAGTGGCAGGTATGCTCCCTAGGTTCTGTGACTGGTCAAATTCTGGGTAGGGTTAGTGTTAGGGTACCTGCAATAGGTTGGAAGAAGAGAAGATGAGCTCTGAGGTGTCTCCCAGTCCTACTGACCCTCTTTTTTTGAGGGGAAATTCACTCCTATTATTGAGGGGTCTCCTCCACATTGACTGCTCCCTGTAAGACTAGACTCAAGGAGAAAGAGGGGACTCATTGTTTCCTATGGTCCAGGCAGGGCCTAGCCCCTGAGGGAGACCACATAGCAGGCAACTATCCCTTGGAATGTCTCTGGCCAGGATCCTAAGAGGAAGATGCTTGCTGTAGGTCAGCACTGAACCAGAGCTTTTGAGGTTATGGGATTTTTTTTTTTTCCTCCTCAGTGGTACTGGTTGAGAGGGAGCCTCTTGAGGAGGCTTTCTCCTGCTAACCTCAGGCCAGGCTAGAGCAGGATGCTCCAGGGATTCTGACTCTTATCCATGAAGCTGTCTACTATTTCAGCATACTTTGTGGGTGAAGAGGGAAGGTTCCTGGTATCAGCCTGAATAGGGAGTCTGGCAAGGAGACCAGAATGGGCTCTGCTTTGTCCTATTAACCCTGAGTTGGTCATACATCTAAAAAAGCTGAATTCTTGTTCTAACCAAGGCCTTGAGCAGGTGGCCAGCTGGATTTTTGCCTGACTCATTTAGTCCAGGTAGGACCCCTGCTAGACGTAGCTGGGAGGGCTAACCCAGCTGGTTGGGGGTTGTCTTGGTGATTCCTCCAACTGTTTATCCATATAAGCAGAGTAGGGAAGGAAAAGGACAGGCTTTATTCCAAATGTAGTATCACTTTCCTGGACAGGCTCATAGCACAAGGTTTTCACTAAATATCTGTTGAATGAGTGAATGGCGTAGGTCCTAAGCTTCCAAGGACCTCTGTGAGTATTAAGTGCTTCTCATGGGGAAGGCCAGGTCTTGCTGACCAGGCTCCTGACAGTCCTGTCTTGCTCTCTTTTCAAAGACCACCTTGTAGGACTTGAGGCATTGGGGAGCCCCCCTCTACTGCCCCAGTTGGGGCATTTAACACCAGTGAGCTGGAGCAAGGTTAGCTGATATAGGAGCTCTAGGTTTGCCTTCTTTTCTTATATTAAGTCTTAGAAAGGATACATGAGTGTGAGTGTGTGCATGTCCTTCAGTGCAAGTGGGCCATAGCGGCTGGGGAGACAAGCCATTCAGTAGCAGAAGGTCTAGAATTCAGCTTGCTGGGGAGACTCTTGAGCTGAGGGGGGATTTTCCTGTGTACAGACTATGAAGAGGTTCTGCACAGTCTGGCTCGAGGAGCAGCTCTGACCTCCTGGGAGGTAGGACAGCTGTAGCCTTGGAATGACCTAGGATCCTTGGTCCTACTCAAAGACTGCTTCGGCGTGGACGAGGCCTTCAGGATATCTGAGACATCCCAGGGAGCCAGCCTCCACCTGCTAGAAGTGATCTTACTCAGGATTTCAGTGGGCTCTCCATTATGTGCCCGAGTCTTCACAGTCTGGCCCACCTAGTCCCCAGTGTCATTTCCTAGCCCGCCTTTCTACACATTGGACATGGGTCACACTACTCCTAACTCATATTTCAGTCAGTCAGCAGGTATCTGTTGAGAAGACACTGCTGGGGTTAGGGATTGTGACAGTGAGTTAAGACAGAAGTTCCTGCCTTCATGGTGCTCGTAGTCCAGTGGGGAAGGCAGACAGTAAACCCATAATTGCTTCTCAAATACAAAATGATTGTGCCCGTGCCTGTGTCTCTGCCTATGGTATCCTTTGCTGTGCTCCATCCACCCTGTCAGGCAGACCCAACCACCAAGTCCCTAGATCAGTTGTCTTCTTTGTGAAGCCTTCCTTCCCAATTCCTTTCTCTGTAAAAGGTAGAGCTAGTCGCTTCCTCCTCTTGGCCCTATAGCATTCTGGTCACTTCTCCATGGCTGCATTTATTATATTGTATTATGACGATCTGACTTTCTCTCCTCCTCAGCCTACTGTCTATTTTGTGGTAGCCATTTAATACATTATTATGTTTAATTCTCAAAACAACCCCATAAGGTTAGTCATCCTGCCTCATTTTATAGATGAAGGAAACTAAAGTTCAGAGAGGTTAAATGACTTTTAAATGACTTCCCATCAGTGACACAGTCAGGATATAGAAGAGCCAAGGTTAGAACCCAGATGTGTCTGACTTTCAATCCTGCATTTCTAGCTACTTTGCCATGTAGCCTTTAAAAACTAATCCGTCTGTGTGAGTGGAGTGGTAGTGATCTGCTGTACTCTCACCCCATGCCTGGGATCTTCTGAAAAATAGGCAATGCTTCCTGAATGTTTTATGATAATTCTCTCATTAAATACTGAGTTTAGTATTTGTACTTCCAATGTGAGTGCAAATAATAAGACTGATCAAAGAGATGAAAGATATACTTAAAGTGTGTTTAGGAGCTGTTTTATCTCTTAGTCTAGAAATTGAACTCAGCCTTCAAAAGGTTCCACCGAATTTGAATTTGAATCCTCAACCAGGAGAGGAGAAACATAAAAAGTCTGGGGCCAGTTTATGAGCTTTCAGCGACTGAAGTGGAATGGGGTTCCAGCCCAGCAAGAGAGCTTTTTCTGCTAGACTCACAGTGAAGATAAACTTCACCATCATTTGGGGGAATAACCAAATTCATAAATTTGGTTAATAAACCTTTAGTGGGAGGGTGAAATGAATAAGTGAATGAATGAACCTGAGGATTGGAGTCCCGTCTTGGGGCCTCCTTCCAGCCTGTTCTCATGGCCAAGGGCATCCTGTGTCTGTGCTAGGCTTTGCTTTTGAGGGCCGACTTACTGGGATATGTCCTTATCCCATCTGGAGCAGGCTGCTCGGCAGTGGGCAGTGGAGAGGTTCCCTCCCCCGACTCACTCAGGCTTGTGTATCTTCCTGTAGGGATCATCCTCCTAGTGCTCCCATAGCCCTGAGCCAAGGCTGAGAGCCCAGAACGGAGCCATGGCTGGATAAGATTACAGTTTTCTCCTGCTCTGATTACAAGCAGCTTATCTGCGTTTCACTGTTGTGGCTCTTCACAGACTTGGGAAGAAAAAAAAAGGAAAAATCTCATCTGTTCTTGTTGTGTACTTTTCAGAGGGTCGATGAGTGGATGGCGAAAGAAGGCCTCTTAGATCCAAACGTCAAGTCAATTTTTGTCACCTGTGGCGACTGGGACTTGAAAGTCATGTGAGTATAAGAAGGACTACTTTGCTGACAGGGCTTGGAATCAGTGGGACCAGGTCTTGCCTTTTGCAGGCTTACATGTCCAAGCCTACAGGGCAGCTGGGTCAGAGAGTCCTTGGATCTTTGGGGCTGCCAAGGTGAGAAGAGGGCAGGGAACCCTACCTTCTGCCTCTGGAGCAGGGAATAGATAAGTCAAGGACCCTACTGGGACTGCTATTGTTGGGGCCTTCCTGCCTTTGCCAGGTCTCACTGCTTAGGACAGCCCTTCCGGTTGTGGGCTACATATTGTTGCCCTGGAAGGGAAGAGTTAAAAGCAGATCTTTTTTTAGTGTTTACTACCCTTAATGCTTTAAAAATAGTAACACATTTAATAAACCTTGGTACTGGGGATCCCTGGGTGGTGCAGCGGTTTGGCGCCTGCCTTTGGCCCAGGGCACGATCCTGGAGACCTGGGATCGAGTCCCACATCGGGCTCCCGGTGCATGGGTCCTGCTTCTCCCTCTGCCTGTGTCTCTGCCTCTCTCTCTCTCTCTCTGTGACTATCATAAATAAATTAAAATTTTTAAAAAAATAAAATAAAATAAACCTTGGTACTTTTGTTCCTGTTTTATAGATAAGGGAATTAAAGCACAGAGAGGTTAAGTAACTTGCCCAAGAACACACAGAGCTAGGATTCAAACCCAGGCAACTTGGCTCTAGGGTCCTGTCTTAACCATTACGCTGTGCCTACCCTTTTATCTGGGGAACAAGGCCCTGATGATTGAACTGCAAGCCCTATAGTGGGATGAGAGAGGGCTGCTTCTAGGGAGCTACCCAATTCCCCAGCCTCCTTGTTCCTCTTTCGTTCCCACTGCTTTTTCTCCTTTGTCTCCGGGTCCTGCCCTGCTTATAGAAGACAGAACTGGTTCCTCTGCTGGGTTGACACTTTTGCCTCTTGTCTATCCTCATGGATACCTGGCTTCAGACAGCCCCCAGGGAGCTAAAGTGGGGTGGAGGTGGTGGGGGCACTGTTTGCTAAGGATTGATAGAATCGATACCTCTGTGTTCTTTGTGACCGAAGGCAGCTGCAAGCATTCTGTGTGTGTGTGTGTGTGTGTGTGTGCATGCTTTTGTGCATAGGTGGGATATTGTTGGGGGGTGAGGAATAGTAGCTCTGAGGTGACATTTTCTACCAAATAGGCATTGTCTTCTCACCGAGGTCCTTTTTTATGCCTTTTGGATGCTGGATGTTGAGGTGAAGTTAGGCACTCAGGTGGATGTCAAGCCTGCTCTTGGACACCACCTCCCTAGGTGACAGGAGGAAGAACAAGTCCAGATCACATAAACACACCCCTCATTTCCACACCCCTCAGGTCGTGTACACACGTTGACTGCATACCTCTAGGTGTGCACACACGACTCCCAGAGCTCCAGAGGATCTCTGTGTTCCCAGCTGACACTCATGTGTCAGGGAAATTACAGAGGCTGGACCTGGAAGCAGATATGCATCAGGGGAGGATTCTATGGAGAAGGTGAGGAGGAGGAGGCTGTTGCTCTTATTTATGGCATCCTGGGCAGCTCTGAGTACTTGAATCTTCAGAGAACGGATTTACGTGGAGCTCTGCAGCATATAAGAGAAGCTCTTTGGGGTGGGCAGGGTTCAGGCTGATACCCAGCACCTGGGGCTCATGTAGCCCAGTCCAGAGGCCCAGTTTCTCCAGATAGCCTTCCAGGACTTCCATTCTTCCAAGTGTTTTTCACTCTTTGGTGTGTTTGTATCCCAGATACTCACATTTCAGAATCTTCTGCATTAACTGTGAATGGCATGTCCATATGTGTGTGTATATGAAAACTTCCCTGTGCGTCCACGCGGGGATTATCTGGTCGGCCTCCTAAGTTTGGATTTGGTTTCTCCATGAGGAGAGGGGGATTTTCAGAGAGTGCTGTCTTTGGGTCTGGCCCATTCTGGCCTATAGCACCAGTTCACCTCAGTAGGCCTAGGACAGATTTTGTTGACTCTGGAGGCTGCTTTGCATCTTCACAAGAAATGGTGTAATCAAGAAAAGGGATTGGGTCAAAACATACAGGAAAAGAAACCCCCACCCCAATTTTTTTTTAAATTTTTATTTATTTATGATAGTCACAGAGAGAGAGAGAGAGGCGCAGAGACATAGGCAGAGGGAGAAGCAGGCTCCATGCACCAGGAGCCCGATGTGGGATTTGATCCTGGGTCTCCAGGATTGCGCCCTGGGCCAAAGGCAGGTGCCAAACCGCTGCGCCACCCAGGGATCCCCCCACCCCAATTTTTTAAAAAAAGATTTTATTCATTTATTTTAGAGAACAAGCATGAGTGGGAGGGGCAAAGGGAGAGAATCTCAAGGGGACTCCACACTGAACGCAGAGCCTGACATGGGGGCTCCATCCCAGAACTCTGAGATCACGACCTAAGCTAAAACCAAGAGTCAGATGCTTAACTGACTGAGCCACCCAGGCACCCCAAAACCAAATTTTAAAGAGCATGTACCAAATTTCATTCAGTCCTCCCAACTATCTTCCCTGGTAGAAGGTGATACCTCCCTTTATAGATAGAAAAAAAACCAAAACAAAACAATTTGAAACTGAGGCCCAAATTGGTAGACTCATAGGTACACAGAATTGAATTCTAAGACCACGTTGCTTCTAAAAGAGCTGGGTTGGGCAGACTTTGGTAGCCGGTTTGGGTTTGTATTGAAAAGACCAGTGAAGCTCTAAAAAAGAATATGCAGGAAGGAAGCAGATGTCAGGTGGCAGGGGCTGGGGGGAGGAGAGCTTTGTGACTGCCTTTTAGAAGCAGGAGTCCACATAACTGCTGGGAAGGCTCTTAATTAAATGTGTAACAAAATAAAAACAGCCAGAGAGGAAACCTAAGTAGTGCTTCGTGACAGTGCACAGCTTATCGGTGTTCCTGGAACCTCTCGTCAGATGGCTCTCATCAGAGCCATCACCTTTTTATGCGTCTGGTAAAGGCTGCTGAGGAGCCTGACAAGGGTGGTGTTAAATTGACACCCGCAACTTGTTAGTATGGGGCTTACTTCTTATTTTGACATCCATTTTCAGATTTAACTAAGTCTAAGGGATTCAAATATTTTCATTTCCCACTCTAGTTTCCTGGAGCCATGGCTCCTTCTCGTTGCTGCCCTTCCCCTCTCTCCCAGCACCCACCCCCAACCAGCTTCACATCACTTTTGTTGGAAAGGGCCTGATTAGTGAGCCAGTGAGAAATGGGAACTGAAGTGGCAGTGGAAATCCCACTGGAGAAGAGAAATCTGCTCAGGTCCTGACAGAATCATTTTGTGTCCATCTTTTGTCAAAGCCAGATGAGTTGATACTCTGTGGGCTTTGATGCTATAGTCACAGATCCTGCTGAGGTGGGTTTTAATTTAGTGGGCACGGATTTAATTTTCCTTCTCAACTTGTTTAAGAAATGACATGACACTTGTTATGGCTTTGGTGCTTGGTCAGCTTGCCTCCCCTACCTGACCTACCCTTTCTTTGCCTTACCTTGTGTTCTTGAAGCTCTTCATGGCATTTACTGTTCTTTCTCCATTTTTTTCTCTTCTCTGCCTACCCAGGCAGGGAATGTCTCTGTAGAGGGGTTCCATCTTTGACATGGCAGCAGAGATCTTGCTGGAAGAAAGCAGTCTGGACATATACTTATTTATACATGAGATTGTATTGTGTCTCCCTCTACTTGTCCTTATCACTAGATTGTGGGCACCATTATAACCTTGGATAGTGTTTGGCACTTATTAGTTGTTCAATAAACGTTTGTTGAATAAATGACAGCTAAGTAATGGAGTGCGCTTGTGGTATTTGTACTCAGGAAGAACGTCAGAGGATTAATGGAAGGTAGATTCAGGGAGAATGGAACAGGAGAGGAAATCTTGGGCCTTCCTGTACCAACCTGAGTGTGAGGGGTTGGAGAACTATGCTGCTAATGCCAGGTGGCTCCTGGATTTTCCCACGCCAGCACTGGGTGTCGGGTCCTCCCTTCATGGTGGGTACTGGGTGAGATGGCCCACAGGCCTGGGTCGTGGAGGAGTTTGGTCCTCAGCTGGCTGAAGGCCTTTCTCAGAGATTTGTGCCTTCCAACACTGAGGGCTGGGATTGCTCTGGGGACATTTATATCATAAGAAAAATAGCATGTATCGAGCGCTTATTACATATCATATCAGGAGTCTGCTGTGCTATTTATTTACACATCATCTCATTTAATTCTGCCACAATACTATGAAATAAATTCTTTTTATAACTTTTTTTTTTTTTTAAATGATGAGGAAACTGGAGCCCAGGGAGGTAAGTTTGTCAAGGGAACACAACCAGTTTGTGGCAGGGATATGAACCTAGGTAGGCATTCTGACTCTAGAACCAGCGTGTTTAACCACTATGCCATCTGACCATCTGCTTCTGCCCTTCATGGCCCATGACTTTGTGATGATAGGGGGGATGCCCTTCCCGCTTTCCTTTGTTTGCACTGAGTGGCTGACGTTCTCTGACACCCTAGGCTGCTGGTACCCCATGTGGTGTTGGTGGAGGTCTGGACTGTTACGTGTATTTTGGTATGGGGGCATGGTTGGCCAGGGGGTGTGGTGAGGGATGATTTGGGGCTGCTGAGAGCCTCCTTGATGAGCTACAAATGAATGAATCCTCAGATCTGTTTTAAGGAAACCACTTCCAGTATCATTTTGGATACCTCTATCCTATAGTATGTCTGGAAGCATGTGGGGGACCTCATCATGTCACTAAGCTCATGAAAGCCTTACCCCTTGCCCATGGGTGTGCCAGTTGGTCCCAGCTCTGAGCTATATCACTTCTGATTAGCAGCCTGCTGGGGGAAGGGGCTTGAGTAAGAACTCCCTGGCAGTTCTGACTTGTCTCATTTCCCGATACTTTTATCTGTCACTGCAAGTGCTTGAGCTCCCCTCCTGAACTAATTAAGTTTGCATGTGTTTAGACACATTGCCAAATAGGGCTTAGCAAAGCGGAACTGAGCTACATCTCTTTCCGAGTAGGGAAGGAAGGGTAAATGAATGCTCTCCCACAAGGGCCACGGAGAACTGTGGATGATACGGAGTGGGTGTGTGTACAGATGATAAGCATTTTGCCCTGGCCCTCCTAGGGACGTGGTGAGCTTGCAGAGCAGCCTTCTGATTGGCTGGCAGGGGCAGGTGAGGGCCCAGTCTCCAGCTCTTTTAGTGAATTGGGCATTCTGAGAGGGCCGAGGATGGATAGAGGACAGGCTTTGATGTATGATTGTTATCCCAAGCACAGGCAAAACTGAATGTCAAATTCAGGATATTACAGGGGGAGTTGGTAGGGCTGTGTGCTGTTTGCCGCCAGCCTGAACCACCTACCTAGCCCCTAGGCTTAAAACCACCTGTATGAATAACAGCGTTCAGGGTAGCCTTTCTTCTAAGTCTCTGAGAAGTATGCTGGAAATGTGGACACTGTTTTGCCAGAAGACCCCAGGTTCCCCTGTTCAGTCTTGTGATCGCAATGAGATGGCCTCAGGGGGAGGTGGAGAAAAGGAGTAGTATTGTATAGAATCCCCTGACCTTAGAGGCTCACTATAGTGAGGTAGTAGCTGACAGGATGTTTTCGAGTCAGGCCAATGTCCACCTTTTCCCTAGTGCTGGGTAGCCTGAGATGTTCTGTGGCAGGATGTACTTGGATCCTGTCCAGACAGCAGATATGGGGGCATTACTATGTTGTGGACTCCGCCTCTGAAGTAGGGAGGGTGGGTATTTCCTACACAAAGTAGTTAGGAAAGCGAGCCGCCAGCTATGGTCAATCTTACAGTTTGGAGGCCAATAGCTTCCTGGCCACGAAGAGGCTTTCTCAGTGGGCAAGACTGGCTTCCAGTGCACACTGAGTGTGTGTGGCGGGTGGGGAGGGTGTTCTGGAGGTTGTATAGGAATTCTGGGCCTTCAAGCTGTAGCCTAAGCCCAGAGAGAACAAGAACCAGACCTTCTGCCCTCCCTTCAGCTTCCCTAGAGCCCTCTCGTCAGCAGAGGTGCATCGGGTTAGCCCCAAGAAGGCAGCTTGAGTTGATGGGGTCATGTTTCAGCTGCAGCTAATCCAAGTCACTCGATATAAATCTCTCCCTGCTGTCTCTCCCCTCCCTCCCATCCCCAACCCACAGACAGGGAAATGAATCCTGGCCCTCGCCCTGAATACATCATGGCAGGCCTGCCTCTAATGAGAGAGGGCCATTCATTGTAGGGTGAAGCTCCCTGCAGAGCCTGGGATGCCATTAATTAAAGAAGAGCCACCTGAAGCCAGTCGTGCGGTGCAGCCTGCCACGCTCAGATGGAGTGGTGGTGGGGTAGCCTCGTTAGCCTGACAGCTCCTTGGGCCGAGAGTTCTTGGGCTCTGAGGAGCAAGGGGTGCCCCGCCTCCCCCTGAGAGCTTGCAGGCCTCTGGGGCCAGCCTACTCACAGATGCATGAGACTTCCCTCTGGCACATGTCCTGGTGCCTAGCACTAGTGGTAAAGGGGCTCCTGAGGGTAAAGGGGCTTGGTGCGGTTATCCATTTCCTATGGGCAGTCTCTAGGGCAGAAGCAGGTTTCTGTGGAGTCCATGGGAACTCTTAGGCCCCTGCCTGTGCCCCCTTTCCGCTCTTCTCCTTGTGGTCCTGGAGCTACAGGTTAGTAGGCAGCTCAGCTTTTATCCTTAGAGCCTGAGTTTGGGACAATTAGTCTGCTCTGGAAAGATTTTGGACCTAGAGGGGCATTGGGGAGGAGCTTTGTTGTCCGATCAATAAGTTCGGTCCCTCCTTGGCAGGCAGAGCCTCCGGTGATCCACCTTCTGGGCAGTTTTACCCAGAAGTCTTACCACTTATGGGCTGAGTGGTAAGACTCTAATGTTGGCCTCATCTCATCCACTAGGAAGGTGTCAAAGGGTCTAAAGCACTCCCGTGATTTTTGGAACCCCTGGAATGGAAGTTTTGCTTGGTTAAAATCCTGATAAAAGATAAAGTCATTTGTGTATTAACTCCTCAGGCTTTGAGATGTGTGTGGTACCCATGCTTTGGCCTGCTGCAGAGCTGCTGCCTGGATGGCTCTTCACTGTGTCCTGAGGCAAGTGTTGCTGCCTAAGTACGGGCCCTCGGAGTTATACTCCCCTTGACCATCTGTGAGAGTCTTATCACCTCCTCCTTGCTGGCAGGGGGGGCCGTAGGCACTGAGACCTTTGTATGGCCCAGAGTTGGAGTAGCTCAGCCAGTGTCTGCCTGGCTTGTCAGGAAGACAAATTGGTCCTGTGGCTCTTTGGGACTGTCTCTGGAAGTCTGGTTCTATCCTTTGTAGCAGTATCTGACAGGCTGCTTCATAGAGCCTCAGAACCAGCTGGGGCCATGGCTTAACCATATGTTCCATCTCTGCTTCCCCACAGCTCACCTGGTACAGAATAGAGGCTGCTACTACCTCCTAGGTCTGGGACTTGGGTTGTACTTCTTTGTGTTTTAAGTATTTCTGGACCTTGCAAGGCCTTGGCCATTTGTTTGGGCTCCTCTGTCCTCTGGCAGCTAGAGAGTGCAGGCTGGAGGACTTGCTCCTGAACTCCTAAGGAGAAGGAGCCACTGTTCCTGGAAAATGTTTTGCTTCGGGTGAGATATTTTTGTGTTTAAAAAAAAAAACAAAAACAAAAACAAACTTGTGTGACTCTTGAGACCCAACTCTTTTTTTCCCCTAATATTTTTAGAAATCAAGGTATGAAACAGGCACAGTAGGGTACATAAAGCATACAAACGTGAAATGCACAGCTCCATATGTTTTTATGCGAGTATGGGCCTGTGCAACCACCACCCAGATCAAGATAAAGAACCTTTTCCATCATCCTAGAAATTGCCTCGTGCCCCTCCTCAGTCAGTAATGCCCTCCGCCTGTCAGATAACCACTGTTCTGACTTCTATTACTTTTGGTTCATTTTGACTGTTCTTGACTTTGAATAAGTAGAATCATACAAAATGTACTCTTTTATGTCTGACTTCCTTTGCTTAACATAATGTACGAGAGAGTCCTCCACGGTTGTTGTATATATTAGTATTCAGCCTTTTCATTGCTGTATAGTGTTACATTATATCTCCTTAGTGTACTTTATCCCTTCTCCTTTTGTTGAACTGAATACCTTTAGCCCTTAGGTACATGTTTGTCGAATGAGTATGTGAATGTTCAGTCTGATAGGAGAATCTCCCGAGGCCTGTCAGCTTGTCCAAATCTCCCTCCTCCTTTAAAACCTAATTCCAGTCCTTTGGATATGTGGCCTTCTTGTCTCTTCTGGAATCTGCACCAGCTTCTCTCTTCTCTGAACTCCTGTGATAGGGAGAAGCTGGCCCCAGGCCTGTGGAAGTGGTCTTTGGGCCATACTGACCCATTTAGTTATTCTTTCAGTAGATGTTGGTTGAATACCCACTCTGTGTCTCATACTATTCTAGGTATTGAGGATACAGCAGTGATCAAAGAGATAAACCTTTAAAACATCCTGCCTTCATGGAGTTTACATTCCAGGGCATGCAGCCAGCACTGCCCTCTGCGCTTTGGACCATGGTGCCAGAAGAATCTTGGTTTTGTCCAGGCTCCTCTGTGAGGTTCTGCAGGAGCTGGGTGGCATTGGCTCTTGCCATCTTGACAAGGCCTCTGTAGGGCATGTGGGCTTTTGTCTCCCTCTCCTGCTGCTGCTGCTTGGCAGTGAAAGGGTTTCCTCAGTATTGGTGCATCCTTTCTACTCTCCAGGAGTCTGATTCCCTTGGTGAGAGGAGAGAATTAATCTCCAACTTTCCATGCCTGTAAGGTGAGTGACCTCTGTTTTGTCAGCGCTTGCCAATCTGTCCTCTAATTCCCAGCCAGGGTAGGTAATGGAGACATTACTCTGTGCTAAAGCAAACCACTAGTTTTCCTTGTGGCGATACGGAACTGATCCAGGCACTGGGAATGATGGGGCAGTCTGTGGGGATCTCACAGGTGCACGGCATCTGGAGACTGCAGGGGCATTGACACTTGAGCACCTTTGGTCCTGAATTGCAGTTGGCAGATTCAAGGAGGGAAGACGCCCTGCCATCTATTCTCTTTAACCACCACCCATGCCTGTGGGGCAGTTGCCTCAGTTTGGTCTAAAATAGGTTTCTGGTTGTTGGGCTTCTAAGAGCACATGGGAGGCTGCAAACACACCAGTGAGGAAGAGGAGTCCAGAAGTATGGGTCTTAGAAGATGAAGGCTGGGGAACTCCAGGCTGCAGCTGGCGTAGTGGCCTGTGCCTGAATGATCTGTGGACTTAGGAGGCTTAGCTCAGTAGGGCTTGGGAAAGATGGCTGTGAGTGGGTGGGATAAATTTTCAGTGTCCCTGGCTAAAGGGTGACATACTCAGACTTGATAGTTCTGTAAAATTGTTTCTTCCAAAGCCTGCAAGGATGTTGGTTTGGGGAAGAAAGCCAGCCGCCCAGAGAATCCCGAGAGCCTGACAGGCCTTTTTCTCTGCGATTCTTTCTTGCAGGCAGCCTGAGGCAGCCTGTCTCTTTGTTAACAGAGTGACAGCAATGTGACACCATGGAAATAATTACTAACAAATCACGGTGCTGACTGCAAACAGCTCTCTGTCTTCAGAGGCATGTCAGGGTGCATTAGAGCAGGACTGGAGGAGTGGCACATGTGGGGGCCAAGGCACAGCCCGCACTCAGACGCTCTCCTCTTCTCCCAGCCTGACCCCTTTCTGCCATGGCTGACTCTCCTGCTTGTGGTCTTTTCCTAGAGGTCAGCTGAGGAGGCAGCTGGATAAGTGACATGTGGCTAGTCCCACTTCTTCTGGGCAGGTAGCTCAGACTCCCATCTTTGCTAAGGAACACCTGGGTAGTGATGAGATCCAGGAGTTTTTACATTATGAAGCCCTCAAAAGGTGGAGGGATGCACCCTTTCTGATTTACTCTGCCAGTGGTTTTGGGGTGATGGGAAATATTTGCTCCAGCTGGAGTCAGACTATGGGGGAATACCTCAGTGTGGGCCCAGCTCCCTTCCCCCACAGCCCTGGTTTCTTCTTCAATTGCCATAGTCAATTTTTGGTAAGTCGACTTTGTCCATTCCCTCTTGGTTAGCACAGTGATTGCTCTGACTGTCAGGGCTGTAAATAATGCTCCTGGTATGTGTGGCTGGAGGCAGCCGCGTGGGGTAGGGAACAGAGTGGAAGGAGGAGCAGTACTCTGAGGGCTCCCTCGCTCTCCCCCCTCCCCTCTCATACAATATTTATCCAGGGATGGGAGTCAGATGCAGCGACCTCAGGGGTCACCCAGTTAAATAGCTTCTGAACCTCCCTGCATTCTAATTGCTGCAGTTGTCCTTTGCTCTGGAGACTTCTCCTCCCCATTGTCTGCTGAGGCACACACTAATGGCTCTCTTCCCTGGCCCTGCTGGGAGGCATATGGGGGGGGTGCAAGGGAGAGGGCTCATTGCTACCTTCCTTTCCCCCGGGATAAGGGAATCTAGGGCCTATTAACAAGTGGCTTTAGCTAGAAGGAGCACAGATCCCTGCCTCCCTCCTGCCCCTTCCCCAGAGTTGGCTGGAGAAGGAGCCCAGGCAGTGGGGCTTGGTTTATGGGGCCAAGGGTCTTCACCCATTTCCTGTCCTATAAGCAGAATTGTGAGACTAGTGACTCTTCTGCAAGGCAACAGATCCAGGAGCACTCAGCTGAGGAGTGTCATCTTGTGTTTCTATGGATGGTCCCACATTCAGGCTTTGGAAACTTCTAATGAATGATATTTCCTGTGGGAATATCTGCATTTTGCCCAACGATTGGCCCATTGAAAAGTCTCTTTGATCCCCCAGAGGTTGAGGTTGATTTAGGTGATGGATGAGGGTAGCAGGTGTGCCCCCATTTGGTGATTTAGGAGTGGCATATGCCACGTGTCTTCACTAGGCCCTTCTTTGTAAATGTCAGCTCTTCTCAAGGAATTCTTTTGGAAACTGCCACTGAAGGTGCGGACTGCTGTGCATGCTGGAGGTGCTGGTATATTCCAGCAGTAGCCTGAAGTCAGCCCCTGTTGAAAGCTGCTCCGGGCCGGGAAGTCCTGTGCTAGGGACTGTCAGGACTGATCACCAGGTGATCAGGACAGAAAGCCGCACGTGCATAAACCACCTGCACGCTGAGTAAGGTGGAGTGTGAGAGCGCCACGTAGGGAAGATACTGAACAAGTGCCGTGAGAACCCAGAGGAGAACAGCAGAGAGACTGAATGGGTAGTATTTTTTAGCAGGAAACTTTTTAAAAAACCAAAATATTAAAGCCTAACATTACAAAATATATAAAAGTTGAGCTGCTCTGGTTGAAGCTGGGGCAAGGCCCTACCGTTCTTCCTATTCCCCCAGTCCACAATGTGGCCTGATGTCCCTTCTAGAATCCTCGAACCCCATCGAGCACAGTTTAAAAACCACTGGGCTGTTCTGATGCCCACCTGGAAGGGTTCACTCCGTGTAGGCCACGTGCTTACCTGTTTTGAAGGAGTTCAGGGTGTTGGGATCAGGGCGTAGGAGATCATCCAGAGGGTTCAGGGAACAGCTGTGTCCTTGAGTGTATCGGAGCAGATCGACAGAACCTGACCGCCTGCAGATGCCTCTCCGTGGAGCCTCCAGAGGGCATCGTAGGCCACACAAAAGCAGCCCAGGCAAAGGGTCAAGATGGCCATAGGCCAGGTGGAGGCTGTAGTGGGGGGTGAGTGAGATATCTTGGAAACAGCTCAAACTGCTAAGGAGCTCTTGATTTCCTTGGCCAAAAGAGAGGACAGCTCATCAGCTGAGACACTGACCAAAGTGTCCTGGAAAGCTCCTGTCATCTGCTCCCCTCCTCCCCCCACTCCTGCCTGCCTCCTGCTGGGGCCTCTGCCATTCTATCTGGGAAAGAGCTCTCACCAGGACCCGGTGGCAGCTCTGACACTTCCCCGCAGTCACAACAGGTGGGGCACCGTGCCCTTCCCTTGGAGGAGTTGGCCTCAGGGAATTCCGGAGAGATGCTTGTCTTACTGTTCCCACTGTAGAGGGGCTAGGGAGATAGAAGGTGTTTGATTTCTTGAACTCTCTGTGGCACAGGAGAAATGTGTATTATACTGTTCCACAGCGTGTCTGTGGCACTTGTGTTCTTCTTGTGGTCATTTTTGTGGGCTTTGTGTGGGGAAACGGTTGGCAAGTGGGCTGGCAAGCAGTGGAGCAGGGAGGTGCCGTTTACGTATCACTGCCTCTTGGAGGCTTTGGGTACCTGCTTGGCAATGGGGATTTGAGGTTGGTTTTCTCAGGGACAACCAGCAGCCTGGCCTGTGGGGTGTCCCTCTGCTCTGCCTGTGTTCTGGTTTCTGTTTGGGAACTCTCCAGAGCAGCATGTCTGGGAATACTTCCAGCTGTGCCGCCAGACCCAGACGCAGGTGACGGCCTTTCGTCTGTACCATAGGGAAACCAAGAGGAAATTAAATGTCATTTGCCCCCGCACAGCGGGTCGCTGCCAGAGCAGACACTGCTGATCAGAGCTGTGCAGAGGGTACCCGAGGGAAGGCTTATGCCTGCAGCCATGCCCTCTGAGCTGTGGAGACTCCCAAGTGATGGCCTGGCTCACTCCCAGAGCTTTCTTTGCCAGGCTGGATTCACCCTGGCCTGGAGCCCAGCCCTGTGCTACATGGCAGCTGTGGCCTATGCCAGGCCAGAGGTGTGTGTGTACCAGTGGGAGGGAATGGAGGGAGATGGGCAGGGCCTGGGAGAAGAGGACACACAGGAGGCAATGAGGTGATCAGCCCTTCCCAGAGAAGCTACATGGTATTGTGGAAAGAGATGGGCCTTTAGAATTAGGAGACCTTGGTTCGAGTCCTGACTCCAGTACTTAGGAGTTGTAGGATCTTGGGCAGTCACATTCCCACTCAACCTCCACATACTTATCTGTAAAATGGAGATTATGATAAGCTCTGGTTCCTGCCACCTGTGGGGGAAGTACTTCCTGCTGGGACTGGTGCCAGTTTCCTCTCCCCCCACCTCCCCTAGATCTGGAAGGGCGTCCCTGGAGCCCCTTGCCCTGGGCCTTCCTGTGAAATGAATTGGCTGAAGTTGATGGGAAAAGGGGTGGGCAGTAGGTCTGGCCTGGAAGGCACAGCTGGTGATCTCCCCCCACCTGAGGCATTTCCTTCCTGTCCTGGTCCATGGGTCGTGGTGGTCACCCTCCCAATTACAGGGCTCACCTGGCCCCCTCCAGCCTCATACATAGCATTCTCCCATTGGGAGGCTTGTCCCTACCCCTCCTTTGCTTTGGTGTCCTAGCGGTAGGCCATAGTTCTCCGCTCTGCAGTGACATTTATTAACAGGGCTTTGGGAAAAGATGTTTTAATACTGCGAGGTTCTCCCTAGAAAACTCCCCACCCCCATATCCGCCCCACCCCCCATCTGAAGCATGGCTGCTGGTGGTGAAATTCATTAGTGTTCCCTGACAGGCAGTGGCGACAGAGGCACTCGCTGTCTGCTTCCCGCTCCCTCGCTCTCGTGCTCCTGCTTCACGCACACTGATATTTAAAGCTGATGGGCTGCTTATAGACTTCTTGTACCATGACAAGTTTGGGGAGGGGGGTGGTGGAGGAAGAGACAGACAAGGAGCCAGCTGTCACGCTGGTATTTCAAACAGTACTTTCTCCTGACCCTTCGCAGGCTCCAGCAAGTGTATCATCTTTCTGAAGCCTGTGGTTGGAATTGTAACCTGCAGCTGTCCCAGAGGATGGGGGCAAGTGTGAGAGCAAAGTGGGCTGAGGAGTCGGCGCTCTCCCAGGGCTATGGGGAGGCAGAGAAGAAGGAATGGAGGGAGAAGGGGAGAGAGAGAGAGAGAGTGTGTGTGTGTGTATGTGTGTTCGTGTTCCAACAGAGGGGACTGAAGCAGAATGTTTGTAAATGTTCCCCAGCAGTGCTCTCCCATCATCAGAAATGGGATGGCCCTTTTATCTTTCCTAAGGTGATCTTTATGTTTCATGCTGTGATTATCTTCTGGGTGGTCTTGGAATCTCCCTGAATCTAGGAATCAGGTTTGATTGGTTTCTGCCCTTGAGGGTCCTGGGTCTCAGTGATGCCCTTAAGTATGTGGTGACAATTAAGGTGGAAAGTTCTCCCATTTAATGTCTTGGTGCCTTGACTTTTGTTCCCTCCAATTTGTGTACTGATTCTTTAGATTTGGAGAATGAGTTCCGAGGTGCCTCCTCCATGCACAACTCCTCCTCTCATCCCCAGGCTTCTTGGAATTCATTTTTTTGTAATTGTTCAGTGGTTTTAGAACTTCCCTCTCTGTGTCATCCCTAGCAAAGTTTCTCTGGTGTATTTTTCCTGACTAAGGCACTGTCTTCTCAAGGCAGGTGGCCTGGAAGCCTCTCTAAAGGCTGTTGCAGGTTTGGTCACAGCTGACCTCCTTATAGCCAGCACTTCATGAGTGCTTATGTATGAATGTGTTTCCCTTGGCTAGCTCCTACGACCTTCACAGAGCAGGGCATGGACGTGACGTAACTTGCTCAAGGACACATGGGCACTTGACCAAGTTGTCTCTTGGTGCAGCAGAGCCGTGTGCTGGGCGGGGTCGTACTGCCCTCTCCCTCCTCCCCCCCACCCCCATCTAGCTCTGGGGGTCTGCAGTGGGGGAGCCATTAGGGAATGGGCCTGACTCCTCTACTCCTGGCTCTTTTAGCCTTGTTGCCATCAGTGCTGCCATTGGCTTCCTCAGTTTCAGCACAACTGTGTGTGTGTGTGTGTGTGTGTGTGTGTGTGTGTGTGTGTCTGTTTACTTAAGGGGCAGAGAGGGGTTACTGGACACCCCTCTCAAAGCACCCTGGACATCTCCAGGTGGAGAGTGGAGCCAGAATGCTGCTTCTGTCTGGAGACTGAGGTACATTCTTGAACTGCCCAGGATCATCTTTATGTGATCACCTTCTCCAGCCCCCCTGGCCTCCATCCCTCACCACACCCTGCACCCTCTCCTCTAGGCTTCTAGGAGGGGTTGCCGGCATGGGGCTGCTGTCTCGGGCAGCACTTTTGTCTCCCTTCCTGACCTTGCCGATCCCTACATTGTCTGAAAGTCCCGAGTGTGCAGCCTGCCACGGGTGGCCCAGGCCATGTCTCCTGCCATGGTGCATCTCGCAGGTGAGACGGAAACTAACCAGCTTTGATAAGCAGGAGGCTCAAGCATTAATTTTTTATACGTCAGCAGTGGCCGAGTGAGTGAATTCGATTATGAGTCTGCTCCCCCCAATGTAGGTGGTTCAGAGCAGAGACTAAGGAACCTGTTGAAATGAGAAACCCCTATTTCCTGGCTTGACCCCCTCACTAATTCGGGTTAAATTACTATGCTATTGCAGTATTGTGCCTGCCTCTGTTTGTACAAGAGGATGCGGTGGGGGAGGAGGAAGGACCAATTTGCGCAGAGATAAAGGTGTCGTGGCAGATAACTAACGTCCCAGCCTTGTGCCCGCTCTCATTGTAGCTCAATTTGCTCCGTGTGGAAGCCCAGCCTTCCCCTCTTTCTTCCTTCCCTCCCCTTGCTCATATTTTACCTCGATGCCACAGTGTAATGATGCCCTGCGTAGTGGGGGAGGAGATAGGCACCTCTGGCTGACAGCCCTTCCCGATAACCAAATTCCAGCCCATCCATCACTAGCTACTCTCCTCAACTTGAGGAAAAGTGATCGTGAAAGGCGGGCCGTTTATCACTCAGGGTCTGTTTATCTCCTCTGGTGGGGGGGAACGGAAACAGAGACAAAGAGCTGCGTCCCTAGCTAAGTGCTGCCTCGCCTGGGACAGCCTGCGTGTGCCGGGTGCACGCTCATCACACCGGCCAGCAAGACTCTGACTAGGTGCGCCTCCCAGACTGGGATCCAGTGGAAACAGGACCTTTCCCGAGGCCGAGGAAACACGGCATCTCTGAAACGTAGGACAGCCGGCGACAACATTCTGTGGGCACGTTTGTGTCAGAATGAGCAAACGTAGGGAGCCTACATGGAAGTAAACCCCACTCCCCCTCATGGGTGTCCCTTTGGCAGGAGCATCCATCTGGCTGATTGGTTGGGTCTGTTGGCCTACTCCTTCCCCAGGCTGGGCCTTCCCTCCCTCCGTGGTGAAACTGTGACTTGGAAGAAGACCGAGCCGAGCCTTTTTCTCTCCCACCTCTTTTCTTTGTTCCTTAACACTCCTCCGTTTCTACGTATCAGATGGGATAAAATAGTTTGCCGTTGTAGGTGAGCGGTATGTGCCTCCTCGAGCTTTTGGACACCAGGAATCACAGCCTACATTACTTCAAGATCTGGGTCTCACGGCCTTCCCAGAGCAGCAGAAAAGAGATCACGTACGGCTCCAGATTCAGCTGACCTCCTGTTCTTTAAGGGCTCAAGTCTGCTAAAAGTGAGAGTGGCCTGTATCTCCCTGGGATCAAGTTGCCCCTCAGACTTAGAAAAGCACAGAAGGAATAGGCTGCATAACCATTGCCAGCACTGGTGCCTGCGCTCTTGCTGGTCATGGCTGTTGATGTCTGCCAGTCTGTCTGTCAGACCTCCATGGATGCTGCTGGCCTCCTCAACCCAAGCCTAGCGGTTCTAGCAGAGCCCCCCCAGCTCTGTTTCACCTAATCTTCAAAGCTGAGCTCCTGTTCACAATGGCTTCATCCTGCCCCTACCCATTAGCGAGGGTGGTGTTCCCTTAACGAGCTAGTCCCCTGCCTTGGCTGGCGCCGAGCTGCTCACACCTGTTTGCCATCAGGGCTGTCTGGGCCCAGCCCAAACGCTGGACTGCAGGTGGTGGGGCTGGATGAGGGGTGGGTGGGGAGGGCTGGGTCCCTTATGCTTTGTGCCTGATACTTGTTGGAGGGGGGCAGTTTCTTGTACCCCTCTTCCTCCCACTCTTCTTTCTAAATGGGGGCGGGATCTCTGCTTCCTTTTTTTATTATTTGGAAGGAGTAATGAGGGAACTTGAGGAATACCCCATCTTTTCTAGCTCTTGCCTGGAGTTAGAAGTAGCGAGGAGCTACTCAGGCATCTTTGAGCAGGGTTTGATGTTCTGTGCTGATGACCCTAGGGCCCAGTGTGATAAGAGCAGCGTCACATGAGAAGTGCTGAAGGTGGAGCCCCTTTGTAGCCCTAGGCCCCATAGTATTTGGAAAGTGATCATAATCCCTCGGTTTAGAGCCAACGGCAGGACTGGGGCGGGGGGGCCTTCCTTAAAGGGGGCCCCTTGCATTCATGAAGCTGAAGGAAGTTTTGATTTGGTTGAAAAAATCTCATTCCTTTTTATGGCCTGGACATAATTGGCTCTTTTCTATTGGCCATCAGTGATGTCATTCCGACCCTCATAAAGAAGGGGAAATCACACCTGTGGACTTGGTGCATAAAATTTCATTGGGCAGCAGTAATAAGCATGGCCAGATGATGTTTGGGCAGTTGCGGAGCTCTGTGCCCAGTGATTCCAGCTGCACAGAGACCTGGGCACCATAAACCTGCCTGCACGTTCATGCCCGCAGGCTAGTTCAGGGCTCACTGCCAGTGGCTCTTTTCCTGGGATCAGTATCTGGTAGGAACTCACAGCATTCAGACCCTTTGTGCCAGTGGGGCTTTTGCCCTTTTCCTTTACAAGTTGATGGAACCATGTACCCCATGGTACCTACAGACCCTAGCCTTAGGCTCCTAAGAACCTTGGAGCCAGGTGTGACCTTGAGCAGTAACCGCCATGCCTACCATGCTACCTGCCTCTCTAAGGCCCCAGCCCTTACCTCCCTGGGGACTGTAAAGAGCTCTGAGTGCATGTGCATGACTGATGCCTTATGCAGTCAGAAGGCTGAGATCCTACTTCTTGTTCTCCCCTTGGTTTGTTATGTGATTGAGCAAATCCTTTTTCTTCTCTGGGCATTGCTTTCCTATTTTATGTAGGGGATGATGACTACTCTGACCTACCCTCTTCCATGGCTTCTCTTGGTGCTCTCTAAGCTGGGTAGGGTTCTGTCATAGAAATGCGTAGCTGTCTTCCTATGAGGCATCTGGAAGTTCAAGTTCTGGCATTTGGCTCTGAGTCTCTTGTGAAGATGGGCCTGGACCATGCTACATCTCTACTGCTTGTGTCTTGGAGTCACAGGGCTAGAACCAACCACAGACTGGAGGACTCAACAACCTAAATGCCTGTGAGTCTGCAAACTGCATGTGTCCCTGCAAGTACTAGAGGCTGAGTGAAAATTATAGTCCCGTCCTCCTCTGCTTCAGTCAGCCATGGGGTACAGATAGCACTCAGGGTCGCTGCTGAGCCTCATCCGAGGCTGACCAACCAGCCTGACAGTCTGTCTCCTCTGTCTTTGACACGGCCTCTCTGGTATGGGTCCTCCTCTGAGAGGATCAGGTAAGATTCTACTGTGCTAGACCCTTCCTACCTGGGTAGAAATGGCTACTTTTGAAATCTTGCTGAAGAGGGAGCCCCCCCCACCCCTGCCTGCACCCCCAACCAAGGGTAGCCACAGCCAGTAGGGCTCCTGGTACATCTCAAAGAATTGAGGCACTGGGAATAGCTCATATGATAGGTAGCCCAGGACCCCTGCTTTTTGCTGGCCAGTCCCCCTGACCTCTTCCTTTGCACATTCTGCTGCTTCTGGTGACCCCCTTCACTCACAAGACCTTAATATGATTTTTCAAAAATAGCTGAGCTCAGCAAGCATTTTCACAAATAACAAGGGTAAGGAACATGAAAGAAAAATAGAAGGAAATAAAATTATCTAGACAATACAGTTCTCCTTAAGCAACCACACTTTAGCTCCTAAGCCTATCTTTCATCCTTCAGAACCTTGCCTAGGGACACCTGGGTGGCTCAGCAGTTGAGTGTCTGCCTTTGGCTCAGGTGGTGATCCCGGGGTCCTGGGATCAAGTCCCGAATCAAGCTCCTTTCAAGGAGCCTGCTGCTCCCTCTGCCTATATTTCTGCCTCTCTCTCTCTCTCTCTCTCTCATGAGTAAATAAAATCTTTAAAAAAAAACAGAAAAAAAGCCTTACCTAGTCTCTTTACATTCTTGGTCCTCGGTTCCCACATGGGGATGTGCTCCCTGCATATTACTTCATCTTGGTCTCAGCCAGAATTTGCCTTCTGGGAAATTGACTTGTTGTAGTTAATGTACCTGCGCCGCCTGGATATTTGAGAGGAACCTCCCCTTCAAGTAAGATACCTCAGGTCTCAGAAAAGTAAATCCTTACTATACTGCCTGAAATATGGGGATCATTTTCCTCTCAGAGTCTGTCAAATAATGGAGTAATGGAGGGAAGGCTGGACTGCCCTGGATCTTTCTCTGATGGAACCAATCATCTTAACTGGATTCTTACTGCCAAACTTCCTCAAAAAGGAGCTTACAGTGTGGTCTCCACTTTCTTATCTCTTAATCCTTGTTTGACATGTTGCGTGCTGCCTTCTGCTCCCACCAACCCACTGATACCAAATTCATTAGGTTTTTCTCAGGTCTCATCTTGCTTGACTACTCCATGGCATTTGATACTAATGATCTGTAATTTAAGCTCAGAAATCTGTTGTATATATTCCAGAAAGGGGAAGTGTGCCTTTAGATTGTTTAGATTGACTACAGGTTGATGTAAAGTGAGGTTAAAGAGCATGTGTGGCTCTGGGTATCTGATACCCTGAAAAAGGTCCAGGAGCTCTGCCCTCTAGGAATGAAGGTGGGTTGGATAAGTCCTGACTCATAGTCCAGTATCTCCTGTGGAATTCTGGAAGGAGCTGAGCAGGGACCTCTGGGGGAAGCTTCCTGGGCCCTTAGATCTGGGAAGTATTCTGTAGGGAAGAGTTGGAAGTCTCACTCTCTAGTTTCTAAGGACTCATGGGTAGAAAATATAAAGAGATAGGTTTTAGTTTAGTATTAAGGAAGGATGTTCTAGAATTGAAGGAGTCCCAAACTAGAGCTGATTGCCATGTAAAGTAGTGAGTTCCACTGTGTGGTGATGGTCTTCTAGGATGACTTCATTTCATTTTAGTTCAGTAACACTTATGAGACATTAGCCTGAGCCCTCTGCTCATCTCACTCCATACTCTTCCTTGTTGATCTACTTGTGTGGCTTTAATTTCATTTAAATTACATTAATGATTTAGCAGTTTATATCTCCAGTCCAGACCTCTCCTCAAAACTGTATATCCAGCTGCCTCTGTAGTTATCATCCCACTGCCACATGTCTCCTAGGCACTTTGAGTGCTTACCATGCGCCATGCATGTATATAAAACTGTGTTCCCAAACTTGTGCCTCCTTCCAGTGGTGCATTAGGGGTGAGACAATGAGCAGTTCACTGTGATTTGGGCAGAGAATTTAAAAACAGTAATAAAGTTGACTAGCCACTAGTCAGCTCTGCGTGTCAGATATCCTCTCTCTGCCCCTGCCTCCTCCTCTGCCTGACCCAGTGAGTAGCATGAAGCTAGTCAAGCCACAGAGCTTTGAATTGGGCTATACCACTTCCTCTCCTTGGGCCCCACATCCCATTTGGTTACCAGGGCCTCCTTCACATCTCCTATCTGTTCCTTGCTCATTATCTCTGCAGTCTTAGCCTAGCTCTGAGCTACTACCCAGCCTTTTCAGGGTATTGTTTTTGTTATCCCCAGAAAAAATATTTGTAAACCACAACTCTTCAGAGGCTCTCCCTTGTCTGTGGCCAAGCTCTTCTCTTAGCAAGAAAGTTCTGTGATCTTTCCCAGCTACTATTCCTGGTATCTTCTTCCATGTTTCCATGTATTCCAGTGCTCCTACTTAAGGCTGTTTTGTCTATTTATTTCTTTTCTTGTCTGTCCCATTGAACAAATTGTGAGCCCCTTAGAGGCAGGGGCTAAGTCTTACGTTTTGTTTTTGTTTTTGAAGTCTTACGTTTTGAGCCCTAAGTGCCTGTCTACTATTAAACATCAGTAAATGTTTGGTTGAATGGATTTATGAGGGTACGACATCCTATCTAGAGGGAAAGATCATTTATAAATTATAAGAAAAAAAACAAGGACAACCTCTTAGTTTAAATTCTGACCTCTTGGGCAGCCCAGGTGGCTCAGTGGTTTAGTGCCTGCCTTTGGCCCAGGACGTGATCCTGGAGTCCCAGGATTGAGTCCCACGTCAGGCTCCCTGCATGGAACCTGCTTCTCCCTCTGCCTGTGTCTCTGCCTCTCTCTCTGATGAATAAGTAAATAAAATCTTAAAAAAAAAAAAAAATTCTGACCTCTTATCCTTTTGCATGGTCTCTTCTCTATTTGTAGAAAGCTTCTTGCTAGAGACTTAAATGTGAACTTAAGGCCCTGCCCAGCTATCACCAACTTGCATGCTCCTTCTGTGCCTCCTCCCGCCTTATAGCCCTCCCTCTCTGCTGTAATAAAAGTTACAAACTGGTGCATTGGAAAGAACATAGGCTTTGGGGTGAGGTAGACCTAGGTTCAATTCTTGGCACTGTCAGTTTTTAGCTATGGGACCTGCGGTGACCCCTCTCATTTTCTCATCTGTAGAAGGTAGGCAACAATACCTTCTAGCATCATCACACTGAGGAATCACCTGCCAAGGCAGGTAAGATCCTTAGCATATTGCAGGCCATCAGAAAATGGTAGCTGCTAGAGGCTCCAGGTGCTCACATTTAGATTTGGAGCCCAGTGCCCACGGTGCTAGAGGCAGGGTGCCTTTCTTGGGCAGGGTGGGACCTGTGGCTAATGGGTTAGCCTTCTGAGGTCTGTTTGCATTTCCTAGACTCAGACTCTATACCTGGGATATGGATGTTCCCAACTTGTTGTCTTTTCCCTTTCTTGTAGGCTCCCAGGCCAGTGCCAGTACTTGGGCTTGCCGGTGGCAGATTACTTCAAGCAGTGGATTAATCTGAAAAAGGTACCGTGTCTGAGCCCCATGTGGGTGCTTCCTCTGGGTCTCCTGTGCCTTCAGTCCCCTCCCTCACTCACTTTTTTTATTCATTTCTCTTTTTGTTGTCATCTCTTTCCTTTTCTTTGTGTTCTCTTTTCTCAACATCCTTCCTCCCTTTTCCCTAACTAATATGCACTGGAAGATTGTGGTTCTTTCTGGGAGTGGGGAGCTGCTTGGGGATCAGGCTTCAGGGTAGAGTATGACACCGTCCTATGTGGTATCATCCAGATGTTCAGAGAAGTCCCAAAGAAGGGAATTTTCTAGGTTCTTGCTCAGATCTGAGTCCCTGGGCTGAGCTGCATTGTCCTTAGGAGAGCTGTGGTGCTAGCTGAGTCTCTGGGAAAGTATCCTCCTTTGATGTGATCATGAGTGTGGCCTCTGACCCTCCTGAGTGGCCCTGGGGTGTCCTGGTTGGGAGGTAGAATTGGTTCAGGCTGGCTTTGGTCCTGCCTCGCCCCAGCGAAACCTTGCTCATGTGAGAAGGATTGTGGAAACTAGAGTCCAATTACGTCTGGGTATGAGGAAGGACATTGGCCCTAATGCAGCACCAAGTGCCAGGGGAGTGGGTGCCGGAGCTGTGGGCTGGGAGGGACCCCATGTGGCTATGAAATTGGGCCCTAGTGGAGAATGAATTACCCAGAAAAGTGTACTTTTCCAGTGTCTGCTATACTTCTCAGGTAAGCAGAAGAGAGGAGGTGTAGGTATAGATTCCCAAGATCCTTGCTCTGTTGGGATCCTTCCTCCAGGAGGCCCAGTCTGCTAGAAAGACTCACTCCCATAATATTGACATAAGGGTAATAGCCTTGGAGCAGCCTCAAAACCCCATGCTGCTGATCAGCTTAGTGACGCCCAGGAAATCAGAGAAGAGAGAACACACCAGGGTTCAGAGTGGTGGCTCCCGGGGGGCTTAGAGAAGAGAAAGGCCATTGAAGGCTAAGATGTATTGTGAGGATTTGGGTCTTGAACTGGGTGTTCGATGGAATATGGGTCTGAAAGAGAAAGACTTTCCGAGCAAAGGGAGCAGCATGCTTTTGGTGTATGTATGAGTTGGAGCTAAGTGAGCATGTGGAAGAAGAGGAGAGGAGAATGACTTTGGACTTAGTTCCATTGATCTCAGGGCAGCCATTCTTTATGGCAACATTTGTGAGCTCCTCCATTTTCGCCTGGTACTCAGATCCTTCACACTTGGTCCTTGGCTTGTTTGTACTTTAACCCTTACCCACCTCTCCAAATGATCTCCCTTGGTCCCGAGCAGTTGCTATTTACTACCTTCCATCTTTGGCTGAGGGGGCCAGGCTCTGTCCTATCTTCAGGTCGTGGCCTATGGCCTTACCTCAGTCTGAAGCGTCCCCCAGTTATATTCATCAGGCACATTCGATCTTGAGGATTCAGCTCAGATATCACCTCTTCTGAGAAGGTCAGCAGTCAATCTCTTGTCTTGAGACTCCTTGACCCTTTGGATATCAGTGATCTTTGAGTATTGAAAGTGAGTCCCTATATGTTTCCTCAAAGACCTATCCATCTGGAGCATGGAGATTGAGGCTGGTTCCTCTCTGCGTCTGAAGTGCCAGATCAGGGACGTGCCAGTGGCTAGTGGCTGGTGATGATCTTTGAGAGCTGGCTCCACAAGCCTTCTCACTCAGGACTTGGCAGAGCTCTGCACGAGGGTGTGGCTAGGTCTGCGCTCCTGGAAGACAGCATACCAGCTGTCAGAGTGCATCTGAGGCTACTTGCTGGCCTCAGCAAATGCAATGTGAAGGCCCGGCCAGGCGAGGCAGGCGCTGACCATGAACAATTGCTCTCTGAAGTTCACTAGACTTTTTGGTGTCTGGATAACTCTCTGCCTCCAGGTTCCTTGGCAGAGAGGCAGGAAAACAGCCGACCCGTGTGTTAACATTGCCACTCAAGGCTACCTTGATGCTGCCGGGGTTGGAGGCAGGCTGTTCTGAGCCTGTTCAGCATAGTTCTCTGCCAGACTGTGCTGAACCGTAGGAGGGAAATGAGTACAAGTAGAAACTGGAGACTCTGTTCCCAGGTGGCCTTGTGATTGCCTCTTGGTAGGTAAACTGAGCAGGTTTAGGAAAAACAAGAATGGCATGAGGTGAGTGGCATTAGAGGGGTCTAATCTCTTCCTTCCCCAAATCATGCTCCAGCTATGTCAGAGGGCCCAGCAGGAGAGATGACTCAGTTCAGAACTTTGGGCCAGTCCTTGCCAGCAGCTATTCAAAAGAGAGGCTGCAGGGCCCTGGAGGTCCAGGGGCCTGGTGATCTTTTTGACTTACACTGCATGAATTAGTGCATGGTGCACAAAGATTCCTCCTCCCTTAAAATGAGTAACAGTAAGAGCAAGCCAGAGAGATCATTGCCAGGGTTGCGTGGGTATTGTGCAACGTATTACTCCATGCCCTTCTTTCCCCCTGTATGACCCAGGTCCTGGCTGTCTCCAGGACTGCCAAGACTTGCCCAGTGAGTGAACTGGAGCTGAATTCACCATCCCCATTTCTTAAGGCCTCTGCTGTCCAAAAATGATGTGCACTGTGTCAGGGAAGAGCAGCTTTTCAGTGGCCAGGCTTCCACATCTCTCACTTCCACCTACTTCCCCTGTAGCAGAGTGGAGCAAGCCAGTGTTTGCTGACATTTGGAGTGTCATTGAATGATCTTACACTCTTATTGAACTGTCAGCTTAGAGAAGACTTGGGGCCCTGCTCCCAGCTCCCTTCAGGAGGTCAGAGCTGTCACTGAGGAGCCAGAAGAACACATACACACACACACACACACACACACACAGGTGCATAAATACACACATGTTTACTTATGTGAATGATTATACCGAAGTAGGCATATCCAAAATTGTATGTATGTTTCCATCCATACGTAGGGGTGTATATACGTAGTCACGTATTCACCTTCAGAAATATATGGAAATATACACAGGCACACCTTTATACATACGTATCGTAAAACATGAAGACATTTGGAGATAGATGTATATAGCTATATCATATATGTATATATATAAACATACATACCTTCATCAATAAATACATATTCTTAAGTGTCCTCTGTGTTCCAGGTACTGTACTAGGCCTGGAGACATAACAGGAAAAATGGATATTAAATAATTCTTATTGTGTCGTAACACTGCTAAATCCAGAGTCATGGCATCATTTCAAAAGTGCACCTGACTGGGAGGGGCGGGGGTGCAGGGTCAGAAAATAGTTCCCTGAGGAAGGATGTCTAAGCTGAGATCTGAAGGATGAGTAGGAATTGGCTAAGCATGTGGCAAGGCCCTGAGGTAAGGAGAGGCTTGGCAGCTTCATGGGATGAGAATGTGAGTTCCGTGGGAGTGGAGAATTTTTGTGTCCTCTGTTCACTAGTCTGTTCTCATCACTTTGAATAGTTCCTAGCACACAGTGATGTTTAGTCATTATTTGTTGAATGAATGACTGCTTAGAGCATAGAGAATGTGGGGAAGACAGGAGAGTGGCATTGGATGAAACTGGAGGGGGAAGCCACACTTTAGATTTTGATCCTTATCCTTAGGGTTAGGGGGAGGCTATGTAGGAGAGGTGTCATCGGATTTGCTTTTTGAAAAAGCTCTTGCTACAGTGTAGCAAGAGCTGAGAGTTAATACAGGGGTATCAGTACTGGCTTTTCTTACTGGGGCTATTAGTTGGCATCTTGGGGAGGGAGAAATCGTTGTATGGACAACATTGCTGAACTTGTAGCATTCTTGTCCCCCCTGCCTCCCTCCAGGTCCTTGCAACAACCAAAAACACTACCTCGCTGCCAGATACACATATGTTTCCAGCAGCCTAGACATGGGTGAAAGTGGGGAGGTACTGTCCCTGGTTGAGAACCACAGAATTAGAGCATTGCTCCAGCCCAGGTGAAAGATGATCATTAACAGGATTGAACTGATAGTGGGAATGTAGAGGACTGGATTGATTCTATGGTGTTTTTTTTTGTTTGTTTGTTTTTGTTTTTGTTTTTTTATGATAGTCACACACACACACAGAGAGAGAGAGAGGCAGAGACACAGGCAGAGGGAGAAGCAGGCTCCATGCACCGGGAGCCCGATGTGGGATTCGATCCCAGGTCTCCAGGATCGCGCCCTGGGCCAAAGGCAGGCGCCAAACCGCTGTGCCACCCAGGGATCCCCCTGATTCTATGGTGTTAAGTGGTACAGTCAGTTTTGCTATAATGCAACATAGACCTTCTTAAAAATCACTGTGCTATGAAAAGTTGTAATAAAAAGTTGCAATAAAAAATGGGGTTAGGAGCACAATACTCAAAAACTTCATCAGTGACATATAAAAAAGATAGGAATTTAATAAAAATGGTAGCATAATTTTGCACATGTTAAATGGCTAAGAAATACATAAATACTACAGTAAATATGGCAGTCTACCTTGAAAAAAAACCCTGAAGTTTGCTTGGCAATGGGCGTAAGAAAGGTTGCAGCTTGTGAGTTATTGAGCAGGAGAGTTCTCTGGAATCATTTGGTAAGTTGTAGCCAGGTGGATGTGACTTATATATGTAGTGTTCTAGAAAGCTACTATGTTTGAACTGTGAGCATGTGTGCATTCTGCATGTTCTTACATAGCTCTCTTCAGCTGTGTATACTTTCCTGTGTTTATCTAGTATTGATTTATGGACAAAATGACACATAAACAAAAGCAAAATTTACATTATGCTAAACTGTTTCCTAATACATTGACTACATGAGAATTTGCTCTTTCAAAAACAAGTATTATAGCAGAATGGACTACAAAAGACAGGAAAGGGTCATTGGCTATGAAGGTTGATGATGGAGGAAACTACAATGACTCAAGGTTTATGATTTGAGCAACTGGATGAATTGAAGTGAATGTACTGAGTTAATGGAAGGAGAAGTTTGGAGATAAGAGAAGATGCATTAGGACATGTAGAGTTCAGAGGCTTGCAGATGTTCTCGTGAAGCTACAGAGGGGTAGTTGAATATATAGGTCCGGGCTCAGGGATAAGGGATAGATATGAGCTACAGATTCAAAGGAGTCACTGGTGTATGAATGATCATTGAAGCCATGAGAGCATAGAGTGAGTATACAGGATAAGAAGAAATGAGGACCTAGGATGAGCACTGAGAAATACCAACACTTAATAGAGGAGGAAGAGTCAGACATAGAGAAGGAGTGGTCACTGATAGTAGTGATAAAAGTTCTTATTTATTGATTGCATTTCCTGTGGTAGACCTATGTTATCCAATATAGTTGCCAATTTTTTTCATTTTAAAGTTTTTTTTTTTAAAACAAGGAGTTTAGTTTTATTTTCTCTGTGCATTTGCAAAAACACTTAGGACCAACACAGAAACAATAATAAAACCTCCTGTGAAAATTACACTAAAAAAAAAAAAAAAAAAGACCTGAGAGGGATTAGTGCCTTAGCTCTAGGGAGCTACAGCAAATCTGATTGGTCCAAGGAATTGAAAAGATATTAGGAAGATAGAACAGGAGGTGAGAGAATTAAAAATTATTGAGGAAGTGGGCCTCGGAGTGGGCCACGAGGGGGAACTGGAGGCCGGGGGGTGGGTCTGGGTGGAGGCAGGGGCCCCCGCTGGTAGCCGTAGGGTGGGGGTCGTGGAGGCCCAGTGTATCCAGAGGAGGCATTAGTGGAGGAGGTCCACGCATCCCATGTGGAGGCATGGGACCTGGGTGACCCATGGGAGATCCAAACGGAGGCCCTCGAGGGGGCAAGCCCATTGGAGGAGGTCCAGGATGAGGCATTCCAGGTGGTGGTCGGGGTGGTGGCTGCCCCCCAGAGCCTGGGGGCCCAGCATGTGGGTGTCCTAGGCCATGAGGGCCATGGTGGGCCAGCTGCATCTGAGACATCCCTGGATGGGGCATCCCACTTGGTGGGAATGGGTGAGGATGCGAGTGTCCATGTCCAGGATGTCCAGCCCCTGGGGTTCCTGCTAATGGTGGACCGTGTCCTCCAGCACCGGGAGGCATAGGTGGTGGGGGCATGGCTGGGGGTATCCCAGGTGGAAGGGCTCCAGGAGGCGGCACTGGGGGTGGGAAGGACCCAGGAGGAGGCATGCCTGGTGGAGGGAGCCCAGACCCCAATGATGATACGGCAGGATTGGGGGCTGAAGGCGGAGGGGGTGCATCTGCAAACAGCTGATGAGGGCGGTCAGCCTGGGAGAGTGGGTTCTGGGCTGCTAGAAGTCGTTCAGCTGCTGAGCCATGGCGCTCCTCTTTCGAGTCCTTCTTGAAGGCATAGGACACAGTGATGGGGCGATTACAGAGATACTGCCCGTTTTTGGCCTCAATAGCTGCATCCGAAGCATCAAATGAAGCAAAATTAATAAAGGCATAACCTTTGGAGTTGCCTGTATCAGGGTCCCGCATAATCTTAGGGGTTTGTAAGATGACCCCGAAGGCGCTGAAAGTATCATAAAGCAGCTTCTCATCAATTTCTGGGTCCAGATTGCCAATGAAAATGTTGGCCCCCACGTCCAGGTTCTTGTTGTGAGCCGATGCCTTGTTCACTCGTATTGGCTTCCCATATAGTTTGATCATGTTCATGATCTTAATGGCATAGTCAGCATCTTCCTCACTCAGGAATTCCACAAAGCCATAGCCTTGGTGCTGACCTGTGACTCTATCCTTTGGCATGTGGGTGTTGACTACTGGCCCTGCCTGGAGAAAAAGCTCCCACAGCAGGGGTTCGCTAACCTTCTCATCCATTCCCCCCAAGGTAGACAGTGGCATCCTGGTTCCGCTCGGAGATCGGCCCGGCCGCCATGGCGAAAGAGCTCCCGCCATCCCATTTTAAAGTTTAATTAAAATATAAGTAAACTTTCTTGAAGAACTTTTAAGTATATTTAGAACATCCTGTGTTGGTGAGTTTACATTTTCAACTGTCAGCAGTTTACAATCTAAATACAGATCTAGTATTTCTAATGAAGGTTTAGTGTCTGAATTGACATGTACTTTAAGTCTAAATTACACAATTAAATACAACATAGTTCATTAATTTTTTCTTGTTCACTAATAATTTTTATATTATTACTTCTTGAAATGATCACCTGTTATTATTTGCTTATCTTTTGCGTTTTAAGGTTGAAAAAACAGGCACGTAGTGATGATGCAACTTGCTTGTGTCCCACGTTGATACCTGGCAGAGGTAGAATGTAAATTTAGCTTTGCCTGACCCTTTGTGCTAAAGAGAGTAAAGAGGGTAATAACAAGAGAGTAAAGAGTGGTAGAGAAGGGGTAGACCAGGAGTGGGTGGTGCCATGGAAACCAAGGAAAGAAAGAGTTTTCAGGACAAGAGGACTGGTCAGTTTGCAGAGCCATGTAACAGAAAGATTGAGCAACAAGTGCCTAAGATGGGCTTCGGCGACCTTGGTGAAAACTCGGTGGCGCGAGAGGGACTGGAGCCAAATTGGAACGAATTGGGGAGTAAATGAGGCAATGGAGAAATTTTAACCTTTTCAGAAATGCTGCTTTGAAGGAGAGAGAAAGGACAAGAGCCGTGATGGGGCAAGTGTGGGGTTGAGGCAGGTGGTATGTTGTAAGATGGAGACAAGTGCCTGTTTGTAGGCAGTGTTAGAGAAGGAACGTTGGAAAATGGCAGGCATGAGTGAGGTCTTGGAGCCGGTGAGAAGAGGTGGGGTGGAGAAAACAGTGGAGTGGAAATTGGCTCTCTGCAGGAAGAAGGCCCCTCTTCTGCCACGAGGGGGAAGGTGGTGGTGGTAGGTGCGGTAGAGGCAGAAGGTGTGCGAACTTGCTGGCAAGTGGAAGTAGTCCCCATCTGATGGCTTGCATTTTTCTCTATGAAGCCAGTGAGCAAATAACTAATAGGGGAGGGACTGGAAAGGTGTGTAGACAGTAGGAAATGATTGTTGTAGTTTTAGTAAAAAGAAATGTGAGCCAACTTGAGACATAGAGTAGGATTTCTAAGCAGTATTGAGAGTCCCATCGAGCTTGATGGCATTCAGTCATGGTGGAACCACTGTTCAGTTGTAGGACTTTTCTTTTTTACATTTTTTTTATTTTTATTTTTTAAAAGATTTTATTTTAAAAAAAAGATTTTATTTATTTATTCATGAGAGACACAGAGAGAGAGAGGCAGAGACATAGGCAGAGGAAGAAGCAGGCTCTCTGCAAGAGCCCGATGTGGGACTCGATCCAGACCCCGGGATCATGCCCTGAGTCAAAGGCAGACACCCAACTGCTGAGCCACCCATGCATCCCTCTTTTTTTTTTTTTTAAGATTTTATTTATTTATTCATGAAAGAGAGAGAGGGGAGAGAGAGAGGAAGAGGGAGAAGCAGGCTCCATGCAAAGCATGCCAAAGGCAGCGCTAAACCACTGAGTCACCCGGGCTGCCCTGTAGGACTTTTCTTTAGCAGAGCTTGGCTGCCTGGCTGTAGGCATGCCGAAAGCAGACATTTAGATTCATCCAAAGTGGAGACTTTCCCAAGAAGTGTGATGAAAGAAACAAAGGAGTTGTTGAAAATACTGGCAAGACTGGTTGCGGAGATGGACTATGAGATCTCAGCTGGATATCGAGGAAAGACAAGACAGCAGGGGGCCTGATGGATATGGAAAAAGTTTAAGGCGAGGAAAGGTATATAGAAATCAGGTGTAGTTGAGCATGCCACATGGAAAGATAAGAGGTTATGGTTAGACTAGGATGTCTGAGTTAGTGAATTCAGAGATGGGGCAGTTCTCCGTGTTGACAGGTTCCAAGGTGTGCCCATGGAGTGAGTAGATAAGATTGGGTGGAGGAAAATGTTAACAAGAGGTTAAGAAAGGGAGTATGTGGATACACACATGCACACATAATGTGTATGTTCTTACTGCATGTGCACGGACACATGGGGATAAATGTACATATAGATACACGTCTGCCTGTATGCACATACAGTTCATGTACATTCAGACCAGGCCATGCAAGCGCATGCACAACGTGCAAATGATCTGGAATTCCCTCGCCTGTTTAGATGGGCTTTAGGGGAAGCAGGTGGGCAGTCTTAGGAGGATTCTGAGACAGTCCTGTCTGACAGGGCTCAACCAGTCATGCTCAGAAGTTGTAGGGAGGGGGCCACCTAGAATTTAACAGACCCAGATGTGCCAGGGTGTGAAGATCACTGTTCCACTTTTCCTCTGCTGTGTGTGCTATCTGCCCTGCTGTAATTTCTGGGTATTCTGAAGGGGGTGGGGGTGGGACCAGCTGTGAAAGAGAGAGTAAGGAGGAGGAGACCTCCATGGGCCCCTCCAAGAAGGAGAAGCATTTCTCCAAGAAACCTTTCTGTCTCCCCCCTCCCCTGGGAGTGGAGAGCAGGAGAAACTGCTGAAGGGAAGGTTGGTGTCTACGATTGAGCGCGACTTTTTCTGACCTTGGAGCATTCAGAGTCCCAATCAGTGCAGTAATAAATTAAGGGCTTATGGAGGAATAAATTCTTGGCCTTAATGAAGTTCTTTGCTGGGGGCCATAGGCAGGTCAGCAGGTCGGGATGATGCAGATTGGAGGCTCCAGCGAGTGGGCTCAGCTAGCTGGGAAGCCATCAGGAGTGAAAAGATCTGAAAGTCTGTTGGTCAGGTCACTATTTTGGAGCTGTGGGGATAAAGCTGCTCCAGTAATAGGCAAACTGACAGAGGCTGGGACTCTTTAGCATGGTGGCTACATGGTGCCACCTGCAGAGCACCTCCATTAGGGTTATTCAGAAGCTAATTTGGAAGAGGAAGAAAAAAAGAACAAAACAGAACTGAAAACCAAGACAGGGGTGTGAAGATCTAGGGGCCCTGCAAGGTGTTTTGTTTTATTTTGGAGGGCCGGGGGTTTGTGCCAAGATGAATGCTTCTGGATCACTCAGTGGTCAGACCCAGATGGGCTGTAGTCCTAGTCTTTGGCATCATCCAAAATACAGAGCATTGTCTGTTGGGCAGTGGGCAGTTATGGGCCACTATCCTGGTGGGAGCCAGCTCTGAGGCCAGGGCCTCTGTCCTCCACAGAGGACAGGATACAGAGCACCAGGTATAAATGAGGAAGAGGTGGGGACACAGGCATGGGACAAGGAAGGGGGCGAGTGGGACAGCAGCCTGGAGCGCTTGCTGCTGGATTTGATGCTGAAGTCCTGGGAGGAGCCAGACTTGGGGACTGGTGGCCCCTGAATTGTAGAGCTGAAACTAGAACCCAGGCCTCAAGACTCCACATTCTGAGCTCTTTCTCCCATCATCTCACCCTCTGCAATGTCTGCCTTTGGGCATGAGCTTTTGGGATGTGGTCCAGAGGTAGCAGAGGGAACAGTGCAGTATTTGGGATCAGGGGCAGCTGGAGCTGGCGAGAATATCTCCCTTCTTCGTATCTCCCTGCCCCCATGGTGTAGTGCCCTGCCCGGCTTTTCCTTTAAATATGTCTTACAGCTGTCTGAACTCTGAAATTTCTTTCACTCCTTCCCTCGCCTTGTTAACATGTGTTGCCTTTGGGGTAATCAGGGAAAAAATATTATGTCCTTTTACAATTACCGGGTTTTGGAATATTAAAATGTCTCGCTGCATCGGCACTGTTATTTTGATTGGTATTCTAACCTTTGACTAGCCCATAAAGCGCGCCGCTCCTGAAGCCAATATTGCAGGACTGAAATTTAATTCCGAAATGATTCCAGATAATAGGGAGACAGATAATATATGCATGAAGGATATTATGTTTGGACTAACTGCAGCAGGGCCAGGGCTGGGGAGCTGAATAATAGCCCAGAGTGAGTTATAATCTGTGGGACAGAAATGCCTTACTGTCAGGGCCAGGAGAGGAACTCTTAAATCAAAGGCACAGGAAAGGGTGCGATTGTAGTGTGCTTGTTTTGACAGGAAAAGCACTGGAGCCAAGAGGGTAGGTATGGAAGGCTGTGGCCCAACCTGTCCCTTGAGCAAAGTACCCAAGCCTCTGGATGGACTGTCTCATTGCAGCATCCCTAGCTTTGTATCTCCTGTCTCTCTAATATTTTGGCAATATCAAACTTCTTGCCATTCTTCAAATACACTCTTCAAAGAGACTGTTCACTTCCCTTTGCTCATTCTGTTCCCTTTGTCTACATTGCCTTTCCTCTTTTAGTATGTTGGGAAAACTCCTGTTCATCCTTCAAAACCCTCCTCTATGAAGCCTTTTCTGATGTTCCTCGACCCCTGGTAGAAATAGTCGATTACTTCCTCCTTTGTATGGTTTCAGCACTTTGTAAATGAATGTATTACGTGCTTTTGTAATTATCTACTTATATGTTTTTTTTTCCTACTCGACTGTGAGCTCTAAGGTCTGTGTGCCATCCATCTCTCTATTTCCAGTGCTCAGCACTGGACTTGGCACACACTAGGCATCAACAAGAACTAACTGAATACACTGAATATAGGACTAGACTAATGAGCCCTGGAGTCCAGATGCCTTTTCCCCTGCCACATTTCCCAGACAGATAGGCTTAGAGACGCTAAGTGACTTGCCTAAGGGCACATAGCCAGGAAGAGGTAAAGCTAGGATTTGAGCCCAGTTAAGGGGGTTCTTTTCCCCAGACCATATATCTTAGGCAGGTGGGCAGGGAAGGGGCTGGAGGCCAGGGTCGAAAAAGACAGAAACTCTCTTCCCTGACTCCTTCCTTCCTTTCATAGCTCAGGATTGGAGTCCTCTTGGCGAGAGATGGCATTGGTTCTTAACATTCATGAGCCTCAAGTCCCAGATGGGATTGTGCCTCCTGTCACTGCTAATGGTCTTTGGACAGTCATTCCACACAAAAGACACTTCTCTTCTGTGCATTTGTAACTAAGGATTGGGAAAGTGCCTTGAGAAAGTGCCTGCATGTGGTTTTGGAGAGCTCTTAAGGAGGTAGGCAGGCAGAGTACATGAAGCCCTTAGAAATGCCAGAAAACTTGACAGACATTCCTTCTACTCCTCAGCACTTGATGGAACGTAGATCTTGGGTGTTTAGAGATAAGATAAGGGAAGTCCATAATGAAAAAAGCTACAGTAAATTTGGTTGGCTTTTAAATGGATTTCTACTTGTTAATGACAACACTATCTGCAAAAACCTACATAAATAAATGGTATGGCTATAGGTGAGATGTACCCTTTACTTAGGGTGATGCTCAGTGTATACACTGGCCCCTGGGGATGTAGCTCACAGGCTGGAGAACATTAGTACAAGAGAAAGAGCTTTAGGATCAGACGAGTCTGCCTCAAACTTCAGCCATTGCTCCCAACTAGCTATGTGATGTAAAGCAAATTCCTTAACCTCTCTAAACCTATAAAAGACAACTAATACCTGACACACAGAATGTGGGCTCTGGAGTCCAGTAGGCTTGATTTAGAATCCTGACTGCACTTACTAGCTATGGGGTTTCAGTAAAGTCACTTCTTTCAGCTTCAGTATCATTCTTTGTAGAACAGGAAAAACATTACCCACTCCTAGAGTTGTCTTAGACATGAAATGTTAGTGCTGTGCCTCTGCTCCTCCTTTGTCCTCATACTGACCACTAGGACTGAGGTGACTAGGCTAGGGTGAAGGAGAGAGGAGCTAAAGGTAGACTTTGTGTATAGTAAGTAGGAGAAGGAGGCTCCCGCAGCAGAATTCATGTGAGTACCAGGCAGGAGGAGCCTCATGCTGCCTGTGGACGAGCTTACCCCGAGTGTGAAGGTAGTGAACAGAGTTGACTATCTCATGTTATTTTTTTTTTAATTTTTTATTAAGTTTTCATTTATTCATGAGAGACACACACAGAGAAGCAGAGACATAGGCAGAGGGAGACACAGGATCCCTGCGGGGAGCCCAATGCGGGACTCGATCCCAGGACCCCAAAGGCAGAGCCTCAACCACTGAGCCAGCCAGGTGCCCTGATCATCTCATGTTCTTGAGTCCTGCTGCCATCAGCATGCCTGGTGTCCAGTGGGAGTACAGAGTCACATTTACCTTCAGATGATTCCTGGCTCTGTCACTACCTGTGTCATGACCTTGGACAAGTTACTTAGTTTCTCAGAAACTTGGTTTCTTCCTTTATAAAATAGAGATAATTAATAAAAATGAAGAGGTAATGCTCTAAATGGTTTTTGTGAATTAGCTCACTAATCCTCCATTCTATAAGTACTATTATTAGCATCTTACAGATGAGGAGCCTGAGATCCAGAGAGGTTAAGTATATTCCATGGGGTTTAACAGCTAGTGAGTGATGGAGCAGGTATCTGATCCAGGCAGTAGACTCCAGAGACCATGCTCTTATTGCTGTGTTACCTCCAGTGCAGAGGAGGGAGGAGTCATTTTTGTCTGGCGTACAAGAGAGAGTCAACAAAGATTTCATTGACACGTTTGACTTGGGCCTTGAAAGTGTTGGGGAGACAGGGTAAGGAGGGCATTCTAGGTGGAGGGAGCAGCTTACACAAAGGCCCGAAGGAATATGGCAGTTTGCTGGATGGGGAATTACAACATACGACAGTTTTGAAGGTTTTTTAAGCTACTGATGTGGACCAGCCATGTGTATGCCTTTCCCAGAGAGCAAATGAGAACACTTAGGTACCATTGCCTGATGTCTAGATGGAGTCAGCCTAAGCTTCCTTCTAAGAATGGGGCAGTAACTCCAGGAAAATGCCATGATTACGTCCAGGTGAGGGAAGAAAGAGTATATGGGCCCGGGATAGCGGGAAGGGAAAGAGGGCACCATGCCTTGTAGCGTTATCGGCTGTGGGCAGTCCGACACTATTGCACCAGAAGACCTCCCTCCCTGTCCTTAAGGCAGAATGTAGCAGAGTATAGTGTGAGGCATCAGGTTGCCTGGAGGCTCAGTCAGTTAAGGCTTTTAACTCTCTTGATTTTGACTCAGGTCAGGATTATAGGGTTGTGAGATTAAGCCTTGCCTCCGGCTCCATGCCCAGCACAGAGCCTGCTTAAGATTCTCTCTCTCTCCCCACCCCCCTCCAAAAGAATAGTGCGAGGAATCAATTAGGTCACTAGGTGTTTGTAAAGCTTTTAGAAGAGTATGGCACTCGGTGTGTGATTAGCTGAGCACACTCTCACCCAGGGGGCTAGCCCACCTTGCTCTGTATCCCTGGCGAGTCTGGCCTTAAGGGGAAATGGAACAGGTGAGGCAGTCCACTCAAGGCATTCCTCCTTCCTTGGTGAGGTTCCCTGCCACTGCTCTAAGTCGACCTCTACCCTGGAGTTGCTTGCAGTGCCCTCCAGGGCAGGTCTTTGCAATGAGGCCCACCACATGGTCGGCCCGCCTCTTGCTGGCTGCTGCTCAGAGTCTGTGTCCTGTCACATGATGCCACCTCTTTCCTCTGGTCCCACTGTGAGCCTCCTATGTCTTTTGTGTCCATGAGGATGTGAATCCTGAGAACAAGGGAGTGTGTGAGCTTTCTCCTGGGTTTCTTTGGGGCTTGGATTTAAGCCTAGGCACCCCAAATGTCCAGAGTATACTGTAACCCTCAGGCTTGCCTCTGGGACCCAGAGTAGCCCAAGCTCCATGCCTCTTGATTATTTTGTGTGGTCTGATCTGTCCCTGTGTGGGACCATGAGCCACTGAAGCATAGGGATAGGGACTAGATCTCATTCTTGAATCCTTCAGAATTCTCAGTCCACAGAGCTAGGTTAGCAGAGGGAACATCAGGAGGACACTGAGGGAGAGCCACTGGGGAGAGAGGCGAGGCAAGGGAGAGATCAACTCATCCACACTCAGTATTAAGTCCAAGAGAAGTAAGGGAACCAGGAATTACTGCGACTTCTTTCAAGTTTTTGTTTTGTTTCTTTTTTTTTCTTTTTGTATTGTTTTGTTTTGCTGTCATTATTGTTACTGCTACTCTGGACCCTAGAAACCAAAAGGACTTACAGAAAAGGAGAGAAAAGGACAAAGACACTTCCTTGAAGTCAGGAGGCACAGCCGTGCCACCCTTCTCCCTCCCATATCGCCCTGCTGCTGCTCTGGAAAAGCAGGCCTGACCATGTCAGTATCAATAATAGAGCACCCACGTTTGGAGCCCCAGTTGGTGCCAGCTTCTTTGCTAGGTGCTTTACACAGGTTAATTCATCTCCTCTTCACAGCTCCTCATCAAGGGAGGGGCTGTTGTCCCTGTTTCATGGGTACTGAAGTAGAGACTCAGAAATTAAGAAGCTTGCCCAAGGCCCCATGACCAGGAGATAAATTTAACTTCTCTCTTTTTGTGGCGGCTTTCTTGTCACTTATCCCATAGCAGATACCACCTAAAGACAGTTCCTTTGGTCTAGCCTGGTTGGAGCAGGAACCTGGGGCAAACACATAGCCACAGCCATTACTAGTTATAGGGTCAGTGAAAGGCAGTGATTGGGGAAGGTTAGGGATTGGCCTTATAATCTAGGTCTCTTGGGAGTGGCACCTGTTTAATGGGGATCTATCTGTTTATGTACAGGCGTGTGCCCACGTGTATGTGGAGATCTGATGTGTTTAAAGAAGTATATTTGTCCACGTGGGAGATTTGTGTCTGTGTATACTCACACATGGGGCATGTTTGCACATGCCCACGTGTAGGAATATGATGCAGATGTAAATATGGGATCTGTGAATATATGTGCCCACCTAAAGGTGAGCAGATGAGGCCCTTATCTCTAGAGAACAGCTTGGCACAATACAAAGAACCCTGGGCTGAACTTGAAGCTAGAAGATTAAAGACATGGGCTCTGGTGTTGGGTCACTTGCCTTTTCTTTCCTCCTTTCTTCCCCTTCCTTTCCCTTACCTCACAGGACCCTCGAGACGCTAGGCTTCCCCTCCCCCTCCCCCTCTCCTTTCCCTCCCCCTCCTCCCCTCCTTCCCTTCCTTCCTAAGATTTTATTTATTTGAAAGAGAGTGAGTGAGAGAGCACATGAGCAGGGGCAGAGGGCAGAAGGAGAAGCAGACTCTCCTGCTGAGCAGGGAGCCCAATACAGGGCTCTATCTCAGGACCCTGCCATCATGTCCTGAGCCAAAAGCAGATGCTTAACCGACTGAGCCACCCAGGTGCCCTCACTTGCCTTTTCTGAGCTGTTACTTTCTTCATCTAACAAATGAGGGAGCTAGAGAAGGTGATCTCTTCTACCTTTGCCATTCTGAGATCATTCATGGTATCTTAGGTTTCCTCTTTTTTGTTCTCAGCAAAAAATGAGATGGAAGGAAGGAAGGTGAGAAAAGTTCCCCTTTGATCTCGAGCCTTGGGACTACTCTACTATCCCACTGGGAAAGCAGAGCATTGCCTGGCATCAGGTCGGGAGAGCTGGGGCTCAGGTATTGGGGAGGGGTTTAGATAGCTAGTCCACAGTTTGGGGAGACCTAGAGTTGAATGCCATTAAGACTTTGGATTTCTCCATGAGACCATGGGGTGAGGTAAAGCTTGTTGTCTCCTTGCTTCCTTGAGGGGAGTGGTAGGAAGGGGACCTCTCGATACTCTAAAGGCAGAGTGCAGCCCAGACTTTTCTTCTGGCCTCTGATCCCCCTTGTTTATCTTGGCAGGTGCAGAGTGATAGGCAGGTAGAGACCAGAACAAGTAGCTGGACATGTGTTCACATTCATATGGGACTTGCTCGTTCAACCCGAGGTCATTGTGTGAGCTCACTTAGCCTGCTGTCAGCTCTTTTGGGGGAAGAGTGGCTTAGGGTTGGGTGCTTTAATTTTCCCCAGGCTGATTCTTCAAAGCTGATTTGAGGGGCTCCTTTAGCTATCTCACCCTTCAAATGAGATTGTAGCAGGGTTTTGTCTCTTCTGTCCCATGAATTAGCCACCAGTTCCCTGAAATTTCTGTTTGACTGGCTGGGTCTCTAGAGAAGGAACAGGCATTGTGTGGTTTCAGAGGGAGGTGTCCTCGGCGTCAGAGGACGTTTGTCTATAAGTTAAGCTTAGATAAGCCTGGACTTGGGCCCCAGGTAGCAAGTGGCTTGTGCTATGCCTGCACCAGGACCTCTAAATTCGCACTCAGCCACCGATCACTCACTAAAGCCCTGTGTATCAGGGCATTTAGACTGAGATGAATCAGGTCTAGTCTTTACCTCTACAGGGCTCCCGGTCTAGCAGGGAAAATCAGGAAAAATACAATAGAGATAGTTAAGTATAGTAATAGGAATTATGTGTATAACATGTTTAGGTGTGTTCTTAAAAACAACTTATTTTGAATTCAGCTTTGTATGAGTTAGAATTCACAAAAGAGAGTCCACGTAAGCATGTTTTTGTGTTTATATGTCTGCTGCCTGTGTAACTCAGTAAGCTCAGAGCCACCTGGGTGGCTCGTCCCAGCTGCAGCTAGGCCACTTTTTCAAGGGCCTTAACACAGGACCCTCAAGAGATGCTAGGCTGCCCTACTTGGTAAAGAGGAGTGGTCCTTCTGGGAAGATGAGGTCCAGGCTAGCTGCTTGGGAAGTGCTTATGTATGGGTGTGGACAGCTGTGCCTGTGAGTGTGCACAGGCATGAACCCAAGTGTGCATAGGGTAGCAGCCCGAGGTCCGTCTTCAGCACCATGACCAGGGCTTATGGTGCTAGGCCTGGGCTTTGCACCTACTTGGCTGCTGGCTGGAGGACAGGCTGCAGGCAGATCCCAGGGCAACCCTGAGGCCTCCCCAGTGGTGTGTTTGCTGTGCCTAATTACCCGGCAGTTGTTTAACTATGCAAGCTGCATGCCTGCCTTTATTGCGCTGTGATTGCCGAGCTGCCTATGGGGAGTGTCATAAAAAGATATAAAATGCCCATTATCTGTCTGACGCCCTCCTCCTGGACTGTGGGTGTTTGTGTTTTATTTTATTTTTATGGCTCAAGGGAAGCTCTGCAGGAAGGAAAGGGAGGGAAGAACAGGGAGGGGAGGGGAGGCCCTACAGGAATTGGGGGCTGGGAGACTAAGGAGCCCCCTTCGTACTGTGGTCAGCCGTGAGCTGAAGGGCTCTCCTGACCAGAGGGGAGAAGTGCAAATGGCGGATCTCTAGGGTCAGAACAGGGTGCTCAGGAAATAAGGCCCAGACCTTCCCTTCCTCATCCACCTGCAGCTTATCTTCCCATCCTGCCTCTATGCTGGCCCCCCTCCCTGCATATAGGCCCACTGCCTTGGGTGCTGGGTCCCCCTTCTACAGGTGGGTGTGGGAATGGTCTCTCATTCCCTCTCAAGTCCTCATTGGCTTTGATAACTGGAATTGCCTACTGGCGTCCTAGAGCACCCTGGCTTGCTGTGGGTCGCGTACCTTGGGCACCACCACCTGCTCCTAAGACCTTGTACCCCTACAGCTTCAGCTCCTCTTTTCTTGTCAGCCACTGCAACATGTTTGTGCCACACCTATCCAAGATTCACTGGGTCTTAGGAAGACCTCCTAGACCACAAGAGAGGGAGGGGAATTAATACAATTCCAGTACTTGCCCTATGCCATACAGAGCCTGGGTGAGTCACTGAAGTTGAGCTCACACACGGACCCTGCCCGTGAAGAGCTCACACTGTGTAACCAGTGTGAACTTCGTAGTAGATGTTAAATCAGTGTTTGTCAAATGGGACTAGATTCAGTGTGGTCATTCCTTCATTCATTTTCATTCAGTAAATGGCTGTTGACCATCTACTAGGGTCAGGCACTCTGCCAACCACTGGGAATAAAGCAAGCAAAATAGACAGAATTCCAGTCCTCTCATTGGTCATTCAAGTTTATTGGGAGAAAAATTAAAGGATTTAAATGCTGGATATGTGACTCTAGAAACCATGTCCTATCACCTGTGACATGTCTCCCATACCTAAACCGTCAAAGCCCAAGATATTCCTGTCATCTAACTTCTCTACTTGAAAAATGTTGCTGTCTTCTGTGTGAAATACAAGCTCTCTGGCCTACCTCATGAAACCCCTTTTGGGTTTTCAGCTATACCAAGATAGCTTGCATGGTCACTCACTCCCAGGCCTTATTCATATTTGTTCCATTTACCTGGAATGCGCTTTGCTGCATTTCTGCCTAGAGAGCTTCTACTTACCCTTCATGACCGGACACCTGGCTCAGTCAGTTAAGTGTCTGCCTTCAGCTCAGGTCATGATCCCAGGGTCCTGGCATCATGTCCTGCATCAGGCTCCTTGCTCAGCAGGGAACCAGCTTCTCCTGCTCCCTCTGCTTGCCACTCCCCCTGCTTATGTTCTCTCTCTCCCTGTAAGATAAATGTATCAGATCTTAAAAACAAAAACGTAACCCCTTTATGTCCTCTTGGAAGACTTGTTGCATTTCCCATTGGGAACTTCCTTTTCCTTCAGACACCTATATATTAAGTGCCTGGATAGCGTGGTGGAGCTTTCTGGCTTTGTTCACTTAGGTGAGCTCTTTGCACCTCCTCTATGGTACTGTACTTAAAGGGTTTTTTGAGCTATAATTCACATGGCATACAATTTACTCAGTTAAAGTATACCGTTCAGTATTTTTTAGTATATTCCTACAGCTGTGCAACCATCATCGGCGTCTGAGTTTAGAACATTTTTTGTCTCCCCACTAAAAGAAACTCTATTAGCGGTCACTTCCCATTTCCCCAGAATGCCCCAGCCCTAGCCAACCACTAATCTACTTTCAGTCTATAAATTTGCCTATTCTTGCAATTATGGGAATTTCTTATATGTGACCTTTGTGACTGGCTTCTTTCACTTCACGTCATTTCCAAGATTCATCCATGTGGTACCATGAATCAGCACTTCATTTCTTTTCGTTATTGAATAATACTCCGTTGTATGGATATATCACATTTTATTTATCCACTTGTTAGGTTGGTAGACATTTCAGTTTCTACTTTTTGGCTATTATGAATAATGCCTCTATGAATATTTGTGTACAAGTTCACTTTATTACTTTTGCATTTTTTATTGTTCTGTTTATTTGTTTTATACCTGTCTTTCGAGTAGACTGTGAGCTCCTAAGAGTAAGGGTCCCTTCTCTACTGATCATGGCTGTATCCCCACCACTTAGCCCATGGTTAGCACTCAGTAAATGTCAGTGGATAAATACATGCATGCTTTTGAATTCTCTTCCCCTTGGGATGTAATGGCAAATTCCCCAAGCTGCTCTGCCCCCTATATCTGTATTTGCATATCTGCAACCCATGTTGCCGTGTAAATTCATTCATCAGTGTCCTGGACAATTCCCTGCCTGTTCCACTGTTGGCCTCTCTGGTGTTAAGTCCTTTGCCCAACAACAGCTAATCTGGGAAGCTTTCCTGAGTTGCCCCCTTGATGGCAAATCAGACCAGTAAGGTCTCTGGCTAACTCAACACTGTGGCAGAGACTGCCTCCTTCCTCCCCTCCCCTCTTCTCCTGAGGGGCCCTGGATTGTTTTATACAAGGAGAGTAGAATCTGTGGAAAGACCCTGGAGGGAGTATTGAACTGGGTGGCCTCCTGGCTCTAGGCCAGGCTGGCTTTGTGACAGCTCCAGATGCCTGGGCATCTGAGGAGAAGAGTTTGCCCCTGCCATTCTAGCCAGTAGCCTATATGAACCAGGTCTGTAAAAGAAAAGGAATTTCTAGAACCAATGGCCTCTGAGAGATTAGTAAAACCAATATTTCTCTTTTCTTTGCATTTACTCACCTTAATAGTTTGAGCCCATAATTAGAATTGGGCTTTATTAGGCTAATTAGGAGGTAGGAATGATGGCAGGAGGGCATGTGGAGATGCATCAGGGTGGTGGGCAGTAAATCTAGGGTTTTAATAGGTTTGTTCCATAATCAGGTGGTCTGAAAGGCTGACTGGGTGGCTGGGCCCCCTCCCCTCCCTTCCTTCTATTCCCATCACTCCTTGAAGTGGCCTTCACACTTTGCCGTCCTTGTCCTCGATACTGGCAGCGGTGCTGGGATATGGGGGACTCAGGAGGGAGGGAGGAGACCCCACCCGGAGCTTCATTGCCTATGCACGCGCCGTCCAGCCTGGCGGCATGATTACCTTGCTGAGAAATCCGTCCAGGCGCAGGGCTGCTGATAGCAATCATTGATTAAGAGGGTAATTGTCCTGAAAATTCAGATTGATCAGAAGGCAGAAATGATAACTTGTGTAACTGTGTTTAAAGCCACGTCCTGTCAATAGACGAGACTGAGATGTATCGCGCCAAGAGGGGGGCAGAACGGATGGGTGTGTGCGGGCGGGCAGGCGCTGCCATCCTTCTCTCAGGGCTGAGCAGGATGTTTCTTGTCAGTAACCTGGACTATTGGAGATTCAATCACTTTTATCTCCCCCTCTCTCTCAATCCAAATGCCTTTTCATATTAGGAAATTAGAATCGGCCCTGCTCATGCAAGATTTATTAGCTCTGCTGAGCAGTCACACCGAAGAGTAAATGATTTTGCTTTGCTGGAGCTTTTTACACATTAGGACCCAACTTCTTCCCTGCTCTATGCCACTGGCTGCCTGGGGAGTGGGCTCTAGAACTAGACACTCAGGGGGTGAGCTTTCAAAGTCTGGTTCAAGGAAAAGCACCGCTGGGATCTAGCTTCTTGACCTGCTAGGGACCCTGCTGTGTCTGGCTGACTTCCTTCTATCTGCTCCCCAAATAGGTCCCTTAATGGGGTCTAGATTGTCCCTCTCAGTTGAAGGGGTCAAACCTCCTGAAGGAATGAGGTTCATCCCTCCGAGTTGGGTGACATAGTGGAGGCTTACCTAGAGGGTTGGCGCTGAGACTATATATTGAGTAAGGATTGGCAATAGAGGCAGAAGACGGAGGAGCTGCCATGACTTCTCTTCTCAGAGCCTGGGATTGACATCCTGTCTGGGGTGAGGCTGCAACAGCTAGAGCATCTTTCTGAGCCCCTGGGAAAATTGCCCAGGAAGTTGCCTGGGAGTTTAGAGCCCTGAAGTTAGTTAGAGTAAGTTTAGGTGTTACTAGGCCTGCTGACTGCCCATGTTTAGAGGGCTGCAGTGTTGACTAGCCGAGGCGCTCTGATCTGCCAGTAATAATAGGCTCTTAGGGAAGGAAGGGGCCAAGATCCGTGTTTCTGGAATTCTCCTGTGGCCTTAGGCTCGAAGGCAGTATGGCCCTGTGTGCCAGCTGAACCTAGCCTGCTGTGGAGATCAGGGTACCAGTGGGCTAGGTTGGTTGTAGGGGGACCATTCTCCTTCACTGAGACTGTATGGTTCTCTCTTACCCACCTCCTTGGGTCACTTGGACTCATTGACAGATGTCAGCCACTGTCATTCTTTTCACTGTCTGTTGTTAGTGTCTGATCCTGAAGGCCTGGTGGAGCAGGTGACCATGGAGAGTTCTGAAACAGGCCTAAAGAAAGGTTACCAGATTTCCTGTTTTTTTTTCGTGAGAGGGATATGGTCCCAAGGGCTGCCCTCTACCCACCTGCTCTTTTAGTTGCCCCTATGAAGCCTCCAGTTCTCTCTGCTTTCAAGTTCTTTCCCCAAATCTGAGGGTTGGAGCTGTAAGTGATAGAGTCCCCAGGAATGAATGGTAGGTAGGTAGCAGCCAATTTGATCCAAAAGGAGGGCTGTGTAGGGGGAGGGGGGGGCCTGGGGAGGCTTTTTAGAGGAAAGTAGCCTGGCAAGTGTCGGCAAGACATTCCCTAAGTAGGACTTGCCCCTAAACAGACCCGCCACCAGCTGGGTCTGATTCTCTGCTGTTTGCCACCAATCTCTGTCCTTGGAGAAGCCTCGACTCAAGGCAGCTCCTCCTACTAGGCTGGGTTGGACAAGATAGGCCGGCCTTCTGCACATGTGCCACCCCACCTCCCACCATGAGAATGTACTGAGGGATAGAGCAGTCTGAGGAGCTTGCCGTAAAAAAATTTTTCAGATGGGGCACCTGGGTGGCTCAGTCAGGTAAATATCTGTGTTTAGCTCAGGTCATGGTCCCAGGGTCCTGGGATTGAGCCCTGCTTTGGGTGCCGCACTTAGCCAGGAAGTCTGCTTCTCCCTCTGCCCCTCCCCTGTTCTTGCACGTGTGCTCTCTGTCTCTCAAATAAATTCTTTTTTTTTTCCAAATAAAATCTTTAAAAAAAATGTTCAGATCAAATGTATGTGGTGCAGACTTCTATGTAAAAAAATTTGTACAACTTTCTATGCAATATTCTCATCTGGCACATTCTAATCAGATGTAAGTCAATAAAGGTTTTGGATTGTTAAAAAAAAAAAAATCCACCTTGCTCCACTTTGATGGATTCTGAAGGAAGTGGGTGTGCAGGGCCGAGAGGGTTTCCCAGCTGTCCCTCGCAGCTGGGCTTGCAGACTGCCTGGGAATACTTTGCAGTCCAGAGGAAGGGTCAACTCTTGTTTGGCTTAGTCTTCTGCTTCAGCTAGTTTGGGCAAAGTCAAAAAAGAATGGAAGTATCATGGGTAGCTTGGACCTGGGAATAGAGAACTCAGAATTCTTACAGACTCCCAGTGGAGTGAGGGAGACAGATAGTCACTACAGGGTGATGTAAATGGTGTTGCTTTCCAGAGCCCAGAAGAGGGAGTGCCTGAATTCTCCTGGAAGAGCTCAGAGGGGCATCCAGAAGGGGGGAGGGGTGCCTCTTGAACTGAGTCTGTGAGGAGGATGGGGGCTGTGCAATGGAGACAAGTGTGGGCAAGCCTCTGGGCAGCGAGAACAAGGAGAGTCGTCACAGATCAGCTGTGTTACGGCTGGGACCCAGTGGGGTTTATTTTCCCAGGCACACTTGTCCATCATAATGTGATGGGTCACACCTCCGTTTTAGCAAACCTGAGTGGTGCCTACTTTTACCATCTACTTGGGCTGCTGGGGACAAATGGCCTCGGGTGGGACCAGCCAGAGCTTTGGGAGGGAAAGATGCACAGGACAGAGCCTTAGGAAATGGACCCTGGGCCCTCCCTCTGCTCTGTCTCCTCTCCTGGTCAGCCTAAAGAGCAAGGCAGGGGGCCGGGCTAAGGCAACAGCCCCGAAGAAGCTTAGGCCAGCTCGCCCACCCTTGCTCAACCCATTCCCAGCCCTGCCTGGGCCCACATCCAGCCCTGCCGGGCCCGACTGGTTCCCTGGGCCTGGCAGGGAGGCTGGGAGGAGCCCGGGAAGCCCAGAGACTCATTTTCACTAGAATTTGACCTAAAGCAGGATTGGAAGGGAAGAAAAGAATCGGAACAAAAGTGCAGGCAGGAAGGAGCTGTTAACGAGCCTTTCTTTCTCTTCAGGGATGGAGCGGAGCGCATAGCGGGGCGCAGCGGCCCGCTCTCCTCGGCTGCTCTGTGAGGCAGCTGTAGTCTCTGGCCGCTGCCTGCTCTCGCTCGCTCTCCTTTTTTCCCTCTCCTCTTTCTCGGCTCTCTCTATTATGGGGACTTGCTCCAGCTCTTTCTCTCTCTTCTGTCTCTCCTTTTGTTCTCTCTTTGTCTATTTATCACACTGTGAAGGTTGAAAGAGATGTTATTAATCTGGGAGAATGAAGGCAGGATTAGTGGTATGAATCGGATTTTGAGAGGTGTAATGATAGAAAGACTCGCTCGGCTGGCGGCCTGCGTGAGCTTGATAAATGGGGAGCACTCCAGACTGACTCGCGCCTTCCCCGCGCTGTGCGCCCTGCCCGCTGGGGCGTGCCGCGCTCTCAGATCTGCCAGCCGGCCCACCCCGCTCCTACCTGAACCGGAGCAAAAAGCCAAGGGTAAAGCAGACACAAATATCTCCCATCGCACTCGGAGACATCATTGCTTTCAGCACCCTTTTCAAGTAGAGGCCTGTCGAGTTCTCAAAGGACTGTGGACAGAGGGAGTGGGGACCCAGACTTCTGCCTGCTTCTGGGGCCTGTAAGAGTGGAGCTCCCCTCCTGCCTCTAAAATGATTGTCAGGGGTCAGGGAGAGACAAGACAGTCCCCACACCAGTTAAGTAAGAGAACCGGAGCCCATGTGATATGTAATTAAGCAGAGTGCTGTAGTGCAGTTCATAGTATGGACTGTGGAGGTCAGGGTGGGATGTGGGGGAGGGAGGAAGAGAAATCAGGAGGGGCTTCCTGAAGGTGGTGTCCTGGCAGACAAGTAGGATTTGGAGAGGGTGGAGGAAGGCCAGTGTTTGGGGGGTGAGATAGCATAAGCAAAGATGTGGGATCAGAAATGAACCTGAGTTTTGGGAGGTTCCCCTCAGATCCAGTGAATTTCAGATCAGGAAGAGACCTAAGGAGTAATTAAGCCCTTACTTTCCAAAGAGGAAGCAGGTCTGGGGACTAGAGTTACCATTTCCTGAAATGATTTCCTATTTGAGTACTGTTGCTTATTCTAAAAGTGCCCTTTCCATCATCCTGGGATGATACAGTGAGCCTTTCCCTCCTCTGCCATCTATAGCTTTGGCCACATCCTTCCATCCTTCATCTGTGTAATCAGAAGATCCTGGCTCAATTTCATTGCTGCCCGGTCTCCAGCCGTTTCCCGAGAGCCTTGGCTCAGGGTCCTCCTCCCGCTCTGCCCCCAGCCCAATCTGCAGTCTGTGTGGGAGTGCTTGTCCCAACCAGCCACCTGCTGTTTGCATGGGGAGGAGAGGACCAGGAGGCAGCACACCTCTTCTGGGCTCCAGCTGCCCCTGGGTCTAAGTACTTTGTTCCTTCGTAACGCTACTGCAGTTCTCACTGATCACTTTGTCACGGTGACTGGGCACTTCCTGGCATCTGTATTCATTTCCCTGCAAAGGACTGTGAGTTCTTGAGGGCAGGCTGTACATGTGATTCAGTTGAGGTGCCAGGGTCTGGCAGGCCTTCAGCGAATGTGTGTGTCTTCGATGAACCAATGAATAAATGAATGAATGAATGAATGAGTCCCTCTCCTTTCTGAAGAAAATGGTCTTGGCTCTCTATTAGCTTTTCCCAGGCCTGACTACCCTTAGGAATAGGGAGGGGTAGATGTGCAAAGCAACTAACTTTTGACTTTGGTACAGCACCCTAAGATCACATCGCATGACAGTGGTAGACCTTTGGATGGCTTCCCATCACCTTAGGAAACAGTAATGAAACCCTTTATTGTGTCCTCTGAGGCCGGCCCTACATGGCCATGCATCTCCTGCCTTCCTCATCAAACTCATCTCAAACTTGCCTCCTGTGCTCCAAGGATACCGAGTGTTTGATTTCTTCCAGGTGCCACTACCCTTTGCCTAAAGGCCTTGGTGTGCATCATTCCCTTGACACCAAACACCTCCCCCTCCCGGTCCATCCGTTTCAGCTTACTTGTCCTCAGGGAAGTGTTTCCCCATCTAGGTCAGGTTCTCGTTTTCTATCCTATCCTAACCGTCTACCTTTCTTCTTTGAGTCCTTGCTACAGGTACAACTTAATGGTTATTTATGTTGCTGTTTAACATCTGCTTTTTCCAACAGAGTGAAGCTCTCTGAGGACAGTACTGTGTCTATATTGCTAATGTATGCATGTGGTCTGGCATATAATAGGCTGTCAGTAAATGTTTGTCATGAGCAAGTCAGTGTGATTGCAAAGCCTGCACTCTTCCATCGAACCGCATCCAGGTGGAGTGAAGGTGGCGGTGATAAGGGCGTGCCCAGAGTGGAGGCTCTTTGGGCATTGATTCGGGAGGCTCTAGGGTTTCACCCTTCCGTGTCTGGGCCTTTCTCTTTTCCCTCCAAACATCAACGAAGAAAGGGCCTCTTCTGACCCTAAAGGCTTTTTTATTCTCTTCTGGTTGATCTTACCTAGAGTTTCAAGTGCCACCCATACACATTCTTAGGACTTTGTCTCAGCTCACCCCTCTGAACTGAGCTCCAGGCCCACATGTCCACCATCCCTAGGCATCCTGCCTTGAATGTCCTACTGAAGGCCACATCAGTCTTCTAGATGATTTCCCTCCAGGCCTGGTTAGGGTTTCTACATTGGGGCTCTTGTTACAGGATCTCGGCCCTCCACTGTATGTGATCTTCTGTGTTTCTCTTTGTAACCTGGAAGCTCCTTAAAGGCAGTGGCTTAGTCCATGTGATCTGTGTGTCTCCACCTAGCACAGAGCTTGGCACACGGTAGTTACTCAATAAGTATGTGTTATATGAGCAAGCCAATGAAGATGGAGGGAGGTCTGAGTTGAAAGTTTTGAACACCTTTTTCATTTTTCTCAGGGAGAAAGAAAGTGAAGTTATATGTGCTATGTGCAAGCAGGCACATGCTTTTGTGTGTGAGGGGTTGGTGGTAGTAGTGGTGGTGGTGGTGGTGTCACATGCTCAGTAAAGGATTATATTTTAATTTGGAAAGCACTTTAGAAACTTAAAGTGCTTTGCCTAAGTGCTGACTGCTATTAGTGTCTCCTTTTTATTAGGAAAAAGGACATGATTTTTCTCTTTTATCTTCAGGCCTGTCCAACTTCTGAGAGTCAAACTTAGCAAAATGCCTGCCCCTCACTGAGGACTAGTTACATGCCAAGTTCAAAGCTTTGGACTTGAAACACAGAATTCTGCTTTGCAGACTGGTTCTGACACCCCTGAGGGGATTAGCCCTAATAGCTCAGTATCAGGAAGGGGGTGGTGGGAAAGACAGGGTCATTTGACATAGTTCAAGCTGTAGTCTCAGGCCCCTCCCCTTTCCATATAGGTCTGGGTGGGAGGACATAAGCACCTGGACCATTTGGGGGGGTGGAGGAACAACCCCCAGTGGTTACCAAAAACCCACTTGTCATGCAATGTGAAGGACCAGGCTTCAGAGAGAGACCTGGGGAGGAACAGCCACAGGAAGAACTGGGTTTGTTCAGCTCAGGGATTTTAGGACCAAGAGGCAAAGACATCACAGCTATTGGACCTGGTGATGTTAAGAGCCACCACCACAGAGGGCTAGGTCAGAGAGAGGGAATATGTGTAGCAGTAGCAAAGACATTCTGATCTAGGAGACCATGAGGCAGGAATTTGCCTTGTGCCTTGCAAGCACCTTTGAGAGCCTTACTGGTTGGAAGGAAAGGTAACACTCCTCCCCATGGAGAAGATTTGGTGCTGCAATGACAGGAGGTCTGGAAGGCCCAGGTGAGCCTTGTCATTGGGCCCCTCTGTGTAGCCTCTACCTCAGGCTCTTTACTGAGCATCTCTGGTCTCCATCTGTCCTATCTCTGCCAGCCCTGGATGCTGAAGGCTCTGCCCGTAGCTCAGGCACTGGGAGGTGGGAGCTTTGACCCATCATGCTAGTGCCCTGCAGTTCCCAGCTCCTAATCGAGCCCTAATCTGGGGAAGCTAGGGTGGGGATGGGGTGAGGGGAGTACATTGAGCCTTCTGCCTTAACTGAATTTCCATACCTCCTGTTGTTAATTATAGAGATGTAATAATGCGATTAGTGCACGATTAAAAAAAATCCCTGATATGATTACCATGGATTTAATATCACATGATATATCATTATATCGTTATGCAGTGACAGATGTAATTGAAATACACTTATTGGAGCCGGGGGTGGTGTTTCATTCAATCCCCAGCACCCCGGGGAGGAAAGGGCCAGCTAAAAAAGAAGCAATGGGAGAGGAAATTGTAATGAAAACAAAGAAAACTCACAAGGTAGCTCTCACCCTGGGCAGCTGGCTGAGATCTGCTGCCTTCAACTCTGTAACAGTGCACGTGGAGCCCCAGCGAGGCCAGACTCTTCCGTGGGGGCTCAGGAGCTCCTTACCTGGTCCTCACCTCAGAAACCCCAGTGTCCCCAAGTCCCCCCTGACTCAGCAACGAAGCAAGGGCTCTGGATTACTCCACCTGAAAATGGACTTGGGACCCTCATGGGATCAAGCTGAGTTGTCAGCTGTCCCCCAAATGCTGCGTGCCATGTGGTACAGCCCCTGCCTTAGCTGTGGTGGCGGTCCAACACACTGGAGGCAGCTGTCCTGTTGGGGGCCATGTGCAGGCATATTAAGTACACAGAAGCAGTAATTATGCCACTCAGGTTCTGCTGGTGGACAGAGGCAGCGCTCACTCTGGAGCCCCCGAAGTATGTCGGTAGCCAGGGAACACTGTGAGCACACAGAGCTACCCACTGAGGGTAGAGAGGTTGGGTTTGGTCAGTCAACATGAGTGTCCACACTCTGCTGCTATAGTTATGCCCGCCAAGCCTCTGCTGGGCCACGGGAATGGAGTGGGAGCTACCTGTAAAGCCAGAGAGCTCAGAAAAAGAGAAGGGAGACAAAAACAGTCTCCCCTTCCCTCCTCACACAGGCAGCCGAGCCCCCAGTTCTAAGGTTGGCTGGGGTGGCATTGCTGGTGTGCTGGGCAGGGACAACTGGTTCCTGGAGGAGACTGGATAGAGTCAACAGGAACAGCAGCCCTGAAAACCAGGCAGAATCAGGCCCATCGAGAGGTCTCGTTCTCCCTTCCCTCAGTGGAGACCCTGTAGAGGAAGGGCAGACACAGCTCCCACCCTTAGGAATCTCCCAGCATTGTGGGGTAACGTCTCTGTAAGACGTTAGAGATGCCTTTCAGAGTATGGATGGGTTTAAAGAAGGGACGAGTCAGGGAAGACTTGGTAAAGGAAGGTACTTCAGTTAGTGGTGAAAAAAGAGTATGTGTTCCCTAGGACAGAAAATGAGAGAAGGCCGAGGGCAACCTGGGCAGGCTGAAGGAACTGCTCAAGTCAAGTCTTGGAGCATGAAACAGCAATCCCAGGACGCAGGGGGCAGTAAGGAAGAAGGAAGCACAGTTGACCCCACATTTCTGATAGACCACAGAGATGGTAATGGCTTTCACAGGGATTTGGGAACCCAAGAGAAGGAGAACTTGGGAGAGGAGATGTTGAAATGGTTGGGGTTTTTTTTGTTGTTTTTGGTTTTTTTTTTTTTAGATTTTTGGGTTTTGTTTTTGTTTTGTTTTAATGTTTGAGAATAAAGTACCTGAGTGAAATCCAGGTGGAAATGTCAGGTGGACAATAGAATAATATATGTGTCTGATACTCAAGTATTGGCAAAGAATATCGATTTGGAAGTCAGAAGGTGAAAGACAAAGAGGTTGAAAGTCACCCAGGGAAAGCAGTAGAGTGTAGAGGAAAACAGAAGTGAGAGCACCTGAGCTCCTAAAGGTGGCCTGTGTGCAGAAGAGACCGGGAGATTATGAGGCAAGTGGCAGGACAGAGAGTTAAGAAAACTTAAAAGAGAACTGAAGGAGAAGAGTTTCAAAACTGAAGCAGGCCACAGAGAGGTGGAGCTAGCAAAGCCCTGAAACTCCCTAGGCATGGGCAGCGTGGGGAGGACCATCGGCTCTAGCAGGAGCCGAGTGATGTCAGTAAGGCTGGAAACCAGACTGCAGGGGTGAAGGAGCAATGGGGAGGTAAGTGGAGGCGAGTGGGCACAACCCTGGGAAGTTTGGTTGCTAACAGGAAAACAGTCACCAGATGGGGATATGGGGGGCTTTAAAAATAATAATTTAATACTGATGTAACTTTCAAAGGGCCAGCTGTTTTTAAACACTTCATCCACAATAATTCATTTAATCCTCACATCAACTCTCTGGAGTAGGAACTGTTATTACCTCCATTTTACAAAGAGGAGCCTGAGACACAAGAAGATATATGAAGTTGATAGAGATTCAAACACTGGCTACAATACTAGTGCAAAGGAGCCAGCAGAGAGGGGGAGGGTAAGGGTTTAGAAAGAAAGGGGATCCCAGAAGGAGCAGGACCAAGCAGGGAGGAGAAGGGTGAGATGTAAAGCACAAGTACGGGATTGGCCTTAGGCAAGAAGTGAAGCGTCCCTTCCATTAGAACAGAATTGGTGGGGCAGCAGGTGTGGAAGGCTACAGGTGCACTTGTAGACGAGGTGTATGCAGTTGAAAGAGTTCTGTGCCACAGCTTTTATTAGCTTTGTGAAAGTCAGGAGTAGGATTGTTGCATACCACTGAGAATTGCTCAGGTTGTGATCTTGTACCCACAGTAGCCACTGTCTGTGCATAAGTGACTTTCCGGCTTAGCTCAAGTGCAAGTGTGGAGAAATGGAGTCACAACTGGGTTTTTTCGGGGAAGGTGTAGTAGGATAAGTGGGCAGGGGAGGTGAAGACTGAGGAATGAGTGCTTGAGTCCCAGGGCTCCAGGCCTGGTAGGAAAAGGATTGAGGCCAGAAGGGGATGGAGAGACTACGAGAAAAGCAAGAGCAGAGGGTACAAAAACTGGAAGGATGGGAGGGTGGGGTGAGAGCAGAATCTGTCATGATAAGATTTCTGAGGGATAACAAGGCCCTGAGTGTGGCCGTAGGGATGGAGGGCTGAAACAGGTAGAGGAGAAGGCCGTTAGAGCACGGAACTTGAGCAACTGAAAGGCAGTGTTCATGGGTGGACTGTCCTGTAGAAACTAAAGTTACCTGGCATGATGACGACCTCACGTGAAGTCCCAGAGAGGGGCACAGTAGTGTCGGAGCAACCAGAAGTTGAAGGTATTGGCAGAGCATATCCAGGGTGTTGGTGGTCTAGTTAGCATTGCCACATAATTAATCACCCCTACATTTAGCGACTTAACAGCAGCTAGTTTATTGTATCTGGTGGTTTCTGTGGGTCAGGAATTCAGGAAGGGCTCAGTGAGGTTGGTTCTGGTTCAGCTTCTCTCATCCATTTGTAGTTAGTCCTTGAAGCTGGCCCCGGGTGTGATTGGATCAGCCGGGGGCTGGCTGGGCCTCTCCCTCTCTCGGCCTAGTCGCACGGCTTCTGCATATGGTCTCTGCACACACCTTGTTCCGCTTCCTCACATCATGGCTGCCCTGGAGCAGTCTGGCGACATACAGAGCAGCTCCGGGCTCCAGGGCCAGTGCTCCAGTGAATGAGGTGGAAGCTGCTTCCTCTGTTTCTGAAATAGCCTTGAAGTCCCGTAGTCTTGCTGCTGCATTACTCTGTTAGTTGAAGTAGTCACAAAGGCCTCTGCTGCTTATCACACAGACACCTCTCGGTAACAGGTGTATCAAAGTCACATTACATTGTAAGAGCATGCGAGACGGGAGATCGTATTGCAGCCCTCCCTGGAAAACGGAGTCTGCTACCGTTGGTGCTAGGCTGAGCCCAGAAAAGGGAGAGGGAACGGCATTCTCAAAGGCAATGTGCATTTTGGGTGATGGCACCAAGAATATCTGGAGGTCACAGTGGGAGGGGGTGTTCCCGAGTGACCTCAGACATACCTGGGGAAAGAACTGTCATCCCATGTTGTAGGACAGGAGACCGAGGCTCAGCGAGTTCCCATGACTCCTCCGAAGTGACTGTGCCGACTGGCAGAAGTGGGAACCAAACCTGTGTCTGTCTGACTCCTGAGCCTGACCACACTGCCCTTCTCTGAGGCCTGGCCTGCTGGGTCTGCCGTCCTCGTGTTTACCTGTGGCCTTGGTACTGGTTCACCAGCTGGAGAAGTGCCGGCCAATTAGAGAAAGGGATTAAGGAGTAGTTGTGTCTGTGAGGCTTTCTCTCCCCCCATCCTCCAGAGTATCCCCCTTAGAGCCTCATCTGTTGGGTGTTTGTGGGAATGGCAGGTGATTTGATTTGCTTCCTCAGCTTGGGAAATGACCCATTAGCCTTAGGTCCACCAGGTGACACATCACCCAGAGGTGCCCTGCTCCTCCCCACCTCATGGGAAGCTGGAGAGGTCCGATGTGCTGGTTCCGGCTTGGAAGCTCTGGGTTTTCTGGAAGTAACAGCGCAGCCTGCGCTTCTCTGTGCAGTCTGAGCTGGGTTCTAACCCCAACTACTGCCCCGCCCACCCCGTGGCCACCCCACCCTTGGGGCCCTGGCAGGTAGCGAATGGGTGGGCAGAGACACCCTAGCAGCCATCAATGCCTCTTCCTTCCTCTTTGAAGGATCTGATGCTGCTGCCGATGAGGGCTACTTCATCTATTAAACCCAATACACTTGTCGCAGCTGCTAAGCCCCCGTAAGCCGCCGGGCGCCGTGTTTGTGATGGGACTGACAGTGCATGGAGGAGGCTGATTATACACGATTCCATTTCGCGGGCCCAGCAATGTAATTTCACAGGGCGATCAGCGTTTGCATGTAATAGCAGGCTGTGCTGAGGTGTCAGAATATTAAAGGCGCTAATGGCAAAGCTCCCTGTTACACAGGGGGCCACCCGCCGCGCCTACAGCAGGGCTGCGCGGCAGGCCCGTCGCAGATGGCTGGCCACTAAGCTAATGGGGCAGCAGCCAAGGCGGGCAGAGCCGCGAGAAAGGAGAGCCAGTCGGGAGCAGCTCGGCACCTGCTTCCCCGCGCATGGAAATTACAGCAGCCCAGGGGAAGGGAAGTGTGCGTGCCTGCCTGGCACAGGGCTGTGGTGGGATGGTTTGCTAAACCCCGCGTCTTTTACCCCAACCCCACCTGCCCCGGACAGGACTCAGGGGCTCCTCAGTCATCCTTCCGTCTGCCCCACTCTTTGGCCGGGAAGCCACAGCTGGGCTGGCGGGGATGGGGGGGGGGGTCCCTGGTGGCTGGGAGAGGTGCAGCTGGAGAAGTGGCACCCCAAGAATTTGGAACCAGTCTGGGAAAGGGACTTGGAACAGGCTTTTTTTTTTTTTTTTTTTTAAAGGCTATAGACTTTATTTTTTTATTTTTTATGACAGTCACAGAGAGAGAGAGGCAGAGACACAGTCAGAGGGAGAAGCAGGCTCCATGCACCGGGAGCCTGACGTGGGATTCGATCCCGGGTCTCTAGGATCACACCCCGGGCCAAAGACAGGCGCCAAACCACTGCGCCACCCAGGGATCCCGGAACAGGCTTTTTGGCAAGAGCTCTCAAAACCGATTCCTGCCTGTGCTGTTGGAGGTCAGAAAGCTTGTAGGTCCCTTACCCCCACACTGTGCAGGCTGGCAGGAGAGGGAGGGAGCAGGGATAGGAAGCAAGTGAGAGAAAGGGGATGGACAATAATTAGGTTCCTTGATTGATGCCCATGTTGCCATTGGTACACGGAAGTGAGAGGCGGCCCCTCAAGATACGGGTCTTTCTGGCTCTTTCCATCCTTGGTGGCTGCCCCTGCCACACCCAGGCCCTTGCTGTGCTCTCACCGGACTTGCTTCTGCCATTCTCCTTTGTCCTTGCTGTGTCTCCTGCCTGCAGTGTTGTCACCACCACCCACCCAGCTGTCCACTACCACTCCCTCCAGGAAGCTTTCCTAGCTGCCTCCAATGCCAGACAGGCCTGTTTATCTCTATTGTCCCTGTGGACAGCCACAGGGGACGGCCTCCCCGATCCTCCTGGTCTACCAGTTCCCTAGGTCCCAGCCTTGCCTTCTCAGCCAGAATCTCTGAGACACAGCCCGTATCACCTTGTCCTGAGCTGGGCTCCTGGGAAGGCTCTGCTCAGATTCACAGACAGATGTAATCTTGGGGAGGATGCCTGGAGGGAACGGGGAGTGGAAGGATAAGCCAAGTAACCTGAGGGAGAGTTTGGTGCCTGTGTGGGTATGCACGCTTGATAGTGTATGTATCTGGCAGGGAGACACTTCAGAAGTGTGTGCTGGGGGGGGGGGGAGTGGGGGCAGGGGCGGTGTGGGTAGCAGGTGTGAGGATCCAGACCACCCATTGGTAGGAGGAACACAGAGTGCCATAGGACCCTGTGTTCTCTGGGTGGCTTTCTATGTCCCCTGGCTGTGACCGAGGGGTACCTCAGATGGCAGGAGCTGGAGGGAGCTTGTGGTGCCGTGCCCTAGCATGTGCCTGGGGGGGGGCGGTTCCTTGAGGTTGGCGGTCACTTCTGAAGGTTCAGCTCTGCAGGGGTACCTGGGGGAGACATGCCAGGGTTCTCAGCAGGGGCAGCAGGGGGAGAGCCCAGGCTGAAGGAGAGCAGTTTTAATTAACCGTTTTTAATATCATTTTGGACTTTGGCTGGTATGTGAAGGCCCCGCTGGAAGCAGCATTTGTAAAAATTAAATCCCTCTTATTAGGAGCTTGGCAGACCCATGTGCACGTGCTGCCCCCTTCCCCCCGCCTGTGCCCCCCTGAGGAAGTGCTGGATGAGGCCGTGTCACAGCAGCAATTGGTTATCATGCCTTATCTGGGAATATGAAACTGTGCGCATGACACCCACGGCCACGCTGGAGACACCAATTCATCTCGCCCTCGCTCTGACAAGCTAGACTGCCCTTCCTGAAAGGCATCCGTCAGGCGGGCCCAGGCCGCCGCCTCGCCTGCTGCCTCTCCTTTCCTTCCTGGGTCCCGGCTCAGCCTGGCCCTCCTGGGCTCTGGCCCTCTCCTCCCCCTTGCGCATGTCCCAGTCTAAGGACGATCTTGGGGGGGAGTCATTATAATAATCTAGTCACAGTGACGCGTCGGGGCAAGCGTCTAATGTTATCTGAAGTGGTCTTCCCGCTTAGCTTCGATAAGACTCGGGATGACGTGCAGATAACGTTGAGCTGCCCTGTCCCCCAGCCCCAAGCAGAGCAGAGGGGCCTCCGCTGCCCGCCCGCCGCTCTAAGCCGGGAAGCGGCAGCACCTGCTAATGCAAGTGTTTAATATTTGATGGGCTGGGATAAAGCAGGATCACCTTCGAATTGAATTGAGTGTCAGCCGAGAATCTATTACTGAAATTCGGGTGTGATTTGACAGCAAAGTAGACGATGTTATTCTTCACTAGTTACTGCAATCTTCTCCCCGACATCACTTAAATATTTTTTTCTTTGCTTGAGTAAACACACATTATCCTTCTTTTTTCCCCCCTTCCTTCCCTTTTTCCTTTTTAGAGGGGAAAAAAACCCATCCAGCTCGCCTTCTCCAGGCTGATAGGGTAGATTGTTATTTCTTTATTTGTCCTATTAAATGGAATTTCTGATCGTTTAATCCGGCCTTTGTAAGTGATTTTAAAGTACTTGAAAGCCGGCCCGCCACTGCTCTCTGGCCCACTGCGCTCCAGCCATGGCCCTGACCACGCTCAGCAGCTCATCCAGCTGTGCACCACCCACTGGCTGCTTTCCCTCGCTGCCTGCGTTCCCCAGCGCTGCCCTCACTGCCCTGGCTGTACACCAGCGTTCTCTCCCCTGCCCTTGAGCCTCGCACTCAGCCCCCGGTTTGTGGGTCCAGCTGTGGCCTGAGAAAGTGTGGGAGGGTTGTCTGGGAAGTCAGGTTGTGGCTGGTACCTGTGGTCAAGGAAACTAGCTCGGGAGGGCACTGATGTTGAAGGACCTGCAGGGCCGGGGCTTGGTTCCTGCAGCTGAGAAGGCAGGGTACCAGCCCCTTGGCCTCAGCACAGACTCTGTATCCAGCCTCCTCTCCTGTCTTTTGTTTCTGACCCAGTGTTAGGCCCTTCCTGCTGTGAGGGAGTCTCTGGTGGGATGGGGACCTCCATACCCGGGCACGAGTGGGGACACTACAGTGCCTGTCTGACCGTGGCTGCAGTCACCTTAGTTCCACTAGTGACCCTCGGGTCTAGCTTCTGGGAATTCCTCAGGCTACATGCCTGTTGACCACATCTCATAGGCTTCCTGCCATTGGGAGCAGGGCAGCCTAGGGTTCCAGGACTTCAAAGGTGAGGGGATGGGTAATGTCTGAAGGGCCAGCCAGCTGCACACACACCCCCCCCCCCCCGCGCTCCCGCAAAAGCCCAGGCTAGCAGGCGGAGCAGGGATTCAGTTCTAACTTAATAGCTTTCTAACCCTTGTATAAGTCTCTTCTTTCTGGGCCTCAGTTTCCTCATCTGTGATGTCAAGTCAATTATTCCTATAAGGGATTGTGAAAGAAAATACCATCCCTGGTCCTGCTATGTACCACCCCCCACCGTGGAGGTTGGTGGCGGCCAGGTGGCGCGAATAGGGGATGAAGGGGGGCAATGAAGTGCTAGGGGCCTGAGCAGATCGATGCCCCCAGCACTTCCTTCCCCAACCCCAGGAAAACAATTAAGTACAGATCGATGGGTGGCTGCTTTGAATATGCATAAGTGAGCACTTGACCTTCAGCAGAGATCTGTTCCCCCCTAACACACACACACACACACACACACACACACACACACACGCTCTCTTCATGTGTTCCCCTCACAGCTGCTTGAGTCGACCAGGTGACCTTACCCCTCTCAGTTGAGCCCATGCATGGCACTCAGCCTTCCATAGCCTGGCCTGCCTCTCAGCCTAAAGCAAGTAGACCATGGGCAGTTGGTCCTCTCTGTAGAGTGAAGTTTGGATATGTTGGTCTCCACATCCTTCATGACACCAGGCTTTATGACCAATAGTACTGTGGTGAGGGGCCCAGCACAGTGCTGGGTGCACTGGAGACCGGGAGACTAACAGGGCTGTCTGGTGAAGGGAGTGCCCTGATGACAGGATGGTCCCGATAAGGAGGGTCTTAGTAAATGGGAGCTCTCTAGAGGAGCCTGGCAAAGGGGCACCCAGTGGGGGCTGGAGGTCTCTGATGGGGAGAGGCCTAGCACAAAAGGAGCTCTGAAAGAAGGGATTTTCTGGTGGGGGTCCTGGTGGCAAGGGGACCCAGTGAGGGGGGACTCCCATGAAGTGACACAATGAGAAGAAGCCCCTAGTGGGAAGATTTGGCTGGAGGGTGGAGGTGGTGAGTACTGGGGGTCAGGGCCTCTGTTAACCATTCTTGCCTCCTGTCTTCCAGGCTTACAGCTTCGCCATGGGCTGCTGGCCCAAGAATGGACTTCTAGACATGAACAAGGGCCTCAGCCTGCAGCACATAGGCCGGCCCCACAGCGGCATTGGTCAGTCCCTCCACATATACCCCTGGCAGCTTGGTCAGCCCCCTGCCCGCATGCCCTCATCCCCTAGTGCACAGAGGGGTTCTGCGGCTCATTCTGTGCTCTAATGGGGTGTTTTCCATAGATGGGGGGAGTGGGGAAGGAGGGTGGAGTAGGGGAGAGTGGAACCAGACCATTGGAAAAAAATCTCTCAAAACACTGTTTAGGAGGACAGTGGGGCCTGGGCTTTGGGTGGGTCGCAGGTGGCCTTGGATTCAGGCCAAGCTATCCCTGACCCCGCCTGCATCTCTGGTGGGTGATGTCCTCAGAGGGGTGGGCACATGTCTGCTTACCCACCCCCACGGAGCTAGAGGAGGCTGTTTAATATTGTTTCAAGTCTGTGGCTACTAAACTGGGCGATCAATGGGAGTTAAGGAGATGAATTATTTAAACCTCACCAGCTTTTAATTAGTCGGGGTCCTTCTGACCGATGGCTCCGTCCACAGGGTATTGACTCCCCTGCAGGAGCAGCAGCCTCCATTGAGCGGTGCCTCGGTTGGGAGGGGCCACTTGGGGTACCAGGTGGGGGTGCACCCTCAGAGGGATCCCTGCTTGGGAGGGGGCTGGAGTGGCTGTGGTTCTAGGCATTAGAGGCTCGGCTAACTTCCGATATATCAGTTTTGGGGTGTGTGTGTGTCTGTGTAACAATATATCTGGGTTGATTTTCCCAAGGGCATTTGTCTGTTTATGGAAGCAACCATCAACTTGTGTGTGTATCCACCAGAAAGTGTGTCTTTTCATTTCTGTGTATCTCATTTTCTGTGCGTGAGCACACGTCATGCAAATGCTTTCAGGCTTGGTACTTGACAAGATAGGCTTTGTTCCAAGTGGGGAGGAGGGGGAGTATTCCTGGGAGGTGGTATGACATTATCATAACTTGTGTACCTTTGGGGAGCTGTGACAGCAGAGGGGACTGGCAAGATATACCAGAAGGACTCAGTCACCTCTCAGTGACTAGCCCTTCCTTCTTCCCGCAGACATCACTGGTGCCTAGTGGGTGCTGGGCATGCTAAGTAGGGATTCTTGTCCTCAAGGAGGCCATATCCTAGGACGAGATGGATGAACTGGGTACTCGGGGTACCGAGGGCCATGATAGGAACACCTAGGCTGCTCCGTGGGAGGGTTCCCCTGACCTCAGGTGCCAAGGTGACTTCTGCTTCTTTATTTACATCTCCCTGACTTCAGGGACGCTCTGTATCATTCTTATTGGGACACCTCAAGGCTCTCCTGGGGTCCAGGGGGAAAAGAGGAAGCAGTCAACACGCCTGAGGGAATTGGGGCTGTCCCACAGCAACTGCTGTTCTCCGAAGGAGCTATTCCATACAACCTAGAGAAGACCCCAAACCTAGCAAGGTGATATGCTTGGGAGCTCAGCAGGGAGTTTCCTAGAGAAGAAGACTCTCGAGTCAAGAAATCCTTGAAAGATGAATAGGAGTTCGCTAGGTAGAAAAATGGGGGAAGGATTTTCTACTTAAGTGCAGCTGTGTGTACAAAAGCACAAGAGCACGTTGAAGACCACTTAGACCCCTACAAATAGTTTGCCGTGACTGGAATGGGGGGGACATTTGGATCAGGGAACAGCTGGAAAAGAAATGGGGAAATAAGCGGGTCTTTAATGCCAGGTTAAAGGGTTGGCTTTTTGATGAGGTTCTGAGGAGACAAGAGGTTTGGGAGGGAGAGGACAGCGCTATCAGAGCTCCTTCTCAGAGCCGACGGGGCAGCACACGTTGCACACTTCGATTCTTAGTAGATGCTCAGTAAGCACTGCGGGGTGGGCAGCTGGATAAACAAGGGAGTCGGTGACTGAGGGATGGGAAAGGGAGGGACCAGAGAATGAGAATCAGTGAGAAGACTTGCCCTGGCCCAGGCGGGGAGGGGCTGCAGCAGGACCCACGGGACGGCCGTGGGGCTGGGTGCCCTGCATCTGTGAATGTGTCCCAGCTGTGTTTGTGAGACGAAGAGGTTCCTTCTTGCCTGTTAGGACTCCTGAGATGTTCCTTCCCTCTCCAGGGAAGAAGGTTTTTCCATCTGGCTGGGCCACAAGAGGACAGTCCAAGGTGACAGGTGACAATGGAACCAAGAGGAAGTTCTGGCTCTACCACCCAGAGCCCTGTGACTTTAGACAAGGGACCCTGCCAGTGCCTCTCAGGGCTGTTGGGGAGGTTCAGTGAAGCACCTATGTAAAGTGCTTATGTAGTACCTGGCCTGGCACACAGTGGGTGCTCAAGTAGCCCCCTCCTCTATGGCCCTGCTCACACCATGGTCTCCCCAGGGCACTGGGGGTTCCTGGCCCTGGGTCTTTGTATCTTTGAATGCACAGGGCTGTCCTGCCAGCTCCGAGCTGCCTCTGAGGTGTGGGTGCGGGTGTTTGGAGGGGAGAGAGGATGCAGGGCATTAATTGGGCTGGGAGAGGCGGGGAGGGGAGGCGTTGGTTTTGAGCAGTGAGGTTAATGGCCCTCGCGCCAAAGAGACAGCTTTAATGAGCTTCAGCTGGCGATGCCCCGAGTTACTGTGCGTGTTAAAAGGGTCGCGCTGTAAGAGTTTGATGTGGACTGTTTCCCAGCCCTGGGGTCAAGGGTCAGCTCCTGTCACTGGCCACTCAGGCTGGTCCTCAGTGACATAGTGCTAATTAACTGCGTGAAGAGCTGCCAGCCTGAAGTGGGGAGTGGTATGCATATTGGTTGTTGGGGGGGGGGTGGCATTGGTGATGCTGGGCAAGGGTTCCTCAGATCCCACAGCTTGGCCGTCTCTGGAATCTTTTTTTTTTTTTTTTATTTATTTATGATAGTCACAGAGAGAGAGAGAGGCAGAGACACAGGCAGAGGGAGAAGCAGGCTCCATGCACCGGGAGCCTGACGTGGGATTCGATCCCGGGTCTCCAGGATCGCGCCCTGGGCCAAAGGCAGGCGCCAAACCACTGCGCCACCCAGGGATCCCCATGTCTGGAATCTGCTCAGCTCTCCCATGATGCCACGGTGGTGGGGCAGGGAGGGAGGCAGTGGTTCTGTGTGCAAATCACTGATGATCCTAGGCCCTAGAAGGATCTTCTGAGCCTCTTTGTAAGGTATGAGTGGCAGGGGGAGGTTTGTGGGGCCTACCTGGTGGGGACTGCCACTGAGCACTGGGTGTGTGGCCCCCAAGAGAGCAAGGGGCAGGCATGCTGGAGGGTTGGGCAATGGCTCGGGGCCAGGGCCAGGAGGTAGGCTGTAGGAGGGGATGGGGCCTGTTGGGATGGATGTGCACAGCTGAGCTGTCTGAGGAGGAGCCGTGGGAGCGTCCTGGCAGAGGAGTGACGTGGTCAGAATTGGGCTTTAGAGCAGTCTGAGAGTTTGCACAGGGAGGGTAACGAGGAGAAACTATAGAAGAGGAAGTTGACTAGGGTGCACAGCAGTGACGGTTAATTCAGAGCCAGCAGTAGCCTTGGGAACAGAAGCAGAGGACCGGGTCAGTGAGTGTCTACCTCACACCTGCTCTGTGTCAGGAGCTGTGCTGTGCATACCTATGAGGATGACGGACAGAGTGCCCTGCCCCCCAGAGCTCAACTCCGGTCGTCCACACAGGTACAGCTGGCCCTGGCAGCTGAGGGAGAGGTAGGCTCAGGAGCGGCGACAGTGGAGCTCCAGGTACAAAGGGGGGGGGGGGTCGGGGGCTGTTGGCATGGCCTCTGTCGGGAGAGGGACACTTCCTTCTGGGGTGCTGGGTTTGGCCTTGTGAGCCTGGTGAGCAGGGTGGCGTGGAGCGGGTTGTGGGCAAAGAGGACCCCGTGTCTGTGGGACTGCTGCCGCCCATGCTGTCAGTGGGCTCTGTCTACATCCTTGGTGTGGACCAAAGGCTTGGAGGCGGGTGCTCTGTGGTGCTTCTCGTGTTTCTGCAAAGGGTCAGCAAGTATTCATGGGTACTTTTTTTTTTTTTTTTTTTTTTATGATAGGCACACAGTGAGAGAGAGAGGCAGAGACACAGGCAGAGGGAGAAGCAGGCTCCATGCACCGGGAGCCCGATGTGGGATTCGATCCCGGGTCTCCAGGATCGCGCCCTGGGCCAAAGGCAGGCGCCAAACCGCTGCGCCACCCAGGGATCCCTCATGGGTACTTTTTATTAACAAATGTAATTTTCACACCAGTTTTATGGAAGGCAGGCATTATCATCCCCGTTTTATAGACTAGGAAGCTGAGACTCAGTTAAGTGACTGGCCTGAGGTCACACAGCCAGTTGAATTGAAGAGCCAGGACTCAAACCCAGGCCTGAGTGCAGAGTCTGTGTCCTTACCGCTGTGCTGAACTAGGAAGCACCTTTTTGGTGTCGGGCTTTGTGCTCCCAACAGAGACGATGAAGACGGACACAAGCTGACTTCCCTTGTTTCCCTCCGTTAATGTGAAACATACAGGCTTTGACCAAGCCTTGCCAAGGAAGAGAAGAAAGGAGGCATTGCCACCGCTTCACCCCTGCTGCAGTCGCCCTCCGAGCCAGAGCCCGGCAACTCTGACCTCCTTCTGTCTCTGACAGTTCTTACTCTGATTTGTTTGCTCTTCACCTTGTTGACCAGGAAAATCCTGCCCATTTTCCCAAGGCCACCTCTTCTGGGAATCTTGCCTGATTTCCTAGTGTGAATGTACAAAATACATCCTTGGGCCCCACTTACAGTCTTGGGGGGTGTGATGTTCAGGCCCTACAGACTTGATCTAACACTAGGACCCAGGCCTTCTTCCCTTCTTCCTTTTTAGAAATCTGCACAGGAAATGTCAGTAAAATCTCACCTGTTGTTGGGACAGGAACGCTCCACAGACTGCTGATTTCAGCTGGCCGGGAGAATAACGGGAACCTTCCCTGATGCCCAGCCGGGTGGTCCTGCCCTGGCTCCTTAGCCTCCCTGCTCAGGGCCTAAGGAGGGTCTCTCTGAGGCTCATGGTAGGAGGGATACCCAACACCCAAGTGGACTCTCAGGAGCTCGTTTCCCAGCATGGTTTGGCAAAAAGAGCTGGGCTGGCAGGTGGCAAGGTGGGGGCCTGGGCCCAGGGGGGCAGCACTGGCCTGTGGTCTCCCCTGAAGGAGTAGGGTGTCTATCAAGAGTCCAGTCAGAGCGCATTAGCTCTGTGACACGGATCTCATTAGCTCCCGTGAGAGGTGTCACTGCAGGAGAATCGTCGGCTCAGGGAGATGCTTGTACCAAAAGGAAGAAAGGACAGTGACAGCCTTTTCTCTGCCGCCTCTGTCGCCACGCTCCCTGGGCCGCCCGCCTTCCTCCTCGTGGGGGGGTGGGGGTGCCGGCTAATGAGCTCGTCTGCAGTACAGCTTTGCCTTCCCCTCCTTGAAGTTCCCCAGGTCCCTCTGAAGACCTCAGGCCCGGATTAGCACACACCAAACGCCAGCCCCCCTCTTGCCCAGCAGGGAGTGCCTTCTGATCACCCTGCTCTGCTACCTTCAGTGAGGGAAAGGAGGTGGGGCCAAGGCAGAGCCACCGTGGCTGCCAGGGAGGGAGGGGGCTTCCACCCTTGGAAGGCTCAGGCCTCCTGCTTCCCTTGACAGAGTGACCACATCCATTTCTCTGCAGTGGGTTCTTTCTTTCCAGAGTTGCAATCTTATCCTCTCTTCCCCTTTTCCCATGACATCTTTCCAGGTGGTACCCCCATCCCGATGGGGAACCCTTCTCCCGAGGCACAGAAGAATGTGGAGACGGCGGTTGAGGGTTCAGTGGGCACAGCATTCAGATCTAATCTGAGCTAAGGCTTTCTGGCTATAAGCCAGGGGGGCTTCCGAATCAGCTAGAAACCAGTCTGGGCTTTGGAACACCTGAGGGTGGTGAAGTATTGATAAAGGCCCATGCGGACCTAGTAGTCCTCTCCCTGGCTGTCCCAGAGAGGCACTGCTTGGGCCACCCCCCACCCCCCTACCCACACTTTGGACATCCTCAAGTTGGGTTCAAGAGGGGGCAGAGACAGCTGGAGTATGTGCTTCCCCGGCACTACCACCACCCCCTACTCCTGTCTAGTTCTTCTGGTGTGGCCCAGAGAAAGTGAGCAGCTGGGGAGCGGATGGCCATGAGAATGGATAACTCTCCAGGCATCCACAGGGGCTCCATGGGCCTGCCTGGAGGCAGTATTCACCTAGAGGGGTACTCACTCCCTCCTTCCTGAGCTGGCACCCTTGGAGCCCTGGGGGACATCTGAGGAATCGGTCCTTGCCTAGACACCAGGTTCTAGTCTTCAGTAGAAACCACAGATGGAAAATGGATAGACAGATGGACGAGTGGATTGCTGGATGGATGGGGGAAGGTTCTGGTATGTTTATGTATGTGTTCTGTGTGTGTGATGCACTGGGAAGTACAATCTTTGTTTCCCTACCTTCCTAGCCCCGGGCCGCCCTGGCCTCCCCTTGTCTCTCTCTGTATCTCCTGTCAAACCGTCGCAGACGTAAATGACAAAGAAATCAGAAAGACAGATCAATGCCGGCCAAATTAGCACTTGCAGATAGACTGTGCGGGGATGTCAGCGCCCTGACCCCTGGTGATCTTGCAGCCTCCACCGCTGATATTATGCAAATTGCATCCATCTGGCAGGACCTGCGTGCTGGCTGTTCCTACTCAGAGGAGTAATGGGCTGGGGGTGGGCGGGAGTGTTGGAGCAAGAGTCGGAACGAGTGTGTGCATGTGTGAGCATGTGCTTGAGTGTGTGTGAGGGCGTGTGGTGCCCACCGAGCACTCTGGGCGGTGATGGAGTGATTGACAGGGCAGATAAGGGGCTGCATTGGATTCCTTTGGGCTGGGGGATTAGGAGCAGCCACAGATGGGAGATAACTGGACTTCATTTCAGTTTATTTTCCTCCTTATCCTCGCTCCCCACCTTCACTCCCCGAAAAACACAATCTCTGTAGTTTGCGTTTTCATCAATATTTGCAAGTCATTACCACTGGTTTAAGGTGAGAGACAATGTCAGGGCCCAGAACAGGCCAGCCCCTCCCCTGATCGTATCCAGGTCTGGTATCCTGAAAATGAGCTCCATGAGTAGCGAGACAGCCTTCACTCTCGCCGTGTTCCCAGCATTGCTCCTCTCAGGCCCTCAGTACTCCTGGGATGTGCCACGCCTCGTGGGCCAGCCCCAGACCTACCTCCCCAGCTGACCTGGCAGTCCCTAAGCTGGGCTGCCCTTGCCACCTGAAGCTGCCATGTGACATCCCTGCCCCCAGGCTGAGGCTGCAGCATAGGTGCTTCCGCCCCTGGTATGAGCTGTGCCTCTGGGAACTGCTGTCCTCTTCTGCAGGGCTCTGGACCCTTCCCCACAGCTCCTCCTGCCCTGGACACTGCTGACCAGGGTCCAGACCCCACCTGGGCAAAGTGGAGCTGTGGCCTGTGGAGGGGGCAGCTTGGTCTGGATTGCATCCCTCCACATTTGCGGAGTGCCAGATGTAGTACAGAAGAGTTCACATCTGTCCTCTCATTGAGTTCCCAAACCCTGTGAGATAGGGGCTGTCCCCACTAGTGGGTGTGAGAAAACTGGAGCTCGAGAAGGTTACCGTTCACCCAAGGCTGCGGAGCCAGGATGTGGGAACGCTGGGATGTAAATGCACGGCTCTCTAAGGTCAGAGCTTGTAACCACCAAGTTGGGCTTCACTGCGGCGGCAGCAGCCCTGGGCGCCCTACGCATGCATCAGTGTGCCTGAGCCCGCGGAGGGAACCACCCTGGTACGCCGGGCAGCCCCGTTCCTTCGGCTCCCAGCCTCTGAACACAGACCATGACCCAGACCAGACCCCTCGCCAGGCTGAGCCAGACCAAAAGGAACAGGATTCAAACACATCCCGCCGTCAGGAGCAGTGTGTCTGAGACAGTCGGGCTGTAGCAAGAAGGACGCACAGAGGACAGAACGCACCCAGCGGCTGAGCCAGCCCAGGGATCTGTCCCCACATGTGGCATCCAGGCCCCTGCAGCTCAAGGAGAGGGGCTGAGCAGCTCAGTCCAGGCAGCCGTGGGGGCACAGGGTCTCGCTGTCCCAGGGGCCCCTCCAAAACTGGGTCCCCACCGTACCCTCCTACCAGGCAGGGTTGGGAGCTGAGAGTGCTGGGGACATGTCCGGGGACACGTGTGCAAGGGGAGCTTGTCCTAATGAGGAGAACATGGCTGCTAGTTAGGCGAGGGGCGGGCGGGGAGCCGCAGAGCTGATTGAAGGCAGGGGCAGGGGTCAGACAATTAGGCCCAGATCCGGCCGTTTGATGTGAGTTCTGAGGCCTCAAAGCCTCCCTTCAGCCCGCTCCCTCCACTCCCTCCACTCCCTCCTCTCCCTCCTCTCCCTCCTCTTTCCTTTCTTCTTCTGCCCAAAGGCAGGAAAGATGGAAACGCTTACTCTCACTGTTACTATTATTAAACTCTGTGGCAGGCCAGCCAGACCCCAGGACTCCTGCCCACAGGGGGCACCCCAGGCCCCCAGGAGGCTTCTTGGGCCCCAGGGGGCATCTGGCCAGAGGCCAAGACCAACCTGAGGGCAGGGATGAGCGGAGCCCCTGGAACAGGGTAACCTTGCTCCCTTTCTTGCTTCTGAGGCCGAAATGAATAGGGCTGCCCAGTGGAGGTTTGGGCCCAGGGCTGCTTTGACCATCACCTCCTACAGCCACCTAGTTCTTTTCTGTTCTGTCTGGGGTTTGAGGGTGAGGGTAGGTTCATTCACACGCTTACCCCATCACACAAACAGTTGTCTGCAGCAATCACGCCAAAACCATGCCCTGCAAGGGGAACCTACATAAAGCCACACAGCCCTACGGTACTGTCACACACACCAAAGTAGAGCGTGTGTCGCCCCCCCCACCCCAATGTCCTAGTCCCACATACCATCACAGGGTCCCTTACTTTATCACACCCACTAAGGCTCCGCCTCCTGCAGCAGGGCCCTGGGAGCTCAGCCCCTCCCCAGAGTGTCTGGGAATAGCAGTTGGATCTTGTGGCCAGGGTGGGTGGGTGCTGAGACCTTCCAGTCCCCCATCCCAGGAAATCAGCCTAGAGAGCAGGTACTGACCAAAGAGTGGGAGAAAGCCAGACTGGGGGGGCAGTGGGGAGAGGGAGGGTGGGAGCAGAGATAAATGTTAGCTCATTTCTTCCGTAATTAGTTACTCCCTCATCCCCGCGTTGTAATTGTGAACAAGCTGTAATGTTTAATTAGTCTGTAAATGAAACCCCAATTTCATAATGGCCTGGCTGACAGGGCTAAGTGAGCAGGGGAGGAGGCAGCGGGGAGGTAATAGGGAGGGCCTGTGATGGGGCGCGTGAGGGGTGCCCCGGGGGGTGGTGGCTTGTGGGATCACCTCCCCTTCGGCCCCAGCCGGGGCTCTGTGCCTAGGCCTAGTACTTGCACTCCCCCCTCTAATGTCCTCTCCACCAACCCTCCTTACCAGAGAAAGGAGGCGGGAGGGAAGGCTGCTGGCACCCTTCTGCCCCGCTCCCTGCCTGCCCTCCAGTTCTCAGGGTGGGATACCACAATCCCAGCCCAACGTACGTGCTTCTGATTAGAGAAGCTGGCTCTGGGGGCCTAGGCCTTGTGACTCCAGCAAGGATGATGCTTCCTCCCTAGCTCCAACTTTCCTCCTTCTCAAATCATCCTCCTGGGAGGACCTTGCTCAGGACCTCGGGATCTGGTCCTCCACCTAAAGGAGCCGGTGATTGGCACGGGATAGGCCCTTCCCCCTCCAGCCCCTCTGTGAGGCAGGATCCAGCATTGGTGCCAGGCCGACCCCCCAGACCCGACCTTGCTCTCCGTGGGTATCACCGCAGACTGTGATAAACTAGAGCTGCCGCAGGGGGGAGCCCCCGGCCTCACCACTGTCTCCTCGGTCTCCATGTCTCCCCCACAACATCCTCACCGCCTGCACACGCCCCCGCCCCGCCTGCTGCAGCCATAAATCTCAATTTACGAGGGCGGCTCTGGTGGGGGAGGGAGGCAGCGCCGCTAATGACCGCTCCTCAGCCGGATTTTTCATGTTGCACAGTCATAAATTTTTAAGAACAGCATGGGCAGCACGTTAGCGAGTTATCGAGGCTGCCTCCGTGCTGGCTGCCTAGCTCCAAGAGGAGAGAAGCAGGCAAGGCAGAGGCGGCATTTGGGGCAGGGGTGGGGCCCAGCAGCCAGACTAGCCTGAAGGCCAGACGATCGCCGGTCCAGGCAGCCAGGCCAGCGTGAGCTTTCGCGCAGGGCCAGGCAGCACTGCCACGGCAGCTGGGAGCCAGGGATGGGCACACGGTGTGGACAGGCACGTGGGCACACAGACCATGGCGTTGGGAGGTGCTGATGGATGCCTCTGCTCCAGGACTTGACACCATGATGTACAGGGAGCCTGGAGACATATGGATTTTCAAAGTGGCCACTTTGAATAGAATTACAAACCCTGACATACGCACAGTGAGGCCTCCACCCTGGCGGAGCTACATTTGGTTCATAAACGAGGGATGATCCTTCTGGGATCATTCTTGAGAGCTCGGGTCCCTGGAGCTACCGAGGGAGATCCCTGGGGAAATAGGCACAGAGGGGGGCAGGCCTATGGATATGCTGAAGCCAGGAGCCTGGAAATGGGAAGACCTCGTTCTAGTCAAGGCTCATCACTCCCAGGTTGTGTGATCCTGGGTAAGTCACTCACCACTCTGGGCCTCTGTCTCTTCCTCTTTAAAATGGGGCTGATGGTGACTTCTACCTCCCAGGCTTACGGTGAGGAGGAAGGAGGTAATGCGCCTGAAAATACTGTAAACCTCCCACTGAGTACCAGTTGGCTCATTGGTCTATTTTCCATCTCTGTAAAAGTTTTTGAGGAGAGTGTCTGTGGAAAAGATCTTTGTGGGGGATAGAGGGGCATTCGCTTTTGTTCAGTCTTTCATTCAGAAGATGCTTGCTGAGGCCCCTGGGTGCCCGGTGCAGTGCTGGATTTCAGAGCTGAGGGAGGTTCCTTCCTGGGAGGTGACGTGAGCACTCTTGGCTGGGAGCAGCTCTGTTCCCAGCCCTGTGCCTGGTCCCCACGTAGAGTCAATGGGCCAGAACCAGCCCTGTCCTGCCATGGGCACACCTGAGCTTCAGGGCGCTGAGGGGCCCACACAGGCCTTCTCAACCCCCAGGCTGAATGCACATCTGAGATTCCTAATCTGTGCAATTGAGGGTTAATGATCTTGACAATCTCTCAGGAGCCACAAGCAAAAGGTCAAGAAATTGGGATGTTGCTCAAGTCAGCAGAGGACGTATGACAGGATGAGTCCGTGGTAATCCACCAGGAACAAGTGCCAGTCATTTAGGGAGAAGAGCACCCCTGAGCTGGGCCCTGCCCCCCACCCCTTCTCAAGCCACTCTCCTCACGCCCTGTGTACTCCAGCACAAGGCCCTCCCCTATTTTCCGGAAACTGCCATTCCTTCTCTTACCTCAAGGCTTTCCCATGTGCCTTTATGGCCCTTGGAAGCCCCCCCATTCCCATCCCTTGCCCTGATGACCTCCTGCTCATCCTTCAGAGCACAGCTCAAAGTTTGCTTCCCCAGGGATGCCTCCTCTGACTCCTAGAGTTGGTTAGGTCCTCCCCTGTGCACACCCTCCTAACACCCAGCACTTCCCTGCACAGCATTTCCTCACAGTCCTAATTAAGAAATAGTCGTCTAACACCTGTCTCCCCAACTGGATTGTAAGTTCCCTGAGGGCAGGAACTTATGTCTGTTTGTTCAGCTTGTATCCCCAAAGGGTAACCTTATGTCTGACTCATGTAGGCAGATAGTAAATAAAATGTGTTGCTTTGAATCAAGTTGGGCTGAAGTGGCCATGGCCCACCCCTGGGTGCCAGGGCAGGGGGAGGCAGCTAGGGCAGTGCCTGGAGCTGAGGTGCTTCCCATTAGTCCTCATGATTAATTCACAGCCACACTGTGATGGAGTGGGCTTGTCCCCAGTCAGCGCCTCCGCTGGGGCCCACCTGTTAGCGACAAACAAACAAAGGGGATAAATAATGCATTGGGAGCTGAGCCAGGCAAGGCGGCGGTATTGAAATTAATAGGGATTAGCTGAGCAGCTTGAGGATGAAATATTTACCAGGTGGGACTGGGCTTTGGGAGGGCAGCTCCCCTCGCAGAGTCCCCAGGCAGAGCCAGCCCCTTCTCCAGGGCATCACTGCTAGCACTGGGGAGCCCCAACACCGCTGCTGCTGCCGCCCCAGATGCCTCGGTTTGCTGGCCAGACTGGTGGCCAGACTGCTGAGAGCTCAAGTCCCAGCCAGTGTCTTGGCCCAGCAGGTCTTGGGGGAAATCAAGAGAGTAGGAAGGAATGGAGGTGGGGAAAGGGGTGAAGCCCGCAGCACTTTGGAAGCTGGAGACAAGGACCTTGACTAATTTTCAGGACTTGGACATGTCTAGGCTTCGGGCAATGGATGTCACAGCTGTGATCTTGTCTTGCATCCTTCCCTCTTTCTTTTCTTCCAGTTCTTCTTTCTTCCACTTAATACGTGTTTACTGAGGGCTCTGCACAGGTAACATTAGTGCCTCGGGTTTGTGGTCTAGCAGGAGGTGACAGGCCATCACAGTGGAGGAACACTGGGTGCTGTGAAACACGTAGAAGGATCCCTAACACAGACCTGAGGGCCCAGGTAAGGCACTTGAGGAAATGATAGCAAGGGGCAGGACTTTCCAGTGGAAGGACGGGCATGTGAAAAAGCTGAGAAGCAAAAGAACCTGAACTTGGGTCCAGCAAGAGAGTGAGGAAAACGAGGCTGGGGGCGGGGGAGGAAGAGGGGGCACACTTGGGAAGATTCCCCAGAACTTTATAAAGAAGTGTGGACACTATCCTGAGAGCAGTGAGGCGCTGTTGGACTGGTGGTGGTTTTAATTATTAACTCTTAGAATTTTTACTTTGAATCAATTTTACATTGCAGAGAAGGTTCTATATACATCTCTTCCCCAGCTTTCTCTCGTGTTAGCATCTGACATAATCATGGTACGGTTATCAGCACCAGGAAATGAACGTGGCTACTATACTGTCAGCTGAACTGGAGGTCTTATTTGGATTTCACCAGTGTTTCCAATGCTGTCCTTTTTCTGTTCCAGGATCATTGCAGGGTTTTAAGACAGGGAGTGAAATGACCAGATTTGTGGCTTAGAAGGACACCTTGGAGGAGATTGGCGGGGGCACTGCTATCTCCTGGGTGAGAGGTGGTGGCGCCCTGGATCAGGGCGGTGGTAGTGGGAATATAGGTTTAGAAATCCCTGGGACATCTATGGTAGATATAGCTCAGGCTGCGTCAGTATGCCCAAGGAGAGAGGAGAGAGAAGGGGGGCCAGTGGCAGCTCTGAGCAACACCCATTTTGTAGGGACGGTCACATGAAAGATGCGTGCAAAGAAGCTGGAAGAGTTGGATAGGGAGGGAAGGTGCTGTCACTGAACCAGGGGAGAAGGGCATCAGGGCAGGAGTTAGTCCACTAGGGCCGTCTAAGCCACTGGACTTCAGCCCCGTGAGGTCAGAGGGGTCATTAGAAAAAGCGGTTCAGCGGGACGCAGGTGGGGCAATCAGAATGCAGTGTGGGGAATGAGGGAATGAGGCCTTGAGCATTAACGGGGGAGTTTGGTTATGAACAGGAGGAGAGGTTGGGTACCAGGCTCGTAGAAGAGCTAAGAGGAGGTTGTTTTTAAAGATGGGAGAGATCTGATAGGTTTACATGCTTCTGTGAAAGAAGTGGTGCAGAAAAACAGTTGAGACCCTATCAGAGAGAAGGGAGGTTGCTCATCACGTAAGTTCCCCGAAAAGGAAGTGGGGTGGAGAACCCAGGTGATGTGAGGGTGGGCTTTAGAAGTGCCATCAGGACGTGCCCCCTCTCCTCTCTCCGTGACAGGTGAGAGGAAAGTGCCTCCTGTGTGTCCTGTGAAATAGGAGGCAAAACTGTGGGAGAGGGTTCGGGGGTAGGGGACTTGGGAATAGTGGACGGTAGAGAAAGTTCGGTGATGCCACAGGGAGGAAGGGCGAGAGCGTGCACACTGCTCACAGGACATCAGCTGGGCGGTTTTAGACACCCAGTTGAGGTTGAGGACTCTGATTCTAGGAACGGCGCAAGTCTGTGTGGTTGTGATGCTCTCTAGTCCCACTCCGTCCAGGTGCAGGCACAGAGGAAGGCAGTGTGGGTTTTTCCAGGCAAGGATGATGGAAGGAAAAGGGAGCAAGACAGTTGAGAATATTGGCAAGAAAGGACTGAGGCGATGAGCCATGGAATCCAGGTTCCTGTTGGCGGTGTGCCGGCTATGTGGCGAGGATGGAATGCGTGGTACATACCCAGTACCCTTTGTCTTCCTTCCCCACTAAATGGAGCCCTTGGATACCCAGGGGCAGTGGTGTGTACCCAGTTAAAACACCATAGTTGTTGCTGTTTTAAGTTCCTCATACAGCTAGATATGGTTACATCCCTGAGTTCTGGCCAGTGAGATAAAAGGGAAAAGGTGGTGTGAGACCTCTGGGAATGATACTTAAAAGGAAATGACTTGCCTGGGAGGAAGTACATTATTCTTGGTGTTTCCTCCTTCCCCTTTCCTAAAATGTGGATGTGATCCTTGGAGCTCCCGCAGCCATTTTGGACCCGTCGTAACGTGGACGTTGGAAGTGACATGCTGAGAAGGGCAGAAAGGAGAAGTCTGAGCCCCTGATGACTTTGTGAAGCTGTGGGACTTTCAGGCAACTCAGATCGCAAGCCAGAGACATAAAAATTTTTTCTTTGTTCAGTTGTGTTTTCTTCCCTGTTTTCATGTGGGTTCCCATCAAAACTTGACTCTTTCAGCCTTTTTAGTGGCCTGTGTCTTGAGATAGAGCAGGAAACAATTTGGTCAAATGTTTCAAGAGAGCATAACAAGAGTTACCAACTTCCTGGCTTGAAATAACAGCGCCCTCATTGCCCTTTGCCCTCCTGCCTCCCTTCAGCCAAGTTTATGTTATAGGGCCCATTTGTTATGTCATTCTCTTTCCTGTCTTTACAGTCTGTATCAGTTAGTATGCTTCTGGCTACAAGAAAAAAGAAAACCCAGTGTGAGATATCTTAAATAATGGGATTTATTGCCTCACAAAAGTTTGGAGATAAGGTGATCCTAGGGTTAGTTAATTCACCAACTCAGCAATGTCATAAAGGACTTAGGCTTTTCCCATTTTTCTGTCCTTTTATCTTAAGCATGTTCCTCACAGGCTGACTGCCCTAATGGTCAGATGGTGGCTTCTGCGGTCCCAGACATGATGTGTAGACATGAGAACATGAGGCAGAATGTAAAAGACTGTCTCCTCCTTGTGTTTCTCTTCATGAGAGTGAAGAAGTTTTCCTTGAAGGGCTTTCAGCAAACGTAACCTCCCATCTCCGTCGCCAGAATGCAATGAGCGGCCAGGGGGACAGGATGACGGCGGGAGGCTCAGACCCAGAGGCCTCATCGGTCACGCGAGGGAGGAGGGGCCCTGGCAGGTGGGCAGCAAGGGAATGACTGCTGGGTGAGCGGCCAGAAGTAGGGGAGAAAGTGGAGGGAGGCGGCGGCTGGGGTACCTGGGGAGAGTAGAGGTGGTAACATTGCAAGGTTCCAGCGAGATGAAAGCAAAGTGTATTATTGTCAGTAACTAGGGAGATTTGGATTTAATATTTCAAAGGAAGAGCAGTGGAGGATGTTAAAAAGGTAGAAGGTGTAACTGTGGGAATGAGTGGAAATAGGATAGAGTAGAAACAGCCGTCAGTGCTGAGGTCAAAGAACCAGGAGCTGGCAGTGAGTTTCTCAAAGGACAGGTTGTAGAGGCGGTGACAGCAGGTCTCTTGGGAAGCAGGTGGCCAGGGTCTGGATTGCTAGGCTTCAGATAGGCTGCTGGCACATCGGTCTGGGGCCAGGCCACACGGGCCTGGGTGGTACTGGCAAGTGGCCCAACCTGTCTGTCTCCCAGGATTTGCATTTTGTAAAAAAATCCACCCTGGTTGGTCAGGCCATTCTGGAAAGGGGTAGGGCCCTGTCACCTTCCTGCTGGAGCCACTCAGGGACCCTCAAAAGATCGTCCCATGGGAGACCCCCAGGGACCAGGTAAGGTGGAAGCTTGGCTGGGCAGGTGGCTACCAGGTGTGGCAGATGTGCTCAGCTGTTCTCAGTGGCTGCCTCTTGTCCCCAGCCCAGTCCAGCCAAGTCCCCTCACGCAGCCTTAGTTGTCTGGCTACCTCTGGCACTTCCAACCGTAGCATCCCAGAGTCAGGAGGAGGGCAAGGCTTCGCGGCCCCTCTACCTGGATGGGGCCTTGGCTGAGGAGGAGTGGGGGAGGCGGGTACCCGTTGTAATGGCCAGAGCAGCCGCCCTGTTACTACGGCGTATTTCACTTTTAATTCTGACATATAATGTAATGATCTTTTTTAAGGCCCGATGATATTATCTGCCTGACTAGATTATTGAGTCTTCATCATCTCCAGATAAATTTATGGCCAGGACGAGGCTCAGGATTTATCATCAGTCAATAGAGCTCGATACTCTAACAAGGCGTGTAATAAGATATACATATTTAATGATCCAAGGGGAGGAGCGCTAATGGGAGCCCAGAGTGAGTGGTCCACGGGGCCGGGGCTCTGCCCCAGGGCTGCCATAGCTGTAGGGGCATGCATGTGCTCTTTGCCCTGTGGTCCCCATCTCTGGCCTTTCTCACGACCACCCCAGTGTCATCCTTGTGAAGATCCAGAGGGAGAGGTGGACAGGGAAAGGAAGCGGAGGCAGGAGAGAAAATGCTGGAGCTGGGGCCTAGGCCTCTTCAGCCCAAGGGGTGTAGTGACACCCCACCAGGGAAGTCTTCTCCCTGCTTCTGGGCCTGGGGTTGGGAGTAGGGGGCAGCAGTGTCCTGAGACCTGTACACCCAGGCCCCTGAGCATTAGGGCGGGCCCACAAGGGGAGGGAGTGCCGGGGCTGCGTGCCCAGGCCGCGCTGATGGTGACGGATGGTTTTTCATTACAGCCTCTCAGGTCCTGCCCGCGCCCTGTGTGGAAATTCTATTTATTCCCTAATTTGTAAAAATTCCCTCTTTATCTGATCCCAATCAGGGCGGGGTAATTGGCTCTCTGGGGCAGCGGCTGGGGTCCTTGATGAAGAGCTATGTGGATGTACCCAGCCTGGCCCCCACCCAGCCCGCCACCAGGGCCCACAATTAATAATGATTTGCAAATGGCAGACAAGCAATAACACAGAAAGATGTGGCGTCCGCGCTGCCTCTTCATTTCCTCCCCTCGCAGATATAAATGGCCACAGAACAAAAACCCAGCACTATAAATTCTGGAATTAGTTATTCACTGGGATAAATGGGGCTGGAGCCTCCAGCCCCTCTCCCACCACCCTTCTTGCCTGCTTTCCTGATCCAGGTCTGTCCCCAGGTGTGTTCCTGGGCCTGACCCTTGGCTGCTCTGTATCTCTGGCTCCAGGCTCAGTTCCCCAGGTCCCTCCTAGACCCTTCCTCACCCACCATAACTAGCCCTTCCTGTGTGGCCCAGAGGTGGGAGTGGATCACTGGCTTCTGTCCCTGCTCTGCACTACGGTTTGAATGGAGGTCACAGGTCCTACCCAGCCTGGGAGTCTGGATCAGGGTTGGTCTTGGGTGTCTGCTTTGGCATGTGAGACCGATCTGGTCATTCGCCTGGCCAAGTCTGAGTTGGGCTTCTGGTGGCCAAGTGTGATGTAAGTGACATAAGGGCTTTGACGCCTGCTTACTGGCCAGGCTGTTGTGGGATGTTGGCACAGGCATTTCCGGGCATTATGCCCTCTCGGCCAGGCACATCCTCTCCCCGCCCCCCAAGTGGCTGTGAGCTGGCGGGTAATGGGCGTGTAATGGCCTCATTTCCATGCCCGGCCTCCAGGAGCGGCGGTAAGTGTTTGATTGCCTTAATTTCCAAACACATCATTATCCCAGCTTTACCAGCGCTTAATAAACACTTTATGAGGATTTTTTTAAAAACATCTTCGGTCCGCATACTTCTCTGAAGTGATAAACTCTAATTAAGTCTAATATTTAAAAATATGGTAATGGTGAGTTGTTTGAATAAGTGGACTGCATTTCTGTAATTTCATTATTACGTAAAACACGCTAATTATTTGGAGCGCGCTTATTACGGAGAGAGAAATCGCCTGCTAATCAAGATGAAATTGCCTTTTCCCCTTATTGTGGAACCACCGTCATCCTTCACCATCAGCCCTGTGGCACCTCCAGGCACCTCGGTGGGGCGGAGGGGGCGGAGGGGAGGGGCTGGAAGAAGGGGTCACTTTGGAGTAGAGGCTGTCAGGGCCCTGTCTGGGGGGGGGAGCAGAAGGAGCTGTGGGAGCTGTGTCTGGGGAGAGGGGTCTATATCTGGGAGTGGTGTCAGGTGGGCCAGGGTAGCCCTGTCTGGGCACCCAAGGGGACTCCGTGAGTCATGTCTGGGACGAGGCACAGGGGCTTGTGGGATACCAAGGTGTTATTGCTGGAATAACATTATTATTGGATGTTATTGGAAGAGCAACCACAATAATAATCACTAACCCAGCCACTGTTTTAAGCACTTCACAAATAAAAACTCATTTCATCTTTTCAACAACCCTTTGAGGGAAGTAGTTGCTATAATTATCATTATTGTTCCCATTTTAGAAAAGAAGAAACCGAGACACAGAGAGGTGAAATAAAAGCGCGGTAACTTGCTCAAGTTCACAGTTACGAAGTGATGGAGTTTGGATTCGAACCCAGAATCTCAGGATATCCAGGGCCCTCTTCTGGTTCAGTCCTAAATTCACTGCTTTGGCGCCTGTCTTCCTTCTGAGCTGCCATTTGCAGTTGTACCTTTGAATTGTATCCAGCTGTAGTTTGAGGTGCTGGCCCCCAGCAAAGAGTTATCTGGTTAGCAAATAAAAATGTAGGACACCGATTAAACCAATTAAATCTGAACTTCAGCCACACAACAGATAACTTTTTAGTATAAGTATGTCCCTTCTGGGGCTGGGGACTTATTCCTCTGGCAGGCCTAGCATTGACCCACTGGCCCCTTGCTGTCAGGCATGATGCTGCCATGATGTCCAGAAAGACAGATAGATGTAATAGCAGAATGAGGTTCTAGAATGTCAGCACACTGGGGTTCCTGCACCCTAGCCCATCCTTGCTGGTCCCTCCTCCGTGGGCTCTGGCCCCGTTCCTCACCAGCTCCTGGAGATCACTGAGAGAGGGTGCTTACCAGGTTGGGCTTCTTGGGGAGGAGGCCTCAGGTGTGTCTGAATCTTCCTTTAGGCCACACCCCCTTGCAGCCCCAGAAAATCAGCAGCTTGTCACCCTGCTGCCCCTGAGGTCTCCAGTCCAGTTCGCCTCTTTGATCATTTCATGTTCATTCTCTTTTCCTCGTTCCAACAGACTCACGTAAGGGAATTGTATGTATAATAGAGGCATCGTTTCAGAAGGGTGGGGAACATGCGGACAGTTCAATCAATGCTGATGGGACAATGGCTCTCCATTAGGGGAAAGAAAGTAAAGTTAGATCTTCTATTTCTCACCATATACAAAAATAAATTCCAGGTAGATTAAAAAGTTAAATAGGAAAACAAAGCATTAGAGGAAAATATGTGATAGTTTTCTAATAGCAGTGGGACATGGGAGGCCTTTTTCAGTGAGATTCAAAGCCTAGAAGCTCTAAAGGAAATGCCTGATCCGTTTAAATGTCCCATAGGAATTTTAAGATTTAACACTGAGGTCGTCACCACCTCAGACCTACACCACCTCCGGTTTGCCTTACCTCCGCGAGTGGGAACTGAGATCCCAGCCTCAGCCCCACACTCTCATCTGCCCCCGTTAAGGGTTGCTCGTTCTCTTCCCTTAAAATCTCTGGCCTCTGTCCACCTCTCCATGCCGCCGACATTCCCACCTCCATCTCCACCACCACTGGCCTGGACCGTGGTACAGTCTGCTAATGGGCGCCTGTGCCTTCAGGGTTAACCCCTCCAAGCCTTGATGATAATTCTGAAACACAGATGTGGTCCTGTCTTCCTCCTCCTCGGCTCTGTTAGTGTTTCCCTGTTGGTCCCCGAATAATCAACTCTGAAGCTCCTTAGCTTAGCATGCAGTCTGCAGGGTATCTTTTGGCCAGTCGCTGCTGACCTGGCCAGCTTCCTCTCGCCACTCCCCTGCCTCTTCCTCACCCCCCCCACCTGCTAGACTTGCAGGTTTCGGGCCCTCCGCCCCTCCCCCTCCATAGTGTGCCTATGCTGTTCACTATGCCAGGACCACCGGCCCACCTGAAGCCCGGTTTGGTGGCCAGCCCCCTCCCACACATCCTCAGACATCTGCCTGGCTTTGTCCTCTGGGGAACCCTTTCCTAATTCTCGGGGCCTTTTCTGCGCCTCTTCTTCCCGTAGCACTGCTCACACCCCACCACTTACAGGTCTGCCTCTGCCCTCCTTGAGGACAGGGAGCAACGGAGTCTGTGCGGCCAGGCCTGTGTCCCAGCACGGCCCTTGTGCACCCAGCACACAGAGGTGTCAGTGCGTGTAAGCTGAATGAGTGAGCGCATGAATAAATGCTTCTCCAGGAGCTCCCTTGGGCCCCTTTCCTCCTGAGGGTGGCCCTGGCCCAGGCCCTGCTCACCTGCCCTCTACCGTTCAATTCCCAGACAAGTGCAGATAACTGGAGTCAGTCAGCCTCAGGCCGCTGCCCTGTCGGCCCTGTCGCAGCCCTCACTGGCTGCCCTACGTGGTCTGAGCCACCCTTCCACTGGCAGCTTTGCCAAGCAGGTATTTGGCCCCTTGGGCCCAGCCAACAAGCTCATCCTTTGTCAGGTGCTAGCCTCACTCACCTCTCTGAGGAGTTTAAACAGCTGCACATCTCCCATTATGGCCTTGGCAATATAAAAATATTTCCGACATTAAGAATACTAATGGGGATCCCTGGATGGCGCAGCGGTTTAGCGCCTGCCTTTGGCCCAGGGTGCGATCCTGGAGACCCGGGATCGAATCCCACGTCGGGCTCCCGGTGCATGGAGCCTGCTTCTCCCTCTACCTATGTCTCTGCCTCTCTCTCTCTCTCTCTCTCTCTCTCTCTCTCTCTCTCTCTCTGTGACTATCATAAATAAATAAAAATAAAAAAAAAATACTAATGCCCCCAAACACAAGAGGGTCATTTTGTCACAAGCTAATAACCCTGCAGGAACATAAAACCAGGTTAGTCTTCTAGAACTTGGAGGTAAAGAAGATCTACTTTGGGGGCCTCCCACCCCTTACCTAATTCTACATCATAACGGCTTCAGGTTGACCTCATTAGCTCAGTGAGAGGTGCGGGGTGGGGGGAGGAGGTAATGGGGGTTACTGCTGACCCATGTGGCCCCAGTGCTTCACACAGAGGACTCTCCCAGAGGCCATGTTGTCACCAGCCTCATCCTGCTGCTGCTCGCTCTCTCTCTGAACTTCTGGCCTGTTAAAAGGCCCAGATTTTTCTCTTCGCTTCTGCCCCATTTCCTCATTTTCTAGCTGCACCATTAACTTTTTAAACTGATCAGTAGTAGGTTGCACTGACTCATGAGGTTTCAAGGGCTGGAAAAAGAGCCTAGGCTAGAAGCCCATAACTGCCATACTACTGACTTGGTGAACTGAAACAAGTGTTCCCCAATCTGGGTCTCTCTCTTTCTCTCTCTCTCAATCTCTCTCTCCCTCTCCCTCCCTCTCCCTTCCTCTCCCTCCCCCCCCCACCTCTCTCTCTTTTAGTGGCCAGTTACAGGTTAGACTCCAGAATCCTCAGTAAATGGGATCAGTAGTCAGTGTGAGTTCGTGGAATGAATGATGGTTTCATCAAGTGTGCTGGCCTCTCTGTCATCCTGTGCCTTAGGTTATACAGTATATACCTTCTACCGTTGGGTCATCCAAGAAACTAGCATCCTTGCCTCTCCTCCAAGAAAAGGAAGTATTCTAAGCCTAAAGCACAGACAAAGACGGGGGTGGGGGTCACCTGCGCAGTGCTCACAGTTAACACGGGTGGTGTCCCTTGCCACCCCTAGTGGAGGAACCTGAAGAAAAAGGATCTTAAGCACTTGCCACAAGCACACAGCCAGTGGGCAAAGTTAAGACTAGAAACAGGTCTATCCTTGTCATTTTCAGAAAACAGTGGTTCCTGGAGATTGGAACACAGGGATCGGGGGTAGAAAATGGCAGAGATGAGACCAGAGACAGCAGGCACCCCTTTGTACAGGCCTTTGGCTCTAAGTCCTATTAAAAAGAGGATAGCCTTGAACCCGGGGGCAGCAGGAGCCATTGAAAGGATTTAGAGACAAGGATGCGATCAGATTTGTAAGATCACTTGGGCTACGAGAGAATGGATTAGAGGGAGAAGAAAGAGGGTAGGTTGTGTAAGAGCAAGGGTGATGGGGTCTTCGCTGGGGTGGGGGGGGCTTCCCACAGGAAGGGAAGTAGATGATTAAACAGGATAAGATGAAATTCACAGTTGATACTTGACATTTGGGAAGGGAGAGGGCGAATTGTCAAGCCCAGTTTCTCAGGCTTCTTTGGGAGCACTTGGGGTGCTGTTCACCAGGATGGGGAACACTGGGTAGTGAAGACATGTGGGGAAGGAAATTGGCGCATTGCTGCATGTTTTGAGTTTGTATGGAAGTCTAGAGAGCTGTTCCGGAGCCCAGGGGAGGCACAGGCAGGGGACTGCGATGTTCAGGGCGATGTTCAGGGCTCGCTGAAGCGCCGGTGACGAGCGCCCAGGGGTCAAGGACAGCCGGGCCAGGCACAGGTGGGAGGTCAGCGCTTGCCCACTGGATGGCTGGGGGCGGCCGGGGGAGGCAGATTGAGCGATTTGTCCGGCAATGAGGGAGGAGCCAGATGAAGTCAATAGAAAACTAATTTTCTTTTCTGCTGGAAGAAATGAGGTGTGTGGCTGCTGGGTAATTGCAGATAACGAGGGGACTTATTCTTAATATGCACAGTGGCCATGGTCCCCAGAGTGCAGGAGACAGGGAGGATTGGAGGTGCCCTGGCAAAGCCAGACTTCTCTGGGAAGAAAATCACCCTGTCGTAGCCCTGTAGACGGTGCCATCACCACCCGCGGACCCTCCTAAACCCGCCCGCTCCCGGCCCCTTCCCGCCCCATGGCCAACCCGCCCTCCTGCACCACCCTCCTGCCCCCTTCCCCTTCCTGTCAGCTGCCTCCTCCCGTCCAGCCCCCGCCCTCCACCCTCTACCCCCACAGCACAGGCACACGCACTAAGGGAGACAAATGACAGGGCCTCAGCTGAGCGGGGTGCGTGTCCGGCCCATAAACCACGGGGATGGGTCACGTCTGGAGTTGCCATGGTCGCCACCACCCTCCCATCCGTCTTCCCACTGTCCTGCCTCAGACCAGCCCTCGTGGCTTCCTGAGTCCCTGGAGGAAGGTGTCCCCACGTCTGGGTCCTGCGTCCACTTCTCTGAGGCCACATCCCCCTCGGGTACATTCACGTTGAGGCCTGCGGGCCCGACCCTGCGTGACAGAGCTCGCAGTCGTGTCTGGCTAAGGACGCGGGACCTGGGCTGACTGGGACTCCCGCCACCACAGCCCTTTCCTAGCCCCGTTGGGCTCCGTTTCCTAGTCTGAGCTTCTGGCGGAGTCAGGCTGGAGGGCTCAGTGGAGGGGGTTAGGCCTTGACAGATGCGGAGGCCTCCTGACCCCACCTTGACCTTGCCACCGCCCGCACCTGATTAGGACATCGAAGTATAATGCTTCTGCAGTCGCAGCATCGATCCCAGGAGGGCTGGCAGCAGCCGGGGGCCTGGTTGCGGCCCAGGAGCATCTGCGGGGGGGCGGGAGGCGGTGGGAGGAGAGCCGGCCATGCTCTGGGCAGCGGAACAGAAGACCCCTGGGCACTTGGCCCATTTCTGCCCTTGGCCGCCTGTAGGGGGACAAGTGTTGGGCAGCTGCACCTCCTGCTGGTGGCATCGGAACAGGTCCTGGCCTGTGTCTGTGATACTGAAGGCCCAGGGTACTGCCCCTGCAGCTGCCAGGGTTCCAGGAGCTGGCGCGTGGACTTTCTCACAGGGACCAGTGCTGGAGAGACCGCGGGGACAGGGACAGGTTCAGCAGGAACAGACATAAGATAGAGCCAGAGACGGGACTGATGCCTGACTAGCACCAGCTTTGAGTGCAGCAGGGTGGAGAGGCAGGGCGCAGCCGGGGTGCACAGGCCCTCCTAGGAGGACTGCGGGCCAGGGTATGGGGACCGCGAACCCTCGCCGCTCTGGGGTACGCAAGAGCAGGTGCCCAGGACCCAGCCCGGAAGTGCCAAGGTTTGTGCCTCGTTACCAGCGATTATGGCCCGGGCCCCATCTCTCACATGCACACAAGTGCAGGCAAAGTCACCCTGGCCGTGGGCGTGATGAATGGCCGCACAGTAATGAAATGGAGACATCAAGGCGGGTGGCGGGAAGACGGAGTGTGGCGGACGGGCCGTCCCCACGCGGCAGCAACAAGAAGGATCGCCCAGCGGCCGGGGGCCGTCAAGGGAGAAATTACACATTTACTCTGCCTTTTTCTTACTGCGACGGCGCCCATACATCACCGCTGGGGCCGGGGCGGGACATGCTGGCCAATTTCCAGCATGAATTATGGGACTGAGCAGCATGGAGACGCTTCCTGCCGGCCTAGCATCATCCAGCCCAACCTGAGGCTGGAGACGCTGCCACCAAGGGACAGGACCCCTGGCTAAGAGCCTGTGGTTCCAGAATCTGAGCCTGCTCCCCCTCCCCCACCCACGTTAAGAGCACTCATGGGCACAGAGGGGCAGGATCTGGGACCCATCTAAACGTCTTCTCTTTCTCTTCTTAGATGACTGCAAGAACATTGCCAACATCATGAAGACACTTGCATATCAAGGCTTCATCTTCAAGCAGACATCAAAGCCATTCTGATTGGCCGAGGACGGGATGGGGCAGGACAGGGTAGCTGCTTGGCCCAGCCCAGAACCCTCCTTTCCCTCACCAGAGGGGAAAAGGGAGAGTGGCACAGCTCTACATCCAGAGTGTCCCCCAGCCTGCCCTGTGGGCTTGTGCCCTGGGTAAGGGCTTGGCCACTCGGCCCCTCTGGAGCAGACACTTTGTGCCCCCCCCCCCCGCCCCCCCCAACCCCTCAACCTCAGCCCAGCATTAGCCCCTCCCATTGTGGGCCTGGGCTAGGGGAACCAGGCACTCACCGCCTCTTCCCTGGTACACAGGCTTCTGCTGGGGCCACCAAGCCCCCCTGTGCCCCCTCCCATCTGTAGTGCATGGTGTGTGGTGCCCCCAGGGCTCCAGGACAGATCAGGCCCCACCTTGTGTCTACCCCCATCCCCGCTGTGAACGTGCCACTGAATAAAGTCGGGGAAACGAGGCTCTGGGTATGTGTGGACTGGGGGCTGCTCTGTGCTGAAGGCCACCGGTATGGCCGGCAGCCACTGGAGCACCTGGGAGACCCTCCCTGAGTGAGCACAGGGCCATGGGGACTGTCTGAGCATAAGGTAACATTCAAAGTTGCTGGTATCTGAGACCACTACTGTGTGTGAACCATCTTGAGTGCAGAACCAAGTACAGGTGGTGTTCGGGCAAAGCTGGCAGTGGCAAGAGGGCTGCTAAGTTAGGGCCTCTGCGCAGGCAAGTTCCAATGCCACCCCTGTGCAGTGGGTGTGGCGACCAGCTCCTGCCCACCCTCCCAGCCAGGGGCATCACAAGGGGTGGGAAGGAAGAGGAAGCAGCCCAGTCCGACTCAGCAGCTCTATTTACACAGCAGCACCCACACCCCGTGTGGCCTCTCATGGCTTCTTGGCTTTCTTCACAGAAGAGGAGCTGGAGGCCGATTCCCGTCGCTTCCTCTGAGAAAACACAGAAGGTGCTGGGGTCAATGGCCCCCAAAGCTCGATTCGGGCTTGGTGCACGCGTTTCACACTCAGGGCAGGTGATGCCCACTGGCCACCCACTCCTACCCTCCATCTCGGACCCATCAGAGTGACCACTCCCAGTGTGGGCGCTAGAGGGAGCAGCGGGGGCCCGTACACACTGGGGCGCTTGCTCTTCCGCTGAGCCAGTCCGTGCTCCCCCCACCCAGCCAGGCTCTTACCGAATTGGGTGTGAGGGGTGCGCCCACCACATCAATGATGGTATCCTTGGTGGGGTCAGGGCCGAGACCGGGTTCGGGTACTGCTGGCTCAGCAGAGGCTGGGGCCGGGCCCGATGCCGGTGTGGCGGGGCCCCCCAGCACACCTGCCCTCGCCAGGGCCTCGTGCCGGTGCCGCAGCATCTGCAGCTCGTACTCGCAGTTGGCGCAGGCCTGCTTAAGCTCGTAGAGCAGCACTAGGTCACTCCGCAGCTCGTTGAACATGTGCACCAGCTCCTCCGTGGGTGTCGGGCTCAGCTCTGTGGGTGGTGGGTGGAAGGTGTGGGCAGAGCCAGGGGGTGTGGGGAGGCCAGCCACAGGACGTGCCCTCTCCTGCCCAGCCCCCACTCACCCACACCAAGCTCCAGCAGCATCTGCTCCAGGGCCTTGATCTTCTTCTGTCCCACAGAGCTTGGTAGCTTCATCTGCAATGACCCAGGCTGCTAAGCCCTCTCCAGGGCAAGTGGTTAAGAATGAGGGGGACCAAAGGCACAGGGGAGCAGAAGAGAAGTGAACCCCTGGAGGCAGCTCTACATCCAAAAAGGAAATAGCCAGCAGGTGGAACAAAGCAAGAGCTTGAGAGCTTTGACTTCGGCCTGGCCACATCCCAAGACCTCCCCACGTGCAGCACGTGGCACAACCCCTCGTGGTGCTCCAGCGCCACCCCTGTAGCATGCAGGCTGCGGGGAGCCCGGGGCCCGGCAGGGCCACGGAGGGGCACATACCCGCTGGCTCCGCAGGGTGACGCCTGCAGACTTGAAGTCCGGAAACTTGATGCCTGCAGTCTCCGGAACAGCCTGGGGGAGAATAGGTTATGGAGACCAAGGTGCGGCAGGGACAGGGCCCAGGGTTAGTCCCAAACACCCTTCTAACGCTGGGTGCTCTCGGAGCCCTCCACCCTGAGCTGGGCTGACTGCGCCTCCGCACCGGCTTCTCGGCCTCCTTCTTCTGGGGTAGCTTCTTCTTGGGGGCTTTGCGTTCCGTGCGCCGCTGCTCCGCAGTGGTGTCTGCAGCCGTTATCAGCTTCTGCAGGTCCTGGCTGCGCTTCTCCCGCTCCTTCTTCCGGGCCTCGATCTTCCGCAGCTCCTGCAGCAGATACTCCTCCTCCGCCACCTGGGAACGCAAGATGCAGAGGTGAGGGCAGACAGGAGGGAGTGCAGGGCCACTGGGCTGTGAGGGACTCCAGGAGGAAAGGAACCACGGGGGAGGGCGGGGGAAAGGGTGCAGGATGGAGGCACCCAGGTCACGAGGCAGAGGCGGCGAGGCCCGGGGCTGACCTGCTCCGGGGTCCGGTTGTAGAGCCGCTCCAGCTGTTCCTTCCGCCGCCGCTCATGCCCCGCATCAAACACTGGGATCTTGAGGTCTGTGCCTGGCACGGCCCGCACGTTGGCAAGCTTGGCACAGATATGGTAGTACCGCTCCTTCAGGTCCTCCACGGAACGCTTCTGAGGATGGGGACGCGGTCGGGAGGGAGGATGAACGGCCGGGGCCCCTGGAAGGGGCGGCGGGAAGGCGGGGCCTGCCAGGCCCAGGGCTGGGCACACGGGCAGATGCCTGACGCCCGCTCACCTTGAACTGCTGGTGGTCATACCGGTCATGGATGACCACAAAACGTAAGTCAAAGCGGCGGCTGAGGTCAAAGAGATGGTCGGTCTCTGCCTTAGTCCAAGCATCGTCGTGAAGGTACAGCTGGTACTCCTGCTCTGAGTACACGGGAACCTGCACAGTCTGCTGGCACAGAGGGGAGCACGCCGCATCAGGTCATGTCCAGGCCGCCCCAGCCCTCGGGACCACAGCCCCTCCTGTTTACCGCCCGTCCCTAGGCTGGACCAAAGCGATGCCTGCCCTGGCAGCCTGGGAATGATGTTTCCACGTGACGAAACCCACGGCTCGCCTAGATACCTCTGGCTTGGGCCCAGGAGCTACTTCACCATGCCTTCAGCTGCGGAGCCTCAGTACCAGGATGTGTGCTCCTGTCCCCACAGCTAAGGTGAGGGGCTCACGTGTAAGTGCTCCTGTGGAGTCCAAAGGTTAACTCTGGAGTAGAGCAGATGCCTAAATACTGGAGAAAGGCCCAGGATCCCCTAGTGCGTGGGACACTTGTCTGAAGCACTCCTGCCACCCAGTGGTCACAATGAGACTTGCAGCTCTTCTCTATAGAAGAAGGGCCTGAATCCTACTCCCAGCACACGCTGCCCCGCACCCGGCACATGCACCCAGCACACAGCACATGTCCCTGCCTCCCCGCAGCCACGCTCCAACTCCCAGGTCTTCATCAGGGACAAAACGCAGCACCAGCAGCAGGGCCCGTAGTCAGGAGTCCAGGCCTCCAGGAAGGAGTCGATGTCAGGCTGGACGAGGGAAGCCCCTTTTCTCTCTCCAAGACCACACTGGCTCTGAACCTGCTCTCAAGACCCTATTGCCAGCTGCCTCTTGGACTTCTCCCAGAGGTCCCACATACACCTCAAACTTAGTATGTTCAGATGATGGATGTGAACCAGACTTACTGTGGTGATCATTTTGCAGTATACACAAATACCAATCATGATGTGCACCCAAAGCTAACAATATTGTGTGTTGATTATACCTCAACAGAAATATATGCATGTGTGTGGTACTGGACTCATCACCCTCCCTCAAACCTCTAGCTCTTCCAGTTCAGTTCTCATGTCACCATTAGCCAACACAGGTGCCCAAGCAGAGGCCTGGGAAGCATCTTTAACTCCCCCTCCCCTTCCAAAAGCTGTGGCTTTACCTCCAGAATCTCTATCTCCACCTGCCACACCACAGTCCAGAACAGCACCACCTGCCTGCATCAGAGAAACAGCCTCTCCACTGGCCTCTCTGCCTCCATTTGATCCTCTTCCAAGCAATTCTCCAACTGCAGCCAAGATGTGATCTCTCGGACCACTGTTACCTAAAGGACAGCCTGCAGACCAGTGCTGCTCCCAAACTGGTACCACTGGTCCATGTATGTTATGTTCAGAGTAGACGATTAGAAACCTTTATGACAATTTCACAGAAATCACATGCTACTGAATTGAATATGAAGAAATATGGGGGCGCCTGCATGACTCAGGTCGTGATCTCAGTGATCTCAGGCTCGAGGATCAAGCCCTGTGTCGGGGCAGGGGGGGAGGGGTCCCTGCTCAGTGAGGAGTCGGCTTTTTCCTCTCCCACTACCCCCCACAGGCTTCTGCTCACTCTCTCTCAAATAAATAAATAAAATCTTAAAAAAAACACACACACATGGACTTATATTTTGTTTTTTCTTTTAATCTTACTATATCAGTCTGATGAATTGGAAATATTCTTTTAAAGTCCTTCATCATAGATAATTTCAGAAGCATTATTCTAGAATAAATATCATGTCACCCAACCATCTCTTACTAAAAGCCTCAGAAGTTCTCCACTGTACTAAAAGTGCCTTCTAGATATTCACAAACTCCTCAAGAGCAAGGGTTGTCTGGTTCATTGCCTATCTTCAGGGTTTAGCACAGGGCCAGGCACACTAGTATCAATATTTACAGAATCAACCAATGAACACATGGGTGCATGACCTGGCCTCTCTCTGCAGCCACCGTCCCTTGTGCATCCAAAGTAAATGACTAGCAGTGTCGGGAACACAGTAGGCTCTCCCCCTCAGCCTCGGTTGTTCTTGCCTAACGTGTGTTCCCACTTCCATATTCTTTCTTCTACATAGACAACTTCTCATCCTTTTGCTCTCTTTCAGGCAGTAGCTAATCTAGGAAGTCTCTCTGGTTTCCCAGGCTTGGTTAAGTATCCCTCCTATGCATTCTAATCCAATTAAAAAAAAAAAACTAAAAAACTCAGAACTATGTAGCCAGTCCTGCTCTCTCAAGGAGCTCACAGTCAGATGAGGAAGATATTCCTTCATTCAACAAATATTTATCCTGGGCCTGCCAGACCTATGCTGGGAACACAGTGCTGAATAAGACAGACAGTGGCCTTACCTTCTCAGAGTTCACAGTCCAGCTTGAAAAAATAATTTAGTCCAGAGTGGCAAGTCTGATGACAAAACTGTAATGAGTGACACCTGATCCAGCCTGGGGACAAGGCTTAGTCCCGGAGCAGGTGACAGGAAACACTAAGGTTACTTTGAAAGAGGAGAGTGAAATGATCATGATTCTCTTTTTATAAAGACCACCCTGGCAGCAATAAGGACAGATGGGGTGAAACAAGAGCCTGGGAAGCCAGCTGGAAGGCTGTGGAAATAATCCAAGTGAGAAGTGAAAAAGCCTGAACTAAAAGTACCAGTGGAAGGGAGAGAACAGGGCACACACATAACTTTGGGTTAAAACCACAAGACTTGGCCCCTGGATGAGGGGTGAAGGAAGATGCCATCACAAGTGACTCCTGGGTCCCAAGCTGGAGCAAGAGTGGCTGGGGAGCCACAGACTGAGAGTGGGGCCCCAGGAGCAAGCAGTACTGGAGGAACAATCCTGAGTTCACCTTACTCCATTCTCCACCTGTAGTCACCATGATCTTTCTAAGACTCGAATCAGATCCGACCCTACTCTACTTAAACATCGGTCAGTAGCTCTCCAAAGATATTAGGGCAGAGCCCAGATTCCCGAGCCTGGCTGCCAAGCCCTGCCTGACCCGGCCCTGCTGACCTCTCAGGCCTCACCTTCCACCAAGTCCTACCCTGGGCTCTAGGCTTCATCAACAGGGAAATGCCAGCAGCCTGCCATTCACATGACTGCTTTTCTCCTTATGCCTTTGCTCCTGCTGGCCCCTCTGCCTGAAAAAGTCACCACACTCCTTAACATCACCTGGTGACATCCTTTAGGGCTCAACTCCAGCTCTAACTGCTCCAGAAGCTTCCATGGCCTTCAGGTCCTCCCCAAACAGCATGTATCCCACCAAACTGTAATAGCCTGTGCCTCTCCCTACTCCCTCCCCCACAATATCGAGAGTTTTTTGTGGGCCAATATTGTTTCTGATGCATTTTTGTGTCCTCAGTGCTGACTTGGCATGAAGCAGCATTTACCAAATACAAAATGAACATTCTGGGGATCCCTGGGTGGCTCAGCGGTTTGGCGCCTGCCTTCGGCCCAGGGTGGTGTGATCCTGGAGTCCTGGGATCGAGTCCCGCATTAGGCTCCCTGCATAGAGCCTGCTTCTCCCTCTGCCTTTGTGTCATCCAACCTTCCCTCCCATTAACTCAACATCTCACCTCTTGGTTGTCTTTTCTCAATCCTACACCTCCAGCCTCTCCCTCCACTGGACCTGAGGGGGTCTGAGGATGGTGGTGAGATGGAGGAAAACCAGGTCTCCCTGAGCAGATGAATGATGAGTCACACCCAGATGTGCTCAGTCCAAGAAGCCCGTGAGCCATCCAGGCAGAGCTGTCAAGGGACAACTGGCTACACTGGCCTGAGGGACTTGAAGTCCTGGGATCAGGAAGGCCCCTACTGTTTTCAGCCTCCAAGTCTAGGCTGCTCCAGGCTGCAGGGACTGTGACACCATATTGTATACTGGCTTGAACAACAGCCTAGGAAATCCTAGCCTAGCCTGGCTCTGCCTCTCACTGGCTGGGGTAGTGTGGATAAGGTCCTGTAAGGCCCTGCTCTATGTGGGCCTCAATCATCTAGACCAGAGATGATTCAAATTGGACTAGGATGCCAGCACAGGGAATGAGGAACAAAGGCAGACGTGATTTATTATGGAAACAGAATCAGGAGGACTCAATGACCACACGTATCGCAGAGATTTAGTTCAGGTGCCACCTTCTCAAAGAGGCCCACCATGACCACTCTAAATTAGGTCTCCCCTAAGCCTACAAGTTCACTCTCAACTCATTTCATATTCCATTCATATCTGGCTTCATTCTACTGATGGCTCTTATCTGAAAGAATCCAATTTATTTGCCCCCGTGTTTGTTATCTACCTTTCCCTACCTCCTCTGTCCTGTTGTTGACTGAAATAACTGGGAGACTACAGGAGAAGTCAAGGATGATTCCCAAGTTTCTGGTCTGGGCAGCTGGATGACCAGTGGTGACATTCACTGATAAGAGTGAGGAAGAAGGACAGTCCCGGTGGCGCAGCAGTTTAGCGCCGCCTGCAGCCCAGGGGGTGATCCTGGAGACGGGGGATCGAGTCCCACATCAGGCTCCCTGCATGGAGCCTACTTCTCCCTCTGCCTGTGTCTCTGCCTCTCTCTCTCTCTCTCTCTCTGTGTTTCTCATGAATGAATGAATGAATAAATAAATCTTTAAAAAAAAAAAGAGTGAGGAAGAAAGGGAATGGATGAGTTCTGCTCAAGGATACCCACTTGATCTGAAATACCTGCGGGGCCTTCAGAGAGAGACATTAAGTAAATGACTGCTATCACTCTGGCCTGGAGATATTAGGTGGGGTCCCTGGCATACAGGGGGCAACTGAAGCCACAGAGAAAATGAGACATGCTAGGGAGAAAGTGCAGAGAGACCAGGACACAGCTCCGAGGAACCAAACAGCAACATTTGAAGGGCCAAGAAAAGCCACCAAAAACCAGACCAGGTCCAGGGAAGGACAGGATCCCACGGGCAGAAGAGAACCACAAAGTCTCACTTGGCAGGCAGTTGCCATGTGGACGGAGCCGGTAGCCGTGATTGAGACACAGACTGAGTGCGCCTCTGGAGCCAACCCCAGGAGGCTGAGAGCTCGCAGGAGGCGCTCAGAGGGGGTGAGCAACCTTGGCCCACGTCTGAATGGCGGTGGCTCACCTTATTGAACCTGGCGAAGGGGTAGTCCTTGCCCTCCTCAGCTGCCCGTCGCCAGTGGAAGAACATAGCTCCATCCTTGCGGGCTGGGTTGGTGAATGGCATCCACTTCCAGGGCCGCACCTTCTTAGAGCCCAGCTTGGCCTTCACCGTGCGGTAGCCTTGACCAGTGTCACTGGGTAGCAGCGGGGGTGCATCCCTGGCAGCAAGGTTTGGAGAGACGAGAGCTTAGAGTCAGAGGTGTGAAGAGAACCTTTGGGCCCAGGCTGAGCCACCCTAGAGGAAGTCGCATCCTGGAGTGGGAAGCCTGGGCTCCTCCTGCACCCTGCTAAGCAAATGGGAGGCTTGGCCCGGGAGGGCCGGCAGAGAGAGAACTGGCAGAGAAAACCAGGAGACGGGGGTTGGGGGGGGTGGGGGGTACCAGGCCCGGGGCTGTGAGGTTCCAATACTTGCTTCTTGTCGGAGTAGAGCAGCGCATAGACCTCCCGGTGCATGCCCTCGGGCCTCTTGAAGGTCAGTGTCTCGGAGGACTTCTTGGACTTTTTCTGAGAAGGGAAGCCACAGGATAGGAAGCACAGCCTGGACCCCCCCCTTCCCTGAAAATTCTCTAGCCTAGCTCAGTCCCCGCCACAGGCAAGGGCGGGCTATGAAAGCGCGCCCCCGGGGGCACTCCTCCGACCCGTCCGAATAGGAGACCCGTTTCCACCGCCTCTCGGCAGGTGGCAGCGACTTGGGGCCACCACCCCCCACCCCACAAGGGTTCTCTGCTGCTCCGCTCATCGCTGACGGGGTCGCGCCGGTTCCCACGCGTGCCCCACACCTCGCCGAGGCAGCACACGGTCTCCGTCCCCTGACGTCACCGCTCTGCCCCCCGCCCCCCTCCCAGGACCCAAGGCTCCCAGCCGCCCCGCCACCTTGTCCGGGTTGATAATGTCCTTCTTGCTGATGGTCCCGGAGGCTGCGTCCCCCTCTGGGCCCCCGAGTTCCAGGATGTCCCGCACATCCGCGCCGGTGGCCATCGCGCCGGAGAGCAGGGGGAGCGCCCTGAGGTCAGGGGTCAGCGCCTGCGGAGGGAGCAGGCTCGGGTGAGGGGGGCGGAGCCACTGCAGCCCCCCGGAGCGGGGAGAGGCGGGCCGCCGGCGGGAGGGCAGCGGGCGCGGGCCGGGGCTCCGCCGGGGTCTCCCTCGCGACCCGGCCCGCCGCCCAGGCCCAGAGCCTCCGCACCCGGATCCCCCGACGGCCGCCGCCGCCGCTCGCCTCTCCCCGCAGAGCCTCGAACAGAAACTTCCGGCCGTGCGCACTCGAAACTCCGCCGGCAGGAGCACTTCCGGTGTGCGCCGTGCGGAAATGGGGCCGGCTGGCAGCCGCGCGGGGAAGCCGCACCCTGCGCGGCCCCGGCAGGAGTTTGTTTTGAAATTTATTGGGGTGTTTGTTTTTGTTTTTTTTTTTTATTTTATTTATTTTTTTTTATTTTTTTATTTATTTATGATAGTCACAGAGAGAGAGAGAGAGAGAGAGAGAGAGAGAGAGAGAGGCAGAGACACAGGCAGAGGGAGAAGCAGGCTCCATGCACCAGGAGCCTGATGTGGGATTCGATCCCGGGTCTCCAGGATCGGGCCCTGGGCCAAAGGCAGGCGCCAAACCGCTGCGCCACCCAGGGATCCCTGTTTTTTTTTTTTTTGAGAGAGAGAGCACATGAGTGAGGGTGTAGTGGGGGAGCAGAGGGAGAGAGCAAGAGAGAATTTTCAGCAGGCTTCATGCCCAACGCAGAGCCCGATGCCAGCTCGATCTCACAACCCTGAGACCACGACCTGAGCTGAAATCGAGTCCAATGCTTAGCTGACCAATTTCACACTTTTTAAAATGGGCAAAGAGCGTGATTAGGAAAGTCACAGAAAAAGTGCTACAGCCAATTACTGTAGAGGTAAATATGCAGCATCACTGGTATTCAAAGAAATGAAAAATTGAAGACTATAATGAGAGACCAGGTTTTGCCTTATCAGGTAGGTAAAAACCGTAAAATCATAATTGTGATACCTATTCTTGACGAGAGTACTACGGAAACAGCCACCCGCCTACCCTGTTGATGAGAATGGAAATTGGCCTGGTTTTGATCATTAGTTCACTCAACAAATTGCTTAGCACTGACCATAAACCACTTAGACGTGCGGCACTCGGGGCGCCTGGTTGGCTCTCAGTGGAGCGCGCGGCTCAAGATCTCAGGGTCCTAAGTTCAAGCCCCACATTGAGTGTAGAGATTACGTGAATAAAGTTTTAAAAAAGAAGCAGCAGCAGCACATGGCACTCTATGCCAGGCCCTGTGCTAGCCCTGAGCATACAGTAGAAAAGACAAACGTGATCGCTGCCTTCAGCTGGTACTTTTAAGAGCTGTGCACTTTATCCTATGAGAGTTATTACTTTTTTAATTTTTTTTTAATTTTTATTTACTTAGGATAGTCACAGAGAGAGAGAGAGAGAGAGGCAGAGACACAGGCAGAGGGAGAAGCAGGCTCCCTGCACCGGGAGCCCGACGTGGGACTCGATCCCGGGTCTCCAGGATCGCGCCCTGGGCCAAAGGCAGCGCCAAACCGCTGCGCCACCCAGGGATCCCGAGAGTTATTACTTAATAAGAAGAAACAAGTCGAGGGCACCTGGGTGGCTCAGTCAGTTGAGTGTCTGACTCTTGATTTTGGCTCAGGTCGTGGTGTCAGGGTCGTGGGATCAGAGCCCCTTGTGGGGAATCTGCATGCAGCAGGGAGTCTGCTTGAGATTCTCTCTCTTTTTATCCTCTGCTCCTCCCTCTGTGCTCTCTCAATCTGTCTCTCAAATAAATAAAATTGAAGAAGAAGGAGGAGGAAGAAGAAGAGGAAGAGGAGGAGGAAGAAGAAGAAGAAACAAGTAGGGGCACCTGGGGTGGCTTAGTCTGTTAAGCATCTGACTTGAGTTCAGGTCATGATCCCAGGTACCTGCTGAGCAGGGAGCCTGCTTCTCCCTCTCCCTCTCCAAGGTACCCAGACTTGCAGGAAGATCCTTTGGGGGAAAGGCCCGTCGGGAGCTGGGGATCAGGATGTCTGGGGCAAGAAGCTGGGACAGGGGCTTTGACGAGGACTGTGTGGGCCCCCATCAGTTTTGTGATCAAGAAAGATGACCTCTTCCAGGAATGACCAAAGGACACAGCCAGCGCCAGCACCCAGCAGTCAGAGGGGAGTGAGGCCTTCTTGCGGGGCTCTCTGGGCAGACCCCAACCCCCAGCACTGAGTCTCCAGTTGTTCAGCCCAGTGGGTCCCTCCTCCTGCATCTGCCACAAAGGAAAACATTGCTGTTGGTCCCCTCACCTCCAGGGTCTCTGGGGAGCTCTCTCCCCTTGCCATTTCAACTCTTCTGGAATTCTCTCCCTTGCATGCATCTCTCTTCTCCTTCCCCTGCCAGTGTCCTATCAACAGTTAACAGCTTTCCAGAGTGGATTCGTGACTCCTTCTCTCACCCCACCCTCACCTCTGGACTGTTTTTTGTATAATTTGGCTCCTTCTTTATTGATGTTATTTTATTTTATTTTTTTGGCAGAGTGGACTTCCCAGCTGCCAGAACTGTGATAAAATAAGTTTCTATTGCTTAAGCCACCCAGCCCGTAATAGTTCTGTTAGAACAGCTCAAACCGAAACATTTTTCTTTTAAATACATGTTTGTGTTTGGCGAGCCAATCCTTCTAAAGTCTGGAGTCCCTTACAAATCTTTGTAAGTCAATTTTTTTGCTTTTCTAAATTAAGCAAATAAATAAAAAGCAAAGTCAGACCCAAGACATGGCACCTTGTACCAGCCGTGTCAAATAAAGTGTTACAGAGCTCGATGGTCCTCTTTGGATTTGGAGTCCACACGTTCCACATTTGGACAGGCTGCTCTGACTCATTCACCAGGTAACCGTTAAGGTCAGAGGGGCCTGGCTCAAAAAAGAGGTTCTACAATAGATCCGGGTTGCAGTGTGAGCTGTGTTAGCAATTTGGCCTGATTATCCAACAGACCCAGTGGTCTGGGAAGTATTTTGTGCCAAGGATCTTATATGCACCTTCAGGCAACCCCAGTGGGAGGCTCACAGCACGGGCACCCAGGATTCTGAAGTAAGTCTGTGATCCTGCCTGCAAACAGGTGGCTACCACTTGGAAAGCAGTTTCTGGTACCACTGGTAGAAACTCAGTGCCTGCCCATGAGACACTAAGTAGGTAACTGGAACTGCCCCACGTGAACTGAGGATTATCCTATCCCCTGAACCATACAGGTGGGGATGCAAGTCGGCATTCCATGCTAAAATGTAAGGGGTATTTAGGGGCGCCTGGGTGGCTCAGTCAGTCAGGTGTCTGCCTTTGGTTCAGGTCATGGTCCCAGGGTCCTGGGATCGAGCCCTCATCGGGCTCCCTGCTCATCATCAGGCTCCCCACTCCTCATCCTTGTTGTCAGGCTCCCAGCTCATGTTGTCATCCTTGTTGTCTTCGTCAGGCTCCCTGCTCTGCTCCACCCACCCCCCACTTGTGCTTGCTCTCTCTTTCTGTCATATAAATAAATAAAATATTTTTTTATTTTTATTTTTTTTTAAATCTTAAAAATAAATAAATAAAATGTAAGGGTTATATACACCTTTTCCATTATAAATACTTAGTGCTCTAAGTTTCACCATAATCACTGCTTTAGCTGCATCCTGCAAATTTTGTTACATTTTCATTATCATTCTAATTTCCCTGTAATTGCTTCTTTGATCCATGGATCATTTAGAACTATGTGGCTTACTGTATTTCCAAATATTTGAGCGTTTTCAAGGTATCTTATGATCATTGATATCTAATTTAATTCCACTGTGGCCAGAGAACACGTTCTATGTAATTTCAATGCTTTTAAGTTTATTGAGATTTGTATTATGACCCAGCATATGATCCATTGATGAATATAACATGTATAAAAAATATGTGTCCCACAGTTTGGTATAGGGCTCTATAAATACCAATTAGGTCAATATGATTGACAGTATTTTCTTTTTTTATTAAAATATTTTATTTATTTATTCATGAGACACACACACAGAAAGACAGAGAGAGTCAGAGACACACAGGCAGAGGGAGAAGCAGGCTCCATGCAGGGAGCCCGATGTGGGACTCAATCCCATGACTCCAGGTTCACGCCCTGGGCTGAAGGTGGCGCTAAACCGCTGAGCCACCCAGGCGTCCAGACAGTATTTTCAAATAATCTTCTCTTTTGATTTTTTTGGCCTATTGTATCAATTGCTGAGGGGGGTTTAAAATCTCCAACAATGATTGTGGAATCATCTGTTTCTTCCTTTAATTCTGTCCATTTTTGTTCCATATATTTTGAAGCTCTGTTACTAGGCACATACACATTTATAATTGCTATATCTTCCTGGTGAATTGACCCATTTATTATTATGAAATATCTATCTTTATCTCTGGGAATAGTCTTTTTTTATTGAAGTATAATTTAATTGATATTATAGCCACTCCAGCCTTTGCAAGCTTGCTGTTTGCATGGTATATCTTTTTCCTGCCATTTTCTCTCATCTTGTTGGTATATTTACATTTTGCATCTGTTATTTAACTTTTACTCTTTTTCATCCTTTTGGACAATCTCTGCCTCTTGAGACCATAGGTGTTGGATGGGTAGCAAAAAAGAACAAGCTTAAGCCTGGCCTCATCTGTATCTTTTCTTCTTGATGATGAATGCTAGTGGACACTACAGACTTTATAGTGGACCAAATAGTTTGCAGGCTGCATTGGGCACTTCAGTTTGCAAGGTCACCTGGTTGTCCCATGGACTTTACCAGGGCCCCGTAGTAAGATAAAACTGTTTCTCAAAGGGAGATCAGTTGCTTGCAAAACAGGGCATGACTTTCTTCATAAATCCCAGGGGCTTCATCTGCAATGTTCCTCCTGGCTTGCTATAGACCCTATCAGCATGGGGCATCAACGTGATTGGATCTGGTGGGTCATGGAGACCAAGTGGCCTGTCTAATTACATTGCAGCCTAGACCAACTGGACAGTTTTCCTTTGCTCTAGATTCCTCTCAAAGCTGACAGCCTTTCAGGTCACTCAGTAAATGAGTGGGGTGCAAGACACCCAAATATGATGTATGCTCCTCAAAAATCCAAGAAGACCACCAAGTACCATATTTCAACTAATCTAAGTCACCATCAACTGAAGAGTGCACCTTCATTTATATTCCACTATGAAGATTTTTTTAAAGGTACTATCAATTAAGCCATAATATACCATTAATTGTAAGATGAATTCTCATGTTAGAGATGTTAAAATGTGAGGAAACAAACGTTGTGAATGTACTAAATGCCACTGAATTGTTCACATTAAAATGGTTAATTTTATGTTATGTGTTTTTTACTTTATTTTTTTTAATGTGAACCAATGAAATAGAGTTTTCTGTCCCTTTCATATTGTAGGAGGGCGTAAGGTGAAGCAACACGTACTTAAGAGGGGACACTGTGACACTCACTACAACACTGGACCTCCAGAAACACTCCTGCAGTGTGTTTTCATGGTTTTTACTTGATTTCATTGAATCTCAGATGCTGTGGTCCTGGCACATTCTTTTTTTTTTTTTCTTTTTTAATTTTTTATGATTTATTTATTTATTTATTTGTGATAGACAGAGAGAGAGAGAGAGAGAGAGAGAGAGAGAGAGGCAGAGACACAGGAGGAAGGAGAAGCAGGCTCCATGCTGGGAGCCCGACTCAGGACTCGATCCCGGGACTCCAGGAACATGCCCTGGGCCAAAGGTAGGCTCCAAACCACTGAGCCACCCAGGGATCCCCCCCCCCCTTTTTTCTTTTTAAAACGTATTTATTTATTTTAGAGAGAGGGAGAGCACGGGGGGAGGGGCAGTGGGAGAGGGAGACTCTCAAGCAGTCTCCATGCTGAGTGTGGAGCCTGATGCCAAGCTCAGTCTCACCACCCTGAGATCACAACGTGAGCAGAAACCAAGAGACGGCCACTTAACCCAATGTGCCACCCAGGCGTGTCCTTGCCCTCAGCACATTCTTGATTGACCAGAAGGTGTCAACAGAAGGCTTTCACAGAACTATGTCACTATTTCCTCCTGCTGACAAGGATTGTCAGGAGTCACTCATTAACCTCAGCAGAGGAAGAAAGAGGAACTTCTATCAGCAAGGAGGCTCAAGGAGGTAAAATTTGGGATGCTGCAAGTCATCCAAATGCTTTTTTTAAAATAAATTTATTTTTTATTGGTGTTCAATTTGTCAACATACAGAATAACACCCAGTGCTCATCCCGTCAAGTGCCCCCCTCAGTGCCCGCCAACCAGTCACCCCCACCCCCCGCCCTCCTCCCTAGTTCATTTCCCAGAGTTAGGAGTCTTTCATGTTCTGTCTCCCTTTCTGATATTTCCCACTTATGTTTTCTCCTTTCCCCAAATGCTTTATTTTCTGATCAGTGCTTCAACATTCACATAAGAGACCTGGCAAGGCTCTCATTTTTACCTGATATTGTACTACAACAATTCTCAGTATCACACTTTAGATCTAATTTTCAATTATTATCAGCCCCATGACTACAAGAGAGAAATCATTTTTATTATAGACATAAAAAGTCAATGGATTAGGACTTGTCTTGAGCCAAAATTTCAGGATATTGAGCTCAACATTCTTTTTCTTTACTCTGTCCAGAAAAAAACCCCTCTTCACTGAAGTTCCCAAAGCCCCCTGTCCTCATGCTGCTCCGTAGCAGAGCCATTTTAGTTCCCCAAAGCTTTGCCTTCAGTGCAACTTTCATTCAGATGGTAATCAATTGTGATTGTGGGTGTAAATTAGTGGCAGGCCCAGGGCTGCCTTTGATGTTAGTTGGGTTTTCACTGCCCAAAAATAAATACCAAATTCATGACTGTCTTTATCAGTTAAAGCCATAATTTTTAGTTATGTTTTCTAATAAAAACAAGCAGCCAAAATTGTTCCAAGAAGAATTAGGAGAACAAATAGAGCAATAACCATAGAAAAACTAAAAATATTGTTACTGAGCTTCAATTTTAAAAAGTAACAGACTTTGGGGCAGCCTGGGGGGCTCAGTGGTTTAGCGCTGCCTTCAGCCCAGGGCCTGATCCTGGAGACCCAGGATCCAGTCCCATGTTGGGTTCCCTGCATGGAGCCTGCTTCTCCGTCTGCCTGTGTCTTTGCCTCTCTCTCTCTGTGTCTCTCGTGAATAAATAAATAAATATTTAAAAAAAAGGTAACAGACTGAAGATTATAAATAGATAAGTTCTAGTTGACCTTCAAGGAACAGAATATTTCTCATTTATTCAAGTTGACTTTACAGCATATAAGAAATTGAAATTTTTCTCAATTCAAATTATGAGACTAGCACAATATCAGAGTCTAAGAGAGGAATGCTTTGAAGAATACATAATTCTCATCTTATATAAACAATTTAAGGAAATCAGAAAAGGCTGAACATTTTGCTCACCAGTCAGGATGTATGGTGGGGCAGAGCTGGAGAGTGGGACAGTCAAGCTACCCCAGAGGTTGGAAAACCATGCCAGGCAAAGAACTTGCATCAAGACCAGGACTGAGGAGGGATCCCTGGGTGGCACAGCGGTTTGGCGCCTGCCTTTGGCCCAGGGCGCTATCCTGGAGACCTGGGATCGAATCCCACGTCAGGCTCCCGGTGCATGGAGCCTGCTTCTCCCTCTGCCTATGTCTCTGCCTCTCTCTCTCTCTGTGTGTGTGACTATCATAAAAAAAAAAAAAAAAAAAAAAAAAAGACCAGGACTGAAATACATTCATGTGAGTGATTTAGCTTAAGAGGTCTGAACACCGGATGTCATGGAGTCTGGTGAGAAGGCTTCTCCCAAGAGGATGCCTAAAGATGCACAGATGATGGCTGAAATCCTGAAGGATATGGAGATACAGTATGTGAGGCATGAGTTGTAAATCAGGTGTTGGAGTTTGCCTTACAAATTGTGACCACCATCCTAAATGATGCAAAAATTCATGCAAAGCCATGCTACGATAGCTATTGTTGGTGCAGATCATGTGCGCTGGCCACCCAGTGTTGCTCTGACCAGTCTTTTACTTCTCTTCCTTAGAGTTTTTATTAGATATTTCCAGGCAAAGTAATCAACCCTCTTTTCCATTGATCAAGCCATATTCAGGCCCTAGAGTGCCACTCGATTGACATTGTTTAACTGCTCCAAGTTACACACTCAAGCCTCTACCAAAAAAAGCAACTACTTCTGCAAGAAGAAAAACAGTTCCATGACTGAATGTTGGTTCAGTTGCTAGCGGGCCAAGTACTCCCACTATGGGCACGCAAACCCCACAAACCATGTCTGTTTCGGCTAAGATAGGGACTCGGACATCCCTCACAAGGCAAAGGATTGCAGTACAGATACCCATTTCAAAGTTCTCAGCTGTGAAAGCATCAATTCCTGCCATATCAGCAGTTCAGAATGTTCTGATTAATCCATCGCCAGTAATGTTTTCATTGCAAAATACTACCAATGACTCATCAAAGGCATTAAAACAAAATGTGAAGATGGTAATAACAGTGATGACAATGGCCACTATCATTTATAGTCCAACCTTGATGCATGTAACATGTATACTTGGTCTTGAGACCATTGTACTGAAATTCAACATGCATATTGGATGTTTTACAGTTGTTTTAGAAAACTTAAATACTATTTATTGAGAAAATATAGTTACCGTACTTTTCAGTTGAGATGTAAGATTTTCTTTATAAGTAATCATTTTTGATCAGCCTTTAAATGTAAAAAATGAAATTGTCATTCATCAAAAAAAAAAAAAGATTCTTTAAAAGAAAGAGAAGAGGAGATAGAAAACTACCTAACACATTTTACTGACTAGTATGTCCTGAAAAACAAAGCTAGAGAAGGACAAGATAAAAAATATATGCATGATCCCACATAAGAACAGTGAAGCAAAATCTTAAATAAAATTTAACAAATTAAATTCAGCTGTGTAAAAAGAATAAGTAAATAAATAGATAAATAAATAAATAAATCTAGCAGTGTTTTAAAAGAACAATTCATCAAATCCAAAGAGGATTTATCCCAGAATTGCTAAGATAGCTCAGGATTAGAAATATATCAATTTAGTGATGCCTGCGTGGCTCAGTCAGTGAAGCCTCTGACTTTTGATTTTGGCTCAGGTCATGATTTGATCTCAGGATCATGAGATTGAGTCTGGCCTCGGGCTCTGTGCTGGTCATGGAGCCTGCTTAAGATTCTCTCTCTCTCCCTCTGCACCTCCCCCTGTCTGCTGCTGCATGCACTCAGGCTCTCTCTCAAAAAATTATTTAAAAAAAATAATGAATATGTATCAATTTAAATTATATTAATCATTTTTAATGTTTAAATATGATGGTTTTAATAAATTCAATACCCCTTAGTGATCTAAAGGAAAAAAGTCTCCTAACAAACTTGGAAAAGAATAGCCTTAATTTGTTACATTATTTATTTCTAATGAAACAATGATAAAAACCTACAGCAGATGGGGCACCTGGATAGCACAGTTGGTTAAGCATCTGCCTCTTGGTTTTGGCTCAGGTCATGATCTCAGGGTCATGAGATCAAGCCCCCTGTCTAGGTCTGCACTCAGGATAGAGTCTGCTTGGGATGCCCCTCCCTCTCACTTGCCTGCTTTTTCTCTTTCTCTTTCTCTCTGTCTCTCTAAAAATAGATAAAATCTTTAAAAACAGCAACTACTCCACAGCAAATGCCACACTTACTGGTGAAACAATAGATACATTCCAATTGAAGTCAGGAATAGGACAAGAATGACCTTTATCACCATTACTATTCAAAATGGTGTCAGATGTTCTAATGAAGAAAGGAAGAAAAGCAATAAGAGGTATAAACATTAGAAAAGAAAGAGGCAAATTGTGATTATTTGCCGATGACACTATCGCTTACATAGAAAAACCTAAAAAAAATCAATTGACAAATTATTAAAACGAATAAGAGAATTTACCAAGGTAACTACATACAAGATCAAAGTGCAAAAATCAATAGCTTTCCTATATACCAGCAATAACCAATTAGAAAATGTAATAGCAAATAAAATTACATTCAGAACTGCAACAAAATCTATTAACCACCTAAGAATAAACCTAAAAAATAGAATTTATCTCAGGCCAATAAAGGAAGTACAAAATTAGAAAATCCATCAACCCAATTAATGACATTAATAAAATCAAATTCAAAGTTATACAATTATATAGCAGCTGAGGAAATTCAAGAACCATTTCTGGAAAAAACACCAAGTAAAACGAAAGACACAGGACATTCCCTAACTATGATAAATAGTTAGTCAATTTTCCTTTTCCAAGAAACAAAGAGCAAACATCATATTAAGTGGCTAAATGCACTGCCATTAAAGTCAGGAACAGGAAGGCAGCAATAATCACTGCCCCTCAAAATTTGTTTTGTGTAAAAGTGAAACAGAATTTGAAAATGGGAGTAACAGGAGAGCCTAGGTGGCTCAGTCGGTTGAGCATCCAACCGACTGGAGGGTTCAGGTCATGATCTCATTGGTTTGGGGATCAAGCCCTGTGATGAGCTTCATTTTATGCTCAGTGGGGAGTCTGCTTGAGATTCTCTCCCTCTGCCCCTCCCCACACACACATGTGCCCTCTCTCTCAAATAAATAAATATATCTAAAAAAGAAAGAACAAAAGAAAGAAAAGAGAAAGAAAGAAAGAAAGAAAGAAAGAAAAAAGAAAGAAAGAAAGAAAGAAAGAAAGAAAGAAAGAAAGAAAGAAAGAAAGAAAGAAAGAAAGAAAGAAAATGGGAGTAACAACCTAACCAGATCTCATTCCAGAGTCTGACAAAATATACAGGGGAATGCCCCCTCTGTAAACAAGACTACTTTGGTTTCATATTATACATAGGATGTAAGTTGAAATCACACTCAGATATAGATACTGATCAAAAGAGTCTTACTTTTTTTTATTTTTATTTTTTTACTTTTTAAAAAGATTTTATATTTGAGAGAGAGAGTGAGCATGTGAGCAAGGAGAGGGGCTTGATTCCAAAACCCTGGGATCATGACCTGAGCTGAAGGCAGACACTTAACCAACTGAGCCACCCAGGTGCCCCCAAAGGGTCTTATTTTCTTTTCTTTTCTTTTCTTTTTTTTTTTTTTTTTTTACCTATCAAAGCCATTGCCAAGTACTATCCAGATTTTATTCAGACTGTCCCTATCCTCTGCCTGAGGGAGAGATTTAAGACCCAGAGCTGGTTTTGGCAATGGGGAAATGGGGGCAATGAACTAATAATGGGGGCTGGTGGCACAAAGGAGGGTCTGAGGGACAGCCACACCCTAAGGGCACAAATGCTGTCATATCAATGGCTCTGGCACCTTTCACTACTCTCCTCATGCTCAGAAGTGTTGGCATCTTTTGATATCCTATCTCAACTTTACCTTGTTTTAGATACTGAAAAGTCTAGGTTTATTCCTTTTTTTTTTAATTTTTATTTATTTATGATAGTCACAGAGAGAGAGAGAGAGGCAGAGACACAGGCAGAGGGAGAAGCAGGCTCCATGCACAGGGAACCCGATGTGGGATTCGATCCCGGGTCTCCAGGATTGCGCCCTGGGCCAAAGGCAGGCGCCAAACCGCTGCGCCACCCAGGGATCCCCAGGTTTATTCCTTTTTAAAAAAATTTTAGACAAGACAGAGAGAGTGGGGTGGAGGAGGCAGAGGGAGAGAGAGAGAGAGAATCTTAAACAGGTTCCAGGCTGAGCACAGAGCCCAATGCAGGACTCTACCTCACAACCTTGAGATCATGACCTGAGCTGAAATCAAAGAGTCAGACAACTGACTGAGCCACTGTGCCCCAATTCCTTTTTTTTTTAAAGAAGAAGAAAGGAAACCCCACCCAGATGAGTTCTAAAGAAAGTTGTGGTTTAACTTTCTCTAAGAAAGAGCAAACACAGGTTATTTTAGAGCAAATGAGCAGAGTAAGTTGGAGGTGTGATGAGGGGCTGTTTTGAGTCTCTGCCTCTCTCCTCATAAAAACAGTACTATTAAGGTCCTTGAGAAGCATACTCTGGAATAGAGATATTATATCTCCTAGATTGTACTCTTGGTACCAATATCTGTTAGAGGGAAAGGGGAAAAGCAGGTTTGGGTTTTTCTATTACTAACATTATTGTACTAGTCTGAGGGAGAAGTTGGACTATGATAAAATCCCAGCAAGTCCTCAGCTGGCACATGAGGTGCTCTGAAGGTGAGATGACCCTTCAGAGTTGTCTCTAGATGGAGTGAGGAGACCAGGCCTTTGTATTCCCATTCCAATCAGTCATCAGATGTGGGCTATCCTGGGGAGGGGATTGACCTTGAGTGAAGCCAGAAGACTAAATTACTTATAAATTTTTAAAAATCAGGTTTTTTAAAAAAGATTTTGTTTATTCATTCATGAGAGACATAGAGAGAGAGGCAGAGACACAGGCAGAGGGAGAAGCAGGCTCCATGCAGGGAGCCCAACGTGGGACTCGATCCCAGGTCTCCCTGGGCTGAAGGCAGTGCTAAACCACTGAGCCACCCAGGAATCCCAGGATATCAGTTTTGCATCAATGTTTTCATCAAAACACTTCATACCAGAAGATAATAAAGTAATAACCTTAAAATACTCAAGAAAATATGGACCAAACATTTTATATCCAGTTACCATGACCAGAAAGTATAAATGCCATAGACAAGTTGTTATGAACATGTGAAAACTCAGCAAATGTAGTTCCCATGAGATCAATCCTGAGGAATCTACTAGAGAATGGACTTCAACCAAAAAAAAAGAGAGAGAGAGAGAGAGCATGGACTTCATATAACTGTGAAATAATTAGAAAAGCTTCAACACAGGGTTGACAGTAAACACTGAATGTATTTAGTTGTAGAACTAAAAGCAAATGTCGAGAGTAAGGATGATAGAACGGCATGTAGTTGTTATGTGCTCTGATGACGTATGTAAAGTGCAATATCAAAAATGGGGGAAAGGGGGCACCAGAGTGGCTCAGTGGTTGAGTGACTACCTTTGGCTCAGGGCATGATCCCAGGGTCCTGGGATGGAGTCCTGCATCAGGCTCCCCACAGGAAGTCTGCTTCTCCCTCTGCCTGTGTCTCTGCCTCTCTCTGTGTGTCTCTCATGAATAAATAAATAAAATCCTTTCCAAAAATGGGGGAAAGGGAGAATATATGAAAAATGGGATAGACTCACCAATTGCCTTATAGTTATTAAGAGTGAATAATAATGTATCACTTTAACTAGATGTCAGGCAGAGGGAGCAGAATGTGAAAAACGTGTTGCTTATTAACTTTAATATTGCTCAAAGAAGAAGACCAGTGGACTATTATCTAAAAAAAGAAGGACATAGTATTTTGCAAAGGTATTATTATGAAAATAACAGGACAAAATGTAGAACTCCCTAAATTCCAAAAGAAATATTTTTTGAAGTTCAAGAGAGAGAGAAAGAGAGAAAACAGGTGACAATATAGTGAAATATTTTAAATTTAAAAAGATGTCAGTCTTTATCAATAATATAAATGAGGCAAACTCACATATTGAATGAAAGTATTTTCAAATCATCAAATCATCAAACAAAGGAAAGTCTAACCCTGTTCCGTAGAAGACACCTGAAAACAAAGATACTGAGACTGTTTAAAAATAAAAGAATGGACAGGCAAATATGTACCAGGCAAAATATAAAACACAGAAAATGCAAGGGTCAAGTTAGAATTCTGACCTCCACCTATCTATCAGGTTAGAATTCTGACCAAGAAGCATTAAAAAGAAAAAGAAGGGCTTTTTATAATGCTACTGGCTGAATTTAACAATGGATACATATATCTGTTTCACAACCCAGCAAAAGACAAAACTACAGGAGATGCAGATGAACTAAAAACACATCAATAAGAGGAAAGTTTAACACATTACTCTCAGTTGAAGACAAGTCAAGTGGACGAAGAAATGAATAAGGATTTAGGAAATCTAATCCAGTGCCACCAAAAATGTGGTTAGAGACAGCTTCGAGTTCATGAACAGTGGTTACCAGATGCAGTGAGATAGGAAGCTTGCCCCAGAATATAAATCAACACACCACTTCCTTCATAAAGTCTTGCCACCAAAGCAGGGGGATCAGCTGAACTGTTATGTGCTTATGGAGACACAGTAGACTGGCCACTTTGAGCCGCACTGACCTAACGACATAATCAATCAATACGTACCAAATTCTGAATCCCAATATTAGGGAATATGCCTCATTTTGAAGTGCACTTGGAATGTTCATATGGATGTGTCAGGCCATAAAGAAAAACTGCAATAAAATGCAAATAACACAATAGTGCTGTCTGACTACAATGCTAGAAACTGATAGAGCTGATAATCAAGTTTCTTCCACTCGAATTTTTTTTTTAATTTACTTATGATAGTCACAGAGAGAGAGAGAGAGAGAGAGAGGCAGAGACACAGGCAGAGGGAGAAGCAGGCTCCATGCACCGGGAGCCCGATGTGGGATTCGATCCCGGGTCTCCAGGATCGCGCCCTGGGCCAAAGGCAGGCGCCAAACCGCTGCGCCACCCAGGGATCCCTTCCACTTGAATTTTTTAATGCACATACTTTTAAGTATTTCCTGCAAAAAAAAGGGAAAATGAAAAAGTAGAACTCTTGGAAATACTACTACTAATAATGAAATCATCACATCTGAATAAGCAATCTACAGTAAAAATCATCAGAGGGAAATTCATACACTAGATATCTATATCAATGAAATGAAGGTAAACAAATGAAATATTTGATTGAAAGAGATCAAAGGAGGGCAGCTTCGGTAGCCCAGCGGTTTAGCGCTGCCTTAACCCCGGGGCGTGATTCTGGAGACCCGGAATGGAGTCCTGCGTTGGGCTCCCTGCGTGGAGCCTGCTTCTCCCTCTGCCTGTGACTTTGCATCTCTCTCTCTCTGTGCCTCTCATGAATAAATAAAATGAAATCTTTTTTAAAAAAAAGAAAAGAAAAAGATAAAAGGAAAGCATAAGGAAGGAATTATTAAGAGTGAAAAATTAGTGAATTAAAAAAACAAACAGGGTAAAAGTAGTACATACATAAGAAGGCTTATTATTTGAAAACACTAATAATATACACAAACTATTAGATAACTTTTTCTTTAAGAGAGAAAGTACAAATATACAAGCTAAATGATAAGGGATAGTGGCCACCAAAACATAGCTTACTAAGTTGTATAATTTTATGCAAATAAAGATGAAAGTCTCAATGAAATGGATAACTTTCTAGGTAAATATAATTTACCAAAATTGAACCCAGTAGAGAAATAATCTCATATGTAGAACTACAAATTTGTAAAACAGAAACCCAACAAAAGTTATCAGACCAAGGCACCTGGGTGGCTCAGTTGGTTAAGCATCTATCTGCCTTCCACTCAGGTCATGATCTCAGAGTCCTGGGATCAAGCCCCACATTGGGCTCCTTGCTCAGTGTGGAGTCTGCTTCTCCCTCTTCCCCTCACTCTGTTCATGCTTTCTTTCTCTATCTTTTTTTTTAAGATTTTATTTATTTATTCATGAGAGATACAGAGAGAGAGAGAGAGAGAGAGAGGCAGAGGGAGAAGCAGGCTCCATGTAGGGAGCCTGACATGGGACTTGATCCCAGGTCTCCAGGGTCAGGCCCTGGGCTGAAGGCGGCGCTAAACCGCTGAGCCACCGGGCTGCCCTGCTTTCTCTATCTTGTCTTTCTCTCTCTCTCCCTCAAATAAAGAAATAAATAATCTTAAAAAAAAAAAGTATCAGATCAACATGACTTCACAGAGGATTTATACTAAATCTTTAAAGCAAAGATCATCTGAATGTTACTTAACAATTCTAGAGCATAGAAGGTGAAGAAATACTTCCAATTTATTTTTTGTAAAACAAAGTATAACATTGATAGTAAATTAATAAAAATGGTAAAACATTAGCAAACATAACTCAGCACATTTAAATAAATACATAAGCAGGGTTTATTTCAGGAATACAAAGATCATTTAACATCAGGAAATCTGTTAACATAATGTATCAAATTTATACATGTAATCAGAAAATGAACTGATCAACTCCACAGACCCTGAAAAGGCATTTGACAAATCCAAAGCCCATACATGTTAAAGACTCAATGAAACAGAAATTGAGGGATACTTCCATTATATATCTTGATTCCAAATTTGGCATCAATATTAATGGGCAAACACTAGAGTCTTCCCTGTTTGTGATCTAATAAAAAATAAATTTGGTGTTTTTCCCAGGTTCCTGGTACAGAGCTTCAAAAAACCTTGAAATTTCCTGAATGATAGGAATGTCTTGTTATTCATGAATCTCTTGATAGTTGAGTTTATAAACTCAATACTTTATAAGCTCAGTACTTGAGTTTATGAGGATAAGATGATTCATGGTAATGATTGATGGGGGGGGGTGGGTTTGATAGCTTCAGAATGGGGGCTAGGACCAGAGGAACCAACCATGTGATTAGAGGGTTGGAAAATCTCAGCAACCTGCCATCCAACATACACACACACCAACTTGAGGAAAGGGAGAGGGACTGGATATAAGTCATGAAAACAATGACTTTTTTTTTTAAGATTTATTTATTTATGATAGACATAGAGAGAGAGAGGGAGAGAGAGAGAGAGGCAGAAACACAAGAGGAGGGAGAAGCAGGCTCCGTGCTGGGAGCCGGACGCGGGACTCGATCCTAGGACTCCAGGGCCGTGCCCTGGGCCAAAGGCAGGCACCAAACCGCTGAGCCACCCAGGGATACCCATGAAAACAATGATTTAATAATCATGGACCATAAGGGAGCTTCCCCAGTTGCTAAATACTTTGATAGGCTCAGAGGGTAGCAGGCTTAGATTCTGTAAGGACAGGGCCTGGGAACTCTGGTCAAGCCCTTCCCTTCAAGATCTTGCCCTATTCCTCATTTGGCTGTTCAATAGTATCCTTTATAATCAAATGATAACTGTAAATAGTGAATTACCAATCTGAGGAGGTTTTAAGAAGCCTCCAGTTTGTAGTCAGCAAGGCAGAAGCACAAATGGCTTAAGAACGCCATCTAGGATTTTCTTTTTTAAAGATTTGATTTATTTATTTATTCATGAGAGACATAGAGAGAGGCAGAGACACAGGCAGAGGGAGAACCAGGCTCCTCGCGGGAGCCCGATGTGGGACTCGATCCCGGGACCCCAGGATCATGCCCTGAGCCAAAGGCAGACACCCAACCACTGAGCCACCCAGGTGTCCCACCATCCAGGATTTTCAGCCAGCTTCTGATGCAGGGCCATGACACTGCATGCGCTATCATTACTGAGAATTTTAACCCGTCGGGTCTTCACAGACCCCCTGTAGGTAGTTACTGTCAAAACTGAACTGAATTGTAGGACAATCAGTATCAGATAATCGGTGTTGGAATTCACTGCAAAAATCAGAAACAAGACAAGGGTGGCCACTATTTTAATACAAGAAAAAGCAATTAGAGGCATAAGAATTTAAAAAGACAAGATAAAATTACATACATGTGCAGATGATATGTTTCTAGGAAACCTAAAATGACAACCTCCTATGAATAGTAAAACCATTTTGTAAAGTAGCAAGATATAAAATTAACATATAGAAATAGTTTTCATAACCACTTAGAAGAAACAGTAACCACTTGGAAGAAATAATGGAAAAGATCCCAGATCCCATTTACAACAGCAGAAGCAAAATAAAACAAAATGTAGGCACAAGTTTGTTTGTTTTTTTTAAGATTTTATTTATTTATTCATGAGAGACAGAGAGAGAAAGAGAGAGAGAGAGAGAGAGAGACAGGCAGAGGGAGAAGCAGGCTCCCTGCAAGGAGCCCAACATGGGACTCAATCCCCAGACCTCGGGGTCACGCCGTGGGCCAAAGGCAAGTGCTAAACCTTTGAGTGTAGGTGCAAATTTAATGAGAATTGTGTAAAACCTACATGAGAAAAACTGTAAAACATTCTTACAAGACAAAAAGTAGACTTGAACAAATGGGAAAAGATGCCATGTTTTTCATCAGAAGAATCAATATCGGAAAGATATCAACTTTCTCCAAGTTAAAATTTACAAACTTAATGGGATTCCAATAAAAATATCCAAGTTATTAATTTTTTCTGGAGCTAGATAAGTTGATTATTATTTATTTTGGGAAATAAATGCAAGACTGGCCAGGAATCTCCCCCTACCCCCAAAAAATAGCAATGGGGGACTACCTACACATTGAAACATTTATAAAGCCCCTGTAATTAAAACATTATGCTATTGGTGCATAAATAGACAAATGGCTAATGGAAGAGAACATAAAATCCATAGACTCCAAAGGCATATGGAAATTTAGTGTTTGATAAACAAATAGCGTTGGAACAACTGATAACCATGTGGATAAAGATAAAATTGGATTCATTTCTCACACCTTACACTAGGATAAATGCCAAATGGATCAGATACCTAAATGTAAAAAATACTGAGTCATACAAATACTAGAGGAAAATATAGGTCAATTTCTTTACGACCTAGGAAGGAGGAGGACTTTCCTAACTGTGATTCTATATCTGGAATCAATAAAGGAAAATGGGAAAATTTGTCTGTCTAAAATTTTTTTAAAATTTAAATGCCTACACAACATACCATCAAGAATATATGTATTAAAAAAAGAATATCAAAAGTTAAATTAAAAAATGGGACAAAATTGTAATTAATATCACAAAGGGCCAATATCCTTAATATACCCAAATTTTCTAAATATTGCAAAGAAACTCAAATCCTAGTCTAACAACCCAGTAGAAAAATGTGAAAATTATAGAAAAATAAATGCTAATAGCTCTTAAATATGTGGAAAAATGCTTACCTTTGCTCATAATAAGACAATTATTGCACATTAAAACTAAACTGAGATCCATTACTTACCTATCAGATTGGCAAAAATCCCAAACTTGACAACGCACCAAGTTGGTAAGACTGCAGAGAAGCATGTGCTTTCCTGTGTTGCTGATGGGGATGAAAATGGTATGACCCTGGACAGGGATTTGACAATAGCTAGCAGGATTACCTGTGCATTTACCCTTTGCCCAAGCAACCTCCTTTCTAGGTAAATATACTTGAGATACAATGGTAAAACCTTGAAATGATGGAAGCTTAAGGTTATTTATTGTAGCATATTTTGTAATAATAAAAGGCTGCAAACAGCCAGCATATCTTTCTTTTTTTCTTTAAAGTAGGCTTTACATCCAACCTGGGGCTTGAACTCACAGCCCCAAGGCTAAAAGTCCCATGCTCTACCAACTGCCAGCCAGGCGCCCCCTGCATGTCTTTCCATAGAGGATGGGACAGGTGAATAAGCCATGGGACATACATGCCCTGGAATACTATTAAACTCTAAAAAGAATGAAGAATATCTCTCTATATTGCTGAAGAGTGATCCCTAGAATAAAGGTGAAAAAAGTAACATGCGAAAAGGTGTGTATAGTATTATATTTTTATGTAATAATGAAAGGAAAATAAAAGTATATAAATATATTATACATACATTTATATATAATTTTTAAAAGATTTTATTTATTCATGAGAGACACAGAGGCAGAGACACAGGCAGAGGGAGAAGCAGTCTTCACATGGGGAGCCCAATGTGGGACTCAATCCCAGGACCCTGGGATCACGCCCTGAGCCAAAGGTAGACGCTCAACCACTGAGCCACCCAGGCGTCCCTTATATACAATTTTACATACAATTTCAGCATCAAGAAAACTATTGACTACAAAGAATAAAAACACATGGAATATATAAACATCCATGAGTTCATAATGATAATTTTTTGAAACATCATTGCTACATGCTAACCCTTTGTGTCTCATACCTACTGCTGCATAATAAGCCCACCCCAAAATGTGATGGCTTAAAAAAACAAAACCTTGTTGATCACCCTTGGACGTTGCTAGAGTATGATCTCATTATTCTGAAAGTTGGTTTTTTTTTTAAGATTTTATTTATTTATTCACGAGAGACACAGAGAGAGAGACAGAGACAGAGACACAGGCAGAGGGAGGAGCAGGCTCCCTGCGGGGAGCTGATGTGAGACTCGATCCCAGGACCCCGGGATCACGACCTGAGCTGAAGGCAGATGCTGAACTGCTGAGCCACCCAGGTGTCCTGTTAATTTTTTTTTTTTAAAGGGAAAGATCCAGGTGCCTTTCCTGCATGTCTTGTATTTCAAACTATCAGAATCAATGGTGAGAGAAAATAATTTACAGAAAAACCACAGCTAACAAAAGCAAAAAAAAAAAAAAAAAAAAAAGGTGGAAACAGAAAAATCACTACTTTGCACTCCTTTATGAAATAATGGATCTAGGCAATCATCATCAATTATTATTAAAAGTTTGGGGTGGTAAGTTGATGACAAACTTTAAACCAGGCTGGAAACTCCTGAACCCACTGATTAATATCAACATCACTACAAATTGGACCACGCCCTGATCTGATGCAGTGGAGCCTAGAGAGCACTGCTCACAAAGTATTGAGTGACAAAAACAAAAATTATCAAGCCTCTAGATGCAGTTATCAGTTTATAAAGAATACGGAGGTTAGAAAAATGTTAAATGACATCACAAGATTACAAACCCAAATCCATAATGTGAGAAATCCCACATGACAAATTACCCAGTTACTTC